>NC_140594.1:282986104-284256104 GCF_964204655.1 Triturus cristatus | reverse complement strand
AACACCAACACAGTCAACATTATGGAGGACCATCTTTCCCAGTACTGCCCCAGGATCTGTACTGCACACAAGGTCCAGGAAGGCGGAATCAGCCAGAGCAGGCGACTGTTGCTGGAATATTACCTGGGTCGCCGGAGGCTGCGCGTGGGACAAAGCCACCACCCCCCGCTCAAATCCAAAACCTCCGGAACAGACCGGACCCACAGCCAGCCGATCACACGTTGGCACATTGTCCGAAGTTTCCAGCTTTCCCCTATTCACAGGGGCGGCCACGACGCTGTCCTCCTGTGTGAAGTGTGACAAGTCCCTGTGTGCCTGGGGACAGGCAGATCGCAACTGTTCCGACGCTGAAGCAACACTATCAAGCTTTCTCCCCAATACCGAGGCGCCGTGAACCAGGGTGGAATGAAGGGCACCGAGAGCTTCGAGAAGGTCACCATACCCCAGCCCAGCTCTCGGCGCCCGCTCCGCTACGCTCCTCTTAGGCACACACTCCCAATCTTGCTGAGACCCAGTGTACAGGATGATAGACTCCATCCTAGCAAGATGGCCGCCGGGTAGGTTCATCCCAGATTGGGACCGGGACTCAGGCACAGGCGCATCAAGTTCCATGTCACTGGAAACAGGGTTCCGGGGGCAGACAAAAATATATATCCAGTGTGTGGCCACAGGTAACAGTCATCCCCACCACGGACCAGCGCCCGCGAAAATCCGGGAGCAGCCCGCGGAAATCGGGACGCGTTACGGGCAGCGTCCGGGCAGCTCACCGGCGAAGGCTCAGGCAATTACCGGAGAATCCTGGAATTGCCACCCCGGGCATGCACTCGTTCCGCTACGCTCAGTGGTAGGAATGACCACAGCGAAATTCAGGCCAATATTCGCACCGCTCCGGTACTCCGACTCCACCTAGTCACCAATGGCCGCTGTTGTTGAACTGCCGCCCGGCCATGTTGTCCACCCGAGGTCCCGGTTCCAGGGTTGCACAGGCCGCAAACTTCAAATGGACATTTCTCCGGCGGTACCGCCGCCAGAAACTTCAGAATCACACGATCGGTTGCCGCTCTCAGCCACCAACACGGGCATATAGCGCAGGCTAAGGATCTCATGCAGGATATCTGTGCGGGATGTGGAGGTTCACGGAGCCGGGAGCCTACGCTGCCGTCCCGATCGCCATCTTGGCTCCTCCCTCATGATCCACGTTTTAAAGGGAACAAAAACAAAAATAACTGGGAAGACATGGCAATCAAATAAAGTAAACATTGAATATGTATGGAAAACAAAGACACCAGTCATTATGTACATGCTGTGGCCAATCACAACAAGTGCATTCCTCGCGCTAAAAGGAGGCAGCAGGGGGAGGGGCGAGAGGAGGGGGCGAGTGCTGGATAAAAAAGTGTTGGCAAAAGTGAAAGGGTTTCGCTTGCGAGAGCGAGCAGCGCCAGGAGCGATAATTGCTACCATATAGCGCCACGCGCTCCCGCAAGTGAATCGCCACACGTGCACGCGTTGCCATTGAAGGTAATGGAACGTGTGCATGTTTTTGGCTGAAAAGCCAAAGCGATTGCTAAAGGTCTTTTTGCCTATGCAGCGCATGCGCGTTTCGTAGGCGAGACCTAAAAAGGCCACCTGAGTGAGGGCTCCATCTCCTTGGCACTGCATCCTCAACTCAAAGATTCAAAGATAAGCCCAACGTGGTAATCTTACCCCGAGCACAAAGGAAAAAGCTCCGGTGCACACAGGCAGCAACGGCTCTGAGCCACTCACTGAATCTGCATTTCCCCAGGGAAACACGGCGACTTTGAATTTGGTGGCTTGAGGCCTACAACGAGGCTGCTCCCAACCTCACAATGCTACAATGCCACAC
Organism: Triturus cristatus; assembly: GCF_964204655.1. Lineage (NCBI taxonomy): Eukaryota > Metazoa > Chordata > Amphibia > Caudata > Salamandridae > Triturus > Triturus cristatus. The sequence goes on along the minus strand of NC_140594.1, from coordinate 284,254,240 downwards.
TTCATGTACCGGTGAAATCGCATTAGCCTCTGGTGCATCCTCTGATGAGCTAATGACCTTCTCCTTCCCTGCACAGGAAATGAAGTGAGTGACTTTTATTTTTGATTGATGGATCGTACCTATCCTTGTTAAGAGCCCCGACGGCCTACTTTCGCGGCACCACTACTTCTGAGCCTGTTCCCGGTGGGTTCCTGACAAGCGGGACTATTAGCACTGCATGCAACCACGCATAATCGGCCAAAAGGACAGCAACTTTCCACATAATTATAATGCTGTAAACATGGCGCTTACACCCACATCTGCTATCACAGGCACATGGGTCCCACTGCGCTCGTAAATGTATGGTAGACCTTCACTTCTTGGGCAGAGTGAAATGACATAAGCCGCTCTCACTACCTTCTTGCATTCGCACCTAACAAGCCACGTGAGACATCTCTCTCTAAAATGAAGCATCTGTGGCTCTTATATTTTTGTGACTTTTGCAACCACAACCGGCTGCTTGACCTTTTCTGTCTGGGGGAAGGGACAGGCCTTAGGATTGCTCCTGTGCCTACATGTGCTTGCCTTCCTCGCAGATTGGAGTACTCTTTGTCCCTCTGCCCTAGTCCTCACCACTGCAAATATCTCCGCAGGGGATACAAATGCTAAGACACAGTTAAACACTGCCCTCTGACACTAATCTGTGACAGAGGGGGTATACATGCTCCACCTCAGAGATGGAAGGATTTGCGCACTAGCCACCAACTGAACCTCAAAGCGCAGTGACTCTCTATTCCAAAAATTACTTCTACGACCACAGCACAACGTACGATTGCTGATTTGATCCCTACCTGATGGATGTGGTGGTGACACCTCATGTGTAGGTGCCTACTCCCCTCATACATGTGACCTCAGCCTACTGCCTACCAACCTGCAAAGAGGCAGCTGATCATCTTCCCTGGTGCATCGCCACCCTCATTATCGTCCTTGTTTTCAGTCTACTAAAATGATACGATGGCCGAGAATGTGTCCAAACCTGTTACGAAAAAGAAACAGCCAGATCCACCTGCCCAAGATTCTACCATTTAACAAGACTTAATTGAAAGAAACAATGGATATCATTCTAAAAAAGCTATTTAACATCCAACAACTGACTCAAACAACAAAAATCAGCATGGACATTATACAACATGATGTGGCTGGTATTAGGTCTGATATCAAACAAATAAAGGTAAAGCTGTCAGCAGCAGAACAACGCATCAGTGATCATCAAGATAAGGCTCTCCCTACAAAAAAAGACCTCGGTTGACTAAACAAACTGTCTGCATCAGTACAGCATGATATTGTAGAACTTGAGGACAGAAATGAGAGGGGCAACATTACATTTTTTTTGGCTTTCCTGAAGGCAGCAGAGGAAAATATGGCTCATGCATTACCTTTTTGGCAGACTGGCTCCCTCACAACACCAATAGCCCCTTTGACAACAGTTTTGAATTTGAGAGAGCACATCGCATCCCTATACCACAAAACGACTGCGCTACCTCAGCAGGCCTGCCAAGACCGATCATCTGCAAACCTCTGCGCTACCAACATGTGGATTTAATCCTGGAATTCATACATAAGCACAGATTCATCACTTCGAAAGGACACTGGATCACGATATCACAGTACTACTCCAAGTCCACCGTCCAAGTGAGAAAAAGCTTCCTGTCCCTCAGACCTAGACTATGGAACATGAACATCCCCTTTTCCTTTTCAGGACCCGACAGTTTCCGCCTTCCCTACAAAGGCTCAACCCACCTGTTACACGACCATCAAGACCTGACTTCCTTCCTTGATAACATCAAAGAGGCGGAGATGGCAACATCCTTTTTCACCACAGAGATGTAGCATATTACCACTTTTACGCCCTACCAAATCACTTGTATTCTGGAAAAGCATTTGCTTATACCCTTTTGCTGTCTTTGTCATTTGTAATGATGACACAGATTGACTGTCTGCAATCCCTAACCTTCAGTGTTCTATTGTCTTCTTTCTCCTCTCCCACAGAATCATTTTTAGTTCTCGCTTGGCGTTAGCAGCGCATGCGCTGGTCTCGCCGTGCTAGGGCTTCTTGGAATCAATACGGTTCCAGAAGTCGTGTCTCAGCTCTGCCTGCAAATTTGATTGGTATGCGTCTTTTGTCATCATATATTATTCAGAACAGACTTTGTTGATTGTGCCGGAGGGTTTTTAGCCCCTCCTGGTTGCCACCCTGTCCTTATTAGGCAACGCCCAGCGGGATTGGATCTTTTACTGGCGGCGTGAGACGGTGGGTTTAATATTGACTTGCTGCACTTTAAAAAAACAAAAAAACATTGCATGCGTTTGCATGTGGAATGCATTCTACGCTATTTTGTTACCCTACTTTGTTACTATGTGCTTTTTTTTTTTTTTTTTTAATCTAAACAATGCTTGAATGTGCACATGCCGTTGGAAGCGTTTTGAGGGGATGTCCGTAACATTAGCATCCAGACGGCAGACTCAGCATAAAAGTTAAGCTTTTGTGGATGAGGGCTCGGAATAAAAGGTAAGCTTTAGTGGATTATGCGTTTCTGATTGGGTTATTTATGGCTTTTTTAGGTCTCGCCTGAGGGCTTAAAAAAATGCTGCCATTGCCGGCCTAGAGCTTGAGTGCAGGTGCGCGCACGCGCTTTGCGTGCCTCTCTCCGCGCATCAATTCCCTCCCACTCTCCCACCACAGATCTCGTCACTCTGCTGGTTTCATTAAGTGCGTCGCAATCATGATCACTTTCACTTTCGCACACAACTCACGGGCTTCTCTTGCGTTTCTTCCCCCACTGTTCTTCCTTTAATTCCGGCTTCTGCGTCAGCTCTTGTTTTCTCTTTCCTACCATTCCCCGTACTTATCTTCACCTACTGCTTCTCCCTCACCTTGCGTCTCTTTCACTGCCGGTTTCTCTCGTCCTATATGGTTGCTCTTCCCCGCTATTACCTCACTAAGGTAATAGGTGCATGTGTCCATCTCGTTTTTCTCTCTCCTTTCCGTTGCCCTACTGTGTATTTGTATTTTACGCATGTTATACTTTTTAATAGAGAAATCGTGTTTCATGGACATCGTGATCGTGGCCAGGTGTTCGTATATTACACTTATAATGAAGAAGTCAACTTTCTATAATGCACTCGATCCCGCTATCCCCCATAACAGATGCAGGCACTGTTAACAGATTTTGAAGCTTCCTTTGTTTACTTGTTACCTCCCCGATTCAAAGTTGTCATATTCCCTTTCACTGTGACAGTATACATATACTTGACAGTATATAGAGAGTATACATAGAGCAAACAATGAATAAGTGACGTACATACAGGGCTATTTATTTATGTTTCGATTTTCTTGTATAGAGGTTGCAACCTCGGCTATTTAATACGTAATCAACGTAATAAATATAAAGTTGCAAGAGCAAGTGGATAATGGTGCCCGCCGAGGATCAGTTCAACATGTTTGTTTTCTTCAACAAGTTTTGACAGTCCAACCCCTTGTGCGCGCTAAAATAATACCGCCTTGGTCGCCAATATGAAGAGTCTTGTGTTAGTACATTAAATAACGTCCTATCCCGTCGCTTTTAAAAAAACTTTACAGTGAGACATTTTGACCCCCAAAAAAAACGAGATAGTAAACTGAGGCGTTTTGTACCCCCTTGTCAGGCAGAGTTTGTGATTTTTATACTTTGATGTAAGCAGTTCTATTTGATTGCATGCAATATGTGTGTGTGTGCAATAGTGTGTGTGTGCACGTGCAATAGTGTGTGTGTGTGTGTGCAATAGTGTGTGTGTGCATGCAATAGTGTGTGTGTGTGTGTTGGACTCAGTGTGTCCCGTGAGAGTGTGTGTGTCTCTATCAGGTATCCCAAGGCCTGCGGATATGACTCCCCCAGCCAGTCGCAGAGCTTCATGAAAGCCACTGTCCAATGAATCACAGATGCTGCCTCGGGGCTGCTTGTTCTCACAGTGAGTCTGGCATTCTTAGTACTCAGACCGAGAATAATAAAATATTTCCATCGCCTAAGCCCATTACCTTCTACAGAGCTCTCTGTGCACCCAAACCCCAGCAGGGCTCAGTACACCTAAGCATCATTCTAAAGGGGCACAGTGCGCGAAACACTCACCAGGTCTCCGTGGACAAAATATCTCTAGGAATACTGACCATCCCACTGACCTCTGCACACCAAAGCATCTCTAGGGATCCGTGCACCCAAGTATCCACAGGGCTCTGCACGTCTAAAACACACAAGCCTATTTATAGGACTTCTCAATCTGCAGGGCCCTCTTCTGTGCACCAAGCAGCCACAGAGACTATGCACAAAACACACACGTTCATATATATCTAAAAGGCTGTCCGCACCAACATTTCTATTGAGCTCTGTGCACCAAAATAACTACTATGCACTCGTTCCCCTGAACAAACAAGCATTGGCATAGCCAATAGGTCTCGCTTTTGGGACCTTTTAAGTATTTAGTTTTACAGCACAATATCCTTGGTGCAACAACATCAGCTGTTGCATGGCTAAACTTTGTACCTTATAAGTGTTTAGCCATGCAACAGTTGATGTTGTTGCACCAAGGATATTGTGCTGCATAACTTAATACTTACAAGGTCCCAAAAGCGAGACCTATTGGCAATGCTAATGCTTGTTTGGTGATATCAGTTATGCTATTAAGGTGCGTGTGGGATGCATTTTGTATATTCTACGCTACTTGTTTCTATATCTTGCCTGTGGGATGCTTTTTCTTCATTTTATGCTACTTTGTTACTATACGATTGAGGTGTGGTTGATGTTTTCTTTATCTAAAGAATGCGTGAACGTGCACATGCCGCTGCTGACATACCACTGCTGACACGCCGCTGCTGACACGCCGCTGCTGACACGCCACTGCTGACATGCCGCTGCTGACATGCCGCTGCTGACACGCCGCTGCTGACACACCACTGCAGACACTACTGCTGACACGCCGCTGCTGACATGCCACTGCAGAGACGCTGCTGCAGACACGCCGTTGCTGTTCACATCACTGCTGACACACCGCTGCTGACACGCGGCTGCTGACACGTCGCTGCTGACACAGCACACGTCACTGCTGACACACATCGCTGCTGACACACATCGCTGCTGACACACTGCTGCTGACACGCCGCTGCTGACACGCCGCTGCTGTTCACATCGCTGCTGAGACGCCGCTGCTGACATGCCACTGCACCACTGATGACACACCGCTGCTGACATGCCGCTGCTGACACGCTGCTGCTGACACAGCACACGTCGCTGCTGACACACATCGCTGCTGACACACATCGCTGCTGACACACATCGCTGCTGACACACATCGCTGCTGACACACATCGCTGCTGACACGCCGCTGCTGACACATCACTGCTGACACGCCGCTGCTGACACGCCACTGCTGATACGCCGCTCCTGTTCACATCGCTGCTGACACGCCGCTGCTGACACACTGCTGCTGACACGCCGCTGCTGACACCACTGCTGTTCACACCACTGCTGTTCACACCGCTGCTGACACGCCGCTGCTGACACGCTGCTGCAGACACCACTGCTGACACGCCGCTGCAGACACACTGCTGCTGACACGCCGCTGCTGTCACATCACTGCTGTTCACATCGCTGCTGACACGCCGCTGCTGTTCACGCCGCTTCTGACACGCCGCTGCTGACATGCCACTGCACCACTGCTGACACACTGCTGCTGACATGCCGCTGCTGACACGCCACTGCTGACACAGCACACGTTGTTGCTGACACACATCGCTCCTGACACACATCGCTCCTGACACACATCGCTGCTGACACGCCGCTGCTGACAAACCAATAATGACACATCACTGCTGACACATCACTGCTGACACGCCGCTGCTGACACGCCGCTGCTGACACGCCGCTGCTGACACACCACTTCTGACACGCCACTGCTGACATCGCCGGTGACACGCCGCTGCAGACACGCCGCTGCAGACACACCGCTGCAGACATGCCGCCGCTGACAGCACTGCTGACAGGCCACTGCTGACACATCGCTGCTGACACATCGCTGCTGACACATCGCTGCTGACACACCGCTGCTGACACACCACTGCAGACACTGCTGACACACCACTGCTGACACACCACTGCACCGCTGCTGACACGCCGCTGCTGACAGGCCACTGCTGACACACCGCTGCTGTTCACACCGCTACTGACACACCGCTGCTAACACGCCGCTGCTGACACACCACTGCTGACACACCACTGCACCGCTGCTAACACACCACTGCTGACACACCGCTGCTGACACACTGCTGCTGACACGCCACTGCTGACACGCCACTGCAGACACGCCACTGCAGACACGCCACTGCAGACACGCCACTGCAGACACGCCACTGCAGACACGCCACTGCAGACACGCCGCTGTGTTCACACCGCTGCTGACATACCGCTGCAGACACGCCACTGCTGACACACCACTGCAGACACGCCACTGCAGGCACGCCGCTGCAGGCACGCCGCTGCAGACACACCGCTGCAGACACGCCGCTGCAGACACGCCGCTGCTGACACGCCGCTGCTGACGCACCGCTGCTGACATGCCGCTGCTGACACGCCGCTGCTGACACGCCGCTGCTGACACGCCGCTGCTGACACGCCGCTGCTGACACGCCGCTGCTGACACTGCTGACACTGCTGACACTGCTGACACGCCGCTGCTGACACGCCACTGCTGACACGCCACTGCAGACACGCCGCTGCTGTTCACACCGCTGCTGTTCACACCGCTGCTGTTCACACCACTGCTGTTCACACCGCTGCAGACACGCCGCTGCAGACACGCCGCTGCAGACACGCCGCTGCAGACACGCCGCTGCAGACACGCTGCTGCTGACACGCCGCTGCAGACACGCCGCTGCTGACACCGCTGCTGACACACCACTGCTGACGCTGCTGCTGACACACCACTGCTGCTACACCACTGCTGACACTCCACTGCTGACACACCACTGCTGTGTGTCTCACTGCTGACACTCCACGATACTGCTGTCACACCACTGCTGACACACCACTATTGTGCACCTCACTGCTGACACACCACTGCTGTGCACTTCACTGCTGACACACCACTGCTTACATGCCACTGCTGACACACCACTGCTGTGTGCCTCAATTCTGACATGCCAGTGCTGTGCACCTCACTGCAGACACGCCACTGCAGACACGCCACTGCAGACACGCCACTGCAGACACGCCACTGCAGACACGCCACTGCAGACACGCCGCTGTGTTCACGCCGCTGCTGACACGCCGCTGCTGACACACCACTGCTGACACACCACTGCTGACACACCACTGCTGACACACCGCTGCTGACACACCGCTGCTGACACGCCACTGCAGGCACGCCGCTGCAGGCGCGCCGCTGCAGACACACCGCTGCTGTTCACACCGCTGCAGACACGCCGCTGCTGACACGCCGCTGCTGATGCACCGCTGCTGACATGCCGCTGCTGACATGCCGCTGCTGACACGCCGCTGCTGACACGCCGCTGCTGACACGCCGCTGCTGACACGCCGCTGCTGACACGCCGCTGCTGACACGCCGCTGCTGACACGACGCTGCTGACACTGCTGACACTGCTGACACTGCTGACACGCTGCTGCTGACACGCCACTGCTGACACGCCGCTGCTGACACGCCGCTGCAGACACGCCGCTGCTGTTCACACCGCTGCTGTTCACACCGCTGCAGACACGCCGCTGCAGACACGCCGCTGCAGACACGCCGCTGCAGACACGCCGCTGCAGACACGCCGCTGCAGACACGCCGCTGCAGACACGCCGCTGCTGACACGCCGCTGCTGACACGCCGCTGCAGACACGCTGCTGCTGACACGCCGCTGCAGACACGCCGCTGCTGACACCGCTGCTGACACACCACTGCTGCTACACCACTGCTGACACTCCACTGCTGACACACCACTGCTGTGTGTCTCACTGCTGACACTCCACGATACTGCTGTCACACCACTGCTGACACACCACTATTGTGCACCTCACTGCTGACACACCACTGCTGACACACCACTGCTTACATGCCACTGCTGACACACCACTGCTGTGTGCCTCAATTCTGACATGCCAGTGCTGTGCACCTCACTGCAGACACGCCACTGCAGACACGCCACTGCAGACACGCCACTGCAGACACGCCACTGCAGACACGCCACTGCAGACACGCCGCTGTGTTCACGCCGCTGCTGACACGCCGCTGCTGACACACCACTGCTGACACACCACTGCTGACACACCACTGCTGACACACCGCTGCTGACACACCGCTGCTGACACACCACTGCACCACTGCTGACACCGCTGCTGACAAGCTACTGCAGACACGCCACTGCAGACACACCGCTGCTGTTCACACCGCTGCTGTTCACACCGCTGCTGTTCACATCGCTGCTGCCGACACCACTGCTGACACACCACTGCTGACACACCACTGCTGACACACCACTGCTGACACACCACTGCTGACACACCACTGCTGACACGCCGCTGCTGACGCGCCGCTGCTGATGCGCCGCTGCTTATATGCCGCTGCTGACACGCCACTGCTGACACTGCTGACATACCACTGCTGACACGCCACTGCTGACACGCCACTGCTGACACGCCACTGCAGACACACCACTGCAGACACGCCACTGCTCACGCCACTGACACGCCACTGCTGTTCACACCGCTGCTATTCACACCGCTGCTGGACACGCCGCTGCAGACACGCCGCTGCAGACACGCCGCTGCAGACACGCCGCTGCAGACACGCCGCTGCTGACACGCCGCTGCTGACAAGCCGCTGCAGACACCACTGCTGACACCACTGCTGACACCACTGCTGACACCACTGCTGACACACCACTGCTGCTACACCATTGCTGACACGCCACTGCTGACACACCACTGCTGTGTGTCTCACTGCTGACACTCCACGCTACTGCTGTCACACCACTGCTGACACACCACTGTTGTGCACCTCACTGCTGACATACCACTGCTGTGCACTTCACTGCTGACACACCACTGCTTACATGCCACTGCTGACACACCATTGCTGTGTGCCTCACTTCTGACATGCCACTGCTGTGCGCCTCACTGCTGACACACCGCTGCTGTGTGCCTCACTGCTGACACGCCGCTGCTGAAGCCGCTGCTAACACGCCGCTGCTGATACGCCGCTGCTGATACGCCGCTGCTGACACACCACTTCTGATACACCACTGCTGACACACCATTGCTGTGTCTCACTGCTGACACGCCACTGCTGACACGCTACTGCTGACACACCACTGCTGTGTGTCTCACTGCTGTCACACCACTGCTGTGCACTTCACTGCTGACACACCACTGCTTACATGCCACTGCTGTGTGCCTCAATGCTAACATGCCACTGCGGTGCGCCTCACTGCTGACACGCCACTTCTGACATGCCACTGCTGTGCGCCTCACTGCTGACCCGCCACTGCTGACATCACTTCTGACATCACTTCTGACATCACTTTTGACGCAACACTTTTGACACAACACTGCTGACACAACACTGCTGACACGCTGCTGCTGACATTACTGCAGACATGCCGCTGCTGACACACCAATAATGACACATCACTGCTGACGCACCGCTGCTGACACAACACTGTTGACACGCTACTGCTGACATTACTGCTGACATGCCGCTGCTGACTCACCAATAATGACACATCACTGCTGACACATTACTGCTGACGCACCGCTACTGACACAACACTACTGACACAACACTGTTGACGCGCTACTGCTGACATTACTGCTGACACACTGCTGCTGACACGCCAATGACACATCACTGCTGACACAACACTTTTGACACACCACTGCTGACAGATCACTGATGACACACCGCTACTGATACAATACTGCTGACACAACACTGTTGACACGCCGCTGCTGACACAACACTGCTGGCAAATCACTGCTGACACACCACTGCTGTGTGCCCCAATGATGATTGACCACTGCTGAAAACACTGCTAATACACCACTGCTGTGCACCCTAATGATGACAGAGAGTCACTGCTGACAAAACACTGCTGTGTGCCCCAATGATGACTGACCACTGCCGACACTCCATTGTTGTCATGCCACTGCTGACACATCACTGCTGTGCACTCCAATGAGGACATACTACTGCTGACACACCACTGATGTGCCCCCCAATGATTACACACCACTGCTGACACACCACTGCATGTGTGCCCCATTGATGGCAGTCCACTGCTGACAAACCATTGCTGTGTGCCTCAATAATGACACACCACTGCTGTACTCCACAATGATGACATACCACTGTTAACACAATACTGCTGACGTGCCACTGCTGACAACTACTGCTGTGTGCTCCAATGATAACAGACCACTGCTGACAACACTGCTGACACACCACTGCTGACACACCACTGCACCACTGCTGACACACCGGTGCTGACACACCGGTGCTGACACACCGCTGCAGACACGCCACTGCAGACACGCCACTGCAGACACGCCACTGCAGACACGCCACTGCAGACATGCCGCTGCTGTTCACATTGCTGCTGTTCACATTGCTGCTGTTCACATTGCTGCTGTTCACATTGCTGCTGTTCACATTGCTGCTGTTCACATTGCTGCTGTTCACATCGCTGCTGTTCACATCGCTGCTGACATGCCGCTGCTGACACGCCGCTGCTGACATGCCGCTGCTGACAAACCACTGCTGACACACCACTGCTGACACACCACTGCTGACGCTGCTGCTGACACACCACTGCTGACACACCACTGCTGACACGCCGCTGCTGACACGCCGCTGCTGACATGCCGCTGCTGACGTGGCGCATCAATGACACGCCGCTGCTGACACGCTGCTGCTGACACGCCACTGCAGACATGCCACTGCAGACACGCCACTGTAGACACGCCACTGCTGTTCACACCGCTGCTGTTCACACCGCTGCTGTTCACACCGCTGCTGACACGCCGCTGCAGACACGCCGCTGCAGACACGCCGCTGCAGACACGCCGCTGCAGACACGCCGCTGCAGACACGCCGCTGCTGACACCACTGCTGACACCACTGCTGACACACCACTGCTGACACACCACTGCTGACACACCACTGCTGACACACCACTGCTGACGCTGCTGCTGACACACCACTGCTGCTACACCACTGCTGACACGCCACTGCTGACTTACCACTGCTGTGTGTCTCACTGCTGACACTCCACGCTACTGCTGTCACACCACTGCTGACACACCACTGTTGTGCACCTCACTTCTGACACACCACTGCTGTGCACTTCACTGCTGACACACCACTGCTTACATGCCACTGCTGACACACCACTGCTGTGTGCCTCACTTCTGACATGCCACTGCTGTGCACCTCACTGCAGACACGCCACTGCTGTGTGCCTCACTGCTGACACGCCGCTGCTGACACGCTGCTGAAGCCGCTGCTGACACGCCGCTGCTGACACGCCGCTGCTGAAGCCGCTGCTGACACGCCACTGCTGACACGCCACTGCTGACACACCACTGCTGACACACCATTGCTGTGTCTCACTGCTGACACACCACTGCTGACACGCTACTGCTGACACACCACTGCTGTGTGTCTCACTGCTGTCACACCACTGCTGTTCACTTCACTGCTGACACACCACTGCTGTGTGCCTCACTGCTGACACACCACTGCTGTGCATACCACTGCTGACACGCCACTGTTGTGCGCCTCACTGCTGACACGCCACTGTTGTGCGCCTAACTCCTGACACGCCAATGTTGTGCGCCTCACTGCTGACACGCAACTGTTGACTCACAACTTCTGGGCCCCACAATGATGACAGACCACAGCTGTGCTCCCCACTGCTGACAGACCACTGTTGACACACCACTGCTATGCTTTCCAATGATGACAGACAATTTCTGTGCTCCCTACTGCTGACTCGCCACTGCTGGGCCCGACAATTATGAAGGACCACACCTGTGCGCTCCAATGATGACAGGCCAAAGCTGTGCGCCCCGATGACAGACCGCAGCTGTGCACCCCAATGATGACAAGCCACAGCTGCGCCCTAATGATGATAGACCTCTACTTTACGCACTGGTGATGACAGACCATTGCTGAACCCAAAATGATGATAAACCACTGCTGTGCGCCCCTCTACTGACAAGCCACTGATGTGCACCTCACTGTTGACACGCCACTGCTGTGTGGCTCAATGCTAACATGCCACTGCTGTGCGCCTCACTGCTGACACGCCACTTCTGTGTGCCTCACTGCTGACACACCACTGCTGACATGCCACTGCTGTGCGCCTCACTGCTGACACGCCACTGCTGACATCACTTCTGACATCACTTTGACGCAACACTTTTGACACAACACTGCTGACACAACACTGTTGACACGCTGCTGCTGACATGCCGCTGCTGACACACCAATAATGACACATCACTGCTGACACATCACTGCTGACGCACCGCTGCTGACACAACACTGTTGACACGCTGCTGCTGACATTACTGCTGACATGCCGCTGCTGACTCACCAATAATGACACATCACTGCTGACACATTACTGCTGACGCACCGCTGCTAACACAACACTACTGACACAACACTGTTGACACGCTACTGCTGACATTGCTGCTGACACGCCAATGACACATCAGTGCTGACACAACACTTTTGACACACCACTGCTGACACATCACTGATGGCACACCGCTACTGATACAATACTGCTGACACAACACTGCTGACAAATCACTGCTGACACATCACTGCTGACACACCACTGCTGTGTGCCCCAATCATTATTGACCACTGCTGAAACACCACTGCTGTGCACCCTAATGATGACAGAGAGTCACTGCTGACAAAACACTGCTGTGTGCCCCAATGATGACTGACCACTGCCGACACTCCATTGTTGTCATGCCACTGCTGACACATCACTGCTGTGCACTCCAATGAGGACATACTACTGCTGACAAAACACTGTCGACAGACCACTGCTGACACACCACTGATGTGCCCCCCAATGATTACACACCACTGCTGACACACCACTGCATGTGTGCCCCAATGATGGCAGTCCACTGCTGACAAACCATTGCTGTGTGCCTCAATAATGACACAACACTGCTGTACTCCACAATGATGACATACCACTGTTAACACAATACTGCTGACGTGCCACTGCTGACAACTACTGCTGTGCGCTCCAATGATAACAGACCACTGCTGACAACACTGCTGACAACACTGCTGTGCACTTCACTGCAGACACACCACTGCTGCCAAACCACTGTTGTGCACTTCACTGCTGACACACCTCTGCTGACATGCCTCAGCAGTGCTCTTCATTGCTGACACACCACTGCTGAAACACCACTGCTGTGCACTTCACTGCTGACACACCACTGCTGTGTGCCTCACTGCTGACACACTACTGCTGTGCACTTCACTGCTGACACACGACTGCTGACATGCCACTGCTGTGTGCCTCACTGCTGACACCCCACTGCTGACACACTACTGCTGTTGACACACCACTGTTGACATTCCACAGCTGTGTGCCCCAGTGATGAAGGCAGAACATAATGCAGCCAAATTTGGAAGAGGTGGGCATGCACAGCACACGTCCACGTCATCTGAAGGAGTCAGGGCAAGGAGGAGGGTGCAAGAAGCTGCCAGCACATCTACGATAGGAGGAACATTAGACAGGTGCATGAAAGAAAAGGGCGAAATCCATTTGATCCCAAAGCGGAGTCACGCGGGCGGGGGATAAGAAGGTGGGTGTAACTAAAAGAAGTGGAGTAGGAGGAGGCAAGAGCTCTGATGTCAGGAAACAACTAGCTCCGTAGAGCAGATGGACGACCAGGGATGCTACCGGGTGTACGAGGCTTTACAGAGCAGATTAAGGCTGCTCGGTCCTCACTAAAGATAGTCGCAGGTGCAGGTAAAAGGGATGTTTGGCAAGGATTGTAGGGGGAGAGGACACGGGAGAGTTACACGAATAGAGCAAGCATTGAATATGCAATAGTTCTCGCCTTTGATTAAGTTAAAGCGATTTGCTTTGCTAATGGTATTGTATAGCAAAGCAAATGGCTTTAACTTAATGAAAGGCGAGACCTATTGCATTTTTAATGCTTGTTTCAACAAGTAGGTTATGCTTGCCCTACTGATGTGTGCAACCAAACACCTTGGAAATTACTTAAACATTTTCTGATTTAATTGTCAACATGAGAGCTAAATAGAACACAGTGACTTTGTGCATATCACTTTCAGGTCATTTTTGAAATGTTACTTTTGATTTTAAATTATTTACCAGCGTCAACGTGTACGGCAGCTCTCCAGCCACGTTTTGTCCATTTTCATATCGTGTATCACTCTGACAACACCCCACATGGGGAATGCCACGCAGAGCATCAGCTTACAGCTTTGCCGGACGACCACATGCCGAGAAGATTTTTAATTTGATCATCTGCTAAGAAAATCTTCATTTAACAGCTGTCAACAAAAAAGCTTGGCAATAATTTTAGGTTTTCCTGTGCATAGTGTGAATTTCCTGCCAACCACTCTGTCCTGTGTATGGTATTAGACTTGTAGCCAACTGTACTGTTATCTGTATCCCTAATGCGGATTTTTGTTGTTATAGGCAAACACGGATCATGTATTTGTCGCATGCCATACAGGCTTGTTTCACAGATTGCATTCTGGTTGGACTGGTGGGCACCCAAAGCGCTACCCTCAGTGATGGAAGGCTACCGCCTTCACCAAGAGTTAAGCAGTACGGGCCCGGTGTTGGCAGCATACCATGTAGTGATTGTTAGGAGTGAACAGGTCTTTTTTAGGTCAAGCCTGGGCAGCGCATGCGCTGCTCTGCGAGGCATGCTGTATTGGAGTATGGACTTGACGCACTGTCCAAACTCCACCCATATCTTTCATTGGCGTGTCATTGTCCTTTATAAATGCTGGCTTCCGATTCATTAATAGGCTTGTTAGTCCCTCCTGAGTACCGCCTTGTTTTCATTTGTAACTTCCCATGAGGACTGGCACTTTTACTTCGGTTGCCACAAGTTATGTCTTTTTTAGTCTGTAAGCACTATTTTCTTTAACGAGTTTCTCCTACTGCAGGCATGAATTGTTTTCCTGCAACATTCAGTGCGCCATACGCACTTTCACTTTCCAAGAAGCCCTGGACCATGGCGGCCGCTTCTTTGAAATGCAATAGGTCTCGCATTTACAAGAGTTAGAGCTAATCTCACTGTAAATGACAATGCCTTTTACATATGTGTTAATTATCAAAAGAGATCAATAAAAGGCATTGCCAATAGCTTAAACTATTGCAAATGCGAGACCTATTGCATTGCAAATGCTTGTTTACTTTAGCTATTCTCATGTTGATCCTTGCCTGTCTTGTTACAGCTTATGATTGCTAGTAATTATTATGTTTTCTAAATATTAGGCTGAATGGTCCAACTGCTGTTTTTGAAATTGTTTGCCTTATAGGCTAGGACTGTCACCTGGCTTCCTTCCTTGATAACATCTAAGAGGCGGAGATGGAAACAACCTCTTTCACCTCAGGATTGTTGGAATGCATTATCACTTTTACGCTCTGCGGAATACATTGTCTTATTGATAATCCTTTTCTTACACCCTTTGGCTGTCTCTGGCATTTGACAGTGATGGCACAGATTGACTTGTTAATAATTCCTTACCAATAATGTTCCACTGTTTTCGTCTTAATCTCCCACAGAATGATTTGATACTTTATGTATGCTCATATTGATGTCTTGTTTCAGCTCATGGTCCCTGGTAAATATTAGATTTTCTAAATGATAGGCTGAATAGACCAACTGCATGCTTTGAAACTTAATGTTCTCCTTATATGCTCTGATTGTCAGAGTTGTACTCTCACTTTCATTGCTCGAATAAAGCCAACACTGGGCTACACTGTGCTACACTTTGGTAGCAACGCACCCTCACTTGGACTCATTTACTTACCTGTATAGTTGTATTATGAAGCCCAGGAGAAATATGGACTTCTCCTTTGGGTCCCGTGCTACTCCACTTTCGGGTGGAGTGGGTGGTTGGGGTGGCTGATGGTGGGTTACAGAGTTGGGGGACTCTAACTGTACGTTTTTCCTTTTTTTTTTTCTTCTTTTCTCCTACCCTTTCTCCAAGTAACCTTCTCCCCTGTGTCATGCTCAGAACGGATTTGATTTGCAATGCCTATCCTGACAGTATCCGTATTTCTTTACTACAAGATACTTCAACCACAAGTAGTCCTCTTACACAATTATTGTGATGAATATGAGTAACTTGTGCCCCTCCGTCGTTTTCTCATACCCCCAATGCAGAAGTGCTCAACACAGCTACTATCACTTAACAAGAAGGGGTTGAACCACTGGGTTAAGAGGGGGAAAAGTCTTGAGTACACATACAAATTTCAAATGTGACATATTCTGCTACAAGAATGTAAGATTTCTATCACGACAAGCCCTCCTTTAAAGCCCCTTTCATCTCAGAGGTCATAGACTAGCCTGCACAAAAGAAGAAGAATGGGGTACACACTGCCATAGCCAAACAAGCAAAAATAATTGTTTTGGACACGCTTGCCAAACAGAATGGGAGGTGGATACTGAATACATTGTCAATCTGGTGAAGAATCTTTTGTACTGAATATTTATACACCCAACACAAACAATTTGAGTTTCTGGAAACACATAGACAAAACGGTTTGCTGGACTCCCCAATGACTCTCTACAATAATGTGGGGCACCTTGAATTTTCTACTTGATCCCACCATAGACTGTAACTCAAGAGCCAAATTTAGGCCATCTTCATCCCACAAACTATTCCTTAAGATATGCTCCTGTTACTCCCTAGTAGACACCTGGCGTATCCAGCAACCGGATACCAGGTATAATACTTTCTTGTCCTCTCCCATCAATCCTTTTCCAGAATTGATCATATATTGGTGTCTAGTAGTCTGGCAAAAATGATCCCTGATTTCACCATTGAACCCAGACCGATCTCCGATCATTCAGCCATTTCGGCCTCTCTAGACTGGGCCACAACCACCCTAACCTACAAATCATAGAGGCTTAATCCCGTTATATTCCAAGATACGATCCATACCGAGACAATTCACCTAGCCATCAAAACATTTTTCAAGCAATGCCCCAGACGACTGCTCTCCCCAAGTGCGATGGGGCGCTTTCAAGGCCACTATTAGGAGGGTGATAATCGGCATCAGCTCTCACATCAATAAATCAAAAAATACGCAGATGAAAATTTTTGAAACTGAAATGAAACAATTGAATTGAAACATTCCAAGAAGGGCACCCTTGTATTAGACACCCTAAGCCGGAAAAAAATATGACTGTAAAAAACTCCTGAACACCAGGGCCGGCCAATGGGCAACCAAATTCAACTCAATAAAACTCTGTGCTGGCAACACTGCTGGTAAAGTCTTAGCTCACTGTAGTATAGTAGGACCTGCTTTCTTGGTCAACCCCATGTTTTGCCTGGTGTCAGTGTGTTTTTGACTTAGTCTGCTGGGATCCTGCCAATCAGGACCCCAGCATTTGTGCTGTCTCCTCCAAATTAGCTTGGTAAGTACTTTGGTACCTCCACAATTGATTAATAATGTACCCTTATACGCCCCTAGTATTCAGTACTGAGGTACCCAGGGCATAGGTACACCAGGGGTCTCCCATGCGCTGCAGCATGTATTGTGTCACCCATGAGAGTCCACTTAAACTGTGACTACAGGCTCCCACTGCAGCCTGTGTGAGGTGGTGCTTGCACCTCTCACAACAAATATGTTTCCTTATATCTGAGGTCACTGCACTTAAAATCTATAAGTCACCCATGGCAGGCTCTTCAGTCCTAAGGGAAGGGTGCTTGGTTACAAGTGAGAGGGTGCCCCTGCATGAGCAGGACTCCCCTACAAACCCTGGAGTCGAATCTCCAGGTTTTGTAATTGCGGTCAGCCATTTTAAGATATATAGTGGACATCAGTTATTACGAGATGTCTAACTATATAATGGCTGCACTGAACTCCCGGTAACAGACTTTCAGATCCTTCCAACGAGCTACTGCTGCTGTCAACCACAGACACGATTCTGCCCTCTTGCTGCAGAGCTGAGCTTGAGCAGGGGAAGGTATAACAATAGGTTTCCTGTCACAGGGAGGTGTGACCACCTCCCAGACAGGACTTAGTGTATTGGGCCGGGGTGGGGCACTTGCTAGCGCCACCGGACTGCTTTGAAAGGCACAGATGGTGCTTTCCTTGCATACTCCCGTTTGAGCTAGTTCAGGAACCCTTAGTTTCTGCTCTGGCACAAAACTGGACAAAGGACATGGGGAGTATCCGCCCCTCTATAAAGCCCCACCCCTGGGAGGGACCCCCGAGTCGGCCCAACCCTTTCCTTAGGGTATTTAAAGGCTCCCCTGTTGGTGGCTCCTTAGATTCGTCGTGGGACCAGACTCAACCCTGAAACTACATCACACGACACCTGTACTTTGTCGTACTTTGACTGGAACCATGATTGCACCAAGGAAGACTTCTGCTGCTCCTGGTCTCGCTGTTCAAGTCTTCTGCGTCACTTGTGCTACACTCAGGTACTCCAAAAGACCTATTGGTATCAAGGACATCCAAAGAAATCTCCCTTTGAGTGAAGAAGTCACTCCCCTGCATCTGCAGGCACCACAACAAAGCTGACTGGTATGCTACTCCTGATGTCCCACAGACATCCAGAGGCTCAGCAACACAGGTGGTGGTTCTGTGGCTCCCTAGAAGCCTGACCTGTCTTTTCTGCAATTTAGAATACAGTATCCCTCTTCGGGGATTGCTGGGACCAAATCCCTATTCACTGTGCCTACTTGCCATTGCCAAGGCTTGTTGACTTTGCACTCCAGAGATCTTCGGGCTACAAGAAGCTCCAGCACCTCACAATCTGAAGAACAGAGTCCTCCCTGCATCTCCTACATCGTGGGCCTCCGACTTTGGTGAGCTGCTTGAGGTCCTCTTGTGACTCCTGTGCCTCCAGCCTGAGGGTAATCTCAAAGGTGTTCCTTTGCTTCAGTGGGCTCCCACGCTTTCTCAGGCCTGCTCTGACTCTCCTGCATTTGGTGAGGCCCTTGCTGGTCCCAACATTTGCTCCTTTTTGTTCTGAACACCAGTAGCGGCTACCAAGGCTTGTTGGTGCTGCAGCCGGACACCGACCACCTAGACACTGACATTCGATGTGGGACAGCTCGTGTCAGGCTCCTCGTCTTCCTCAGCGTTGCCTGGTCCTCACAGCTGCAGCGACATGGTCACATTCATCTCTTCTGAACCCCTTTTTATCGGTGGCTATTGTTCTTCCATGCCTCTTGGTCACCTCTGAGTGGCATGCAAGTTCTTCACTTCAAGAATCCATATTTGGATTCCACCAGACTTTTTCACAGTCTTCTCCACAGGCTTCTCCTTAGAAGTCTCCTATTGTTGTTTACAGCAGGTTCCGACGTCACTTCACCCCTATGCGCCTAGCTACCCTGGTTCAGGGAACCAGATTCCTGGGGCATCCGGAAGTCTGGGGCATCCGGAAGTCGGGTGGCTTCCAACTTTCTGTCTTCCACAGGGTTTCTTTGGGCTCCTCCGGATAGGGTCCTTTTTTTTTTTAAACCGCAACTTCTCCATTGACATCCATTGGGCACGAGGTTATGTTTCCACTCTGCACACAGCCAATGTGGGGTTCCTGGGTAATTACCTTGGGTGGTTCCTTGTGTCTCCAGCTCCTCTGAGTCGTCTGGTCCAAGTCCCGTTCTCCGTTGCAGTTTGCATTCCACTTTCCTAATATATGGTTTGGTCTTCCCCCTGGAGACCAGTGTATAGTGCTACTTACCTGATTATTTCAAAGTATTCTTGTGTATTTTGTTGATATCTCCAGGTAGGAGATATACCAATATGTTAGTGATTGTGTTGTGAACTAGACTTATTTTGATATAAACACTCTGTGGTTCTTTTTCATTTAACTTACTCTATTGATTAAAGTTGGTAAAACAATCTGCTTGACGCTCCTTCAAGATGAGTCTGAAGGCTGCTCTTCACAGCTACCACTTTGAGAGCTTTTTATGGTTATCAAAGACCACTAAAATCAAATCACCATAAGGTTTGTCTGAATTAGTGCACGGTGCATCACTTGAATAAGTATGCACCATATTCTAAGCCTGCCTCCGACACCCACTACTTAAAACACAAACAAAACTGCTCTCAAATGACTCCTGTCAGAGAGGAGGAGTGGCAGTTGCACCTAAACCCCATAAAATATTTTGAGTCTTTTTAGACTTTTATCGGAATTTATATGATGAAAATGTCAATGTTAATTCCTCAGATAGCTTAACATATCTAAACAACTCAACCTCCCCAATTTAGATCCCAATGCAATTCCACCTAGACCAGGCCATCTGATAGAGCCAGGTAGGTGGCTTATGAAAGAAGTCTAAGCCACACACGTAGCATTCGGGAGGCACTATGACCAATCAAGACCAAATATTCACAGATGATCTATCACGTTCCTTATCAGGAGACCTCAATGATGCTAACAATCTGAGTTGATGCAGCAGTTGAAAGTAGTTCTGAATAGGTTAAAAGCAGAAAATGCAACACTTAAGGAAGAGTTGCAAAGAGAGAGGAGACATTTCACACAATGGAGGGAAACTAAACTCAAGGCAAGTCGCATAGTTTTGACCCAGCCTGTGTTTAGTGAACCATATCTGAAGAGACAGTGATAGATTCCTTACCTTAGAATTACTCCCAGGGGCCCGACTGGATCCACAGATTTTCTTTCTTAGTAGTACCCTTGCATGTCAGTGGGTGGCGTCAGTCGTCTCCGCAACCGTCATCGGTGTCGTGATGATGTTGCAATGCCTACATAGACGCCGCTCCTACACGCTGACGTCAGTTCTTTCTCTTTCCGTGCCAGCCTTGGGCAGATCCGGAGAGAGCTACCCCTTTAGTCACTTTTTGACTAAACTTTTTGACGTTTTGTTGACTTCTTTGTTGAGTCCTCGACTCCTGGTGCACGTGGGATGTCCCACAGTCAGACCGGGTTCAAGCCTTGCGAGGCCTGTCACAGGCTGATGTCTGAGATGGACCCGCACCTCGTGTGCCTTTGGTGTCTGGAGCACGACCACAATCCGAAGTCATGCTCCGAATACCGGACCATAAATTCAAAGTCTTTGCGGGAGTGGTCCCGAAAGATTTTGGATGCCTGGCAGTCGGCTCTGTGTTGCTCCCTGTCTCGTTCGAGAGGAAGGTCTTGTGGCCGCTCGCGGAGCCCCTACACCTCATCCCATTCCAAGTCTGCGAAGTCCTCGGGTAAGTCGAAGAACAAGAAGGCGGTAAAGAAGCACCTGCTCTCTTCGCCTTCTCCCCACCAGTCGACTGACGTAATGCAGGACCCAGAGCGTCGTCGCTCTAGGGCTCCGTCACTGGTGCTTCCTTCAGGGATGACTCCGCACCTCCCCCCGTTTCCAAGTGCCGGTGCGTTTCCTGCCCAGCATCGTACATTTTACTAAGCCCTACACTGTATCTTTGGGCAGCCCGACTCTGCCGGCGCGACTACTGGGCCCGCAGAGCCAGTTGGGGGTCCTGGGCCTTCGATACCGGTGGCTCTGGTGCCCGAGGACCCCCGAACCCAGGCCTTGATCCAGATTGATGCCAGTTGATCTTACCTAACCTTCCCCGTCGCCGATGTCCTAAGCGTCGGCCATGCACCTGGCCGATGCCGGACCCTTCCTCACCCAGAGATGGACACGAAGCCAGAACGATGTCGGTCAACATCGAGTCCGACACCATAGGGTACTTTGGTTTCTCAGTTCATCTCTGGTGTATCCTATCGCCCAGAAGGTGGTGATGAGGATTAGGAGCCAATTTTTGAGGGTGCGGTGTAACTGCACATATAAAGCTGACTATATGCGAGAAGCTGAAATATTAAGAATGAAACTAGTCCAGATGTATGCTTGCAGAAACTGAGGTTTTTAAGATGAGGGGGTGCCCCAAAAAATGGGATAAGAAATGGTCGCAATGGAATAAGTATAGGGGAGAGCCCTGTGTGTCGCCTACAGTTGAACTGGAGCTGAATAGACGTCTCGCATAAGAAAGTCCTACTTAATTGTACTGTACATCTATGACTGCCCGACTGAAATGTTGTGTACCCTGAAAATGTTGTCCACTTTTGTATTTGTGGCTGTAATAAAAACCAATAAACAAATAAATAAAAAAATAAAAAAGAATGAAACTAGAGAGGCTATCCAAATAGACTAGTGAAGAAGTCACAAACGGGCTTGGCATTGCCTAGAGAGGAACTGCTAAAAACAAAAACCAAACCAAATCTTGAAAAGATTGTATGCGTTACGCACTTTGGAACTCACACCAATCAGGTGCGCAACCTGATCACAAAAAATTGGAACATAATCCAAAGTGTTGACCCCACAATAGAGACACCACTATTTGCATACAAGAGAGGGAAAAATATCAAAGATCATCTTGTCAGATCTGCCACAGATATCAAGATTAACAATACCAATACACTTATCAGCGCTTGGGGCCTTCCTAAAATCAAAGGGCATCACAAATGCGGCAATTGGGTCTCCTGTGATCTCACGTTTAACACTGCCACATTTGAACATGGCAATGTGAAGCATAATCTATTAACCTTTTCCAACTGTAACAAAGGAAATGTAGTGTACTGTATTTGGTGTCGCTGCGGACTCCCATACATTGGACAAACGCAACAACCGGTCAAAGCACGTATTAGTCAACACCGTAGTCGCATACGTAGATCGGTTCCCAATGCCCCTCTGGTGTCGCACTACAATGAGAAAAATCACACTGCAGACGAACTAAGATGGCAAGTAATGGATGTCGCTACTCTACCAGAGAGGGGAGGTGACATAACACACATACTACAACGCAATGAGTGTCGTTGGATTGACAGGGTCAACTCAATAGATGATGGTCTTAACTCTGCTGAGGAATGGAGGGGGTATGTCACCACCCTCCAATAAGAACTTAATATTGATTATCCGTGTACTAATCCATGACCAAAGGTGAAATGCCATTTTGGTATGAAATATGAAGTATTTTAATGTTCACTGTTTAATTTTATCTCTCACACTATTCCTAACAAATGGTCTACTTATACCAAATCATATGTAATGTAATATGAAGTTCTCAAAAATATGATTTTTGTAAATGATGACTAATAATTATGATACTGTTCTTGATCATGATCAAAATTCCTGTATCTGTTCCCTTTGCATAATAATTTAGTTAATGCCTCACAATTTCACATGCCTCACAATATCACTTGCATTTAACAGCAGCGCAGCATTTACACTTGTGCCACAAGAACACGGAGGTCTTTCTTTACTTTCTATCCTTCACAGATACCGAGCACCGGATTGAACGGTGTTTTCCACTATCCCTAGCAAGGCCTGCCGGTTCCCAATGTAGAAAGGCGGGAAACACTACATAAAGGAGCAGTCTTCCAAAGCGATCACTGTCATTGTACCGTCCTTGAAGTTGACTCACGTAGCTTGGGAATACAGATACTGTGACTCATCGCGCACAGAATATCATCCAGGTAAGAATAACTATAACTGAAGAGCGCAATACCATAGCGCTCACTGCCTTCTCTAGAAACCAACCTCCCCTTTTATTAAATCCATAGACCGACACAGTGCATTGTCACTGTTTCCAGAACTTACCAGGGATTAACCATACCGCTATGGCTATAGCGAGTTGACGTAAAGAGCCGGTCGGCCAAACCGTACGCCTGATTGCCAGCCTTTCCTCACACTGAGGTAAGAGCACCTTTTGAATCAAAGTGCATCACATATTCTGCCCTGCCTCACCGCTTTCCCTTAACCATACTCTCCTTCTCTCCCATTTCCCCCGGCAGTACCCGGACGGGTCCTCTTGTGAGTAATACCCTTTCACTTCTCACTTGTGGCACATCACTAGTTCACAAGGCTGCGCATTAAGCAATCCAGGTAATTCACACTCCATGTCCCCCTTTTTATTTCTCGCATTTGTGCCGGTACATGGGCCTTATGCTCTTATTATTTCATTATAGATGTCCCTGCATCACTAGTCCTGAGGAGACCCCGTACTGATAGAGGGTCGAAACGCCGTCGACAAGCTGAAAGAGCGAACCATTACCCAGCGCGTATTATTATATACAGTTGCTGTTTACAAAGAAATTATACAAGAATGGTCGCCTTTTAAGATTTATGGCAACCTTGTATATAAATATACACCCTGTCACTTACGATTAGGTTCCATTTTTCACTTTGGGACACAGTGCACAAATATCTGTTCTATTGTAAAGTTAAACAATGTATATAATAAGTCTGTTGTGTTTATAAAACAAGTTATAATTGTACAAATGTGTTGGTGGTTCCTTGCCCTCTGACATTATTCTACCCTCTTTTTATTGCGATTGTGCAAATTATATTGCTTGAATTATTTTTTATGAGTCCACAGGAACCGTTGTTTCCCTTTATAGTATCATCTTGGTAAGCGCATGTTCTCTTCCTCTAGCTTGGCACTGCGGTCTGTGAATACCGCGTGCCTCTTAGGCCGATACTCCCAATCTATATGGGATACGGTCGCGCAAGTGCTGCTTCAGTGCCTGGGGGAGGCCCTGGCCGTTCTCTCCCAAGCAGTGGCAGATGGGAGAGACGCAGCTAAATTCACGATTCAATGCGGACTGGATACCACTGACTCCCTAGGCAGAACAATTGCCTTGTCGGGTTCCCTTAGGCGCTGCGCCGGGTTGAGGATGTCTGGCTTTTTGGGGAATGTCCAGTCAACCTTGCTGGACATGCCCTTCGATGGCCGTCGCCTTTTTGGCAACAAGGCAGACTCGGCGCTGGAGCACTTTAAGGATTCTTGAGCTTCCGCCAGATCCTTTGGCCCGCTGCATCTTCCCGGTTACCCCAGTCTGCTTTTTGGCCCTTTCGTAGCCACTGGTTCACAGAAGCTGCCCTGCCTCTGCGTGGCTGTGGACGTGGGACCCAGCGAACTCTCGGGTCTGGGAGCCAGCGGGTGGGTCAGTCCACCCTTTTCCCCCTGCAGCAGCCTCCTAGTCCAACTCTTCAGGACCATCAACGGCCAGTGGGTGGCAGGATTCACCATCACCTCCCCCACTGGCAATCCATCACGTCGGACAGGTAGGTTTTGCAAATAGTCCAAAGGGGCTACTCCCTCCCTTTCGAGACTGCCCCTCCCTCCATGCCACCATCTTTTCTTTCGATCGCATGTTGGAGGATCATTTTGCGCTTCTTCGCCAAGAAGTTCCAGCTCTCTTGGCCAAGGGAGCTTTGAAATGATCCCTGTGCCAGAATTAGGTCATGGTTGCATTCCCGCTACTTTCTGGTGCCCAAGAAGGACAAAGGGCTGCATCCTATTCTAGACCTCAGGGCCATCAACCACTTACACATGAAGGAGAAAGTTAAAATGCTCATGTTCGCTCAGGTCTGGTCTGCGCTCGACCCTGGAGACTGGATGGTGGCATTGGACTTGCAGGATGTCTATTTCCATATTCCCGTCCTGCCAGCCCACAGACGCGATCTACGGTTCACGGTAGGCCACAAGCATTATCTGAAAGAAACAT
This sequence comes from Triturus cristatus, assembly GCF_964204655.1. NCBI lineage: Eukaryota > Metazoa > Chordata > Amphibia > Caudata > Salamandridae > Triturus > Triturus cristatus. Next base: position 284,228,444 of record NC_140594.1, on the reverse strand, counting down.
GCTAGTTATAGATTCCTTACCTTAGAATTACCCCCAGGCCTCAGACTGGATCTGGAAAGTTTTTTTTATCAGCAGTACCTCTGTGCGTCGGAAGGTGGCGTTGGTTGGCTCCGCATCCGTCGTTGGCGTCATGGTCACTGGAATGACGTTGCGGCAGCTACTTAGATGCCACTTTCGCACACTGACGTTAGTTCTTTCTTTTTCCGCGCCAGCCAGCGCAGATCCGGAGAGAGTGGTACCTCCAGTCACTTTGACTGACTTTTTCTCGACTTTTGTCGACTTCTTTTCTGAGTCTATCAACTCCTGGTGCACATAGGGTTGCCTGGCTTCAAGCCTTTCGGTAGCTGTACCCAACTGATGGCGGTTACGAATCCGCACTGCGTGTGCCTCTTTTGCCTGGAGCGCGACCATGACCCCAAGTCGTGCTCCGACTGCCAGTCAATGGCGCCAAAGGCTTGGCGGGAGCGGTCCCAAAAGTTGCTTGAGCGCCAGCAGTCTGCTCCGTGCCGTTCAAGGTCCCGGGTGCGAGAGAGGTCAAGGGACAGGTCGCGGAGCCATCAACACTCGTCTAAGTCATCGAAGTCTTTGCACTCGGGGTCGGGTAAGTCGAAGCACAAAAAGAAGTCGACGAAGCATCATCGCTCTTCAACTTCTCCCCGTCGGTCTGCTGATGCTCCCTCTGGCACTGCAACCACAACCAACGCCGGTCATGTCCCCGGCCGGCATCCACCCCGGCCTCCATCCCAAAGTGGACCCAGAGCTGTTCCGGCGTCGCCCAGTGGGGTTTTTGTGCCCCTGTTCACTCGTGGGATTCCTTTTCGGCCACATTGGCAACCTGAGGAACAGGAAGAGGACTGGGAAGGGTCAGGTGACCCTTTAAGTGATCAGATGGAATCTGAGCAGGACTGGAGAGAGGAACTGGGGGATGCCAGTGACACCTCTCCTGACCTTGGCATGTTGTCTCCTCCTACCGTGGCTACGGAGGAGGGAGCGTCATACGCAGTGGTGTTGTGTAGGGCGGCTGAGGCCCTCAACCTCGAGCTTCCTACGGTGGCGGTCAGGACTAACCTCCTGACAGATGTGCTTCAGCCAGCGGCGAGCTCTTCAGAGCCCCTGTTCCCCTTTAATAAAGCCCTTACTGACGTCTTTTTGGGCACGTGGTCCAGACCCAATACCTGTGGATAGGATGATTGCCCGTCGCCACTGCCCGGCTCCGGGCAACCCCACTTTCCTCTCCCAACACTCCACCCCTGAGAGCTTGGTGGTCCAAGCCTCTACTTCCAAGAGCGTATTCTCTGCCGCTTCCCCGGAAAGGGGATCCAAGAAGCTGGACCACCTTGGGAAGAAGATTTTCTCTTCCGCCAGCTTGGGACTGCGGTTGGTAAACACTGCATGTCTATTGAGCCGTTACTACCACTCTGTTTGGGACTCGGTTGCGTAGATGCTTCCTCAGTGTCCGGAGGAGGCCTGGACAGTGCTCTCCCAGGCTATTGCCGCCGGAAGGGATTCGGCAAAGTTTACCATCTGTTGTGGGCTGGATACCACTGACTCTCTGGGCAGGATGATTTCCACGTCTGTAGCTCTTTGATGCTATGCCTGGATGAGATCAAGTGACTTTTCTGGCGCTGTCCAGAACACCTTGATGGACATGTCGTTTGATGGCCGTCGCCTTTTTGGCAACAAGGCGGACAACGCTTTAGAGCATTTCAAGGACTCAAAGGCTACGGCCAAGTCCATGGGCCTCTCCAGCCGCCCAGCGCAGTCTGCCTTTCGCCCCTTTCGTGGCTACGGAAAGGGTGCCCTGCTCCTTCCCGCCCTGAGCCACAGGCTGCAGCTAGTTACCCAACCTTCGCGGGGACGTGGGAACAACCATCGTGGTTCCGGGGGCCAGCGGGTGGGCCAGTCCACCAACCCCCCTGCTGCAGCAGCCTCCAAACCATCAGCCCCACCAAACGCCGGTGGGTGGTAGGATTCGCCATCACCTCCCCCACTGGTGCACCATCACATCAGACAGGTGGGTTTTGCAGATAGTCCAAAGGGGCTACTCCTTCCCCTTCGAGGCTACCCCTCCGGCCATGCCACTGCAATACCATCGCATGCCGGGGATCAGCTGGCCCTTCTCCAGCAGGAAGTCAATGGCCAAGGGAGCCATTGAGCGCGTTCTTGTCCCAGAAGTAGGTTGTGGTGGTTACTCCCACTACTTTGTGGTACCCAAGAAGGACAAGGGCCTGCGTCCTATCGTGGATCTCAGGAAAGTCAACCACTTCCTCCGAAAGGAGAAGTTCAAGATGTTGACGCTTGCTCAGGTCTTGTCTGCTCGCGACCCGGAAGACTGGATGGTAGCGTTGGACTTGCAGGACGCTTATTTCCACATCTCCGTCCTGCCGGCCCACCAGCATTACCTACGGTTCACGGTAGGCCATGAGCATTTTCAATTGACTTTACCGTGCTCCCCTTTGGCCTTACCAGCGCCCCTCGGATGTTCACGAAAGTGATGGCGGTGGACGCAGCTCATCTGCGCAGATCAGGGGTTTCAGTCTTCCAATTTGGCTTTCGTACCAAGGATTAAGAGAGTCAGAAGCGGTGGTCGGCTTTTCTCCTACAATGCTGCTAAGCTTTGAAACTCCCTTCCCCTTCAGCTACGAAGAGAGACCAACCACCTGACCTTTCACAAGCTGTTGAAAACGTGGCTTTTCCCCAAATGAGCCTCGGAAGCCTCTCTCACTTTCAGCACTGGGATGCCCATGGGTAGCCATGCGCTTTATAAATGCTACCTCATTCATTCATTCTTCCCCTGTATCGATGACTGGCTGTTGAAGGCAGGCTCGCCCCAGGCAGTCGCCTCTCACCCCCAGACTACGGCCGACCTGCATTCGCTGGGGTTCTCCATCAATGTGACGAAGTCACACCTGATTCCCTCTCAGAAGCTCCTCTTCATCAGAACGGTTTCAGACATGAAGCGGTTTCGGGTCTATCCTCCCAAACAGCGTGTCCGGGATATTCAGGCTATGATTCCGATCGTTCAGCCTCCTATCCCGGGTTTCAGTCAGAATGACCCTGAGGCTGCTGAGCCTCATGGCCTCATGCATCCTGCTAGTCGATCATGCCAGGTGGCATCTGCGGGCTCTGCATTGGGACCTGAAGTTCCAGTGGGCGCAGCATCAGGGTAATCTGTCCGATTGCATCCAGATCTCGGAGGGCAACGCACAACAGTTGCAGTGGTGGCTCACAAACCATGATTGGATCATCAGCAGATCCCTCTCCCTTTCCCAACCAGAACACAAAGTGGAGATGGATGCATCCCTTCTGGGATGGGGCGGCCACATGGGGAGGCGGAATTCAGAAGCCTCTGGTCTCCGGCAGAGTCCGTACTCCATATCAACCTCCTGGATCTGCGTGGAATTAGTCTTGCTCTGTCCGAGGAAGAGTAGTGCAGGTGCTCACAGACAACACCATCGCCATCTGATACTGCAACAAACGAGGCGGGGTGGATGTCAGAAGGCCCGCTGCCTCTGGACATGGCTGGAACATTAGGGCATATCTCTGGTCGTTTAACACCCAGCAGGTTCACTGAACGCCAGGGCCGAGGAACTCAGCCGCAGGTGCATGATGGCTCAGGAATGGCATCTTCACAGGTGGTGCAAGGTCTCTTTCAACAGTGAGGTGAGCCTTGGGTAGATCTATTCGCCACCGAAGAGAATGCTTAATGTCAGCAATACTGCACGTTGGAATTTCCAAGGTGGCACTCGCTAGGCATCGCTTTTCGTTGCGAGTGGAGTTGCGGTCTGTTGTTCACCTTTCCGCCTAAACCACTTCTGCCCAGAGTGCTGAAGAAGATCAGCCGCGACCGGGCCCAAGTCATTCTTGTGGCTCCGGATTGGGCTCGAAGAGTCTGGTATCCCGAGCTGCTCAACATGGCCATCGATCCCCCGACCCGTCTGCCTCTTCGGGAGGTACTTCTGTTGCAGCAACAGGGACGGTCCTCCACCCGAACCTGTCCAGCCTCCACCTTGCGTGGAGATTGAGCGGCGGCAGTTGACGTCATTCGACCTGCCTCCCGTAGTCTGCAATGTAATTCTAGCAGCCAGGCGTCCCTCCACTAAGTCGTTATACGCCTGCCGGTGGAACAAATTTGTGGCATGGTGCACAGCAGAGGCTGTGGATCCCCTCTCTGCCCCTCTTTCTGAGGTTCTTCTGTTCCTTCTTTCTTTGGCCCGGCAGGGCTCTGCTCTGTGCACTATCAAGGGATATATTTCGGCCATCTCTGCCTTGCTTCGGCTTCCAGATCAGCCTTCCCTTTTCAAGTCCCCAGTAGTAAATCGTTTCTTGAAAGGCATAACTCATCTCTTTCCTCCTATTCCTTTCGTTATGCCTCAGTGGGATTTGAACCTGGTTTTAACTTATTTAATGTGTGCTCCCTTTGAGCCGCTTCACAATTGTCCTTTGAGGCTCTTGACTTTCAAAACTGCGTTCCTGGTGGCCATCACCTCTGCTAGACGAGTGAGTGAGCTCAAGGTGCTTTCTTCTAAGCCTCCTTTTCTCTCTGTGCATCCGGACAAAGTTGTCCTCAGGACTCGTCCATCCATCCTTCAAGGTTGTCACTGCCTTCCACATCGTGTAGACCATCACTTTGCCCACCTTCTTTCCGCCTCCGCATCCTTCGAAAGAGGAAGAGAGGCTCCACCATCTGGACCCAAAACGTGCGCTTTCCTTTTATTTGAATCGCACCAAACAGTTCCGAGTGGACGACCAGCTCTTTATTGGGTACGTGGGCACCAAGAAAGGTCGGGCCGTACACAAGCGGACTATCTCTCTGGCAAAGAAGGAGCATCCGGTGGGGCTGCGCGCCCATTCCACGAGGGCGTTTCATAAACAACTGCTTTGGGACGTGGAGTTCCTCTGAATGACATTTGTCAGGCAGCTACGTGGGCTTTGTTGCACACCTTTACCAAACACTACTGCCTTGACATTCAAGTCCGGAGAGACTGCTTCATTAGCCGTTCTGTTCTCCAGGACTTTCTGGTGTGATCTTGGCTCGCAGACCTACCACCGGGGTAGGTATTGCTGGGGTATCTATTCTAAGGTAAGGAATCTATAACTAACGGGTTTCTTTCAGATGAACATGTTACTTACCTTCTGTAACAATATATCTGTAAGAAACATTAGTTTGTTTTTATATGTTTATTAAGTTTATGCATAACAAACAGGAGACAGTGACATAATTCACAGTTTGACGGTAGTACACAACATTCAGAAGAAAATAGTGCAGCATCATACTGGCAATTAGAGAGATTATCATCAGACATTTGGGGGCTGTAGACCACTCAGCTTCGAATCCCTTTACACCACCATCGCAACATTGTCAGAGTACGAAACATAACAACTTATGCAATTCATAATATACGGGCACAATTCAGCAAGTGGGTCAAAGGGCCAAGTTGGGCAGGGCCACGTACAACAGAGGCAGCGTCTGTGTCAGTGGCAATCGTGTTCTCCATACAATTCTTATACATAGCCCAGAAGTTTTTTGGTCTGTTGCGAGGTGGCAACATATCACTGTAATTTTTGGTCTGAGTGCAGCAAAACATCATATCTTTTGACCACTGGGCTAGTGTAGGTTTAGGACCGTGGAGCCAGCAGACTGCTACACATCTCTTTTCTAAGAGTAACGCCATATCTATCAGCCGTCGTTTTGCCTTAGGGATAGGTTTAGAGTACCCAAGCAGTGTAAGGAGCGGGTCAGGGATTAACGTCAACTCTGTAATTCGGCTTAATTCTTCAAATACCAGACCCCAGAAATAGACTATCCCCGGGCAAGTCCAGGCTAAATGCAAGAAATCAGCAGTTCTTTCATCGCATCTTTCACATGTAGACTCCTCTCGAACCTACACCGGCGAAACTTACGTTGTGCAGCCCACTGGACTACCAGGCACTCGGGAGGCAGCCGCTGTTTGTTCCCCTCGACGCCAGTTTCCATTGCTGGCCGCAGTGGGGGGAACTACAGCTCCCGGCAGTCTCTGGGGCATTCTTCCGGCCAGCAGCGCGCCCGGAGGCGCTACAAAATCAGCGGCTCCCTCGGTGGAGCGGGGGGGACCTACACCGGCGAAACTTACGTTGTGCCGCCCACTGGACTACCAGGCACTCGGGAGGCAGACGCTGTTTGTTCCCCTCGACACCAGTTTCCATTGCTGGCCGCAGTGTGGGGAACTACAGCTCCCGGCAGTCTCTGGGGCATACTTCCGGCCAGCAGCGCGCCCGGAGGCGCTACAAAATCAGCGGCTCCCTCGGTGGAGCGGGGGGGACCTACACCGGCAAAACTTACGTTGTGCAGCCCACTGGACTACCAGGCACTCGGGAGGCAGACGCTGTTTGTTCCCCTCGACGCCAGTTTCCATTGCTGGCCGCAGTGGGGGGAACTACAGCTCCCGGCAGTCTCTGGGGCATACTTCCGGCCAGCAGCGCGCCCGGAGGCGCTACAAAATCAGCGGCTCCCTCAGCGTCGCGGGACGCGTGCGGGCGGCGCCGGGCTGAGCCCGGGCAGAGGGCGGGCCGTCTGTGGCCGTCGGTGGCAGGCGGCGGCAGGGCCGGGCCAGCCCCCTGAACAGTTACAATGGGTAAGCGCAAACATACTGTTACTACTGATGCCGGAGTCAAGAGAGCGAAGGTGCCTAGACAGTCCGAGTCTATTATTTCGTACCTTTCCTCTGCGGTGGGTGTACTATCAAAGGAAATAGCAAACGCTGAACTGGAGCTGGGTTTACCTGCTTCCCCAGCGTCATTGCCTGCTCACACCTTTGACTCTACGCAACGTACTCCCCTTGAGCTGCAGGCACCCCAGGAAGATAGTAAAGAACAAAGGGAGAGCTAGGGAAAACTGGGGGGGTTGTGTCCGTATCCCCTGGATTTAGATAAGCTTTGTCAAAGGTGGACAGACCCAATGTAGTGTGGTACGGTCAAAATGAAGCAATGTTTGGGAACCCACCAAGTGGGTTAAAAGACCCCTCACACACCAACCTGGTTGGTGTCATGCTTCATCATTGGGGCCCCAACCGGGTGGCCGACTGCCTCCCGGTTGTGCTGCGACGCCTGACTACAGCGGAGCTGGTGTAGTGCAAAACTGTGATCCGGGACTTTGGGAGGCCACAGTAGGTGCAAGGCGATGGTAGCTTCACAACCAAATCTGTTGTAAGAAGCGCCCCCCTCCCGCTTCCTGCATAGCGCCTTCACTCAGCCATAGTGTTTGCGCCGCAGTGTCCGCTATTGTGTTGACACCGCGTTCCACACACCTTAGCGAGTGTGTAGGTAACTTATATTTTTAATTTCTTTTTTTTCACCACGTGGCACATCACCTTTTGCCACTCACTTCACACTGGTCCTGACGAAAGCTCCTTTTTTTTTATTTATTTTTTTTTTTATTCAGGACAGCAGATATCGAACATTACAGTTAAATTTACGTAGAGCCATGGCAAGAGCAGGCAACTTACTGATACAATTGATAACTGTAACGTAGCATAGGTATTCCAATCAGTGTATTGTCCCTTTTTTACACCTAAAGTCGTCAACAGATGAACCATAGCAAAAACAAACAATGGTACAGATGGAAGGTAACAACACCCTAACAGTTCACACTATCGATTGATGCACGTCTCCTGCAGAGGGGACGGCAAGGTCGGAGAAGCTCGCAGCTAGAGGAATCACATTTGGACACACATCCCAGCAAGCCGGGACCCCAGTGGGCTTCCCCCCCGCTGACCCGGGGAACCATCCACCCTGTCGCCCCACCCCGCCGACCGTGCGGCCCAGCCGCACCTCACCGACATCCGACCACCACCCACAGCCCATAGTGTCATGCAGAGCTCAGCAGCCCATGCGACCCCACACACAACTCCAAACAACCTTAACCCATATCATCAGATACCGCACCAGACAGTGAGCCTGTGGCTCGTGGGGATTCCGCCCTCTCGCGGGACCAGTGCAGAAAGGGCTCCCAGATGTCCCTAGGTCGGGAGGTGACCGGCATAGATTCCCAGTAGCATGCAAGTTGTGTGTTGCCATATGTAACGTCTGCCACCCAGTCTTCAAATTTAGGCAAGCACCTGCGTCCCCAACGTACCGCCACCTGTCGCTTAGCATAAAGGAGCAGCATCGCGTGCAGTTTCCTAGCTTTTGGTAGAGTATTTTGGACATGACCTAGTAGTCCCAGATGTGGAGACGGCGTGTCGGCTCTATGGAGGATTTGGTTAATAGCTGCAAAAATGCTCGACCAGTATTCCTCCAGGCGGGGACAGCTCCACGCCACATGAAGAAATGTGGCATTTTCGGCACCACACTTCCAACAAGTGTCGTCTTCCCTGAGGCCCATACGGTGTAGCAGCCGCGGTGTACGGTAGTATCTATGTAGGAACTTAAAGTGTATTAGGCGCAACCTATAGTTAGGCGACAATTCCTTCAGTTGCCCGCAGCAGAAGGTCCATTGTTCGTCCGAGAGAGGGGACTCCAATTCCGCGTTCCACGCATGCAGCGAGGACGGCACCATAATGGGAGCTTGCTCCTGCATACAATTGTACAATCGGGACACAAGTTTTTTGGGGGAGGGCCTGGACAGTAAATTTTGCAACGCCTGAAAATGCGGGGGCTCCTCTGGGAACAGAGGCCATAGCGCCCTGCAGGATTCTTTAAGCTTATAGAGCGCGAACGTGTCCGCAAATGTCTCCGGTGTCTCAGAGTCCTCCTCTACAGGAACCCCAAAGGTGCCATCGGGGTAGAGGTCCGCGAAAGTACGCAGAACTTTTCCTCTAATCACGACCTCCCCCCCGCTGTCCTGCAGGCAGGGAATCAATGGGTTGCCCCTCAGGGGCACAGCAGGTGCATACAGGAGAGGGAGGCGTGCCCTCCTCTGCAACTCCCGCCACGACCAGCGGAGCAAGGCCACCGTGTCGACGTCCCCAGTCGGGCGGGGCGCCTTCACGTATAATGCCACGCTAAGGGGCAATGGAGCTGCCACCGCCCTTTCCACCGCCACATGCGGCTGGTAGGGGGTGGGGAAAACCCAGAAGTGTAGGAATTGTGCTTGCGCACATAGCGCGTACAGCGCCATGTCTGGAGCCCCCAGTCCACCCTGTCGCAACGGGAGGGTGAGCAGCGCCCAGGACGATCTCGCCTGGCCTCCGGCCCAAACCAGCGTCAACAGCAGCGAGCGCAATCGAGTATGGAAATGCGCAGTCAAGGGCAACGGCAAATTTACAAAGAGATATAGGAATTTCGGGAGGACTACCATCTTAGCCAGGGCTATCCTCGCAACCAAAGATAGGGGGAGCTTATTCCAGATCTCGATCTTCCCCTCCAGCCAGTCTATCGCTCGCCCATAGTTCATCGTCCACAAATCACTCAGGTTGCGACTGATCCAAACCCCCAGGTATTTGACCGAGTCCGTTTCCCAGCGCAAGGGATAATCCGAAGTTACCTCCGGGGTGGCATCCGTCAGAGGGAACGCAACAGACTTGGACCAATTGATAGCTATTCCGGCCAGGCCCTCGAATCTGACAAACTCCCTCAGCAGTGGATCTAGGTTTTCAGTGGGGTCAGCAACATATAACGTTACATCATCCGCATACAAGGATATCAACAGGCTACGAGAGCTAAAGCCAATACCCCGGGCAGTGTGGTGCTGACGGACCCGAGCCGCCAGAGGCTCCATGGCAATGGCAAATAGCAGCGGGGACAGGGGGCACCCCTGCCTAGTCCCGCGAGATATGCCAAAAGGCTTGGATATCAGCCCGTTCACTCGCACTCTCGCCCGTGGAGCCGCGTATAAGGGCCGTATTAAGTTTATGAAGAGAGGGCTAAAACCCATTCTGCCTAGGATCCGAAACAGGTAGGGCCATTCAAGCGAGTCAAACGCCTTTGTGGCGTCGAGAAAAATAACCGCCGCCCGGATGGAGGGGTGTAGGTAGTGCAGCACTGAGAATATCGTCCTTAGATTGTGCGACGTGGCACGGCCGGGGACAAACCCCGATTGATCAGGCAATGCCACCATGGGCAACAGGGGCTGAAGCCTGTCCGCAATCAGTTTAGCGTAGATCTTAACGTCCACGTTGATGAGGGACAGTGGTCGATACGAGTCGAGCAGCTGGCCGTCTTTGTCCGGCTTCAGCAACGTGATTATCAGCGCCTCTCGCATCGAGTCTGGCAGGGATCCCGTCTCCTGGGCCTCAGCGAAGACCGCGAGGAGCCTAGGGGCCAGTTCCTCAACATAGGTCTTATAAAAACTGGTGGTCAACCCATCAGGGCCGGGGGCTTTGTGCGCCGGCATGCTCTTAATCACCTGCGCGACATCCTGAACAGTGAACGGGACATCCATATAGCGACGGTGGTGGTCATTGAACCAGACAATGGCAATGGAGTCGAGGAAGGCGTCCAGTGACTCCGGGATTGTAGTTTGCCTGGACGTATAGAGGGCCGAGTAGAACTGTGCGAAAGCAGTCAGAACTGCATCATGTCCTAGCCGGAGTTCACCCGACCCATCTTTTATGGACGCTATGAAATCTGATCGCGCCCGCGGGGAGATGAGCTTCGCCAGGGTTCTGCTAGGCCTATCCCCTTCCCCATATCGACGGGCCTCCGCCTGTCGTCCCAGGAACTTTACTTCGCGTTGCGCCTCCTCACCAAACTCCAACAGCTTAGCCTTCATCCGAACCGCCAGTGCGGGCGACGGGTCAGCACAGAAACTGGCATCCAAGTCTCGCAATTCCCCCTCCAGCCTGCGCAGTGTGCCGCGGATTGTCCCGAGGACCCCCGCTCTTCTAGAGATGCACTGGCCTCGGATCACTGCCTTAAATGCGTCCCACAGGGCCGCCTCTGTTTCCACCGTGCCCTCGTTGAGATCGAAATAGCGCACAATATCCTCTCTGATTTCCTCAGTAAACACAGAGTCGGTAAACACGTACGGGGGCAGCCGCCAGGAGAACGCGCGAGCAGGGGCCTCAGGCATCCGCACCACCAACAGGCAGGGAGCATGATCAGAAAGTGACCGGGCCTGAATATCCACTCCCTCCGCCCAGGTCGCCACCTCCGGCGAGACAAGCCAGTAGTCCAGCCGGGACCAGGCCGCGTGCTGACTCGTGATACACGTCCCTACAATATCATCGGGATGCCTGACTCTCCATATGTCCGACAGCAACCCCTCCTCCATGATGTCAAGGACCGCCTGTCTCGCTTTGGTGTGTGTGGGACCTCCCGCCCCTCTACGGTCCACCGCATCTACCAGTGGTACGTTAAAATCCCCTCCGAGGATGATCGTGGAGCAGTCCATCAACAGTATCCGTGCCCATAGATCCCGGAAGAAGTCAGGATCATCTACATTGGGTCCGTACACCGCCGCCAGCACCATCTCCCTCCCCTGCAGCACTCCGTGAGTGATAACGTAGCGCCCCTCTGCGTCCACATGAGTACGGTGTTCCTTCCAATCCAGCCCTGCTCTAATGAGGATTGCCACCCCTCTAGCGTAATTAGAATAAGCTGTGGAATGTACCCACGCCCAGCGTGAGCGCTTCAGTCTAGGGGAGGGGGTGGACCGCACATGCGTCTCCTGCAAGAAACAGATATCTATCTTGTGTCGGGAGAGGTATCCTTGCATGAGCTGAGCTTTTTTATAGTCCCCGAGTCCCCTAATGTTCCACGTTAATATCCTAACGCCTGCTATACCTCCAGCCATGTTGCCTGTACGGTTCCCCCGCCCCCATCTATAAACCGCATCACTTCCCCAGTGTGCACACAGGGCCATGCATACGGGAGCATCCTGGTGAACTGCGAGCATACCCCTCCATCGTACCAAAACCAACATAACACAAACCAACCCGCTTTCCCCCCCCACCCCCCACCCTCACCAACCCCCCAATTAGGTGGTGACAGAACCCCCCGTGGATCACGCAACGCGTGATTGCAACTCAAACTGTCCAACATTGGGATGCACCCCATGGGGCGTGGTGCACCAAGCGTACTCCCCCGTCTGCACAGGGTGGCTGCACAATGTAACCCACCACTCCGCACCGGCTGAGCACGACTCACTCGGAGCTAAGCTTATATCTAATCGGGAGACCATACCAGGAAGGAACAATTCGGCAAATGCAGCACCTTTAACAATTGCAGGCCACCCACAGCCCCTCAGCAACCAAACTCTGTGTACCAGGAGCAACAATAGGCAGAGCGGGGCCTGCGTCCCACCGGCCAGGTGGGACACCCCACACAGAACTTACACAACCGCCCTCCAGGGTCAGTCATTGTCACTCAAGCGCCCTTCGTCCGCCACAGCCAGTGGCGTCTTGCGCCTAGACGCAGTCCCCCCAAGTTGCTTGGCGTACTTCAGCGCTGCCTTCGCCTCTGTGAAGTAGTGTGTGGTACCCTCGTGCGACACCCTCAGCTTCGCCGGGTACAACAGCGCATAAGGGATGGCAGCCTGCAGCAGCAGTTTCTTAGCAGGTAGAAATTCCTTCCGGGCCGCCTGAACCAAGGGAGTGAAGTCCGGATAGAAGGAGATGTTATTCCCTTTGTGTATAATTCTCCCCTTTTCGCGAGCAAGGCGTAAGATGAGGTCCCTGTCTTGGAAATTCAGGATCTTTGCCAGGATAGGACGCGGCGCCGCTCCCACCGGTGGCTTCTTACCGAGCGATCTGTGCGCCCTTTCCACTGCGAACACCGGGGAGAGCGCCGGATCAAAGAGCTCATGGAGTAGTTCTGTGACATATAGTTCCATCCTTCCAATGTTCGTCGTCTCTGGTATGCCCGTGATTCGGATGTTGGATCTTCGGGACCTCGCCTCTAAATCGTCCGTTTTGGCCCGGAGGTATTCCAGTTCTTTTTCCACTGCCGTGAGTTGTTTCTTGGTGTCGCGCCTGAACTCGCAGCATTCAGTGTGCCCACGTTCCAGGCTGTCCAGTCTAGTTTCGTGCGAATCGACCCGTTGTTTGACGGAGTCCAGCTGGGTAGCCATGGCATCTAACTTGGTATCGATGCTCTTAAGACTCGAGCGGACCTCCAGCATCAGTGCTCGGTAGTCAACCTCCGGTTCTGCCCCGTGCGCGGAGGACTCCGCCGCCTCCGAGTCTGCCGCCGTCTGTTTGGCCTGACGCTTATGCTCAAACGTGAGCCTGGACTGCTTCGTCTCGTTCTTCCCTCCCATGACTACGGGGCAGTGCCAGTCGAGTACAGCAAGGCGGCCTCAGGACGGCTCCCACAGCCTCGGTCGCTATCCAGGCAGGCTATTCACCCTTTCCCAGGGCTGGCGCTTCACCGATCTCGGGCCCGCCGGGGCACCGGCGATGCCACGATGTCACAAGAGCTGGCGAAATGGGGCAGGATGGCAGGATCTCTAGACCTCGCAGCTCGGCCGCCAGTCAGGCCGCTCTAGACCACCCACCGCAGGGCGCCGCATGCACGATTCTATAGGCTGCCGTCGAGGAGCAGGACAGAGCCCCAAGTCCGCTAGTGTGGCCGTTACTTCCCAGGGAGGCCAGGTGAGCGCCACGTGTGTGCCCCCACAGCAGTTCTTCGGGATTTCGGCGGCAGCCGCCCCCACCAGCTCACCTCGGTCCGTCGCTGGGCTCCACAGCAGCGTGAACGTGGCGGCTCGGGGCACCAAGGATCAGAACCAGCCGTCCGCAGCCGGGGAGCACTGTGTGTCCGCCTCCTGCAGAGGCCACAAAATGGCGGCTTCGCCCCTCGCGTCTCCCCTCACCGCGCCAGCGGCAGCCGGGACCAGCAACAGCGCGCCCAGAGCAGCACCCGCAGGACAGCAGTCAGGTCTTCGGGCGGAACCGCTCCGCTCGGCACGTCCTGCGCTCCGACCGCGGCCCCCAGTGTGTGGGCCACAGCCACCACGCTCGCCTCAGGACCACTCAGCCTCGGTCTCTAGTAGCCGCTGCCAGCCGCCCCCGGCCGCCGCCGCGTCACAGGATCGTCGCGCTCGGGAAGCCAATGTGCATATCTCCGTCCCCCGGTCGCAGCCAGGCTTCAAATTACAGTAGGTGCCACACCGAGTCCAGCGGAGCCTCCCGGAATGTAGATCGGGACTCTCAGTGCGGGCGGTGCAGGATTACGGAAAGGATTAATAGTGCAGCCGGCGGAGCTCGCTCACAGAGCGGCCATTTCGCTGCCCGGTTGGCCACGCCCCCCTGACGAAAGCTCCTTACTACTTTTATTCGTGAGCTGAAACATGTAGACCCACCACATAGCCAACTAACAGATAATTATTTCTCCATTTAGTTGCATCACATATCTTTTTAATCAATACCCTGAGCCGCCAATAATAAATCTTCTAATGGCAAGGATTCTCAGCGGTATTTTTTAATTATCACCACATCACAGTTTTGCACTACACCAGCTCCGCTGTAGTCAGGCGTCGCAGCACAACCGGGAGGCATTCGGCCACCCGGTTGGGGCCCCAATGATGAAGCATGACACCAACCAGGTTGGTGTGTGAGGGGTCTTTTAACCCACTTGGTGGGTTCCCAAACATTGCTTCATTTTGACCGTACCACACTACATTGGGTCTGTCCACCTTTGACAAAGCTTACCCCAGGAAGATACCCAACAGCCCATCCTTACCCCGACACCTATTACTACTACGAATCCTACCCCACTTGATGATACCCAGGCCCCCGCCCTACACGAGCCCACACACATACGTACTGTTACTAACAAAGCTTCGAGGAAAAGAAAGAAAGCGTAGAGTAATCTAATATCCGTCCGCGCTCGGGATGTTTCTCTGGGTGATCAGCTTGAGTTATTGTTTACAGCCCGTATTGAGCCTCTATTGGTGGGTATTGCTAAGGACATTGTTGAAACACTGAATACCTGTCTTACTGGCCTACTGGCTAAATGCACTGCTATTGATAATATGGTGAAAGACTTTTCTACACTTTCTACTCAACTGACAAAGGGCACTGTCCTTGGGAACCCAAAGTATAGTAACAGAAATGAAACATCCGACTTTAGCCCCTCTTCTGGAGGGAGGGCTCCAGATTTGGAGGGAGGGCATAGTTTAATACCTCTCAACAATGATCCAAGCCATGCACCTGGTGGGTCTAAGCCTATTCTTCAGATCAGAGGTGGAACTCACAGTGGGCCAACAGTACCCAGTGGGCCAAAGGGTTGCAATGTAAACATTGATTTGCCCCCGCAAGCAGCCCCACTAGTCGCAGTTTTTATTGGCGTACCCCCCTTTGCTGATGGTACGGGTGAATCAGCCACCACTTTAATCTCTAAGGCAAAGTTATGGTGCGGAGAGGCATCTTGTGGCGGGCAAGAAATTGTTAATCATGTGATATTCGCCCGCAGGGTAGGGTGGATTGGGAAAAGAAGCAAGACTCCTCAGGGTGATTGTGTTATTGTTAATTTTGATTGTCCAGATTTGGCTGATAGACTTTTTTGGGATGGGTCGGACATCTCAGGGAGCGACTGTCTGAGACCTATTCCGCTGGGATACTTCTACCCCCCTCCATTGCCAATACCTGTATTAGGGCGTTTTAGAGGGAGCAGAGGTTTCACAACAGACACCGTAGGTCCAACTCAATTGACACAACATACTTTTGCGAGCGTTCCTGGTATTCAGCCAGCTTTGCCTAGTCTACCTAATGTACAGGAGAGGGTGAGTCTGGTTTTGTCTAACAGATTCTCTACACTCTCTGATATTGAAGAAATTGATTGACAACCAGCACCAGTCCAAGTTATTAACCCCAGCCCCCCTACTCTAATCAAGCCCAACTTGTGTAATTTTATTAGTTGGAATATTGCTGGACCAAGATCCAAGAGGGAAGATGTCGACTGGATTAATTTTATCAGCACCTATGATATTATAGCATGTCAAGAAACTTGGGATACCTCTACCAATTTCTGGGTGGATGGTTATTCTACTTTTGCTATCCCAGCTGTCCCTAGTAAATCTGGTACGGCTAAGGGTGGCCTTATGTCCCTTTTTTCTTTAAATTTGAAAGGCACATTTAGGCAGGTGGATAGTGGTTCACTAAACCTCTTAATTGTAGAATGGGCAGTTTCAGCAGATTACTACGTTTTTATCATTAATTTTTACAATTCTTGGGACAGAGATTTGGAAACAGGCCATTTAAATAGCCTGGAAATTTTCCTCTCTACGTTCAGTCAAAATAATTATATGAATTATGATTTGGTTTTATTAGGGGATTTTAATGTTCATCCATGTAAGGATCTGTGTATGGTTAGTGAGCATGAGGACATGATGGTCTTTCAGATACCCCACTTAGAACACTCCAAAGGGGGTGAAGCCCTTGAAGAGTTGCTCGCCAATTCCAATATGTACGAACCCGACATCCCGGTGATAGGTGAAAGAATTGTCACCTACAAAGGATCAATCCCGGGCACGATACTTGATTACATTTTTGTGAGTGCAGGTTTTTTCATCTAGAGTGGTGTCCTACGGGGCTATGACTTCAATATATAGTGACCACAATCCTGTTTTGCTTGTGGTAACATGGAATGAATGGTTGGGCATTAATACCCGCCCTAACAACCCGGGATTAGTCCTACGTCCCATAGATCAAGGGAGAAGGCTCAAATGGGCGAAAGTGGTGCCTGGAAATTTCATGCAGGATTTGATGCCTAAATTAGGCGGGTATGTTGAGATTTGTCAGAAGGAGAGTTCCTCAGCTTATGAAGTTATGGGGGCGTTTGAAAGCATCTGTGCGATAGTATCCATTGCCCTTACGGTTAAAAGCACCCGTGTTGAAAAAAAGCACAGGTGGTTTGACGCTAAATGTTCTAAAGCCCATAAAGCCTTATTAACAGCTCTGAAACGAACCCCGAAAGACAGGACTGAGGTCGCCATGGCTAGGAAGGTATACAAGGCTTCTATTATGGGGAGAAAGCACGCCATAAAACAGTTGGCGTGGGAGAAATTAATATCTACTGGCGTCTTGCATAACAGCTCCCAGTTCTGGGCCACTGTTAATCAACCCTTTTTCTCCGATGTAGATAACAACATAATGGACTGTGTTATACCGGATGATAAATGGCTCAACCATTTTAGCAAAGTTTATGGTGCCAGCGATCCGAGCCTAGTTAATATTGGCTGGGAGCCCCTGGATTGTCTCCCGTTAGTTTTTACTCCTGCTGAAGTGGAGAGGGCTATCATGGAGACATCCAAAAATAAAGCCCCGGGTCCGGATGGGGTCCCAGGAGACTTTTACATGCTCTCGCCAAAACTCTGGGCAGGGGTTTTGACCCAAGTTTTCACAGCAGCCAATAGCAACATCTTTCCCAGTAGTTGGGCCTCCTCTGTCATCGTGCCAATTTTCAAAAAGGGCCAGCGCGAAGACCCGGGGTGTTATAGGCCCATTTCCCTCCTAGACTCTGCCATTAAGATCTTAGGGAGAGTCCTGCTTTACCAACTTACAGATAACATCGAGAGGAGGGGTGGCCTTTCAAACATGCAATATGGCTTTAGGGAGAAAAGGGGCACGGTGGACCAGTGCCTAAACCTCCATATGTTAATATCAAAATACACAGTTGCCAAGGAGGGGTCCCTGTTTTTGGCATTCATGGACCTCTCCTCGGCTTTCGACCTAGTGAACAGGTCAAAATTGTGGGCTGTTCTATTGGAATTGGGGGTCGATAAGTCCCTTGTGAATTTCATGGCATTACTCCATCAGGACCTCTTTGCCAAAGTAAGAGTTACAAAGGAGGGAAGATGTACTAGCCACTTTAAATCGGTTAGAGGAGTACGGCAGGGCTGCATCTTGGCCCCCCTCCTTTTCACCGTTTATATAAACGGACTCGGTAAACATCTTGAGGCTGTGGAGGGGGATATGCCGCGTGTAGGAGAGACGAGGATATCTGCTCTCCTATACGCGGACGATGCAGTCCTGTTAGCACGTACCGGGGTAGCCCTTCAACGCTTGTTGGACTCCTTTGGGGCTTTCATGGATCAACTTGATCTGAAAATTAATACCACAAAGTCCCATACGATGGTGGCAACTCGCCATGTTAAGAAGGGCAAAAACATCTCCTTCTTTTGCAAGGGCGAGGCTGTGTCTAGGGTTGCATCTTTTCCATATTTGGGGGTATTGTTTGATGAGAGGGGCACCTGGGGTCCGCAGATTAAGGTAAAGAACCTCTCAATGGCCAGAGCCACATCGGCCTTACTGGGATTTTCTAACAGGCTGGGCGCAAGGCCCATGGAGGCCCTTTTAAAAATATACGATGCTAAGTGCATCTCCATAGCTACATATGGTTCATCTCTATGGGGTTTGTTCATCAGGAATCGCTACAACGAGTGGAAAATAAGTTCTTAAGAAACCTTCTGTCTGTTCCCCAGTCTACCCCCACTTACTCGATTCATAGGGAGGTGGGCTTAGACTATGTAACAGATAAGCTCGGCTGAGCACCCCTAATATGTTGGTTGAAGACATGGCTTAATCAAGAATTATCTCTTAACCATGTTATCCTGCAGGATGTTATGTCCCTGGATCGTATGAATAAAATTCCATGGTTGGAGTATGTAAAAAATACTTTTTCCAATTTAGGTCGTCCCAACCTATTTGCTCTGCCATCGTCTATTAGGAAAGAGGATATTAATTGGACTAAAAAACACTTTATGGATAAGGCGAGACTGGCCCGTGAGGAACAGGAACTGACTAAAACAACAGTCAGATCACACTTTATGCTGTTATCCTCCCCATCCCTGGAGCCATATCTCACTATTGTTACAAAGCCCTTCCATAGATATTTGTTGATCAAATTTAGATTCAATTTAATCTCCTACACCTTAGGTTGTTTTCAGACGTGGAGCAAACCGGAAAGGGGTCCGCCGTGTAAGTGTGATGACTTTTCCACTCAGGACACTATGCACTTTATGATGTTTTGTAGTTTTTATAGGGCCCCAAGAAAAAAATATTTGTTACCCATTTTAACAGAAGCCGGGTTTGTCCAAGTTAGGCCAGCGCTACTTTTCTTGCAGCTTCTTGGTAGTACCCGCATAATATTTTCTGTAGCAAGTTTTTTGGTTGCAGCACAGAGAATTAAAACAAAGAAAAGGGCAATGCCTGTCATTGGGGAGATCTGAAGCGCGATAATTGAGCTTTGTGTTCACACTAATTTGCTCTATCATGCACTTTCCATCTGAATTTTTGTATTTGTATTTGTATTTTTATAAGCTTGTGTACTGCTGACTGTATCCCGATCTCAATTCATGATTTGTATTTTTAACCTGTACATACTGTTGTTTTATGGCTTTTATGATTTTTAAAAAATCGAATAAAGTGTATTTTGACTGACTCCTCTCGAAGTCCATATCGGTGCAGACGCTCCAGGGTATAATAAACTCTGTTTAAAATTTTTAAATGTTCCAACCGGTGCCGGCCATTCAGTGAGACACGTTTTGTGCTCAAGCAGCAATAGGACCATATGTCATCAGTGAGGTCCCTCTGTAGGTCCCGCTGCCAGGCTGTGATTTAGTGTATTTACTTCCCCTAGCAGTCATTGTAATGTGTTAGATCCTAGACATCATTCCAGCATGTGATTGCGCTTTAATGAGGGTAGTCAAGTCTAGCACCTCAGGGGGTTCTGCCATATCTTCTCCCAATAATTCGTTAAGAGCATGCCTGACTCTATGGAATTGAAATCTAGCAAGGAGCGTCGGCATGCCGTCCTTCTCAGTCATATCGTCCCATGTGCGCGCTGCTCCGTCTGTGAAGAGATCGCCCATGACTTGGGCATTGAGCGTGCGTAAAGCGGCTATAACCCCTCTGTCTTTACTTGGCGCAAGCCAGTGGCACCACTCAATGCGGGCTGCTGGGGAATATAGAATGTTACCCGCCTGAATAGTTAGTAAATGATGCCAGGCATGAGTAACAGTGTTAAGGGAATCCAATATACCCGTACGCCCATCAGGTGGTGTAAACAACAATCCCGGGATCGGTATATGGGCAGCAACTATTGTCTCTGTCCGGACGTACGGTATGTCAAGCGGGCCATGTATCCAATGATATGCCTGTGAACATTGAGCAGCTCTATAATATAGGTCAAAATCAGGTGCTCCCAAACCCCCCATTGAGTACAACAGTGTAAGTATGTGCCAGGCGACGCGTGCCTGTTTGCCTGCCCAAGCAAGATGCACCATAAGGGACTGCAGGCGTTGAAAAAACACTCTGGGTAACACCATGGGTATATTCGTGAAGAGGAAAAGAAAGCGCGGCAATACATTCATTTTCATAAGGGACACTCTGCCCATCAGCGATAACGGGAGGTGCACCCAGCGGTTAACATCCTCTTCCATCTTGCTAATTGCCACCCCATAATTCTCCTTGAGGACCACCTCAGAGTCTGTATGTAGTTTGATCCCTAAATAACGCACCGCCTCTGTAGACCACTGCAGGGGATATTCGGGCTTGAAGGCCGTCGTGGTCGGAGTTAGGGGAAACATGATGGATTTGTTCCAGTTGACTCTCAGGCCAGACAAGGAGCCAAAGAGCACAACCTCCCGTAAGACCGGCGAGAGGTTGGTTTCAGGGTCACGGACATAAAGCAACGTGTCATCTGCATAAGTGGAGACGATAAGGCGGTAGTTTGGAAAACGGATGCCTCTGTAGCTATGATACTCCCGAAGGGCACATGCTAGAGGTTCTGCTACCAGTGCATATAGAATAGGAGACAGGGGGCAGCCCTGCCTCGTGCCCCTATATATTTGTATGGGGTTAGTGACCAGGGAGCCTATTTTTATACATGCCGTGGGAGAGTAATACAGTACAGCAAGGAGCTGAAGGAACACCTCTCCCACCCTCATGCGCGAGAGGACGTGTCGCAAGAATGGCCATTCGACAGAGTCGAATGCCTTTTCCATATCCAAGAATATTGCTATAGCAGGCACTTCCGGTCTAGTATGTTGTAGGGCTGCAAAGGTCGTATGCAAGTTGTATGTCAGGTTCCTACTCGGCACAAAACCGGCCTGCTCCGGGACCACCAAAGTCTGGACCAACAGAACCAAACGATTGGCAAGCAGATTCGCGAACATTTTGGTGTCCACATTCATCAAGAATTGTGGACGATACGAGGCGCAATCGTCCGGGGGTTTACCCGGCCTAAGGATAGCAACTATAATCGCCTCTCGCATAGAAGGGGGCATCTCGCCTGTGGTGCATATGTCCTCAAACAGCATGATCAGGTGCGGCAACAACAGGTCAATGAACGCCTTGTAAAAAGCAACAGTGAGGCCATCCCCTCCCGGCACACTCCCCACCCTCATATCAGAGAGGGCCAATAATATTTCATCCCATTCGATCGGCGGCATCAAAAATTCCCGATGCCAATTGGACAACCATGGCAGTTTTTTTTCTTTTTTTTTTTTTTTTGAAAAGATTTTATTGTGCATAAAAGGGTTACAAACACGGGCCTACAACCACCAGGGCCGGCCGCTAGTAGTCAAAGTGTTCCAGCATATCAGAAAACAATGGCTGGCCCACAGGGGCTCCGCACTATCACAGTAAATCAGACTGCACATACAGGAAATCAGAATACACACTTTTAGTATAAATAACAACAAAAAAGAAAAATACAAAAATACAACAAACAAGGCGAAACGACTTATGAAGGGCGGCGAACACCAGCCGGGGGAGTCAACACCCAACCACCCGAGGGCGGTCAATAAAAGAAGACCTGAGAGGGAGGGGGGGGGCAACGAGAGAACCAAATCTGTACTCCGAAGTACGAGATGCACAAGGAACCCTCAAGGATCAGGGGGACGAGGCAACCCCGGACGTATCTACCAAAGGGGGAGCACAGATAGACCCACGATACGCGTTCCACTGCCGCCAAATTTTACCCCAAGCCCCCGGTTTACCACGGGCCACATACACCGTTTTCTCCCTGAACATGCACCAGTCCATGATTTCCTTCCAGACGGACACGGTGGGAGGCCGCTGGGAACCCCAAAGCTGCGCAATATCTCTCTTTGCAATCATGTTCCCCAAGGCCGCCCACCGAGCCTGAGCCGCATTGCAGTCATTGGGCTCCCATACATTCAGCACACAACGACGCACCTCCGGCAGCAGAGCGACCCCGGTGACTCGTCTCATAATATCATGCACCCGGCGCCAGTATTCCGCCACCTCGCGGCATTCCCATAGGATATGGAGAAAAGTAGCACTGAGCCCGCAGCCACGCTTACAGAGTCCGTCGTCTGAAAACCCCATCGAGACCAGGCGGGGGCCCGTCACATATACACGATGGAGAATCTTAAGCTGGACCAGGCGGAGACGGGCCGGGATGGCCACCTCCTTAGGGGATGACAGTGCAGTCTGCCAGTCCTCATCGTCCAGCTCCACCCCATCTCCCGTCCATGCCTCCCGAAGACGCACCAAGAGGTCAGCCCGATTGTTTATCAGTTTTTTGTAAATCAGGGAGATAGTACTGTCGGGGACGTGACCGTCGAGTATGCGGTCCTCGAGAGGCGAAGAAGAAGGGACCGTGGTCCCCTCCCCAAAGACCGAAAGCAGGGCGTGCCGGACCTGTGCATAACGGAAGAACTCTGTCACTAAGCTCATACTCGCGCTGAAGCGCCGCGAAGGATTTAACCGCACCTTTAACCAACAGGTCCCCCACTCTGCTGATGCCGATCGTATCCCAGCGCTCGAAGCCTTTCGTTGTCCAGAGGCTTCCCAAGCGGTCTGAGTCGAATAGAGGAGTGGCGCACGTTAAACGCTCACTCCAGCCCATCGCAACGTTAGCCGCCTTCCATACACGGACCGCAATCCTGGTAGGGCCCGTAAGGGCCCCACCAGCAGACCGCGAGTAAAGCGCTTTGTTATAGTTACCGCCGGGGAGCAGGAATTTATCCATCTCATATGCCGGGTTCGAACCAGGAGCGTACGTAGCATGATTAATGACAGACAGCTGGGAGGCCCAATAGTACCGTCTAATATCAGGAAGCGCGATGCCCCCGTCATACCAGGAAAGAGTCAGCTTGGCCAACGCGATACGCGATCGCCCGTCCCAAACCAGTCTCCTCTGCAAACTCTCCACCTCCCTAAAGTAGGCCGCAGGAATGACATCGAAGAAGTTCTGGAGTGCATAAAGGAATCTGGGAAGGGACATCATTTTAAACAGCGCCGCGCGACCAAGCGGAGACAAGGGCAGCTTACACCACCGAGCCGTGTCTGCCCTCAAACGCCGAAGTGGAGACAGGAGATTCTGCTCATAGCGGACCGCCGGATCCAACGAAACGTACACCCCCAGGTATTTAAAGCCGGACTGAGATATTTGGAGCGGAAGCCGAGGCGGCAAGAGAGGAAGACCACCAGAGATAGGATACACACAAGATTTGGACCAGTTGATTATCAGACCCGAGTTTTTCCCGAAGGAAGTAAGGACATCAAAGAGAACATTGAGCGACTTCCGCGGTGAGGTGAGATACAAGAGAATATGATTCGCGTACAATGAAACCCGATCCTCGAAGCCCGGGGCCCACCGGAGCCCTCTAATCGAGGGCTCCCAACGGAGCCAGGCAGCGAGCGGCTCCAGGGTGAGAGCAAAGAGCAGCGGGGACAACGGGCACCCCTGTCTAGTTCCCCTCCCGAGAGCGAAAGGCCGAGAAACCCGCCCATTGACAACCACCTGAGCCATTGGTCCAGCATAAAGGAGCTTCACCCAGCCAAGGAACCCCTCCCCAAACCCAAACTTCGCCAAGACGGCCCAAAGAAATGGCCATTCAATGGTATCAAAGGCCATCGTGGCGTCTAGGGAAACCAATATGGCCGGTTCAGCCAAGTACTCAGCCCTAGCAAGGACGCCGTGCAGACGCCGTAAGTTGAGAGCGGTATTACGATGTGGGATGAAGCCACATTGATCCGGATGTATCAAGTCACATATAACGCTCAGCAAGCGATTAGCGAGGACCTTAGCAAGTATTTTGGGTTCGGCATTCAGCAGGGAAATAGGCCTATAGGAGGCACAGCGGTCACGTGGCTTACCCTCCTTGGGAATCACTACTATAGTAGCCAGACGCTGGTCGTCAGGAAGGGAACCCCTCTCGAGCGATTCCTGAAACATATGACGGAGGAAAGGCGCGATTTTATCCGGGCGCAACTTATATAGTTCAATCGGCAGGCCGTTGGGGCCCATAGCCTTGCCCGAGCGGAGGGAGCGAATCGCAGTAGCTATCTCTTCGACAGACAAAGGGGCATCCATCAGCTCGCGGTCCTCGACGGATAAGCCGGGCAGGGCAATATCCCGAAGCAGAAGACGAGAGTCGTCCTCATCTCTATCGGACACCGGGGAGTACACTGCACAGAGGTGGTCAGCAAAACACTCAACAATCTCACCAGGCTCAGTCACACACACTCCATCCGACACCCGAAGCTCCGGGACCACACGATTCACTCTCTCCTTCTTGTCCAACCAGGCAATCAGCTTACCCGCCTTGTCTCCGGCGTCATACAACCTGCCCTGCTGCTCCCTATATATAGTCTTGGCAGCATCAGTGACGAGAGACTTATATTCAAACTGCTTCAGGCTGAGGGCATGCAGCCCATCCGGGGTGACACCCGCCTCCAAGGCTGCCTCCAGCCCCGATATTTCAGTCTCCAGCGTCACAACCGCCTCTCTCTTGACCCTCTTGGCCTCCACTATCTGGGACAGGGCATGCCCGCGGAGCACTGCTTTGAAAGCTTCCCACAGGGACACCGAGGACAACACCGACCCCTCATTCTCAGAAAAATATTGATCAATCGACTTAATCAGGCTATCACGGATCTTGGGGTCTCGCAGGTACCAAGGGTTAATAGGAGCGATCCGCCCAGCGGACCGCGACCCGGTGTCAAAAAGCAACCACAGTGGGGAATGATCAGAAATACCCCTGGCCAGGTGTTTGACCTCTCGAATCCGAGCAGCCTGGGCCGCGGGCATAAGGAAATAGTCCAGTCTGGAGAGACTCCCATGGGCCCCAGAGTGAAAGGTGTACTGACACTGTGTCGGATGCATTAACCTCCAACAGTCCACCAGACCGAAGGTCTCCAGGAGCCCGCCCAGCCACGCCTGGGCAGCAGGGAGGGCCCTGGGCGGATGACGGTCCAGGTCACCCGAGACAACCGAATTAAAGTCCCCACCCATAAGCAAAAGACTGTCAGGAAGCCCAAGCAACATACGACCCAAGTCTGAGAAGGTGGAGTTCTGGAGGCCCGGGGGAACATAGACCGAGATCAAGGAAAGGGACTGCCCCTCCCACCTCTCAGTCAGAGCCACATAGCGCCCTCTATCGTCTGGGACCACCCTGGTGATCTCCAACGGAAGTGAAGCTCGCAAGAGAATGCCCACCCCTCTCGAACCAGTGGTGAAACCAGAGTGGGCCACAAGTCGATATCCCCCCCTGTTCATAGCTTGACAAACATTGCCAACCAGATGCGTCTCCTGTAAGAACACCACATCAGGAGTCAGACGACGCAGATATTGCAGCACAACACCCCGTTTGATACGGTCCCCCAATCCATTGACGTTCCAAGACATCAATCTCAACCCGTCCCCCCCCATCCCATCCAGTAGATCAAGGGCCCCCTAGCAAAGAGCTCAACACCCAAGGATGAACCATAGCCAATACTTCGCCTTGAAAACAAAAAACACAAATGCAAACAACCCCACCCACCCACCAACCCCCCCCCAACTCCAACACCCCCCACCCTGCACCCCTGCGGTCCAAAAAACCAACCCCAACTTGCAGTGTGCCTGTCGCCCTACAAACCCCATTCTACGAAAAGACCCCGGAGGAGGGAAGGGACCCGTCCCCGCCCGCTCCCCACACACAACATAGTGAAACATAATGCACAAAAGAAGTAGAACCCAGCCGAACAGTACAACCTGGCAGAGTCCGGGACCATAAGTCACTCCAAAGGAGACCCACCACCCTCGGTACCGGCAGAGGGCCCAGTCCGGTCACCCCGGTCTGGCAGCGAATCCAGCCAGTCACTCACAGTCACAGGAGAGTCAAAAAAGGTAGTCCGATCTTCATGTTCCACTCGGAGCCTTGCAGGATAAAGCATAGAGTACTTGAGACCGAGGTCCCGGAGACGCCGCTTCACCCCCTGGAAGCCCATCCGCTGTTTCTGGACAAGTTGGGTGAAGTCCGGGAAAAAGTTAATGGACGAGTTCTCATGTCGGACCGGGCCATGAACCCGTGAGGCCTGCAGAATCGCGTCTCGGTCTCTGTAATGGAAAAGTCTCGCAACGATAGGCCTCGGGGGGGCACCCGGTCGCGGCCGGCCACCTGGGACTCGATGGGCCCGCTCCACAGCGAAAAACTTACTCAGGCCAGCGGGAGCAAGATGTTCGAGGATGAGCTCCTCGACCAGGAGATCAACCGGGCGGTTATCGGAGGTCTCCGGAACGCCTATGACGCGGATGTTATTGCGGCGGGCCCGTCCCTCGAAGTCTTCCAGCCGCCGGGCCATCAGATCATTGGCCGACTTGAGATCGCCGAGAGTGGCCTGCAGGTCCGACACGTCCGTACCAAGGGAGGACGTCCGCACATCCAGCGATTGAACCCTCTCGTTGGTCTTAGAGAGATCCGCCCGGATTAGGGTAATGTCAATGGCCACCGTGTCGATTTTACGGGCCAAGGCCTCGTACTGTGTAGCGATGGTCTCTCTGATGCCCTTAATGGCGCCCATGATGTCCTGCAGGGACAGATCCGGAGAAACGGACGGGCCACCACTGGTGTCCTCCGGGGGGACATTGGCTGTCCCGGGGGATCCTTTACCCTGAGTGTAGCGGTCCATGTTGTTCGTCTGGACCGGTCCCCCACGTAGGGATGTCTTGGTCTTACGCCTCTCGGGGTCTCCCTTGCCTCCCATGAGAACCTCGATCGCCGAAGGGGACCACCGAGGAAGCGTCGAGGTGGCACAGGCCAGGCAGACGCGTGTCGCACCACAGGCCGCAATATGGCGGAGCGAAGGGACCACCGTCAATGAGCACACTGGCAGCAGGCGAAGCCACCGGCATCAAGCGAAGGCAAGATGGAAGCCCAGTCGCACCAAGCAAGTCCACAGTCCAGCCCCTCAAAGACCAAAAGTGAAACCGAAAGTGATGTGACGGCCACTGGCACCGCTCCGCTGCCGTTGTTGTTCAACTACGCCCCGGCTCCACAGATCACCCTCGCATCGGGCACAGCCGTAGGGTGGGCCTCAAAAGTTCAAACCACCATAACTCCGGATTGCCAGGTCCGATTTGATTTCCGAAAGGAGTTTAGTGTTCAGCCAGCATTCGTCTCCCAGATTCCATCAACCGAGTCAGGATAGATTCAGGATAAATTCCGAGGAGCAGCGAGGGTCCGGGGAGCCCTGTGCTCACGCGACCATCTTGGATGCGCGCTAGGCTCCTCCAACCATGGCAGTTTAATATGCGTTAAATAGTCTAGGATTTGATCATCGGAGCTGCAGCCTCTCGAGGCGTGCAAGGTCGAATAGTATTGCCGGAATTGCTCCGCAACCTGAACATCCGTCAGCAGAGTCACCAGACTGCGTTCTGATTTCTGGGATCGACGAGGTGTCTCTGCTCTGTCTAAGTAGTTGCGCAAGAACCGCCCCCGGTCGCTCACCTTCACCGTAAGTACGGGAAGTGGCATATTTTCCTAGGTGTTTAATTTCCGCATCCGACTCTGCATGGTAGTCCTGTAAAGTCTGCGTTAATTCTAGGGTAAGCGTTTCATTCGTGTCAGCTAGCAGGGAGGTTTCCAACACCTTTAATTTACGTTCCAAATCTGCCAGTCTGGTACGAATCGATTTAAGGACTCCCGCGTGTTTGGATATCGCCACCCCCCCAAATATATACCTTAAAAGCCTCCCATACGGTTTGGAAGGAAGAGACTGATCCCACATTAGCCTCAAAGTATGTCTCAATAGCAGTGGTCATGTCCGCCTTAAAAACGGCATCCATTATGGAATAGGGTGGAAAGCGCCATGTAAAGGGGGAATACGCATCTTGGGTGAGTCGAGCACCAATAAAAGGGGAGAATGATCAGAGTAGGTGCGAGGTAGAATCGTACAAGACTTAATGTGTGGTAAAGTTGTCTGTCGGTAAACAAGTAGTCAATTCTAGTGTGGACATTGTAATATGCAGAGTAATGTGTGTACCCTCCTTGACCCGCATGTCTAAAGCGCCAGACATCACACATGTCTAACCTGATCAGTGAGGTCTCCATAATTTTAGCCGAAGCAGATACGCGTCTCTCCGGGCCGCCAGACCTATCCAAGGCAGGGTCCCTGACAAAATTGAAATCCTCTCCCCATAAGAGCTGCCCAGTCGTACGCAAGTAGATGATGTCCGTCAGTCTGCTATAAAAGTCCGGGTTATCATAACTAGGGCCATAAGCATTTATTAGAAGCAAATCCATTCCCTTACCAGAACATCTTGTGAGCACATTTCGGCCCTCCCCATCAGTCTCCAAGGGCGACAGTCGGAACTTCTTTTTAGGATTAACCCACGTCAGAACCCCCCTAGCATGTGTGGTGAATCCAGCCGCATGCACGTTGGCCTGGAGCCCTTTAGTGCATAAAATAGGGCTATCCAGTGGGAGGTGCGTCTACTGCAATAGAACGATATCAATGTCATGCTTATATAGGTAACTTAAATTTTTTCCAACTTTCCTATAGTCGTTTAAGCCTCGTACATTCCACGTGAGCACTGTAACCGAGTCTGGGCAGCCATCCCTGCGTGTCTCTGCCCTATCCGTCATGAGTGGATATCCAGTATGATTGCCATATCACCAATATCTCCAGGACTATAACACCAGGGCACTGTGCACCGTGAATTGTCACAAAAGAAAAAATTGCATACGTCAGTCTCAATACATTCCCGCCCCCCACCCACGCCAGGCTTTTCCCAACTGTGCCTGTGCAATTCAAACCTACACCTTGTGCGTTTCAGCAGAAAGTATCATCCTTGAAAAACATCGATGTGTAACTCAAATCCCGCTCGCCCCCCACCCACGCCAGACCATCCCCAACTTGGCTGCGATACATCCCCATAAACCAATAGAACCTCCCCGCCCTCCCCTCAATAACAAAAGGAACACTCCCAAGTGTGATTCACGTGCAGGCGGATGTTGCTCGTTAGACACACAGAGCTATGTGGCCTATGTGAGGCCATGGTCCAGACACCGTTAAATGCACATTATGCAACTGCAATGCGTGATGTATCTCCAGATCCCTAGAACATCCCCAAGCACAGTACATTAAATGTGTCCACAGTACAAAATTATACCATTCCAGGTATTTCACCAAGACAGTAGCAACAGACCAGTACCATCTCCCACGAGAGGAAGTCCTTGCACCAGAGCGGAGCGCACTCTCTGCACCTCCCAATAGTCGCCCTCCCCCTGCAGGAGGTTGAGCATTTCGTGCTGGTGCAGTGGTTATAACTGGGGTGGGTATCAAATAACAAGTGTGCACTACCTGTCAATTTTCAAAAGAACGCAATTAAGTTGTCAGGTATAATTCTCCCGCTATGCCATGTGCTGAAGCCAAGAGAAAAAGAATAATTGTTTAATCAAAACATTTTATTTTGGTTTTGTTATTTTCATCATAAAATATATACAACAAAATTGCAAATGAAAATGAAAATTCCCATGGACTACCTTACATACCATTCATTCATGCATACTCACATAACCCATTCTGACTGTAAAAGTGCATTTAACATTCATCAAACATAATGCACAAAATTGATATTGATTCCCTATACAGAAACAACATAGCAAAAACTTTAAAGTATATCAATATATGTCCTTTCGTCAATCAAATAGATTTCAGGTTCAGGATCCACCATTGGTGTATGCTGATATCAAAGGTGACGCTGGGGGTCGCGTAACTAGTTAGCATGGAGGAGTCTCGTTCGTTATCGGAATTAACCAGACAATTCGCTCCACCAACTAAGATCGGCATTGCACCACCACCCACAGGGTGGGATCTCAGCTATTGTGGGATGCAAGAAGAGAGACCGAGGAGCCTCATCCCATCACCCAGGAACCCTTCAAAAATCACTCCCCCCCCCCCCCGCCCCGTAGGTTCCAGGCCATACTTATCACACAGCAGCTTCAGGCTGTGATCAGTCCTGTTCCTCCATCGGTCCTCCCATCGCCTAATCAAGCAGTTGCTTCACCGGACTGTGTCGCTGCTCCTTCGACCAATCTTTTAAAGCTTTCTGCAAGGCCTTCGGGTCCGTAAAGATGTGTAATCAACCCTGTCTGTTAACGCAGAGTTTCTCTGGCTATAGCATGGCATAGTCCACCCCCAGGTCACGAAGTTGCCTTTTCATTGGGGCGAACAGTCGTCGTGCTTCTTGGACCTCAATCGTGAAGTCCGGGAACAGAGAAATCATAGACCCTTCAAATCTTAGTGGTTGTTTCTCTCGAGCCAGCTTCAGCGCAACATTCCGATCTCGTTAATTGAGCAATTTTGCAATGATTGGTCGCAGAGCCGCACCCGGGGGTGGCCTCGGGCCCAGAGAGCGGTGCGCTCTCTCCACCACGAACATAGTGGAGAAGGAGGCCTCGCCAAGCAGGGTTTTCAGAAGCCTCTCCGTGAAGTGCTCCATATTGCTGTCTGAGTAGTTTCCGGGAGACTCGTAATTCGGAGGTTACAGCGCCGGGAACGTGCTTCCAAGTCCTCAGTTTTTTCCTGCAGGACATTCAGAACCCTACCCAGCTGGTGATGTTCAGTGTCCAAGGTGGTCTGTGCTTCCTCCACTTCCGACAGCCGACGCTCAGACATATCGAGCCGCTCAGCATGCTTATCTAACCTTTCAGCCATACGATCCAGTCTGTAGGACAGCGCATTCATCTTAGTGCCCAGAGCCGTGATACCCCCCCTGTAGGTTGTTCTCCATTGCCAGCAGCAGG
Source organism: Triturus cristatus (assembly GCF_964204655.1). NCBI lineage: Eukaryota > Metazoa > Chordata > Amphibia > Caudata > Salamandridae > Triturus > Triturus cristatus. The sequence continues at coordinate 284,197,540 of NC_140594.1, read as the reverse complement.
CCACGAATGTCTTGGGGCAAGTCTGCGGCCAGCCGCTCCTGCATCCCAGCGCCGTTAGCGATGGAAGGGTCGCTGTACTCTGAACTCTTCTGTTTGAACGTTCACTTCGGTTGCGCTTGATCCACCCTGCCCATCTTGACCTTCAGCGGCTTGCCGCTTGCACTCAGTCCAGCACGTTCGCACATGATCGTCAGCAACACATAGGCTGTGTCATCGTAGTGGGAAGATTGGTTGTCTGTAAGGTGCGTCACAAGCCTATTTCTCAGCCAAGGGCGGCCGCGACCAGGGCTACTACGTATCAGCACCCCCCGGAGTATGCACCTTCTCCCGTCACTGGGCTCCAATAGTAGAAAGCAGCGTGACGGCGCCTACCCCAGTCGTCATGGCAGGCGCCTACGTATTAATAGTCGTAGATCGAAGAGTCCCCTTTCTTCCAATCTGGGCAATGTCTTCACTCCGCAGATAGAGGCAGACTCCTAGCACTCCAGGCGCCCTATTACAGAGCCAACACCAACAGGGGCTCAAGGGCAACCAAGCAGGTTCGTCAGGCTCTGCGCCAGGTGCGCAACAACCGGTCAGTGAGCACCACAGCAAGCGCTCCGTACGGATCCAAGGGAGCAGGCCCCATAAGGGTGGCAATCGTCCGCCGAACAGGCCCCTCCAGCTCTTTAGCAGGAGCAAACAGGCACAGCTTCGCGCTGGCTCCAAAATGGCTGCTCCAGTCAGGTCTACTTCTCAGGGCTCTCAATGGCTCCACAGCCCAACAGTGGCAAAGGTTTCGTCGTCAGCGCGTGTTTGGCAGTGCCTACGTGCACCCGGGAAGCCAGGCGGGGCAACGCAGCAGCAGGTAAGCAAAGCAACAGGTCGCCCGTTGGCGGATCCTAACTCCCGTTGCGGGGCAAGCCCCACTCACCAGGGTCCTTCGTCGTGCAGCGCCGCAGCCAGGGAGAGCGCTGATCCTCTGTGGCACAACAGCGCTAGGCTGCGCGGGGTCCGCCAGGTCCAGTTACCGTTGGCATGAGACGGCAGAGCTTGCGTGCCTCCAGTCCTCACGCGGCGCCACCTCAGAGAGCACGCCGGACGGCGCTTAAACTTTACCTCGGGGATCGAGGCCTGTCCGACTAAAAAATTACGGGATCTCTAACTCCGCCCGTAATGCAGCTGAGAGGCCACATTTTTGCCCATGTCAGGGCCGTAGGTCACCAGAGTCAGGGGATGACCTCCTCGTGCCTCGTCATTAGTGGTGCAGTTGCCGGATAGCTGATGGATCGGTAGACGGTGTTACGGAGCTCTTGGCTCAAGCGGTCATCTTGGTCACGAGCAAGCTCTGCCCCAACATTAGTTAGTTATAGATTCCTTACTGCCCCGCTCATACTCCCCGTTCTGCGAACTGATTTCTAGGGTTAAGGATGTCCTTTCAGGGCCCAAGTTTTGTGCACCAGTGGTCAGTGTCTTGCATGGCTCTGCGTTTCTGGCGTGGAAAGTTGTGTACAGAACTGACGTCAGTGCGCGAGGGCGGCATCTAAGTAGCTGCCACGTCGTCATCCCGGTGACCACGACGCCAACGACTGACGCGGAGCCGACCGACGCCACCTTCCGACGTGCAGAGAAACTGCTGACAAAAAAACTTTCCGGATCCAGTCTGACGCCTGGGGGTCATTCTAAGGCAAGGAATCTATAACTAACTAAAGTTTCTTACAGATATATCGTTACCAAAGGTATGTAACTTGTTCTTCAGTTCACCTTGCTCCCCTTCGGTCTTGCCAGTGCCACTCAGGTGTTCACGAATGAGATGGCGGTGGTCGCAACTCAGCTGCGCTGATCAGGGGTTCCAGTCGTCCCCCTCTCTCGACGACTGGCTGTTGAAGGCAGGCTCACACCAGGCTGTTGTCTCCCACCTCCAGACTACGGCGGACCTCCTGCAATCGCTGGGGTTCACTATCAACGTGCTGAAGTCACACCTGAGTCCCTCTCAGACGCTCCCTTTCATCTGAACTGTTCTTCACCAAGTGCGGTTTCGGGCATTTCCTCCTGAGCAGCGAGTCCAGGATATTTGTGCTACGATATCGATGTTTCAGCCTCTATATCGGATTTCAGTGAGAATGACCCTGAGGCTGCTGGGCCTCATGGCCTCCTTCATCCTGCTGGTGGATCATGCCAGGTGGCATATGCGGGCTATGCAGTGGGACCTGAAGTTCCAGTGGGCGCAACATGAGGGGAATCTTTCCGACTACGTCCAGATCTCGGAGGTAACGGACCAAGATTGGGTCAGAGGAAGATCCCTCTCCCTTCCCCAACCAGAGCTAACAGTGGTGACCAATGCATCGCTCCTGGGATGGGACAGGTACCTCTGAGTGGCGGAGATCAGAGAAGTCTTTTCTCCAGCGGAGTCTGGGCTCCATATCAATCTGTTGGAGCTCCGGGTGATCCACTTGACGCTGAAGGCATCCCTTCACTCCCTCAAGGGGAACACCACACCACCATGTGGTACTGCAACAAACAGGGTGAGGTGGGGTTGTGAACCCTATGTCAAGAGGTTCTTTGCTTTAGGCATGGCTGGAACATCAGGGAATGACCCTGGTGGTCAACACCTGGCAGGTTCTCTGAATGCCAGGGCAGACAAACTCAGCCATTGGATGCCTTGTAGATCACGAATAGCATCTTTACTCAGAGGTGGTGCAAGGTCTCTTTCAGTGGTGTGGAGAGCCTTGGTTAGATCTGTTCGCCACTGAAGAGAATGCGCAATGTCAGCAGTTTTGCATGTTGGAGTTTCCAAGGCGGCACTCACTCCGCAATGCTTTTCATCGCGAGTGGAACTGCTGTCTCCTGTACCCCTTTCCACCTGTACCACTTCTGCCCAAGTGCTGAAGAAGATCAAGCGTGACCAGGACCAAGTCATTCTTGTGGCTCCAGACTGGGCACAAAGAGTCTGGTACTCTGAGCTCCTGAGCATGGCCATCGATCCTCCATTCAGACTGTCCCTTTCGGAGGATCTTCTGTCACAGCAACAGGGGACGGTCCTCCACCCGAACCTGTCCAGACTACACCTCCTTATGTGGATATTGAGCGGCGACCGTTGATAGCTTTTGACCTTCCGCCCGAAGTCTGTTATGTCATCTTGGCAGCCAGGATTCCTGCCACTAAAACGGTATACGCCTGTAGATGGAATACGTGTGTGGCATGGTGGACAGCAAAGGCTGTGAATCCCCTCTCTACCCCTCTTTATGAGGCTCTCTTGTTCATCCTTTCTTTGGCCCAGCAGGGCTCTGCTCTGGGCACTCTAAAAGGTTATCTTACAGCTATTTCTGCTTTCCTTCGGGTGCCAGATCAGCTCTCCTTGTTCAAGTCCCCTATTGTAAAGTGATTCTTTAAGGGTATTATTCATTTCTTTCCTCCATCTCCTTTCATAATGCCCCAGTGGGACTTAAATCTTGTCTCAACTTATGTTATGTGGGCTCCCTTCGAGCCTCTTCACAACTGTCCTGTCAGGCTTCTTACTTTGAAAACTGCCTTCCTTGTTGCCATGACATCTGCTGGCAGGGTGAGTGAGCTCCAGGCTCTATCCTCTAAGCCCCCTTTCCTCTCTGCATCCAGACAAAGTGATACTTAGGACAAGACCCTCGTTCCTTCCTAAAGTGGTTACAGCATTTCACACAGGACAAACGATCCCTTTGCCCACCTTTTTCCCACCTCCACACCCTTCCGCGGAGGAGAGACTCCACAAAACGTGCACTATCCTTCTACCTTGATTGCACAAAAAATTTCGGGGTGGATGATCAATTCTTCGTTGTCTGTGGGTGCCAAGAAAGGTCGGACTGGCCAAAAGCGTACCATCTCTCGATGGGTTGTCCTTTGTATTAAAATCTGTTATGCTTTAGCGAAAAAGGAACCTCCAGTGGGGTTGCGTGCTCATTCTACTAGGGCTACGGCAGCAAGTACTGCATTGGCACTTGGAGTCCCGCTTCTTGATATCTGCCAGGTGGCCACGTGGGCATCTTTGCACACGTTCACCAGACATTACTGCCTGGACAGCCAAGCCGAGAAGGATGGCTATTTTGCCTGTTCTGTCCTCCAGGACTTTCTGGTGTGAACTTAGTTCGCAGTCCCTCCTCCGGGGATGGTATTGCTGGGGTATCTATTCTAAGGTAAGGAATCTATAGCCAACGGTCTCTTTCAGATGAACAAGTTACTTACCTTCGGTAACAATGTATCTGTAAGAGACATAGGTTAGTTATAGATTCCTAACTGCCCCATACCATTCTCCTTGCACTGCGAACTAGTTTCTAGGGATAGGGACTCCCTTCCAGGGCCCTTGTTGTGGTGCACCAGTGGTCAGTGTCTTTCATGGCTCTGCACTTCTGGCGTGGAATGTTTTGTCAGAACTGACGTCAGCGCGCAGAGGCAGCGTCTGGGGAGATGAGTTGGCCTAATGGCTAGGGCTGTAGACCTCTAATCTGGGGAACTGGGTTCGAGTTTCGGCAATGACGCTGAACATCCTGTGATTCTGAGCAAATCACTTAATCTCCCTGTGCCTGACAAAAGCTAATGTGTCCTCATGTAATGCAACTGGTGCTATGTAAAGCACTCTTGATACCCGATTCGGGTCAAGTTCGCGCTATATACAACTCTGTAAATAAATAAATCTGTAAATAAGTAGGCACCGTGACGTCACCCCGGCGACCACAACGCCTACAACGGACATGGAGTCGACTGACGCCACCCACCGACTAGGTACTGCTAAGAAAAAAAATCTCCGGATCCAGTCTGAAGCCTGGGGATAATTCTAAGGTAAGGGATCTATAACTAACCTATGTCTCTTACAGGTACATCGTTATCAAAGGTAAGTAACTTGTTCTTTATAGAGGGGCGTTTACAACTACTGACCAGATTCTGCATGTATCTGTCTCTCCACCCAGTCCTGTGTGCTTTCATGGTGACAAATGTAAATTTGCAGCCTTTATGAGTCAATGCCAATTACATTTCCTATGCAAACCTCAGGCGTTCCCCAATGACGCTGCAAAATTAGCTTTTATAATCTCTTATTTGGGCAGTGTATCGGCTAACTGGGCAATTCCTTTAATAGAAACAAACGATCCCCTGTTTTACAAATATTCTGCTTTTAAGGCTGTCATGACTAAGTTATTTGTAAAACAGGTTTTTATCCAAGCAAGTGAGAATGAGTTATTAAACCTATGACAAGATTCTAAGGACCTTCTGACATATTACTACTTTCAATCGACTGGTGGTGGAAACGCTCTGGCCGAAAGAGAAAAGAAAATCCTCATCTCTTAATCCTTATTCTATCAAGGGTTAAGAGATGACCTCAAAGATTCCCTCTCGCACATCGTTGATCTGCCCGACGATTGTGCAAAATTTACCAATTGGGCGAGCGAAAGGGTGACCGATCTCGTAGTGACACCATAGTAATTGTTCTCAAAACCGAGAAGGAGTCCGACAGTAAAACTCTTGATACTGAACCTATGCAGATATGAGGGATAAGGGGCCCACTATCTAATGAGGAAAAGGAACGTTGCTTCAAATTAAACCTAGTTTTTTTTTGGCAAAGCTGGTCATTTCGCTAGGTAATCTTTTTTTGCATAATTAAAAAAGACTAAGGCTGTGGCTAGTGTAGAGGTCGATCAAGAACAGGGAAACTAAGTCTCTAAACCAGAAGGGAGATCGTCTCGTTGAGAGAAGCCTTACACATCTCACAATATCTGACCAATGTAGGAACACAAATTCCACAGCATCTAACTATCAGACTCACAGCAATCCTAGCCCCACAGTGGAGGCACATAATAGCCATGCTTATTGACTCAATGGCCACAGGGAATTTCTTTGATCTGACCCTAGCTGCCAAGCTCAGGCTCACAAAAGTTCCCAGAGAAAAACCTGAACCTGTGCGAGCAGTAGATGGTTCAGAGTTGTCTTCTGGATCATTTGTTTTCAGACAGAGGCTCTAACCTTAGTGTGCGATAGTGGGCATACTGAATGACGTGTCTTTGATCTAATAAACACTCCAACCTTTGGGGTCATTTTGGGAGTACCTTGACAAATGGATTGGGTGCAACGCACCGTATACTTGGACTCCCCATTATCCGCTATTACCTGCTACCAAGACGCTCCAGAAGTGGGAATACCTCTGCATTGTGCCTTGGTCCAAGGAACAGAAAACATGAAACTACCCAAAGAATTGCCGGACTTTCAAGATGTTTTTGACCCCGTGAAAGCCACCCAACGGCCCCAACACAGAGTCTTTGATTGGTGCATAGATCTCCTCCCTGGAGCAACGCTGCCCTGCAGTAGAGTTTACGCATTGACAGAACCAAAACTTCAAAATAAACACAAATATCTGGATGAGGTACTAGAGATCGGTTTTATACATCACTCCAAGTCGCCTGTGTTTTTCCCACTCTTATTTGTACCCAAGAAGATTGGGGAGTTGAAGGCTTGTGTGGATTATAGGGTTGTCAATAAGGGGACTATTAAGAACCACTATCCTCTCCTTTTCCTTGTGGTAAATAAAATATTACGCTCTCAGAATTTTAAAATATAAATAAGATCATGCATAAAGCAAGAGGCTGAGTCTGTGGTATCAGGTTCATAAAGGGCTTTATTCCAATAACTCGAGTCAAAGGGAGAATATTACCATCACCAAAAAGGATCTGGAAAGGGACTCAAAAGTATTCTCAATATTCTCAAAACATTATTCACAGAGTACAGTATATATACATTTCTCAATTGTACGTAAGCAAAAGAGCAAGAGAGAATGAGATAAGAGCATGTGGGCGTGTAAGTAGGCGTGAAGGTGGGCGTCCATGTGGGCGTCCACTTGATGATAATGGGTAATTTGTCATGTGTGGGTGGATACCTGGAGGGGGTTGCGTGATCTGCTGGAATTGTACTGGAACTTTGCCTTACTTGTGCTCAACTCGAGCATGACGTGTAACTGACGTGGGGAGGGTTGCTATGCAACCGGACAAGTCTGGAAGTGAGGCCTTCAGTGAGTGAGGCCTTCAGTGTCAGGACGACCAGCACATCTTGTATTATCTGATATCCGATGTCTGGAGCAGGGACTGATTTGTGACATAGGTTGCTCATCACCAAGAGCCGATGTGGCATCTATTTCTTCATTTACTTCATTTACTGCAGAGGCCTTACATGGGGGCTATGGGCTTTTTACTGACGTGAGCTTTGCAATCTCACAAAGAGAGACAGTAAGGCTGGGCTCCCTCCTTGCAGATGGGTCGCGTTCATTCCTCCTTCACCAGGCAAGAATGTGGTTTCAGTAAGAGTAAGCAGATAACCGTGCTCAATACTGTCTCGGCACCTCGGTCGGGGCCCCTTTGGCTGAGGCCCAAGTGTGCAAGGCCAAGGAGACGTAGCTGCAGCTTTCAGAGCGTTCTGAGGCATGAAACCTCTTTTCGGCTCTGGCTGAGCCATAAACATGGGCTTCATGAAAATGCAGGAAAACATGATGAAAAACGTGTAGGCCTCAATACAGATTTGTCGTTTCTCTCATGGGAGACTGGATGATGGCAGGCCACTATATAGCATAAGCATCATGATAGAAAGGCCATGGAGGGGAAATACATAGGTTACATGTATGTGCATATAAGCGTTGGGGGGGGCACATGGGGACACATAGGCCTCATAGATTTTTATTTTCCTCATCCTTCCGGTACTACTTGATCCAATCATAAATTCCATTTACACAAAACTAGATTTACAGAGAGCTTACCACTTAATCCGTGTACGAAAAGGCGATGAATGGGAATCCTCCTTTAGGACTAAGTTCGGGCTGTTTGAGTATACCGTTATGCCCTTCGGGCTATGTAATGCTCCGGCAACATTTCAATATTTCATTAACGAGGTCTTGAGGGAGTTTTGGGAAGTTTGTGCAATTGTCTACATAAACGACATTCTGATTTACTCAAACTAAGAACAAGACCATGTACAGCATGAACGCGCCATCTTGCAGCGCCTGAGGGAAAACGCTCTTCGCTAAATTAGACAAATGTTCTTTCCGTCTATTGTCAGTAGAGTTTCTGGGGTATCACTTATGTCCAACAGGCATCACTCTGGACCCCAAAAGGTAGAAGCCATTACCAATTGGCCAACTCCATCAAATGTCAAAGAACTTCAAGAGATAGTTGGCTTGGTCGAACGTCCTCACAAAGGCAACGCCGCTATGGTATGCCCAACGGTTGGGTTCTCTCTGTCATCAACCCGGCTTTGATAGGTGGGACACTATTGGGATCTCCGTTGTTGGTGACCTGATCAAAAAGGGGTCTATCCTCAGTTTTAAGGAGCTTCAGGACCAGTATGCAATGGCACAGGGGGAGCAGTTTCGATATATGCAGATCCGACACGCCCTCACCACAGCACTGCCGAACCCCGCAGAGCTACCAGAGTTGTCACCGTTGGAAGATCGGCTGCTTGATGGGCCAATATATTCCAAAGCCATCTCGCTGACTTATAAGAAATTGTGCAACACCATACCTGACACATTGCATAAGCTCAGAGAAAAATGGGAGGGGGACCTTGGATCACTTGAAGATGATGATTGGCAGGCTGCTCGGATGTTCCCAAGAGAAGCAGCAATCACCCTCCGCTTCCGATTAATTCAATTCAAAATTCTACATAGATCATATTTAACGGGAGTAACACTCGCAAAGATAGGAGCCAGGACTGACTGTTTCAGGGGTTGTAACTGTACGGCTACCTTTTTCCATACGATATGGGAATGCCCTCGGCTTCTCCAGCTATGAGTGGGGGCCACGACTCATGTCCAAGCGGCCTTAGGGAAAGAATTGATTCTCACACCGGTGTTGGGGCTGCTTAATATCTGTGCAGAAACGGATCTTACAGAGGTGGAACAACTGCTAGCCACACTTGGATATTCCCTGGTCAAAAGAGAAATAGCTAAGGGATGGGGGGCGGCAAGTTCTCCAACCATACGAGCATGGCTAAGATTGCAGAAAAGGAAGTTTTTATAATTCGTGGATGCCCTAAGAAGTGGGATAGGAAATGGGGCAAATGGAATGTCTACCGTGGTAATCTTTGTATCTCCCCAACGAGGGAACTGGAAATGAGGCGTAATGGTGATCGAGCAATTGATAATATCTAAATGTGACTATTTTACCTTGTTAATGTACGAATGTACTTCTTGATTGCTGAAATATCGTCTCTAATGTATGCATAACTACAACTGAAACGAATAAAAATAAATAAAAAATAAAAAAAAGAGATAGTTGGCTTACCAAATTTTTATCGCCGTTTCATTCTTCATTTTTCAGAGATAGTGGTGCCCATAACACAGCTGCTAAAAAAGGGCAATGATGTGTGTGGTCTCCAGAAGCCAATCAGGTGGTGCAACTGTTAAAAACTAAATTCACCATTGCACCCATTTTTCAGCATCCCAATCCAGATCAGCCCTATTACGTCAAAGCCACATCTTCACAGGCAGCCGTAGGTGGAATTTTATTTTAAAAGAACCTAAGAACTGACCACATGCATCCCATAGCCTTTTATTCCCAAAATCTTCTACCAGTGGAGCAAAACTATACGGTGGCTGAAAGAGAACTTTTGGCCATCAAACTGGTGATCACTGAATGGATGTGTTACCTACAGGGGACTAAACATACAGTCACTATAGTCTCAAGTCATAAAAATGTATAATTCTTTAGCTCCGTTCGGGCTCTCACTCCCATCAAATGCGATGGCTCCATTTCTTTAGTAGGCTTGATTTCATCATCACCTATCGCCCAGGGACCAAGCAGTTACAGTATGATGATCTTTCTAGACTGGGGTATGCTCACTCTTCCCATTCCACATCAGACTCCCCTACTACCATTCCATCAGAAAAGATAGTCTCAGTCAGCGAGGGTGACACCTTTATGGTGGCCTTCCATGAAAAATATAAAAAATGAATGGCCAAATAATGGATCAAAACACCTAACTATACTATCGCAGACAAGCTGTTCCTTCATGCTCAGAAACTGTACATCCCTCCTATAGAATTAAGACATCAGGTAATTCAATGGGTTCCCGACACAGCATTAGCAGGGCACCCAGGCATAACAAAAACCCTAAGGAAATGTCAAAAAAACCTTCTGGTGGAACAACATGTGGAAGGATATACAAGAATACGTATCTGGTTGTCCAACTTGTGCTCAAAACAAGAACACTTACACTGAGCCTGCAGGCTTATTACAGTCTCTACCTATACCCCCAGTTCCTTAGCACACCATTAGTCTGGATTTTATCACTCACCATCCAACAAGCAATACAATCTGAGGGAAACACGTTAGTTAGATTCCTCACCTTAGAATATCCCCAGGCGTCAGGCTGGATCCGGAAAGATTTTTCGTCAGCAATACCCCTTGCGCGTCGCTAGGCGTCGTCTGCGGCTCCGCGTCTGTCGTCGGCGTCGTGCGCCGGAATGACGTCGGAGTACTTAGACGCCGTCCTCGCTCGCTGACGTCAGTTCTTCTTTTTTCCGCGCCGATCCGGGAAGAGCTTACCCCTTAGTCAATTGACTAGAATTTCTTGACTCTTTTTGGTCTTTGTCGACTCGACTCTGGTGCCGGTAGGATGCCTGGATTTAAGGCCTGTGACGCCTGTCATCACCTGATGTCGTGACTGATCACCATCGCCGGTGCCTTTACTGCCTGGGGGCCGACCACGACGCGGAGTCGTGCCCCGACTGTCAGGCCTTGACCTCGAAGGCTAGGCGGGAGCGGTCCCGTAAGCTTCTCGAGCTTCGGCACTCGGCTCCGCTCACGGTCCCGGTCCAGGAGGAGGTCCAAGGACCGGTCGCGGAGCCGCAGTCATCATCATCGCTCGTCGGGCTCGAAATCTTTGGGTAAGTCGAAGCGATCCAAGAAGTCCAAGAGGCGACACCGCTCTTCGGACTCCCCTCGCCGGTCGCGCGGCTCGGTCGAGGGTCAGGGTGGCCCCACCCCCGCGGCTCCGCCGGAGCCGCAGGAGCCGCGTCCGTCTCCATACCCACCGGTCCCTGGGACTAACGCGACTCCGGCGGAGGTCAGTGTCTTCCTCTCGGCCATGAGGGGCCTGGCTCCGCCGTCGATGCCTGCTGGCGCGCCTTCCGGCCCCGCGGGCTCGACTGGGCGACCTCGCGTGCCGGCGGCTCCGGCCCCGGTACCGTCGACGACTTTGGTCCCGACGCCACAGGTCCCCGAGAGATCCAGGCCTGGATCTCTGTTGGCGCCGGTCGACCTCACGACGCCTCCTCCGCCGGCGCCGACACCGGTTCCACCTCCGGCGCCATCTCCGGATGACGCCGTTCCCCAGTTTAGTCCCTGTCCGGACCCAACGCCGGCACGGCGCCGCCCGACGCCGCAACCGACGCCGATGGATGAAGGTTTCATCTACCGTCCGGCTCCAATCATTCCTCCTGTTTATCAGGAATCGGATGACGGGGGCGACTGGGAGGGGTCTGAGGACCCTATGGCCCTCCAGGGTCAACTTGCACAGGACTGGGCAGACGAACTGGGGGATGCCAGTGGTCTGGAAACTTCGCCGGACGCTGGCTTCATCTCTCCTCCGACTGTGGCTTCGGAGGAAGGTCCAGCTTTTTCCGTGGTGCTGCGCAAGGCGGCCGAAGCCCTGGGGCTCGAGTTGCCTGCTGAGGCCGTGAGGACTAATATCCTCACAGAGGTGCTTCAACCGTCAGCAAGCTCCACTGAGCCTCTGCTGCAGTTCAATGAGGCCCTAGTCGACGTTCTGCAGGGCACTTGGTCCAAGCCCTCCACAGTTCCTCCTGCGGATCGGAACGTGGCCCGGCGCCACCGCCCTGCTCCGGGCGACCCCAGTTTCCTGTCCCAACACCCCACCCCCGAGAGCCTGGTTATCCAGGCCTCCACTTCCCAATCCTCCTTCCCGTCCGCTCCTCTGGATCGGGAATCCAAGAGGCTGGAACAGTTCGGCAAAAAACTGTTCTCTTCCCTGAGTTTGGGCCTGCGGTCTTTGAACACCGCTTGCCTCTTGGACCGTTTCTCCCACTCTCTGTGGGATATGGTGGAGGACGTGCTGCCACTGTGTCCGGTGGAGGCCCGGACACGTCTCTCCCAGGCACTTGCTGAAGGGCGAGATGCAGCGCGACATGCCATACGGTGTGGACTTGACACCACGGACTCGCTGGGTAGGGCGATTTCCACCGCGGTGGCGGTCCGGCGCCATGCCTGGCTGAGGTCCACGTCTTTTTCGGGGGATGTCCAGAGTACCCTCATGGATATGCCCTTTGATGGCGCTCGCCTTTTTGGTGAGAAGGCGGATAGTGCGCTGGCTCGTTTTAAAGACTCCCGGGCTACGGCCACGTCCTTGGGTCTCTCGGCCGCACGCTTCTGCCTTTCGCCCCTTTCGTGGCCAAGGAAGGGGCGCCTCCTCACGTCCGCCTAGCCATGGCCGCATAACCAACCTGCACGCGGTCACGGGTTCCGCCGTGGCGGTTCTAGAGGACAACGCGCCGGTCAGTCCCCATCCACCCCGGCAGCATCTGCCTCAAAGCCTTCCTAGTCCGAGCTTTCAGTCCCATTCCACGCCAGTGGGCGGCAGAGTTCGCCATCACCTCCTCCACTGGCGCTCCATCACTTCGGACAGGTGGGTGCTGCAAATCGTCCGAAGGGGCTACTCCCTCCCCTTCGAGACGACCCCTCCAGCCATGCCACCGCAGTGCCACCGTATATCGGAGGATCACTTGAATCTTCTGCGGGAGGAAGTTACGGCCCTCTTAGCCAAAGAGGCCGTCGAGCGCGTTCCTGGTCCAGAAGTAGGCCGTGGTTGCTATTCCCACTACTTTCTGGTTCCCAAGAAGGGCAAAGGGGGCCTACGCCCTATCTTGGACCTCAGGAGCGTCAACACCTTCCTCCGAAAGGAACGGTTCAAGATGCTAACTTTAGCTCAGGTTCTGGCTGCCTTCGACCCTGGAGACTGGATGGTAGCGTTGGACTTGCAGGACGCCTATTTTCACATCCCCGTCCTGCCGGCCCACCGGCGTTACCTGTGGTTCACGGTGGGTCAGGAGCACTTTCAGTTCACCGTGCTCCCCTTCTGCCTCACCAGTGCCCCTCGGGTGTTCACAAAAGTGATGGCGGTGGTCGCAGCTCATCTGCGCAGATCAGGGGCTCCAGTCTTCCCCTATCTCGACGACTGGCTGTTGAAGGTCGGCTCGCCCTAGCAAGTCGTCTCCCACCTCCAGACTACGGCCGACCTCCTGCATTTGCTGGGGTTCTCCATCAACGTGCCGAAGTCACACCTGAGTCCCTCCCAGAAGCTCCTCTTCATCGGAGCAGTTCTCGATTCGGCGCAGTTCCAGGCTTATCCTCCGGAACAGCGGGTCCGGGATATTCAGGCTCTGATTCCCATCTTTCGGCCTCTATCCTGGGTTTCGGTCATGTTGGTGCTGCGGCTTCTGGGGCTGATGGCCTCCTGCTTCCTGTTGGTGCATTACGCCAGGTGGCGAATGCGGGCTCTGCAGTGGGACCTGAAGTTTCAGTGGGCCCAGCATTGAGGCAACCTGTCCGACCATGTCTTGATCTCGGAGGGCACTGCGAAACAGTTGCAGTGGTGGCTCACGGACCGCGATTGGGTCAGCGGCAGACGCCTCTCCCTACCCCAACCGGAGCACGTAGTAGTGACGGACGCGTCCCTCCTGGGATGGGGGACCACATGGGAGAGGCGGAGATCAGAGGACTCTGGTCTCCGGCGGAGTCTCACCTCCATATCAACCTTTTGGAGCTGAGAGCGATCCGGCTTGCACTGAAAGCCTTCCTTCCCTCTGTCCGGGGAAGTGTCGTGCAGGTGTTCACGGACAACACCACCACCATGTGGTATTTCAACTAACAGGGCGCCTCTGGACCTGGCTGGAACACCAGGGCATCACCCTGGTGGTTCAACATCTGGCGGGCTCTCTGAACGCCAGAGCAGATGGACTCAGCCGCCGGTGCATGATGGATCACGAATGGCGTCTGAACTCGGACGTGGCGCAAGGTCTCTTTCTGCAGTGGGGAGAGCCTTGGTTAGATCTATTCGCCACCGAAGAGAACGCGCAATGTCAGCAGTTCTGCGCGTTGGAATTTCCAAGGCAGCACTCGCTCGGAGACGCTTTTCGTTGCGAGTGGAGTTGCGGTCTGTTGTACGCCTTTCCGCCTATACCACTTCTGCCCAGAGTGCTGAAGAAGTTCAGGCGCGACCGGGCCCAAGTTATCTTAGTGGCTCCGGATTGGGCACGAAGGTTCTGGTATCCCGAGCTACTCAGTATGTCAATCGATCCTCCGATACGACTGCCTCTTCAGGAGGACCTTCTGTCGCAGCAGCAGGGGACGGTCCTCCACCCGAACCTGTCCAGCCTCAAGTCTGTGATGTCATTCTGGCAGCTAGGCGTCCCTCCACAAAGACGGTATACGCCTGCCGGTGGAACAAATTTGTGGCATGGTGCACAGCAAAGGCTGTGGACCCCCTTTCCGCCCCTCTTTCTGAGGTTCTACTCTTTCTTCTTTCTTTGGCCCAGCAGGGCTCTGCTCTGGGCACCTTGAAAGGTTATCTTGCTGCAATCTCTGCCTTCTTACGGCTTCCTGATCAGCCTTCTCTCTTCAAGTCCCCTGTTATTTCACATTTTCTTAAAGGCATTACTCACATGTTCCCTCCTGTCCCCTTTGTAATGCCTCAGTGGGACTTGAATCTTGTTCTGACCTTTCTGATGTGCGCTCCTTTTGAGCCTCTTCACAATTGTCCTATTCGTCTTCTGACCCTGAAGACTGCTTTCCTGGTAGCTATCACCTCGGCTAGACGGGTGAGTGAGCTCCAGGCTCTATCATCTAAACCTCCCTTTATTTCTGTTCATCCGGACAAGGTTGTCCTCTGGCCTCGTCCTTCTTCACTACCGAAAGTGGTGACCCCATTTCATCTCGGGCAATCTGTCACGTTGCCCACCTTCTTTCCGCCTCCGCATCCTTCAAAAGAGGAAGAGAGGCTCCACCGTCTGGACACAAAACGGGCGCTGTCCTTTTATTTGGACCGCACCAAACAGTTCAGGGTGGACGACCAACTTTTTGTTGGATACGTAGGAGCTAAGAAGGGGAAAGCGGTACACAAACGGACCATCTCGCGGTGGGTCGTGTTGTGTATTAAAATTTGTTACTCCTTGGCAAAAAAGGACCCTCCTGTTGGGTTGAGGGCCCATTCCACCCGGGCCACAGCGGCTACTACTGCCCTGGGCTGGGGAGTTCCCTTGCGGGACATCTGTCAGGCGGCGACGTGGGCTTCACTGCACACATTTGCCAAGCACTATTGCCTGGACAGCCAAGTCTAGAGAGACGGCTTCTTTGGCCGTTCTGTTCTCCAGGACTTTCTGGTGTGATCTTGGTTCGCAGACCCACCACCGGGGTTGGTATTGCTGGGGTATCTATTCTAAGGTGAGGAATCTAACTAACGTGTTTCTTTCAGATGAACAAGTTACTTACCTTCGGTAACGATGTATCTGTAAGAAACATTAGTTAGTTAGATTCCTCACCGACCCACCCATCCTCCCCGTTCTGCGAACTGACATCTAGGGTTAAGGCTATCCTTTTCAGGGCCCTAGATTTTTTGGCACCAGTGTCGGTCTCTTGCATGGCTCTGCGTTCCTGGCGCGGAAAGCTATGTACAAGAACTGACGTCAGCGTGCGAGGGCGGCGTCTAAGTACTCCGAGGACGTCATTCCGGCGCACAACGCCGACGACGGACACGGAGCCGCTGACGACGCCTAGCGACACGCAAGGGGTATTGCTGACGAAAAATCTTTCCGGATCCAGCCTGACGCCTGGGGATATTCTAAGGTGAGGAATCTAACTAACTAATGTTTCTTACAGATACATCGTTACCGAAGGTAAGTAACTTGTTCTTCACTACCATTTTAGTAGTTGTTGACATGTTATCAAAAATGGGCCATTTCATCCCCCTCAAAAAGATACCAACTGCCTCAGAATTTAGTCAAATATTCATTGATCACATCGTAAGACTGCGTGGTCCACAGACACAATTCATCTCAGATCGCACATCGTAAGACTGCATGGTTCACAGACAAAAATCATCTCAGATTGCGACGTTCAGTTCACTCCATGATAAGTTAGGAATAGAGGTAGCCTTGTCATCTGCCTTCCACCCTAACAGCGACGGGCAAACTGAATGGGTCAACCAATCCCTAGAAAGTACACTAAGATGCTCACTATCAAAGTACAC
The DNA here is from genome assembly GCF_964204655.1 of Triturus cristatus. Lineage (NCBI taxonomy): Eukaryota > Metazoa > Chordata > Amphibia > Caudata > Salamandridae > Triturus > Triturus cristatus. The sequence continues at coordinate 284,181,298 of NC_140594.1, read as the reverse complement.
AGGACAATTGGATCAGGCCTTACCCCTAGCTGAATTCACTTGTAATAAAAGCACCCACTCAGCCACAAACAATACTCCCTTCTTCTTCCCATCAGGACAACATCCTTGGGCCCTTCCCATTGATATATCATGAGTTTCTATTATGCTACCTTCAATCACAGAAAGATTAAATTCAAAAACACACTAGGACAAGTTTAGCAAAAGCCAAATTGGTTGTTAAGGTACAAGCTGACTAGCATAGAACCCCAGCACCTGTATACAACAAAGGGGACGGTTTGGTTATCAACATGATACCTACAACTAGAAGGTCCAAGGAAACTACGACCAAAGTTCATCGGCATCGTTAAGCTACGGCATTCCTCTGAATACACTATACATACAGTGTTTCACGTGTCAGTGATCAAGCCATACCACCCCGCCAAATGAAAAGATACCTCACCCGCCACCTGTTCTGATTAATGGATCACAAGAGTTCGAAGTTTGCCGTATCCTGCACTCTAAATGATCTCAGGGAAAACTATATTACCTTAGAGATGGGAAGAGTTATGACCCTTCAGAGAGTTCCTTGGGAACCGGCCTGCTCGGTTCATGCTCCCCGTCTGGTGATATGATTTCATGACTTCCACTCCACCAAACAATGACCTGTAAGACTGCCTTTAGGGGGTGCAACCGTCAGGATTCCTGCCACAGCTCATCTCTCTTGACTATCACAATATAACGGCATGACTCCATCATTCCTCCCAACACTTATGAATGAACAAACGTCTTGTACCCTGACTTTTGACAGTATTCCATGCTGTTGGTAAAAGCTAGCTGTGGCTAGTGTTTTTTGGGTTTGTTTGAAAAGGCTTAATAGCTTTTACAAATGTTTTACCATGCATATGCAAGGTCAAGTTTCAGGTTCCACTGAAACATCCAGAAATTCCACCAGAATAAGCATCAAGCAACCGGCAAAGAAGACCTCAACGTGAACCTTCTGTAAGACAGACCTCAGCAAATTAATCATCTGCACCAGTTTCTTGCTATATGCAGTTAGAACACTAACTTTGTGAACATTCTAAGAACCTTCTAGAAGACAGCCTCATCAAGTACATTATCTGCACCTGTCCCTTGTTACAAACAATTAAACATCACGCAGAGCCAAAGGAAGCCACCCGACGAGCGCAAGGGGTACTACTCATACAAAAGATTCTAGATCCAGACTGTTAAATTTAAAGGTAAGGAATCTGCAGCTAGATATTGTCTCTACCGGATAATGCATTACTGAAAGTAAGTAACTTGTTCTTTACAGAATCATAATTACACATAGCTTTTAAATCACTCAAGGATGGGAAAGCTCCTAGACACTATGGCCTAATTGCCCACTTTTACAAATCTTTTACGGAAGAACAGCGACTTCCCCTGCTGGATCTCTTCCATAACTATACAGAGACTGGATACATTGGGGGGACCACTGCAGAAGCAATCACAGCTCTTCTCCCTAAAGAAGGTGAAGATCACACTTACCCCAGAAACTACAGGCCAATATCACTCATTAACCTAGACTGCAAACTATATACCAAAATCCTAGTTAAGCATTGTATGAAAGTAGAATCTGCTTTCATGGTTACCCCCTATTTTTGCATGGTGTCAGTATGTTTTTGACATAGTCTGACTGGGATACTGCAATCAGGATCCCGGTTACTGTGCTTTCTCCCTAAATTGACCATGGTAAGTACTTTTGTACATCCACAGTTGGCCTCTTGTGTACCCCTTGTAAATCCCTAGTATTGGCACTAAGGTACCCAGGGCATAGGTGCACGAGGGGTCTTGCATGGGCTGCAGCATGTATTGTGCCTCCCATCGATGTCCACTGTGACTACATGCCTGCCATTGCAGCCTGTGTGAGTTGGTGCTTGCACCTCTCATGGCAGATATAGGTTTCCTTATATCTGAGGTCACTACTATTTGACAGGCTCTTCAGCCCTGATGGCAGGGTGCTCAATTATGAGTGAGGGTGCCCCTGCATGAGCAGGACACCCCTACAAACCCCGGAGTTGATTCTCCAGGCTTTGTTATTGCAGCCAGCCATTTTAATACATATGGTGGACATCAGTCATTGCACGATGCCTAACTATATAGTGGCTGCACCAAACCTGGTCATGTTTGGAATCAAACACGTTGGAATCAAACCCCAACACCGATTCCAGTGCTGGTAGTATGATCCAATTACTGGGGGTGCTCTTTGGGGTGCCCCCCCTTGTATTCTCAGTAACAGCCTTTCAGGGTCTGACAGCAAGCTAGTGCTGCTGCTTACAACAGATATGATTCTACCCTCCTACTGCTTTGCCTAATGCTAAGCCAAGCTCGAGCAGGGTAAGTTACGACAATAGGTTTCCTGTCACAGGGAGGTATGACCAACTCCCAGACAGGACTTAATCTATTGGGCTGGGGTGGGGGCGCTTGCCAGCTCCACTAGACTGCTTTGAAGAGCACATTTGGTGGCCTCCTTGCCTACTCCAGTTTGAGCAAGTTCAGGGAGCCCTTGGATCCCGCACTGGAGCGAAACTAGAAAAAGGACATGGTAGTATCCTCCCCTCTGTCCAGCCCCTCCTGTGCGAGGGACCCCAGAGTTGTTTCAACCCTTTCCCTAGGGTATTTAAGGGTTTCCCTGTGGGTGGTTCCTTAGATTCGTCGTGGGACAAGACTCAAGCTGAAACCACGTCACTCTTCGACTGCCTGGACACTTGGACTTCGTTGGACTTCGCCTTGAATGGAGACTGCACCTAGGAAGACTCCTGCTGCTCCTGGTCTCGCTGTTCTGCAAGTCTTCTTTGTCTGTCTGTGCTTCTTCCAGGTTCTTCAACAGACCTGTGGGAATCAAGGACACCCAAAGCAATCTCCCTTGGAGTGAAGGAGTCACTCCCCTACATCTGCAGGCACCGCAACAAAGCTGACCGGTCTGCTACTCCTGTTGTTCCATGGACTTCGCGAGGCCCAGCAACACAGGTGGTAGTTCTGCAGCTCCCTAGAGGCCTGACCTGTCATCTCTGCAATTTTGAGGACAGTATCCCTCGTTGGAGCCATTGGGATCAAACCCCTGTCACCGCGTTGACTTGCCTTTGCAAAGGTTTGTTGGCTCTGCACTCCAGAGATCTTCAGGCCACAAGACGCTCCAGCTCCTCATCCCTCGAAGATCAGCATCCTCACTGCATCCCTTGCAACATGGGCCTCCATCTTTGGTGAGCTGCTGGAGGTGCTCTTGCGTCTTCTGTGCCTTTGGCCTATGGGTCCTCGTGAGGGTCTTTCTTTACTTCAGTGGGCTCCCCTGCTTACTCGGGGCCTGCTCTGACTCTCCTGCACTTGGTGAGGTCCTTGGAACTTGCTGGCTCCAATGTTTGTATCTTTTCTCTTTCCACGCCAATGCTGGACACCGACCACCGAGACACAGACATCCGATGTGGGGCAGCTCGTGAACGGCTCCTGGTCTTCCTCAACGTTGCCTGGTCCTCACAGCTGCAGTGACAAGGTCATTGAATTCATGCCAGAATCTCCTGACATTGGTGGGCATTGTGCTTCTGTGCCTCCTGGTCACCACCTGCGAGTGGAATAGACTCTCTTCCCTCTTCTTGCAGGTTCTCCTCTTTAAGAGTCCATCCTTGTATTCCACCGGACTTCTTTACAGGCTTCTCCAGAGACAGTTTTTCCAAAGTCTTCCATTGTTGTTTACGGCAGGTTCCAGCGTCACTTCACCACTATGCACCCAGCTTCCCCGGTGTAGGTAACCTGGTTCATGGGGCATCCATGGGGGGTGGCTCTCTAACCTTCTGTCTTCCAAAGGGTCCCTTCGGGGTCCTCTAGGGAGGGTCTTACTTCCTTACAGCCGCAAGTGCAACCTCTCAATGGACTTCTATTTAGCACGCTGCTGTGTTTCCTGGGTACTTACCTTGGGTGGTTCCTTGTTCCCCCTGCTCCTCTAAGGCTTCTGGTCCAAGTCTTGTTTCTCCTTGCAGTTCACACCCCACTTTCATGATATATGGTCTGGGGTCCCTCTGGAGACCAGTGTATGTTTGTGCTACTTACCTGATCCTTTGAAGTATTATTGTGTGTATTGTTGATATCTCCCGGTTGGAAATATAACAATGTGTTACTGATTGTGTTGCATAATGAATAGACTTGTTTTTTATAAACACTGTGTGGTCCTTTTTCATCTAATCTACACTGTTGATTAAATGTGATAAAACAAGCTGCTTTAAACTCCTTCAAGATAATCCTGAAGGCTGCTCTCCACAGCTACCACTTTGAGGGCTTTTTATGGTTATCAAAAACACCATAAGGGATGCCATGATTAGTGCAAGGAGCATCACTCCGGAGAGTGTGCACCATATACTAAGCTAGCCTCCTTCAGTTTGCTTAACAAATTCATTTGGAATTCTAAAAAGCCACATATCTCCTTGAAAAACTGCCTGCCCAAGCACCTATGCAAAAAGAGCAATTGATGGACAGAATGCTGAACAGAATGCTGAACAATGTCAAACATTCACCCCATTACAGAGATCTGGGCCTAAATCCATCGTTTTTTACTCCCCATGCCATTTCAGTTTAATCCAGCCATATGCAAATCAGTCTTGATTCTGCACCCCATGGGAGTAGTCCAGCCCGAACTGCCAGGCCAGGTCCTCCCTGAACTGGAAACAAGCAACCTGGGACCGGTTTCGGGGTATCACCCCTCACCAGCCAGCCAAGCTTGACTCCAGTGGCATGGAGAGCAGGGTCAAGACTGATTTGTATATGGCTGGGTCTGAACTAGGGTGCCATGGTGAGCAAAAGAACATTGGATTTAACACAGATCTTTTGACTGGGGGTGAATGTGTGATTTATTCAGCATTCCGTCCATCATTTGTTTGCGTAGCACTTTTTGCCCTAAATTGGATGGGTATGCCCGGAGGCGGGTCTCTTACTCACTGTGCCACTGGAATCAAGCTAGCCTGGCTGATATGGGGTAATGCCCCGAAACCAGTCTTAGGATGCTTGTTTACGGTCCAGGGAAGACCTGGCTTGGCAGTTCCCATGATGAGCAGGCTCAAGACTGATTTGCATATGGCTGGGTCTAAACTGGGGTGGCATGGTGAGCAAAAGAACAAAGGATTTAACCCAGATCTTTTGACTGGAAGCAAATGTATGATTCATTCAGCATTCCATCCATCATTTGTTTGTGTGGCACTTTTTGCCCCAAGTACCTAGGCCATGTCTGTGAGAAGTTGGCCTGATGTATGATGTCACTAGTTCTAGTGTACACCTTATATCAGTCCAAATACCCTTATGGTGATTGGTTGTAAAGTCAACCTTATAGACCAGCTATCCTAGTGGTAGCATGGACAAGAGCAGTCTTAGGCTAAACTCTGAATGGCATGTGAAGCCAGCTGTGATACCATATATAATCCCTTGAATACCAAATGAAAGGACACCACAACAGATATATGTAGGAGAGTAGGGTCTGCAATCCTATGATCACCCAGATTTTTTTGCTTTTGCTTCATTGGTTTACGACTTTCTCCGGCTGTGGGCCTGCCAATCAGACCCACAGCCTAGCTGTTCTCTCTCGAAATTAACACACATGTACGTTAGGTGCATCCACTAATTGGAACTGGGCCGCCTTGTCAGTCCCTGTCTCAGCCTACCACAGGTACCCAGGGCATCGGTGTACCCAGGGCCTACCAGGGGCTGAAGCATGTATTATGCCACCCCTGGAATGGCCGCCCAAATCTGACACAACTGGCTGCACGACAGCTGGGGCCACGTGGTGTAATCACCCGTTGCTGTAGGTGTAGTATTCCTACACCTAAACCCTAAAATGGACACATGGATTCCTATCAGTCACTCCTATAGCAGGCCTTATCAATCCTGAAGGCAGAGTGCAGGGAATCATGTGGGACGGTGCTCTGGCGCGAGCTGAGCCCGTCGACGGCTTGCGGAACCAAGTCCTAATAGCCGTTCCATGGTGACGCGGGCCAACTACTTTTAATGCCTTATAATCCTTGCGGTTATTTGCTAACTTTGGCCTCGCATCACCTACACATGTCGAGTAAGGTGTCATACGAATGGGAATGCGAACCCCTCGCCAGTCCTGGTGACGGGGTTGGCATTCCCCCCTTTTAGAGGGACACGACATGGAAGTAACCTTGAACCCCGGTTAAAGTTGACTCAAGCCTCAGCATCACAAAATGGATGCTGCCACCAGACACAAGTCTGACCTCCCGCTGCTGGGGGACCTTCCAGCAAGGGGAGCTTGGACAAAGGGTTTCCTGTCGAGGGCGGTGTTAGCACCGTCCCAGACAGGGTTTGTGTATCCCAGGTAGGCAGGGCTGAAAGGAAGGTGATTGCCAGTGGCACCCCGGTGCTCACTGTGCATAGCCCGGCTCAAACCAGTTTCGGGGGCACACCAGCCCCTGAGCTGGCGCGAAGCCGGACAAAGGATAGGGGTGTAACCACCCCCCTCCTGGCTCCACCCATAGGTAGAACCTAGTCACGGGCCAGCCCCTTTTCTTAGAATAAAGGTAGGAGCGCGTCCCCTTCCCAAATTGGATAATCAGATAATCGGATAACTCCGAATCACGAACCACTTTCCACGAAAGGAACTCTTGACTATTTCTGAAGACTCTCCCTTGTGGCTAAGGAGTAGCCACCCTGCACCAGCAGGCACCACCTAAGCGCTTGCGGTTTGCTGTAAGTCTCTCCTACGGATCCAGACTGCCCAGCTCGACGAGACCCGAGTTCCCTGCCATCTCTGACCTTTTACCTACCTCATCAGCCCAGCTGAGAGTCGTAGGTGTGACGAGACCTGCGGGACCGGCCATCTTCAGAACCTGCACGACGCTTATCTAGCACGCCCACCGAGGGACCCTCGAGTGAGTGCACCTAGGGTTTGAGAAGCCCTAAACCCTGAGCAGCTCCAGCTTCGAAGCCTGTCTCCCCAGCATCCACGAGATCTGCGTGGGGGCCCTTCCGCTCCTTGCTGTTCACCGCGTTGTCCGACCACTTGCCGACCGGCTTGTGGCCCTCTTCACGACGCACCACGTTTGTTCATCACTAGTCTGGTTGCTCCAGACTGGCTCTTGCTCCCCTTCAACAGAGGAGTACCCCGGACCCTCCGGGTCCACTCCCGACGCCATCTTGACTCCCCCGCTTGGGTTGCCACTGCCAAGATCCGCTGCCCCTTCCTGGGCCCAGCATCATCGACAGCAGACACCTTCGTGGGACAGCTCGCCCTCCATCCTGGTCGCCGCCGCGCCTCCTGGTCCGAGGAACAGCCGAGTCCGACGTCACCCACTCACCTGGTCGAGGTGACTTCAGCCGGTACCCTCCTGGTACCCACACGATCGCTGGCTAGCGGTTGAGAACTGAGTCCCCTCTGCTTTCAGGTTTCCTTCATCACCGATCCAGGCTTGGATCGCTCTGAACATCGTCACTGGTCGCCTGCCAGCAACTTCTTCTTTCAGGCTCCTGAGACTACACGAGGACTCCCGACATCTTGCCGAACTTCACGCAGCCGCAGCCTCCGGGCTAGGTAACTCGAGCATCTCGGTGCTCCAGCGCAGGTTCGCTCTACAAGTGTCCAGTTCCTTTTTCGTTTAGTCCCACTGATCGGAACACTCCGGAATCAGTACCTCCAGACTCTAACCATCCGCATTTCACTGTTAGTGTAGATGGTTTCTCGTGCCCCTCGGGCATTTGTGTAAATTGTGCAACTGAAGTATTTTCCTAAGAGTTTTGTAGTGTGCTTAGCTCCCTGACTCATAAAGAGCCAGGGTAGTCTTGTTATAAATAAATATCCTTTTATTTTCATAACAACTTGTGTGGTGTCCTTTCACTTGGTGTTCAAGGGGTATATGTGATGGTTAACAGCTGGCTTAACACGCCCTCTAGAGTTTAGCCTAAGACTGCTCGTATCCACGCTACTAGGATAGCTGGTCTAAAAGGTTGACTTACAACCAATCATCAATAAGGGTCGTTTGGAATGATACACAGTGATCACTAGAATAGTGAGCACTACATATCAGGCCAACTTCTCACATTGGTGAGCAGCGGTTGGGATTTGAGCTTGCTGTTGTTTTACCACACACGTATCCTAAGAATATCGCAGTGAAAGATCACATAAGTACCCAGGTACATATAACTTAACTTAGAATACTCCGAGTTCTACTGAACCGGCTGTTGTAGTGTAACAGGGCTTAGCACACCCTGACTACAACTCTTAGCAAGGGATCAGTAGGTAAACCCATAGTGTAGGTAGGTGCAACACTTACACCTCACTAGAAAAGCATGTCGATCCACGGAGAGTCTTCGCAGACTCCCTTAGTGGTCAGTGACCCTCCACAGGTCGTGTCACGATATGCAACTCTTAGCTTCAAGGAGATGCGACAACTGTGTGCCTCCAGGAAGCTAAACCAGGGTTCTAACCCTACCATCGCAATACTGATAGGTCTCTTAGAGGCGTACGATGCTAGGAGGTCCTCTAACACAGGTCCCCCCAGTGCAGATGGGAACATGCCGCCCTTAGAGGGAACCCTCGGTGACCCGGACCTCGACCCCCACACAGAGGAGGAGGACGAGGACGAGTTATCGGGAGACGAGGCAGACAAAGGTCCAGTGGTAGTCGGCAGGCTTACAAGGACCAACTTAAGCAGGCATGAGAATGGAACTGGGGGAGCCCCGGGCCCACGCTCAAGCAGGCTTAACCTTGGGAACGGACGAGCTAGGTCTCTCTCCAGAGGCTCTGGCAGATCGGTTCATACACATGTCTCTCAGGCATCTTCTCAGAGAGGAATGACTTCCCCTCAGAGGAGGGAGCATGAAGCGAAGATGCGGGAGGTCAATCTGAGGATCGAGCGGGAAGAACTTGCCCTCGCCAAAGAAAGACTTGCCTTGGCCCGAGAGCAGAAATTAAGTGGGTTAGATCCCACTGGTGGCAGCATTCTCAATAGAGAGAAAGACAGGGGTATAGACACTAGACACCTGAGTAAAATAGTGCCCCCCTTTAAACAAGGAGACGACATCCACAAGTGGATAACTGCCTTGGAGAGGGCCTGCACTGTCCAGTGCGTCCCCCCAAGTCAGTGGGCAGCTATACTGTGGCTTTCCTTTGAAGGTAAAGGAAGGGACAAGCTCCTCACTACAAGAGCTGAGGATGCTAACAACTACCAAGTCCTGAAGAACACACTGATTGATGGGTTCGGCTTAACCACGGAACAGTACCGGGTGCTGTTCCGGGACACCCAGAAAATTCAGTCTCAGGATTGGGCTGACTTTGTCGATTGTGCCACTAAGGCTTTGGAAGGCTGGTTGCTGGGTAGCAAGGTTACTGATTACACAGGATTGTACAATCTTATCATGCGAGAACAGATTTTAAACAACTGTCAGAACCAATTGTTGCATCAGCACCTTGTCGACTCGGATCTGACCTCTCCCCAAGAATTGGGAAAGAAGGCAGACAGATGGGTCAGAACAAGGGTCAAGCAGAACCAGAATCAGAACCAGGGTGGTCAGAAGAAAGCAGACCAAAAGGGTAACAAGAACGAACAAAATGACCAGAAGTCTTCGACAGGTCCCCAACAAACCAAAGAGGGTGGGGGTCAGGCTTCACAGAAGAAGAAGACTCAAGAAGGCCAGTCAAAAAGGTGGTGCCAATACTGTAAAAGTAAGACTCACTGGTTTAGTGAGTGCACCAAGAAAGGAGGGCAAACTCCTGCCACTGCAGCCCCTAAGGCACCTGCACCCCCTAGTACAGTCAGCAGTGGTAGTGCGCCTCCCAAGGCATTAGTTGGGTTAACCTTGGGAACCGAGGGGAGTGACGACTTAGTCGGCACGCTCACTCAGGCCGTCCTTGTCTGTACAGGGGATATGGACATGTCCCCTGACGCCAGTCCCAATACTTTGGGCAAATACAGACAGACACCTTTGATAAATGGAAGAGTGGCTCAGGCCTACAGGGACACGTGTGCCAGTGTCACCATGGTGACGCCTAACTTCGTGGACCCTGGACAGATCATGCTAGGTAACAGTTACCTAGTGACCAATGCCAGCAACGTCACTACCAATCACAGTATGGCAGTTGTTGATTTCTCCTGGGGAGGGGTAAGTGGCCCGAAAAAGGTTGTGGTTAGTTCAGACCTCCCCGTAGAATGTCTGTTGGGCAATGATTTGGAAACGTCACAATGGTCAGAAGTGGAGCAGAGGACTCACATGGAGATGTTAGGCTTGCCAGCACATGTCCTTGCTGTGACCAGGTCACAGGCCAAAAGATGCCCCACTGAACAGGTGCTGGATCCTGGAAGAACGGACCAGACACCTTCCAAGAAAAGGAGCAGTAAGGGTAAGGCTTCGCCTTCCCCCTTGCCCCAGGTCGTGGATCAAGTCTCCGAGGAGGCTGACCTTAAAGAACTGAGGGAAACTGAGCCGCAAGAGCTTGAACCTGGTCAGGTTGAGTTTCTGGGCTCAGGGGGACCCTCCAGGGAAGACCTGGGGAAGGCACAGTTAGACTGCCCCTCACTTGAACCCCTCAGACAGCAGGCCGCTGCTGAGGCTGCAGGGAACGCCACAGGTACCCACAAAGTGTACTGGGACGATGGACTCCTGTACTCCGAGGCAAGAGACCCCAAACCTGGTGCGACCAGGAGGCTGGTCATCCCCTTGTCTCTGAGAGGTTTCCTTCTCACCTTGGCCCACGAGATTCCCCTTGCAGGTCACTTAGGCCAGAATAAGACTTGGGACAGAATTGTTCCACACTTTCACTGGCCCCACATGTCCGAAGATACGAAGGAGTTTTGCCGCTCCTGTGTCACTTGCCAAGCCAGTGGTAAGTCAGGTGGCACGACAAAGGCCCCCCTCATACCACTACCAGTGGTGGGGGTACCCTTTGAACGAGTGGGGATCGACATTGTCGGACCAATGGAACCCCAGACAGCATCAGGGCACAAGTTTATACTGGTGGTGGTGGACCACGCCACCAGGTATCCTGAAGCTATTCCCCTTAGGACCACTACAGCACCTGTGGTGGCACGGGCCCTACTTGGAGTGTTCTCCAGAGTGGGCTTCCCTAAGGAGGTCGTCTCAGACAGAGGTGCAAACTTCATGTCGGGATATCTGACTGCTATGTGGAAGGAATGTGGTGTCAACTACAAGTTCACCACCCCCTATCACCCACAATGCAATGGGCTGGTTGAGAGATTCAACCGGACCCTAAAAGGGATGATTCACGGACTACCTGAAAAGCTTCGGCGGAGATGGGATGTCCTGATACCCTGCCTCTTGTTCGCCTACAGAGAGGTCCCGCAGAAGGGGGTTGGCTACAGCCCTTTTGAGCTTCTGTTCGGACATCCTGTAAGGGGACCCCTTTGTTTGGTAAAGGAAGGATGGGAGAGACCTCTCAGAAAGCCGGCATCAAACATTGTGGACTATGTGCTCGGTCTCCGCTCGCGGATGGCGGAGTACATGGAAAAGGCGTCTAAAAACCTGGAGGCGAGCCAAGAATTACAGAAAGCTTGGCACGACCAAAAGGCTGTTCTGACTGTGTACCAGCCTGGACAGAAGGTGTGGGTGCTGGAGCCAGTGGCCCCAGCAGCACTCAAAGACAAATGGTCTGGGCCCCACACGATCATTGAGCAGAAGGGAGAGGTCACCTACTTGGTAGACCTGGGAACTCCCCGGAGCCCCCACAGGGTGCTCCATGTAAACAGGCTCAAGGCATATGTCGACAGGGAGGGCATGGGCTTGCTCATGGCCACAGATGAGGGACAGGAGGAGGAGAGTGACCCTCTCCCAGACCTGCTCTCTCAGAACCCTGACGATGGATCAGTAGATGGTGTTGTCTTTTGTGGCAGCCTCTCTGGACATCAACAAGAGGATTGTAAACAGGTTCTTCAATCCTTTCGACATATGTTCTCTCTGACACCCAGTCAGACCAAGTGGTGTACCCATGAGGTCGACACTGGGGACAGTCTGCCCGTAAAGAGTAAAATCTATCGGCAGCCTGATCATGTCAGAGACTGCATCAAGACAGAGGTGCAGAAAATGTTGGAGCTGGGAGTCATTGAACCCTCGGACAGCCCCTGGGCTAGTCCCGTAGTGCTCGTGCCGAAACCTCACACCCAGGGCTGTAAGAAAGAGATGAGGTTTTGCGTGGACTACAGAGGTCTCAATGCGGTCACTAAGACTGACGCCCACCCGATACCAAGAGCAGACGAACTTATCGACCGGTTGGCCTCGGCCAATTACTTAAGTACGTTTGACCTGACAGCTGGGTATTGGCAAATCAGGTTAGCTGAGGAGGCCAAGCCCAAAACAGCATTTTCTACCCCGGGTGGGCATTATCAGTTCGTGGTAATGCCCTTTGGTTTGAAAAATGCACCTGCCACCTTCCAAAGGCTGGTGAATCGAGTTCTCACTGGGTTGGACGACTTCTGTGCGGCGTATCTGGACGATATCGCTGTCTTTAGCTCCACCTGGGAGGATCACCTGGTCCACCTGAGGAAAGTGTTAGAGGCCCTGCAGAAGGCAGGCCTCACTATCAAGGCCACCAAGTGCCAGATAGGGCAGACACAGGTTGTATACCTGGGCCACCTTGTAGGTGGAGGCCAGGTTCAACCCTTGGAGAGCAAAATACAGGCCATCCAGGACTGGGCTCCTCCAACCACCCAGACTCAGGTTCGAGCTTTCTTGGGCCTGACTGGTTATTACCGGAAATTTGTCAGAAATTATGGATCCATTGTGACCCCGCTAAATGACCTGACAAGTAAAAAGATGCCAAAAAAAGTTCAGTGGACAACAAGCTGTCAGAAGGCATTCGATGACCTAAAGCAGGCCATGTGCACAGCACCTATCCTAAAGAGTCCAGACTACTCCAAACCATTCATTGTCCAAACAGACGCTTCGGAGCTGGGTGTGGGAGCTGTTCTATCGCAACTGAATTTTGATGGTCATGACCAGCCCATAGCTTTTATTAGCAGGAGGCTGACCCCCAGAGAGAAGAATTGGTCAGCTATTGAGAGGGAGGCCTTTGCTGTGGTTTGGGCCCTGAAGAAGTTGAGGCCATACTTGTTTGGCACTCACTTCAAGATTCAGACCGACCATAAGCCCCTCTTGTGGCTAAATCAAATGAAGGGTGAAAACCCCAAACTACTTAGGTGGTCCATTTCCCTACAGGGGATGGACTTCACAGTGGAGCATAGACCTGGCACTGATCATGGCAATGCAGATGGGCTCTCCAGGTATTTCCACTTAGAGCAAGAAGACTCACCTGGTCAAGGTTAGCTTATTGTCCCAAAGTTTGGGGGGGGGTCATGTAGGAGAGTAGGGTCTGCAATCCTATGATCACCCAGATTTTTTTGCTTTTGCTTCATTGGTTTACGACTTTCTCCGGCTGTGGGCCTGCCAATCAGACCCACAGCCTAGCTGTTCTCTCTCGAAATTAACACACATGTACGTTAGGTGCATCCACTAATTGGAACTGGGCCGCCTTGTCAGTCCCTGTCTCAGCCTACCACAGGTACCCAGGGCATCGGTGTACCCAGGGCCTACCAGGGGCTGAAGCATGTATTATGCCACCCCTGGAATGGCCGCCCAAATCTGACACAACTGGCTGCACGACAGCTGGGGCCACGTGGTGTAATCACCCGTTGCTGTAGGTGTAGTATTCCTACACCTAAACCCTAAAATGGACACATGGATTCCTATCAGTCACTCCTATAGCAGGCCTTATCAATCCTGAAGGCAGAGTGCAGGGAATCATGTGGGACGGTGCTCTGGCGCGAGCTGAGCCCGTCGACGGCTTGCGGAACCAAGTCCTAATAGCCGTTCCATGGTGACGCGGGCCAACTACTTTTAATGCCTTATAATCCTTGCGGTTATTTGCTAACTTTGGCCTCGCATCACCTACACATGTCGAGTAAGGTGTCATACGAATGGGAATGCGAACCCCTCGCCAGTCCTGGTGACGGGGTTGGCATTCCCCCCTTTTAGAGGGACACGACATGGAAGTAACCTTGAACCCCGGTTAAAGTTGACTCAAGCCTCAGCATCACAAAATGGATGCTGCCACCAGACACAAGTCTGACCTCCCGCTGCTGGGGGACCTTCCAGCAAGGGGAGCTTGGACAAAGGGTTTCCTGTCGAGGGCGGTGTTAGCACCGTCCCAGACAGGGTTTGTGTATCCCAGGTAGGCAGGGCTGAAAGGAAGGTGATTGCCAGTGGCACCCCGGTGCTCACTGTGCATAGCCCGGCTCAAACCAGTTTCGGGGGCACACCAGCCCCTGAGCTGGCGCGAAGCCGGACAAAGGATAGGGGTGTAACCACCCCCCTCCTGGCTCCACCCATAGGTAGAACCTAGTCACGGGCCAGCCCCTTTTCTTAGAATAAAGGTAGGAGCGCGTCCCCTTCCCAAATTGGATAATCAGATAATCGGATAACTCCGAATCACGAACCACTTTCCACGAAAGGAACTCTTGACTATTTCTGAAGACTCTCCCTTGTGGCTAAGGAGTAGCCACCCTGCACCAGCAGGCACCACCTAAGCGCTTGCGGTTTGCTGTAAGTCTCTCCTACGGATCCAGACTGCCCAGCTCGACGAGACCCGAGTTCCCTGCCATCTCTGACCTTTTACCTACCTCATCAGCCCAGCTGAGAGTCGTAGGTGTGACGAGACCTGCGGGACCGGCCATCTTCAGAACCTGCACGACGCTTATCTAGCACGCCCACCGAGGGACCCTCGAGTGAGTGCACCTAGGGTTTGAGAAGCCCTAAACCCTGAGCAGCTCCAGCTTCGAAGCCTGTCTCCCCAGCATCCACGAGATCTGCGTGGGGGCCCTTCCGCTCCTTGCTGTTCACCGCGTTGTCCGACCACTTGCCGACCGGCTTGTGGCCCTCTTCACGACGCACCACGTTTGTTCATCACTAGTCTGGTTGCTCCAGACTGGCTCTTGCTCCCCTTCAACAGAGGAGTACCCCGGACCCTCCGGGTCCACTCCCGACGCCATCTTGACTCCCCCGCTTGGGTTGCCACTGCCAAGATCCGCTGCCCCTTCCTGGGCCCAGCATCATCGACAGCAGACACCTTCGTGGGACAGCTCGCCCTCCATCCTGGTCGCCGCCGCGCCTCCTGGTCCGAGGAACAGCCGAGTCCGACGTCACCCACTCACCTGGTCGAGGTGACTTCAGCCGGTACCCTCCTGGTACCCACACGATCGCTGGCTAGCGGTTGAGAACTGAGTCCCCTCTGCTTTCAGGTTTCCTTCATCACCGATCCAGGCTTGGATCGCTCTGAACATCGTCACTGGTCGCCTGCCAGCAACTTCTTCTTTCAGGCTCCTGAGACTACACGAGGACTCCCGACATCTTGCCGAACTTCACGCAGCCGCAGCCTCCGGGCTAGGTAACTCGAGCATCTCGGTGCTCCAGCGCAGGTTCGCTCTACAAGTGTCCAGTTCCTTTTTCGTTTAGTCCCACTGATCGGAACACTCCGGAATCAGTACCTCCAGACTCTAACCATCCGCATTTCACTGTTAGTGTAGATGGTTTCTCGTGCCCCTCGGGCATTTGTGTAAATTGTGCAACTGAAGTATTTTCCTAAGAGTTTTGTAGTGTGCTTAGCTCCCTGACTCATAAAGAGCCAGGGTAGTCTTGTTATAAATAAATATCCTTTTATTTTCATAACAACTTGTGTGGTGTCCTTTCACTTGGTGTTCAAGGGGTATATGTGATGGTTAACAGCTGGCTTAACACGCCCTCTAGAGTTTAGCCTAAGACTGCTCGTATCCACGCTACTAGGATAGCTGGTCTAAAAGGTTGACTTACAACCAATCATCAATAAGGGTCGTTTGGAATGATACACAGTGATCACTAGAATAGTGAGCACTACATATCAGGCCAACTTCTCACAATATATATATAAAATAAAGTGTATTTATTCTAGTCAAACCCTCAGCACTCTTTATGAGATTAGAGGTAAGTACAACACAGTCTTATTTAAGCATACATTAAGTCACACAGGTAAGTAATACAGTTAGGCCCTAGGGGCCACGCAAACCATATACTAAGTAAGTGGTATAAGGACCACTGTCACGGAAATAGAATAGGCCTAGGCCTAGGGAATCGCTGGGGCTACACTACACTAGCTTTAGTTAGGAAGTGGGAGGCCCACGGGATTCGTGTGCAGAGTGGAAACACTCACGCGTAATGCGTAAAAGTCACTAGCAATAGTACAGTTTAGAAAACGATAGATTTAGGACACTTCCGGAGTAGCTAGGAAGTCGAGACTGGAAAACTAGACACTAGGATAGTCACTATCCTGATGAGCACCGGAGTACCCAAGTTACCTAGCCCACAGGCTGCGGGTGCATAGGGGTGAAGTTGCGTCGGTTTTCGTCGTCGACTCCTATGGATGCCTGAAGAAAGATGCTGACAGGCAGTCAGTGAAGAGTGTCCGGTGGATCCCAAGGCTGGGATCAAGAAGAGAGGAGACCTGCAAGCAGAAGGGACAGTGACCACGTGGAACCAGGAAGGAACCAGGCGATGTCGTGAAGATTGCAGGTGAAGGTGAAGCTTGTCGCTGCAGCCAGGAGGACCAGGAAGCGTCGAGGACGACCAGGACCAGGAGGCGAGCTGTCCCACGAAGGCTCTTGCTGTCGGCGGCGTCGAAGTTGGACTAGGACTCACCAAGCCTTGGCAAGCGGAACCCACGAAGAACGGAGGACTTGCTTCTGGTGCAGACCAGGAAGGTCTGGGGTGCTTCTTCTTTGCAGAGAAGCGGGAGCCAGTCGGGAGGAGCCAAACCAGTGCAGAAGATTTCAGGGTGCGTCGTCACAAAGGCCACTAGCCAGCGGGCAAGCAACCGGACAGATGCGGCAAGCAGGAAAATGCAGAAGGGCCCCACGCAGGACTCGTGGAGTGTGGGGGGCTGATCTTCGGTGCAGATGATGCTTGGGGTTGGGGCTTCTCAATCCCCGGTGCACAACTTCGAGGGTGCCTCAGAAGCTGCGCTTGAAGTTACTAGCCACTTTTCCCAGGTAGCCGGTCCCACGTCCCACGTCGCTCGTCGCCTCCACGGATCTCAGCTCTGCTGTGGATGTGGATCAGGGTCGGAGAAGTCTGGGAGTCAAGGCTCTGGTCGGGCTCTGCAGTCGGTTCCTCGTAGAACGTGGGCAAAGCAAAGGGTAGTCTCTTGATGGTGCCTGTTTGCACAGGGTAGCCACTCCTTGGCCACAAGGGAGATTCTTCAGTCTTCTTCTTTCGTCAAATGTCGAAGGTCCAGAGTTTCTGTTCAAGTTTGCAGGTTCAGGATAATCTAAAGTCTTGAGGTCCAACTCCCACTCTTATACTAATCTGGGGGGCTGGGATACCTGCTAGGTCACGCCTTATGGGTGGGACCTGGGAGGGGGTGGTTACACCCACTTCCCTTTGTCCAGTTTCGCGCCAGAGCTGGGGCTGGAGTGCCCCAGCGCCGGTTTGAACTGGACTATGCAAGGAACACCTTGTGTGCCCCAGGCATGTCTCATTCCTTTCAGCCCACCCTGCCCCAATACACTAAAGGCTGTCTGGGGAGGTGCTAGCACCTCCCCAAGCAGGAAACCTATTGTCCAGGCCTCCCTGGCTGGGATCGCTCCCAGCTGCAGGAGGTCAGACTTGTGTCGTGGCAGCAGCATCCATTTTGTGATGCTGAGGCTTTGGTCAGAGGCTAACAGTGAAGTATGATTTTAACATGTCTTTCCCTCTAGAAGTGGGGAATAATATCCTCATGTCCAGAAATGGTATGGGGGTATTATTCCACAGTGTTAGACACCTTACACGACATGTTTCGATAAAGCCAAACCATAGTTACCATAACCGTCTAAGATTATAAGGCACTTTAAGAGTATATGGTAGGCTATATCATAGAACAGCTATAAGGACATGGTTCCGAAAGCTGCAGACAGGCTCAGCTCATGCTAGAGCACCATCTCACATGTTACCAAGCACTCTGCCTCCAGGATTGTTAAGGCCTGCCATAGGAGTGACTGATAGGTACACATGTGTCTATATATAAGGGTAGATATAGGCATACTATATCTAAGCAAGGGGTGATTACACGACCTTGCCCCAGCTGAGTGATCAGCCAGTTGTGTCTGATTGGAAGGCCAGACCAGGGGTGGCATAATACATGCTGCAGCCCCTGGGAGGCCTAGGGTACACCTATGCCCTGGGTACCTAGGGTACACTGTACAGGGTCCAATAAGGTGATCCTTACCAATTGGTTATGTACCTAGGGTACATGGAGTCCATTTTAAAGAGAGAGCAGACAGCCTGAGACCCTGAATGGCAGGATCTCAGGCCAACTAAGTCGAAAAACCAGCTAGACACTAGGCAAAAAGTTGGGGGTAACCATAGTCAGATATCCACCTTCCTACACAACCCCCCCCAAACGAAAGGAGATAAGGCTGGCCTTGACAAGGTAAGCCTCTATTGCCTAAGTGGCCATATAAGGAAGAACCAGCACTGGCATGGTTACCCCCTGTCTCATGGTCCACTAAGCAATCCCTCATCCTAAAGGTATCATAGGGTCTCCACCATAGGGAATCTCTACCTTTGGGGTGTCTTTGCGAAGTAAAAGGCTGGTGTTGAGATGGAGTACTGAAGTGAGTGTCCTCAAAGTGAGGCCTCAGCTTCCTCCAATCATCCTCCACCATGGATGCCTTTCTTTCTTTCACTGAGTTGCACTGTGCTCTCAGGGTCAGCCTCTGGCTACCTAAAGCTGGAGGCTGGGTCCCTTTTTTGGGCTTACTGGAGGGACTGGTCAGGTTTGGGGCCCTAAGGTCCCAGGTTTGCCTGTGCCCAACAGAATCCCTCTGGGGGAGGTCCCTAACTACCTGTAAAGAGGATCCCTCAGGAATGTTTTTACCCATCACCTGGCTAGGGCTACTAGCCAGGCAATCCTCATTCTTTTGATGGGGGGGTTCTTGTGGACAGGGGCCCTCTTGGGGTCCAGTGGCCTCCCTGACCTCTGCAGCCCTGGGCTGACTGAGGCAGGGTAGAGAGAGGCAGGCTACCTGCACCAGACTGGGTCCCACCTTGGAAGGGGCCACTGACATCAGAGGCTCTGCCAGGCCAGGCCTGGCTACCTCTGGGGCAGTTCCTTCACAAGGGGTGAGGTCAGATCCCTGAGGAGGCTGACCTTTTCCTAATGTCTGGGGAGAGGGAGACTTTTCTTCCTCCCCACTACTCTCTGTTTGTGTGGAGTGATCCATAGTTTCAGGCTTCACTACACCTATGTCAGTCTGAGTATGGGCTGAGACCATTACAGCCTTGCCAACCTTTTCAGGGAGGCACTCAGTTTGGGTTTGAGCTGTGACTGTCACAGCTCTGCCAGTCTCTACAGGGAAGTCTGTCTTTGCCTGGGCTGTGGCTACCACTGCCCTTCCAACCTTTTCAGGGAGGAAATCTACTTGGACAGGGGTTGTGGCTGGCACAACCCCACTACCCTTTTGTGAAAGGCCTACCATTTTAGAATGGGTGTCTTGTTCAACTTCAGCCCAAGCTGAGAGTTCTAAGTCATTCCCCAGTAAGCAGTCCACAGGCAAGGTTGGAGACACTGCCACCCTTTTAGGGCCAGTGACCCCTCCCCAGCTGAGACATGCCTCTGCCATGGGATGACTGTTCTGTTTGCCATCAATGTTAGTTACCTGGTATGAGAAACCAGGCAAAAGCTGCTCAGAGGGAACTAGCCTATGGGCCACCATAGTGATGCTAGCTCCAGTGTCTCTGTACGCCTCAGCTTTTCTACCATTGATGTAGGGCTCCTGTCTGTACCTACCCAAAGTGTTGGGACAGGCAGTGAAGTTGGCAAACCCCATGCCACCATCACAGACAAGAGTAGCTGCTGTAGGGGAATTGGCTAAGCCAGGGTCCCCCTGTGCTCCCCAAGAAAACCCAACCAAATTTTTGGGGGCACTCCCACCACCTGGGGGATTACTGCTGACAGTAATAGGTGGTGTGACCGGAGTAGTTGGAGGAACAGTTTTGTTTTTAGCCCTTGGGCAACCGCTGTCAGTTTTCCAATGCCCAGGAGTTTTACACTCATGGCAGTAAGGCTTTTTAACTGTGGTAGAGGAGGGAGCTTGGGACCCACCACCCTGTGTGGAGTTTTGGGGCCCTGAGGAAGATTTCTCTTTTGTTTTATCCCCACCCTTCTCTTGAGGCTTGGTGGTATCTTTCTTTTGGTCACCACCCTGATTTTTAGGCCTAATCCTGGTCCTGACCCATTTATCTGCCCTCTTTCCCAATTCTTGGGGAGAGGTCAAATCTGAGTCTACCAGGTGCTGATGGAGAAGCTGGTTCTGACAATTACTAAGGATCTGCTCCCTCATAATCAAGTTGTACAATCCTGTATAGTCCTGCACCTTGCTGCCAGTTAACCAACCTTCTAAAGCCTTAGTGGCACAATCCACAAAATCAGACCAGTCCTGTGTCTGTGTCTTCTGGGTGTCTCAGAACAACAACCTATATTGCTCAGTGGTTAAGCCAAACCCATCTATCAGAGCACTCTTCAGGACTTTGTAATTGTTAGCATCCTCATCACTGACTGTGAGGAGCTTGTCTCTACCTTTGTCAGAAAAGGAGAGCCACAAGATAGCTGCCCACTGACTCTGGGGTACCTGCTGTACTTTGCAGGCCCTCTCCAAAGCAGTCATCCACTTGTGGATGTCATCCCCATTCTGATATGGGGGGGGGGGGGCTATCTTGCTTAGGTTTCTATGGTCATAAGACCTATCCCTATCTCTAGGAATGTTGCTGCCACCAGTGGGTTCTGACCCACACAATTTTTGCTCTCTAGCCAGAGCAAGCTTCTCTTTGGCAAGGGCAAGTTCTTCCCTCTGAATCCTCAGATTAGCTTCCCTCATTCTGGCTTCATGCTCCTTTCTCTCAGGGGAAGTCATTCCCCTGTGAGAGGAAACACTAGAGATGCTAGAGACATGGGAGTGGATGGATTCCCTTGAAGGGGATCTGTCCCTCCTGCTTCTCTGTGTAAGCCTACTTGGGGGTCTGTATGGGGGGACCCCATGCAAACTCCCATGTAAGCTTAGGTTAGCCTGGCTAAGTCTTCCTACTTGGCCCTGGCTATCTACCTCTTCATCTGAAGTCCCATCTGACTCCTCTGTGGTGGGTAGACCCTTATCTACAGCTATGGCACCATACTTGGCAGCTCTTTCAGCATCATAGGCCTCCAGAAGCTCCACTAGCTGTCTAAGGGTAGGGTTGGAACCCTGTTTTAATCTCCTGGAGGTACACAGTTGTCTCATCTCCTGGAAAGTGAATGCATCATATCTAGAGGGAACCTGTCTAGGATTCTCCTCTCCTGAGGGAGCATCAGTGTGATCTCCATTCAGGGACATGATTCTAGTGAGGGTGTGGTGTGTGCACCTACCTACACTAGTTGTATCTACTAAACCTCTCTAGTAGTTGTAGTCCGGGTGTGTTACTCCCTTCAACCTACAACTACTAAGTCCAGTAGGACTTAAGTATTATAATCTATGTTATATGTACCTAGACAATATCTGTGTGATCTTTCAATTTAGTATCTCAAGATTACAATGGTATTACAACAGCAAGCTCAGATCCCACCGCTGCCACCAATGTGAGAAGTTGGCCTGATGTATGATGTCACTAGTTCTAGTGTACACCTTATATCAGTCCTAATACCCTTATGGTGATTGGTTGTAAAGTCAACCTTATAGACCAGCTATCCTAGTGGTAGCATGGACAAGAGCAGTCTTAGGCTAAACTCTGAATGGCATGTGAAGCCAGCTGTGATACCATATATAATCCCTTGAATACCAAATGAAAGGACACCACAACAGATATATATATAAAATAAAGTGTATTTATTCTAGTCAAACCCTCAGCACTCTTTATGAGATTAGAGGTAAGTACAACACAGTCTTATTTAAGCATACATTAAGTCACACAGGTAAGTAATACAGTTAGGCCCTAGGGGCCACGCAAACCATATACTAAGTAAGTGGTATAAGGACCACTGTCACGGAAATAGAATAGGCCTAGGCCTAGGGAATCGCTGGGGCTACACTACACTAGCTTTAGTTAGGAAGTGGGAGGCCCACGGGATTCGTGTGCAGAGTGGAAACACTCACGCGTAATGCGTAAAAGTCACTAGCAATAGTACAGTTTAGAAAACGATAGATTTAGGACACTTCCGGAGTAGCTAGGAAGTCGAGACTGGAAAACTAGACACTAGGATAGTCACTATCCTGATGAGCACCGGAGTACCCAAGTTACCTAGCCCACAGGCTGCGGGTGCATAGGGGTGAAGTTGCGTCGGTTTTCGTCGTCGACTCCTATGGATGCCTGAAGAAAGATGCTGACAGGCAGTCAGTGAAGAGTGTCCGGTGGATTCCAAGGCTGGGATCAAGAAGAGAGGAGACCTGCAAGCAGAAGGGACAGAGTCAAGGTCACTAGCCAGTGACCACGTGGAACCAGGAAGGAACCAGGCGATGTCGTGAAGATTGCAGGTGAAGGTGAAGCTTGTCGCTGCAGCCAGGAGGACCAGGAAGCGTCGAGGATGACCAGGACCAGGAGGCGAGCTGTCCCACGAAGGCTCTTGCTGTCGGCGGCGTCGAAGTTGGACTAGGACTCACCAAGCCTTGGCAAGCGGAACCCACGAAGAACGGAGGACTTGCTTCTGGTGCAGACCAGGAAGGTCTGGGGTGCTTCTTCTTTGCAGAGAAGCGGGAGCCAGTCGGGAGGAGCCAAACCAGCGCAGAAGATTTCAGGGTGCGTCGTCACAAAGGCCACAAGCCAGCGGGCAAGCAACCGGACAGACGCGGCAAGCAGGAAAATGCAGAAGGGCCCCACGCAGGACTCGTGGAGTGTGGGGGGCTGATCTTCGGTGCAGATGATGCTTGGGGTTGGGGCTTCTCAATCCCCGGTGCACAACTTCGAGGGTGCCTCAGAAGCTGCGCTTGAAGTTACTAGCCACTTTTCCCAGGTAGCCGGTCCCACGTCGCTCGTCGCCTCCACGGATCTCAGCTCTGCTGTGGATGTGGATCAGGGTCGGAGAAGTCTGGGAGTCAAGGCTCTGGTCGGGCTCTGCAGTTGGTTCCTCGTAGAACGTGGGCAAAGCAAAGGGTAGTCTCTTGATGGTGCCTGTTTGCACAGGGTAGCCACTCCTTGGCCACAAGGGAGATTCTTCAGTCTTCTTCTTTCGTCGAATGTCGAAGGTCCAGAGTTTCTGTTCAAGTTTGCAGGTTCAGGATAATCTAAAGTCTTGAGGCCCAACTCCCACTCTTATACTAATCTGGGGGGCTGGGATACCTGCTAGGTCACGCCTTATGGGTGGGACCTGGGAGGGGGTGGTTACACCCACTTCCCTTTGTCCAGTTTCGCGCCAGAGCTGGGGCTGGAGTGCCCCAGCGCCGGTTTGAACTGGACTATGCAAGGAACACCTTGTGTGCCCCAGGCATGTCTCATTCCTTTCAGCCCACCCTGCCCCAATACACTAAAGGCTGTCTGGGGAGGTGCTAGCACCTCCCCAAGCAGGAAACCTATTGTCCAGGCCTCCCTGGCTGGGATCACTCCCAGCTGCAGGAGGTCAGACTTGTGTCGTGGCAGCAGCATCCATTTTGTGATGCTGAGGCTTTGGTCAGAGGCTAACAGTGAAGTATGATTTTAACATGTCTTTCCCTCTAGAAGGGGGGAATAATATCCTCATGTCCAGAAATGGTATGGGGGTATTATTCCACAGTGTTAGACACCTTACACGACATGTTTCGATAAAGCCAAACCATAGTTACCATAACCGTCTAAGATTATAAGGCACTTTAAGAGTATATGGTAGGCTATATCATAGAACAGCTATAAGGACATGGTTCCGAAAGCTGCAGACAGGCTCAGCTCATGCTAGAGCACCATCTCACATGTTACCAAGCACTCTGCCTCCAGGATTGTTAAGGCCTGCCATAGGAGTGACTGATAGGTACACATGTGTCTATATATAAGGGTAGATATAGGCATACTATATCTAAGCAAGGGGTGATTACACGACCTTGCCCCAGCTGAGTGATCAGCCAGTTGTGTCTGATTGGAAGGCCAGACCAGGGGTGGCATAATACATGCTGCAGCCCCTGGGAGGCCTAGGGTACACCTATGCCCTGGGTACCTAGGGTACACTGTACAGGGTCCAATCAGGTGATCCTTACCAATTGGTTATGTACCTAGGGTACATGGAGTCCATTTTAAAGAGAGAGCAGACAGCCTGAGACCCTGAATGGCAGGATCTCAGGCCAACTAAGTCGAAAAACCAGCTAGACACTAGGCAAAAAGTTGGGGGTAACCATAGTCAGATATCCACCTTCCTACAATGTCAATCTTAAAGACTTCAAAAAATACCAGATCACCTTTTTAGGTGCAAAATGGCTCGACAGTACCTTTGAACTTACACCCCCATGGCTTTCCCTGGAACATTGACTAGCAGATAACATCTCTATCTGATAGACTTCTAACCGCAGATTCCTTACTTTTGAATTTCCTCAGGCGTCAGACTCAATCTGAAAGATTTTTTGTGGGCAGTACCCCTGCTCTCCGGTAGGTGGCGTCAACCAGCTCCACGTGGCGTCTGTGTTGCAAGTGACGTCTTCATCACCTATACAGATGTTCCACTTTGTTTCTTTCCTCGATAGCCAGTGCTGATAAGAGAGAAGAGCTACCTTTGACCATCGGGTAGGTCACTCCCCCCCCGCTGCAGCTCCACCTGCACCCTCACTGTCGCTGCTGCCGCCGGAGTAGTCGAGGCCCTCCACCACCCTCAGGCTCCACCTGCGCCTTGTGAGAAAATGGCCTGATATATGATGTCACTAGTTCTAGTGTACACCTTGTATCAGTCCAAACAACCCTTATGTTGATTGGTTGTAAAGTCAACCTTATAGACCAGCTATCCTAGTGGTAGCATGGACAAGAGCAGTCTTAGGCTAAACTCTGTATGGCATGTGAAGCCAGCTGTTATACCATTATAATCCCTTGAATACCAAATGAAAGGACACCACACCAGATATATATAAAATTAGAATGTATTTATTCTAACATATACCCTCAGCACTCTTTATGAGTTCAGAGGTCTAAGCACAACAATTTCTTAAGTAGCATACGTTAAGTTACACAGGAAAAATACAGTTAGGCCCAGGGGCCACGCAAACCATATACTAAGAAAGTGGTATAAGTACCACGTCACAAACTTGGAGTAGGCCTAGGGCCTAGGGAATCGCTGGGGCTACACTACCCTACCAATAGTTAGGAAGTGGGAGGCCCACGGGAAGCGTGTGCAGTGTGGAAACACAAACGCGGGTTACATTAAAGTCAATGGGAATGTAGCAATTAGAAATAGGAACATAAGGACACTTCCGAAGTAACTAGGAGGGAGCAACTAAAGACTTAGACACTTGGATAGTCAATATCCACTGGAACACCGGAGTACTCGCGTTACCTCACCCACAGGAGACGGGTGCATAGGTGTGAAGATGTGTCGGGTGTCGTCGCTGGATCCTATGGATGCCTGAAGAACAGATGCTGGCAGGCGGCCAGGAGGAAGATGTTCGGTGGATCCAAGGATGGATCTTGAAGGAAGAACACCTGCAAGCAGGGGGGACAAAGTCTGGGTCACTAGCCAGTGACCGTGTGGAACCAGGAAGGAACCAGGCGATGTCGTGCAGAACACAGGTGATGTCTTGAAGCTTGTCTCTGTACCTGCGTGGACCAGGAGGCGTCGAGGATGACCAGAACCAGGGTACGAGCTGTCCCATGAAGGATCTTACTGCTGGCGGAGTCGACATCCCGATTGGAGTCAACAAGCCTTGGCAAAGGCAACCCACGCGGAAATGGAAATTCGCTTCAGGTGCAGACCAGGAAGGCCTGAGGTGCTTCTCTTTCACAGGGAAGCAAGGGCCAGTCTGGAGGAGCCAAACCAGGGGTGAAAAGTTAAGGGTTCGTCGTCACTGAGGCTACTAGCCAACGGGCAAGCAACTGGACAGACGCGTCGAGCAGCAAAATGCAGAAGGGCCCCACGCAGAACTCGTGGAGTGTGGAGGGCTGATCTTCGGTGCAGATGGTGCTCGGGGTTGGGCTTCTCAATCCCCAGAGCACAACGTTGAGGATGCCTCAGAAGCTGCGCTGGAAGCTACTCGCCAATTTTCCCAGGTAGCCGGTCCCACGTCTCTCGTCGCCTCCACGGATCTCAGCTTGGCTGTGGATGTGGATCAGGGTCAGAGAAGTCTGGAAGTCAAGGCGCTGGTCGGGCTCTGCAGTCGGTTCCTCGTAGAACTTTGGCAAAGCAAACGGCAGGTCGCTTGTTGGTGCCTGTTTGCACAGGGTGGCCACTCCTTGGCCACAAGGGAGATTCTTCAGTCTTCTTGTCGTTGAATATCGAAGGTCCAGAGTTTCGTGTCTAGTTTCAGTTCAGGATAATCCAAAGTACTAGGGACTCAGCTCCCTCTCTTATACTAATCTGGGGGGCTGGGTTACCTGCTTGGTCCCTCCTATGGGTGGGATCAGGGAGGGGGGTGGTTACACCCCCTTCCCTTTGTCCAGTTTCGCGCAAGGACTGGGGCTGGAGTGCCGCAGCACCAGTTTGAACCGGACTATGCATGGGACACCTTGTGTGCCCCAGGCAGTGTCTGGTTTCTTTCATCCCTCCCTGCCCCAATACACTAAGCCCTGTCTAGGGTGGTGCTAGCACCTTAACCCACAAAATAGGAGAGACGAGGGACAACAATGTCTCTGACACCCTCAATCAGACTTAATCACACTCAACAGAGACAGAGGAAAACAGAAAAAAGCAAATCTTGCAATCAAGGATGCAGAAAGTGGGAAAATCAATAGATTTTATAATACTGCCCTCACACACCCGAGAGTGTCATGCTTCATCATTGGGCCGCTTCATACACCAAGGTGCAGACCAACACCTTTGGTGGAGCGCAATTTTTTTGGAGAGTGAATGATGAAGAAAATGGTGGTGAGGGTAAAGTATAAAGGACAGAAAAGGTAGAATAAACACACTTTCGTGCTATTCAAAAAGAAAGACAACAGATAGTCTCTCAAAATCAAGGGACCAAGGGAAGCAGAAAGAAATTAAAACTGTCTAGGGGTTGACTTTGGTACTTTATTCGTGTCAACCTCTGGCAGGGTTAAAATGAAACGTATGGGGTCTCTAGGGCAGGTAACGACCCTATAATCCCCCTGCTAAAACCAACATGTTTCTGCCAGTTACTCGTGTGCCCAGAAGGGTCACTCTGGCATTCGTCAGGGTGTTGGTCCCTATGTAGTACCCCTTGTCGAGTACTTATTACCTTGGGTGTTTTGGACAATATGCCCGTCTCGCTCTTTTAGGAAATTCCAAGAGGAGGAACATATCTAGGAGGAAGAGGAAAACAATGGATAGTCATTCCCTCCAAACTTCATAATAAAAATACAACATCGTGCTATGTCCCACGCATCCATCATATGTGAACCATGTTATCACACTACAGCCCATTAACCAGCGCACCCAGTGAAAAACATTCGCACACAGACACCCCCACACACCACAGTTTGGTGGGTATACCGAGTCATTCTTTTGTCTATGTGTCCTGTTCTTGATCAGGACCCCACTCAAACGGTATTGCTAAAATCGTGCTTTGTATAGTACTACAAACTGTGTGACCCCCCAATTGTTCGATCTCTCTCACCCCTTCTGTGTGTCCATCTCTACATAAAACGTAGACATACTCACAAGGGTTTACGAAAATTTTTCTAAACCCGGGGCTGCGGGGGCGGGTGCTCTTGTAGTCACACTCTGCATAAAACAGACTTAGTCAGTATCTCCAACCAAAAGACACACTTATACACCACAGAGACTCTTATTTCGGAATCGCCTCTTTCAAAAACGGGCGAGATCAACTGTGTAATTCAGGTGCCTGCCATGTCCTACTTTGTTCCGGGCGGTGGTC
Organism: Triturus cristatus; assembly: GCF_964204655.1. Lineage (NCBI taxonomy): Eukaryota > Metazoa > Chordata > Amphibia > Caudata > Salamandridae > Triturus > Triturus cristatus. Next base: position 284,153,306 of record NC_140594.1, on the reverse strand, counting down.
AGAGGTATTTAAAACCAACTCGCCAGAAATCAACGTGTTTGCGGTTTTTTCAACCCCACCCTGGCTCTCCTTTCGAGCGCTCAAAGCCCTTAGCTAAATCCAAATGGACCGTTACTTATACTCGCGTTTCAGAGAATCAATCAACACTTACTACTCCAAAGAGGCACCCGATCCTTTTTCCCTCCGTCAGTCCTCTGCCGATACCTTACGCTCCTCTCGTGTCCTATTTAAACACAGTGGAACCTTGCTTCCGTGTGGAGGCTGTTAGTCACGCCCCTTCTCCTCATTGGCCAAGCCCATCGCTGTATTCCCTAACATAGAAAGAGGCCTTCTGTGTACTCTCTCGCCTGGTTGTTCTCAAGGCGGCCATCTTTGAATTTCCCCATGCAAAGTAGTTTGCAACTGCAAATTAGTTAGCAACAATGGTAACCAACAAGGAATTTCTATCGGTTATAAAGGAATGTTGGGGGAGGGTTTTTATGCTCTTATTTTATTCATACTCGTGAGCAATTATCTTGTCATGTCCTCATCCTATGTGAAATAACAGTGTATTCAGAGTTTGAAATTTTATTCTCTTCTAAATTTCCTTCAACACAGCCAGTACAGATCTTATAATCCTTATCTCCGGGCTTACTTTGTGATACCATACAACTGGAACCAGGGAATTCCATCATTTAGTCCTGAGGTATGGCTCCTCACCCGTTCAACGCATCTAGCACCTCCCAAGGCAGGAAACCTATTGTCCAAGTCTCCCTCGCTGGAAGGACTCCCAGCAGCAGAAAGTCAGACTTGTGTCCGTGGCAGCAGCATCCATTTTGTGATGCTGGGGCTCTGGTTAACTTTAACCGGGTAGTAGGTCTTCAACATGTCTTCTCCCTCTAGAAGGGGGGAATACTATCCTCATCGCCGCCAGAAATGGTGTGGGGGTAGTATTCCAAAGTGTTAGACACCTTACACAACATGTTTTGATAAAGCCAAACCATAGTTACCATAACCGCGAGGATTATGAGGCACTTTAAGAGCTTATGGTAGGCGATATCATAGAACAACTATAAAGGACATGGTTCCGAAAGCTGCAGACAGGCTCAGCTCATGCTAGAGCACCATCTCACATGTTACCAAGCACTCTGCCTTCAGGATTGTTAAGGCCTGCCATAGGAGTGGCTGAAAGGTTACCCATGTGTCTATACATTTTTTTTTAAACTTCTTTTTATTGGCATTTATTAGTACAATTGTTACAGATATATATTTTCCCACAGTATCAAGGTACAAATACAGCCAAACAGCTAGTATCAGTAATAATCTGTGTGATGACGTCGAGTTCCTGTGGGAGCTGTATATGCTACAACCCATGTGTCTATACATAAGGTAGGTATAGGGATACTATACCTAAGCAAGGGGTGATTACACGACCTTGCCCCAGCTGAGTGATCAGCCAGTTGTGTCATGATGTGAGGCCAGCCAGGGGTGGCATAATACATGCTGCAGCCCCTGGTAGGCCTAGGGTACACCCATGCCCTGGGTACCTAAGGTACACTGTACAGGGCCCTATAAGGTGATCCTTACCAATTGGGTTATGTCCTAAAGTACATAGTATGAATTTAGAGAGAGAACAGCTGGGCTGTGGGTCTGATTAGCAGGCCCACAGCCACATCTAAGTCGAAAACCAGTGAAGCAAAAGCAAAAAGTGGAGGTGACCATAGGAAGCAGACCCTACTCTCCTACACAACCCCCCCCCCCAAAACTTAAGGACATTAAACTAACCTTGACCAGTTGAGACTTCATGTTCTAAGTGGAAATATCTGGAGAGTCCATCTTCATTGGCATGGTCAGTCCCAGGTCTATGTTCCACTGTGAAGTCCATCCCCTGTAGGTAAATGGACCACCTAAGAAGTTTGGGATTTTCACCCTTCATCTGATTTAGCCACAAGAGGGGCTTATGGTCTGTCTGAATCTTGAAGTGAGTGCCAAACATGTATGGTCTCAGCTTCTTCAGGGCCCAAACCACAGCAAAGGCCTCCCTCTCAATAGCTGACCAACGTTTCTCTCTAGGGGTCAGCCTTCTACTAATAAAAGCAATGGGCTGGTCTTGACCATCTATATTCAGTTGTGAAAGAACAGCTCCCACACCCAACTCAGAAGCATCTGTTTGGACAATGAATTCTTTGGAGTAATCTGGACTTTTCAGAATAGGTGCAGTGCACATGGCCTGCTTCAGGTCATCAAATGCCTTCTGACAGCTTACTGTCCACTGAACTTTCTTTGGCATTTTCTTGGAGGTCAAGTCATTAAGTGGTGTCACAATGGACCCATAGTTCTTAAACTTTCTGTAGTACCCAGACAGGCCCAAGAAAGCTCTGACCTGTGTCTGGGTAATTGGAGGAGTCCAGTCCTTTATGGTCTTGATATTGCTCTCCAGTGGTTGAACCTGACCCCCACCTACTAGGTGGCCCAGGTACACAACCTTGCTCTGCCCTATCTGGCACTTGGTGGCCTTGATAGTGAGGCCTGCCTTTTGCAGGGCCTCGAAAACATTCCTCAGGTGGACCAGGTGATCCTCCCAGGTGGAGCTAAAGACAGCAATATCATCAAGATAAGCTGCACAGTAGTCATCCAGGCCTGTAAGGACTTGATTCACCAACCTTTGGAAAGTGGCAGGTGCATTCTTCAAGCCAAAGGGCATTACCACAAATTGATAATGTCCTCCTGGGGTTGAGAAAGCAGTTTTGGCCTTTGAACTCTCAGCTAGTCTGATTTGCCAGTTGCCTGCTGTCAGGTCAAATGTACTCAGAAACTTGGCAGCTGCCAATCTGTCAATGAGCTCATCTGCCCTAGGTATTGGGTGGGCATCTGTCCTAGTGACAGCATTGAGACCTCTGTAATCTATGCAAAACCTCATCTCTCTCTTACCATCTTGGGTGTGAGGTTTTGGCACAAGAACCACAGGACTAGCCCAAGGGCTCTCTGAAGGTTCAATGACTCCCAGCTCCAACATCTTTTGTACCTCAATCTTTATGCAGTCCCTGACATGGTCAGGTTGCCTGTAGATTTTACTCTTCACTGGCAGACTGTCACCAGTGTCCACCTCATGGGTGCACCAGTTTGTCTGACTTGGGGTCAGAGAGAACATATGTCTATAGGCCTGTAGAACTTGTCTGCAGTCCTGTTGCTGATGGTTAGTGAGGCTGTCAGAAAAGATCACACCATCAACTGAACCATCATCAGGGTTTTGAGTCAGCAGGTCTGGGAGAGGGTCACTCTCTTCCTCCTGCCCCTCATCTGTAGCCATGAGCAAGCCCATGTCTGCCCTGTCAACATATGCCTTTAACCTGTAGACATGAAGCACCCTGTGGGGGCTTCTGGGAGTCCCAAAGTCCACCAAGTAGGTGAATTCTCCCTTCTGTTCAACAATAGTGTGGGGTCCAGACCATTTGTCCTGGAGTGCTGCTGGGGCCACTGGCTCCAACACCCACACGTTCTGTCCTGGCTGGTACACAGTCAGCACAGCCTTTTGGTCATGCCAAGCTTTTTGGAGTTCTTGGCTTGCCTCAAGGTTTTTAGAAGCCTTCTTCATGTACTCTGCCATCCTTGAGCGGAGGCCAAGCACATAATCCACTATATCAAGCTTGGGTTGTCTGAGAGGTCTCTCCCATCCTTCCCTTACTAGACATAGGGGTCCCCTCACAGGATGCCCAAACAAAAGTTCAAAAGGGCTGTAGCCAACCCCCTTTTGTGGGACTTCTGTGTAAGCAAACAGAAGGCAGGGTAAAAGGATGTCCCATCTTCACCTAAGCTTGTCTGGTAAACCTTTTATCATCCCTTTTAGGGTCTTGTTGAACCTTTCCACAAGCCCATTGCATTGTGGGTGATAGGGGGTAGTGAATTTGTAGTTAACACCACACTCCTTCCACATTTCAGTTAAATATCCTGACATGAAGTTGGCACCTCTGTCAGAGGCAACCTCCTTTGGAAACCCCACTCTGGAGAACACTCCAAGTAGGGCTCTTGCCACAACAGGAGCTGTTGTGGTCCTCAGGGGTATAGGTTCTGGGTACCTGGTGGCATGGTCCACTATCACCAGTATGAATCTGTGCCCAGATGCTGTTTGGGGGTCCATTGGTCCAACAATGTCTATCCCCACTCTCTCAAAGGGAACCCCCACCACTGGTAGTGGCATCAGGGGGGCCTTTGTGGTGCCACCTGATTTGCCACTGGCTTGGCAGGTGACACAGGAGTGACAAAACTCCTTGGTATCTTCTGACATGTGAGGCCAGTGAACGTGAGGGACAAGTCTGTCCCAAGTCTTATTCTGGCCTAAGTGTCCTGCAAGGGGAATATCATGGGCCAAGGTAAGAAGGAAGCCTCTGAAACTCAATGGTATGACCAACCTCCTGGACGCACAAGGCTTGGGGTCTCTAACCTCTGAGTACAGCAGCCCTTCATCCCAATACACTTTATGGGTACCTTGAGCATTCCCTGCAGCCTCAGCAGCAGCCTGCTGTCTGAGGGGTTCAAGAGAAGGACAGTCTAATTGTGCCTGCCTCAGATCTGCCCTTGAAGGTCCCCCTGTCCCAAGAAACTCAACCTGGTCAGGTTCCAGTTCTTCTAGGACAGTTCCTTCATGACTCTCAGAATCATCCTCCTGTGAGGGCTGATTCTCTACCTGAGGCAGGGGGAAGGCACAGCCTTAACCCTACTGCTCTTTCTCTTGGGTTGTGTCTGGTCCATTGTCCCAGGATCCAGCGCTTGTTCAGTGTTGCATTTTTTTGCCTGTGACCTAGTCACTGCAAGGACATGTGCATCTATTCCCAGCATTTCTGCATGGGTCCTATACTCCACTTCAGCCCAAACTGAAGTTTCAAGGTCATTTCCCAACAGACACTCTACAGGAAGGTCTGAACTTACCACAACTCTCTTGAGGCCAGTTACCCCTCCCCAGGCGAAGTTAACAATTGCCACACTATGGGAGGTAGTGGCATTGCTAGCGTTGGTCACTAGGTAATTCTCACCTAGCATGATCTGTCCAGGGTCCACAAAGGCAGGAGTCACCATTGTGACACTAGCACCAGTGTCCCTGTAGGCCTGAGCCATCCTATGGTTGATTAAAGGAGTCTGTCTGTACTTGCCCAGGTTACTGGGGTTCACAGTAGAGGACAAAGCTATGTCCCCATCACAGATCAGAACAGCCTGAGTTGGTATTCTGACTAGGCCAGAATCCACTTCAGTTCCCAGGGTTAACCCTATTACACCCTTTTGCTGGGAACCACCACTTACAGCTGGACTAGGGGGTACAGTTGCCTTAGGGGCAATGGGGGCTGGGGGCTTGTCCTTTTTGGTGCATTCACTATACCAATGGGAATTGGACTTACAATAGTTACACCAAGGTTTCTTTTGGCCATCTTTCTTTTTATCCTTTTTGGGACCACCCTCCCCCTGAGCCTTTTGGGGGCCTGGTGAAGACTGCTGGTCTTTTGCTTTCTGCTCATTACCCTTCTGGTCTGCCTTTTTCTGGTCACCGCCCTGGTTCTGGTTTTTCTGCTTAACTCTAGTCCTGACACACCTATCTGCCTTTTTTCCCAATTCTTGGGGAGAAGTTAGGTCAGAGTCAATCAAGTGTTGATGCAGCAGCTGGTTTTGACAGTTGTTAAGGATTTGTTCTCTCATGATCAAATTATACAAACCTATATAATCCTTAACCTTACTACCCAATAACCAGCCTTCCAAAGCCTTAGTGGCACAATCTACAAAGTCAGTCCAGTCCAGAGTCTGTGTCTTCTGGGTATCCCTGAACAACAACCTGTATTGTTCAGTGGTTAGGCCAAACCCATCAATCAGAGCACTCTTCAGGACAGTGTAATTGTCAGCATCCTCATCACTAACTGTGAGGAGCTTGTCTCTACCTTTCTCAGAGAAGGAGAGCCACAAGATGGCTGCCCACTGACTTTGGGGTACCTGCTGTACTTTGCAAGCCCTCTCCAAAGCAGTTATCCATTTGTGTATGTCATCCCCACACTTGTAGGGAGGGACAATCTTGCTCAGGTTTCTATTGTCATAGGTCCTGTCTATATCCTTAGGGATAGTGCTGCCACCAGTGGGTTCTAACCCACTTAACATTTGCTCTCTGGCCAGAGCAAGTCTCTCTTTGGCAAGGGCAAGTTCTTCCCTTTCAATCATCAGATTGACTTCCCTCATTCTGGCCTTATGCTCTTTTCTCTGTGGAGAAGTCATTCCCCTGTGAGAAGAGGCATTGGAGCCATTAGAGATATGGGAGTGGATAGATTCCCTGGAAGGGGATCTTCCTCTCCTATCTCTCTGGTGAAGTCCACTTGAGGGTCTGAATGGGGGGACCCCATTCTGACTCCCATGTAGGCTTAAGTTAGCCTGACTAAGTCTTCCAACTTGGACCTGGCTGTCTACCTCATCTCCTGAAGGCCCTTCTGACTCATCTTGATCAGTATTGTGAGGGGAGTCTTCTTTAGAGAGCAGACCCTCATTTGTACCTAAGGTACCATCCTGGGAGGCTCTCTGAGCATCATACTCTTCTAAGATCTCCACTAGATAAATGAGGGTAGGGTTGGAACCCTGTTTTAACTTTCTGGAGGTACACAATTGTCTCATCTCCTGAAAAGTTAGGGTATCAAATCTAGAGGGTATCTTTCTAGGATATCCCCCTCCTGAGAGAGAATCATCTTGATCTCATCTCAGAGACATGATCTAGTGAGGGTGTGGTGTGTGCACCTACCTACACTAGTTGTATCTACTAAAACCTCTCTAGTAATTGTAGTCAGGGTGTGCTAGGCCCTTCAACCTACAACAACTAAGTTCAGTAGAACTTAAGTAGTCTAAGATTTTGTTTTATATGTACCTTACAGTACCTAATGTGATCTTTCAATTTGATATCTCAAGATTATAATGGTATCACAACAGCAAGCTCAGATCCCAACCGCTGCTCACCAATGTGAGAAGTTGGCCTGATATATGATGTCACTAGTTCTAGTGTACACCTTGTATCAGACCAAACAACCCTTATGGTGATTGGTTGTAAAGTCAACCTTATAGACCAGCTATCCTAGTGGTAGCATGGACAAGAGCAGTCTTAGGCTAAACTCTGTATGGCATGTGAAGCCAGCTGTTATACCATTATAATCCCTTGAATACCAAATGAAAGGACACCACACCAGATATATATAAAATTAGAATGTATTTATTCTAACATATACCCTCAGCACTCTTTATGAGTTCAGAGGTCTAAGCACAACAATTTCTTAAGTAGCATACGTTAAGTTACACAGAAAAACTACAGTTAGGCCCAGGGGCCACGCAAACCATATACTAAGAAAGTGGTATAAGTACCACGTCACGAACAGGGAATAGGCCTAGGGCATCGCTGGGGCTACCCTACCAATAGTTAGGAAGTGGGAGGCCCACGGGAAGCGTGTGCAGTGTGGAAACACACACGCGGGTTACATTAAAGTCAATGGGAATGTAGCAATTAGGAAGAATAAGGACACTTCCGAAGTAACTAGGAGGGAGCAACTAAAGACTTAGACACTTGGATAGTCAATATCCACTGGAGCACCGGAGTACTCGCGTTACCTCACCCACAGGAGACGGGTGCATAGGTGTGAAGATGTGTCGGGTGTCGTCGCTGGATCCTATGGATGCCTGAAGAACAGATGCTGGCAGGCGGCCAGGAGGAAGATGTCCGGTGGATCCAAGGATGGATCTTGAAGAAAGAACACCTGCAAGCAGAGGGGACAAAGTCTGGGTCACTAGCCAGTGACCGTGTGGAACCAGGAAGGAACCAGGCGATGTCGTGCAGAACACGGTGATGTCTTGAAGCTTGTCTCTGCAGCTGCGTGGACATGGAGGCATCGAGGACAACCAGAACCAGGGTACAAGCTGTCCCACGAAGGATCTTACTGCTGGCGGAGTCGACGTCCCGATTGGAGTCAACAAGCCTTGGCAAAGGCAACCCACGCGGAAATGGAAATTCGCTTCAGGTGCAGACCAGGAAGGCCTGAGGTGCTTCTCTTTCACAGGGAAGCAAGGGCCAATCTGGAGGAGCCAAACCAGTGGTGAAAAGTTAAGGGTTCGTCGTCACTGAGGCTACTAGCCAACGGGCAAGCAACCTGACAGACGCGTCGAGCAGGGAAAATGCAGAAGGGTCCCACGCAGAACTCGTGGAGTGTGGAGGGCTGATCTTCGGTGCAGATGGTGCTCGGGCTTGGGGCTTCTCAATCCCCAGAGCACAACTTGGAGGATGCCTCAGAAGCTGCGCTGGAAGCTACTCGCCAATTTTCCCAGGTAGCCGGTCCCACGTCTCTCGTCGCATCCACGGATCTCAGCTTGGCTGTGGATGTGGAGCAGGGTCAGAGAAGTCTGGAGGTCAAGGCGCTGGTCGGGCTCTGCAGTCGGTTCCTCGTAGAACTTGGGCAAAGCAAACGGCAGGTCGCTTGTTGGTGCCTGTTTGCACAGGGTGGCCACTCCTTGGCCACAAGGGAGATTCTTCAGTCTTCTTGTCGTCGAATGTCGAAGGTCCAGAGTTTCGTGTCTAGTTTCAGTTCAGGATAATCCAAAGTCCTAGGGACTCAGCTCCCACTCTTATACTAATCTGGGGGGCTGGGTTACCTGCTAGGTCCCTCCTATGGGTGGGACCAGGGAGGGGGCTGGTTACACCCCCTTCCCTTTGTCCAGTTTCGTGCCAGGACTGGGGCTGGAATGCCCCAGCACCGGTTTGAACCGGACTATGCATGGGACACCTTGTGTGCCCCAGGCAGTGTCTCGTTTCTTTCATCCCTCCCTGCCCCAATACACTAAGCCCTGTCTAGGGTGGTGCTAGCTCCTCCCAAGGCAGGAAACCTATTGTCCAAGCCTCCCTCGCTGGAAGGACTCCCAGCAGCAGGAGGTCAGACTTGTGTCCGTGGCAGCAGCATCCATTTTGTGATGCTGGGGCTCTGGTTAACTTTAACCGGGTAGTAGGTCTTCAACATGTCTTCTCCCTCTAGAAGGGGGGAATACTATCCTCATCGCCAGAAATGGTGTGGGGGTAGTATTCCAAAGTGTTAGACACCTTATACGACATGTTTTGATAAAGCCAAACCATAGTTACCATAACCGCGAGGATTATAAGGCACTTTAAGAGTATATGGTAGGCGATATCATAGAACAGCTATAAGGACATGGTTCCGAAAGCTGCAGACAGGCTCAGCTCATGCTAGAGCACCATCTCGCATGTTACCAAGCACTCTGCCTTCAGGATTGTTAAGGCCTGCCATAGGAGTGGCTGAAAGGTTACCCATGTGTCTATACATAAGGTAGGTATAGGGATACTATACCTAAGCAAGGGGTGATTACACGACCTTGCCCCAGCTGAGTGATCAGCCAGTTGTGTCATGATGTGAGGCCAGCCAGGGGTGGCATAATACATGCTGCAGCCCCTGGTAGGCCTAGGGTACACCCATGCCCTGGGTACCTAAGGTACACTGTACAGGGCCCTATAAGGTGATCCTTACCAATTGAGTTATGTCCTAAAGTACATAGTATGAATTTAGAGAGAGAACAGCTGGGCTGTGGGTCTGATTAGCAGGCCCACAGCCACATCTAAGTCGAAAACCAGTGAAGCAAAAGCAAAAAGTGGAGGTGACCATAGGAAGCAGACCCTACTCTCCTACACAACCCCCCCCCCCAAACTTAGGGACATTAAACTAACCTTGACCAGTTGAGTCTTCATGTTCTAAGTGGAAATATCTGGAGAGTCCATCTGCATTGGCATGGTCAGTCCCAGGTCTATGTTCCACTGTGAAGTCCATCCCCTGTAGGTAAATGGACCACCTAAGAAGTTTGGGATTTTCACCCTTCATCTGATTTAGCCACAAGAGGGGCTCTCATGGTCTCTCTGAATCTTGAAGTGAGTGCCAAACAGGTATGGCCTCAGCTTCTTCAGGGCCCAAACCACAGCAAAGGCCTCCCTCTCAATAGCTGACCAACGTTTCTCTCTAGGGGTCAGCCTTCTACTAATAAAAGCAATGGTCTGGTATTGACCATCTATATTCAGTTGTGAAAGAACAGCTCCCACACCCAACTCAGAAGCATCTGTTTGGACAATGAATTATTTGGAGTAATCTGGACTTTTCAGAATAGGTGCAGTGTACATGGCCTGCTTCAGGTCATCAAATGCCTTCTGACAGCTTACTGTCCACTGAAGTTTCTTTGGCATTTTCTTGGAGGTCAAGTCATTGTCACAATGGACCCATAGTTCTTAAACTTTCTGTAGTACCCAGACAGGCCCAAGAAAGCTCTGACCTGTGTCTGGGTAATTGGAGGAGTCCAGTCCTTTATGGTCTGGATCTTGCTCTCCAGTGGTTGAACCTGACCCCCACCTACTAGGTGGCCCAGGTACACAACCTTGCTCTGCCCTATCTGGCACTTGGTGGCCTTGATAACGAGGCTGGCCTTTTGCAGGGCCTCTAAAACATTCCTCAGGTGGACCAGGTGGTCCTCCAAGGTGGAGCTAAAGACAGCAATATCATCAAGATAAGCTGCACAGTAGTCATCCAGGCCTGTAAGGACTTGATTCACCAACCTTTGGAAAGTGGCAGGTGCATTCTTCAAGCCAAAGGGCATTAACACAAATTGATAATGTCCTCCTGGGGTTGAGAAAGCAGTTTTGGCCTTTGCACTCTCAGCTAGTCTGATGTGCCAGTAGCCTGCTGTCAGGTCAAATGTACTCAGAAACTTGTCAGCTGCCAATTTGTCAATGAGCTCATCTGCCCTAGGTATTGGGTGGGCATCTGTCCTAGTGACAGCATTGAGACCTCTGTAATCTACGCAAAACCTCATCTCTCTCTTACAATCTTGGGTGTGAGGTTTTGGCACAAGAACTACAGGACTAGCCCAAGGGATCTCTGAAGGTTCAATGACTCCCAGCTCCAACATCTTTTGTACCTCAATCTTTATGCAGTCTCTGACATGGTCAGGTTGTAGGAGAGTAGGGTCTGCTTTCTATGTTCACCCCCACTTTTTGCTTTTGCTTTACTGGTTTTCGACTTAGATGTGGCTGTGGGCCTGCTAATCAGACCCACAGCCCTGCTGTTCTCTCTCTAAATTGATACTATGTACTTTAGGTGCATAACCCATTTGGATAGGATCACCTTATTGACCCCTGTACAGTGTACCTTAGGTACCCAGGGCATAGGTGTACCCTAGGCCAACCAGGGGCTGCAGCATGTATTATGCCACCCCTGGCCTGGCCTTCCATTATGACACAACTGGCTGATCACTCAGCTGGGGCAAGGTCGTGTAATCACTCCTTGCTTAGGTGTAGTATTCCTATACCTAACTTACATATAGACACATGTGTACCTATCAGCCACTCCTATGGCAGGCCTTAACAATGCTGGAGGCAGAGTGCTTTGTAACATGTGAGATGGTGCTCTAGCATGAGCTGAGCCTGTCTGCAGCTTTCGGAACCATGTCCTTATAGCTGTTCTATGATATAGCCTACCATATACTCTTAAAGTGCCTTATAATCTTAAACGGTTATGGTAACTATGGTTTGGCTTTATCATAACATGTCGTGTAAGGTGTCTAACACTTTGGAATAATACCCCCATCCCATTTCTGGGGATGAGGATATTATCCCTCCCTTCTAGAAGGAGAAGACATGTTGTAACCTACTTACCCGGTTAAAGTTAACCATAGCCCCAGCATCACAAAATGGATGCTGCTGCCACAGACACGAGTCTGACCTCCTGCTGCTGGGAGTGATCCCGGCAAGGGAGGCTTGGACAATAGGTTTCCTGCCTTGGGAGGTGCGAGCACCACCCCAGACAGGCCTTAGTGTATTGGGGCAGGGAGGGATGAAAAGAATGAGACATGCCTGGGGCACACAAGGTGTCCCGTGCATAGTCCAGTTCAAACCGGTGCTGGGGCACTCCAGCCCCAGTCCTGGCGCGAAACTGGACAAAGGGAAGGGGGTGTAACCACCCCCCTCCCAGGTCCCACCCATAAGGCGTGACCTAGCAGGCAACCCAGCCCCCCAGATTAGTATAAGAGTGGTAGCTGGGCCCCAGGAGATTAGATTATCCTGAACCTGCAACTTGAACAGAAACTCTGGACCTTCGACATTCGACGAAAGAAGAACACTGAAGAATCTCCCTTGTGGCCAAGGAGTGGCTACCCTGTGCAAACAGGCACCATCAAGAGACTATCCTTTGCTTTGCTGAAGTTCTACGAGGGACCGACTGCAGAGCCCGACCAGAGCCTTGACTTCCAGACTTCTCCGACCCTGATCCACATCCACAGCCGAGCTGAGATCCGTGGAGGCGACGAGAGACGTGGGACCGGCTACCTGGGAAAAGTGGCGAGTATCTTCCAGCGCAGCTTCTGAGGCACCCTCGAAGTTGTGCACCGGGGATTGAGAAGCCCCAACCCCAAGCACCATCTGCACCGAAGATCAGCCCCCCCACACTCCACGAGTCCTGCGTGGGGCCCTTCTGCATTTTCCTGCTTGCCGCGTCTGTCCGGTTGCTTGCCCGTTGGCTAGCGGCCTTTGTGACGACACACCTTGAAATCTTCACTGCTGGTTTGGCTCCTCCAGACTGGCTCCCGCTTCCTTGCAAAAGAGAAGCACCCCAGACCTTCCTGGTCTGCACCAGAAGCAAGTCCTCCGTTCTTCGTGGGTTCCGCTTGCCAAGGCTTGGTGAGTCCTAGTTCGACTTCGACGCCGCCGACAGCAAGAGCGTTCGTGGGACAGCTCGCCTCCTGGTCCTGGTCGTCCTCGACGTCTCCTGGTACCCGTGGCTGCAGCGACAAGCTTCACCTTTCACCTGCAATCTTCACGACATCGCCTGGTTCCTTCCTGGTTCCACGTGGTCACTGGCTAGTGACCTTGACTCTGTCCCTTCTGCTTGCAGGTATCCTCTCTTCTTGATCCCAGCCTTGGGATCCACCGGACACTCTTCACTGACTGCCTGTCAGCAACTTTCCTTCAGGCATCCATAGAAGTCCACGACGAAACCCGACGCAAGTTCACACCTATGCACCCGTGGGCTAGGTAACTTGGGTACTTGGGTGCTCACAAGGGTAGTGACTATCCTAGGGTCTAGTTTCCGAGTCTCGACTCTCTAGCTGCTTCAGAAGTGTCCTTAAACTGTTAATTTCTAACTGCTAGTAATCCTATCGACTTTTACGCATTACGCGTGAGTGTTTCCACTCTGCACCTGAATCCCGTGGGCCTCCCACTTCCTAACTGTTGCTAGTGTAGTGTAGCCCCAGCGATTCCCTAGGCCTAGGCCTATTCTATCTCCTTGACAGTGGTCCTTATACCACTTCCTTAGTATATGGTTTGCGTGGCCCCTAGGGCCTAACTGTATTACTTACCTGTGTGACTTAATGTATGCTTGAATAAGACTGTGTTGTACTTACCTCTAATCTCATAAAGAGTGCTGAGGGTTTGACTAGAATAAATGCACTTTATTTTATATATATATCTGTTGTGGTGTCCTTTCATTTGGTATTCAAGGGATTATATATGGTATCACAGCTGGCTTCACATGCCATTCAGAGTTTAGCCTAAGACTGCTCTTGTCCATGCTACCACTAGGATAGCTGGTCTATAAGGTTGACTTTACAACCAATCACCATAAGGGTTGTTTGGACTGATATAAGGTGTGCACTAGAACTAGTGACATCATACATCAGGCCAACTTCTCACATTGGTGAGCAGCGGTTGGGATCTGAGCTTGCTGTTGTAATACCATTGTAATCTTGAGATACTAAATTGAAAGATCACACAGATATTGTTTAGGTACATATAACATAGATTATAATACTTAAGTCCTACTGGACTTAGTGGTTGTAGGTTGAAGGGAGTAACACACCCTGACTACAACTACCAGAGAGGTTTGGTAGAAACAACTAGTGTAGGTAGGTGCACACACCACACCCTCACTAGATCATGTCTCTGGGAGGAGATCAAGTAGATGCTCTCTCAGGAGGGGCAGGTCTGAAGAAGACCCCCTCTAGATATGATACCCTAACTTTTAAGGAGATGAGACAATTGTGTACCTCCAGAAAGATAAAACAGGGTGCAAACCCTACCCTCCTTCAGCTAGTACAACTCCTAGAGGAGTACGATACTTTTAGGGCCTCACAGGCCAGTACCCTAGGTACAAAGGAGGGTCTACCCACCACAGATGAGTCAGAAGGGACTTCAGATGAAGAGGTAGACAGCCAGGGCCAAGTAGGAAGACTTAGCCAGGCTAACCTAAGCTTACATGGGAGTTTGCATGGGGTCCCCCCATACAGACCCCCAAGTGGGCTTAACCAGAGAAGCAGGAGAGACAGATCCCCTTCAAGGGAATCCATCCACTCCCATGTCTCTAGCATCTCTAATGCTTCTTCCCACAGGGGAATGACTTCCCCTGAGAGAAAGGAGCATGAAGCCAGAATGAGGGAAGCTAATCTGAGGATTCAGAGGGAAGAACTTGCCCTTGCCAAGGTGAAGCTTGCTCTGGCTAGAGAGCAAAAGTTAAGTGGGTCAGAACCCACTGGTGGCAGCAATATCCCTAAGGATAGAGACAGGCACTATGATAATAGAAACCTGAGCAAGATTGTCCCTCCCTACAAGTGTGGGGATGACATCCACAAATGGATAACTGCTTTGGAGAGAGCTTGCAAAGTACAGCAGGTACCCCAAAGTCAGTGGGCAGCTATCTTGTGGCTCTCCTTCTCTGAGAAAGGTAGAGACAAGCTCCTCACAGTTAGTGATGAGGATGCAGACAATTACACTGTCCTGAAGAGTGCTCTAATTGATGGGTTTGGCCTAACCACTGAACAATACAGGTTGTTGTTCAGGGATACCCAGAAGACACAGACTCAGGACTGGACTGACTTTGTAGATTGTGCCACTAAGGCTCTGGAAGGCTGGCTAGTGGGAAGTAAGGTTAAGGACTATACAGGATTGTATAATTTGATCATGAGAGAACAAATCTTTAACAACTGTCAAAACCAGCTACTGCATCAACACCTGATTGATTCTGATCTGACTTCTCCCCAAGAATTGGGAAAGAAGGCAGATAGATGGGTCAGGACTAGAGTTAAGCAGAAAAACCAGAACCAGGGTGGTGATCAGAAAAAGGCAGACCAGAAGGGTAATGATCAGAAACAAAAAGACCAGAAGTCTTCACCAGGCCCCCAAAAGGCTCAGGGGGAGGGTGGTCCCAAAAAGGATAAAAAGAAAGATGGCCAAAAGAAACCATGGTGCAACTATTGTAAGTCCAACTCACATTGGTTTAGTGAGTGCACCAAAAAGGATAAGCCCCCAGCCACCATTGCCCCTAAGGCAACTGTACCCCCTAGTCCAGCTGTAAGTGGTGGTTCCCAGCAAAAGGGTGTAGTAGGGTTAACCCTGGGAACTGAGGAGGATTCTGGCCTAGTCAGGATACCTACTCAGGCTGTTCTGATCTGTGATGGGGACTTAGCTTTGTCCTCTACTGTAGGCCCCAGTAACCTGGGTAAGTATAGACAGACTCCTTTTATCAACCAAAGAATGGCTCAGGCCTACAGGGACACTGGGGCTAGTGTCACAATGGTGACACCTGCCTTTGTGGACCCTGGACAGATCATACTAGGTGAGAATGATCTAGTGACCAACGCTAGCAATGCCACTACCTCCCATAGTGTGGCTATTGTTAACTTCTCCTGGGGAGGGGTAACTGGCCTCAAGAAAGTTGTTGTTAGTTCAGACCTACCTGTAGAGTGTTTACTGGGCAATGATCTTGAAACTTCAGTTTGGTCTGAAGTGGAGTATAGGACCCATGCAGAAATGCTGGGGATAGATGCACATGTCCTTGCTGTGACCAGGTCACAGGCCAAAAAGTGCACCACTGAACAAGTGCTGGATCCTGAAACTATGGACCAGTCACAACCCAAGAGAAAGAGCAGTAGGGTTAAGGCTGTGCCTTCCCCTCTGCCTCAGGTGGTGGATCAGCCCTCCCAGGAGGATGATTCTGAGAGCCCTGAAGGAACTGTCCTAGAAGAGCTTGAACCTGATCAGGTTGAGTTTCTTGGGACAGGGGGACCTTCAAGGGCAGATCTGAGGCAGGATCAATTAGACTGCCCCTCTCTTGAACCCCTCAGACAGCAGGCTGCTGCTGAGGCTGCAGGGAATGCTCAAGGTACCCATAGAGTGTATTGGGATGAAGGGCTACTGTATTCAGAGGCTAGAGACCCCAAGCCTGGTGCATCCAGGAGGTTGGTCATACCACTGAAGTTCAGAGGCTTCCTTCGTACCTTGGCCCATGATATTCCCCTTGCAGGACACTTAGGCCAGAACAAGGCTTGGGACAGGCTTGTCCCTCACTTTCACTGGCCCCATATGTCAGAAGATACCAAGGAGTTTTGTCGCTCCTGTGTCACCTGCCAAGCCAGTGGCCAATCAGGTGGCACCACAAAGGCCCCCCCTATACCACTACCTGTGGTGGGGGTTCCCTTTGAAAGAGTGGGCATAGATATTGTAGGACCAATGGACCCACAAACAGCATCTGGGCACAGATTTATACTGGTGATAGTGGACCATGCCACCAGGTATCCAGAAGCTCTTCCCCTGAGGACCACAACAGCTCCTGTTGTGGCAAGGGCCCTGCTTGGAGTATTCTCCAGAGTAGGCTTACCAAAGGAGGTCATTTCTGACAGAGGTGCCAACTTCATGTCAGGATACTTGACTGCAATGTGGAAGGAGTGTGGTGTGAACTACAAGTTCACCACACCCTATCACCCACAGTGCAATGGGCTTGTTGAGAGATTCAACAAGACCCTAAAGGGAATGATACAAGGTTTACCAGACAAGCTTAGGCGAAGATGGGACATCCTTTTACCCTGCCTTCTGTTTGCTTACAGAGAGGTCCCACAAAAGGGGGTTGGCTACAGCCCTTTTGAGCTTTTGTTTGGGCATCCTGTAAGAGGACCCCTATGTTTAGTAAGGGAAGGATGGGAGAGACCTCTCAGACAACCCAAACTTGATATAGTGGATTATGTACTTGGTCTCCGCTCCAGGATGGCAGAGTATATGAAGAAGGCTTCTAAAAACCTTGAGGCAAGCCAAGAACTCCAAAAAGCTTGGCATGACCAAAAGGCTGTGCTGACTGTTTACCAGCCAGGGCAGAAAGTGTGGGTGTTGGAGCCAGTGGCCCCAGCAGCACTCCAAGACAAATGGTCTGGACCCCACACTATTGTTGAGAAAAAGGGAGAAGTCACCTACTTGGTGGACCTTGGGACTCCCAGAAGCCCCCACAGGGTGCTTCATGTCAACAGATTGAAGGCATTTGTTGACAGGGCAGACATGGGCTTACTCATGGCTACAGATGAGGGGCAGGAGGAAGAGAGTGACCCTCTCCCAGACCTGTTGACTCAGAACCCTGATGATGGCTCAGTTGATGGTGTGGTCTTTTCTGACAGCCTCACTGTCCATCAGCAACAGGACTGCAGACAGGTTCTGCAATCCTACAGACATATGTTCTCTCTGACCCCAAGTCAGACAAACTGGTGCACCCATGAGGTGGACACTGGTGACAGTCTGCCTGTGAAGAGTAAAATCTACAGGCAACCTGACCATGTCAGGGACTGCATAAAAGTTGAGGTACAAAAGATGTTGGAGCTGGGAGTCATTGAACCTTCAGAGAGCCCTTGGGCTAGTCCTGTAGTCCTTGTGCCAAAGCCTCACACCCAAGATGGTAAGAGAGAGATGAGGTTTTGTGTGGATTACAGAGGTCTCAATGCTGTCACTAGGACAGATGCCCACCCAATACCTAGGGCAGATGAGCTCATTGACAGACTGGCAGCTGCTAAGTTTTTGAGCACATTTGACCTGACAGCAGGCTACTGGCAAATCAGACTAGCTGAGAATGCAAAGGCCAAAACTGCTTTCTCGACCCCAGGAGGACATTATCAATTTGTGGTAATGCCCTTTGGTTTGAAGAATGCACCTGCCACTTTCCAAAGGTTGGTGAATCAAGTCCTTACTGGGTTGGATGATTATTGTGCAGCTTATCTTGATGATATTGCTGTCTTTAGCTCCACCTGGGAGGATCACCTGGTCCACCTGAGGAATGTTTTAGAGGCCCTGCAAAAGGCAGGCCTCACTATCAAGGCCACTAAGTGCCAGATAGGGCAGAGCAAGGTTGTATACCTGGGCCACCTAGTTGGTGGGGGTCAGGTTCAACCACTGGAGAGCAAGAGCCAGACCATAAAGGACTGGACTCCTCCAACTACCCAGACTCAGGTCAGAGCTTTCTTGGGCCTGACTGGGTACTACAGAGAGTTTGTTAAGAACTATGGGTCCATTGTGACACCACTTAATGACTTGACCTCCAAGAAAATGCCAAAGAAAGTTCAGTGGACAGTAAGCTGTCAAAAAGCATTTGATGACCTGAAGCAGGCCATGTGCAGTGCACCTATTCTGAAAAGTCCAGACTACTCCAAAGAGTTCATTGTCCAGACAGATGCTTCTGAGTTAGGTGTGGGAGCTGTTCTTTCACAACTTAATATAGAACGGTCAAGACCAGCCCATTGCTTTTAGAAGTAGAAGGCTGACCCCTAGAGAGAAACGTTGGTCAGCTATTGAGAGGGAGGCCTTTGCTGTGGTTTGGGCCCTGAAGAAGCTGAGGCCATACTTGTTTGGCACTCACTTCAAGATTCAGACAGACCATAAGCCCCTCTTGTGGCTAAATCAGATGAAGGGTGACAATCCCAAACTTCTTAGGAGGTCCATTTCCCTACAGGGGATGGACTTCACAGTGGAACATAGACCTGGGACTGACCATGCCAATGCAGATGGACTCTCCAGATATTTCCACTTAGAACATGAAGACTCAACTGGTCAAGGTTAGTTTAATGTCCCTAAGGTTGGGGGGGGGGGGTTGTGTAGGAGAGTAGGGTCTGCTTTCTATGTTCACCCCCACTTTTTGCTTTTGCTTTACTGGTTTTCGACTTAGATGTGGCTGTGGGCCTGCTAATCAGACCCACAGCCCTGCTGTTCTCTCTCTAAATTGATACTTTGTACTTTAGGTGCATAACCCATTTGGATAGGATCACCCTATTGACCCCTGTAAAGTGTACCTTCGGTACCCAGGGCATAGGTGTACCCTAGGCCTACCAGGGGCTGCAGCATGTATTATGCCACCCCTGGCCTGGCCTTCCATTATGACACAACTGGCTGATCACTCAGCTGGGGCAAGGTCGTGTAATCACTCCTTGCTTAGGTGTAGTATTCCTATACCTAACTTACATATAGACACATGTGTACCTATCAGCCACTCCTATGGCAGGCCTTAACAATCCTGGAGGCAGAGTGCTTGGTAACATGTGAGATGGTGCTCTAGCATGAGCTGAGCCTGTCTGCAGCTTTCGGAACCATGTCCTTATAGCTGTTCTATGATATAGCCTACCATATACTCTTAAAGTGCCTTATAATCTTAAACGGTTATGGTAACTATGGTTTGGCTTTATCAAAACATGTCGTGTAAGGTGTCTAACACTTTGGAATAATACCCCCATCCCATTTCTGGGGATGAGGATATTATCCCTCCCTTCTAGAAGGAGAAGAAATGTTGTAACCTACTTACCCGGTTAAAGTTAACCAGAGCCCCAGCATCACAAAATGGATGCTGCTGCCACAGACACGAGTCTGACCTCCTGCTGCTGGGAGTGATCCCGGCAAGGGAGGCTTGGACAATAGGTTTCCTGCCTTGGGAGGTGCGAGCACCACCCCAGACAGGCCTTAGTGTATTGGGGCAGGGAGGGATGAAAAGAATGAGACATGCCTGGGGCACACAAGGTGTCCCGTGCATAGTCCAGTTCAAACCGGTGCTGGGGCACTCCAGCCCCAGTCCTGGCGCGAAACTGGACAAAGGGAAGGGGGTGTAACCACCCCCCTCCCAGGTCCCACCCATAAGGCGTGACCTAGCAGGCAACCCAGCCCCCCAGATTAGTATAAGAGTGGTAGCTGGGCCCCAGGAGATTAGATTATCCTGAACCTGCAACTTAAAACAGAAACTCTGGACCTTCGACGAAAGAAGAAGACTAAAGAATCTCCCTTGTGGCCAAGGAGTGGCTACCCTGTGCAAACAGGCACCATCAAGAGACTACCCTTTGCTTTGCTGAAGTTCTACGAGGGACCGACTGCAGAGCCCGACCAGAGCCTTGACTTCCAGACTTCATCGACCCTGATCCACATCCACAGCCGAGCTGACATCCGTGGAGGCGACGAGAGACGTGGGACCGGCTACCTGGGAAAAGTGGCGAGTATCTTCCAGCGCAGCTTCTGAGGCACCCTCGAAGTTGTGCCCCGGGGATTGAGAAGCCCCAACCCCAAGCACCATCTGCACCGAAGATCAGCCCCCCCACACTCCATGAGTCCTGCGTGGGGCCCTTCTGCATTTTCCTGCTTGCCGCATCTGTCCGGTTGCTTGCCCGTTGGCTAGCGGCCTTTGTGACGACACACCTTGAAATCTTCACTGCTGGTTTGGCTCCTCCAGACTGGCTCCCGCTTCCTTGCAAAAGAGAAGCACCCCAGACCTTCCTGGTCTGCACCAGAAGCAAGTCCTCCGTTCTTCGTGGGTTCCGCTTGCCAAGGCTTGGTGAGTCCTAGTTCGACTTCGACGCCACCGTCAGCTCGCCTCCTGGTCCTGGTCGTCCTCGACGTCTCCTGGTACCCGTGGCTGCAGCGACAAGCTTCACCTTTCACCTGCAATCTTCACGACATCGCCTGGTTCCTTCCTGGTTCCACGTGGTCACTGGCTAGTGACCTTGACTCTGTCCCTTCTGCTTGCAGGCATCCTCTCTTCCTGATCCCAGCCTTGGGATCCACCGGACACTCTTCACTGACTGCCTGTCAGCAACTTTCCTTCAGGCATCCATAGAAGTCCACGACGAAACCCGACGCAAGTTCACACCTATGCACCCGCAGCCTGTGGGCTAGGTAACTTGGGTACTTCGGTGCTCACAAGGGTAGTGACTATCCTAGGGTCTAGTTTCCGAGTCTTGACTCTCTAGCTGCTTCAGAAGTGTCCTTAAACTGTTAATTTCTAACTGCTAGTAATCCTGTCGACTATTACGCATTACGCGTGAGTATTTCCACTCTGCACCTGAATCCCATGGGCCTCCCACTTCCTAACTGTTGCTAGTGTAGTGTAGCCCCAGCGATTCCCTAGGCATAGGCCTTTTCTATTTCCGTGACAGTGGTCCTTATACCACTTCCTTAGTATATGGTTTGCGTGGCCCCTAGGGCCTTACTGTATTACTTACCTGTGTGACTTAATGTATGCTTGAATAAGACTGTGTTGTACTTACCTCTAATCTCATAAAGAGTACTGACACTTTATTTTATATATATATCTGTTGTGGTGTCCTTTCATTTGGTATTCAAGGGATTATATATGGTATCACAGCTGGCTTCACATGCCATTCAGAGTTTAGCCTCTTGTCCATGCTACCACTAGGATAGCTGGTCTATAAGGTTGACTTTACAACCAATCACCATAAGGGTTGTTTGGACTGATATAAGGTGTGCACTAGAACTAGTGACATCATACATCAGGCCAACTTCTCACACAGGTTGTCTGTAGATTTTACTCTTCACAGGCAGACTGTCACCAGTGTCCACCTCATGGGTGCACCAGTTTGTCTGACTTGGGGTCAGAGAGAACATATGTCTATAGGCCTGTAGAACTTGTCTGCAGTCCTGTTGCTGATGGTTAGTGAGGCTGTCAGAAAAGACCACACCATCAACTGAACCATCATCAGGGTTCTGAGTCAGCAGGTCTGGGAGAGGGTCACTCTCTTCCTCCTGCCCCTCATCTGTAGCCATGAGCAAGCCCATGTCTGCCCTGTCAACATATGCCTTTAACCTGTTGACATGAAGCACCCTGTGGGGGCTTCTGGGAGTCCCAAGGTCCACCAAGTAGGTGACTTCTCCCTTCTGTTCAACAATAGTGTGGGGGTCCAGACCATTTGTCCTGGAGTGCTGCTGGGGCCACTGGCTCCAACACCCACACTGTCTGTCCTGGCAGGTACACAGTCAGCACAGCCTTTTGCTCATGCCAAGCTTTTCGAAGTTCTTGGCTTGCCTCAAGGTTTTTAGAAGCCTTCTTCATGTACTCTGCCATCCTTGAGCGGAGGCCAAGCACATAATCCACTATATCAAACTTGGGTTGTCTGAGAGGTCTCTCCCATCCTTCCCTTACTAGACATAGGGGTCCCCTCACAGGTTGCCCAAACAAAAGTTCAAAAGGGCTGTAGCCAACCCCCTTTTGTGGGACCTCTCTGTAAGCAAACAGAAGGCAGGGTAAAAGGATGTCCCATCTTCGCCTAAGCTTGTCTGGTAAACCTTTTATCATCCCTTTTAGGGTCTTGTTGAACCTTTCCACAAGCCCATTGCATTGTGGGTGATAGGGGGTAGTGAATTTGTAGTTAACACCACACTCCTTCCACATTGCAGTTAAATATCCTGACATGAAGTTTGCACCTCTGTCAGAAACAACCTCCTTTGGAAACCCCACTCTGGAGAACACTCCAAGTAGGGCCCTTGCCACAACAGGAGCTGTTGTGGTCCTCAGGGGTATAGCTTCTGGGTACCTGGTGGCATGGTCCACTATCACCAGTATGAATCTGTGCCCAGATGCTGTTTGGGGGTCCATTATTCCAACAATGTCTATCCCCACTCTCTCAAAGAGAACCCCCACCACTGGTAGTGGTATCAGGGGGACCTTTGTGGTGCCACTTGATTTGCCACTGGCTTGGCAGGTGACACAGGAGCGACAAAACTCCTTGGTATCTTCTGACATGTGAGGCCAGTGAAAGTGAGGGACAAGTCTGTCCCAAGTCTTATTCTGGCCTAAGTGTCCTGCAAGGGGAATATCATGGGCCAAGGTAAGAAGGAAGCCTCTGAAACTCAATGGTATGACCAACCTCCTGGACGCACCAGGCTTGGGGTCTCTAGCCTCTGAGTACAGCAGCCCTTCATCCCAATACACTTTATGGGTACCTTGAGCATTCCCTGCAGCCTCAGCAGCAGCCTGCTGTCTGAGGGGTTCAAGAGAAGGACAGTCTAATTGTGCCTGCCTCAGATCTGCCCTTGAAGGTCCCCCTGTCCCAAGAAACTCAACCTGGTCAGGTTCCAGTTCTTCTAAGACAGTTCCTTCAGGACTCTCAGAATCATCCTCCTGTGAGGGCCGATTCTCTACCTGAGGCAGGGGGGAGGCACAGCCTTAACCCTACTTCTCTTTCTCTTGGGTTGTGTCTGGTCCATTGTCCCAGGATCCAGCACTTGTTCAGTGTTGCATTTTTTTGCCTGTGACCTAGTCACTGCAAGGACATGTGCATCTATTCCCAGCATTTCTGCATGGGTCCTATACTCCACTTCAGCCCAAACTGAAGGTTCAAGGTCATTTCCCAACAGACACTCTACAGGAAGGTCTGAACTTACCACAACTTTCTTGAGGCCCCTCCCCAGGCGAAGTTAACAATTGCCACACTATGGGAGGTAGTGGCATTGCTAGCGTTGGTCACTAGGTAATTCTCACCTAGCATGATCTGTCCAGGGTCCACAAAGGCAGGAGTCACCATTGTGACACTAGCACCTGTGTCCCTGTAGGCCTGAGCCACCCTATGGTTGATTAAAGGAGTCTGTCTGTACTTGCCCAGGTTACTGGGGCTCACAGCAGAGGACAAAGCTATGTCCCCATCACAGATCAGAACAGCCTGAGTTGGTATTCTGACTAGGCCAGAATCCACTTCAGTTACCAGGGTTAACCCTATTACACCCTTTTGCTGGGAACCACCACTTACAGCTGGACTTGGGGGTACAGTTGCCTTAGGGGCAATGGTGGCTGGGGGCTTGTCCTTTTTGGTGCATTCACTATACCAATGGGATTTGGACTTACAATAGTTACACCAAGGTTTCTTTTGGCCATCTTTCTTTTTATCCTTTTTGGGACCACCCTCCCCCTGAGCCTTTTGGTGACCTGGCGAAGACTGCTGGTCTTTTGCTTTCTGCTCATTACCCTTCTGGTCTGCCTTTTTCTGATCACCGCCCTGGTTCTGGTTTTTCTGCTTAACTCTAGTCCTGACCCACCTATCTGCCTTCTTTCCTAATTCTTGGGGAGAAGTTAGGTCAGAGTCAATCAAGTGTTGATGCAGCAGCTGGTTTTGACAGTTGTTAAGGATTTGTTCTCTCATGATCAAATTATACAATCTTATATAATCCTTAACCTTACTACCCAATAACCAGCCTTCCAAAGCCTTAGTGGCACAATGTACAAAGTCAGTCCAGTCCAGAGTCTGTTTCTTCTGGGTATCCCTGAACAACAACCTGTATTGTTCAGTGGTTAGGCCAAACCCATCAATCAGAGCACTCTTCAGGACAGTGTAATTGTCAGCATCCTCATCACTAATTGTGAGGAGCTTGTCTCTACCTTTCTCAGAGAAGGAGAGCCACAAGATAGCTGCCCACTGACTTTGGGGTACCTGCTGTACTTTGCAAGCCCTCTCCAAAGCAGTTATCCATTTGTGGATGTCATCCCCACACTTGTAGGGAGGGACAATCTTGCTCAGGTTTCTATTGTCATAGGTCCTGCCTCTATCCTTAGGGATAGTGCTGCCACCAGTAGGTTCTAACCCACTTAACTTTTGCTCTCTGGCCAGAGCAAGTCTCTCTTTGGCAAGGGCAAGTTCTTCCCTTTCAATCATCAGATTGACTTCCCTAATTCTGGCCTTATGCTCTTCTCTCTTTGGAGAAGTCATTCCCCTGTGAGAAGAGGCATTGGAGCCATTAGAGATATGGGAGTGGATAGATTCCTGGAAGGGGATCTTCCTCTCCTATCTCTCTGGTTAAGTCCACTTGAGGGTCTGAATGGGGGGACCCCATTCTGACTCCCATGTAGGCTTAATTTAGCCTGACTAAGTCTTCCAACTTGGACCTGGCTGTCTACCTCATCTCCCGAAGTCCCTTCTGACTCATCTTGATCAGTATTGTGAGGGGAGTCTTCTGTAGAGGGCAGACCCTCATTTGTACCCAAGGTACCATCCTGGGAGGCTCTCTGAGCATCATACTCTTCTAAGATCTCCACTAGATAAATGAGGGTAGGGTTGGAACCCTGTTTTAACTTTCTGGAGGTACACAATTGTCTCCTGAAAAGTTAGGGTATCATATCTAGAGGGTATCTTTCTAGGATATCCCCCTCCTGAGAGAGAATCATCTTGATCTCATCTCAGAGACATGATCTAGTGAGGGTGTGGTGTGTGCACCTACCTACACTAGTTGTATCCACTAAAACCTCTCTAGTAGTTGTAGTCAGGGTGTGCTAGGCCCTTCAACCTAGAACAACTAAGTTCAGTAGAACTTAAGTAGTCTAAGATTTTGTTTTATATGTACCTTACAGTACCTAATGTGATCTTTCAATTTGATATCTCAAGATTATAATGGTATCACAACAGCAAGCTCAGATCCCAACCGCTGCTCACCAATGTGAGAAGTTGGCCTGATATATGATTAGTTCTAGTGTACACCTTGTATCAGTCCAAACAACCCTTATGGTGATTGGTTGTAAAGTCAACCTTATAGACCAGCTATCCTGGTGGTAGCATGGACAAGAGCAGTCTTAGGCTAAACTCTGTATGGCATGTGAAGCCAGCTGTTATACCATTATAATCCCTTGAATACCAAATGAAAGGACACCACACCATATATATATAAAATTAGAATGTATTTATTCTAACATATACCCTCAGCACTCTTTATGAGTTCAGAGGTCTAAGCACAACAATTTCTTAAGTAGCATACGTTGAGTTACACAGGAAAAATACAGTAAGGCCCAGGGGCCACGCAAACCATATACTAAGAAAGTGGTATAAGTACCACGTCACGAACAGGGAGTAGGCCTAGGGCATCGCTGGGGCTACACTACCCTACCAATAGTTAGGAAGTGGGAGGCCCACGGGAAGCGTGTGCAGTGTGGAAACACACACGCGTGTTACATTAAAGTCAATGGGAATGTAGCAATTAGAAATAGGAAGAATAAGGACACTTCCGAAGTAACTAGGAGGGAGCAACTAAAGACTTAGACACTTGGATAGTCAATATTCACTGGAGCACCGGAGTACTCGCGTTACCTCACCCACAGGAGACGGGTGCATAGGTGTGAAGATGTGTCGGGTGTCGTCGCTGGATCCTATGGATGCCTGAAGAACAGATGCTGGCAGGCGGCCAGGAGGAAGATGTCCGGTGGATCCAAGGATGGATCTTGAAGGAAAAACACCTGCAAGCAGTGGGGACAAAATCTGGGTCACTAGCCAGTGACCGTGTGGAACCAGGAAGGAACCAGGCGATGTCGTGCAGAACACAGGTGATGCCTTGAAGCTTGTCTCTGCAGCTGCGTGGACCAGGAGGCGTCGAGGATGACCAGAACCAGGGTACGAGCTGTCCCACAAAGGATCTTGCTGCTGGCGGAGTCGACGTCCCGATTGGAGTCAACAAGCCTTGGCAAAGGCAACCCACGCGGAAATGGAAATTCGCTTCAGGTGCAGACCAGGAAGGCCTGAGGTGCTTCTCTTTCACAGGGAAGCAAGGGCCAATCTGGAGGAGCCAAACCAGTGGTGAAAAGTTAAGGGTTCGTCGTCACTGAGGCTACTAGCCAACGGGCAAGCAACCGGACAGATGCGTCGAGCAGGAAAATGCAGAAGGGCCCCACGCAGAACTCATGGAGTGTGGAGGGCTGATCTTCGGTGCAGATGGTGCTTGGGGTTGGGGCTTCTCAATCCCCAGAGCACAACTTCGAGGATGCCTCAGAAGCTGCGCTGGAAGCTACTCGCCAATTTTCCCAGGTAGCCGGTCCAACGTCTCATCCACGGATCTCAGCTTGGCTGTGGATGTGGAGCAGGGTCAGAGAAGTCTGGAGGTCAAGGCGCTGGTCGGGCTCTGCAGTCGGTTCCTCGTAGAACTTGGGCAAAGCAAACGGCAGGTCGCTTGTTGGTGCCTGTTTGCACAGGGTGGCCACTCCTTGGCCACAAGGGAGATTCTTCAGTCTTCTTGTCGTCGAATGTCGAAGGTCCAGAGTTTCGTGTCTAGTTTCAGTTCAGGATAATCCAAAGTCCTAGGGACTCAGCTCCCACTCTTATACTAATCTGGGGGGCTGGGTTACCTGCTAGGTCCCTCCTATGGGTGGGACCAGGGAGGGGGGTGGTTACACCCCTTCCCTTTGTCCAGTTTCGCGCCAGGACTGGGGCTGGAATACCCCAGCACCGGTTTGAACCGGACTATGCATGGGACACCTTGTGTGCCCCAGGCAGTGTCTCGTTTTTTTCATCCCTCCCTGCCCCAATACACTAAGCCCTGTCTAGGGTGGTGCTAGCTCCTCCCAAGGCAGGAAACCTATTTTCCAAGCATCCCTCGCTGGAAGGACTCCCAGCAGCAGGAGGTCAGACTTGTGTCCGTGGCAGCAGCATCCATTTTGTGATGCTGGGGCTCTGGTTAAGTTTAACCGGGTAGTAGGTCTTCAACATGTCTTCTCCCTCTAGAAGGGGGGAATACTATCCTCATCGCCAGAAATGGTGTGGGGGTAGTATTCCAAAGTGTTAGACACCTTACACGACATGTTTTGATAAAGCCAAACCATAGTTACCATAACCGCGAGGATTATAAGGCACTTTAAGAGTATATGGTAGGCGATATCATAGAACAGCTATAAGGACATGGTTCCGAAAGCTGCAGACAGGCTCAGCTCATGCTAGAGCACCATCTCACATATTACCAAGCACTCTGCCTTCAGGATTGTTAAGGCCTGCCATAGGAGTGGCTGAAAGGTTACCCATGTGTCTATACATAAGGTAGGTATAGGGATACTATACCTAAGCAAGGGGTGATTACACGACCTTGCCCCAGCTGAGTGATCAGCCAGTTGTGTCATGATGGGAGGCCAGCCAGGGGTGGCATAATACATGCTGCAGCCCCTGGTAGGCCTAGGGTACACCTATGCCCTGGGTACCCAAGGTACACTGTACAGGGGCCAATAAGGTGATCCTATCCAATTGGGTTATGCACCTAAAGTACATAGTATTAGTTTAGAGAGAGAACAGCTGCGCTGTGGGTCTGATTAGCAGGCCCACAGCCACATCTAAGTCGAAAACCAGTGAAGCAGAAGCAAAAAGTGGGGGTGACCATAGGAAGCAGACCCTACTCTCCTACACGCCTCATCCCTGGTGGCCAGTGGTGGCCTTAGGTTCTTTCTCGCTAACCGCCTGTTGTTTTGCCTGTTTCTGTCTGTGCCCCCTGCCCCCCGCTCGCCGCTTGCTTTGTGCCCCTTTTATTCTGTAACCCTCGCCGTCCTCTTTACCCTTGCGCTGATTCTGTGCCCCTGTGACCCTTGAACTTTGTGCCTGTATCTGTTCTGTGCCCCTTGCCCCCCGCTCGCCGCTTTGCTTAGTGCCCCTTTTTATTCTGTACCCCTCGCCGTCCTTCCTACCCTCGCGCTGACTTTTGTGCCTCTGTGACCCTGATTTGTACACTTTCTTGTCTGTGCCCCGCGCCGGTCTCCGGTCCCCCGTCCCCGCCGCTGCCTCCCCTGCGGCCCCGCCCCCTGCGCACCCATTCGTCACACCCGTCCCTCGCCTCCCGCCTCCCAGCTGCTCTGCCCTCCCCACCTTCCCATATATGGCGGCTGCTGCGCGGCCGCGCCGCTGGCGTGCCGAAGGCGCACCTAAGGCAAGCCCGTCTGCGCCTGGACCGCGCCCAGCGCCAGAACACCTGGCCCCCGCAGCAGTCACGATGTACGCCTCCGCTACGACGCCAACACCCTCACCGCCCTCAACCCAGGAAGGACCAACACCTGCTGCAAAGCCACCCGAGGCGCACCCACGGCCCCTTCACCTGCCGGAACTGCAACTTCTCCTGCAACGAAAGCGCCAAGACACCCACCACAATGGAAGCCAACCAGCTCAGATGCATCCTGATCAACACCCGCTCCGCACACAAACACGCCGTCGAACACTGGGACCTACTCGACACCACATAACCAGACGTCTCCTTCCTGACCGAGACCTGGATGAACGAAACCTCCTCGCCAGACATCGCCATAGCCATCCCAGACGGGTACAAGATCACCCGCAGAGACCGCACCAACAGGGCCGGAGGAGGAATCGCCATCGTCCACAAAACCACTGTCAAGGTCTCAACAAACACAAACGACACCCTCAGCACCGCCGAACACATGCACTTCCAGATCCACACGGACCCAAAGACCACCCTAAGAGGCACCCTCATCTACAGACCACCAGGACCCCGGCCTCAATTCTGCGATTCCATCGCTGACCTCATCAGCACGCACGCGCTGACCTCCACCGACTACATCCTCCTCGGAGACCTAAACTATCATCTGTAGAACAACAACGACAGCAACTCCTCCACCCTGATCGACAATCTCGCCAACCTCGGATTGAAGCAGCTCGTCACGACGCCGACCCACATCGCCGGCCACACGCTAGATGCCATCTTCTCCTCAAGCCCCCACGTCACCTTCAGCCATGCCTCCGAACTCACCTGTACAGACCACCACTGCATCCACTTCATCTTCCGAAAACCACTCACACACCACCGCACCCTACAGACCCCCCCGCCACCGCTGGGGCAAAATCACTGAAGAACAACTACAGACAAGCCTCGCACTCAACCCTCCGACGAACCCCACCAACCCGGATGAAGGTGCACTCGCCCTCGAACGCTGGATGAACGACTGCACCAACACCGTAGCCCCGCTGAAAAACCCCACCAACAGAGACACCAGCAAAAGAGTCAGCTGGTTCACCCCGGAACTCCTAGACTCCAAACGCACCTGCCGGAAACTGGAAAACATATGGCACAGCAACAAGACGCCAGACAGCCGCACTGCCCACAAAGACGCCATCCACAACCACCACCACCTCATCAGGACTGCCAAAAGAACCTTCTTGACAGACCGCCTTGACAACAACGTGCACAACAGCAAGGAGCTCTTCACCATTGTGAAGGAACTCTCCAACTCCAACGACATCCCCCCATCACAAGCCCTGTGCGACTCCCTCGCCGCCTTCTTCCATTGGATACATGACAGCTTCAGACCCCGAACGACCCCTGCCGACCACACTGCACCGAACCCACCGCACCCCACCGCCCAGGACACCCAGACAACCTGGGCCAACGTGAGCCTCGAGGACACAATCAAGACCATGGGAACAATCCACTCCGGTTCCCCATCCGACCCCCTCCCGCACCGCATCTTCAACAAAGCCAGCAACTCCATCGCACCCCACCTGCACAAAATCATCAACCTCTCCTTCGAGACCGCCACCTTCCCTGAGAACTGGAAGCACGCAGAGATCAACGCCCTACTGAAGAAACCAAAGGCGGACCCGAGCGACCTCAAGAACTTCCGGCCCATCTCCTTGCTTCTGTTCCCAGCAAAGGTCATCGAGAAGATAGTAAACACCCAGCTCACCCGGCACCTCGTAGACAACAACATCCTAGACCCGTCCCAATCAGGATTCCGCAGCAACCACAGCACCGAGACCGCCCTCATCGCCGCCACTGACGACATCAGGATCCTACTAGACAACTGCGAGACGGCGGCCCTCATCCTCCTGGACCTCTCCGCCGCCTTCGACACCGTCTGCCACCGCACACTACGCACGCGCCGCCACGACGCAGGGATCCGAGACAAGGCCCTGGACTGGACCACCTCCTTCCTCTCCGGCAGAACTCAGAGAGTCCGCCTCCCCCCGTTCTGATCCGAGGCCTACGAGATCATCTGCGGCATCCCTCAAGGATCCTCCCTCAGCCCGACGCGCTTCAACGTCTAGATGACATCACTAGCACGCATCGCCCGACAGCCCGACCTCAAAATAATCTCTTATGCCGGCGACACTCAGCTGATCCTCTCCCTCACCAAGGACCCCCTCACCGCCAAATCCAACCTCCACCAGGGAATGAAGGCCATCGCCGACTGGATGGAGGACAGCTGCCTCAAACTGAACACAGGCAAGACGGAAATCCTCATCCTCGGGTCCAACCCCTCCGCCTGGGACGTCTCCTGCTGGCCCACATCACTGGGGTCCCCCCCCCCCCTGGCCCCCACCGACCACGCACGCAACCTGGGAGTCATCCTCGACTAAAAACTTTCCATGACCAAACAAGTCAACGCAGTCTCCTCCACCTGTTTCAACACCCTCCGCATGCTCCGCAAGATCTACCGATGGATCCCGACAAACATGAGGAAAACTGTCACCCAGGCCCTAGTCAGCAGCAGACTCGACTACGGAAACGCCCTCTACGCCGGAGCCTCGTCCAAGCTCATCAGCAGACTACAAAGAATCCAGAATGCCTCTGCATGCCTGATCCTCGACGTCCCGCGCCGCAACCACATCACTCCCACACCTGAGGAACCTTCACTGACTCCCCGTCGACAAAAGAATCTCCTTCAAGCTCCTGATCCACGCACACAAGGCTCTCCACAAAACCGGCCCAGCCTATTTCAACAGTCGACTCTCCTTCTACGTACCCAACAGGAAACTCAGCTCCGCTGACCACGCCCTGGCCACGGTCCCACGCATTCGGAGAACTACTTCCGGAGACAGATCCTTCTCCCATCGCGCCGCCAAGACCTGGAACACCCTCCCCCGCTACCTGCGACAAACCGAAGACCTGCTGACCTTCAGGAGACAACTCATGACCTGGCTCTTCAACCAGTAGCAGCTACAACCCCCCCCCCAGCGCCTTGAAACCCTCCCAGGTATGTAGTGCGCTTTACAAATTATATGATTGATTGATTCTGTCAGTTTTTGACATGATTTTTGCGACATTTCGTCAACCTTTTTTGAGTTTTTTCCTCATGGTGTGTTGTCATCGGGGAAGACTGGTTTAAAACCCTGTGGCACCTGTCACCACACCATGTCGGTGACAGATCCGCACCTAGTGTGTTTGTGGTGTCTGGAGCACAACTCCAACTGCTGGGCCATGGCACCAAATGCTTTGATGGAGCAGGTCTGAAGCTGCTAGTGACTGACATGCAACTCGGCAGAGGTCACAGTCGCGTTCAAGAGGAAGGTCTCTGGACCGTTCCAGGAGTCCAAAATCCTTTTCGTCCTACTCAAAATCATCTAAGCACTCTGGTAAGAGGCACAAAAAACACAAGAAGTCGAGGCGAGCTACGACTTCTCCCTGTCTATCGGCCGGCTCGATAAAGGAACATCAGTATTCAACACCTGGTTCCTCAGAACCTTCACCTAGGCCGACTCTGAGCCTTCCCAGTTTTCCAGGAGCCGGAGCTACCCACGCTAAGATTAAAGAGTTGTTGGAGGCCATGTGTCTTATTTTTTATCAGCCCGGCCTCTCTGACGCGCCTTTGGACCTGCGAGGTCAGAGGGGACCCCATCTAGTTCCGGCCTGAGGCTCCAGCTCCGATGGGCCCCCATGGAGCCGGTCATGGATCTGGACCGGCGCTAGTCGTGCCACTACTACATTCCCTGGCGCCGGCCTGACGCTGTTGATCCTGGCGGCCCGGCATCATTGTTCTCTCTGATGACCCGGAGCTGCGTCCACTGATGCTGGTTTTGGCGCCAACAGGACCCCATGTCCTATGTTGCAATCCCTACTGTGGTTACGGAGGAAGGAGCAACATAAGCAATGGTGGTGTGGAGGGCATCTGAAGTCCTCCACCTTCTGTTGCCCTCAATGGCAGACAGGACCAACATCTTGATCTTCTGGGGACCTGGTCCAAACCCAGCACAGGGGTTCTTGTGAATAGGACCATTGCCTGCTGCCACCGCCGCTCAAGGGGACTTGGTTGTCCATCTTCCACCTCCTATGGCGTGTTCCCTGCTGGTCCTCCGGACAATTAATCCAAGAGGCTCGACAGCTTGGGAAAGTAAAT
This sequence comes from Triturus cristatus, assembly GCF_964204655.1. Taxonomy (NCBI): domain Eukaryota; kingdom Metazoa; phylum Chordata; class Amphibia; order Caudata; family Salamandridae; genus Triturus; species Triturus cristatus. Next base: position 284,120,352 of record NC_140594.1, on the reverse strand, counting down.
GTTTCCTTCTGCCATCCTTGCATTGCTGTCAGTGAACACTTCACGCTAATTGTGCCACTGTTCCCACACGCTGTGGGAAACGGTTGCACAAGTGCTGCCACAGGTCCTGGGCCATTCTCTCCCAAGCAGTTACAGACAAATTCACTATACACTGTGGCTTGGACATGACCGACTTACTGGGCAGAGCGGTTTCATCAATGGTGGCCCTCAGAATGCCATGCCTGCTCAGAAGATTTGACATTTCGGGTGATGTCCTGGCTTCCCTCATGGACATGCCCTTCGATGACACCGGTCTCTTCAGAGACAAGGCAGGCTTGGTGCTGGAGCACTTTATAAACTCAAGGGCTACGGCCAAGTCCATGGGCCTCTCGGCTGCCCTACGTCCCCAGTCTTCGCTTCGCTCCTTTCAACCACGCCAACCCTATCCCACCCTCTGAGCTGGGCAAGCTTCCCAGCCTTTGGGTGGCACAGTTCCTTCTGGCCTTGAGGGTCGGGTAGCCAGCCGTAATGGTGCAGCCATGCTCCCCCCCACTTCACCCTTCAGCAACTGCTGCCTTCAAGCCTTCTAATCTTGCCCTTTTAGATCCTGGGTGTCCAGTTGGTGGCAGAATCCGCCATCACCTCCACCACTGGCAGTCCATAACATTTGACAGGTGGGTTTTTTGCCTACATCCAAGATAGAAGTAAAAAACTCTGTCTATACGTATGCCAGTTGCCTCTTTTTCTTCATAACAATGATGCCCTGTTTAATATGCATAAACGTTGTATGGAAAAAGTTTAACTAATAGATAGATGCTTCCTTTTCCTATAACTAATAAGTTATTTTAAAATATATATATATTTTATTGAGAACAGGAAAAATAGTCAGCCAAGTAACAAATCAAAACGAACATATAAAGTCAAATAATTAGCCGAGGATACCATTACTTTAGAAACAATGTCAAAGAAAGATTTGAAGGAGTCAGCAAAAATAATAATTATCATAAGACTCATTTACACAATCAGTTGATAATAAATACAGTCTGTCTGGTATAAAACAACAGTCTGTCTGGTACAGAACAACATTCTCCCAGTTGCAGATTATCTAAGGTACTCCCTTGATTTTATATTTTAACTAACATAATCATGATCGTCTAGCAGCAACAAATATCTCAAATCACTGAGTAATGTTTTCCGAACGTTTCCAAAATAGAACCAAGAAAAATCCAGCATTTCTTAAAATGCACTGTGCGATATAAAATTAGGAAAGATTTGGAAAGAAATTTTTCCAAATACCCCTAAATTTCACAATTGCTCCTACACGTTTGGCATAGGCCTCCTCGAATCTGCAGGTCTGAACCATTTTATTGAACCAATGCTCGGTACTAGATTGTTTATTGGTTCTCCAGTTTTGGAGAACCAGTGACCTGACTACAGCAATGGAAATCAATATACAATACTGGTGGTTTTTTGTTAAACCTTTTACCTTGACTGAGGAACCGAATAGCACCAGGGTGACAGATGGCTCAATTACTACAGATAAAATCTGAGAAATCTCAGAAAATAACCCTTGCCAGAATTGTCGTAAGTTATTATAGTTATAAAAAGTATGTACCCATCCGCCCTCGCTCTGTTTGCTACATCTAAAACATCGATTAGAGCATGTTTGAAACATGTTGGATAATCTCTGGGGTGTATAGTACAACAACCATCTTGAAAAAAAATTAATTCTCTTGAAATTTGCACCTCTGAGTGCTTTGTTTGCTAACTCGTTGAGCTGTTGCCATTCTTTAACATTAAACCTGCAACCTGCCTCAGAATACATTATTTGAAGCTCTTTCGTAATAATCTCATCAGTGGGCCCTTTGATGAAGTAGGCGATACCAACAGCCGACCCCCAGCATTCTGTTTGCCATTTGTTTAGCAATTTGGCGTGCAGTTTCGCCCAGCATCGTTAGGTAGCTCTGACGTTTCAACTGTGGATAGGTGCGGTGCGGAGGGTCATCCAACTTGACTCCATGCCGAAAGGCTGGCCCTGTCTTCTACTGAAGAAAGTAGTTTTGCACTGAGTTTGCTAGCCCCTTAAACTCGTGTTGGCTGGCATGTAGGGCCCAGAGGTTGCTCAGGCCAAGAGTGCTAAGGCCGCAGGACAGATAGCGGTTCCCTGCCTGTCATCGACTTGTATCCAGCTGGCTTCAAAGGTAGTGGGGCCAAGCTACCTTCCTCTGACGCCCTCAGCTTATGGCAGCTTATTAAAAAAGTCGCCATACGGCCCAGCGACTGTCTACAGATTCCAAATACCAATCTGATTTGTGCTGGTGACGTGTAAGGAGGTAGCTGGAAGATCGTTCTGTAAATTTTTCAGCCCTTTTAGCGCCTCGCAGGTTAGAGTTGGAATGACCTTTGCCTGGGCCACCTGGAGGATTGGAGCAAAAGTTGGGCCATTTAGTTATTTTTTTAATGGAGTTAAGTGTGATGGACAACGCAATTCCTTTATTTTTCACTTCACCCAGCTGGTTCGCATATCTGCCGTTGTTGTTAAAGAAGACTCCTAAATACTTATGGCAACTGGTTGCTTCTATTCTTTCCTGATTTAGGAACCATGTCGGATTTTTGGGCCCTGATGTACGGATCACAAGAATTTCAGTTTTCTTGTTGTTTACCTGTAGCCCATTCTTGTTAGAATACGTGGCAGTTGAATCCAAGAGACGTTGTAATCCTATCTTGGTATGACTAAGAAGGACCAGGTCGTCGGCGTACAGAAGATTGGACAGACGAAGGCTACCTATCTTGGGTGGATGTGAGTCGACTAGACTCGTTGAGCTGTTGCCATTCTTTAACATTAAACCTGCAACCTGCCTCACAATACATTTTTTGAAGCTCTTTCGTAATAATCTCATCAGTGGACCTTTTGATGAAGTAGGCGATACCAACAGCCGACCCCCAGCATTCTGTTTGCCATTTGTTTAGCAATTTGGCGTGCAGTTTCGCCCAGTATTGAATAGTTAGTTTTATGAAAATTGACTAGCTGTAAAAAACTCAGAGAGAGCAGTGGTCATTGTAGTGATTCACATTTGAACCATATCCCAGGAGATTAATGTTTCGTGATTATAAAAATCCCTGAGCTGTCTAAAACCTGAGTTTTGCCAGACTCGATAAAGCTCTGTAGAAAATATCAAACCACCTACTTCAGAATCCTGTATAGAGGTATATGCATGAAATGCCGGAATATCTTGTGATTTGAAAAATAACTGTGTTCTTTCGGCTAGAATCAGTATTACCTTATAAGTTATTTTGATATAAATAGTTTTCATTTATCCTGCTAGTGCTTTTCTTCTTTTTATACTGTTTTAGAATATATCAGAATTAGTACAAATGAAGCACATTTTTTGTAATTCTGAAGTGTGGTGGATACATTTATTTGAATCAAAACACATCAATACACTAGATGATGACATTTGCACACATTATCGTTTGTGTGCAATAAAACCATATTTCGGTGCAAATGTAATTTTCATTTCAATAAAAAATGTGTTGTCTGTAACGGCAGTGTGCAACCACACCATGCCTACTGAACACTATGCCACTCCACTCCATTCCACTATATTCCCTCGCACTCTATTCCATGCCACTCCACCCTACGACACTTTACGACATGTCACTCCACTCCATACCACTTTCCCTACTCCACTGTACCCCACTCCTATCTATCCCCCTGCACTCAAATGTACTCCAGTGTACCCTACCCCACTTTGCTACAATCTACCCCAATCTACTCCACCCCAGTTAACCCCACTCCATGCCACACAATCCAACCCACTCCAACCCACTCCACCCCACCCCACTCCAATCTATTCCACTTCAATCTACCCCACCCCAATTTACCCACTCCACCCCACTTCAAATTGCCCCACTTCATTCTACCCCTAATTAACACAATCTACCCCACTCCACTCTAATGTACCCCAATCCACTACGATCCAATCTACCCCACTCCACTACAATCTACCCCGCTCCACTATATCCCAATACACTCCACTCTATTCCACTACAATCTACCCCACTCAATCTAGGTGAACTGTTTGTTCATTGGTGAATTAAGGCTCTTTACTGGTCAGATTTTGGCTGAGCTCCATCTTTCCAACCATGTCGCTTCTCAAATCCCCCTGCTTTTTGATCTGAATGTACAATGGGATTTGGTTAAATCTCCTTCATGTTCCCCTTTATAAGGCACTTGTTTTTGTGTTTGCGCCGTCCCTCCTGCCCTGTTTCTTGCTGCATCACGTCAGCATTGTTACTAGCCATGTCCCCCTCCCGTCTCACCAGACCGAATACGTTTTATCACACGACCAGCATTGACCGGGTCATTGAGTTTTTCTACTAACTTTCATCCATGCTTTATAGCAGCTGTGCTGCTTATAACATGCCTAAAGATATAGACTTAGCCAATAGTTCTAGAGTAGGCAACACCTATTGGCTTTGCCAATGCTTGTTTTCTCTTCCAGCTGAGGCCCAAAACAAAGGGCCAGTTCAAATGTTCATCATCCTTCCTTTTGTTTGAGTATAATCCTGGCTGCAAGCTATCAGCAGCCTAGCACCTAGATGCCAATGCAATGGGGAAACAAATGCACACAGCTTGTCATCACTTAACCAGTACTTAAGAGAAACTACAATTTGAAGATATGTTTTTGACCTTGTGCAACTCCTTTCTGAAAGAGATTTGCATGCACTGTAAGAATGTCAGATGTGTCAGTAGCATGAGCATTTACACGAATAGCGAATAAAATGGCACTTGCTATTTTTTATTTATTTAATACTTTTGTGGCTCTACTCATCCCAATGGAGCGTGTCGGAGCGCTTTACATCACAAGCACACATTATACATTGGCAATAAATCATACAAGTGAATGTTATTATTATAACTTTATTGCGTGATTTGTTAAAACCTTTGCAACGATCTACAATGTGGAGAATCATTACTGTATATAAAATAGATAATATGATTAAAAACTTTGCATGCAATTAAAAGTCAGCCATCTTCATGACACATAAAACTCTGTTACAAATGCACTGTCCTTGGCTTTCGATATATTGTGTTCAGACAAGGAGACAGCAATCCCAAATAGACTGGAGATTTAAGTCCCAGGCCGACTAGCCTATGCACGTCTTCCCTCCTTTTAGCTTTTATATAAAAATTTATTTTTATTTTTTTAAAGCTGTCCGTGATTCAGGCCGGGTCACAGGTAAGGATGGAGTACAAATAGGCAAGAGGACTAGGTCCCAGGCCGAGAGTCCAAAACGCGTCTCGCCTCCTCTAGCTTTTTTGCGAAGCGGTCCATAACCTGACCAAGGTGCAGTTTAGTATGGTGTTCCCGGGGTCGAAGCAGGCCAGCACTGCTCCTCTGCAAGATCTAACGTCCTTATTGATCTAGCCCCTTTGTAATAGGGTTCTTCTATTCTCTAGGAGATTAGGGCACAAGCATAGCACATGCAGTATGTCTTCCCTATGTTGACCACAGAGCTGGCACGTTTCCTGAGCACGGTCTCTTTTCCATTTAGGGAGATGGCAGTTCATAGGAATCACCCCCATTCTCAGCATTAAGAACTGAAGCGGAGGAGGAGCCTAGCGCGCGACCAAGATGGACGCGTAGGCACAGGGCTCCCCGGACCCTTGCCGCTCCTCGCAACTTATCCTGACATTATCCTGGATTTGTGGACGGATTCTGGAAGATGAACCTTGGCTGAATCCATAACTCTTTTCAGAACGTAAATCGGACCTGGGAGACCTGAAATATAGCGTCTTGCATTTTGGAGGCCCACCTGGAAGCTGTGCCCGGTGCTTTGGTGAACTGTGGGGCCGGGGAGTAGTCGAACAACAACGGCATCGGAGCCTTGCCAATGACCGCGCCCCCACTTTCAGTTTCGCTTTTGCACTTCTGCATGGCCTGATTGAGGAGCTACTTCGCGCGGCTGGGGCGTCCTCCGGCCTTTGTACTGGACTGATTTGTGCCTTTTTCTCCACTCTTCCGAGCGGGCTCTTGGACAGTCTGTGTCTGCTCTGCTGGCACCCTTTTGCTATCGGTCCTGGCGGACCCCTCCGGTGAGCATCGCTCAACATGGCGGGCAAGGGGGATCCCGAGAAATGGAGGACCAAGACATCCCACCGTGGGGGACCAGCCCAGAGTAACATCATGGATCGTTATACCCAGGCCAAAGGATCCCCCGGGCCAGCAAGTGCCGCCGTGGAGGACTCTGGTGGTGGCCCGTCCGTGCCCACGGAATTGTCGCTGCAAGACGTTATGGGCGCCATCAACGGCATAAGGGAGACCATCGCCCGGCAGTACGAGGCTCTGGCCCGTAAAATTGACACGGTTGTCATTGATGTTACGTTAATTCGGGCGGATCTCTCTAAGACTAACGAGAGGGTTCAATCGCTGGACTTGAGGACATCCACTCTTGTTACGGATGTATCAGACCTCCAGGCAACTCTTGGCGATCTAAAGTCGGCAAACGACACGATGTACCGGCGGCTGGAGGATTTCGAAGGTCGGGCACGACGCAATAATATCCGCGTCATAGGTGTACCGGAGACTCTCGACAATCGTACGGTGGACCTCATGGTCGAAGATCTCGTCCTCAATCATCTTGCTCCTTCTGGCCTGAGCAAGTTCTTCGCCGTGGAGCGTGCCCATCGTGTCCCGGGCGGTAGGCCTCGACCAGGAGCTCCCCCGAGGCCTATTATTGCAAAACTTTTTCATTACAGAGACCGGGATGCGATCCTGCAGGCCTCGAGGGTGCCTGGCCCAGTTAACTATGAGAATGCCTCCGTTAACTTCTTTCCGGACTTCACCCAACTCGTTCAGAAACAGAGAATGGGCTTTCAGGGGGTGAAGCGCCGTCTTTGAGATCTGGAACTTAAATACTCTATGCTTTTCCCTGCCAGGCTTCGTGTGGAATATGAAGATCGGACTCTTTTTTTTGAACGCCCTGACACTGTGAGTGACTGGTTAGACTCCCTGCCGGACCGGGGCGAACGATCTGGGCGTACTACAGGTGCTGAGGGCGGAGGGCCTCCGCAGGAATGATTCTTGGTCCTCTACTTGACATTTCCTTCTGCGCCCAGCCAGGTTCTACTTCAATTGTATATTTTGTCTATTAATGTTCTGTTTGGATGCGGGCGGGGACGGGTCCCTTTCCTCCTCTAGGGTCTTTTTGTAGCATGGGATTGTTAGGGCGACAGGCACACTGCAAGTTGGGGGGGCTGTATAGTCCGCAGGGGTGCAGGGTGGGGGGAGTTGCAATGGCGTGGGGGTGGGAGGGGGTCAGTGGTTGTTGGGTTGTGTGTTTTTTCTTTTCAAGGCGGTGTGCTGGTTTCCTTTCAGTTTTAGGTGTCTGGCTGCGTGCCCGGGGACTCCAGCTTCTTGTGTTGGGATGGGGGGGGACGGGTTGAAACTTATGTCTTGGAACGTCAACGGATTGGGGGACCGTATCAAACGTGGGGTTGTGTTGCAATATTTGCGCCGATTGGCCCCTGATGTGGTATTTCTTCAAGAGACGCACTTGGTGGGCAATGTATGTCATGCCATGAACAGGGGGGGCTACCGACTGGTTGCACATTCTGGCTTCACCACTGGATCCAGAGGGGTGGGCATCTTGCTGCGATCTTCCCTCCCGCTTGAGATTGACAAAGTTACTCTTGATGATAGAGGGCGCTATGCGTCCTTGACTGGACGGTGGGAGGGTCAGACCCTTTCATTGGTCTCGGTCTATGTTCCCCCGGGCCTCCAAACCTCCACTTTCTCTGATGTGGGTCGTATGTTACTTGAACTTCCTGATAGTCTCTTGCTTGTGGGTGGGGATTTTAATTCCGTGATTTCTGGCGAGTTGAATCGTTACCCTCTCAGAGCCCTCTCTGCCGCCCAGGCGTGGCTCGGCGGGTTCTTGGACACTTTTGGCCTAGTGGACTGCTGGAGGTTGATACATCCGACACAGAGTCAGTACACATTCCACTCCGGGGCTCACGGGAGTCTCTCCAGACTAGATTATTTTCTTATGCCAGCGGCCCAGACCACCCGGGTCCGGGAGGTTAAGCACCTGGCCCGGGGCATTTCCGATCACTCCCCATTGTGGCTCCTCTTCGATACCGGGATGCGATCCGCCGGGCGGGTCGCCCCCATTAACCCCTGGTACCTGCGTGACCCCAAGATCCGTACGGGTCTCATTAAGTCGCTTGACCAGTATTTTCTTGAGAACGAGGGGTCCGTCTTGTCCTCAGTGTCCTTGTGGGAGGCTTTCAAAACGGTTCTCCGAGGACACGCCCTATCCCTGATCGTGGAGGCCAAGAAAGCTAAGAACGGGGAGGTGGTTGCGTTGGAGGCTGAGATATCGGGGTTGGAGGCTGCCTTGGAGACGGCTGTCACTCAGGACGGGCTCCACGCTCTCAGCCTGAAGCAATTCGAATATAAGTCCCTTGTTACGGATGCTGCTCGGACAATGTATAGGGAACAGCAGGGTAGGCTGTATGATGCTGGGGATAAGGCGGGTAAATTGATTGCTTGGCTTGATAAGAAGGAGAGAGTGAATCGAGTGGTCCCCGTCGGAGGGAGTGAGTGTGACTGACCCTGGTGAGATTGTGGAGTGTTTTGCTGATTACTTCCGCGCTGTGTACTCCCCGGTGTCTGATAGGGATGAGGCTGACTTCCGTCACTTGTTGAAGGATATTGCTTTGCCCTGCCTGTCGGTGGATGAGCGTGAGCAGTTAGATGCCCCGTTATCGGTCGACGAGATTGCTACCGCGATTCGTTCCCTTCACTCAGGCAAGGCTATGGGCCCCAACGGACTCCCTATTGAACTTTACAAACTGCAACCGGATAAAATTGCGCCCTTTCTCCGTCGTATGTTTTCGGAGTCGCTTGAACTTGGTTCTCTCCCTGCTGACCAACGTCTGGCCACTATAGTCGTGATTCCCAAGGACGGTAAGCCTCGGGACTGTTGCACCACGTACAGGCCTATTTCTCTGTTGAACGCCGAGCCGAAAATCCTTGCCAAGGTTCTTGTTAATCGCCTGCTTACTGTTATCTGTGACCTGGTGCATCCGGACCAATCCGGTTTTATCCCGCACCGGAATACGGCCCTTAACTTGCGGCGCCTACATGGCGTACTTGCAAGGGCAGAATATCTTTCAGAGCCGGCCATCTTGGTTTCCTTGGACGCCACGATGGCCTTTGATACGATAGAATGGCCGTATCCTTGGGCCGCCCTTGCAAAGTTTGGATTCGGGCGGGATTTATTAGTTGGGTTAAACTCTTATACACTGCTCCGTTGGCTCAGGTTGTCGTTAATGGGAGGGTTTCCCGGTCCTTCGTTCTTGGGAGGGGCACTAGGCAGGGGTGTCCGTTGTCTCCCCTGCTCTTCGCTCTGGCTTTGGAACCGCTCGCTGCTTGGCTTCGTTGGGAACCGTCGATAAGAGGGATCCAGTGGGCCCCTGGCTTCGAGGATCGAGTTTCGTTGTACGCGGATGACATTCTCTTGTACCTCACCTCACCACGTCAGTCACTCAATGTGCTCTTTGACATCCTTACTTCCTTCAGCAAGAACTCTGGTTTGATTATTAACTGGTCCAAATCTTGTGTCTATGCTCTATCCGGTGGCTTTCCTCTCTTGCCTTCTCGTTTTCCCATTAAGGCGTCCCACTCCGGCTTTACGTACCTGGGGGTGTACGTCTCATTGGACCCGGCGGTCCGCTACGAGCATAATCTCCTTTCTCCACTTCGGAGATTGAGGTTAGACGTGGCCCGTTGGCGTAAGCTTCCCTTGTCTCCCCTCGGTCGTGCGGCGCTTTTTAAAATGATGTCTCTTCCCCGATTCCTTTACGCACTTCAGAACTCCTTTGATATTATTCCGGCGGCCTACTTCCGGGAAGTGGAGAGCTTACAGAGGAGGCTTGTTTGGGATGGTCGTGCACGTATTGCTCTTGCAAAACGGACTCTCCCCTGGTATGACGGGGGCATTGCGCTCCCGGACATCAGGAGGTACTATTGGGCCTCCCAGCTATCTGCTATTAACCATGCAACGTACGCACCTGGTCCGAATCCGGCTTTCGAAATGGAGAGATTTTTGTTGCCTGGCGGCAACTTTAACAGAGCGCTTTACTCTCGATCGGCTGGGAGGAACTTAACCGGTCCCACTAAGATTGCTGTGCGAGTGTGGAGGGCTGCGAATGTGGCCATGGGCTGGAATGAGCGTCTGACGGGTGCGACCCCTTTGTTTGCGTCTGAAAGATTGGGAAGCCTCTGGACGACGAAGGGCTTTGAGCGCTGGGACACGATTGGCATCAGTAGAGTAGGTGACCTCTGGGTGAAGGGTGCGGTTAAATCCTTTGCTGCGCTGCAGAGTGAGTACGAATTGAGTGAGAGGGAGTTCTTTCGGTACGTCCAGGTTCGGCACGCCTTGCTCTCGGCCTTCGGGGCTGGGACTGCAGTCCCTGTGTCTCCGCCACTCGAGGACCGCGTACTCGACGGTCACTTGCCCGACAGTACTATTTCCCTTATCTATGAAAAACTAATAAACGTTCGGGCGGATCTCCTCGTGCGCCTTCGGGAGGCGTGGACCGGGGATGGTGTGGAACTGGACGATGAGGATTGGCAGTCTGCGCTGTCCTCCCCTAAGGAAGTGGCCATACCCGCGCGTCTCCGTCTTGTCCAGCTTAAAATTCTCCACCGTGTCTACGTGACGGGCCCTCGTTTAGTTTTGATGGGTTTTTCTGAAGACGGGCTCTGTAGGCGTGGCTGTGGGCTCGGCGCCACTTTTCTCCATGTTCTCTGGGAGTGCTGTGAGGTGGCGGAGTATTGGCGCCGGGTGCATGCTGTCATGGAGTGCGTCACTGGGGTCGCTTTGTTGCCCGAGGCTCGCCGATGTTTGTTGAACGTGTGGGAGCCTAATGACTATAATGCGGCTCAGGCTCGGTGGGCGGCCCTTGGGAACATGATTGCTAAGAGGGACATCGCACAGCGTTGGGGTTCCCGACGGCCTCCCACCGTGTCAGTATGGAAGGAGAACATGGATTGGTGCATGTGCAGAGAGAAGACTGTGTATGTGTCTCGGGGTAAGCCGGGGGCGTGGGGTAGAATCTGGGGTCAGTGGAACGCGTACCGAGGAAACATCTGCACGCCCCCCCTCGTGGACACATCTGATGCTGCCTTGTCCCCCTGATCCTGAGGTTCCCGGACTGTTACATTTTATCTGTAGACGGTTGTGGCTCTCCCGTCGCCCCCACCTCCCCCTTGCTCATCCTCATTGTCCACCTGAGGGTGGAGGATGTATTGTGTAATTCCCCGGTTGTGGTTAGACGCCCCTTTTTTGATGGTTTCCGCCTTGCTTTTTGGTGTTATTTTATTTTCTTCTTTGTTTGTATTTCTAAAATCTGTGTATCCTGATAACCTCTGAGGTGCACTCCGTGATTTGTTAATTCGGCTGGGCCCCAGGGGGCCTGTTGCTGCCTTGATGTTGTTTACCATGTATATATTAGCGGCCGGCCCTGGTGGTTGTAGGCCCATGTTTGTATTGATTTTTATGTACAATAAAGGTTTTCTCAAAAAAAAAAAAAAAAGAACTGAAGCATAGTACATGCATTGAAGATAGTCGTTAGGTAGCTCTGACGTTTCAACTGTGGATAGGTGCGGAGGGTCATCCAACTTGACTCCATGCCGAAAGGCTGGCCCTGTCTTCTACTGAAGAAAGTAGTTTTGCACTGAGTTTGCTAGCCCCTTAAACTCGTGTTGGCTGGCATGTAGGGCCCAGAGGTTGCTCAGGCCAAGAGTGCTAAGGCCGCAGGACAGATAGCGGTTCCCTCCCTGTCATCGACTTGTATCCAGCTGGCTTCAAAGGTAGTGGGGCCAAGCTGCCTTCCTCTGACGCCCTCAGCTTATGGCAGCTTATTAAAAAAGTCGCCATACGGCCCAGTGACTGTCTACAGATTCCAAATACCAATCTGATTTGTGCTGTTGACGTGTAAGGAGGTAGCTGGAAGATCGTTCTGTAAATTGCTACGACTGTTTTATTTAATAGCGCGCTATTTAGCCCTTTTAGCGCCTCGCACCCGTAGGTTAGAGTTGGAATGAACTTTGCCTGGGCCACCTGGAGGATTGGAGCAAAAGTTGGGCCATTTAGTTATTTTTTTAATGGAGTTAAGTGTGAAGGACAACGCAATTCCTTTATTTTTCACTTCACCCAGCTGGTTCGCATATCTGCCGTTGTTGTTAAAGAAGACCCCTAAATACTTATGGCAACTGGTTGCTTCTATTCTTTCCTGATTTAGGAACCATGTCGGATTTTTGGGCCCTGATGTACGGATCACAAGAATTTCAGTTTTCTTGTTGTTTATCTGTAGCCCATTCTTGTTAGAATACGTGGCAGTTGAATCCAAGAGACGTTGTAATCCTATCTTGGTATGACTAAGAAGGACCAGGTCGTCGGCGTACAGAAGATTGGACAGACGAAGGCTACCTATCTTGGGTGGATGTGAGTCGACTAGATTGAGGGCTACGGGAAGATCAGACAGGAATATATTGAAAAGTGTGGGAGCAAGGACGCACCCTTGCTTCAGGCCTTGTGTTTTTGGTACTGGTTGAGACAGTCGTGAACAGTCTCCAATCTTGATCCTGACCTACGAGTCCTGATGCAAGAGCTGCAAGGCCCTAAGTAAGCTATTTGGAAAGTTCAGTAGGGAGAGTTTCTGCCACAGCTTCGTCCTGTTGACCTTGTCAAAGGCCGATTTGTAGACTATGAAACCCATGTATATGGGTCTAGTACTGGATTCAGACTGGTCGATCAAGAGAGAAAGTGTGATGAGGTTGACCGTTGTGCCAGTGTTGCTCATGAATCTAGTCTGATTTGGTGGAATTATTGAGCTTCCCGTAGAGAATTTAGAAGTATGCCTGAAAAATATTTAGCATCATTGTCAATTAAGGCGACAAAGCGGTAATTAGCTGGAGATTTTTTTCCGCCACCTTTGAAAATCGGAACGAGGATCAATCCTTCCTATGAGGCCGGGATGGCACACTTTTCTAAGATGAAAAGTTAGAGCGGGCTAGCTGAGTGGCCCAAAAAGCTGGATCCTTCTTGAAAAGGGCTGGTGGAATGCCGCCCGGACCAGGTGCCCCGTCCTTGCAACCTTTATCGATCTGCTTTTGAAATGTTGTCACTGTGTATGAGTGCTTGAGAGGTGACTTGTCATGAGGCAGAGGTTGCGCCTCTGGGGCCATGCTGCCCACAGTATCATTAGACTGTATGTCAGATCGGGCTGTGGAGGGTCATTGAAATGGTTATATAGAAAGAGGTACCACTCAGACTCCAGTATGTTGGACGGTGCAACTTTGGGGGCCCTACCCCCTAAGCTATTTAAGGTGCGCCAAAACCTCACATGGTTGCTGGATCTTATATCGTATTGTAGTCTGGCCCAAAAAGAGTTCCAGGAGTTCATTCGTTGTTCCTGTTTGGCCACCTTCAGTTGACAACGTGCCTCGCTTAGTTTAGTTAAGGTAGTTAGGTCCATTGGCATCGTTTTCAGTTTCCGCCACAACCGATTCATGCTTCGTTAGGCAGTCCGTATTGCGGGAGCTAGAGAGGTCGATTGTTTGGGCCCGTCACTTGTACATGCTGTATCGGTTTTGCAAACCGGCTGCTAGGCAGTTCGAGAATATTGCCCAATTCGCAATTGGGTCCTCCGTTGACCTACAGGTGTTCACAATTATTTGCTTTGCTTCTGTGGCCAGAAGCTGATGGTTATTAGCTGAGCACTTGATACGTTTTAGATTGATGGTGAAGCTTTCGAAGCCTTGGTCCACTGCCTGATCATATTGCAACAGCCTGATGTTAAGGGAAAGTTCTTGGGGACGGTGATCGCTATCCATTTTGTTGCCAAAACCAAAAGAGGAGAGTTGGTCCAACAAGGGGAGGCTGGCAAAAGAGTAGTCAATCAGAGAAGCCCCGGTTTTAGATAGAAATGAGAGACCTGGCAGCTTATAGGGATAGTAACTGCCATTGGGGGCTCCAAGGCCAAGATGTTCCAGATTGCCCCTGGAGGACTCGACCCTTTAGATCCACTTTACATTGACAATAAATCATACAAATGTGAATCAATGTACAGGATTTAGCATAAGACGAAAAGGGTTTCAAGGTGTAGGTGTCACACATTGTCTTTACTCGTAGGGATTATATGCTAAAATTGTATAGCTGGAAAAAACTGTTGGGATTTAAAATGTTATGCAGTGCTTCAGGTTGGACTTTATTTCTACTCAAAGAAACATTTTTTAAAAGCCTTCTAATAACAGAGCAAGAAAAAAGAATATTGTTCTAAACCCATGTCTTGCAGTTTGCATGCGTGTCCCTGATGCCGGTTCTAAGCTCACTGTGCTATATTGGAAGGATTGCAATGTATGAACTGCAAGTAATAGGATTTCTGTGGCAAAAACAGTGACCCACTTGTCTATTTGCATAACATAACATTCTGTCATCTGCATGTTACACGATGTGCTTTAAAGGAGACACATTAATCCTCTATGCTACTTTGAGTGTAAACTGAGGCTAAACAAAACATAGCTCTCCCCAGCAAATGCTTTAACCACCAGAGTTAACTTACCAATATTATTATTTCCTGAGATTCACTGGGCACACGCAGCTCTCTGCAGCAGGTGTTTTAACCCCATAAGAGCCTGGATCATTGACATCGTACGTGTTGCGAAAACGCCAACTTGAAATCTCCGCGATTAACACACCCGCTGTTAGCGAAGGACTTCTCCTTTTCGGCGGCAAGACGTGCCTCCCGGTACGGACAGAACCCTCGCTCTTTGATTGGAAGTCTTTCCTGCCGTGCGCTTGTAACGCGCCTAGACGTGCCACCCGGTACGGTACAAACAATCTGTGTCTTCCGGAAGCCTTTCTCTAGAGCGTCGAAGCACTCCAACCGGTGCGGGGAATCTACCTGCTTCCTTGTTTGCTTGGCGCATTCAACCGGACCACAACCAGACTTACACCCTGCGGAATTAATTGTGTTACTGCTGAATTTCAGTTACCTCGCTTCTGACATAAAACTCCGGATCTTCACCCCCAGCGGCAAGTAAAGACTTTGTTTTGTTGTTCCTTTCTTTCTTTAGTCAGACATCGAACGTACTGATTACACTTGACATCAATCCTCCTACAGGCTTAGGACTTATCTGAAGATACTTTCCGTTGAGTATGAAACCTAATACCTCAGCGGATTTCATAACAGATATCCTAGTGAAATCCACCTCAGCTCATTCCGAGCACGACCGGAGCAGTCTTCAAGCACAGGAGCAGCCTCTCGAGGCTAATTAGCACCGCTGTCCGGCTAGGAAGCCCCAGCACATCCCGCAGCCGCAGAGGAGGGAGAGGCGCTGGCCCCGGGACTGCGAGGACCAGCACACAACAGCTCCAGCTGGTCCTCTTCCCGTGCGAGCCGCGCCCCCTCCCAGTGCCACGCCCCCACCTGAGCGCGATAACTCCTCGCGGCACCCGCTTCGCGGGTGCCACTCGCCAAGAGCCTCAGCTCATTCCGAGCACGACCGGAGCAGTCTTCAAGCACAGGAGCAGCCTCTCGAGGCTAATTAGCACCGCTGTCCGGCTAGGAAGCCCCAGCACATCCCGCAGCCGCAGAGGAGGGAGAGGCGCTGGCCCCGGGACTGCGAGGACCAGCACACAACAGCTCTAGCTGGTCCTCTTCCCGTGCGAGCCGCGCCCCCTCCCAGTGCCACGCCCCTATTTACAAACCACAGCATAAAGGCAATCCCTGTAACGCGTATCGCGTATCGCGGGACGCGTGCGGGGTGCGTGCGGGGCGCAGTCCGGGACGAAGACCGGACAAAGAGCGGGCCGTTTGAGCCCGTTCGAGGACATAGAGGACTGGCCTGGCCCACCCACCCTTATTTGGTTCCTGCTAATTGTTTCGTCCCTTCTTCATCAGTAAGTACATCGTGGGCATTGTAATTGACATATTATGAGCACACGGGGCAGTCGCAGTAAAACTGCAATGGGGCTGAGCAAGCCCACCGGGACACTAGATGACTTCCTTGTTAAGACCAACTTAGCAATTGATGCTGAAATCACCAAAATGCAAAAGAGGGTGTCAGACGAGCTTGATGCGGCACGTAGGCTTTCCCAGACTTTTGCTAACTCTAAAAAATCTTCCCTAGGGAAAATAGCGTTTGCTGCATCTCCACAACATGTTTCTTGTCCTTCCCCATTGATAATCTTGGCAGATGTTCATCATGCTTCCCCACCATCTTCCCTTCCATTGGACGCAATATCTACAACATCAACAACTGGCCTCTCAAAAACTCACGAGGGAGTTACTCCCATTGGTCCTGGAACCGTCATGGTTTTGGCAGATAGTCCTCACCACCCTGACCCCTCTCCCCCAGCAGCACAAAACAAAAACAAAATTGGTTCAACTCTTAAAAAGAAAAATAATGCAAGATCTGCCTATGCCCGCAAAAAACAAAAAATTGCAAGGTCACAGTTTTTTAATAATAGGCGTACACTACCCACCACTGGGGGGATCACACAAGCCCCAAATTTGGTTAATCAATTAACAGGGGTGGATAGCGAACTTAGCAACCTTAACGCAGTCCTTGACCCTATCCAAGGGCCTTTCCCCACATATGGTGAGAATCCTATTCAGGGAGGGCAAAGTGAGTTAGGGAGGGACAGAGACAAGGGGGGTGACGACGAAGACTTTCTTAAGATAGTCTGGGGTACATTAAAACAACTACTGTCACCTCTGGAACTTAGGCTTTCTCGTATAGAGAACAATCTCCTCGAGATGGACAAGACCTTAGTCTCCCTGGCCACTCTTAGCCTAAAACAACTGGAAGCAATTTATCCTCATATTGCTGAGAGTACTTCTCAGGAGAATGACGATGCCATTCACCCGGTACCAGAAACTAATGCTAATGCTAGTTCCCTTGCTCCTGAAATTCCAGCGTCGGCCTTGTCCCCACCCCTACCAAAGCCAATCACAATATCCAAACCCTGTCTTAAGCCAACTGTTCCCTTTCCCCCATTACCAAAAACCCCAATATCAGTGGTAACAGACTCCGAGAATCAGCCCTTATCCAACCCTATCCCTAAGGCCGTATATAAGTCCAATAAGACTAATGTTTCCCCTACTGCGTGCATAACTAATCAGTACCATGGCCGCCAGAATTTTCGTGGGGGTTACATTGATCTTCCTCCTGATGCCGGGCCTTACGTCGTTATACTGGCTGGTGTACCACCACTTGACCCACCTTCTAGGGAGACCCAGTGGTCCCTAAAGAATAAGGTGATCCACTGGCTTAATACCAACAGGCAGCTCCCCAACACCGTCAGGACGAGGGTTCTAATGGTCAGGAGAGTGCCTTGGGTGGGGCGTACCCATAAATCTATCCCAGGTGACTGCATAGTGGTCTCATTTGCAGACCCTCATACAGCCCAGTATATCACTACCTGGGATTTACAGGACACTGATCAATCTATTGTCATCAGACCCCTTACCTTTTTCTATCCCCCAAAACAGACGGTTGAGTTACCTGGGGCCTGGTCAATAGTCCATAATCGCAGACGGAAAGGACATGGGGACGGTTGGCAACCTTTTAATAACTGGTGGGAAGGAGCATCCACCATGAACAGGTTCGAATGTCTGGATCAGGTGGATTGACTGGGAATTAGTGCTGCTATAATCCCTACCAACCCTAAAAATCCCCTAATGGAAACCGCTCCGAGAGCAAAATCAATGTCCACACCCCTAGTCCCAACTCATATTGGGATAGATCTAAACCCCCCTGTACAGCGCCCTCTTGTACCACAGGGCAAACTACCGGCAGACTCTGTACATCTGCAAGCTCGGATAGGCATTACTGGGAACGCGGGCCGTCATCCACAGGAAATTAGTAATTCAATGCATTCTCTCCTTTCTTGGAATGTCGCAGGCCTCGATAGTAAGATCACCCACAAGCCTTGGTTGGAGATTGTGCAGAAGTATGGCATCCTATGCCTACAAGAAACTTGGCTTATAGAGGAAGCGCATATGTTGGGCTATCGAACCTTGCATACCCCAGCGGCGGCATCAGCCAAGGGTCGCAACAAGAGGGGTTTGTGTACATATATATCCAATGTAGGGGACGTAAAAGTTTACGACTTTCAATCTAATCAGTACTTCCAAATTATATCATTTAAATGGGGCACTTCGCAAAAGGTGATTCTTGTGAATTTTTATAATAATTTACTAATTGGTGAGGTGGAACCAACTTTGAACGTTATGATCCATCACATTCACAAGTTGAGAGATCAAGCCTTGGGGGATCTCATAGTGCTGTGGGTGGGTGACTTCAATTGCCCCGTCTGTCCGTCTTCTGAGTTAGGTTTGTGCGGCCTTGCAGATCCCGGGGAGGACGGGCCCCTGCACTTTTCCCACACCAATATGGGGTCTCTCCTTAACAATGTTATATTTACCTTTGACCTCACCTTTATTAACCAGGTATGCTCACCCCCGGTTCCCTTTGCCCCAACGTACCATGGAAGAGGTTGTAAATCTACAATTGATTTCGCCTTGATATCACCCACCTATCCTGATTTTATAACATTCTGGGAAACGGGTGATGACCCCACGAGCGATCATTACCCTATTATCTTCGGGGTAAATCTCATGGAGGGCAAAGTAAAGGAACCTAGTAGGGCTTTATATCCATTTGAGGTTACCCTATCTAAGACCAACGGGTATGTAATTAAATGGGAGAAAATAAATGCAACATCTTTTTTTCAAAACTTTTTATCCTCCTGCTCCACGGATATACTTGCCTGCTTAGAGGAAGATACTGATCCAAAGAGCATCATGGTAGCTTTTTCCAATATTCAGTGCCACATAAAAAATGCACTGACTAGGAACTCCAAAGACCAGGGGAGGCATACTCGGGGCTGGTTTGACTCTAGATGTACATCAACATTGAAAACCTTAAAGAAAGCTTTGTCTGCCGACCCTAAAGATAGAGTTCAAATTCGTCGAGCGAGACATGATTATAAGCTGGCAATTAAACAGCGGAGGGCGAAATTGAAGCAAGAGGCCTGGGAAGCCCTGGGGGAAGCTGCTGGGAATAAGGACAGTAATGCCTTTTGGAAAGTTATAAGGTCTGTTTATAATTTAAAAGACAGAGATAACTCTGTAGAAGTGGCCATAACGGCTGAGCTCTGGGCAGAACACTTTGGTAACCTCTATTCCAGCAACATACAGGGTAATGCCTCGAACCCAGGCAATGTGAATTCACCACCAGATGGCATTACCCAGGATAGCAATCTTACTGTTTCCCCAGCTCCTCCCTACCCTATTGAACTGGTATTCACCACACTAGAAGTGGAAGATGCCCTTAGAGAAAGTCCCTTAGGCAAAGCTCCCGGCCCTGACCACACCCCAGTGGACCGCTATAAATCAGAACCGGACTTCTGGGTTCCCTTGTTAACCAACGTACTTAACATGGGAAATAAATGCGGTTTTATCACCACCTGGTCGGATGCAATTGTAGTCCCCATTTCTAAAAAGGAAATAGGGACGACCCTGCTTGTTACCGTCCTATATCGTTATTGGACGGTCTCATGAAAGTCGCTGGCAGGATCGTCCTCAAGAGGATACAATACTGGGAAAAAGAGAAGAAGGTTATCTCGGAGTTCCAATATGGGTTTCGAAAGAGACTAGGGACACTGGAGCAATCTTTAAATTTGTCCCTATTAGTCTCCAAATATACACAGGCCAAAAAAGGGGATCTATTTGTCACCTTTGTCGACCTCAGCTCCGCATTTGATTGTGTGGATCATGCGATGCTCGGGTCGACACTGGAAGATATCGGGGTGGACACAGCTATCCTTATATTTATTAAAGAATTATATAGAGAAGCGGGGGCCAGAGTAAGATTTGGGACCCAGGGGCAATGCTCACAAAAATTTGCTATAAACAGAGGGGTGAGGCAAGGATGCATACTTGCGCCCTTGCTCTTCTCATTTTACATAAATTCTATCGCGGAAAGCCTAATAACATTGGCAAGCGATTATCCGGCTGTTAAGGGTAGCCCTGTACCCATCCTTTTATATGCTGACGACGCGGCAATCATGTCTAGGACAAAAATAGGTTTGCAGAGAGCAGTAAATGAATTTTCATCCTACATGCATAAAAGAAATTTAAAGGTGAATATTTCCAAAACTTTCTCCATGCCCTGCTCTCAAAAGAACAATAGACCATCATGCTCAATATACTTAGATCAGCAAAAGATTGCTATTACTGACACCTTTTGCTATTTGGGCATTGTGTTTGACAGGTGGGGAAGGTGGAAACACGCAGTGTCAGCTAGGAAACTCGCCTTTAGCCGTGCCATAGGTGCTTTAAGAACCTTTGCAGCTAAAATTGGGGGTAAACCCATTCAAGAAATGCTACAGGTCTACCGCGCAAAGTGTATAGCAACGGCCACATATGGCGCAGGTCTCTGGGGTTTTGAGAATGTGTCTGTATTACAAACCTGTGAGAACATCTTCATTTGTTACTTACTAGGTGTGCCCAAAACTACGTCGACTTTTATGACTCACATTGAGACCGGCGTCAAATACCTCAGCGACATTATAAAAATATCACCTTGTCTGCTTTGGTATAAGATCTGGACCACAGAGGAGTGCTATCTGAATAGAAATCTCATAGAAGACTGCATGGGTTTGGACGGTGTTGCAAAAATTAAGTGGCTGCGACACGTACAAGCGATGTTTACTAACATTGGACACCCTGAATTTTACAACGAGCCAGAGACCCTACAAACCTTGACTAGACCGGCCCTCAAAAAGCTATTATCTACACACCTAGAGAGCGCTAGATGGGATACCGAGAAACTCAAAGGCACAACCCTGAACTATCAGCAAATTACCCCCACTGAAGGCCTACAATTTTATCTTGGAACTGAAAAGGCACCCTATGCCCGCATGCTCCTAACTAGGCTGCGCCTAGGGAATTTCTTCCGCTTGGTTGCTTTCCCGAAACAGAATGACTGGGCCTCATTGAAATTAATATGTCCATGCGATGACCATTCCACACAAAGTAACATTCACATCATGTTCTTTTGTAATTTGTACACCAGTCCGAGGAAATTATTCCTCTTACCCCTTCTTAAACGCTGGGGGATAAGAACATGTAAATCGGCATACTTAAAAATTTTGCTTTTAGAAGATGTGGATGTTATTTGGGTTGTTTCTCGCTTTTTAATGTCTGTGATGAAATTTAGAAACTCTATGAGTTAACTAACACATGTCAATCTTGACTGATTAATTCAAATCACTGTTGTACTTTTTTTTAACTCTTGCGAGTAATGTTTTTTATCCATTTTGGTAATTTGTTTATATGGAAAATGTTTTTTAACTGTCTGCATAAATTGTATCTGTATGCTTTTATGATTTTTAGATAAATCGAATAAAGCTATATAAATTCAAATTCAACCCCATAAGATATTTTAAAATACATCCTTTGCAACCAGTTAAGCCAGAACAGATTTACTGCCACTTTTCTCCTCGGTGCCGCTTTCTTTGACACAGAATTTTAAAGAAATAATTGTAGAAGTTGTCTGTCGGAATGCTTTTCATGACTCCCCTTCTGTCCTCACCCACCTTTTGTTGTCCAACTTGACCCTCAATGTATGGGTTCCCAGAGTAGTAGTTCCAATTCCAGCACTAGATAGGACGTATGTGAGAGCACACAAGTGATAATGTTGTTACATACCACACTAGCGCCACGGGAAGGGCGGCCCAACGGAGCTACAAGGAAAGTTAAGTATCTCACCAAGTGAGGCCCCTTGGGCTCACGCATTTGAAGGAGAGCGAAAGGAGAGTGAAGGCATAAGGAGTGACTGGACTAAACGGAAGGGCATCAATAACAATACGTGACATTTTTTTAACATTATGCTTGCCTTCTCTAATAGAAAATGTATCTCTTCTGCAGGAATTATAGCTTTGTCTCCACATAGGAAGCCGCCAGCCTCATATTTGCACAGTCCCATCTTCAGACTGCACTTGCCCTGTTTATTCTCACCGAACCACTGTTGCTGGCACCTGGTTTAAAAAAACGAATCATGCATACTAGTTGGTATTTTAGGACTATATTCACATGGCGCTAGATATACAGGCACTATCGTAATCACCTGTTGTGTACAAAAGAGAAACAAAAGTGCTGTGCTCGACTGGAGCATAAAAGGTCTGTCTCGTGAGTGTCTTAAAGGAGGAAAGCTTGCTCCTATTAAAGGATTTTATTTTGGTTTAAGACGGGTTCAAGGCAGTGTTAAAATGGGCTCATCTGACTTAAAACAGTGTCCCGGCAGTCTTATGGATTGATAGTTGCCTCAAAACTACAAAACCCTGAGCAAACCAGGCCCATGTTTCCTAACATAAGAATGACTTCGCTAAAGAAACACCTTCGTGAATCCATGCCACTCTTCATACCTGCACGTGGAAAGGATGATCATGGCTGCTGAATACAGCTGCTACAGATGTGCTAAAGAAACAATTTAGCAGTTCAAGGCCACACTTGTTACCTGCAAATGGAAAGGCGAATCATTGCTTCCAATTACAGCTGCGACAGAGTCAGCAACAGTGCACGACATGCTCTAGAGAGATGATACTAACCTACGGATGACTCAAGAGGGCTTTGGAAGTACATGTTAAACTGCATGAACATTTTTGTACTATTTTGAATGTCCACGTTGTAACAGGGGTAATAACCACACCCTCTTTCCCACGCAGATGAGCATATACTATAGGTTTTTTCCTTTACCACGCATATTTAAAAAAATAATAATAATATAATTATTAGTTAAAAAAAAAAAGTCAACGGATCTGATGGAAACTTATAGCACAGATTCTTTACTGTAAAATTATCAATCAATCAATCATATACTTTATTCGATAAAAAATTTTCATCATAAAAGTAAGTATACAATAATCATGACCTGTGTGAACACACACTACAAAATACAATATGAATCATTAAAATTTGTTCAACATAAGCATCAAATAGATCACAATACAAAAGGTACGTTTAAAATTCATCAAATTTACTCCACATTAACAACATAACTACACATACCCCCTGTTATATAAATAAATATCTGGGGCCACTAACCCTGCCCTAGGGCCTATCCTTCATTTCGACGCTCCAGCTTACGAGGTAAGTTGGAGCTTAAGTCTCCTCATACGGATCACCCAAGCACTTCCAATAAATTTGGCAACACCACATACCAATGAGGGAGAAGATGTATCAGTACAAAGAACTCGCAGGGCCATTACATGGCATCGAAGGCCCAGACCCTTACATAAGGGTTTTAGCCATATGTAAAGGCTTACAAGGGCCTAGGCACCTTGTAAGCCGGACAAGCAAACATAAGGTGCGCCACAGACTCAATGGGGGATGCACAACACGGACACGCCTTAGTTGGACTACCTTTAGGGTTCCACCCAGAGGTAAAAACATTAACAGGAAGTATTCCAAACCTGACTTTTAAATATAATGATCTATCTAGGGGTTTCTCGATATAATCAAGAAATAGTTCAAATGACCTAAACCCCTTAAATTCTAGGAAGCGCTCAGTAGAAGAACCCCCAGCACCTCTACGGGAAGTCTCCTGCTGGACCCACTCCCAATACAGCTTCTTAATAATTAGTTTAGGTGGGGGGGATTGGCTCTTCCAAAGATCACTTAGGCCAATATATCCAACCAACTGCCTCAGATTACTCAGCCACTTTATCCTGTTACCTTTATCTAACAAGATAAGTTCGTCCAATGCAGCTGCGTAGTTCTTGAGCTCCTCAGTCCTTCTTAGTCGAACCCAAAAGAGTAGAGGGCGAAGGCGCACTATTTCTTTAAGCGGGCGCCTGCCCAAATCTAGACGTAATGGTGTCAATGGGGTAGAAACAGGTAAGGCAACCAAGTCTCTCAAGAACTTATTTTCTGAGGTAATTAAATCCGGGAAGCTCTCGAACCCCCAGAGTTCAGAACCATACAGGGCGGTTGGCAATATTTGGCCTTCATAGATTGCTAGGGCCGGGGCCACAGGTTTACTCACAGACACCCTATGCTCGCGTTTTACCGCCCCTGCAACTCTTTTAAAATTTAATAACATTTTAGCCAGGTGGTCATTCCAACGCATCCGGTTATTCACCCTAACACCCAAGTAGTCAAAGGACTCCACCATCTCCAAAGACTCCCCGTTAAGCGAAAAATTATTATGAAACCTTTTGGAAGGAGAAAGGGCCATAAGTTTGGTTTTCGAGGTGTTAATTGTAAGACTCCTGTCATTACAAAATTCACTGAAGCGGTGCAATAGTTTTTGGAGGCCTGCTGGGGTTTTCGAAATCAGAATGGTATCGTCCGCGAAGAGGAGAGTTGGTGATCTTTCCCCAGCCAGGGATGGCGCATCCGCCGACTCGTCCCTCAGATGGTCCACCACACCGTTCACAAAAAGGGAAAAAAGGGTTGGCGCCATGACACATCCCTGGCGGACTCCCCTTCTCACGGGCACCCTCTTGGTCAATTGGCCTTGAGTACCCCATCTGATTCTAGCATAATTACCTTCATGGAGTTTAACTATAAAGTCCAGAAGGTAACCTGGCAAGCCCATCTCCTCCAAAATATCCCACAGCCTAGCTCGGGGGACCAGGTCGAACGCCATCCTGAGATCTATAAACACCAGGTAGAGACTACCATGGTTGATTGTCACAGTTTTCCAATAGATCGCAAAAAAGCGGAAGACCTGGTCCATCGTACCTACTTTTTTCCGAAACCCGGCCTGGAAATGGGAGAGGACCTGCTCCTCCTCCATCCAAGCACCAACTCGCAAGATGATGACCCTGCCAACCACTTTCTGAATCACATCTATCAAACTGATTGGTCTGTAGTTGGCAGGGTCATCCCTGTCACCCTTTTTATAAACCATAATCACCTCAGCCCCCTTCCACGAGTCAGGGACAGGATGTCCCTTGGAAATTAGGTTCATTATTAATGCAATAAGTGTGGCCCATGCTATGGGTTCTTTCATAAGGAGGTCCCCCTGGATACCATCTTGGCCTGCTGCCTTCCTCGGAGTTAAGTTTCTTATGGCCACTTCTACCTCCGAAGGCACAAATGTATTCTCGAGTGTTGGTAAAGGGGGGGCCCGATTGGCTGGATCATAAAAAAGAGATTCAGTTGCATCTTGACCACCGTATATTATTGAGAAATGAGAATACCATTGTTGGCTACTAATATGATTAGCCAACAGTGGCCTGTTATAATTTCTGGCCTTGTTGATCAAATCCCAAAACAGTGAAGCGTTTTTCATTTTAGATGCATTTTTGAGGTCCTGCCAATGCTGTTCCTCCAACTCTTTTTTTGCCCTCACTTGTTCCTTCGCGTACTCCCTCCTGGCTACTCTAACTAAAGGCTGGTTCTTTTTATGGAGGGCAACGGTTAACTCTCTTCTTTTAGCCCGGCACTTTGCAGAGTACCAGGGATTACTGGGTTTAGGGGGTTTTGCATTAGAGCTCAGGGTTACAAATTGTTTACCAACTTCCTCAATAGCATTATTGTATAACTGAGGGAAAGGTGATTCCTGAGCAACCCCTGATCCCATGGTTAGGTCCTCCAACTCTCTAATCAGCACATCAATATGCGTCTTAATCTTTGCCAATTTATCTGGGTGAGAGCCAACCTTATCCCATTTCAGTCTTCGGTTGCCATCATAAGGAGTCACCTCCTTTGTTAGCTTCAATGGGGCTGCGTTTGGACCACCTTTTAAATTTCTCCACCCTAACGTCAGACATAAGGGATTGTGGTCACTGTCCTGCGAGGGGAGCACCTCCATGTCAACTAGGTCACGCCACATAGTAACGTCCAGTAAGATATAATCAATTCGGGACGGGCTGCTGAGTCTATTAAACGTCATGGCCCCCTCCCGATCAGATGGTGATCTACCGTTTACTGCTCTTAGATTATAATCCACAGTAAGAGCATTAATCTGTAATGCTTTAGCGGACCATTTTTTAATCGGGGGTAATAACATTGCAGGGATGGACCAACTAGCATCGTCCTCCTCTATACCCAGGGGGTCATCCTCACTTAAGGGTTCAAATGTACAGTTAAAATCCCCCCCACAAGTATTTTAGAATTTGAGGGGCAATTGGCTAATGCCTGTTCTAGACTCGTGAAAGTACAAGGCATTTTATCTCCCCGGGTCCCTCTAGCATAAATATTAAATAACTCAAACTTACTTCCCATCACCTGGCCTGGAAATGAAAGATGTTGAATGTCCCTACAATCCGAGTCATGAACGGAGATAATCCAGTTTAGATCTATTTTTATCCATATATGTAAACCCCCCGAGGGTCTGCCCTTACCACAACTGTAAGCGGGTACACAAAAGGTTGCATATCCAGTTTTATATACTGGTACTAGGCTCCAAGTTTCTTGGAACATACATATGTCAAATTTTTCAATAAAGTTGTTCCAATCAGGGAGAATCCGTTTTTTTTCCAACCCAGCTATATTCCAAGATAACAGTCGGATAACATCTTTACCTCTAAAGGGCGGAGCTGGAATAACTCCAATTTCACCAACCGATACCCCTGGGTTGGGTGTTTGAAAGAGTTCTCCCCGAATTAAAAGCTGATTGACATCGCTACTATCCTCCACAGGTAGTGAGTGGGTAATAGCAAGGGGGCTAGTAGCAACCCTACTTTTCGGATCCAAAAGAACCCTATCACTAATAAGGGGTTCGTCAACCTCATTGGATATCTCAGTTATTTTCCCCTCTAGTCTGACAGCACTTAGGCTGTCCCACATACCCTTCCTGTACTGTAATCTTCAATCACAGTCATCCATGCCCGAAAAAACATCAAACCTGTTCCCAAGCTCCAGGGGAGTAAAATACCTCAGGTGCTTCGTTCTCCAGTTGTCGTACCTTGAACCTCTAGGAGGTATCATGTTCCAACCTTGTGGATCGAAAAGCAAATTCTTGCCATATAATGCTGTGGGAATAGCTGGATAAGCTCTAACAATATTCCTAGCTTGGGTTGGAGGGAACACCAGGGACCTGGGGTAAAAATAAGTCAAGGCTCGGGGGCTAATTTGGCTGTTACCATTACCTAGAGGCCAGTTCAATATAAAATCAACCGCTTCTGGATCTCTAAAATTAATCAGGACTATATCTCCCTCGACATCTTTACTTCTACCACCAAGCCAAGGGAGACGTCTGACATACAATATCTCACCATTAACGTTCTTGTTTATAGGTCTATAGGTTCTTAACCAATGTATAATTTTATTTTTCAGCTGAAAAAAGTCTTCTCTCTTATTATCAGCCAATGCAGGGACCCCTGTCAAAACCACCACCAAGGGCACAGCTTCTGGAGGTAAATCAACGTGGGGCCCAAGGGCCCTTGGACGCCCCATCCCAGCTGAGGCTACCCTGCGCCTGACATGTAATCCCCAGTGGTGCAATGGTAGGACCTTCCACAAGATCGATAACGGGCTTACTAGTCAAATGTTCCAAAGTCGTTGGAGGGCCCTTTCTAGCACGATCAAGTGCTAGACATTCGGGGACCTGTGGTACATTTTTACTAGAATCGGGAATGTCCTGAAGACTATTACTAGTGGGTACTGTGACCTGAAGACTAGCCCCATTCGTTTGAGCCTTATCTGCGGCAGTCATGTTTCTCAATGAGGATTCAATATTCTCTAACCTGTGCTCCAACCTCCTCAAGTTATCAGTAATGGGCAATATAAGAGTGATAAGCAAATCTCCTAGTTTAATTAGGAGAGCAGTGGAAATATCAGGAATCTGGGGAGGGTTATAAGCAGGCAAAACAGGCTCGTGATTAGTCACAACTAAATCGGGCCCTACAGAAACGGTACAGGTGGCCAAAATTGGCCTACTTTCTGGCTCAATTGCCTGACCAAAAGCCTTTTCAGTTATAGATTTTTTATGTTGGCCAAAATCAGAATGTTTAATCCTAGGGATAACTGGGGCCATCCCCTCCTTGCGTCTTATTTTCCTAGGTGGAGGACCATGAATTTTCCCTTTAGCCGATTTCTTGGCCTTTTTCCCAATTTGTTTCCCACGGCCTGGTAGCCGTGTGTTGAAGACTTTACGGTTTCTTATATCATTTAAAGGGAAGGAATCACTAATGACATGAACACTGGGAACATGATTTGTAGGGGAACAATCACGTAATAGTAGCGGGACACTATCTTGGGACAGAGGGGCATCACTGGTACCACAACTATCACAATCATCTGGAGGGGCCTGAGGGATAGGAGCCTCTAAGGCCCTACGTTTCATATTCTCAATTGAGCGTCGACGCTCAGTTCTACGCTCGGCCATTAAAATACCCCTCTCATCGTCCACACTGATCTTCTTGAAGTAGCTATCTAAAGGGCCATTTGTCACGCCCCCCAGTTTATCCCCTAGCATTTTGTTCTCTAACAAGGCCATAGCAATAGTGATGTACCACGATACCTTCAATGTCAATAACCAGGCCCAGCCCTGCCTCGGAGGGCCTTAGAGGGCCCTCTCTTTGCCCGGTCTTCGCCCCGGATTACGCCCCGCACGCGTCCCGCTAACGCGTGGGGAAGTGTGTGGTTAAGCTTAAAGAGGGGCGGGGCCGGGAAGAGGAGCCAGGTGCGGGCGGTGATTATAGCCCAAAGGAGCCTGGTCCTCGCAGTCCCGGGTAGTTAGTTGCACAAGTGAAGAGTTCCTTGGCATAAAGAGCGCCGCCGCATCCACACTGCGATCAGCGCAGCAACGAGGGCAGAGACAGTTAGTTGTTTTAAAGTCCGCAGTCCCAAAGAATATTCACAGCAGCAGGGAGAGTTCAGGTCAACAATTCTGCAATGTCCGCAGCCTACGAGCGGCTCCCGCGTAGCGGGGGCCGCGAGGCGTTGTATGCTGGATGGGGGCGGGGCCGGGAAGAGGAGCCAGGTGCGGGCGGTGATTATAGCCCAAAGGAGCCTGGTCCTCGCAGTCCCGGGTAGTTAGTTGCACAAGTGAAGAGTTCCTTGGCATAAAGAGCGCCGCCGCATCCACACTGCGATCAGCGCAGCAACGAGGGCAGAGACAGTTAGTTGTTTTAAAGTCCGCAGTCCCAAAGAATATTCACAGCAGCAGGGAGAGTTCAGGTCAACAATTCTGCAATGTCCGCAGCCTACGAGCGGCTCCCGCGAGGCGTTGTATGCTGGATGGGGGCGGGGCCGGGAAGAAGAGCCAGGTGCGGGCGGTGATTATAGCCCAAAGGAGCCTGGTCCTCGCAGTCCCGGGTAGTTAGTTGCACAAGTGAAGAGTTCCTTGGCATAAAGAGCGCCGCCGCATCCACACTGCGATCAGCGCAGCAACGAGGGCAGAGACAGTTAGTTGTTTTAAAGTCCGCAGTCCCAAAGAATATTCACAGCAGCAGGGAGAGTTCAGGTCAACAATTCTGCAATGTCCGCAGCCTACGAGCGGCTCCCGCGTAGCGGGGGCCGCGAGGCTTTGTATGCTGGATGGGGGCGGTGCCGGGAAGAGGAGCCAGGTGCGGGCGGTGATTATAGCCCAAAGGAGCCTGGTCCTCGCAGTCCCGGGTAGTTAGTTGCACAAGTGAAGAGTTCCTTGGCATAAAGAGCGCCGCCGCATCCACACTGCGATCAGCGCAGCAACGAGGGCAGAGACAGTTAGTTGTTTTAAAGTCCGCAGTCCCAAAGAATATTCACAGCAGCAGGGAGAGTTCAGGTCAACAATTCTGCAATGTCCGCAGCCTATGAGCGGCTCCCGCGTAGCGGGGGCCGCGAGGCGTTGTATGCTGGATGGGGGCGGGGCCGGGAAGAGGAGCCAGGTGCGGGCGGTGATTATAGCCCAAAGGAGCCTGGTCCTCGCAGTCCCGGGTAGTTAGTTGCACAAGTGAAGAGTTCCTTGGCATAAAGAGCGCCGCCGCATCCACACTGCGATCAGCGCAGCAACGAGGGCAGAGACAGTTAGTTGTTTTAAAGTCCGCAGTCCCAAAGAATATTCACAGCAGCAGGGAGAGTTCAGGTCAACAATTCTGCAATGTCCGCAGCCTACGAGCGGCTCCAGCGTAGCGGGGGCCGCAAGGCGTTGTATGCTGGATGGGGGCGGGGCCGGGAAGAGGAGCCAGGTGCGGGCGGTGATTATAGCCCAAAGGAGCCTGGTCCTCGCAGTCCCGGGTAGTTAGTTGCACAAGTGAAGAGTTCCTTGGCATAAAGAGCGCCGCCGCTTCCACACTGCGATCAGCGCAGCAACGAGGGCAGAGAAAGTTAGTTGTTTTAAAGTCCGCAGTCCCAAAGAATATTCACAGCAGCAGGGAGAGTTCAGGTCAAAAATTCTTCAATGTCCGCAGCCTACGAGCGGCTCCCGCGTAGCGGGGGCCGCGAGGCGTTGTATGCTGGATGGGGGCGGGGCCGGGAAGAGGAGCCAGGTGCGGGCGGTGATTATAGCCCAAAGGAGCCTGGTCCTCGCAGTCCCGGGTAGTCAGTTGCACAAGTGAAGAGTTCCTTGGCATGAAGAGCGCCGCCGCATCCACACTGCGATCAGCGCAGCAACGAGGGCAGAGACAGTTAGTTGTTTTAAAGTCCGCAGTCCCAAAGAATATTCACAGCAGCAGGGAGAGCTCAGGTCAACAATTCTGCAATGTCCGCAGCCTACGAGCGGCACCAAAATTATCTCCAGGCGTCAGGCTGGATCCAGACATTTTTTGTGAGCAGTGTCCCTGCGTGCTAGTAGGTGGCGTCATACAGCTCTGCATGGCCGCAGCGTCCACGCCAGAAGTGATGTGCGTGGTGCCTATATAGGTGCCACCCCAGCGCAACAACGTCATTTCTTTTCTTTGCGCGCCAGTCAGCACAGATATGGAGAGAGCTACACCCAGTCATTCTTTGACTGACCTTTTTAGACTTTTTGTGGAAGTTGTTTGAGATCTTTCTTCTGGTGTGCCAGGGATCGCCATTAGGAAAGCTTGATTAAAGCCCTGCGGCACCACCTGTCATCGAACGATGTCAACGAGGGATTGGCAAAGTTGACGCTGGTGCCTTGAGCGCAACCATGACACACACAACTGTGTTGACTGCTGCCACATGCACCCCAGGGCCTTGAGAGAGTGATCCCTCAAGCTTCTTGCCACGAGGGTCTCAATCTGTTGAGATGTACGTCCCTGGATGGGTTGCGGAACCATCGATCTTCATTGCAGTCAAAGTCATCCCGGCGTTTGGGTAAGTCCAACAAGAAGAAAAAGAGAAAGAAGTCAAAAAGGTCTTCCACTTCACTCCATTCATCGAAGTCATCTAGTGAGACAAGGGAGGGTCATCATTTAAGGCCCGGCTCCGCGGATGAACCTGCGCCTGAGCCTGCTCCCCTGAGTTTCTGGGAGCCAGAGCGAACCTGGTCTATCTCTGCAAATTTTATGAGGCCATGCACCTCATATCTGGGCAGCCTGTCCATGATGGTGCTCCTTTGTGCACTGGCGGTTTGGGAGTGCCCCTAATGGTTCCCCGCTGGCAGGTCCACCCTCGACCTTTCCAGATGCTGGTCCCAAGGTCGACACTCTTAGCATCGCCTGACTGTGAGTGGAGCCTTGCCCTCCAGACCGGAGCCTTACTATCAAGACCGGAGCCTGAGCCCTATTGCTACATGCTAGGGCTTGTGAAAGATTGAGAGGGGCCACAAGACCCTGAATAATACCAGCCCCTAGACCCCAAAAGGGACTGGTGTGAGGAATTGGAGGCACTAGTAGACTGGACACCTCCTCAGATACTGGCATGGTGTCTCCCACTATCGTGGCTACGAAGGAGGGAGCCTTGTTTGCTAGGGTGATGAAAAGAGGGACCAGGGTCCTTGACCTTAGCCTGCCGTCAATGACAGTCAAGACTAACATCTTGACAGAGGCGCTTCAGCCAAGAGTCTCCCATTTAATAACGCCCTTATGGACATGCTGTCTGGTCGAAATCCTTCACAGGGGCTCCAGTGAACAGAACATCTGCCCACCACCATCGTGCACCAAGGGACCCAAGTTTCCCCACACAACACACAACTATAGAGATCTTGGTGCTCCAAGCCTCCATTTTTTGTGAAAATCTTTCGCGCATTCCCCTACCACTCCACCAGACAGGGAATCCGAGAAGCTGGACACCTTGGGCAAGAAAATGTTTTCTTACACCAGCCTGCACTGCAGTCCGTGACACCACATGCCTTCTGGGCCGTTACTCCCATGCACTGTGGGATTTGGTTTCGCAGGTACTGCTCATGGTCCCGAAGGAGGCCAGGGCCATACTCTCCCAAGCTATGGCAGACGGGAGAGATGCAGCCAAGTTCACGATCAGATGTGGGCTGGACACCACCGGCTCTCTTGCAGAGCGGTTTCTTCATTGTTTGCCCTAGGACGCCATGCTTGGTTGAGGATGACTGGCTTTTCAAGGGATGTCCAAGCTTAATTTATGGACATGTCCTTTGATGGAGCCATCTCTTCGGAGACCAGGCAGATTCATCACGGACTCAGCGCCGGAGTGCTTCAAGGATAGCAGAGCTACAGCCAGGTTCATGGGCCTTTCCATGGCCCCGCCAGCCCCAATCCACCTTTCACTACGTTTGTGGCCACGGAAGGGGCTTCCATCTGCGTCTTCCCTCACCCAGCCACCACTGCTTGCAAGCGCCCCAGCATCTGCATGGCCAAGGACTTGGTACCCCCAAACCGTGTAAGTAGGGCAGCTAGAGGTCAGGCCAGTCCACCACTGAGGTTTGGAGCCGCAGCCTCCAAACCTATTTAATTCACCCTCCAACCAATGGGAGGCAGAATACTCCATCACCTACACCACTGGAGGTCAATAACATCAGAGTACTGTATTGTCCAGATTGTCTGAAGGGGCTACCCCCTCACCTTCGTAACTACCCCTCCACACATGCCACCCACTTACGACGGGCTGACAGAGGACCATCTCTCCTTACTCCACCAGGAAGTGGCGGTCCTCTTGGCCAAGGGAGCTATCGAGAGGGTGCCAATGCCAGAAGTAGGTCGTGGTTGTTATTCCCGCTACTTTGTGGTGCCCAAATAGGATGGAGGCCTTCGTCCTATACTAGACCTGCACACTCTCAATTTCTTCCTGAAAAGGAGAAATTCAAAATGCTCACACTTGCTGAAGTTCTATATGGTCTGGAGGTCGAGGCCAGACAGAACTTGAGCAAGCGTGAGCATTTTGAATTTCTCCTTCAGGAAGAAATTGAGAGCCCGCATGCCTAGGATAGGATGAAGGCCTCCATCCTTTTCGGGTCACAGAAAGTAGTGGGAGTAACAACCAGACCAATAATTGGTTGCATGGTTAGTAGTGCTGGACTTGCAGGCACATGTTTTCCCTTTCCCGTCTTGCCTGCTTACAGGCGTTACCTGGGGTTCGTGGTGTGCCACAAGCACTTTCATTTTGCCATGCTCCTATTTGGCCATACCAGCGCCTCTCAGGTGTTTACCAAGGTGATGGCGGTGGTTGCAGCTCATCTGCGGGGATCAGGGATTCCAGTCTTCCTCTATCTCAATGACTGGCTGTTGAAGGCGGGCTTGACCCTGGCAATCTTCCTCAGACGGACTAAGGCGGACCTCCTGCACTCGCTGGAGTTCACTATCAATGTACCAAAGTCACAACTGACTCGCTCCAAGATGCTCCCTTCCATCGGAGCTGTTCTTAACATTGTGCAGTTTCTGATTTATCCTTCTGAATGGTGAATCCAGGATATTCAGCCTATGATACCGTTTTTTCAGCCTCTATCCTGGGTTTCGATAAAGCTGTCTCTGAGGCTACTAGTTCTCATGGACTCCTGCATCCTGCATGTGACACATGCTCACTGGCATAAGCGGGCTCTGCAGTGGGACCTGAAGTTCCAGTGGGTGCTGCATCAGGGAAATCTCTCTGCTGTGGTCCAGATCTTGGAGGGTACTGCAAAAGATCTGCAGTGGTGGTTAACAAACCACGATTGGGTCAGCGGAAAACCAATCTTCCTTTCCCAACCAGATCTGACAGTAGTGACAAATGCATCAGTGCTGCTATGGGGGCCATATGGGAGAGGTAGAGACCTGAGGCCTCTGGTCTATGGTGGAATCTGGACTATACATCAACCTCCTGAAGTTCCAGGAAATCCGGTGGCAGTTAAAGCCTTGCTACCCTCCATCAAGGGAAAGCTAGTGCAGGAGTTTACAGGCAACACATCCGCCATATGGTACTGCGACAAATGGAGTGGAGTTGTGGACCATCTATCAAAAGGCCCTGAGCTTCTCCACATGGCTGGAATGTCAGGGCATATCCCTGGTGGTTCAATCCCTGGTGGGATCTCTGAATCCCAGGGCAAACAACCTCAGCCAAAGATTACTGCGGATCACGAGTGGCATCTTCATCCGGAGGTGGTGCAAGGTCTCTTTCAACAGTGGGAGAGTCTTGGTTAGATCTCTTTGCCACTACTGAGAATGCGCAATGTCAGCACTTCTGCACGCAGGAGTTTCCAAGGCAGCTCTCACTTGGAGACACTTTTTGTCTTGAGTATAGCTCAGGCCTCCTGTATGCCTTTCCGACCATACCACTCCTGCCCAGAGTTCTCAAGAAGGTCAGGAATGACCGGGCCCAAGTAATTCTTTTGGCTCTGGACTGGGAATGAAGAATCTGGTATCCTGCGCTGTCTAGCATAGCCATCAGTCTGCTCCCTTCAGGAGGATCTTCTGACACAGCAAGGTTCTCCACCCGAACCTGTCAATTCTCTGCGTTCTTGCATAGAGATTGATTGGTGACATTTGACACCTTTCCACCTTCTGCCTGAACTCTGCAATGTATGGCAGCCAGACGTCCCTCCACCATGATGGTATATGCTTGCCATAGGTCCTTCCATTTATTCTTTCTCTTGCCCAGCAGAGTTCTGCTTTATGGACCTTAAAGGGCAATCTTTCTGCCAACTCCAACTTGCTTTGGCTGCCAATTCAGCCATCCCGGTTCAAATCCTCCTGCAAATAGGTTTTTGAAAGGTCTTCAACATATGTTTCTGCCTTTACCCTTATTCATGCCTTTTTGGGATCCCAATCTAATACTCACATTTCTTACGTGCACTCCTTTTGAGCCACTTAACAACTGTTCTTTCAGGCTCCTTACCATCAAGATGACTTTCCTAGTAACGATAATATATGTCCGGAGGGTCAATGAGCTCCAGGCTTTATCCTCTAATTCCCTGTACCTAACCATCTTCCCAGACAAGCTGGTTCTTTGCACTACAGCTTCATTCCTGCCGAATGTTGTCAATTCCTTTCATGTAGGCCAGCCCACCACCCTGCCTACCTTTTATTCTCTGCTACATTCCTCTAAGGAAGAAGAGGGACTCCATCGACTGGATCCAGACAAGGCATTTTCGTACTACCTTGACCGTAAAAAATATTCTGGGTGGACGACCAACTGTTCATGGGGTATTTAGGAGCCAAGAAGGGAAAGGCTGTGTAGAAAATGACAATCTCCTAATGGATCGGGCTCTGCATAAAAATGTATTTGCTATGCACAGGCCAAGAGACAACACCATGAATATTTGCGTGCTCATTCCACCAGAGCAAAGGCTGCGATCACGGCATTAGCACACGGAGTCCTGGGCATCTGAGATAAAGTCATTTAGCTGAGGGTAAGAGGCACATGGAAGTAGGGGTGACTTTAGGGGTGGGTAGAGAGGTAAAGGGAGGTAAGGGTGATTTTAGGGTTTAGGGATGGGCACAGGTAGAGCAAGGTAAGGGTGATATTAGGTTTTAGGGATGATAGATGTAAGGATGATTTTAAGGTTTAGGACTGGCAAGAGGTAAATGTGGTAAGGATGAATTTAGGATTATGGGGTGGGTAGAGGTGAAGGAAAATTGGGTTTCAGGGAAAAAAGGGGACATGAGGTTCCCCTCCAAAACACCCCAAAAGGGGTGGGGGGGGGGGTAGAAGGGGTTATGGGGGATAACGCATCAAAAAATACCAACAAATTATGAAGGAAAAAAAACGATAGGTGTCTGGTGGAGGGTTACCCCAAATTAAAAGTATATATATAAAAAATATATATGGGTATATATATATATATATATATATATATATGGGTGTGTGTGTGTGTATATATATATGTATATATATATAAATAAAATACCTTCACACATATACATATGTGTGATATGTTTATATATACATATATGTGGATATCAGACACATTGAATTGCCTGGTTGTAAAGCCATGTGTGGTAGTACAACGCGTTATAAAGGTTTACTTGTTGTAATAACTGTGTGGTAAAGGCATGTGTGGTAATAACACGTGAGGTAACATCTGATATTCGCAGCAGGACATTGAGACAGGCTTCTTTTTCAGCACCTATCTTTCAGCCTCATCTCTTCCATTCAGTATAACAAAGTATTGCTCTTGTAGGTGCAATTTTTAGCTCTAAGTTGTATATGGCATACGCCAAGGAAATAATAAATAAAAACAGATGTAGTCAAAGTAGAAAAGAGAGCAGAATTATCACAAAATCAAACATTTGTCTATATAGCTAGTTTGTTGGCAATGGGGAAGGAGCGTCTAACATATCAAAATGTAAATCACACTATGCATGACATAAAATACACAAAAGATGCGCAGTCTACATATTATACAATGTTGATGCCTTATTAAATATAAACACTTAAGAGAATAGATGGGACAATTTAAAATGAAACAGTCCAACATAGACAACTTTTTGGTCCGTTTTTAACTGCTTTATTGGCTATCATTAGGACAGGAGTGATCTAGTAATTTATATTTCTCATGGCTATCCTCGTTCAAAAAAAATCTTTAGTCTTCAAGTAGTCTGTCAAACAAAAGCCAATTTAATGCAGT
Source organism: Triturus cristatus (assembly GCF_964204655.1). NCBI lineage: Eukaryota > Metazoa > Chordata > Amphibia > Caudata > Salamandridae > Triturus > Triturus cristatus. The sequence goes on along the minus strand of NC_140594.1, from coordinate 284,083,438 downwards.
TTAAATATGCCAACTCATTAGTTTAATAATTCAATTTGGATTGTACAATGAATCAATGCACCAATAACAGGGTTCAATATCATAATTCATAGTAATGATGCAACAACCATATATACTATTCTGGCTCTACAGTGGAAAGCGAAGCTTCTGCATACTAACAAATCTGCAACCTCGACAAACCTCCCCATTCAGCACCAGCCCATGTCATTCTCAATTCTATATTTCTCCTTCCATAACTTGGACAAAGCCGTCCATGCTATCGCCTCACTAGTTGGAAGGCTGCTGGTCAGGGCAGTGTTCCCACATCTCCACGAGTACTGATTTCTAAGAATACATCTTTTGGGCCCCAACACTTAAGTGAACACTTCAGTCAGTGAATGACTGTTAAACAAGGAGCTCTCAATTTATCAGAGGATTACAGCTCCTGTAAAAGAGTTTCCCTTTCGACCAGACTTAATCACACATTATAGATCGGCACAATAAATCCACAATTCATTTTTTCATCAGTGCAAATATTGTGTTTTACCACTGCCCACTCCTCCATTTCTGACCTAAACAAACTTCTCTTATTTACTTGAAGTTAGTGGGCGATGATTCCTTTTCATGTAAAACCCTCTAATCTTACACTCCCCTATAACATAATCTATACATTATATTTAATGTTTAATGGCCACAGCACGATTTTTCAGAATGTTCAGAAAATATGTTGGGAGAAAGCCTGTAAGACTGCTCCCTCATACATTTATATATTGGTTCTAAAGCCTTAGTGACTTCTGATCACTGTTAACCCCCAACAAAGACAGTTAAGGCAACAATATGGGGGGAATACCTCGTATACGATGATAATTTCCAGCATGGTGGGGAACATTTACAGTAGACTTTGCCTGCATTCCTCAGACTGTGTGAGCAGATCTACCTTTGAAACTAAACTAAACATACTGAGGAATACTGTCCCAAGTTCTCTAGAGATCACGCCCAAAACTAGTATGGGCTGTAAGGTTTGGCGCACAGTGTACTCGGTAACAGTGTGGAGTATTGTCTGTCCACAGTTATGTGCAGTGCTATGGCTTTAATGCAATTGTCATAAGGTAAACAGAATGTCTGCCATGTATTGATGGAGGATAAATGTGGCAAACTGGGCATAAGCAAGATCAAGTTGTAAAGATTTTTCCAAACTAGAGGGAACAGTTACAAAGGCTACTTGCCTGGTCAAGCAGTGGCCTTTGGAAAGGACATATCCATGCACAGCTGTTGAAAGGTACATTCTACTTCAGTCAATTTCCTAAAATTTCCCTTTTGTGTGATACAAAGTAAAACAAGTGGAAAACATAGGCCTGGCTCAGAGGGGCATGATTTTACATCATCCAGTGACCACTGTTTCTCATCATCAATTTGCACAGGAAGTGACATCACTGGTCTACTGATTTAAAAGAATCATCTAAAGAAAGGACTTCATTTCCCATCATCCATCTGCACAGGAAATTATATAATTGCTTTTTCAATCATCCATCTGCACAAGTAATGATATCAGCTTTCTTCACTAAAACGTTCTTTAAAAGAAGCCAAGCAAGAGGACCTGATTTCCCATGATCCCTCTGCACAGGGTGTGACTCCACTGAATTTCCCATCAGCACAGGAAGTCACATCACTGTGTTCCTGCAAAAAAACAATAAAAACAAAAAGAAGGGGCGTGGCCAAGATGGCGATTTGAGCGGTCGCGGAACCTGGTGGCTCCTCGCTCCTGGCCCCCTAATCCAGCCAAAATCCTGACCTTGCTCCCCCTGTGGTGCACCGCAGATGGTGGTGTGACGGGCAAGAGTGAAGGGGCAGGATCGGGAGCGTTGGTGGTGGGCGCACACTCCTAGATCACATGCTAAGCGGCCCAGCAACCCGCGAGAGAAATGGCGCCCAGGCCGGGAGCCTGATAGAACCGGAGCGAGCCAGATCAGGCTTATCGTCAGTGGGGGCAGCGGCGGATCTGGCGGCGGTGAAATTGAGCGGCCGCCTGTCTGACATCGAGCGAGTGCACGCAGCAAAGATGGCTTGGCGGAGGGAAAGGTGAGCAGCTCCGGCAGGGATCGGCGGTCCCTCCCTGGGCCGCGGCGAGGACTAGAGGGCGAGGCTCACGGGCCTACCTGGGCGCGTGCCCGGTGCCCCTACAGAGTAATAGCGGCTGAGCAGCACACGGTGACCACCGCTGGGGAGGCGCAGCAGGGGCAGAGCGTGAAGCGTGAGACACTCCTGATCATTGCCGCACAGCCCCCTTCAACAGCATTTGCCGAGCTAAAATGGCGGGACGGGCCTAACGGCCCTATTACCAAGCACCGTGGCGGCCCTGGAGTTGAGGTGTGGGGACATCCCTGGGGCCATACATGAGCGACAGGCACCTCGGGTGACGGCCCACGCTACTGACCCAGCAGATACAGAAAGGGCGCCAACATCAGAAACGGCGTAGAGCTACTGTGCGGTCGGAGGCGGCAGGGCCACTGTACGAGGGAGTAACAGCGGGGCTGCCCGGATTGTCGACGGGCGAAGGTCATCGCAGCCACAGTGCATCAGCGGCAGCGTGGAGCAGTGCTATAGGGACTTTCAGGCCGAGGAGACAATTGAGGGCCATAGCGAAACAACTCCACCCCTCCCACTGGGAACAAAAGGCGGACGTTAAAACAGACTGAAAGGGCCGCGGGCCACCTTTGCAGGGATATCTCCTGGGCTGCACAGTGCACACTGATACCAAACGAAGTAGTTGGAACACAAAAGAAGATTTTTGCACCGACGGTGGGGTGGTCCGTTGGCACACCTGCCAACATCCTTCATAAATCCGCTGTACGCACAGCCAGCGCTGCACGGGGGCCCACATACACTAGAGATCTGCACGCCAAGGGCTCGCATGCTTTTCAGAGACCAGAGGCATGGAGAGGTACAGTATTCTGCAGCTTGAGGGCACTGGAGAGTAGGCAGGCCCGCAGCACGGAGAGGAGAGCAAGCCCTATAACACTGAACTGACTCAAGTTCCAATCGGTCCCACACGACATATTGCAACACTACCCTTGTGGCACACCCACGAAGCAGGGGAGGGAGCTGGCTCCTAGAGGCCCCAATATGTCCACGCTGAGGAAAAAAGGGGAGAGATCCCTAAATGAGATGCTAGCCAAGGGCGCCACGACAGGGGAAAAAGGGGGGCAGACGTCTCCGGCCCCTAGGGCACAAGCAGACCAAGGAGATGGTGAGGTATCGATCACATGTACATTTCTTGAAACCCTCTTTAACACTCTCCGAGAGGACTTTCAGACGCTGAAGCAGGAAGTGGCGAGAGAAGTGAGAGAGATACGCCGAGATGTGGATGAGATCAGGGAGCGAGTGGCTGCCATGAAAGACAGAGATCAAACCAAGGGTGAAGAGATAGAACAACTACAGCAGGAACTCATTCGACTGAAAGACCAACAGATAGAACTGCAGGCCCACCCAGAGGACCTTGAGAATAGGTCTCGACGCAATAACATTCGCGTCTGAGGAGTCCCACCGAAAGAAGAAGGATCCGATGTCGCCCGAAACCTACAGGGCATGTTTAGGGAGATCCTAGGAGAGGGCCCAGACTTCGAAATCCACATTGACCGAGCACACCGGGTGGGCAACATGAGATGGACGTCGACCCCTCCACCAGACATATTAGCCTTCCTGCCGGATTTTCCACTCAAGGAACGCATACTACGCAAAGCTAGGTCTAAGCATCCCCTCAAGTATCAAGGTCATTCAGTAGCGCTTTACCAAGACCTGGCCTCCACCACCTTACAGAAGAGGAAAGCTTTCAGGGAGGTGACCACATTCTTGAAGGAAAAGGGTGTGACATACTCCTGGTGACATCCTTTCCATTTGATCTTTACGTGGAATGGTAAATTACATCAGTTACGCTCCCTCCAAGAGACATGTGAGATCCTCGGACTGAAACAGCCGAACCCCGACGAGTGGCCCGGTGGCTCACAAAGACCTCCAAGGGGAGAATGGCAGATGGTGGGTCGCCGACGCTCACCTAAACTAGACTCGAGACCGGATCCTGCGACCATGACGCAAGAAAGAACGGCACCCCTCGAAGCGGTATCAAGAGACACTACCACCCCAGATAGACTGTGATCTGTGCCATGGGACATTATGGCACTGACGTATAGCTGGCTGGGGGGGGAACTGGGGGGCCCGGGTCACTTGGGCCACACATACACCCCTACCTACTCTTTTTCCACATGCCTGCGGGGATGGACGATGGGCATTGGAGAATAGTACTACGTTGGGGTTGTTCAATTGGGGTTAGGGAGGGACTGGGGGGGGATCCGGGAAGTTGGGGTGGAGAGGGGGCCTCTCAGGAGGGGGGGTGGAAAGCGGGGGGAACAGAGCTGACTTGGAGCAGACTATGAGAGTGGGGAGAACAAGACCCCGTATGTGTTGAGGGGCGGTTGTTGGGGTGAGGGAGGAGGGAAGGGTGGTGAACCAGAGTGCTGACGGGGGCGGTACATGCAGGACAACCAGAGTCGTTGAGGGACAGAGCCCGGGATCAGGGGTACGACCACATACATGGAATAGGTGCATTCCTAGGGATATCACAAACACCACTCGTGAACACATTATGTCGAGACATGTTCTTCAGGTGATAACCCTCAATGTGAAGGGGTTAAATAATCCTGTTAAAAGACGAGCTATCTTATCTTGTCTAGTGCGGATGTGTGCCTTTTGCAGGAAACCCATCTCCTCTCTAAAGACTGGCATAGAATGAGGTCCAGAGCCTTTCCTCAACAGTTTTACCTCTCCACCAATGACAAAAAGGCAGGAGTAGCCATATTGCTCGCCAGAACATTCCAGGGCAAGGTGGGAGATAAGGTGGCAGATGTAAAGGGCAGGCTACTGCGTACACGATATAGGTGGGTGGGGTTGCCATGGTGGTGGGGTCCATTTAAATCTTCAATGCAGGACAAGAAAAATTCCTTAAGGGAGCCATATCAGAGGTTCTTAGTTCCCACAACAGGAGGATTCTAGTGGGAGGCGACCTCAACCTAGTCATGGACTCAGAGAAAGACAGATCCGGGCAAAGTTATGGCCAAACGGGAGCCCTATCTAAGGAAGGACGGGAGTGGTTGAATCGCAGGGGGCTGGTAGACATGTGGCGGGTGGCTCATCCCCATAGCACGCAATTCTCCTTTTACTCCAATGCACCCCACATGTATGCCAGACTTGACCACTTTATAGGATCGACTGAGCTCAGCGCCCTAGTGGATAAGGTGGATATTACCCCAGTGGCGCTCTGTGACCATGACGCGGTGATAGTAACTCTCGACGTGCCCCTGACTGATAGACCGAGGGGGAGGTGAAGACTACGGGAGAATCTGCTACTGCGCAAGGAGATATCTCAACAGTTGCACAAATGCATCACTGACTATCTTGCGACAAACGACACCCCGGATACGTCTCTGACAGCACTAGGGGGGGAGAAGAGTCCCGGCCCGACGAGGAGCAGCCCATATGATGATGCATGACACCTGAAAGGGTGTGTGAGGGCATTATTATCCAACAAATGGATTACCAACTCTAAACACGTAGTGTATGTAGTTGGTTCCAGCCTTCCCTTGACTCTTCTTCTTCTTTTTCTTTTTCCTTATATTGAGGAACAGCAGAAACATCCTTATTGGTTATGTGCATCCTTGGGGCATCTCTTCCTGCTGGACCTCCCGCTCCTCTGTGAGCGGAAATAGCCCCTTTTGTCCCTCCTTTTGTTATTCAAGCACTAGGGGGGGCCCTCAAGGCGGTAGTGAGGGGAGAGCTGATATCTGTCTCCGCAGCGGAAGTCAGGGAACAGAAAGAAAAGAGAGAACAGCTTACGGCCAATGTGGTTGAACTGGAACGAGTACATAGCCGGACAGGTGCCCCTAGAATATGGCGCCAACTGAAAGCAGCTAGAGCGCAGCTGGCAAGCCTGGACATCGATAGAGCGGAATATGCAGCTCTCGGCTTAAACATTCATACTATATAGAGAGGGATAAAACGGGATGTCTTCTAGCCAGCAAACTGAGAGCCCGCGCTCAGCGTTCCAAAATTGCCGCCCTCCAGAATATGAAGGGTGATACAATGGAGCTAGATAACCAGATAGCCGAAACCCTCAGGGAGTTCTTTGCCTCCCTATATAGTAAACATCCGCAACTGCATACGGATGGAGAGACATATCTCCAACATGCCGCCACGACGGCCTTAAATGCCGCGGGGGGGAGAAGCTTTTGATGCGTCGATTAGGATCGACGAAGTGATAGGTGCAATCTCCTGTCTTAAGCCTTTGAAATCCCCGGGGCCTGATGGCTTTTCTGCTGGGTTTTATAAAGCGTTCTGTCCACTCATAGCCCCGATCTTAACTCGCCTTTTTAACTCGTTCCAAGGTCCCGGATCTATCCCCTCAGACATGCTTGCCGCTGATATAGTCGTCCTTCCCAAGCCTGGGAAGGATGCTACCCAATGTGGATCATATCGGCTGATCTCCTTACTCAACCTGGATCTAAAGTTGTTCACAGGGGTTCTCGTGGCCAGATTGGGTCCACTCATGCCAGGCATCATCGAACCAGACCAATCCGGTTTTATTCCCAATAGACAAAGTAGCGATAACACCAAACGAATCATGCATCTAATAGACAAAGCCCATCGCACCAAGATGGATGCCCTTTTACTGTCGATAGATGCTGAAAAGGCATTCGACCGAGTGGATTGGAGTTTTATGGAAAAGACACTGGCGCACTTTGGTATCAGTGAGCGATTCAGGGCATGGGTGACAAGCTGCTATGACAAACCCACAGCTATGACCCGGGTTAATGGGACAATCTCTGAGCCCTTTGACATCCGACTGGGCACGAGGCAGGGATGCCCATTGTCGCCCCTTCTTTTTGCGCTCTATGTAGAGACCCTAGCACAATGGATACAAGATAATCCCGACATCCTTGGCATCCCCTTCGGAGGGGAGAAGCACCCAATCAGTTTGTATGCGGACGATATCCTGGCGGCCTTGGAGACACCCAAGCATTCGGTGCCGGCTTTCCTCCGGGAACTGCATACTTTTGGCGACGTCTCCGGTTTCAAAATAAATATGGGGAAGTCCATGATCCTACCGCTCGGCCTCAATGAGAATCTAACAGGGAGAACAAACAGAGAGTTCGGAGCGCTCCAACTTCAAGACAAGATCTCATACTTGGGGATAGTTCTGGCCCCTTCCACTGGGCAAACAATCGCCCTAAATTATTCCAACCTCCTCTCGCAAATACAGGGGGATCTGCGTCGGTGGCAGAAGCAGCCATTGTCGCCTATGGGCCGCGTCGCTGCAGTTAAGATGTCTATCTTCCCTAAAGTGCTATACTATTTTCAGACCATCCCAGCTTAGCCTCCGAAAGGCGCCATTTACAAATTGCAAAGCGTGGTGCAACAATTCATCTGGGCCAGGAAGAGACCGCGGATGCGCAGATATCTAGCCTGCCGTCCCCCTGACGAAGGAGGGCTGGGGATTCCCAATCTATTGGAATAATTCCGGGCGTCACAACTTAGGTATTTGGTGGAATGGAGCAGACTGGAATCAGAAAAGAGGTGGCTGTTTCAAGATAGGGCACTGGCACAGCTATCCCTTTGGAAGGTGCCATTCCTCAAATGCCCTGATAGGCCCCTGAACCTCGCAGGCTCCCCATTTACATGCACTGTGCAGCAAGTGTGGGACACAGTGGCCACTAAACGTGGATTCACCTCCTTCCCCTCACCACTAGCACCCCTATTTGATAATCCGGAATTCCCAGAAGAGCGAGCGTTCCCACAATGGCGGGCATCAGTTTGCAAGTCAGCCGGACATCTGTTTGACTTGGAAGGGTTCCTCCAGTTCTCACAGGTACCACAAGCATACGATATCAAGGGACTGAAAAGATTCCAATACTTCCAAATCCATCACTGGCTATTACACCCAGATGTGCGCCCGATGGTCGGTAGGAAATTGACGGCCTACGAGAAATGGCTCATAACCAAAACCTCGGACAGGAGGATGATCTCTGAACTCTATGGGTTGATACGTCCTCCGGCCCGTCCAGGGCCCTCGGCCGCACAACGGCGATGGGCGCGAGAACTTGGGAGAGAGCTTTCCGAAAAGGAATGGCGCGATATCTACTTTCGGGCGAATCACACGGCCAGGAACACAGCAAGTAGAGAAGCAGCGGTCAAGGTGGTGACCTACTGGTACTTGACACCTGCCAGACTGAACAAGGGGAATCCCGATCGCAGTCCGACATGTTGGAGGGAATGCGACGAAGAGTGTACTCTGACTCACCTGCTATGGGAATGCAGGGAAGTGACTGGATACTGGACGGCTGTCCTAGAGGACATTGACAAACAATTTGACACAGAAATCCCACGCTTACCTGCATACACTTTGATGGGGCTACCCAACTCGCTTACATACCCACTGAATTCAGTTAAGGGGAAGCAAATGTGCCTGGCTCTGGGAGCAGTGGTACAACACATTATCTCCTTATAGAGCACACAGAATAGACCAACACATAAGGGATGGCTACACAAATTGTGGTACACTCTAGGCATGGAGAGAATTCAAGCTAGCCTGACACAATCAACGGACGTATTTACCACTATATGGCAACCTCTAATATCCATGCTAGCGTTGGAATTCAATGAAGTCACATACCCGAAATACCTTCACCTTCCTAAAAACCTGTGGCAGTCTCCCTGAACATGGTACACTTAGACTCTATACTTAATAACCTAATAAAGATCCGTTATGGCACACAGGTCCGGGGAGGGGGGAGTTGGGATACGGGGAAGGGGGGGGGATGGGAGTTTTTATTCGATTAGCTATCGCATATTGCATAGACAGGCCTGGCCTCTACCCTAACTTGCCGGCTCAAGCAGTTGATTTCCAAACGGAATTGTATAATGGTCTCCAATGCTGGGGGGCGGAGGGGCTGGAAGGAAGGATGGAAAGGGACCTAAAGGGCAGAGAAAGGGATAAATTGCTGTATGTAATATGTCTTTTCACTTGTCTGCAGCCAATCAATAGAACTTCATTTTCTATCATCCATCAGCACACCACCCAATGGGCCCTGCTCTCCTCCCCATCCCGACCTACTTACCAGCCCAGATGCTCAGCGGGCATGCAAGTGGCACATCAATTCAATTCAATTTATCTTTATTCGGATATAATATATATCCATAAAAGTACAACATCACTGTTAATTCACATGTAACTACAATCATCTCTCATGAATAAAATAGTTAATAAATGTAGATGAATTTATTAAATTGAATATCATAAAACCTGTACATACAGCTTATCAGTGCAGTTTTTAAAAATAAGTAAATTTGACTGATAATTCATACAAGGACCAACAACCTTACTGTGCAAAAAACGCGAGTGTAAACTTTTAAACACTGTGCAAAATGGGCAATTTGTAAACATCCGACTGTGTAGAAAACAGGTTTGTCACGTGTGTTACAATCTGTTGGGTACCAGAAGGCCCTGTATATACCTATATTAATAAATTACAAATAGGCAATAATTTGCCTTGTGTGAACCATAAAAGTATCCCCAACATAACTGTGCAAAATTCACAAGATGTAAACATAATCATAGTACAAATAAGCGATTTATACTGACCGACTTTACACAAGATAGACATATCATAAATAGACATAGTCAAATGAAAAATTTTAGCAAATTGGTAAAACCTATCACGGGGCGGTCATAGAGGCTCGAGATTTGACAGCTGCTCGTAAAAAGGAGCTAACACGGTAAATCCTATCCTCACAGCCCAGTTGCAATATTTCTTGATATGCAGAGTTATGATTAGTCGTCTCATTTGCCTTAAAATAGGGGATTAGATATTGTTTTGTGTACCTTACATAAAATTTACAGGAGAACATAAAATGTGGTAGTGTTTGTTTACAACCGTCACCACATGGACAAAATGTCTCCTCCAGATTTTTATTAAAACCAATCGGAAAGGAGAGTAGATATTTTAGACTGTTATCCCTAAGTCGGAAGAGCAAGCTCCTGTTCCATCTCCCGATGTTTTTCCTTAGATACTCCTGTGGTTTAGAATAGTTGGTACCTGCTGTCCTTAAAATAGGCATATATCTAGGCTTTCCTGTTTTCAGTTTCTATTTTTGGTAAATTCTGGTGGGGTTTTTTCAGTTTTTTCAATATCTTAAAAAACAGTGGTTATCAGTGGTTACACATTTTTGTGCCATTAAAAACAACAGAAACAGTGTTTTTCCGGTGTTTATGGAATTTTAATTTAATTTTTATTATTGCTTTCTTTCTGCACTGATAGTGCATGTGTATAGGTAGTGTGTGCACAGGGTATGTATGAGGACAAAATACATTTTTACTCCACCAGAATGGATTACTAAGTCAATAGCATTCTTCATTAACTCTGAAGATTGTAAAGATGCTTTCAGCATACACTCTAGCAAGTGACAAGGATATTTTACAGGGAAGCACTTCAGCTCAGGTATCGATTTTGACAGGCCATCATACAACTTGTTCATATACGTAGCTGAATTACTGCAAATACAAACAATATCACTCCAATCTTAATTGAACTTGGTAGGAACTTTTTTCAGCAGCATTCCAAGTGACACTGTTCCATGTTTACCAAATGCCTGGCGTCATGTTTTCACCACTATCTCAGATGCTTGGTGACAATATTCGTTTCACACATACCTGTCACTACATCTTGCATTGAATGTTTGAAAACTGGGCTGTTTGGCAATTCACTTACAATCAATACTGACTCACTAGAAAGGGGGACAGATGTATCAAAGGACTTCACCCATTCTCTGTCTGTGGGTAAATGTGATGCTACATATTAGGAAAGATTCTGATTAATCCAGCCATTTCACCTATCAGTGAAGTCAAATGTAGCCAAAATTTCAAATATGATTTTGATATTTCCCAATTCTCTACAGTTTATACAATAACTAAATAAGACCTAAAAATGCATCTAAACACTGCATCTTTAGACCAAAGACCACAAACCTAAATAAAACAGAAGGAAGAAGAGACAATGTTTCAGTGACGTCCCTAAACAACAAAACTCAAGCAGAATAATGTAAGCCCAGTCTCTCTTGATACTACCTTGTATAACAAAGTTACATTGTATTGGCCACTTAAGGACGAAATAAAAATGACTCTTTCACTCATCTTTTCCTTTCTTTGAAGGGCACTTAGTTTGTGGTTGCAAAGGTGTTTTTTCAGTGTTTATATGATTACACCAGTGATGGCTATTTTCCTTTTGGTGGGGTTTTATCAGTTATTATAGGTTTAAACCTAAAACCAAATAGCCTACATATATCTAATAATAGATGGCTTACAAGACTCGATCTTTACTCTATCTTTGCAATATAGGTCGTATAATGCGTCCCTTGCTGATTTTAAAATTGTATTTTCAACAGCAGAGGGAAAAAGGAAAGTGTGTTCTAAATGAATGCTAGCTAAGCTTTTATGTACAGCATTAAGCCAAGGTATATATTTACCCCTATCACATCTGAGGCAATCTGTGATGATCCGTTGGGTTAGAGTGGCAGCAGGATTTCGCCATATCTTTAACCAAAATAAGGCGGGGCGGGATTTAATAAAGTCCTCGACATAGTGTAAGTTCAGTTCTTTGTGGCATATGAAGGTGGGTGATGAAATTTGTGCCCCAAGTAACCTTCTGCAAAATCTGTTTTCTTCCACTTGTATGCCGCTGCAGTCTGCGTGCCCCCATACTTCAGAACCATAGGTCACAGTAGGCAGACACTGGGCTCTATAAATCTGCAGAAATGGGGACACCACTTCTGCCTTTCTGGGTTGTCACAGACTAATTATAGAGTTAATTGCTGTGCCAAGTTTGTTTCTACCTCTAGCTACATGCGATTGCCATGAGCCCGTGTCAGAAAAGACTAGGCCCAGATAGGGGAAAGTGCTAGTGCTTTTTAAGAGATCACTTCCGATCCTTATATTCGTTATACAGTACTTTTTAGGTCCACATGACATTATGAAAGATTTGTTAAAATTGGTACGTAATCCCAACTCTTCCATAAAAGAGACAAAACCTGAAATTAAAATACGTAATGTTTTAGGTGTGCGGCCCATGAGGACCGCGTCGTCTGCATATAAAAGTGCGGGGTACAGGTGACCATTTATTTTTGGTACATCACTAGTCAGTTCAATCAGGGAATTATTCAATTCATTAATATAAAGAATAAAAAGCAGGGGGGACAAGTGGCACATCAAAGTCAACCCCCTCTTTGCCTCACTGCACCAAGCACCAGGAACTCTTGTCCCTACCGACCGCTACCCTGCTACGCTCGTCTGCACTCTCAACACTCACTGTACTGCTGCCACACTGCACCACATAACACAGAGGGGGCAGTCACATGTGCCTTCTACAAGTTCACATGCACTATCTCAACATCCTAAACCCACCAGTACCACATCAACAGAACCCCACTTGATCAAACACATATATAAGCCACCTGCTCACATGGACCAACCATCACCCATGCCACACTCGCATGCATGCTCCTCAACAGGCAGTTGCTCACTAAACATGCCACAGAGGTATGGGACCTACTGCTTGACCACTTTCTAGATCTGCTCTTCCTCATGAACAAATGAAGCTAAACCCAACCGTTGCACCAAAATCGCTACAGCTATTCCTGCTGGCTACAAGACCGCCAAGCAAGACCGTCGGTATAAGTCCAAAGGCGTAGTTGGTATCATATTCAGAGACATCAGCTGCACTACACATAGGCACACCCTTACCAGCTACATGGAACACGCACATTCAAGATTTTTATTTTTGTTTAAACATTTTTTTATTGTTTTCTTACCAACATACCAATCCAATTCCCACAAAAGCCCCAGCAACTCACCAGAGAATATTACATATGTCATTTCAACCATTTATGCATTGGAGAAGTTACCCTTCCCGCTGGGGCCCCCCCCTCCCACTCCCTCCCGCAACCCATGTCAGTGTGCCCCCGTCTTCCTATCCCCCCACTGATGTGGCCCTCCCTATTACTATGATGCATATAGGGGTATTCAAACCTGTCTCTGTCAGCTTGGGCGTTCCCCTGGGTTCAGCCGCGTTGAATGTGTCCACCTACCATAGTGACCCCCCTCCTACTCCCCGCTTATCGCATCCTCATGTCGGTCAGGTATGCCCCCCTCTCCTATGGTTTCTGACATCAGACCCTGAAGTTCAACCACTAGTGACTCTCATGCACGGGCCGTCGCTAACGCCTTTTCGTCGTTCCTCCTATGCGCTAATTGCAGGCGAAGTGTGCCCTCCGCGCCTGCCCATTTCGCGAACGCCGTCCTCCACCTCAGAAAGCTAGGCCCCACCCTTGACTTCCAATGCATGGTTAGCTCCCTCTTGGCCATGATCAACCCTAAGTCACAGAACTTGCTAGTAACCTTCGTGCGGCGGGTGTGGGGGAACCAAAGCAACAGGTAGGCCCCCATCTCAAAATCGATGTTGCGATCTGTCACTTGGTTCAGGCATTCCGTGACGTCTTCCCAGTAACTACCCAGCGCCGCGCAAGACCAAAACATATGGCGAAAATCAGCCCCATCTCCCCCACACCGCGGGCACTGAGAATGGGTGCCCCCAAAATATTGCAATATCTTAACTGGCGTCCGGTATGCCCTGTTCAGTGTAAAAAACTGTACTAGCTGAAACCGGGCATTACGCGTAACCTTCCAGGCCCGCCGCACCAACGCTGACCATGTCAACTCGGGGATGGGCTTCCCAAGGTCAGCTTCCCATTTATCTTTCAACGTGACTAGGGGCAGCAAGCGCTCCGTCGACAGCCGTCGATATAGGCAGGTAATAGCCCCGAACGAACCCGCGGCCATAACCACATATTGGCAGCCCGCGGCGACTGGTGGTTCCGAGAGCCCCGCATTCCAGTGCTTCTGGAGGCCTGTTATGAGAGCAGCGTGAAGTAAATAATATCCCCGTGGGAGCCCATAAGAGTCCTGCAGTTCCTGGAAGGGTAAGAGCACCTCCTCCCTATATAAGTCGCCCACCACTTGTACGCCAAGGTCCTCCCAAGCGGCTAGTCCCGACCAATCACCCCTGTGCGGGAGCGCCGTGCACATACCAAGGGGGATCTCCGGGGCATAAGGGTGGATAATGGCGGCCCTCCTCTGACATCGGTTCCAGCACAACCTAAGGGTGCGTTCCTCAAGAGTGAGCTGGGCTAGGTCCATCTGCTGTTGGAGGACTATGAAAGAAAGCACATGGCGAGGAATTAACCTGCCCTGTGGGCCCTCTGGGCCTCTAAACTCCCTTGCCACCGCCTGTGTGAGCCATTGTAATTGTGCTGCCAGATAATACCACTCGAAGTCTGGGACCGCCAGGCCCCCCTCCACGCACATTCAAGATATACACCACAACCAAGTTCTCCCCTGGTGGAACCCTCTGATACAGACCACCAGGACCACACAAGAATTTTGGCAGCAACATCATGGACTTGGTTGCATCCCTCATCAACTCCAACACCTTCATCTTCCTCGAAGGCCTTAACTTTCACCTAGAAAACCACACCATCCCAAACTCTATGGCCCCTCTAGAAAGCCTCAGAAACCTCAGCCTCACCCAACACATTACCAAACCCACCCACACTGCAGACAATCTAATGGACCAGATTTTCTCTCGAATCAGTAACATCAGCAGAAAATCCAGTTACTGACCTGGACAGACCACACCCTCATCAGTTTCAACATACCCATCCCGCACCACCACATACCTACCACCAGCGGACCCACTCGCCACAGTTAGAAAAGCATGCTAGAAAAGGACTGGGCTTCTACCCTTTCCGTGACCAGTCCCAAGCAAACTTGCCACTTGCCGAAAGCCATCAAGAACCTCAACAGCTGGATCACTGCATATGCCAACACCCTGCTCCCCTCGAGTGCAACTCAACAGCAACAGCAACAGCCAAACCAAAGGCCAGCTGGTACTTTGACGCCGGCACAAATAGCAGTAAGGAAAACTTTGCCATCATCATAGAAGACCTTCTCTCCTGAGGCGGAAGCCGGGAGCTACAACTCCCAATGTACTTTCCCTATGAATGGTGGTTATTCCTAAAATGATGACGAAAATCGACAGAAAGAAGGTAGGCAGTCCTATGAATCTCATCTATAAAATGCAGTAATAAGTCCACACATGGACACTTAATATGTGACCAGACAGCATTGTCTTTAAGAACAGGACACTCTTAACTGTCGATTTTCGTCATCATTTTAGGAATAACCACCATTCATAGGGAAAGTACATTGGGAGTTGTTTTATGTCAGAGAAGCCACATAAACAATATACAACTTCACGGCTTCTTCAGAGAAATAATAGTCACAGCTTAGGTTGTTTAGTCCATAAGTAGATAATGGTAATTTGATACACCGCAACTAATAAGGCCCTTTACATTGCAACAAATTCTCCTTGGAATCCCAAAGGGTTAAGATGGAAGGTGTAATACTGAAAATCTTGACACTACACTTTGTATGTATTACACCAAGACCTTAAGAACCAGATGAATTAGACACCCATACTGGAGATAGATTGTGTTAATATGTATTATAATTATGTAAATATTGTATATAAATAGTGGATGTATATAGTCTCTTTTTTTTCTTTTTTCTGTTGATACACTGTACATATGATGAGCGCAATTTTGTATACATGAACAATTATAGTGTGTTGTTTTTGCTCTCTTTGTAATGTATTATAGGAGCTAAGAAATCATGGCTGCCTGAGGAAGGCTGAACGCCGAATCGCGCGTAGACTGAAATCGAATAGAGCCATGTTGTATAACAATTTTCTTTTCTGTGCTTGAATATAAATTGAAACACAATTATTTGACCAAACAGGCATTAATGCAGTATCCAGAATAGGAATTGCTTATATAAAAAAGACATTGTAAACAAAAGACATTGTGGAATATGAAATGATTCACTAGATGTATGTCCATAAATAAATGTAAAAAGATATTTTTTTTTAAAAAATAACGAATAAATGAATGCAAATAATTTATTATTGCTTGAGTCCTATTTTGGTTAATGAAAGAGAAAAATTTCTATGCACAGTTGTATAAAATACTTCTTTTATGTACATTTGTCTATATATTTTGAGGGCACTTTCTTTGTATACTCACACTATATTCGTATAAGTTTCCTATATATTGTTTCATAAACTGACCATTTCCTAATACCTTTCGAGCTACCTTTGACTCAAATTGTCAAACAAGAATCTGCCATCAGAACTCAAGGCAGAAAATGGCACAAACTCACACCTACTGCCCTAGAGCAAAGCTACCATAACAATTTGACCCTTCTTCCGGACGATCTTAACGAAGCGGTGCGTATACTAAATAGTGATCTAACGACAGCTATTGAGAAAGTTGCCCCTTTACAAATCCTTACTTCCCACAGACAAAAACCTTCGGCCCCATGGTTCACTCTAGAACTACGGGCACACAGAAGCATGTGCAAAAAGTTGGAACGACTTTGGAGACAGAACTATGATCCAGGAGCCAAGGCCCTTTACCGACAAGGCCTTAAAGAGTTTCGCAAACTCAAACGCGACTCCATGAGCACCTATTTTTCAAACACTATTGCCAAAGCAAAAAACTCGACCAAGGCCCTATTTAATATAGTGAAAGATTTCACTCATCCCAGTGCACTGTTCACTCCAGTACCTATGTCCCAAGCACTGAGTGAAAACCTATCAAACTTCTTTGAAGAAAAAATTGCCAACATTGCGGCAACTATTCTTCAGAACGGCACCGACATCACCAAAGACCTAGCCTCCAATTGCAAACATGCATTCACTGCATTCCAACCACTTACCAAGGAGCTTGCTCTGAATTTATTTTTGGAATGTAAATCTGGCTCCCCTTTGGACCCAGCCCCAGCCCTTATCATGAACGAAATTGCCCCCCTAATCATTGACCCCCTACTTGACATCTGGAATTCCTCTTTACTTACTGGAGTTGTTCCCTCCGCCTGGAAACACGCAATGCTAATCCCAATCCAAAAAAAACCTGGCATTGATCCTACCTGTTTAAACAACTACCGACCGATCTCACTTTTACCCAAGCCCGCAAAAGTTCTGGAAAAAGCTGTTCATAAACAACTATCCCACTACCTGGAATCTAACTCCTTATTCCATGATACCCAATCAGGTTTCAGACCAGACTATAGTACTGAGTCGCCGCTACTCGAGGTATCCGAGTCGATCCGAGAATGCACGGATAGGGGAGAGGAGGCCATGCTGGTCCTCCTCGACCTATCCGCGGCATTTGACACCATCTCTCATGACAAACTTCTAACTCGCCTGCAAGAAGTAGGTGTCTGCGGGTCACCCCTCTCATGGGTAAAATCTTTTCTTACTAACAGAGTACAACAAGTGATGCTGGGATCCTTTCTCTCCACCAAAAAACCACTGATCAGGGGCGTTCCGCAGGGCTCTGCCCTTAGCCCGCTCCTTTTCAATGTATATCTCAAACCACTGGCAAAAGTAGTTGAATCCTGTGGCGTCAAAGTAACCTTCTACGCAGACGACACCCACTGGTGTTCTCCTTCAAAGACCACACCGAAAAATCATTTTACAACTTTCGCCTTTGTATGCTTAATATCGCCTCCTGGATGTCTGCCAACAACCTAAAGCTCAATACAGATAAGACCGAAGTCTTATTCTTTAATCAAAAATCACCTTTACCTTTCAATCTCTGGTGGCCGACTGCACTCAACACCCCCCCCACCCCCCCCCCCGGAACCTGTTCAAGCCGCCCGTAACCTAGGCTTCCAATTTGACACCACCCTCTCCTGTAAGACTCAAATCAACAAAGTCACCTCAGCCTGTTTCGGGAAGCTACGAATGATAAAAAAAATCATCCCCTACCTACCGCTGGACTCCCGAAAAACAGTAGTCCATGCCCTCATCACCGCTCATCTAGACTACGCCAACAGCTTGTACGTAGGTGCCCCTACTTACCTCATTAACCAACTACAAAAAGTTCAGAATGCTACAGCAAGGCTAATTTGCAATATTCCTTACCGTCATTCCATTTCACCCCACCTCATCATACTTCACTGGCTCCCAATAAAACTGCGCATTCAATTCAAAGCCTTAACCTTGGCCTTTAGAACTCTCACTGATCGAGGCCCCTCCTACCTACGTCGCAGAATGAGGTTTTCACAAGCACCACGAAACCTCAGATCCAACCATCTCCGCCTCATGATCTGCCCCCATTTTCGCCTTGCCCGCACGGGAGGAAGGGCCCTTGCAGTAGCCACCTCCAAACTATGGAATCAGCTACCCACAGAATTAAGATTTCTGATGTCAGAACCCCTATTTCGGAAAAAACTAAAGACCTGGTTATTTTCCCAGATCTAATTCTAATCCTTCCTTTCAAACTCCCCTGACCCTTCTGAGATAATGTCTTCAGCGCCGGGACACCGTCGGAGGTAGCTGTGCGCTCTACAAAATACTAAATAAATAAATAAATAAATAAATCAAAAATTTCATTGTGCCTCCTACTGCCTCCAGCCCCCCTCCCCCCGAAACAAGCTCTCAAAGTTCTTCTGTAACAAAATCACCTCCTAAAATCGCAACGTCGACCCTGAACTTGACCCTATCACTGTCGCAGTGCAAATGCCACCATGGCCAAAGAACTAGATCCTGACCTCATAGCCTGCTGTTACCATGAAGACAATCCCACTCAAGGCCCCATCTGACCCATGCCCCCACCACGACTTCACCAAAGGACTCTTATCAATCAGTGAAGCACCCCCATCAACTCAGCCACATTCAAGAACACCATGACCCTGCTCAAGAAACCATCTGCTTACTGAGCAACACTCTTCATCTACAGACCCTTCTCCCTCCTGCCATACCTGGCCAGGAGCTTAGGGAAACCAATCAACTGTGACCTCACCGATCACCTCGCCAACCACTAGCTCCTCAATGCCAAACAGTCCGGATTCAGGCCCAACTGCAGTAAGAAACAGCACTCAGCACCACCTCAGATGACATCCGCATGATCCTTAACAGAGAAGACATGGCATTCCTCATTCTCCTGGACCACTCTGCAGTATTTAACACAGCCTCACACCCCATCTCATCAGATGCCTGGACGAGATTGGCATCCATGGAACTGCTCTCCGCTGGATCTTTTCCTTAATAATAGATAGAACACAAGCTGTCAGTCTTATAAAGAAAAAAGAATAATGAGTGATTTGTAAAGCACTTGGTTACATCGGAAATGGTGTGTCCCCGCGCTGAGCCCAGGACCTACGTAGATAGAGATACAGAGGAGACTATAGAGGTACTAGGTGGAGCTAAACAGACAAGTTTTGAGTTTGTTCCTAAATATTTTCTCAGAAGGTTCTGCTATCAGGTGAGGCTGTAACGAATTCCAGGCCAGGAAGGAAAAAGAGCATGCCCCTAGTCTGGCCCGACGGACACGGGGCAACTCTGCTAACTTGGCTTTAGAAGACCTTAAGTTGCGGGATGAAGAGTATGGTTGAATCAAGGAGGGAAGATATTTGGGACCATTCTGGAAGAGAATTCTATAGGAGAAGCACATGGATTTGAAGCGAATTCTTTTTTTTTTTTTTACAAGGGGAGCCAGTGAAGACGGGTGAAGGCTGCTGATGCCAATGATGTTCTAGGGAGGTTGAGTACCAGGCGTGCAGACACTTTTTGGACTTTTTGAAAAATGTTCAGATTGACCTTGGTTTCTCCCAGGTACAGGACGTTGCAGTAATCTAGCTGTGATGTTACAAAGGTATGAACAATAGTTTTACGTGACTCCATAGGGATTAAGTCTCAGATTTTTCTTGGGGTCTTGAGAGTACCAAAGCATTTCCCTGCTGCACTGCTAATCTGTTGATCAAAGGTGAGTTTGGAATCAAACCATACCCCCAGATTTTTAACTTTGGGTTTAGGTT
Source organism: Triturus cristatus (assembly GCF_964204655.1). Taxonomy (NCBI): domain Eukaryota; kingdom Metazoa; phylum Chordata; class Amphibia; order Caudata; family Salamandridae; genus Triturus; species Triturus cristatus. The sequence continues at coordinate 284,063,424 of NC_140594.1, read as the reverse complement.
CAGGGATCTGCCCAAGGCATCCGGCCACCAGGCCAATGTCTAGATGGATGGGGCCTTGCCCACAATCAACATTTCCGTTTTGTTGGCGTTTAGTTTCAAGCAGCTGTTACAGATCCATGTGGCTACCTCTATCAGGCAGGAATTGTTTTGAAGTTCACCCTCAGGCTGCGAGAGTGTGACAATTAGCAGTGTCACGGTGCGTGACACTAGTTTTACCTTTTGCCTGTCTATAATGTCGGCTAAGGTGCGGATGTATAAATTAAACAAGGTAGGGCTTATAGTATTGAGCCCTGTGGGAGTCTCGGATACAAAAGGCTTCTGGGCAACTTGAAAAGTACGATCCTTCAGAAAGGATGTGAGCCATTTAAACACCAAACCCCAACACCGCACTCCCCCAGCCTCCGAATCAAAAGGCGATGGGAGACAGTGTTGAATGCCATGCTCAGATAAAGCAATATCAGTGCTGAGGTCTGACCTTTATCCGCACTCTGTTTCAGAGTTTACCCTGCGAGAAGTAGGGCTGACTCATTGTCCTATATAGCTTTATTCAGAAGCATAGAAGACATCCAAAAAGCATTTGTGCAAAACATACATCATTATCCTTTCATTTCATACAATAGAATACAATTGTGTGAATAAAAAATACAGTATAAACATAGGTTAAAATTATTAAAAACATACCGAATTTGATGCTGCTAGGCCTTTTCCCCCCCTGTGCTAAGCCTTTTTTTGGCAATTTGGGGTAGTTTGTGCTTGGGCCCCTGTAACATTTTGACCACATAATGTATCCATGCCAAATTTGCGTCCTTTTCTTCCAACATCATGGGGATTTTAAAGGTACCCAGGGTTTGTGGATTCCCCTGGAGGGGACCCAGAAATTAGCCAAAATACAGCTAAATTTTGGGGTTTTTTGGAAAAATTGGAAAAAAGGGCTACAGATGAAAGAGTCAGTTTTTTTCCCTGCAAGTGGTATCAAAAAAGGGGTTGTGGTGCTGAATTCACCATCTTCCCAGCTTTAAGGGTCAAACCAACATTTTTTACACCGTTTTGGCATTTTGGGGGGGACAATAGCCTATTTTTGCTATTTTTTGTTCGTTCAACCTCCTTCCAGTTAATGGTAGAAATGAGTATGAAAGCAATAATGGATCCTAGACAGTTATACATTTTACAAACGTAGACAAAAATCTGAATCCAGCAAGGGGTCATTTGTGTAGATCCTTCAAGGTTTCTTTATAGAAACTAACCGTTGAATATAGGAACAATTTAAAATTAGTTTAAAAAAACAGCCATTTGTGTCAATGTTTTCACCTGTAACTTCTTCTAATTATGACAGCTGTTTCAAAGCAATATACCGTTACATCTACATGGACCTTTCTGGTTGTGGGGATATATAGGACTTGTAGGTTCACCACAAACCCAAAGCCAATAACTGAGCAGGGTCTTGCAATGGTTTTTTATTATGTCCCGGGTGTATAGCAATTAATTTGGAAAAATATATACATGGAAAAATCGGTATGAGAGACACCTATGTATTTCTGAAATTGGAACAATATATAGAGTTTAGAAACAGTAGATATTTGCACATTTCTGAAATTGTGAGTACCCATACTAGCATGAGAATTATAGGTCATTTTTCAAAATGACTTATTTTTTACACATTGTCTTTCATTTCGAAGGCAGAAATGTATCGAATGTCAATAGGTAATAACAATTGCTCTGCAATTCTGTGTTACCCTAAGTCTCCCGATAAAAATGGTACCTCACTTGTGTGGGTAGGCCTAGCGTCCGCGACAGGAAACGGCTCCAAATGCAACGTGAACACACTATTTATACAGTGAAAACTGACCCTTTTTTTTTGGCAAAGTGCCTAGCTGTAGATTTTGAACCCTAGCTCTGTCGGCAACTAGGGAAACCTAGCAAACCTATACATTTTTGAAAACTAGATACCCAGGGGAATCCAGGATGGGGTGACTTGACTGACTCCGACCAGGTTCTATTACCCAGAATCCCTTGCAAACTTACAAATCTGTTAAACACATTTTCCTCACATTTATGTGGTGGAAAGTTCTGGAATCTGCGTGGATCCACAAAATTCCACCCACCCCGTGTTCCCCAAAGTCTTCCGAGAGAAATGGTACCTCACTTGTGTGGGTAGGCCTAGTGCCCGTGACAGGAAACGGCCCATAACGCAACGTGGACACACCACATTTTCACAGTGGAAATGGACCCTTTTTTGCAAAGTGCACAGCTGTACATTTTGAACCCTAACTCTGCCAGCACCTAGGGAAACATAGCAAACATATACATTTTTGAAAACTAGACACCCAGGGAAATCCAGGATGGGGTGACTTGACTGGCTCTCACCAGGTTCTGTTACTCAGAATCCCTTGCAAACCTAAACCTTTTTCAGAAATGTGTGGGTTTGATAGGTTTCCCTGGATGGCGGTGAGCCCGGGGCCAAAGAACCAGGTGCCCCGCCCCCCCGAAACCAGGTAGTATTGTTCTAGGTAATTTTGAAGTCTCCACAGTACGATTTGGGCCATTTCCTGTTGCAGCCACTATGCCTACCCACACAAGTGAGGGACCATTTTTATCGGGAGACCTGGGGGAACGCTGGGTGGTAGGAAATTTGTGTCGGCCCGGTGATCCTACAACTTCCCCACACTGGAATGTGAAAACCGAGGTGACCCCGCCTTGCAAAACCAGGTTGTTTTGTGATAGGTCATTTTGATGTCTCCTCAATACGTTTTGGGCCCTTGCTTGTCACCGGTACTTGACCCACCCACACAAGTGAGGTACCATTTTTCTCGAAAGACTTTGGGGAATGCACGGTGTGTGGAATTTTGTGGATCCACACACATTCTAGAACTTTCCTCCACAGAAATGTGAGGAAAGTGTGCTTTTTTTAAACAAATTTTGAGGTTTACAAGGGATTCTGGGTAACAGAACCTGGTGAAAGCCAGTCGAGTCACCCCGTCCTGGATTCCCCTCGGTGTGTAGTTTTAAAAAATGTGTAGGTTTGCTAGGTTTCCCTAGGTGCCGGCTGCACTAGGACCCAAAATCCACAAATAGACACATTCCCCCCAAAAAAGTCAGTGCCTATTGGGCTTTCTGCCACCCTGGGGAGGGGGGATATCAGGGGCTATTGCCACGATATGCCCACGGGGGGGCAGAAAGACTGTGGCTATTCTTTTGGGGGGGTTGGGGGCATTGGGATGCCCATTCTGGTCGGCCCCCACCCCTGCGTATAAAAAGCCAGCATATTCGCTGGGGCATAGTGGGCTTTTTGCCCCCCCCCCCCGGGGGGGGGGCAGATCACGGGCTACTTCCCCATCTGCCTCCTGGGAGGGGCAAAAAGACTGTGGCATCTTTTTTTGGGTGGGTGGGGGCATTGGCATGTCCATTCTTGGCAGCCCCCACCCGAACTTTGAGAAAAACAAATCCCTGGTGGCTAGTGGGCTTTTTGCCCCCTAGGGGGTGCAGATAAGGTGCTATTTCCCCATCTGCCTCCCAGGGGGGTGCAGAAAGACTAGCATTTTTTATTTGGGTAGGGGCATTGACATGCCCAATCCGGGCAGCCCCCACCCCTACCTATATTAAAAAAACAAATCCCTGGCGCTTAGTGGGCTTTCTGCCCCCATCTGCCTCTTGGTGGGGCAGAAAGTCTTTTGTTTTCTTTGGGGGTGTGGTGGGGGCATTTGCATGCCCATTCTGGGCAGCCCCCAACCCAGGCCTATAAAAAAAGAATCCCTGGCATCTAGGGTGCTTTCTCCCGTCTTTCTACGTGCTCAGGGGACTGAGATAGCCCCCTGAGCACTTAGAAAGGGAAACTGAAATGAGCCTCTTGGCTCATTTCAGTTTCACTGAAATGACGTCAGCGAGACGTGCGCGTTGATCGTCATTTTAGGGACACCGGGGGGGGGGCCTCAGAAGCTGGGGAAGCTATTCCCCAGCTCCCGAGGCTCTTGGGTGGATTTCCAGTGCCATGGCGTTGGACGCGTGGGAGCTGTCCGACGCACATGAGCACTGATGCGTCGGACAGCTCCCGCGCATCCGCTGCATCGAAGGGGTTAAATACATTTCCTACAAATATTAAAGTGCAGTAGTGCAATGTTTTTGACGTTCATTGACGATTTCTCTTAGTCCCGTAAATCATACTACATATACTCCTCGGGTATATGCACCTTATGCCTTGTTCTAGGCGGTAACTGGTGCCATATTCTTCCTAGCATAGAAAACTGCCCATAGAAAAGATGACATTCCACAACAGATCTTTAGAGTAGACAACTCAGTAGAATCGTCTGCCCTAAATCCAGATTGGTAGGGGTGGAGCGACTCATTGGCTTAAATAAAGCGAGTTAGCTGATTATTGACATGTTTTTTGAGGATTTTTGCAAAGGTAGAAGAGAAATAGGGCTCAGATTTTCTGGGATCGCGAGGTCAAGTGCAAGTTTCTTGAGTAAGTGGAGCACCAAAGTATGCTTCAATCTCTTGGGAACTTGTCCCAAGTTGAGATACATAGTTATGAATTGCTTGAGATAAGGAAGGATAGATGTCATGCCTAGGCACAGTATTCTAGACGGGGCCTGGTTCAAGAGGCGAGCCAGATGGGGCCGTGGATTGGCACCAATGTAGACGAGAGCGAGTTTTGGAGCTCAGGCCCCGGACTCCCATGTTTGTCAATATCCTAAGCCCCCGGTCTTACATTGAAACGGGGAAATTGGCAGCAGACTTCCCCCGGCACCCAGTGGACGTGAAAGGGTGTGATAATTTCCCCTGCAATGCCGGTAAATGCTGAAATTGGCGGTGTGTGGTCCCCGGGAGGCAGCGTACAAAATGGCAACCGCTGTGTGAATTGGAGGCCGGAGCCTGACCCACAGCGAGGAAAGAGGGGAGGAGCAGCTCACGGAGCATGTACAGGCTGTGACGGCGAGTAGAGTTGGCAGTGGATGCTGGAGGCCCCATGGTGACGACCTGCCTGCTTGTGCCATAGCCTGGGGACGAGAGCGATGAGCGGAGACCAGGCTGCGACGCAACGAGAGGTGGAAGGCTGCAATCGGCCGTGTGGAACTGCACGCGCGGTCAGTAATGGTGCGAGCTGGGGGAGCACTGCATTCCTGAGAGGCGTCCCACTCAGTGTCTGAGGTGAGGAGGGGGAGACCAGCTCAGAGGTGCGGGAGACTGGCCCGGCAGCTGGACGCTGTGGTGATTGGGCCCTCCGGCCCTCATGTGCATCAAGGACTGACACGGGACACCAAAGTACTGGTACTGTCAACTGGCCTCGAGCACGTGCGCTCGGCCCCTTTTATTGTCAGGGTCACCTGACTGGTGACGCCTGTGGTGGGTGGGTGTTCAGTGTGGGTTACAGGCACAATGGAACACTAGACTGTATCCAGCCGGATACTACATCCCTCCCAAACTTTAATGAAAGTTAAACCAAAATGAAGTCCGAACCTGTGGGAGAAAACACAAGTTCCAAACAAAACATAAATTGGCGATCATGACTTCCACGTAGTCTCTTGGCTGATGGTCAACTGCCCGCGAGGGTGTTCTGACAGCTGGGACCACTCTGTCTCCTTGGCACGATGTCTGAGTGCTCTACGGATGTGTTCTTTTGGACTTACATCGTGGGAGTGCGCCTCACAATCTCTTTCTAGTACCGCCATCGGTGGAAGTGTGGGTGGAATGGTGGTGGACCACTGTTTGTTTGACTTTCCGCTGGGCGCCCTGGTAGAGGTGTTTCCTCCGACTAGTAGTTGTCTTCTTCCAGGACTCACCGTTGCAGGATATCCCTCTCACGGATACCCCTCTCTCGTGAGTGTCCCCTTTCACTGGACGACCCGGAGGCCCTTTGTTGCCAGGTTTCCACTGGACCGGTGGACCGCCGCCTTGTGGCTCCACTCGCGTTGGGGGAGTCGCTACGGGTCCTCTTTCCGTGTCCGAAGTTCCGCCTGAAAGGGTGCTGTTGCCACTTGGTCCTTCGCGCTCTGCCTTTGTTCTCCCAGGAGCTCCAGAGCCAGCTTCAACAGTCCATCTCTCGTCTTGGGGATCCGCTGCCACCGGTGTCCCTGAGGCCTCTGCCCCTTGGATGTCCACGGTCCTGTTTCCGTGACTTCCCAGAGGTGGTTGTTACCAACGGACCGGCCTGCTCGCTTCTGTCGTCCCCGGGTGACCTGCGGGTTTGCGCATCGACGCATACTCCCAGTGGTGCTGATGGTTTTCCCAGGTACTGAGTCCGGCTGTCCATGCACCTTCTCACTCCCCTCTTCGGGTACTCCTTCTGGTGTGTGTGTTGATCTGTCACGCACACCTCTGTGCTCTTCTCCTTTCCTCTTCGGGTGTTCTCCTTCTCCTTCCATTGCGACGTGATCCAGTCTTCCTGCCTTATTGCTCGTCCTTACCAGGCTTCTTCGTGTAGCGTGCACTCTACGCGTTTCCCTCTGGTCTTGTCCCGCCACTAGGACACTGTCTTCCTTTCACTCTGTGACTGGACCGATTATCGCGACCTTCTGTCTCGTAGTTGCTTCTGATGTTGCTTCTGATGTCGAGTGATGGTACTGGACCTCTTTTCCTACTCCTCCTGGTCCTCTTTGTGAACCTCTCATGGGGCCCTCTTCACTGACGTCGCTTCGGACTTCCTCTTCTCTCCAGCTCTGACCTTCCTCTTCTCTCCGGCTCTGACCTCTTGGCAGGTTAGTGCGCTCTCCGACCTCTTGTAGGTCTGTATCCTCCTTGCGACCATCTGGGTGGTCGGCGTCGTCCTCCTTGCGACCATATTGGTGGTCGGCTTCGTCCTCCTTGCGACCATCTGGGTGGTCAGCACCCTTCGCGCGACCATCTGGGTGGCCGGCACCCTTCGCGCGACCATCTGGGTGGCCGGCAACCTTCGCGCGACCATCTGGGTGGCCGGCAACCTTCGCGCGACCATCTGGGTGGCCGGCAACCTTCGCGCGACCATCTGGGTGGCCGGCTTCACGAGGTGCGTCACGTCGTGTGACTCCCTGCGTTTGCTGAATTGTCGAGTGCTGGTGCATGCTTCTCTTCATACCGTCGCGGTACATCTCCAGAGTCGCGTTGCTCCTTGCGCTGTGTGATTTCTTGATGTGGTGTCTTCTTGGCGCCACGGGGTGTACTTCTTCATCCTTAGCCCGCCAGTGTCGGATACTTGCTGCGCGCTTCTTCGTCAGTGAGTTCCTCTTCGTAGGCGCTGCTGTGTACCTTCCGCATCCGGGGTACATCTGCGCTGAGTCCTTTAGTTCGCTCGAGGGTTCCGCTCCACTTGATGCGGCGACAGCACTGTCCTTGCTGGGGTGGATGTGGCTTAACACCATTCTTCTTTCTCCTTGTCTTGCTGTGGGATGTCGCGGCATCCCGGTGACACACTGTCTCTTCTTCCTTGCGCTTTTGTCGCGTTCCTGCGCTTCTGGGGCATTCCTGCGCTTCTGGGGCATTCCTGCGCGCCTCCGTCGCGTTCCCGTGCACTCACCATTGTGCATCAGTCTGTCCTTGCGGTACATGCCTTGCTGCCTCTTCTCCACGCCTCTCTATTCCTTTCCTGCAGCTGGTGCAATGCTGCTCTCCAGCCACTAGATGGCAGTGCAGGGTTTGCTCTTCTTCCATTCAGCAGCGACCTTCTCTGCTGCAAACCTGTTCTTCCTTGTTCTTCTTCCACTTTCAGGCTTCGGCAGGCTGTGCAGAAGGGCGGGGGCCACAGCAAGGCAGTGGAGTGTAGGACACGGGTCCAGACAGCAGGTAAGTCTTTTTCCAGTTGTATATTTTGAAGGCAGGAGGGGGCACAGGCATTTTCGGTATGCTGCAGAGCTCAAGGCATTGCTCTGTGTGTGTGTGTCGGGTGAGACCTGCTCTTTTGCCACGCTGTGTTTCCCAGCACATTTGGGACCTCTGGGGCATGGTGGCAGTCAGCGCTATCACGCACTCGGGTACAGCCTACTTTTGGCGGCGCTGGCCGCTTGCCTGCAGTTCTCGTCATGCTGCCGGGGTCCTGTTAGGGGTGGCATACTCCTGTGGCCGGCGGCGGCCATTTTTTATTTGTTTTACTCTTACGATCGCCCTCCCTGCCCGCGGCAGCTTCCTATAGTCCTCGCGCGGCAGGGAGGGGGGTGGGGGCCACTCGCAGCGCCCTTCGCCGCTTTTACGGGCTTCTTGTCAGGCAGTGACTCATGAGGCGGAGTGCCTCGCTGCTCACTTCATGTACGAGTGTTCTCTGGGTGCCGGCGCTGTTCTCCCGAAGCTCCTCCCGCCCGCGGCAGCCTCCCTGGGCTCACATGCTGCGCGGGCGGTGAGCGGAGGAGACGTGGGCTACTGCTAGGTTCTCTCAAGTTGCGGGTGGGCTCCGCACTTGCCTTTGTGTTGCTCCTGCCCACTTCCACATCGATACCGCCCCCGCAGCCGGTCTCCTTGCCTCACGGACCGCGCGGGGGGGGGGGTCTGCTGGTGTCGCTTCTGCTTCCACTCTGTCGCGGCGGGGTAGGCTCCCGTCCGCTTCTCTTCCTCACTTGCGGGGTGGCGCCTTCTTTTCGCGCGGCTCCTCACCTTCGGCCGGCGGGCCTCTTCTCTTTCCTCGGGTGGGCACCGCGTGGCACACGTCTCTTCCGGGTGGGCTCCGCTGGGCGTGCTTTCTTTCTCCTACACCAGGCAGATCGCGGCCGATGCGGGTGGGCTCCCGGTCACCTCGTGGATTGGGGTCACTGCGACGCGGCCGATGCGGGTGGGCTCCGCACGGTTCGCACTCTCCACCGGGCACAGCGGCAGGCGCGACGGGGTCGGGGTGGGCACCCGACTTCCTCGCCGTCTCTCTGGGGCGGGATGCACGCCCGCTGGTCTTCGGTGCGGGGTGGGTACCCGGTCGCTGCTCACGCCCGGGGCTCTTCACACGCCCGGCGGCGATCAGGCGCTGTCCATGCCTGCTGGGGTTGATATGCAGGCACCTCTCACCCCTCCTTTAATTTTGTTGCTGGGCTGCTGCACGCCAGGGCACAGCCCCCTCGTCGCCAATGTGGTGATTGGGCCCTCCGGCCCTCATGTGCATCAAGGACTGACACGGGACACCAAAGTACTGGTACTGTCAACTGGCCTCGAGCACGTGCGCTCGGCCCCTTTTATTGTCAGGGTCACCTGACTGGTGACGCCTGTGGTGGGTGGGTGTTCAGTGTGGGTTACAGGCACAATGGAACACTAGACTGTATCCAGCCGGATACTACATCCGCCATACTGTAAGCATCGGGGACTATAGGTCGTGGCCGCATTGGAGGGAGCAGGCGCCCTAGTGGAGCCCATGCACGGATCTACCAGGCAAGACCCAGACCCTCGGGAGCACAATAATACGAGGGCGGACATAGCCGGAGAGGTCTCGTCCGAAAACGGCAGCATCCAAGAGCCCCGCACAACTGCGCTGGTCGCTAGCCCACATCACGGCAGAGGAGGTTAGACGGCAGGCTGGAAGGGGAACATGTTGGGGAATGACCTGAGAGGCAGCCTCTGACGGTGATAATAGATGGCCAGGCATATTAGGAGTGATGGACTGAGCTGGGGGAGCGCTGCAAACTGCCTGCGACAAGAAGAGTACGACAGTTGCGGGTTTGGAGGGCTGCACCCGTAGTAGAGAGCCACGATCCAGGAGGAAAGGCCATACCAAGAGGGGATAGAGGCCCTGAGTGCTGCATCCACTGGCCTATCAAGGGATGTTTGGGCCTTTGAGAGAACAGCGCTGTGAGCGCGAATATTGGCAGAGGGGCCGCGCAAATTGGAAATAGGGCTGACGAGCCCCACAGAAAGCAGATGAATACGTCAATATCCCCTGAAGTCAAGACGTGACTATACCCAATACGAGAATGGGTTATAGATCAGGAGGGGAGCAACTTTCCGAGGTGCGGGGTGTGAGGCCAAGGGAGGAGGGTCAATTCATGTGACCCACCAGGTCGTGGACTTGAGGAGTACATGGGTGCTGTGCCGTGGAATTTACTGAGAGCATACTCTGAGCGTGGTGACACGAAGATGGAGAGAGGTGCTCTGCATACAATTGTGAGTGCGCTGGTCGCCATGGGGAAAGTCCCCAGAAGGAAAGGTCAAAGCACCACCACGGCAGGGGGCAGAAGCACCCCAACGATGAAGATGACGACAACCTGGACCCGGAGAAAGACCATACTCCTCGAAGCCCACACTGACAGACATAATGGAGGCTATCACGGCATTAAGGGAAGTACTAGAAACTAAAATAGATTCTATCGGTGCCGACCTCAATCTCCTAAAGGACGACCACCGTCGGCTGGCGGAAAGGGTCACAGGCACAGGGAAAGTGCTTGCGGATGTCCCCACAGAGGTAGCAGAACTCAGGAAATCTCTTGCTGAGGTGGCAGCGAAAGTTAAAACCTTTGAGAAAGAGGAAGGCAATGACATGGTACAGTATCTGGAAGACTGGTTCAGGAAAGAAGTGGTGCCAGAGGGGCTCTCGCAGTTCTACGCACTCAAAAGGGCACATAGAGTGCCAGCCAGGCCTCCCAAAACGGGGATACCTCAGAGGTCAATTATAGCTAGCCTGCTTCTTTTCTGACACAGAGACCATATACTAAGGCAAGCTAGACAAGCGAAGGACTTACAAATAGGAAATGGCAGGGTGATGGTGTTTCCGGATTTCACCAGGGAGGTGCAGAAGCAGAGATCTACGTTCCTGGCAGTGAAAAGAAAACTACGACAAATGATACTCCCCTATACAATGCTCTTCCCAGCCAGGTTGCATGTTATTGGACCTCGAGGAACACAGTTCTTCCAGATACCTCAAAAGGCATGGGATTGGCTGGATACGGAACCAGGACGGAGGCCGGGAAGCAGCTCACAGAGATGAACGACAGGAGGTGGTGGGACGAGTCGTAGACAACCAAGTGCGCCGTCCCCGACAGAAGCAAAGTCGAACGGAACAAGGTCATCAGGCCGGTGTTGGAACTCAGCCAAACGGGGTCCAGCCTGAGATCAACGAGGAGAGACAAGGATGAGGACAGATCAGAGAGCTCACCCATGAGGAGTGCAGCAGAGGACTCGGAGACGGAGATGCCTGTAGTGACACCCCACACCGCGGACCAGCTGGGATGAAGCGCAAGACCCAGAACTTTAGAACTGTAATCTCTGGCGAACTATATCCTTTTTGCTAAGCATATATTATGTATGATATAAGACATAAGGGGCTAGGGAGGATCAATAGTTTTCTAACAAGGGGGGATACGGGTTGAGGGGTTCCGAGGATGGGTGGCAGCCATCATACCCACATAGTCAACATAGTTAGAAGAGTTAGGAGGGAAGGGGTTTTCTTCCGACTGTCCTGGGGAAAGGGAGATGGGTAGTTCAGTTGTTTTGGGGATGTTTACTGGAGACCAGGCGTGTCTGGAGAACTTGGTTAATTTGTTCTAGGACAATGTTTTTTCAATGGGACCCAACATAGACTACAAGTGCATCTCCTGGAATGTATGTGGGATGAACTCCATGGTAAAGCGCCATAAAATACTTGCGTTTCTGGTGCGCAGAGGGGTGCAGTTTGCGCTACTGGGAGAAACACATATAGATGCAACAGAAGGAGGTGCCTTGAAACGCAGATGGCGAGGGCAATTATTTTATACGAATTACTCAGCTTTTGCCAGAGGAGCACTGATTTGGGTGAGGGCAGAGGTCCGGTTCCAATGCACCAGGGAATTCATTGACCCGAATGGCAGATATGCAGTGATACTGGGTAAACTAGACGGGCAGGTTGTAACAACTGGGAGTATATATGCCCCAAACATAGAACAAGCCTCAATCCTGGCAGACATTTCTAGGTCATTCGCACATGCACTGACTGGGTCGGTACTTTTGGGAGGAGACTACAGCAACGTTGAGGACGTCGGGCTTGACCGATCTCACCTACCCCTACCTGACTCGCCTGCTCACAGGGTGGCAAGGGCACAAAGAGATTGGCAACAGCAATGGGGGCTAATAGACTCTTGGAGGGCACACCACCCCGAGGAACGGGACTGCTCGCTCTTTTCCCCAATGCACGACCTTCACATCAGATTAGATGCCATTCTGTGTACTCCTGATGTGCACGGGCACATACAGAGTAGTGAATACTTAGCACGCATGGTCTGGGACCATAATCCTTTGCTGGCATGCCTTAGCTGGTCCAGGATTAGGGCGAGTATCCCTACATGGCGCCTTAAGCCGGAGGCATTGGAGGATCAGGTTTTCCAGGCTGAGATCCACTCAGCCATAGAAAAGCACTTCGCGGAGATTGAAGAGACGGCCTCCAACATAATGACAGAGGGGGAGGCGTTTAAGTTGGTGCTTAGGGGATGTTGCATCTCTGAGGCGGTAGGAGTGAGAAGGACTCTACTGAGGGAGACGCTGGATGCAGAGCAGAGGCTGCGACAGCTTGAACGCGATAGGCCCGAGAATGCAGAAAAGCAAAGGGATGTATTAGAGGCCAGAGAGGAAGTGGTGGGGCACGTAAAAAGACTGCATTGCTTCGATTAAAAGAACTATATGACTAGGGCTCATGCAGAAAGGGACAGTCCTGGGGCCCTGCTGGCCTGGTTGGCCAGTTCAGCCAAGAGGGGATTAGTTATTTTGGAACTGAGGGATGATCAGGGGAGGACTTTGTATCAACAGCAAGATATTAACCAGCATTTCTGTGACTATTATGTCGAACTGTATAAAAGTAAAGCTTCCCCTACAGCTGCAGAACTTGATGAATATGTAGAAAGTGTTGAGCTGCCGCAACTCTGTGAAGAGGAGGCAGAAGCCCTGGGGCGGGAGATTGACCTGCATGAGGTACGGAGCGCTGTTAACGCCATGGCTAGAAATAAGACGCCAGGAACTGACGGGTTCCCTATACAATTTTATGCCACATACATAGACTTGCTGGACCCTTGACTTGTAGCGCTATATAACCAAGTAAAACATGAGGGGAAATTGCCCTGATTATCCCATTGCTGAAACCTGGGAAGCAGGCGCATGACAAAACAGCATATAGGCCACTATCAATGCTTAATATTGACTACAAGATCCTGAGCAGGATACTAGCTACACGGTTCTTACCACAAATGACGACTCTCATACACTGAGACCAGGCTGAGTTTATACCAACAAGGAATACAGCAATGAATGTGAGGAGACTGCTAGGAGTGTTGGGGGCTGACTCCTATTACAAAGAAGAGGTGACTATCTTGACAATAGACATCGAGAAGGCATTCAATAGCCTCGAATGGCCGTACCTATTCAGAGTGATGAGCACTTTCGGATTAGGGCAGGGATTTGGAGCAGCCCTACTATATAGGGAATCAACAGCCCGGGTTCAGACAGGAAAGATTATTTCACGGGGGTAAGCAGTAGAGAGGAACACGGCAGGGATGCCCGCTATCAGCACTACTGTTTGCAATAGCCATGGAGCCGTTGGCCGCCAAAGCCAGGTCTGGAACTTAGTACAGCGGACAGGAGGTAGAGGGTCATATCCATCACATAGCGTTATACGCTGATGATTTGAATCTATTTCTACACAATACGGAGACAGAATTGAAGGGTGTTAAAAACCTATTGTTAGATTTGAAAGGGTAGCCGGCCTCAAGGTGAATTGGCAAAAGTCACTTTTATTCCCCACCATGCAGGGGCGGGAAAAACCTCAGACGGCGGAGGGAATTGTGTGGGAAGAGAGAAGCATCCCATATCTAGGAGTACAAATATATCACGATAAAACGGATCTCCTGGAGGGCAATGAGAGAAAGATTATACAAGGAACGAAAGCTAATTTTGAATTTTGGGGAGCCCTCCCCCTCTCGGTGGCGGGCAAGACATCCCTGCTAAAGATGATAACTCTTCCAAGACTCCTCTACATCTTTGGAGTTCTGCCAATATGGATCCCTGCGGATCGGTTCAAACAGCTCCGGACAATGGTGACGGAATTCCTATGGGGAGCAGGCAGGAGGAGAGTGGCTTTGACAACCTTAATGAGGCCCAAGATGGATGTGGGACTGGCGGTGCCGGATTTTGAATACTACTATATAGCAGCTCAACTGCAATGGCTGACAAAATGGGTGTCCAGCCACCTTCGGGGAACAATGCAGAGAGGCGATGAATGCCCCGCTCCGGATCTCCTTTCCAGGGTATTATTAAAACTACCTATATCGGAGAGAGAGATGTACGCGGAAGCACATGTGGCCTACAAATGCTGGATCAGGAGGTCGCAGAGAACTAAAGTGAGACACCCGTATGCGCAGGAGATACCATTAAAATATTGCATGGCATTGCCTCATAGAGCGGACTGGAGGAAGCTACGTGCATGGGAAATAGCCGGAGTCCTTACCATAGGGCAACTATCTCAGAGCGGCGAGTTATTACTATTCGCAGACTTTAGCGAGCAAAATGAAATACCGGGGGTGATTTCTTGCTTCATGAGGCCTTAACTGCAGCAATACGTAAGCATTGAGTATGGGCCTAACTGAACCTGGGTTAGATGAGGGTTGCCAATATGTGGTAAAGGCAGTGGGGACGTTTTAGGCGGTCACCTGCTTATACAGAAAATTGAGTTGTGCAGTACTTCTTCCACTTAGTGAACTACGACAGAAATGGGAAGAGGACTTGGGAGAACCCTTGGAGGATAAGATATGGGGAGAGTTAACGGAGAAGGTCAGTAAGGTCACTAAAAATGCCAGATTTCAGCTGGTTAATTTTTTACATATTCTGTAGGGCGTATCTTACCCCCGGGCGTATTAACAAGTAATTTAACACGGCCACGGCCATGTGTCCCCGGTGTGGCGAAGTAGGAGCGGAGTTCCTCCATATGTTCTGGAGTTGCCCGGAAATAGAGAATTATTGGCGGAAGGTGACAGAACTTTTAGCGGAAATTGCTGAGAAAGAAGGGACTAAGACAGCAGGATATTGCTTGCTACACAGATTCCCACATACATCTAAGAACAAGATCACCACCAATTTCCAAGACCTAGGCCTAGTAATAGCAAAACGCGATATCACCAGTCATTGGAAAACGAGGGGGGGGGGGCAACATAATTAGATGGAGAAGAGAATTTGAGCGTTGGGCAGGTAGCGAAGGAACGGTCCGCTTACAAAATGCTAGGAGAAGTGGGAGTGAGAAGGCACTGGAAGCAGCCAGGGCATGGGTGGCTTTAACATTGCAATTGAAGCTGCTCAATGACCTCTCAGAAGAGTGAGGCCGAGAATAGTCGGGCGGATGGGTGATTTCGTGCACTACAAAGCATAGGTGGAGCGACAGGAGGACTGCAGAATAGGCTCCCAGTGAAAATCTAAGTGGGACTTTCAGGGCACAAAAGATTTAGATAGGAGCAACTGAATGATATCCCAAGGTGGGGTTCAGGTGCTTCATAACCCAAGACACGCCTGGGGGGCGGGAAGGAGGATAGTGGGTGGGGGGAGTTATTGTTTAGAGGACGGAGGGGGGTTGCATTATTTATTTGCTTGTTTGTAAGCAAGTCCTCAGCCAACATCTAATACTGAAGCAGTGGAGCTGGAGCATGGACATTCACATAGTGATATCGAACTGTATGTGTACGATGCCTCATTTTTCAAATGATCAATTAAGTTTGTTTACAAATAAAAAAAGAGGAGAACGAAATTTTATGTGTGAGAAGAGGGCTTGTACTTCCTCAAGGGAAAGGCAGGTGAAGTTGATCAGTCCCTAGAGTTGACAATTTCTTCCTCCGTAACTAGGTGGTCACAACCCTTCCTGCCTTCAATAGGAAACGTGTCGTATATCTTGGCCACTTTTGAGGCAAAGAAGGTGGCAATAATATTAAAACATTTTATTGACGAGGTAGCTGCTCTAGACACGCATTCGAGAGAGGATAGGAGTTCTTTGGATGATTTGTCTGCGCGGCCATTTTTTTGTGCATAGAACCCTCTATGTGAGCTTATGGTACTGTTTGAGAGCAAGTTTGAGGCAAGAGTGGCTCGTCAGGCTGTAGTCTTTCCTCCAGTCGTGTTCAAGGCATTTGCATTGTTTCTTGGCAGCCACTACGTGTTCATTATACCAGGTTGCGGTGTGGGAGGTTCTAGGTTGATGTCTGAGAGTCAGGGGGGCTATACCATTCCATTAAGCCAACTATCTAAATTGTACTCCGCTAGGTCCATGTCCTCGCAGAGGGTAGGAGTAGTGACTGCCAAAGCCTCCGTAAAAGTCTCTGAGTCTATCTTGGCCCATTTCCTAGATAAGACCGTCTGATGATTTAATAATCATCAGACGGTCTTACACACAGGAGGCGGGTTTAGAGAGTGGAAAGGAAAAAGAAATCATACAGTGGTCTGACCAAGGAATAGTAGTAGGAGTTTCCACTATAAGCGAGGGAAAGTTAGAAAAATGGGGTCCAGAGTATGGCTTTTAACATGTGTGGGGCCCAAAACTTGCTGAAATAGATGAAGGGTCTCATGACCTCTAATTGCGGATCTCGCCCTTCTTCAGGAGTTTCCTCAAAGTGGAGATTAAGGTCACCTAAGATTATCATTCTGTCATGGCGTAAGGCCAGCTGGGCAATGGTATGTGCGAGAGTCAATGTAAAATTAGCTGCAGACCCGGGGTGGCGATAGATGAGGAAGGTTAGCTACTACTACTATATCAACCTCCTTTAGAGAGCACTTTGTGGTGAGTTTAAAAATTATTGCGATGCCTCCGCCTCTGAGGGAGGAGTGGCCGCGTCTTACGATGCCATGGCCATTTGGTATAGCATCAAGAATATCGGGAGTGGAGGCTTCTGTGAGCTAAGTTTCCATAAGGAATAGGGCGTCTGGTTGATTGTCACTAAGTATGTCAAAGATTTCCTGTTTGTGTTTAGGTAAAGTGCTGCAATTTAGGGTGAGGCAGCGTTTTAGATTAGTAGGTGTCAAGCTGCTGTCCCCGGTACCATCCACAAGACGCCGCAGAGTGTACTAGTATTTAGAGTGAGGGCCACCTACCTTGATAGAATTCCAGCAGTTGCTTGGTAGCGCTGAGGCTAGGTTTTTTAAGTCGAGGGCGGAGTAACACACTCTTTTGGGGTTAACTCGGGTAGGTGTTCTGGCCTGAGGCCCCGGAAGATCACGGACGGGCGCAGACGGGCTTGCTTTAGGCGCACCTTCAATGCAGCACAAGTGCTGCGCGCGTCTGCGCATCGGCCATAGTGAAGTAGGTCACCTAAGGAGGGTGTGTCAATTCTCCAGCCAATCTGGGCGTGCAAAGCAAACACTAACCGGGGCCCAGCAACCCGGCACACGTCAGGAGCACTTCTTCCCCTCCACAGCGCTACTTGTAAAGAAATAACAAGCTAAAATAATAATGGCAACTAAAAGGTGAGAAAAAGAAATCATATATTAATTAAAAACAGAGGGGAGCCTGGCATGTCCCTGCACTTCTCAAGTGCTTACAAGGACAAGTAATCACTGTAGGAGAGTAGGGTCTGCTTTCTATGTTCACCCCCACTTTTTGCTTTTGCTTTACTGGTTTTCGACTTAGATGTGGCTGTGGGCCTGCTAATCAGACCCACAGCCCTGCTGTTCTCTCTCTAAATTAATACTATGTACTTTAGGTGCATAACCTAATTGGATAGGATCACCTTATTGGCCCCTGTACAGTGTACCTTAGGTACCCAGGGCATAGGTGTACCCTAGGCCTACCAGGGGCTGCAGCATGTATTATGCCACCCCTGGCCTGGCCTTCCAATATGACACAACTGGCTGATCACTCAGCTGGGGCAAGGTCGTGTAATCACCCCTTGCTTAGGTGTAGTATTCCTATACCTACCTTATATATAGACACATGTGTACCTATCAGCCACTCCTATGGCAGGCCTTAACAATCCTGGAGGCAGAGTGCTTGGTAACATGTGAGATAGTGCTCTAGCATGAGCTGGGCCTGTCTGCAGCTTTCGGAACCATGTCCTTATAGCTGTTCTATGATATAGCCTACCATATACTCTTAAAGTGCCTTATAATCTTAAACGGTTATGGTAACTATGGTTTGGCTTTATCAAAACATGTCGTGTAAGGTGTCTAACACTTTGGAAAAATACCCCCATCCCATTTCTGATGATGAGGATATTATCCCTCCCTTCCTTTCTATAGGGAGAAGACATGTTGAAACCTACTTACCCGGTTAAAGTTAACTAGAGCCCCAGCATCACAAAATGGATGCTGCTGCCACGACACAAGTCTGACCTCCTGCTGTTGGGAGTGATCCCGGCACGGGAGGCTTGGACAATAGGTTTCCTGCCTTGGGAGGTGCGAGCACCACCCCAGACAGGCCTTAGTGTATTGGGGCAGGGAGGGATGAAAGAAACTAGACACTGCCTGGGGCACACAAGGTGTCCCATGCATAGTCCAGTTCAAACCGGTGCTGGGGCACTCCAGCCCCAGTCCTGGCACAAAACTGGACAAAGGGAAGGGGGTGTAACCACCCCCCTCCCAGGTCCCACCCATAAGGCGTGACCTAGCAGGCAACCCAGCCCCCCCAGATTAGTATAAGTGTGGTAGCTGGGCCCCAGGAGATTAGATTATCCTGAACCTGCAACTTGAACAGAAACTCTGGACCTTCGACATTCGACGAAAGAAGAAGACTGAAGAATCTCCCTTGTGGCCAAGGAGTGGCCACCCTGTGCGAACAGGCACCATCAAGAGACTTACCCTTTGCTTTGCTTAAGTTCTACGAGGGACCGACTGCAGAGCCTGACCAGAGCCTTGACTTCCAGACTTCTCCGACCCTGATCCACATCCGAGCTGAGATCCGTGGAGGCGACGAGAGACGTGGGACCGGCTACCTGGGAAAAGTGGCGAGTATCTTCCAGCGCAGCTTCTGAGGCACCCTCGAGGTTGTGCACCGGGGATTGAGAAGCCCCAACCCCAAGCACCATCTGCACCGAAGATCAGCCCCCCACACTCCACGAGTCCTGCGTGGGGCCCTTCTGCATTTTCCTGCTTGCCGCGTCTGTCCGGTTGCTTGCCCGTTGGCTAGTAACCTTTGCGACGACACACCTTCAAGTTTCCACTGCTGGTTTGGCTCCTCCAGACTGGCTCCTGCTCCTCTGTAAAAGAGAAGCACCCCAGACCTTCCTGGTCTGCACCAGAAGCAAGTCCTCCATTCTTCGTGGGTTCCGCTTGCCAAGGCTTGGTGAGTCCTAGTTCGACTTTGACGCCGCCGACAGCACGAGCCTTCGTGGGACAGCTTGCCTCCTGGTCCTGGTCGTCCTCGACGTCTCCTGGTACCCGTGGCTGCTGCGACAAGCTTCACCTCTTCACCTGCAATCTCCTGACATCGCCTGGTTCCTTCCTGGTTCCACGTGGTCACTGGCTAGTGACCCAGACTCTGTCCCTTCTGCTTGCAGGTATCCTTCCTTCTTGATCCCAGCCTTGGGATCCACCGGACACTCTTCACTGACTGCCTGTCAGCATCTTTCCTTCAGGCATCCATAGAAGTCGACGACGAAACCCGACGCAAGTTCACACCTATGCACCCGCAGCCCGTGGGCTAGGTAACTTGGGTACCCCGGTGCTCATCAGGGTATTGACTATCCTAGTGTCTAGTTCTCAAGTCTCGACTTCCTAGTTACTCCAGAAGTGTCCTAAATCTTATTATTTCCAAACTGTACTATTTCTATCGACTATACGCATTACGCGTGAGTGTTTCCACTCTGCACCTGAATCCCGTGGGCCTCCCACTTCCTAACCTTTGGTAGTATAGTGTAGCCCCAGCGATTCCCTAGGCCTAGGCCTATCCTATTTCCGTGACAGTGGTCCTTATACCACTTACTTAGTATATGGTTTGCGTGGCCCCTAGGGCCTAACTGTATTACTTACCTGTGTGACTTAATGTATGCTTGAATAAGACTGTGTTGTACTTACCTCGAATCTCATAAAGAGTGCTGAGGGTTTGACTAGAATAAATACACTTTATTTTATATATATATATATCTGTTGTGGTGTCCTTTCCTTTGGTATTCAAGGGGTTACAAATGGTAGAACAGCTGGCTTCACATGCCATTCAGAGTTTACCCTAACACTGCTCTTGTCCATGCTACCACTAGGATAGCTGGTCTATAAGGTTGACTTTACAACCAATCACCATAAGGGTTGTTTGGACTGATACAAGGTGTACACTAGAATTAGTGACATCATATATCAGGCCAACTTCTCACATTGGTGAGCAGCGGTTGGGATCTGAGCTTGCTGTTGTAATACCATTGTAATCTTGAGATACTAAATTGAAAGATCACACAGATATTGTTTAGGTACATATAACATAGATTATAAATACTTAAGTCCTACTGGACTTAGTTGTTGTAGGTTGAAGGGCCTAGCACACCCTGACTACAACTACTAGAGAGGTTTAGTAGATACAACTAGTGTAGGTAGGTGCACACACCACACCCTCACTAGATCATGTCTCTGGGAGGAGATCAAGTAGATTCTCTCTCAGGAGGGGTAGGTCTTAGAAAGATCCCCTCTAGATATGATACCCTAACTTTTCAGGAGATGAGACAATTGTGTACCTCCAGAAAGTCAAAACAGGGTGCAAACCCTACCCTCCTTCAGCTAGTAGAGATCCTAGAGGAGTATGATGCCCTTGGGGCCTCCCAGGCTGGTACCCTAGGTACAGGGGAGGGTCTACCCGCTACAGATGAGTCAGATGGGACTTCAGATGAGGAGGTAGACAGCCAGGTCAAAGTAGGAAGACTTAGCCAGGCTAACTTAAGCTTACATGGGAGTCTGCAGGGGGTCTCCCCATTCAGACCCCCAAGTGGACTTAACCAGAGAAACAGGAGAGACAGATCCCCTTCAAGGGAATCCATCCACTCCCATGTCTCTAGCATCTCTAATGCCTCTTCACAGGGGAATGACTTCCCCCCCAGAGAAAAGAGCAGGAAGCCAGAATGAGGGAAGCTAATCTAAGGATTGAGAGGGAAGAACTTGCCCTTGCCAAGGATAAGCTTGCTCTGGCTAGAGAGCAGAAGTTAAGTGGGTTAGAACCCACTGGTGGCAGCAATATCCCGAAGGATAGAGACAGGACCTATGATAATAAAAACCTGAGCAAGATTGTCCCTCCCTACAAGTGTGGGGATGACATCCACAAATGGATAACTGCTTTGGAGAGAGCTTGCAAAGTACAGCAGGTACCCCAAAGTCAGTGGGCAGCTATCTTGTGGCTCTCCTTCTCTGAGAAAGGTAGAGACAAGCTCCTCACAGTTAGTGATGAGGATGCTGACAATTACACTGTCCTGAAGAGTACTCTAATTGATGGGTTTGGCCTAACCACTGAACAATACAGGTTGTTGTTCAGGGATACCCAGAAGACACAGACTCAGGACTGGACTGACTTTGTAGATTGTGCCACTAAGGCTTTGGAAGACTGGCTATTGGGAAGTAAGGTTAAGGACTATACAGGACTGTATAATTTGATCATGAGAGAACAAATCCTTAACAACTGTCAAAACCAGCTACTGCATCAACACCTGATTGATTCTGATCTGACTTCTCCCCAAGAATTGGGAAAGAAGGCAGATAGATGGGTCAGGACTAGAGTTAAGCAGAAAAACCAGAACCAGGGCGGTGATCAGAAAAAGGCAGACCAGAAGGGTAATGATCAGAAACAAAAAGACCAGAAGTCTTCACCAGGCCCCCAAAAGGCTCTGGGGGAGGGTGGTCCCAAAAAGGATAAGAAGAAAGATGGCCAAAAGAAACCATGGTGCAACTATTGTAAGTCAAACTCACATTGGTTTAGTGAGTGCACCAAAAAGGATAAGCCCCCAGCCACCATTGCCCCTAAGGCAACTGTACCCCCTAGTTCAGCTGTAAGTGGTGGTTCCCAGCAAAAGGGTGTAGTAGGGTTAACCCTGGGAACTGAGGAGGATTCTGGCCTAGTCAGGATACCTACTCAGGCTGTTCTGATCTGTGATGGGGACATAGCTTTGTCCTCTACTATAGGCCCCAGTAACCTGGGCAAGTACAGACCGACTCCTTTTATCAATGATAGGATGGCTCAGGCCTACAGGGACACTGGGGCTAGTGTCACAATGGTGACACCTGCCTTTGTGGACCCTGGACAGATCATACTAGGTGAGAACTACCTGGTGACCAACGCTAGCAATGCCACTACCTCCCATAGTGTGGCAATTGTTAACTTCTCCTGGGGAGGGGTAACTGGCCTCAAGAAAGTTGTTGTTATTTCAGACCTTCCTGTGGAGTGTTTACTGGGCAATGATCTTGAAACTTCAGTTTGGTCTGAAGTGGAGTATAGGACCCATGCAGAAATGCTGGGGATAGATGCACATGTCCTTGCTGTGACCAGGTCACAGGCCAAAACGTGCAACACTGAACAAGTGCTGGATCCTGGAACCATGGACCAGTCACAACCCAAGAGAAAGAGCAGTAGGGTGAAGGCTGTGCCTTCCCCCCTGCCTCAGGTAGTGGATCAGCCCTCACAGGAGGATGATTCTGAGGGCCCTGAAGGAACTGTCCTAGAAGAACTGGAACCTGACCAGGTTGAGTTTCTTGGGACAAGGGGACCTTCAAGGGCAGATCTGAGGCAGGCACAATTAGACTGCCCCTCTCTTGAACCCCTCAGACAGCAGGCTGCTGCTGAGGCTGCAAGGAATGCTCAAGGTACCCATAGAGTGTATTGGGATGAAGGGCTGCTGTATTCAGAGGCTAGAGACCCAAAGCCTGGTGCATCGAGGAGGTTGGTCATACCACTGAAGTTCAGAGGCTTCCTTCTTACCTTGGCCCATGATATTCCCCTTGCAGGACACTTAGGCCAGAACAAGACTTGGGACAGGCTTGTCCCTCACTTTCACTGGCCTCATATGTCAGAAGATACCAAGGAGTTTTGTCGCTCCTGTGTCACCTGCCAAGCCAGTGGCAAATCAGGTGGCACCACAAAGGCCCCCCTCATACCGCTACCTGTGGTGGGGGTTCCCTTTGAGAGAGTGGGCATAGATATTGTAGGACCAATGGACCCACAAACAGCATCTGGGTACAGATTCATACTGGTGATAGTGGACCATGCCACCAGGTATCCAGAAGCTATTTCCCTGAGGACCACAACAGCTCCTGTTGTGGCAAGGGCCCTACTTGGAGTATTCTCCAGAGTGGGCTTTCCAAAGGAGGTCATTTCTGACAGAGGTGCCAACTTCATGTCAGGATATTTGACTGCAATGTGGAAGGAGTGTGGTGTGAACTACAAGTTCACCACACCCTATCACCCACAGTGCAATGGGCTTGTGGAGAGATTCAACAAGACCCTAAAAGGGATGATAAAAGGTTTACCAGACAAGCTTAGGCGAAGATGGGACATCCTTTTACCCTGCCTTCTGTTTGCTTACAGAGAGGTCCCACAAAAGGGGGTTGGCTACAGCCCTTTTGAGCTTTTGTTTGGGCATCCTGTAAGAGGACCCCTATGTTTAGTAAGGGAAGGATGGGAGAGACCTCTCAGACAACCCAAACTTGATATAGTGGAATATGTACTTGGTCTCCGCTCCAGGATGGCAGAGTATATGAAGAAGGCTTCTAAAAACCTTGAGGCAAGCCAAGAACTCCAAAAAGCTTGGCATGACCAAAAGGCTGTGCTGACTGTTTACCAGCCAGGGCAGAAAGTGTGGGTGTTGGAACCAGTGGCCCCAGCAGCACTCCCAAGACAAATGGTCTGGACCCCACACTATTGTTGAGAAAAAGGGAGAAGTCACCTACTTGGTGGACCTTGGGACTCCCAGAAGCCCCCACAGGGTGCTTCATGTCAACAGATTGAAGGCATATGTTGACAGGGCAGACATGGGCTTACTCATGGCTACAGATGAGGGGCAGGAGGAAGAGAGTGACCCTCTCCCAGACCTGTTGACTTAGAACCCTGATGATGGCTCAGTTGATGGTGTGGTCTTTTCTGACAACCTCACTGTCCATCAGCAACAGGACTGCAGACAAGTTCTGCAATCCTACAGACATATGTTCTCTCTGACCCCAAGTCAGACAAACTGGTGCACCCATGAGGTGGACACTGGTGACAGTCTGCCTGTGAAGAGTAAAATCTACAGGCAACCTGACCATGTCAGGGACTGCATAAACGTTGAGGTATAAAAGATGTTGGAGCTGGGAGTCATTGAACCTTCAGAGAGCCCTTGGGCTAGTCCTGTAGTTCTTGTGCCAAAACCTCACACCCAAGATGGTAAGAGAGAGATGAGGTTTTGCGTGGACTACAGAGGTCTCAATGCTGTCACTAGGACAGATGCCCACCCAATACCTAGGGCAGATGAGCTCATTGACAGACTGGTAGCTGCTAAGTTTTTGAGCACATTTGACCTGACAGCAGGCTACTGGCAAATCAGACTAGCTGAGAATGCAAAGGCCAAAACTGCTTTCTCGACCCCAGGAGGACATTATCAATTTGTGGTAATGCCCTTTGGTTTGAAGAATGCACCTGCAACTTTCCAAAGGTTGGTGAATCAAGTCCTTACAGGCCTGGATGACTACTGTGCAGCTTATCTTGATGATATTGCTGTCTTTAGCTCCACCTGGGAGGATCACCTGGTCCACCTGAGGAATGTTTTAGAGGCCCTGCAAAAGGCAGGCCTCACTATCAAGGCCGCTAAGTGCCAGATAGGGCAGAGAAAGGTTGTGTACCTGGGCCACCTAGTTGGTGGGGGTCAGGTTCAACCACTGGAGAGCAAGATCCAGACCATAAAGAACTGGACTCCTCCAACTACCCAGACTCAGGTCAGAGCTTTCTTGGGCCTGACTGGGTACTGCAGAAAGTTTTTTAAGAACTATGGGTCCATTGTGACACCACTTAATGACTTGACCTCCAAGAAAATGCCAAAGAAAGTTCAGTGGACAGTAAGCTGTCAAAAAGCATTTGATGACCTGAAGCAGGCCATGTGCAGTGCACCTATTCTGAAAAGTCCAGACTACTCCAAAGAGTTTATTGTCCAGACAGATGCTTCTGAGTTGGGTGTGGGAGCTGTTCTTTCACAACTTAATATAGATGGTCAAGACCAGCCCATTGCTTTTATAAGTAGAAGGCTGACCCCTAGAGAGAAACGTTGGTCAGCTATTGAGAGGGAGGCCTTTGCTGTGGTTTGGGCCCTGAAGAAGCTGAGGCCATACTTGTTTGGCACTCACTTCAAGATTCAGACAGACCATAAGCCCCTCTTGTGGCTAAATCAGATGAAGGGTGAAAATCCCAAACTTCTTAGGTGGTCCATTTCCCTACAGGGGATGGACTTCACAGTGGAACATAGACCTGGGACTGACCATGCCAATGCAGATGGACTCTCCAGATATTTCCACTTAGAACATGAAGACTCAACCGGTCAAGGTTAGTTTAATGTCCCTAAGTTTGGGGGGGGGGGTTGTGTAGGAGAGTAGGGTCTGCTTTCTATGTTCACCCCCACTTTTTGCTTTACTGGTTTTCGACTTAGATGTGGCTGTGGGCCTGCTAATCAGACCCACAGCCCTGCTGTTCTCTCTCTAAATTAATGCTATGTACTTTAGTTGCATAACCTAATTGGATAGGATCACCTTATTGGCCCCTGTACAGTGTGCCTTAGGTACCCAGGGCATAGGTGTACCCTAGGCCTACCAGGGGCTGCAGCATGTATTATGCCACCCCTGGCCTGGCCTTCCATTATGACACAACTGGCTGATCACTCAGCTGGGGCAAGGTCGTGTAATCACCCCTTGCTTAGGTGTAGTATTCCTATACCTACCTTATATATAGACACATGTGTACCTATCAGCCACTCCTATGGCAGGCCTTAACAATCCTGGAGGCAGAGTGCTTGGTAACATGTGAGATAGTGCTCTAGCATGAGCTGGGCCTGTCTGCAGCTTTCGGAACCATGTCCTTATAGCTGTTCTATGATATAGCCTACCATATACTCTTAAAGTGCCTTATAATCTTAAACGGTTATGGTAACTATGGTTTGGCTTTATCAAAACATGTCGTGTAAGGTGTCTAACACTTTGGAATAGCACCCCCATCCCATTTCTGATGATGAGGATATTATCCCTCCCTTCTAGAGGGAGAAGACATGTTGAAACCTACTTACCCAGTTAAAGTTAACCAGAGCCCCAGCATCACAAAATGGATGCTGCTGCCACGACACAAGTCTGACCTCCTGCTGCTGGGAGTGATCCCGGCACGGGAGGCTTGGACAATAGGTTTCCTGCCTTGGGAGGTGCGAGCACCACCCCAGACAGGCCTTAGTGTATTGGGGCAGGGAGGGATGAAAGAAACTAGACACTGCCTGGGGCACACAAGGTGTCCCATGCATAGTCCAGTTCAAACCGGTGCTGGGGCACTCCAGCCCCAGTCCTGGCACAAAACTGGACAAAGGGAAGGGGGTGTAACCACCCCCCTCCCAGGTCCCACCCATAAGGCGTGACCTAGCAGGCAACCCAGCCCCCCCAGATTAGTATAAGTGTGGTAGCTGGGCCCCAGGAGATTAGATTATCCTGAACCTGCAACTTGAACAGAAACTCTGGACCTTCGACATTCGACGAAAGAAGAAGACTGAAGAATCTCCCTTGTGGCCGAGTGGCCACCCTGTGCGAACAGGCACCATCAAGAGCCTTACCCTTTGCTTTGCTGAAGTTCTACGAGGGACCGACTGCAGAGCCTGACCAGAGCCTTGACTTCCAGACTTCTCCGACCCTGATCCACATCCGAGCTGAGATCCGTGGAGGCGACGAGAGACGTGGGACCGGCTACCTGGGAAAAGTGGCGAGTATCTTCCAGCGCAGCTTCTGAGGCACCCTCGAGGTTGTGCACCGGGGATTGAGAAGCCCCAACCCCAAGCACCATCTGCACCGAAGATCAGCCCCCCACACTCCACGAGTCCTGCGTGGGGCCCTTCTGCATTTTCCTGCTTGCCGCGTCTGTCCGGTTGCTTGCCCGTTGGCTAGTAACCTTTGCGACGACACACCTTCAAGTTTCCACTGCTGGTTTGGCTCCTCCAGACTGGCTCCTGCTCCTCTGTAAAAGAGAAGCACCCCAGACCTTCCTGGTCTGCACCAGAAGCAAGTCCTCCATTCTTCGTGGGTTCCGCTTGCCAAGGCTTGGTGAGTCCTAGTTCGACTTTGACGCCGCCGACAGCACGAGCCTTCGTGGGACAGCTTGCCTCCTGGTCCTGGTCGTCCTCGACGTCTCCTGGTACCCGTGGCTGCTGCGACAAGCTTCACCTCTTCACCTGCAATCTCCTGACATCGCCTGGTTCCTTCCTGGTTCCACGTGGTCACTGGCTAGTGACCCAGACTCTGTCCCCTCTGCTTGCAGGTATCCTTCCTTCTTGATCCCAGCCTTGGGATCCACCGAACACTCTTCACTGACTGCCTGTCAGCATCTTTCCTTCAGGCATCCATAGAAGTCGACGACGAAACCCGACGCAAGTTCACACCTATGCACCCGCAGCCTGTGGGCTAGGTAACTTGGGTACCCCGGTGCTCATCAGGGTATTGACTATCCTAGTGTCTAGTTCTCAAGTCTCGACTTCCTAGTTACTCCAGAAGTGTCCTAAATCTTATTATTTCCAAACTGTACTATTTCTATCGACTATACGCATTACGCATGAGTGTTTCCACTCTGCACCTGAATCCCGTGGGCCTCCCACTTCCTAACCTTTGGTAGTATAGTGTAGCCCCAGCGATTCCCTAGGCCTAGGCCTATCCTATTTCCGTGACAGTGGTCCTTATACCACTTACTTAGTATATGGTTTGCGTGGCCCCTAGGGCCTAACTGTATTACTTACCTGTGTGACTTAATGTATGCTTGAATAAGACTGTGTTGTACTTACCTCGAATCTCATAAAGAGTGCTGAGGGTTTGACTAGAATAAATACACTTTATTTTATATATATATCTGTTGTGGTGTCCTTTCATTTGGTATTCAAGGGGTTACAAATGGTATAACAGCTGGCTTCACATGCCATTCAGAGTTTAGCCTAAGACTGCTCTTGTCCATGCTACCACTAGGATAGCTGGTCTATAAGGTTGACTTTACAACCAATCACCATAAGGGTTGTTTGGACTGATACAAGGTGTACACTAGAATTAGTGACATCATATATCAGGCCAACTTCTCACAATCACACACTCTAAAAGAGAGAGGAGCCAGGCATCTCCCCACATCAGAAGTACTACAAGAAAAGGAAAGTATAATGGTAAAATCAATAAGTAAAAACAGTACACTCCTCACCGAGTGGTAGGTCCCACTCCGGCGGGAATGGAATAAAGCAACAGCAATGGTGATCTCCTACCAGAGGTCTGGTCCGGCGCGTTTGCACTTCAGCCATAGTGAAGTAATTTGCCAGAGGAGGGCGTGTCAGTTCTCCAGCCAATCCGGGCAGGGGGGGCGGGCAACCCTGCGTGCATCTGGAGTGCTTCTTCCCCTCCACGGCGCTACTGGTAAAGAAATAAGCTAAAATAATAATAGCAACTAATAGGTGAGAAAAGGTAACTATATACTACTTAAAAACAGAGGGGAGCCAGGCATCTCCCTGTACCTTTTAAGTGCTTACAAGGAAAATAAATCACACACTCTAAAACGGAGAGGAGCCAGGCATTTCCCTGCACCAGAGGTGCTAAAGGAAAAGAAAGTATAATGGTAAAATCAATAAGTAAAAACAGTACAGTCCAGACCAAGTGGTAGGTCCTTCTCCGGCGGGAATGGAATAAAGCAATAGCAAAGGTGATCTTCTACCTTGCGCTTTACCCCTTGAAAACCAGCAAACTTCTGTGGAGTGCCTCAAGGTTCATTGCTCAGCACCACCCTCTTCAATGCACACTTGATCTTTCTGGCCAACGTCATCTGGCGCACGACACATAACCTATACTCTACCTCTTGGACAAGACCTCCAACACAAGAAACAACGTCACCACCTGCATAACTAGAAGTCGCTAACGGGATTAAAGCCAACTGTCTAAAGATCAATGCCATGGCAAGAACACCTCGCCTTGAGACTCCAACTGGTGGCCAGCTAATCTCACACTAATGCCCAGCACCCAGGCTAGGAACCTCTGAATCAACAGCAAACTGGACATGACTGCCCATGTCAGGGCCATCACTGAATCTTGCTTCTACACACTGAAGATGCCGAGGAAGATCTTCAAATGACTCCCAAACAACATCATTAATAAATGTCACTCGCCCCAGTAAGTTATAATACGGGAACACTCTCTAGGCTGGGGTCCCCAAGCAACTCACCAGAAGACTACAAATCACCCAGAACCTGACAGACATACTCATCCTCAACCTCCTACATAGAACTCACAACACACCACACCTCAAGGAGCTCCGCTGGCTCCTGATACACAAATGCGCTAATATAAAACTTCTTAAACACACATTCAAGGAGCTACATGACTTAGGCCTCACTTACCTGAACAGTCACATCTTCCACTAACCACCCAGTCACCTACACTGCATAGGACTCCTACTAACACATATCTCATACATAAAATATGAACAGGAGGATGGGGGTTTTCTTACATCACACCTATACACGGAATGACCTCCCACTCCACATCAAAGCCTCCTCCTCTCATCTTGAATTCCACAAGAAGTTGAAGACCTGACTTTTCATTTAACAAACCTACCCTAGCATGGGCTAGGCACACATACCTGCTTGGCACCAGTACTACCTACATATACGCTCCTGTGGGAATCCTCTGCAGCAACATCAAACTGTCCTGCATGTTACAGTGGCAACTTTGTACAGTTCACGGAGTAGCTTGAATTCTTTATAGAAGCTGTCCACATAAATGTTACAACCTTTATGAAGGAGTGATTGAACAAGCTCCCATACAATCTTTGCACTGATTTATAGCAGGGTCCTTCCCTGTATATACTTTCAGAATGTGTACATAACCAGAAGAGCTCTTGCACTGCATGTACATGTTGGTACCATAAAAAGCTATTTTGCTTGTACTGCTGAACATAAGTGTCACTGTTTACAGAGAATAAAGGACTCCAACTGAAACATTTATTCCAGGAATATACATTTCTGGAAACCTGGAAGATAAATGTTCCACAACAGATGACTTTTGAACAACCTTTCAACGTTTGGATGGTCCCAGGCCAGTACTGCAGGATTATCATTGTAGTGCAGCATATGCTGCAAACATCAGAAAACCTGTCTCTACTCATGACTGATGTGAAGCTAAGTGTTGCCGAAACTGTGCTAGTAGATCAGTGGGACTTTATTCTTGATTTGTGTAATATTCCCTTACTGAGCCTAAGGCCCAAAACAGTTTTCAACTTCATAAGTGAAGTAGAAGTTAACTGGTGTGCTCTAATTCCAAGAGTGCCTCCATGCTCCCTCAGAAACTGTTTGACACGCAGATATATTTGTGGAAAAAGTTTGTGAAGGAAGTCAACGTCAAGAGAGATGGAAGTCATCAAAAGGCAAACAAAATTGCAGTACTGACTACAGACAGCGTCTACAGTTAATGAGGGAATTTGGGGCTGAACTAAATTGGGTGGCTTCCAAGAGAGCACTCTTTTCAGTGCCGTACCTACCTGCCTGTTCTCTGGATTGTGCTACATTGCTACTGTTACTCCACTGAACAGATTCTGTTCACAAAGGTTCATCAAGACAGCCACAGTATGTTCCTCAGAATCACCAGAAAATGGGTCATCATTAGATTGAAAAATCGCTGCCATATTCTGCTCCATTATCCTGCCACTCTGATGCTCTGTCTTATTTTTAGGTCCTGCCTCATTAGCTATCCTACATTTCTAGAATTAGGACCTGGGCAGCAGTAATCCACCTAGATGCCATCTGTGCTAACTGTTTAAAACTTTCCTTCTGAAATACTGTGTCCTACATAGAAGGCAGAAGTATGATTACAAATCAGAGGGTGGGTTGTTGTGTGTATGAGATACGTCGAAGAATTGGAAAAGCAAAAAAGCATTTAGCTCTCAATCCTGCGATCCAAAGAAGTTCTCTGAAGACATTAACTTGCCACATATGCAATACCACAGCACACATCATGGGGCGAAGAGTGACGGTTGTGGCATTCACAGGATTGCAGCCATTCTAAAGGAAAAAAATACCAGCCATTTCTTAACTGTCAGCTTTTCTGCAATAGCCAACAGCTGATATATATCAAAATAATTAATATAAAATCATTAGGATTCTTTTTTAGGTCTCGCCTAGCGTTGCATCACGAATGCGCTGCCATCGCTTTGCGAGGCATGTAGTATATACTGTAGTGTGGAAGCTTTGTGGAAGCTCCACCCACTCTCTACCCATTGGCTTTTGTCTTAAATGCTGCCTTCCGATTGGTTTGAGGCTTGTTAGTCCCTCCTTACTGATCATTTGTATCCTTCCACGGCTATTGGCCCCTTTACTCCTAGCACTATTTTCTTTTAGGCCTCGTCTAGCATTGCAGTGCGCATGCGCTGCCATCTCTTTGCAAAGCATGCAGTATATACTGTGGTGTGGAAGCTTCGTGGAACCTCCTCCCACTCTCTGTCCATTGGCTTTTGTCTTAAATGCTGCCTTTCGATTGGTTTGAGGCTTGTTAGTCCCTCCTCATTCTTCATTTGTATCCTTCCATGGCTATTGGCCCCTTTACTCCCAACACTATTTTCTTCCCTGTCTCCCCACCCCATCGCCCCCTTCCTCAGTCTGTTACTTTTCAACCTCCCCTGCCCCTCCCCCCCACTCTCGTTCGTGTTTTCTTGCCTGCCAGCACTTCCGTTTTCATCTTTATTATTGCCACCTTGAAATATGCTCATTCAAGATGAGTGCTGTACAAAAACTTCTCTTGTTTAATGAACTAGATTTTAATGTTACTCTAAATATAATAAGACTCAAGGCAGCATTTGGGGTATGCATGGCAACTGACGCCTCTTAGTTCACAAACGGCATTGTTGTCGGGCAGGAGGAGCGGCAGTGTTTTAACTCATGCTTAAAACAAGCACTTTTAATAACTTCCTCTCTATTCAGTGATATAATCTTGTGTACTGAGGTGAGGCGCTAAAGAAATGCACTTTTTTTAATGCTGAAGAGACTTTATCGCACATTTACATCATATTTACTGTATGATTAACGTGCAGATCATTTTCAAGTCTCGCCCACTGGCTCGTATACGCTTGGCTCTTCTCCGGCTGGCTCTACCTGCTAATTAATATATTGGCTTGCGCACCTCTAACAAAGAGAGATGAATGGATACATGACAGTGAGCCCGGTAGATGGTAAAAAAATAAACTGGTGCAGACAAACAGACAAAGTCAGTCTCCATTGCCTCACGTCAGAATCATCACTTTCAATAACCTGGAAATCTGCCGGCAACTCCTGCATGCCCCAACCTCCTCCCCCTCACCTATTCTTAGCAGAAGCTGCAGATTCTGATGGTGCAGAGGAGCACGGCAGAGTCTGTAGAAGCGCCCTAGATCCCTAGCATCTCCGGGTGGGCACCTAAGCCTTCCGGGTGCCTTCACACTCAGGATAAATTAATACATTTTGTTCTGTGCTTTAATCGTCCCTCTGTGAGCACTGTCAGGTAGATGAACCTCTGTGTTAATAAACACATTCAAAGAGGTGGTTGGGTACAAACAAACAACAGCCACAAAACTGTACGTTTTGAACGTGTAGTTAAATAACTGCTCATCGAGTACCTCATTGGCTGATCCTTCCATGACACTACCAAAACTACATTTGGACACATTTGCTCAACTGTAAAAGACTCCCTTCTATGGGTCATTTAACAACTCAGGGCTTTGGGGTTAGGTAACCTATTTTGGATGCTGTGTAAAAGAGTAAATACAAAAATTAATGCAATGAAACTAAGCAACCAGTACTGTCTAAAACACTGTGAAAACTGACACGCATTCTGCCATTTTGTTTAGTTAATGTTGATTTCTAATATATGCAAGTAAAGTACTCTTAATATCTCAATGAAATCTGCACTCTTTTAACTAATAGCACCGGGCAACCTTTAACAACTAGGCAATTAATACATTTTCATGTACCCCCCTGCCCCCACCCTGTTGGCAAACTTCATTGCCTCCCAGTGTTTTGGCGATAACCAAGACGCAGGATAGTGAGTCAAATAGTCCAGAAAATGAAAGAGAAGCCGGGATTCAGATTCACATGCTCCGATCGCGTTGTTTAGTCTGTAAGCACTACTCTTATTAATGAGTTTCGCATTATTAAAGCACCACCGTGTGCTTGTGTGGCGACACTTCACCCATGAGGTACGTACCAAGCAATTGTTGACACAATCCACACTGCGTCTTTTTCAATATAGTTATTACGAAGTGCAGGACCTTTCCAAGGGATTTTGCACACTACATACATTTACTCCAAAAATAAAACGTGTAGGTATAAAAGAAATTGCCATTTACAACGTCAATGGCTCTAACTCACAAATGCGAGACCTATTTGCATTGCAAATGCTTGTTTTTTTAACCATCTCTATTTGATCTAAGAGCACAAGCTAGTCGCAATAAGCAACAATAACTACTGGATTATCCATTGAATTTGGGTTCTGGAGCAGTCGTAACATGCTTCAACGCTTTGCCAAGGGTAGTAATTGCTATATAAATGCACATAAAATGGCATAAATTACAACAGCATTTTGAAAGTGGAAAGATGGAGACTTTGAAAAGTAATGAGAATCTTTTTATCCCATTGATTTACATTGCAGCAGAAATCATTTTAGGTGAAAACAGCTCAAATAAAGCCATATCGGAATCAGACTGGGACAAAAACTTGGCCCGGGCACCAAAATAAAAGTGGCACCATGGCCCACATTACCACACAGGGGCAGTTTAAATGTGTAAAAATATGCTGCGTAGGAGCTTTGCAAGGTATGGCAGTCTGCATGCATGTGTGCTTGCTGCAGGCAATATTGTCGAAATATCAGGAAAATCAACATAAAACCATAAAATAGGCCCACAAACTGCAGAAAGTGGGCCAGAAGCTTACGAGTCTCACCAGTCCTTCTGTCACTGCTAAATTATCCTATGCCAGTCTGACGCTGACGTCATTTTAGCCAACTGTCACGGGTCGGAGGTTCCCCCACTTAAGGACACACCTGAAGAGAATGAGTCTCGAGAGGGGTGGTGGTCCAATCACTCTGAGAACCAACATCTCCTTTCTTTGCAGCCGGAGAACTGGAAGCCTGCAGCAGACATGGTCTGGTTTGCGCGCTCCCCAGCTACGGAGGGATATGCCTTTAAAATCCACGGAGACCAGGGAAGCTCCGTCTGGAGGAGCGACGTCACCTGGAACGAGCTAATGGAATCGTGCGGCCGGGACAACGGAGGTGGAGAAGAACCCGGAAGAACGAGAGACAGAGAGCGCGAGAGGGGCGAGCCGAGACGTGAGAAGAACCGAGGAGAGGAATCCGAGAAGCTGCACCCTGGTTTTGAGAAAATGAGGACCGAACAAATGCCGGAGGCCAACATCCCTGTGCTGCACCCAGCCACACTCCAGGAGGAGTGTGGCTCACTCAGGTATGGAACCGGGTATCAGGCTGGGTCGAGAGGGAGGAGAAGTGATTGTGGAGCTTCGGTGAGTCGCCTCCTAGATTAAACCGTCCCCCTTCCCTCACGAGCACTCTCTTCTTCAAACTCCTGTTTGTGCACACCGGTGACCCTGCACTTCCCCTACCCTGGGCTGCAACAAAAGTACAAACTGGCTGACGCGTGGTTTCTTTTTTTTCTTTTCATTTAATGGTTTTGAAGATACAAGTCGACCTGAGTGAAAGACCGCCTCTGACCGCAAGAAGCCGACGACCGGAGCCGCGGCTACTCGGAGCATTAAAGCTGGATAAGAAGCATTATCCCCGTAAGACCAAGACATATTGACAATGGCCTCCCAAAAACAGCATGTATTTGGAAAAATAAAACCATGTTTGAGACAAAGCGGAGTAGACCTCCTTTCTGACCCCTACCCCACCGATCCCCTCCCGCTACACTTGGATGAGAATACGGGCAACCGTCCATTGGATATAATGGACGCCCTCATCCAGCACATAATAAAAGCCCAGGACAAGTTAGGATGGGCGGTGGAGCGTCAAATGACATCCGCCCAGGCCGTCCGTGATGTGTTTAAGGACACCATGGCGGCCCAGATGGAGGGCTTGCAGAAGATCATGACGGAACAAACGGCAGGCACCCAATCAGGTATGCGCAACCCGAATCAGTGACCCACCGGAGTGGCGCTGCAGAAATATGTGGCGGTCGAAGACCCGGTCGCCTATCTCCTCAATTTCGAACACGCCACCAGGGCTTGCAACTGGCCGGTGGAGAAATGGCCTTTCTTCCTGGCCCCTTCACTAACAGGAGAGGCACAGGCCGCTTATCAAGTGGCCAACCCTATGGGGAATAACCCGTATGGTGAGGTGAAACGCATTATCTTAGACCATCTGGGCCTGGACGATGAGGCATATCGGGTTCATTTCAGGAAAGACAAAGGACATCCGGGTGAGAATCCAAAGACCCTCTTTTACCGCGTCAAATTTGCAGCAGACAAGTGGCGAAAGCCCGACAAAAGCACAAAAGAGGACATTATGGACAAAATTTACCTGGAACAGTTCTTGGAGGCCCTCCCCTATAATACCCAGCGCTGGCTGCGGCAACATGCCAACCTCACCACAAGGGAAGCAATGGAAATGGCCGCCACCTTTGCGTGGGCCCAGCCTCGCCAAGTAGGAAGCGATGCTGACCGTGTATACCACCCTTTACCAGGGAAGTTCGTGAGACCAACACCGAAGGTCCCCTTCGAAGCCACTAAGAACACGTATAAACAACCTGAGGTCCCACCATCGAGGGGACCTCAGTGGTTCGAATGTGGGGAGTGGGGTCACATCGCGAGGGCCTGCCCCAAACGAAGACCCAGTGAAGAACCAATGGATATTGGATATGTCCCGAGGTCCGTCATGTATACTGCAGAACTCGGGCACGCCTTCTATGTGAGCGTGAGGGTAAACAAGCATGTCATCAGGGCACTGCTAGACTCGGGGTGTAAACAGTCTGTAATACAGGGAAACCTTATCAGATCACCCTAAATTGTACAGGGAGTCATGGTACACATTAGATGCGTTCACGGGGACGTGAAGACCTACCCCCTAGCTATAGTAGACTAAGCCTGCCCAGACGGAGCTCACTGTACAGTAAGAGTAGGGGTAATGCCGAATCTACCAGAGGACCTCATTATAGGAACAGACAACCCCCATTTCTTGGAATTATTTAGGACCGTCTTACAGAAAGGAGAGAAGGAAGGTTGTAACTCTCCGATACTCGATAAACCCTTACCAGGACTGATCACTCCTGAGCCCTGGCTTTTGGATAAGGGCTTCTGGTTTGCCCAAACAAATGACGCATCCCTCCAGAATGCCTGGCAGTCATCCTCCAAGAGTACCCAGGAACCTATACAACAGTTCCCATGCTTCCAAGTCCAAGACGGCCTACTGTACCACCTAGGAGCTAAAGATGATGACCCCCAGCTCTTGGTCCTCTCCACTTTTAGGTATCAGATCCTTTTTTTTTCACACTCCCACCTCACTGCAGGGCACATAGGCAGTGAGAAAACAACCCAAAACGTCCTACGACACTTCTATTGGCCAGGGATATTCAACGATATAAAAAAATACTGTCAGGATTGTAGTACTTGTGAGAAGTTGAGCTCTTATAAACCACCCCCTGTGCCCTTACAACTCCTCCCTGTGATAGGCAACCCCTTTTCTAGGATAGGTATGGACCTTATAGGACCCCTCCCCAAAACAAGAAGAGGGCATCAGCATGCCTTAGTAACAGTCGACTACACGACCAGGTATCCAGAAGCCTTCCCTCTGAGGGCCCCCACTTCCCAAGCCATAGCCGATCGGCTGCTAGAGCTTTTTTCTCGGGTGGGATTCCCTAAAGAGATCCTGACGGATCAGGGAACCCCATTTGTTTCCAGATTGAGGAAGGAAGTGTGCAAGATCCTCAATCTACAACATATCAAAACGTCTGTGTACCATCCCCAGACTGATGGTCTGGTGGAAAGATATAATGGGACCATCAAAAAGATTCTAAAGAAAATGTTGGTAGTAGAGGGAAGGGAATGGGATCATCTCCTCCCGCTGGCTCTCTATGTAATCCGAAGTCAGGTGCAGAGCAGTCTGGGTTGTTCTTCCTTTGAGGTGCTCTATGGAAGGCACCCAGGACTCTCTTGAACATGACTAAAGAAGCATGGGAGAAAGAGGAAGAAGAGGACACCCGACATTTCCTAGACTACACCCAGAGTCTTAAATCCAAGATAGGGAAACTCCGAGACCTTGCTTATTCCCAGTTGGAAAAGAAACAAGAGAGAGAAAAGCATTTCTATGACAGAGCAAAGAAATGGCGGAAACTGAACCTAGGTGACTGGGTCTTGGTTCTGCTGCCCTCTTCCTCTAGTAAGTTGAGAACAGAATGGCTCGGTCCGTATAAAGTTGTGGGTACGATCGGTAGGACCACCTATAAACTACAGATAAAACCAGGTCGGACACAAATTTACCACATTAACCTGTTAAAGAAGTGGTTAGGTTCGCTTCCCACCCCTGCCAGGCTCACTATGCCCAGCCACACTTCTGACTGTACTATTGAGCAACTGGTGATCAACCAAGTCCTGGAAGAACATGAAAGACGATGATCTGTTGATGTCCTTCAGTTCTATGTTCTCTGACCAACCAGGGAAAACCTCCCTGATAGAACATACCATCAATACGGTACCTGGTCAAGCGGTTAAACAACGACCCTACCGTATACCGGCTGCCAGAAGAGAGGCCATAAAGAAAGAAGTCCAGAGCATGTTAGAAATGGGAGTTATCCGCCCTTCCCGCAGTGAATGGTCCTCTCCTATCGTCATGGTGCCTAAAACCGATGGCTCCACACGGTTTTGCATGGACTTTAGAGCCCTAAATGCTATTTCGAAATTCGACTCATACCCCATCCCGAGAGTAGACAAATTAATTGAGAAGCTAGGAGAAGCGCGATATATAACAACCCTCGACCTCACTAAGGGTTATTGGCAGGTCCCCCTCCGTGAAAGTGATAGGGAGAAAACTGCCTTTATCACCTCTGATAGACTATGAATTCACGGTTCTACCGTTTGGTCTTCACGGGGCACCCGCTACCTTCCAACGACTTATGAATACGGTGCTCCGTGATAACCAGATCTTCTCATCGGCCTACTTGGACGACATTGTGGTGTACAGCCCCACCTGGGAGAAACACCTCTCAGACCTCTAAAAAGTCCTGACAGCCCTATCCACAGCAGGCCTACACATAAACTCCAGGAAATCGAGAATAGGGTTAAACAAGGTTAGATACCTAGGATATGTGTTAGGCTACGGGCTAATCGAACTCCAAGAAGAGAAAGTGAGGGTGATCCGAGACACTCCTCTTCCATCAACCAAACGAGAAGTACGGTCTTTTTTGGGACTTTTGGGGGTATTACCACAGATTTATACCGCAATATTAAGAGATAGCAAGTCCCCTGACAGAACTGCTAAAAAAAGGAGTGCAAACCAGGACCCTACTACACCCCTCGGAAGAGGTAAAAGAAGCGTTCCAGCGTCTAAAGGACGCCATCACTACCTCTCCAGTCCTGCCCTCTCCTGATTTCTCAAGACCCTTTCTACTTCAAACGGATGCTTCAGAGCATGGCTTAGGAGCCGTACTTTCCCAGATGTCTCCGAATGGGGTAGAACACCCCGTCCTCTTCATAAGCAGAAAGCTGTTCCTGCGAGAGAGAAAATATCCCACCATTGAGAAAGAGTGCCCAGCCATAAAGTGGGCGGTGGACAAATTGCGATGTTACCTAGAAGGGACACGTTTCACCCTATATACTGATCATGCCCCTCTGCAGTGGATGAGCCGGAACATGGGACAGAATCCTCGCGTATTGCGATGGTTCCTAAGCTTACAACCTTTCTCATTCGAAGTGAAACACCGTAGCGGGTGAGACAACGGAAAAGCTGACTTTCTGTCAAGGGTTCTTCCTCTCCCCAATCGGGAGAATCCTAGGGGAGGGGTATGTCACGGGTCGGAGGTTCCCCCACTTAAGGACCCACCTGAAGAGAATGAGTCTCGAGAGGAGTGGTGGTCCAATCACTCTGAGAACCAACATCTCCTTTCTTTGCAGCTGGAGAACTGGAAGCCTGCAGCAGACATGGTCTGGTTTGAGCGCTCCCCAGATACAGAGGGATATGCCTTTAATAACCACGGAGACCAGGGAAGCTCCGCCTGGAGGAGCCATGTCACCTAGAACGAGCCAATGGAATTGTGCGGCCGGGACAACGGAGGTGGAGAAGAACCTGGAAGAACGGGAGACAGAGAGCGCGAGAGGGGCGAGCCGAGACACGAGAAGAACCGAGGAGAGGAATCTGAGAAGCTGCACCCTGGTTTTGAGAAAACAAGGTCTGAGCAAACGCCCAGAGGCCAACGTCCCTGTGCAGCGCCCAGCCACACTCCAGGAGGAGTGTGGCTCCCTCAGGTACGGAACCGGGTATCAGGCTGGGTCGGGAGGTAGGAGAAGTGATTGTGGAGCTTCGGGTGAGTCGCCTCGTAGCTTAAACCCCCTCCCCTCATGAGCACTCTCTTCTTCGAACGCCTGTTTGTGCACACCGGTGACCCCGCACTTCCCCTACCCTGGGCTGCAACAAAAGTACAAACCAGCTGACGCGTGGTTTCTTTTTGTTTTCTTTTCATTTAATGGTTTTGGAGATACAAGTCGACCCGAGTGAAAGACCGCCTCTGACCGCAAGAAGCCGACGACAGGAGCCGCGGCTACTCGGAGTATTAAAGCAGGATAACAAGCATTATCCCTGAAAGACCAAGACATATTGACACTGGCCTCCCGAAAACGACGTGTATATGGAAAAAATAAAGCCATGTTTGACACAGGGCGGAGTAGACCTCCTTTTTGACCACTACCCCACCGATCCCCTCCCGCTACACCAACTTTCTATGTTTTCCCCTGGGGGCTGATCGCATGCTCCATTGGGGTAAAACCTAAAGTAAAAACACAGACTATTATGGGGCAAAATTGCATTTTTATATAGTTATGTAATTACATATGTCAGAAAATAACGGACCATAGCGCTTTACATATACATCATAGAATTGTAGGCAGGTATTGTTCAAATGTATGATGTAGATGGGCTCTGCATCATCTGCATTGTCTGCTCAGGAAGTGAGGTGGCATGGTGAGCAAAAGAATGATGGATTTAACCCAGATCTCTTGACTGGGGGTGAATGTTTTGATTTGTTCTGCATGCCGTCCATCAATTGTGCTTCTTTTGCTTTCTCGCCCTAAGTGTGCCAGGTATGCCCAGACGTAGGTCCTGGGTCACTGTGCCACTGGAATCAAGCTATCCTGGCTGAAGAGGGGTGAACCCCCGAAACCGATCCTAGGATGCTTGTTTCCGGTTCAGGGAGGACCTGGCTTGGCAGTTCGGGTTGGACTGTTCCCATGAGGCACAGGGTCAAGACTGATTTGCATATGGCCTGGTCTAAAGTGGGTTTGCATGGTGAGCAAAAGAATGATGGATTTAACCCAGATCTTTTGACTGGGGTGAATGTTTTGATTTGTTCTGCATTCCGTCCATCAATTGTGTGTCTTTTGCAGGAAGTGACATGTGCAGAGCCTATATAGGCGCCATCCCACTTTCATTGACATCAGTTTATTTTCATGACTTTTCTGTGCCAGAACGAAGGTGCCACAACTCAATGCTGATGGACAAGTGTGCAGACTTGATTGTACATTTTATTAGAAAGTTTTGAAGATAGATAAAATAAAGGATGTCATTACAAATGTATGAGATTGGACTTCTCTTCCTAGTGCA
This sequence comes from Triturus cristatus, assembly GCF_964204655.1. NCBI lineage: Eukaryota > Metazoa > Chordata > Amphibia > Caudata > Salamandridae > Triturus > Triturus cristatus. The sequence continues at coordinate 284,022,579 of NC_140594.1, read as the reverse complement.
CCTCCTTACGTACAACAAGTGTGCAGGCTCTAAGGACCTAAAAGGGGCACCATATGTAGAGAAATCAGTTTTTTGTTGTTGTTGAAATTTCTTTATTAATTTTGTTCTTTGGCAGGTACAGATCATGTTCATAAACAATACATTTCTCTCACACGATAACTGATACCAGGAACATTCCATTCGTGAAGTCAGGATAAGAACATTATATGCTCTTCGAGAGCAATTTGCCACTTTAAACAAAGATTTGGTGTGCGGTAAGCAAACTTTAACTAACCCCCTCCCCGAACTCCCCCCCCCCCCAACATCCCCAACACCCTCTCCCCCTCCTGCCGGTTCCATGCACTTTAAGTCTGATTATCTGAAGTACCACCTTGGGTCTCTGCGTATCTCCCCTCCTGACTGTGGGTTTCCGTCCCAGTGGAGTGTGTCTCATCGGGCGATACCTTTGTGGACTTTGGGGCCAGCCCCTCTATCACCTGCACCATCATCCCCCATGCCATCAGTACCTCAGGCAGTTTGTCATCTCGTCTGGTGGCGCGCATATGCCCCTCCTCCGCCAGTGCCCATTCTCGCAGGTCAGTTCTCCAGCTTGCTATTTTTGGCCGCTGCTGCGCCAACCAGTGTATTGCTATCCGCCGCCTAGCTATTATGAGGCCCAGCACCGGGAACCGTCTTCTCGTCTTGCATTTAGGGTCACGGGAAAATAGACCGAGGAAACATGAGCTCGCCTCCAAGGCAATCGCCCAGCCAGTTATTCTATGCAGGTCCTCTAGGACCTCCGTCCAGTATGTCTGAATTACTGGGCAGGTCCATACCAAATGTGGAAAGTCCGCCTGTTCATAGCGACATCTGGGGCATGCTGGATCCCTAGAGCTATCAATGGCGTTGAGCCGCCTAGGTGAGAGGTAGGTCATGTGTACAATATTATACTGTATTTGTTTGAATCTGTTAGAGACCGATACCTAGCGTGGATTTTCTCCCAGTCCCGCGGCGTAAGTTCCTGCGGACACACCTGCTGCCATTTACCTTCTACTTTTAAGGGTCCAGGTTTTTTATCTTCCCTCAGTGCCCTATAAAGATGGGTAACAAACTTCCACCCCCCCGGCCATTGCTATCATCTTGGTCAGGATATGGGTGGGAACCGGGGCTGCAGGGAATGAGGGCCATAGCTGCCGTGCCGTGGCCGCAATCTTGGCATATTGCAGAAATTGTCCCGGTCCCAAGTTAAAGGTAGCCACCGCCTCCTGATAGGTAATGAACCTATTTTCCGGGTATAGGTCAGATAACATTAGGCAGCCCCTGTCATTCCACTTGTCAGTCGACATAACCCGCTAAATTGGAGCGAAGGGTTGTATAAGCCAGAGATCAACCTCCGGGGCGAACGGCCACTCTATGTAGAGAAATCAGTTGGTTGAGTGGGGAGAATGGGAGGGATGGTAAGGAATCTGTGGCTTGATAGAGTCTACCAGATAAGTAACTTGTTCATCTGATAGAGATTTCTAGCCGCAGATTTTGTTACCTTAGTATAGGCACCCACGGAATGCCTCTCCAGAAGTCGGTCTTCGAACAGATTTATACGAGAATGCCCAGGAGGATTGCATAGGCAAAGTACGCATCATGATGCACCTGACTGTCCAGGAAGTAATGCTTATTAAATGTGTGCAGAAATGTCCACGACACAGCCTGACAGATGCCCTGGACAGGGACTCCAGAGTTAATACAGTGGTTGCAACCTTGGCTCTAGTGGAAGGAGCATGTAAGCCTTCAGGGGGGTTGCTTCTTGGCCAGTGTGTGGCAGATTTTAATGCAGAGCACAATCTATCTTGAGATAGTTCTTTTCTGTATGGCTTTTCCTTTCTTGCTCTGGCGAACCAAATGGAGAGTTGATCATCCACCCGGTGTTCCTTAGTACGATTAATGTAAAATGATAACACTCTTTTGGGTCTAGGTGATTGAGTCACTCCTTCTCTTTGGAAGGGCGAGGGGGAGCAAAAAAGGGGATGTCATAAGGGATGCCTGGAAATCCCCTGAAAAGTCAGTAGATCTCAGTTAGGCAAGGTGTCTGAGTGCCACTGACAATGCAATAGCTCTGCCTAGTGAGTTGATCGTATTCGGACTGCAGCGAATGGTGAACTTTGCTGCGTCCCTATCAGCAATAGCCTGGGTCAGGATAGTTCAGGCTTCCTCTGAGACCACGGGCTGCACTTGCGCAACCGAATCCCAAACTTTGAGGGTATATCAACCCAAGAGGCATGCAGTGTTCACCGACCACAGTGTGAGGATGGCATAGGAGAACATCCTCTTGCCAAAGCTATCCAGCCACTTGGATTCCCTATCTGGTGATGTGATATCCAGACTGTCCGGGGTAGGGTGCTCGGTGAGGAAAGCGGAGTCCCCAGGAACGGGGCAGTGGTAGTAGGCAAATGTCCTGTACAAAAGAGCACCTATGCAGAGCTTCGTCCAAGCCCCCAGCAGGACATTGTTATGTTATGTTAATAACACATAAAGTGCACAAATACCACTGGTCTCTTGGCGCTTATCTGAGGGTTGTGAAACATGTTACTGCCATGCTTGTTTACATAAAAAAGGTTTTCAGTCTTTTCCGAAAGGGAAGAAGCTTGGTATCTTTCATCAGGCTATATGGCAACTCATTGCAGACCTGAAGTATCAGAACTGAGAATGCCCCACCGTCCAAGGTTGCTTTATTAAAGTGTGGATGGGTCAGTAGGATCGCCTCGGAGGACGATAAGCATCGACTGGGCACTTAGTGCCCCTGACTTTCCTTAATATAAACTGCCACAATACCATACAGTTTTTTGTGCGCAATGCACCGTCACCCTCAAACACGGCCCTCCGTGTGGCTGGTAACCAGCTGGTAACCAGTGCAGTTGCATCAGCAACGGTGTGGCATGTGCCCATCTCGTTTGTTTCAGCAGCAATCTTGATTCATCATTCATTGCCACCTTGAACTTTCCCAGCAACTTATTGGGAATGCCAATATAAAGGGTGCTCCCATAATCTAGCTGTAACAAAATCATTGCCGCCACTACTGTCCGCATAGTTGAAAATGAAAGAATTGGGACCAGTTTTCAGAGATGTTTCAGGAGACCTGTGCAATCTGCAAGGGCTTCATAAAAAGGGAAGAGAGGTTCTGTGTTGGAGACGCCCAGCTGAAGCACCTCTTCAAGACTGAGGGAAGCATAAGGTCCAGGACCTCAGCTGCTTTCCTCACAACCATGGCAAATGAAGCCCATTACTCCATAACTACACTAGGAGGAAAGAGTAAGACAGTGTCTGGGGAGATGTTCAGACCACTGGCATCCACCAGTTCCTCATACCAATTGTCTTCAAGCTCTTCTAAGGGGTTCTGGTAGCCATAAGGATCCTCCTATGCTCCCTAATGATTCTTCTCACAGGGCTTGTCAAACAAAGGTCCTCACTCCAAGTCTGGTATGATGATGGATTCGGGCAGCCAGGAACGACGTCACTGGAACGGGTTCCTGGGAAGGTCATGGTCTCGCGATCGGAGCTAGTCCGGATCCAGCACTTGATCCAGGAGGTCCGACTGAAGGCGCGGACAGGGCGTCTGGTGGAATTTCAGTGGAGGGCACTTGCCGGATCCATGAGGCCCTAAGACACTTTAGAGGGGCCCCCCTGCCCAAATATGAGGTGCATTGCCTCATAAAACTATCTTAGTCGGGTGGAGTAGTTCTTCAAAATTCAGGGAGGCGAAGAGTGGACCCAGGGACAGGCCTCGTGGCTGATGCGTGGGTGCGAGACCTTGAGTGTTAATGTTGTTCCTAGGCCTCATCCGAAGACTTTGAGTGGCGCAGAAAGTCAAAGAGTGCTTCTACTTAGATTTCTTTTGTGGGAGTTACTCGACAACTTTGAGCACATTGATGAGCGTCTGGAACGGCTCCACGACTGGGACCTAGAACGTTACGGAGTCAACTGGCGTTGTGCGACCAGGAGCTTTAGGGATTGCTCCTTCTGCTCCGTGGGAGTCATGGTGCATCAGTCTTCACAGGTCTTGGAGTTATGGCCCTGCTAATGACAGAAGACAAACCAGATGGGGGTCTATCAGAGACAGGAATCACGGGGTTTAAACTGCACAACTATTTGGGGGGGGGGGGGGGAGGTGGCATCCCTAGCACACTCAGACAAAATCTCAAAATAATTCGACATAATGTTGAAAAAATGGTCCAAAAAGTGGACAGAGGTAACTCTTTCCAGATCTGTGCTGATAGTGCGGAACGAAAAGAACATAGCATGCTGGGGTGGTGCATACATGGGCACTGCACACGTCACTTCTAGTGCTGCTGAGCCAAACAATGCCACCTACTGATACACAGAGGTACTGTTCAAGAGTTTACTGAACCAGTGTGATGTCTTGGTAATATTCAATGGTAAGGAATCTGCAGCTAGAAGTCTCTTATCAGATACAATGCTTTGCACTTCCTTCAGATATAAAAGTTTTAAAATGTTCAGACAACTTGAGAGATTATACATCAGAAAATTGGGAAAGGAAATCTATTGAAAGTCCGTCAGGATAGAGGTTAAAGCGTTATTTAAGAGGAGATGGCATTTTTTACTTCTTGTAAAGTAACGTTGGCTTCTAAGGATTCTGTAATTAAGTTAATAATTGTGTTATTAGGATGGTTCAAGTAATTTTTAAATACTCATTGGGAAGGATGAGTATTTTCGCTATACAAAAGTTTATAAGATTAATCAATAATTTAGCAATGTTTTTGTCAGCAACTGAGACGGTGCTATCAATGTAATTTAATAAGTTCAGTTTTTTTATTTTGAAATTCTTTGTTAACATTTGTCAAACTTTATTTTGGCCCCCCAAAATATTTAGCTTTGAGCTTTAAAAGAATATTGCTGCTGTTTAGTAAAGCAAATTTGTTTAGCTCAAACTTTGCAGCAACATGGTCAGAGCGCATTTTGATGTAAAATAAAAATGCTTTAAAGATTTTATTTTATTTAACAATGGATGTATGAGACATTTTAAGTAGACTTTTTTTTTACATCATATGAAATAACAGACGCTCATAATGGATATTCATGTGTATCCCAGCTAATTAGATAAGGATGTTTCTTCAGGTTTATTAGTACAATACAATCATATATGTAAACTGAAAATTTCTTCCGAAATATATCATCAGTTTTAAAAAAAACTTTCATTTATTAGTTTTAGTTAACAGCAATGACATAGCAGTGTACACATGGCATTTCAAATCCCTTCAGCATGAAATTCTACCAAGACATGGAATCAGGGCCACCCATTCTTCTCCATTAAAGGCTTGAGACAAAACATCAGTATCCTCAGCAGGATTACAATACTCCTTCCGGAGCACCACCCGTTCCCCTTGTGTTTTAATCGAGAGTATCAGAAGGGGCTGTGGTGTGTCCTCTATCTGGGGAACTCCTCCCTCCATTAGGTCCCAACAATCCCTCCTCCTGGTCTATAAAGCTGTTCAGCAGGTCCGCCCATGTTTGCAAGTCGCACTGCACCTTCTCGTGTCTGTTCAATTTAATGTGCTTCTCTTCCACAAGGGCTACGTTCTCTAAATTACATGGGAATATGGGGCTTCTGCTACAAATCACATTTGTACACTGCAGCTGAAATGCGTTTTTTCGAATGTTGAAAATATTTTGACAGCAGAACAGATGGCGGTTCTGAAAGAACGCTCACTGGCGTAAGGTAAACACATTCTAATGGTCACGCCCTTTCCTGCTTTGGAGGCCGTGACTAAGGCAAGTGTACCTAACTCTAAGGCACTACATCCCTGTTGGTTGCAATGGGCTACTTCTTTGAAATCATCAGATGTCACGTTTATCTTTGACCCTGCATTTCAGACACAGGAGTTTTTACAGTATGAACATGTTAATCCTCCTCCATTGTTGTTGCTTCCTTTGGACGAGTACCAATGTATCATTTATACCGATGGCTCGGCTCTACCAGCCACCGACTCAAAACACGCTTATTCAGTGGCCTGCACAATTGTTGCTGGCTCAATTGTCAATTGAGAATTTAAGTCTTCCAGAATGCATACTCAAGCACTTGGGGACTGTACAGCTCAATTGGCGGAGCTGCGTGCTCTTGTTCCTGCTCTTGAGTTTGCTAATCCTAATGTGAATACTCTTATTGTGCGCGATTCTTATTACTGTGTTCAGTCTTTTAATGACAACTTATTCTTTTGGTCTCAAAATGACTATCGAGATTCTAAAGGCAGCACAATTAAGCATAAAACGCTTTGGGTTCGAGTGGCAGACCTAAAACGTCTGCTCCTCACACGTTATACATACTCTTGGCCATCAGCGTGTGGGAGCACATGCTCTTGGTAATTCTTTGGCTGACGAAGCGGCCAAACCTGCAGTAGCCACGTGTTCCGTAGCAGCAGTTACAAGGTCCATGACTAAAATAGATAATGGTATTCTGGGAGCGGAAGCTGCTACGAGGGAGGGATCTTATCATATATCTCCCGAACAAGTTCCTTATGCTAAGATTCCTTCAGTTGGGGATCAGCTGATTCCCAACTTGGACCGCAGACTTGCTTTGATCAAAGCCGCACAAGAGGGCATGGCTTCTGCTTATGCCGGTGTGTCAGCGACAGTTTTTGTTACAGCAATGTTATTGGTGGCGTGGTTTATATAAACAGACCCGTAATTTTGTACTCTCTTGTGACATTCGTCAACAAATTAAACCGCCTACGGTCACACGCACACCTCAAACACAGCTATGTATTTCTAATCAACCATTTGGCTGTGTATATCTTGATCACTGTGGTCCATTTTCTTTTGATTCTGTGTATAAATATATATTTGTTGCAGTTGATTCGTGCACTAGATTCCTTTGGGTTTGACGCTCGAAATTCATCAGGGATTTGCGTGTCTTTGTCTGGATGTTTGCCTGTGGCACCTTCCATTTTGGCCAAGGTCCAGTGTTCGCCTCTAAGGCGTACAAGGACGCGATGAAGTCAATGGGGGTGCTAGTGCAGTTTTTGTCTCCATACAGGCCTGAGGGCAATTCAATTGTGGAGCAAATAAACCGTGACTTAAAGCAATCCTTGACAGCTAGAGTCTTGGGTACTTGCAGGCCCATTTGTATTGTGTTCAACGTGCACTCAATAATCTCCCTAGAAGATCTCTGGGTGGGTGGACCCCATACGAAATGCTCTTTGGTATTAAAATGTTTGTGCCAGAACTTGATGGTCTAGACGTTGTGGCGGCTGCCGGAACCTTTGACATAGATAATCATTATACTGTGTTACAGGATCTACAAAAGACCCGTGACAGCTACGCAACTGAATATTTACCCTCCTTCAATGATGCAGCACTGCTGATTCCGGTTGCCGGCTGGCTTCCCAAGATTGGAGATCGTATACAAGAAAAACTAGAGAACAAAAAAGAATTTGGTCCCTCTTATCATGCACCAGTTCCGGTCCTTGGATTGAAGGGTACTCGTACAGTAATTTTACCACCTGTTCCTGGTCGCAAAGACAACAGATACGTCTCAGTGGACAATCTCAAGTTACACTGTCTGTCCGATATTGAATAGTGTAAACCCTGCTGTTTCCTTCAACACTATTTCTTTGAATCTAGTAACCGCAACGTCTACGACTAAAGCTTGTACCTGTGAGAGTGAGATGGAAACTGCTGTTGACCTTTCGTCTGTTCTGCCTCCATCCTCTTCCACCGTGGATGTCGAATATACGTACCTCACAGATGAGTCCCAGAGGGAAGTGCCGAGCAATTCGCGACAACATCATGCTGATACATCCCACCCACCTTTAATACCGAGGGATGCAAAGTTATTTTGGGGACCATGCCAGCTTCTCTTATGACTCATCCTCCTCAACTTCCAGTTTGGCCATGCCACCGACTAAATTAGGTGTTTTCATCTCGTGGTTCAAAAAGACTTACCAGGTCCCACCATGGACCTACATCTGGTTGGTGCTTATCCTGATTTTCCTCTTTATGTTGATTGGATTTGTGACAGTGCTATTCTTATACATCAATGATCATTATTTGCCAGAACACTCTGCTGTGAACTTGGTCAATGGAATTCTGGCCCTTCACACATCGTCCCATATCGTGAAACATGATCAAACACTTGTGAACATTCCAGCATTCCCGGTTGCAGATGGCATAGTTTGGGACAAAGTAGTTTTTGAAATTCACGGTCCGACTGAGGTGCTCAGGGAGCCATACGTGGTTCGCGTCTCATTAAGAGATGTGGTAACACGGGACATACATTCTGACAATTGGGATGTGCAAGCAGTACATTGATTATATTCAGATTTTAAATATTATACTGCTTTTGATGCTGAAGATTTGTATTTAAATGATGCCAATTATGCTGATCTCTTCTGTTATCAACATAATGGGCATCACATTTTTGCACAAAACTAACACGTTAAGACCTGTTCTTAATTACAGTCAATGGGAACATTGTCCTACTCCCGTACAAGGGAGTTGTAAAACTCTTAGAGATAAGTTCACATATTTTACCGATTATGACACGTCTAATCCAGAATCCTATTTCGTTAAATTTACAATTGTCATCTCAATCCAAATTTCTTTTGACCCACTCTAAATTAATTTACTCCAACTCTTTTAGGACTAAATTGGCCACAGAGGGTTATGATCACTGGGAAGGGACCATTGATTTAAAATCAGTCTGGGGCACTAAACAATGGCAAGTTCAGGGGACTGAAGCATTACATTGTGCCTGTCGGTCCGACTTAAATTTTATTTTTAAATGATAGAGTGTACCAAACCACTTGTTTCAGCCTGGCCACTGTAAAACATTTAAATATCCCATCCCATCCTTAGTGGAACACTACAATTGGCATGCTCAGACTAATTATACTATCAATGCTTTACAGGCATTGTTTCAAAATGACACTTTCAATGTCTCTGAAATTGATTCATCCGGTTGGTTGGTGTGGCAAATAAATTCAAATGCATGTCAATTGTGTTTTTATAATGTAACACCTGGTTTCACACAAACTAGACCGGATCCACGTCATCCACTTACACATTTCATCACCAAATAGTCGGTGGGTAAATTATGCCAACAATGGTTGGAACATTCCACCTTATCATCAGAGAAACAAAACCTTACACTCTTGTCGAGTGACATCAATTTGGATGATTTTATCCTAGGATTTCTCAATCTAAAAGATTTATTTATGCCGCTTACAATGAAATTTGGAAACTTTCGCAGATTGAGGCAGTTCTTCGTCTGCGCCAAATTGATCAAGCCAAGTTAGAAAAAGTCCTAGCCGTGGTCGACAATAGCATCAATACACTTTCATCACGCATCTATAATAATGTTTCTTCTGTGATTGATATTGTTCAAAGTGATGTATCTGTGTTATATCATGGTCAAAATCAATTCAGATCAGTTACGCAGTTTGCTTGGAAGTTACAGACCCTTAAAATGGGAAAAGTCCCTTGGGATTATTTGAATGCTTCTGCTTTGTATCTACCATTTAATCTGACTGATAAACAGAGGTTTATGCCCATGAAAGATGCTGCATATAAACTGTTGCATATTGAACAATTGGAGCCGTTACCGTTCTCTGTAGCGGAAACATACTCTGCTGTTTGGTTAATTCATGGGGTTATATCTCTCCCATTTTCGCTGTTTCAATTTAAATCATGCATGCAACATTGTCCGATTCGCCGTTTTGAACCACTGGGCAGTGCATTTCTCCATGAATTATTGTCCCTTCCTTTCATTTACAGATGTCTGCGGGGGATAAGAATGTTTTTCTAACAGGGAAGGACTGAGATTCCACAGTAGGACATTCCCTGGTTTGTAAAAACGTTAAGTTGCACGGCGCATGTAATGTATCGGCGCCTAATCTCGCTTGTTTTTTTAAAAGGAACCCCAGTGCCATCAATAATTCCTGCTTTTACCTTGCTTACTAACGGCAGTTATCTTATTTTGAACAACCAAGACTGCTGTGGTTTACGGGCAGGAATCCCGTATTTTGTAACAGTGTCACAGCATGTAACTTGTTGTAGCAATGTGCTTTTTCCGCCCCCCGCATGGGAGGGTAGATAGTTCCATTTGGCCTTCCATTCCAACTTTGAGCCTGCTTAATTTGTTGAAATCTGTGTTCAAAGTGCTGTTGTTCCAACAAGAAGTGGCTCTCACTTCAGCTTGAGAGACCTTCGAGTTACAGGTGGCTAGGACATCTAGCGAGATTGTCACTTCTGAACACTAACCTCCCACTTCGGGAAGCTTATACATCAAATATTTAATGCGTCCGACTCTTAAGGCCTTGCACTTAATTTTTAAACATGTGGGATACGGCCTTTTGACCTCCTTTCAGATGATATTTGGAGTAATTCTGGCTTTATTCATTCTATTTTTTCCAGCGTCTTCGGAGGAGTCTCTTTATTACTAGCGTTAGCTGATGGAATCATGCTTCTTCTGTTCCTGCTGCGCAATGGCTGCTTATCTTGTGGTAATGCGCAGATCAGGCCAATTGCAACTGTACCTTTGATCAAATGCAACAAGTTTTTGGATGCTTGCCATTAGCAGCACTTGGCTTGAGTTAACTTTTTGCTTTGCCTACTTTACTTGCGTGCAACCAGTGTTCTACTGTCAACAGTGCCCCTTCTATTGGGCTATGGATTTATTCCTCTCCAATACGTCATGTCCAGTCCCAGATTTTAACCAGTTAATGGGTCCCTTACAGGCTCATGACCAGGCTTGTTCTGGGGATGGCTGTATGGCGCGTGCAGTAGCATGTGGAGTATTGGCTGAATGGGATATCTGTGCAGCTGCGCAGAACCTCTTGCATCAGAGTTTCATTGAATATCACGCAAGATGTCTGGTTATACTTTTGGACGCATCAGATTACGAGGAGCACGTTTGTTCCTTCAACCTACTTGAGTGGATGGCATCCCTTTTTTCTACTAACGATAGGGATGATCTTTTGTAGGTAATTTCGTTCTTAAGTTTACGTACTTTGATGGATTTACCACCTCCTTCATAATACCATTAGCACGGAGACAACACTTTTTTTTTCCCAAAGCTTCAAACTCTGCTTGGCTTTTGAACTCTGTTTTGGTCCTTTGTCTATGTCCTATGACCTTACCAGGGGGAGGGTGTTATATGGCCATTAGAGTCATTGTTGACATTGCTAAGTTAGCATGATCTTTGCTGCCATTGCGCACGTTACTACAAGACTTTTTTATTGCTGGACTCTTTTTGTGCCTTTCACATGAGAACTGTCTGCTTTTCACGTTCTCTGCTAAGTTCCTAGAGTTTGGTCTGAACACGATGTGCAAGGTCGATAAACAATGCCCCTTGTTATTCTGTTCTGGTCATTCCCTAGCACCTAGACATAACATGCTAAACACAGCTGCAATGCTGGAGATTCGTGATTTGATATTACGGGGATGCATGTTGTTTTAGCACACACTTGGAGAGAGCCCTTTCCATGGAGAAGAGCTATGCTGTGCCTATGATGTAAACCTTCCATCTAGGCTTTAAGGTATGAGGTCTGCTGACAAAGCCCAGGGATCTTCTTTTATATAATAAACTTCTTCCAGTCAAGGGGAGGGTAGTTATGCCTTATAGTCCTTTTTCCACTGTCTTTATATAATGACTTCCCACCTTCGTACGCTATGGAATTGTAACAATGCTAATTGTTTTGAGTTTATGCACTATGCTGCTGGTAGTGGCTTGTAGACTGTATTGTAGAGCACGATAGTTAAAGAACAAGTTACTTACCTTCGGTAATGATATATCTGTAAGAAACATTAGTTAGTTATAGATTCCTCACCTTGGGAATTACCCCCAGGCGTCAGACTGGATCTGGAAAGTTTTTTCGTCAGCAGTGCCTCTGCGCGTCGGAAGGTGGCGTCGGTCAGCTCCGCGACCGTCGTTGACGTCGTGGTCGCCGGCATGATATCGCGGTAGCTACTTAGATGCTGCCCTTGCATGCTGACGTCAGTTCTGTACACAACTTTCCGTGCCAGAAACGCAGAGCCATGCAAGACAATGACCACTGGTGCACAAAACTAGGGCCCTGAAAGGACATCCTTAACCCTAGAAATCAGTTTGAAGAACGGGGAGGATGGGTGGGGCGGTAAGGAATCTATAACTAACTAATGTTTCTTACAGATATATCGTTACCGAAGGTAAGTAACTTGTTCATCTGAAAGAAAAACGTTAGATATAGATTCCTTACCTTAGAATAGATACCCCAGCAATACCAACCCCGGAGGTGGGTCTGCGAACCAAGATCACACCAGAAAGTCCTGGAGAACATAACGGCCAAAGAAGCCGTCTCTCCAGACTTGATTGTCAAGGCAGTAGTGTTTGGTAAAGGTGTGCAACGAAGCCCACGTAGCTGCCTGACAAATGTCATTCAGAGGAACTCCATGTCCCAAAGCAGTAGTTGCTGCTGTCCCCCTGGCGAAATGGGCATGCAGCCCCACTGTAGGCTCCTTTTTTTGCCAGAGAATAACAGGCTTTGATACACAAAACGACCCATCGGGAGATAGTCCGCTTGTGTACGGCCTGACCTTTATAGGTGCCCACATAGCAAACAAAGAGCTGGTCATCCACGGGGCATGGCTACGGCACGTTGCGAGATGGCTGCCTGTTAGAGGAGCTCCGCAGGCCAGGCCCTATTACATGACAAATACCATCCTGAACCACCGTCAAGCTTGCTAAAATTGCGCACATCGGATGCTGGAAGAGTCCAGGGTTGGCGATCGCGGTCTCTGAGCTCCGAATCTGTGACACCGCCAGATTGAGAGCAGATTGTGTGCGGCGTGAGCTGGGAGAAAATGGCTCCTTACATTGGCGGTGCGGCCACTGAGCGGATGGGCGGCGACTGTGCTGCTGCATGCTAGGGATTGGCGTGCCGCTGGGCCGTGTGAGGCGCAGGACGGAACCGGGCACAGTTGCCGGCGTGCATGCTGACGAGCTAAGAGGCGACCAACCGTGTCATTGTGGCTGCAGGCGAGACTCCAGGATGTGATATACTGTGAGCGGCGAAGTGAGGAGTGGAGCGGATGGCGAAGACTGTGGCTGAGGCAGACGTCCCCCTCGGAGCACGAAGCGAGCAAGGTAAGGGTGGTGGGGCTGGAGCTCTCCGACGCTGGGCTGTCTTTTGCTGTGTGGCTTGGGTCTGGCCTGGCATAATTTTCACGTGGGGATTGGGCTAGCGCCGCGAGTCACCTGGCCTAGGCGGCGGTCTTGCGCCTCTCCTGCCCCCGAGAACACTTTGGGCTGGTTCGTGTGCATGGTGAGGAGCGCGACAGGAGGTCTGCAGGTGCGGCCGATCTCCCCCTTCACACATAACGCGGGGGGTGTATCGGCTATGTTCGTGGCTTCCGGGTGTCCCCCTCTTCTGCGCAGCGGTCTGGCCAGGTTCTCCCTGTGTTACTGGTGCTTTCAGAAATCCTGCTCCGGGCCGGGATACTAGCCTAGATCGGCGGCTGAGGCTGCGAGCGACACCCTGCTGATGCCCTGACTCCACAGTTGTGTTGATTGCTGTGGGAGGCTGCTTGTAGGGCACTGACATAGTTCCATTTGCCTCTCTTTGACGTTCTTTTATGTGCCTTGCCCATATCATAATCCTAAGTCGCTGTGATTGAGAGACTCATATACGCCACCCCGCTCTGGATGTACTAGTGGTTGCTTGGCTCCCCAGATTTACAGAACGCAGGCTCGCCTATTTCACAACATTACTTGCCTGGTGGTGACGTGACGAATTGCAAAAAGCATTTTGTTCTAACACTACTGCCATTTGAACATGGGCAAAGCGGACCCCAAACAGCCCAAGCTGCCATTTGAAAGTAAACGCCACGTGCGTACTGTTGACACGCTGACTGAGACGGAAGCCGCCCAGGGTCCGCTGGATCATGGCGGAGGACCTTCACGAGGACATGAGATCAATATTGCTGGAGATGCGCACTGGGCTAAAGACTATTGATAGTAAGATCGACGCCCTTACCTCCAGTCTTGACGCAGTTAAGAAAAATGTGGACAAGCATGAAACCAGGCTGGATGTGATTGAGAATAAGTTGTCCGACACACAGGATTCCAATGCCGAGGCAAGGACACAGATCCTCAACATGGAAAAAGTGCTAGAGGTCCATAAGGATGAAAAACGAAGATTTGGAAGCGTGCTCACTGCGTAACAATCTTCTCATAATTGGACTTCTGGAAACGACAGCCATTCCGAAAATGGAGCCTTTCATAGATAACCTGCTCCGAGAACTGTTTGGGCCTGTGTTGTCCTCTGTCATGATTGTTGAAAGGGCGCACTGATCTCTTGGACCTCGCCCGGCACCAGAAGCACCACCGCGTCCGATAATAGCTCGCCTACTCAATTATGCGGACAGGGACGCTATGCTTCGAGTCCCATTAATCATCAGGGCAATAATCTCTCCTTCTATACGGATTACACTCCAACAGTACAGACGGCACGCAGGGAGTTTGTGACGGCAAATAAGCTGTTACAATCTGCATCTATCCCCTATGCTATGCTCTACCCTGCAAAATTGAAAATCAGGGCAGGCTCATTTCTTTACAGATGCCAAGTTGGCCATGAAATTCGTAAAACACATCTGTCCACGTAAAGCGGCTAAAACTGCCTCAAAGTGTTCAACTGCGTCACCGTCTCTTAGTGATGCGGATTGATATTGGACTGAATGGATGCACACTGTTGGGGTTTGAAATATGCGATGCTAAACATGTACATTACCGCTGACGCCCATAGAGACTGTGCTATGACACTATGCTGTTGGTGTGTTGCAATTAGGGTTCATTTCTACTTGTCATGGAGTGCTTTATCCAGCACACCTCTGTTTACAGGCTTCGTAAAGCTAGGAGGTTCTGTTGATATTGTGGCCTGGTCACCCTACTGGCTGGTAGGAGTTTGCTACTGTTCCTCCCCCCCCCCCCCCAGAGGGTGATCCCCTAGTTGTTTGTAGCTTATATAGTAATTGGGATTGTATTCGGAATGGGGTGGGGTCTGTTGTCTCGACCTGATTGGGAGGTTGTAGTGGGTGGGGTGGGGTGGGTTTTTTTTTGCGTCTAAAACCAGCCGTTGTGAACGTCATGGTACAAAGAAGATGGCTTATTGTGATGTTATCGACACCAAGTGTGTGAACACTGATTTTGGCTCGGTGTATCACGATGATTGTAATGCTCAAATGTTTGATTTGAATGTAAATTATTATGTCTGTGAGGATTATGGGTGAGCATTACAGATTTCTTATCTGGAACGTCAGAGGGCTAAACTGTCCTAAGAAAATTAGACAGGTGTTCGCATACCTTAATCGCCATGACATTCAGATCGTTTTCCTGCAGGAAACTCACCTGACCAGGGTCTCTGAAGCTAAAATAGCGCTTAAATGGGCAGAGTACAGATTGGCTCCATCATACTCGTCTTATGCCAGAGGGGTTATCATTATGATCAAAAAGGGCATCCCGTTCACGCCACTTAAGACTCATATTGATGATGAAGGTCAGTGTGCAATGGTACAAGCCAAATTGGGCAACACGTTACTTACTCTTGTAAACACATATGGTCCCATAGCAGACGAGCCAGAAGTGTTTAAACGAATGTATAGCATACTGCGACAGTGGCCTGAGTCACCCATAGTGTGGGGGAGGGGGGAGACCTCAATACATATGTGGATCCAGCACTAGATAAATCCAATCCGCAAAGTACACGAACACCTGGGGTAGCCCGGAGTATCACCCAAGCTCGGTTGGAATTTGGACTGGTAGATGTCTGGAGATTGCGAAACAATACCGTTAAAGTGGGCACACATGCCGCACATAACAGTTGGTCTATCTAGACTGGAGTATTGGCTCCTTAGTGAGGGTGCGGCGGAGTGGGTGACTGATGTTGCCAACCTCCCTCGTACGTTATCAGACCACAACCAGTGAAGCTGAAACTGCATATCCCTACATCGACGCACCGTCCATTCACTTGGCGCTTCCATTCGGCGGCATTGTTGGATCCTATATATAATTACACTATCCGCACAGCGATAGAGAACTATATTCTGGAAAATAAGGGAACTGTGGACAGCGCTGGCACTCTATGGGAGGCGTGTAAAGTGACAATAAGGGGAGTTTGTATAGGCACTTCAGCTGGTATCCTGAAGGATATCAGGACGCAACTCGCGAAAATAGAGACTACCCTAAAAACCCTGGAAAGAGCTTATGAAGACAACCCTGCTCCAGACACATTATCACGTATTCACACATTAGTTCAGGAATATGACATGGCTGCGGAAACAGAGATACGGTACATTTCGCGCCGACATGTAGCTAGGAAATACGGAGAGGGGGGCGACCGAGCCGAAACCTGGTTGAGAAAATCAGGCCTCGAAACGAACACACTCACATAGACAAATTGACAGACTCTCGCGGGAAAGAACACTACGCCCCTCTAGACATAGTTGAACAGGTTAGAGAGTATTACGCTGGCATGCATGCATCATACGAGTCGGGCCTTTACGATGAAGTAGATAAGTATCTAGAGGACATTGCCTGTGCATGGTTGTCGGATGGACATTGGGAATACTTGAGTCAACCTGTAGATAAGGCAGATATAAAAGCTGCGATTCATGCCTTACCCAAAGCGAAAGCGCCGGGCCCCGATGGACTGACCGTCGAATTCTATAAAGCTTACGCAGATCTTATCACTCAGTTTCTTTTGGAAGTATATGCTGAGGCGCATGAAGCGGGCGTCCTGCCTCCATCTTTTAGACAGGCACTCATAATCAACCTTCTGAAGAAGGACAAGCCTCCTGAGGCGTGTGAATCCTATAGGCCCCTGTCTCTGATTAATATTGACGCAAAAATCCTTGCTTAGATTCTGGCCACGAAATTACAGCCACTAATGACATGTCTGGTACTACCGGACTAATCGGGTTTCATCCCGGAGCGCTCTACCTCACACAACTTACGCACTATTTTTGCAATGATGCACGTCCTTGACCCCAAACTGCACGCCGTGGCAGTCATGCTTGACACAGCCAAAGCGTTTGACTCTATAGAATGGAACTACATGTTCCGCATTCTGCAACGCATGGGATTCCCTCTAATTTTCCTGGGGTGGGTAAAGACGCTGTATACTGACCCATCGGCAAGGGTCCGTGTGCGTGGCTTGACGTCGGAGGCCTTCTCTATCAAACGTGGCATGCAGCAGGGCTGTCCGCTATCGCCTCTGCTGTTTGCCATTGCAATTGAGCCCCTGGCATGCGTGATACGCCAAAGACAGAGAGAGGCGGCTTTGAATTTTAATCATCGACCGGTGGGTATATCGCTCTACGCCGACGATATGGTGCTCTTTATACGTGAACCTGCTCAGTATTTATCACAGGTACTGAGGGAATACATTAGATTTGGGTTGATCTCATGCCTTAGAATTAATTTGGATAAGTCGATCATTGTTCCCCTGACAGCAATTACCACCGCACCGGCCCTGGAATATCCAATAGTATGGTTAACAGACCCGGTTAAGTATCTGGGGGTCTGGGTTCATCGGGATCCGGAAGTGGTTGTATGAGAGAACTATGGGCGAGCATGTGTTACACTTGATCACCAAATTAATACCTGGATAGCATTGCCTCTCTCTCTCTGGCGGACCGTATCGCTCTTATAAAAATGGTGGTGTTGCCTCATTTTCTATATCTTTTTTCTAACATCCCTATTAAACTGACACAGGGTTTTTTGCCACACTGCGAACCTCGCTTATACGATTGATATGGGGAGGCAAACAGGCTCGGGTATCGTGGACAATCATCACCTTGGATTATACTAGGGAAGGGTTTGGTGCACCGGACCCCTACATATATTATTTGAGCCTATTGTGATGTAAGGAGTGGAGGGCTGCCCCCTGCTGCTGCGACAGAAGATCCTCCCGAAGAGGCAGTCTGATCGGAGGATCGATGGCTATGTTGAGCAGCTCGGGATACCATACTCTTTGTGCCCAATTCGGTGCCACAAAAATTACTTGGCCCCAGTCACGCCTGATCTTCTTCAGCACTCTGCGCAGAAAAGCGTACAAGAGAGCACAACTCCACTTGTGACGAAAAGCGTCGCCTAGCGAGTGCCGTCTTGGAAATTACAACACGCAGAATTGCCGACATTGCACGTTCTCTTCGGTGGTGAATAGATCTAACCAAGGCTCTCCCCACTCTTGAAGGAGAACTTGCACCACCTCAGAGTGAAGACGCCATTTGTGATCTATCACGCACCTGCGGCTGAGTTCGTCCGCCCTGGCGTTCAGGGAATCTGCCAGGTGTTGAACCACCAGGGATATGCCCTGAGGTTCCAGCCATGTCAAGAGGTGGAGGGCCTCCTGACATAGGGTCCACGACCCCACCCGCCCTGTTTGTTGTAGTACCACATGGCGGTGGTGTTGTCCGTGAGCACCTGCACTACTCTTCCCCGGACAGAGGGAAGGAATGCCTTGAGTGCAAGACTAATCGCCTGAAGCTCCAGAAGCTTGATATGGAGCCCGGACTCTGCTGGAGACCAGAGGTCTCTGATCTCCGCCTCTCCTATGTGGCCGCCCGATCCCAGAAGGGATGCATCCGTCACCAGAAAGAAGGGTACGAAGTTCCTTTTAGTGGATTATTAGCCACTAAATGTGTACTCTAGGTGGTAAGGAGGTTGGGGAATACCTCCTTTCGGAACTGGGACCCTCACACACCCAGCAAGCTAGGTGTCATGCTTCATCATTTGGGTCTGCTTCTTGACAGGCACCCATAAAGTGGCTCTTTTTCAGAGATCATTTGTTCCTCGCCGTATCGGTGCCGTGGGTGTAAGATGCCTAGGAATGTGTAGATGTAGGATGTGAATGTAAAACAGATAAGGGAACCCTTTGTGATAAATGTTATTCTGTTAGGGTACCACCCTGGTTAAAAGGATTAGAGGGGGGGGCGACTATTTTGTTATTAGGTGCGAAAAATTTCGCTCAACCCCCAGATGGTCAACATGTTTCTCGCCTCAATAAGTCACAGATGTGATCAGGTGGCGATTCCTCAGGACCGTGTGAATGATACAAACTATCTACAGTGAATGGTGTGGTGCAACGCTATCTACCACTTACTCTCCCCGAGGGTCGTTACCCTGGACAATGGCAGTCAACCTAGAGTACAAAGGAAAAATTATAAAAACATGATCAGGGGGGGGGGGAAGAAAGAGATATCCCCTGTTGAATTCAGTCGTAATGTTAAAAATTACACAATCATAATACAAGCGTTCTTGCTAAATACATACTGAGCTCTTATGGAAACCATTCAAGCTCTATATGTGCTTCCATACATCTCCCCTGTGTGTACATGCTTAAAAAGTGGTGATATGGACCGTAGTGGTCGTGGGCTCACCTTTATGCTTTTTTAGTACTGCCACATCAGTTAGCTGCGGATTGAAAGGACACTCAATGTAGTGTCTCTATATGGGAAGACACATGAAAGACCAGATCAATTCATTGGCTGCATGCACATATAGTTCGTTGCTCACTTACTGGCACTAGTACAATTATCGAAAAGGAGCAGAAAGTCCAGGTCAGGTCGGTTGTAATCTACCATAGTGATCCTAAACCAATTTGCACCAGCGAGTTTAAAAGGCCCACACAGGGCCAGTATGCCTGGGGGAGGAGCTGCGCACAGTGTCAGGAACCGGAGGCTAAAGGGGCCGTACCAGTAGAGCTGCATGGCATAAGACCCACACCCACACAGGGACCCTGCCGCGTGGAGGGCTGGTCCCGTAATGCTGACGGTGTCAGCTTAGAGCACAGTGGCTGGATGCACCCCACGTCTGTACCTGGAACCTCTTACCTCAAGTAATCCGCCAGTGTCAGATTGAGCCTCCCCATAGGATGCACACACTCACCTGCTCCCGTTCAGAGATGCATGTCCGACCTACCCGCTCCGCTGCCGCCCGGAAGGTATCTTGTTGCTGCGGGAGCCAGTTTAAATACTTGCCGTAGTGATTGCAGAGTAGGCAAATTGTCCGCAGCTGGGGAACTACGAAATCAGGCGATAGTTGAGGCTTGATGTCGCTATAGACTAGACCATGGTGGCCATCTTAAGATGTGTTTTTTGGTAAGTGGGGGTATACTGGTATAAACTGTATGCTAGTGTGTAATGGCTGCAAGCACGCCACGTCACTACGAAATCACGCGGTAGTTGAGGCGTGATGTAGCTGTAGACTAGACCATGGCAGCCATCTTAAGATGTGTTTTTGGAAAAAGGGGATATACTGGTATAAACAGTATGTTAGTGTGTAACAGCTGCAGATTCGCCACGTCAGTGAGTGCCATGCTGTACGTGGGGCGAGCTCAAATAACACCATGTGGGGTGCCTCATTACGGTCATTTAGGCCTTAAAAAACGGGCTCACAAAATAGTGAAGGGCGTGATGTCATTGTGACCAGAATCATAGCGGCCATCTTGGAGTATGTATTCTAAAAACCCAAACCTTCTTGTATTTGAATGAGATAAATGTGTAGATGATGCCCGATGGGTGTAAGGTTCCTCAATCAACTATCAGCAAAATGCTAAGGTGGTTCACACTTCATGGGTTGCCTGCTAGGGCAGTTTAACATGTATTCGTTAACATGCAGTGTTAGAGTCGGGGATCTCTGATTGGCACAAGGATGTCCTTGTGTCAAGCAGGGACCCTCTCCTCCACGTCAGGGCCAAGGATAACCCCTTTTGGAATGACCCTCACTCACCCTCTAGGTGCGTGGCGTGAGCAGCCAAGGCGATTCTTCAGGCGTTGTTGGTTAAGCAATTATAATCACACACACAGTAAACACATCAATCCCCCCAGAAACGGACACCAGGCTTAGGTATGTGAAAATATGCTCTTTTATATAAAAATAGTTATCTCAATATGCAGACTTATCACAAGACCAGTAACGTTGTTTCTATGCCACCAGATTATTAAAGCAGGCAATCAGTTCTTTACGCGAATACTTTTTTTAGTCGTTTCTCAATGTCACTTGGGAGATTCCAGTCTTGACTTACTTCAGGCCTACCGCGGCTCACGCATCGGTCGTGGGCGCGCCCGCGCCGTGCACAGCTCCTCCCGGTGGCTCCCGGGCAGCGGCGGTGAGACGGGCGTGCGGTGAGGATTTAACGGGGAAGTAAGGCGGTGCGGGCCCCGAGCCCGATACTGGAATTCCTGTAGCACTGTTGCGTGGAGAGAGTCGGCGCAGATCGGTGCGACTCTTGGCTTTGGGGAAGTGTTCTTGGATCCTCAATCAGCGGGTGTGGGCAACAGGCAGGCGCGGCCAGCGACCCTTAGCACGGCGGTGCAGGGGGGCCTCCACAGCGGGGGCGGCGCGGCCTGAGAGGTCCGGGGATAGCGAAGCGGGGTCACAGGGCACGGACAGTGCAGCTGGATGACCCGGCGTAGATCACAGTCGTCGGACGGATTCCGGCGGGAGGGGTGACAGCGCTCTCAGCGCACTCCAGTGGCACGCGGTGACAGGGGCGCAGGCAACCTAGCCCGGGGACAGAGAGCGGCTCCGGACGGAGCGGGGCTCTCACGGGGTAAAGGCAGGCAAGCTCCTGAGTGTCACGGCCCTAGGAGGGGGCGATGAGGGGCGCAGTCTCTTTCCAGCGGGATGCACACACGGCTCGATTGGAGGACGAGCAAAAGCACAGAGAACCCAATGGTCCTGGGGTTCAGTTCAGGGGGCAAGCTCAGATCAAGCCCTTGGAGAATGTTCAAGCACAAAGTAGCAAAGTCTTTTCAGCAAGTCTCTTCCTCTCCTTTCTCAGCAAGGCAAGCAGCAGGCCAGCTCCTCCAGCGTCTTCTTCTCCTTCTAGTCGGGCAGAGGTTCTTTGTGGTAAACAGGATTCTGATTTGCAAGGAGCAGGGCTCCTACTTTTATACCACATTTCTTTTGTTCTTTCAGGCCAGGGGGTCTTCACATAGTCGTTCTCAGTCCTGAGCACTTTGTTGGGGGTACTCTGACTTCTGCTTTCAGTGTGAGGGGCAGGCACATCAGCCGCTCCACAGGAGGTGGAGCCGGCATTCAGGGGACAAGTACTTTCAGGATCACCTTGTGGACAGCGCTTCGCCCGTCAGGGGCCAGGTGCAGGCTGAGTCATCAGTCGCTCCCCAGGGGGCGGAGCCAGCTTTGTGGTGGTGGAGCACTGTCCTATTCAGAGTCCAAGGGACACCCCCACCTCCAACCAAGGTGCTCTCCTGCCATTCGCTACCTGTCATCCCCCCAGCCCTGTCACTCACATAGCCCAGACAGTCAGATACACGCACAGCAGAGGCGGGCTGAGATGGTTAAGCGAGTAAATACGGACTTTCTAAAAGTCGTATTTACAAACCCAGGATAGTAAAATAAACTTGACTACAAGAAGTATTTTATCATTCCGAGTTCAGGCATACTAAACATATCTCTCTACCATGTTCCCTGAGCCTGCTGGGATTATAGGATGTAATAATTCCAGCAGCTCATCTGGCCTAAGGGGAACAGGTAGCCTTGCAATAGTGAACCACGAAGATGGCGGTGATTCACTATTAGGACAGGCCTCACAACCAGGGCCTGTCCTACCTTACACCTACAACGCACCCTGCCCGCGGGCCTACCATAGGGGTGACTAACATGAGGCTAAGGGAAGGTTCTGGGGGCTGGCAAGTGTGTGCACTTGCCCAGCCAGCGTGACAGTACGGGACTGCACGCGGGGTCGGCAGTGGCAGACCCAGGACACATTTTACATGGCCGCTGGTGTGGGTGGCGCAACCAGCGCTGCAGCCCACTAGCGGCATTGGCATTCACAAGCCCTGGCACTCCGGGTGCACTTTACTGGGGACTGACAGTGAATCCAATAAACCAATCATGAACATCAATTACAGGTACACTTTATCTTAGGGAGCACTTGCGCTGCGGAACGGATTAGCCGTGGCGCAGCTCCCTGAGCGGACAACACCAGAAAAACAATCGAGGCACACCATCAAAAAGTGGAAGGGAAACTCACGCCAAGGTGCCAGGTCTAACATGCAGTGTATCCTACTCACCCAAGAAATGAAGGGGGCAGTTAGCATGTATTGGTTAATTAATGGTGCTCCAAGGGATGTCATCATTTAAGCCACCATTGGCTGAGTCAAGGCGGAACACCCACCTTTGTTCAATCCTGAACAGAGCCGTGTGTGTTATTTGTTGGTGTGCCTCAAGAACTACCCAACGTAGACTTTCTGGGGGATGTCTCAGTTTTTTTTAAATATCTTTATTAATTTTCCTTTTACAAGTGCTTCACCCCTAACCCATCCCCCACCCCGAGCCCACTTCCCCCCCCTCCCCCCCCTATTCAAACACAAACACAATTTACATAGTTTCTCGAGACACTTGGAGCATACACACGGGTGTGGAGCGTTTAAGATCATATTTGATAGAGTACAAAAATGTTGTCATCCTTGATTTATTGAATTCTCCCCTTTTTATAATCTTTCTAATCTATGTATAGTTGGACTTCCATTGTAACAATGGGTCCCATATCGACATGCCTCTCTTGTATTTATTGCGCCCTTTTCTTTTATATATGGCTACCTCCAGACTGCATGTTGCTAATAGCCGGGTCCTCCATTGCTGGAACGTCAGTGGATTCGGGTCTAGCCAGGCTGAGGCTATGCATAGCCTTAGAATGGCCATAGCTACAAAAATCAGGCCATGCATATATTTTGGACAGGTGCAATCTGCCGTGCCCAACAATATTTCCTCTGTGGAAATATAAATAGCTTTTCCAAATATTTCTGATATAAAATCTGAAATCTCCACTAATATATTTGACAATACTTTACAGTAGGCAAAAATATGTACACTATCAGCCTCAAATAGTGAGCATCGTGGGCATGTTGTACCTCTTCCAGTCCCCCACTTTGCTATTTTCTTCGGGGTATAATATAATGAAAAAAACGTTTTTATAGTACTGGGCTTGTAGTTTAACTGACATAAAACAAGACTGTGATATTTCGAAGGATCGAAGAGGGGTTTGAGGTAATACAGCTAGCTTTGTCTGCCACATATCAATCTGTTTCTCCAGATCATCGGAACCCAGCGAGTTCAGAAATTCATATATCTCCCCAATAGTTAAGCTAGATTTTTTGCATATACGGTCCATAATTTGTGTTGCATGAAATTTTTCCCTACCCCCCCCCCCCCTTTTTGTCAAGAAATCTCTAACCTGTAGGTATTTAAAAAAATCCCTATGACTGAGGTCATATTCATTACGTAATTCCTCAAAGGTCTTCAAACCATTTCTGTTGAAGAAACAGCCAAGCTGTGATATCCCTACCTGTATCCAACGATCCATACAACTATCATCAAATACCTCAGGGAGATCATTATTTTTGAATACCGGAGTATAATATGACTATCGTCCAAAACCCAACATTTTACTAGCACAGCCCCAAACCTTATATATACCATAGATACTCTTGAATGTTGCCTTCTTAAAATAATTGTCGTTAATGTGTTGCCAAAAACACCCTTCAGAGCCCCTTTCTAATATAAGTGTTTGTGGGGTAGGTATATTATTGCCATTGGGCCCTAAAGATATAAGTGCTGAACAATATCTCAAAACAGTAGCCCAATAATACAATTTGAAATTAGGCATTGCCATACACCCTCTATCCTTTGAGAGTGTGATATACTTTAAAGCCCGGCGTGGGTTTTTATATCCCCATAAGAATCTGGAGAACATAGATTCGATAGATCTGAACAGTTGAGGGTGGAAATTCTAAACAAATAGTCCTGAAAAAATAAAGAAATCTGGGAAGATACAGCATTTTAATCACATTACATCTCCCTCCTATCGTTAGATGTAAGTTGTTAAGATGTACCAGTTCTTTTTTTGTACGTTGAATCAGAGGTTCTACATTATTGCTGACTATATTATCCATCTCTGCCGAAATGCTCACTCCGAGATACGTGGCTTTGTCAATAACTCTGACATCTCTCATCATGATCTTATCATTGAGAATGATCTGTGTTTTACTCCGATTTAATTTATAGCCAGAGACTGCTCCAAAAAGCAAAGCTTCCTCTTCTATCGCGACAGTTTCTTTGTTTGGATTACTAGTAACTATAGCAATATCATCTGCGAAGGCTAGTGTTTTAGTCTCGTATTCTTGTGCCCATATTGGAGGAATTAACATGTTTTGATCTAACCTACGAATGAACGGGTCAATGTAGATCGCAAAAAGAAGAGGAGAGCACGGGCACCAGTCTCGTCCCCCTTGTGATGGTTATTTTTTCAGACAACACTCCGTTTATTAATACCCTGGCGATAGGTTCCACATATAGCATTTGTATTGCCTTAATGAATCTCTTGCTAATCCCACTATGTGACATTGTGGCCCAAAGGTATTCCCAGGAGACCCTATCAAAGGCTTTTTCGGCGTCGAGTAATATAAGCGCCATAGGGTCTCCTGTCACCTTGGTAAAGTCAAAAAGAGAAATTACCCTTTGGACATGATCGATTGAAGATCTTCCGGGAATGAACCCGTGTTGGCGTTCCGATACAATCTTATGGATAATTGGTGCTACTCGGCTTGCTAATAGTTTAGAGTAAATTTTAGAATCTCCATTTATCAATGTAATGGGGCAATAAGACCCAGGTGCTAGAGGATCTTTATTTTTTTTTAGAAAAACTACAATTTTGGCAGATGACCATGAAGCTGGTGGTCTTCCTCCCTCGAAGATATGAATAAACAGTTCCTGCATTATATCTTTTAATTGTGCTGAAAACTTGACATAGAATTCTCTTGTGATACCATCCATTCCAGCGGCTTTCCCTGTACCAAGGCTGGTCATGGATAATAAAATTTCCTCCCAGAATGGAATACTATCTAAGCTTTCCTGGTCCACTTTTTCAAATCTTATTGAGGCGTTTAAGTTTAGGTATGTCTCTGATCTACCCATTTGGTTCTCTATTGTTTCATAAAGATTCTGATAGAATTTTTGAAATACCATTCTAATCTCGGAAGGTTCAGTTTTGAGGCCAGTCTCTGAATCCATGATCTCTTTGACTAAATTGTCCGAGTATTCTTCTCTAGTACGTATCGCCAGCTGGTGGCCAACCTGTTCACTCCATTCATAGATTTTTTCCTTATGGGCTGTGGCTTTTGCGACTGCCTTCTCCGTTAGAATATCAATTATCTGATTTTTGGCCACCGCAACCCGATTTAGTTCATTCCCAGGTGTACCCCCCTCCTGGATAACCATAGTCAGCTCTCCCTCAGCCCTACCCAAATTACCCTGGAGTGTTGCCATCTTTATTTTAGCCTCTTTATTAGAGCTGAGAGAAAACTGCACTGTCTCCCCTCTAATACCGGCCTTTAAGGCATGCCAGACCACATCGATTGTAGCACTACCAAGATTATCCTCCCAAAAACCCGGTATCCATTTAATCATATGTTGACAAAATGTCTCATTCCCCAAAAATGCTCTTTCGAATGTCCATGTCCTAATCTTAGGCTTATTTAACCCACATTCAAGACTTAACACAAGAGGGTTATGGTCCGATAAAATTCTTGGTGTTCTTTCTATTATACTACTGGACCTCAACGTGCTAGACATGAGTATATAATCTAGCCGCACAAGCAGAGAGTGTGGGTATGAATAGTACGTGAATCCCAGATCCCCAGGATGCCATCAACTAAGCCATGCAATGCACACATATTTTTTAATGCCTGAAAAACTTTTGGTTTCCGCCCTGAATAACTGAAACCTGGATCTGAAAGCCACTCCACTGGGATGTCTCAGTTCTGTTAAATGAGTATACAGTTTAGTGTTTGTCTTAAGGCAACGAATACTGCTTTTATGTTCAGTGATTCGTGTCTTGATGGCTCTCATGGTCATCCCAACTTATCTTTTCTCGCAAAGTCATGTCAATAGGTACACACAGCGACGAGATGTGTTGCAATTTGTGTGTTTAGTAATGGTCCATGTTCTTTAGTTTGTTTTGTCTGAGGACAAACAGTGCAAAATCCGCAAGGGTAGTGTCCCGTGACAGGGGGGAGATCCCACAATTGTCTCTGGCTTGAGCTGTTCCTATTTCTGGGTCTCGTGTATATCAACATGTCTTTTAAGTTGTTAGTACGTTTAAACGCAAATCTAGCTTTGGGTATGGCAAGTGTCCCTGTGTTCAGAATCTCCCAATGTTTGTTTACGGCTCTCTTAATCAAGTTTGATCTGGGTGTGAATGTGGTTACGCATGTCACAGTATTAGAGGGTTCTTTTTCATGTACCTCTAGAAGGCTTTCTCGATGATTATTTCTTGCTCGTTTCATGCAAGAGATGATTTGTCTTCTAGGGTATTGTCTTTTTTGCAAGTTGTATGATGATGTTTCAGCTTCAATCTTGTAGTCATCTACTGAACTACAATTCCTCCTGATTTGTAAAAATTGGCTGAAGGGTAGATTATTTTTCAGAGTCTTGGGATGATAACTGCTATATAACAGTAAGCTGTTCCTGTCAATAAGTTTTCTAAACATAGTGGTCGTCAGTTTTCCCTCCTGTAATATGATGGTTATATCTAAGAAGGCAACTTCTGTTGGTGAGATAGTGTGGGTGAACCTTATACTGGTTCTTGGTGTTGATCCACCCACAGAATTCGTTGCATGTCTGAATGTCCCCCTGCCTAAAGATGAGTATGTCGTCTATATACCTCTTCCACAATCTCAGGTTAGCTTCGAAGGGGTTGCTGGCATGTCTAACGACCTCTTGCTCAAATGCCACCATGTATAGACATCCCACACTAGGAGCAAAGGTACT
Source organism: Triturus cristatus (assembly GCF_964204655.1). NCBI lineage: Eukaryota > Metazoa > Chordata > Amphibia > Caudata > Salamandridae > Triturus > Triturus cristatus. The sequence continues at coordinate 283,994,765 of NC_140594.1, read as the reverse complement.
CCCCATCGAAGTACTCTGAGACTGGTGGAAGAGTTGGTTGTTAAACTCAAAGAAATTTTCTGCTAGTGCTAACGTAGCACATTGCATAATGAACGAGATCGGTGTTGGGGCCACCCAGTTAGTCTCTGTTAGTGCAGTTTCTATCACTGTCAGCGTCTCTCTCTGTGGGATATTGGTGTATAGTTGCTCAACATCTAGGGTGACCAGGAGGTTGATGTCGGTGTTGTTTTCCAATTCCCCAATGGTTCGTACGATATCGGTGGTGTCCCTGATGTATGAGGGGGTCTGTTTAAACAAAGGTTGTAGGTAGTGATCACAGAATTTCGACAGGGGTTCTAAGAGAGAACCGATCCCCGAAACTATGGGTCTGCCCGGGACTGGGGTGGTCCCTTTATGTATTTTTGGCAGGGTGTTAAAGTAGGGAATCTAGGGATGGTTGGTGATCAGAAAATCTGCTTCTTTTCTGCTGATCCATCCATTACTTTCTGCCTCAAACACCATAGTGGCAATCTCAGTGGTTAACCGGGCTGTGGGGTTCGTTGTTATCAGTGTATAGAATTTTCTATTCTGGAGTTGTCTTAAGAATTCAATGTCATAATCCTTAGTAGATTGTATGACCATTGCTCCCCCTTTGTCAGCCTGTTTTATTGTGATGCTGTTGTCCTCTGACAATGATTTGATTGCAGCATGTTCCTGATTGGAGAGATCATGAAAAGGGGCCCTGGTTTCCTCATTTTTTAGTTCTTTTAGTACGGCCTTTTCAAAGGTCAATACCTCCACCGGTACCATGCCACTGCTGGGCGTAAAGGTAGAGGGGTTCCATAGGCCGGAGTCTAGTGTCCTAGGTTCTTCATCTGTATCCTCAAAGTATGCTCTAAGGCATACTTTTCTAAATAGGCTCTGGATTTCGCATTGTTCTAGGAATTTATCCTCTTTGGGGGTGGGGACATATCCCAGCCCTTTCTCCAGTACTGTTTGTTCTATTGATGTAAGTTGTCTATGTGATAAGTTTACCACTAGACTCTCCGGCCTCGTGTTTTGCCCCTGGTTTCCATCATGTTGGCTTGTTGGTCCTGCCATTGAACCTGTTTGTATCCTCCTCTTTTGAGCCCTCTTCCTCTGCTCCAACCTCTGCCTAAAAAAGGTGGGTTGCTTGCAGGAAAAAATTGAGGTTGGCCGTAGGGATACATTGTAAAAGGCCAGTAGGGAGGCTGTGGGCCTTGAAAATTTCGTATGGGATAGTTAGCAGCCAGTGGGTGGTTGTTTCTCCTTTGATTAGGGCCCTCCCAACTCCCGCTGCTAGAGTCACTACTGGCTGAATCTCTTCTGTTTGCATCGCTACTTTCATCAGAGGAGTAACTAGTTTTGTTGGCCGTATAATCTGCCTTCAGGTAAGGATATATTTTTTCCTTGTCAAATCTATTTAGATCCTTTTGGAGCTTGCTGACCTTCTGTTTTATCAGGAATTCCTTGTATTCAGCTATCTCATTATTGAGTTCAGTCAATTTGGATTTAAACAGGGTCTCTTGAATCGTGGTTTTAATGGCTCCCTCTGCCAATTGTATTTTAGAGCGTCAGCTTGTGGTAAATATTTAAATTACCGGTACTATTTTTTATGCGGTAAAGTCTAGTAAGAATAACTCAGTCAAAATAAGAGGCAGAATCCGTGGTATTAGAGGTTCTGAAAAGGGCTTTATTCCTTACAAAGGAATTATAGTTCGAACTAGGCAATCTTATTCCATCACCACGAAGGTTCAGGAAGGGATAGGCAATACATTATTGACAAGTAACAATATATATATGAAAAGCATTGCATTAAGACAGATGCAGGAGGCGTAACAGCTGATAATACAGATAAGAATACACATACGTAATGAAAATAGGCGTAAATACAGGCATTTACTAGAAACGTCATTTAAAATGATGTCACAAGTGGGTGGATCCATAAGAGAATCCTGCAGTGTCAGCAGAAATATTTGGCAGAGATGCGCGCGCAGCCGCATGACGTGTGGTTGACGTGCAACTAGAGGGTGAAGGGGAATTGACATTTAGCTCTTACATGTGGAGACAGAAGTCTGGGGGGTCAGGTCAACCTAATCCCGAATCGTATCTAATATCTTTGTTTAAGGAACTGTTTTATCCAAAAGGAAAGGTCTCTCGGACGGAATCTATTCTATACTGACTGTTAGTGCATGTACAAGCGTCTATGTGTCTACATGAGATGCGAGGGGGCAGGAATCTTCCATGGTAACAGGGGCTATGAATTACTTGCATAAAGACAGCGAGGCCGGGCCCTTTGCTCGGTAGCTGGAAGGATGTTTACCTAAACTACTAGACAGGAATGCATTGGATGAGGAGCGGAGCAGATAACTTGAAGGCTGAATACAGTTTTTGGCAGGCAACAGGCCGCGTCAGGCACCGTTAGCCGCGCAGAGAGTAAGACAAAGTTCATGGACGCGGATGCAGGTCCAGGCTGGAGCATTTCAGAGGCAGAAGCAGGGAAAGGCTTGATGACAGAATTCAGGGCCTACTCGCCTGAACTGTAAAACTAGAAAAGTGAACCATATAAAGTCGGTGGCCAATCATACTTAGGAATGGAATATTCGACCCATTCATGGCGGATCTGAAAGAGGGCATGTTGACGTTGGACGCACATGTATTTGCGTCTTCATAGCTGGAACTGGAGGGAACATACATGTACTTGTAGCATGTACATGGAGCCGTTGGGGTCTAAGATAGGGGACATAACTGGTCATAAAATTCATATTTCCTCATTCCCTCCTTGTCCCCTACGGACCCTTATGAAATATCCATTTTCATCAATCCATCAATCTGTTCATATAGCATCATTTGTTCTTCTTTCTTCTTCCGGGATCTTGAATGAAAATTTGAAGGCGGGATACACGATGTGGCACACAGACCACAAATCGCTGGCCCACATTGTAGACACAAGCAGCAACTGAATAGTATGAGAAAGCCAATACCTAGGAAGGATAGGATCCTCCATCCCCAGGCTGACAACACGCTCCAGAACCAACCGGACCAAGTCCAGGTGCCTGGATTCTGGTGTATCTGGCTTACGATTTTATGAAGTCGAGTTATGGCTTTATATACCGACGGCGCGTTTTCTGGTATGAAAACACAGCAACTTGATCCGATGACCCTACAAGCTCCGCCCCTATCGGCCAGAATGACGTCAAGGACAAGACGATTTTGAAGAACAACAATCCGCATCGCAGACTGCTCCTCTGTTAAGTTGCCTAAAGCGGAAGTAGTTTCATTCACTACTGCTTCAAGGGTTCTAGTTAATCTACGTATCAGCTTACTATTAGTGACTGTACCTATGTAGGGAAAGAAACCTTTATTGAAATCTGTGTATTGCTCCCATGCTGTTTCGGTGTAGTCGACAATCGGGAGATCTCTCTGCTGTCTATTGTGTACTAAATGGGTATTCCTATGATAATCAGGCGGGGCTAGGAAAACAGGTGGCAGAAGGAATGCAATGTAACAGGTACCATCCCAATCTAGGGGTAGGCGTATGTATGCGGTGTGGCCACAAATGAAGTAGGAGTGACGAGAAGCTCTAAATGTAGACTTGCCTTTATCACTGAATTCTATTACAGTGGTACATTTACTATGGCCCATGTGTATTGAACCATTCTTTCTTACACATAATTCGCCTCTAACTGGAAATACTGACATAGCGGGCAAGATTGGTGTAGCTTCGGATTCAACATTCAGGATCATGAGATTAAGTGTAAAGTTACCTAATCCATATACTTCATTTTCTAGATCAGTTCCTGTTCTTTTGGGAAATCCCTCCTTGTTAGGGTAGCAGACCTTAAGTAAAACTAGGTTCAGGTTTCCCCAAACCCAGTTGTCTTGATAAACTACTGAATTTGAATCTAGGGAATTAATCAAACTAAACCATGCTCCACAGGAGCCATTGTGTGTGAATGGATACGGAAAGAGAGGCAGAACTCCCCTATATTTCTGATAGGGAGGGAGTCGGCCACATATCCAACAATTTGTAGCATTGCTGGTCTGATGAGAATGATGTAACATACTAATGAATGTGTTGTTGCGCAGCGCAAATCTATAGGACAACTCATGCGGGGGTAATTCGCTAAAAGAATGTTCGGCAGTAGCATTAAAAGCACGCTTGGAGATAGGGTAATACATGTGTAATAATATACTGGAAATAATAATCAGAAGACTTAGAAAAAACATAATTAACAATGTCACTATGCAGTGACTACGAAGTGATTTACAGTACGCCTGTTTCTTGAGCTGTTCCTGTCTATTTCTCTCTCTATTTCGGTCTAGAGGATACATGTCAGAGACAAATTCAACCGATTCACCTTGGAGAGGACTTAAACAATCAAATTGTCTGACTTGCTAGACCTTAGTTTCAGTTTATAGTTTTGTTTTTCAGTTTTGTCAACCAGGGGGAGTTTTGAGTCAGTCTGTGAGGGAATGCAGGGCTGAAAATTCAAGTCGGATGATAGTCCATGAAACTTTTTGATATGGCTCGAGTGCAACCACCCTTTACGTCCCTCAATCTTCACAGCGGTCCTTGTGGTCAATAAGACGAGTTTAGGCGACTGCCAGCGAGGCTCCAGCGGGTTCCTTCTGTCGAAGTTCCTTACAAGTACGATATCTCCCGGAACCACGTCATGGGGCTTCACCTCAGTGTTATCGGGAAAAGCTGCAGCTACCTGTGAACGACAAGATTGTAGTGCAGACATCAAGGAAGCCAGGTAATCTGTCAGCATATTACAATCAACATCAGTTATTTTACGAGGTATAGGCGTCCCCCACATATTTGGTGGTCTACCGAAGATCACCTCATACGGGGATAGCCCTGTTCGAGAGTGTGCTACCATTCTCATGTAAAAGAGCGCAACCGGTAAAGCTACTATCCAGTCGACACCTTTTTCTCTACATACTTTGGACAGTCTAATTTTCAGAGTTTGATTATGTCGCTCCACGAGACCTGCTGCCTCGGGATGTCGGACACAGTGGAATTTCCATTGGTAGCCTAACAGAAGTGAAACATGTTTCATTAGCTCGGATGAGAACGGCTGGCCATTATCTGAGTACACGACACGGGGCAAACCATATCGTGGGAAGAATTCTCGAACTAACTGTTTGGCAGTAGTCGGGGCAGTGTAATCTGAGACGGGATACGCCTCTGTCCACCGGGAAAGAGCGCATACAACTACGAGGACATATTTGAATCCTCGACATCGTTCCATCTGGATATAATCCATCTGGAGGACTTCAAAAGGGTGATCGGGAGGTTGAAATCCACCCTGTTCTACAGGTACGCCTTTTCCTGGATTGAACTGACAACAAATCATGCAGGTACGTACTTTCTGTTTAGCTGCTGCTCGCAAGTGTTTATTGAACCAAATGTGTTGAATGCTGTCTAGCATAGCTTTCTCTCCTAGGTGCGCTGGACTATGTATAGTGTTAATGATGACCTGAACCATTGAGTCGGGGAGAAACCATATAGATTTTCCCTTCGTCATCCATCCTTGATCCGTTTGGATCCCTCCTAATTCAGTCCATCTCTTTATTTCTTCTGGTGTAGCATGTGTCTGTATGTCAATTACATCAAGGGCGGGATCCTTAACTGTCATGCAGTGTGTTGGTGTCGGAACTATTGTCTTTGTCGTGTCAGTTGGACGAGTCTGATTCTGAGCAGTCTGTTTAGCTGTTCTGTCAGCTAGGTCGTTACCCTGAGAAATAATGTCAGTCACTTTCGTATGGGCCTTGCACTTCATAATCGATATTGCAGTAGGCAGATGTATTGCATCTAACAGAGCTTGAATAAGGGGACCGTGCTGGATGCGGGCACCGTGAGAAGTTAAATAACCTCTCTCTCGCCAAAGCACGCCGAAGTCATGGACGACTCCGAATGCATAACGTGAATCTGTGTATATGTTGACTTTCTTATTTTTGGCTTGAATACAGGCTTGTGTCAGAGTGACGAGCTCTGCTGCTTGAGCTGACAAGGTATCGATACAATTTGTTTCAATAATTTCAGTGTCTGTTGTGACTGCATAAGCGGCCACTAACTCTCCTGTACTTGTTCTCATGCATGAACCATCTACATACAGTGTCAGGTCTGGATCTGATAATGGAATATCTGTCAAGTCTTGTCTGGGTTTCGTCGTAATAGTAATAACTTCAATACAATCATGTGCCAATGGGTCTGTTCCACTTAATGGCAAAAGTGTGGCAGGATTTAATGTACTACAACGTCTGATTTCTATGTGTGGCTGGAACAATGTCAATTCATAACCCGTCAGTCTTGCTATAGTCAAGTGTTGTGTTTGGGTCCGGTTCAAGAGAACCTCTACTGCGTGTGGTACTTGTACTGTCAATTGATGTCCTAACACTATGGCATCGCTTTGTCTGATTGCTAAAGCTGTTGCTGCGACTGATTTCAGGCACGCAGGAAGAGCCTGAGCTACGGGGTCTAATGTACTAGAAAAATAAGCACATGGCTTGTGTGATCCTGCTTGTTCCTGCGTGAGGACTGACAAAGCAGTACCTTCACGTTCTGTAACAAAAAGTGTAAAACGTTTGCTGTAACATGGCGTTGCTAAAACAGGTGCTTGACATAAAGCTTTCTTTAAGCTTTCAAAAGCTTGCGTATGTTCCTGAGTCCAAGGGAGGACAGTCGATGTCGCTGCCTCCTGTGTTGTCAACTGAATGAGTGGTTTTGCTAGAAATGCATATTGAGGGATCCACTGCCTACAGTACGAAGTGAGGCCTATGAATGCCCGTACCTCCTTTTGTGTCTTGGGTGGCGGCATGTTAACAATTAACTGGATACGGTCGGGTGTAAGCTGTCTTCCCCCCTTGGACAGCAAGTGCCCAAGGTACACAACTTGCTGGACACAGAATTGTAGCTTTGAAGGGGACACTTTGTGCCCCTTGTCTGCTAAGAAATGTAAAACCGTCAGTGATGCTTTTTCACATTCAGGTTCGCTTCGGGCGGTGATCAGCAGATCATCGACGTATTGAAGCAGAGTAGTGTTAGCTGGCATGTGGATATTGTCAAGTTCTCTTTTCAATGCCTGGCTATAGATGCTGGGGCTTTCTGTGAATCCTTGAGGTGCGCGTGCGAATTTAAAACTTCGTCCATTTAAACTGAATCCGAACAAATATTGGCTTTCCGGATCGATTGGGACGCTAAAGAAAGCGTTCTTGAGATCAATTACAGTAAAGAACGATGCTTCTGAATCTATGGCTGTTAGCAATGAAGAGATATCTGGGACCACGGGGTATTGTGGTACAATGCATTTATTTAATTCTCGTAGATCAATAACTAGTCGATATACTGGTGGTGCTTTTGGATCAGTTCGTTTAAGAATCGGAATTATCGGGGAATTACATACATTGGAGTCGGTTTCCACAACCACTCCTTGTGTAATGAGCTCGTCAATGATTTGCAGCAAAGCCACAACAGCATCTGGGGGTAACTTGTATTGTCGTATTCGTGGTAGTACCACTCCTGTTTTGATTGTGACTCGATATGGTGTAATGTGCATACAACCTACATCAGTGGGGCCTTGCGCCCATAAATGTGCAGGTAGATTCTGTAACCGGTGATCCATGTCTTCCTTAAAGTCACGCAAAAATAATCGTACTCCTTCCGGAGAACAACATATTATAGCTCCTAGAGCTTTCAATGTTTTTATACCTAACAGGTTCTCTGGACATGATTTCGTAAGTAATAGATCTGTAGTCCGTGTTAATGGACCGACTGTAAATGCAAGTGGTTGCGATACTTCGTTAATAGTGGGCTTTCCTGAAAAACCAAGGGAAATATTTTGTGAGCCTGAGAGGGGTACCCCTGGGACTTCGCTGTGACGGATAGTGGTTCTGCTTGCTCCTGTATCGAGTAGAAACTTTCTGTCTTTCCCTAATACCTGACTCTGTACATAAGGACCCTCTTGATCTACTGGAACCTCGATAAGGGGTAGATCAACTTCCCTCTCTAGGCTATTTCATGTGTAGCGCTGATACTCTGGATAGTCATTTTGTGCATACTGGTACATCTGTTGTGTCGTGTTTTGTGTTGCAGCAATAGGCTGTGGCTGCTGTTGTGGTTGCTGTTGTGGTTGTGGCGCGGTCTGTTGTACAGCTGGCATAGGCTGTATATTCTGAGGTACTTGTTGTTGGATCTGATCCTGTCTAGGCGGACGTGGTCTCTCTTTCGTTATACCCGTAGAGATATTATGTTTCAGAACTGCGCAATCGTGTATATAATGACCTGGCTGTTTACAATAGTTGCATGTCCCTCTAACAGGACCTACTGAATCATTGGACTGTGTCGTACCCTTTTTATGACCGTCAGCTGGAACTGACTGGGCAACAAGCATTTTCATTTTCGTGTCTTTCATACGTCTTTGTTCATGTTCTTGTTCTTCTCTAATTCTATTGTGATGATATTGTAACATTTGTAACATCTGTGACGGTGTGTTACCTTGCCAAGTACTCTCGAATTTTAATACTCTACTCTTAACTTGGGGCAGGGAATTCTCAACTAATTTTGTCACAAACAGATGTGGGTATGACTCACTACTTGCTTTTATGCCACTATTAATACCAAAACATTTTTCAAATCGGGAATAGAAATCACTAGTGTCTTCATCTTGTTTTTGTTTACAGGCTGAGATTGCACCCCAGTCTTCCTTTTTCGTAGTTAATAAACGTGGTAGTACCTGCACTAATAATCCTGGTAATGCTGTAGTCCTTTCCCCAAGCCCTGAACCTGCAGCTCGGGCCTTTTCTTCGTTTTCTAATGCTGTCCAATCTATCTTTTGGTCTCCCACCTCCCATTCCTTTTCTTTGAGTTTCTCGTAAATACCGGCAGGCAATAAAACTTTCAATATTTTCATAATGTCGGGATAAGTATACTCTCCCATGAGTAACATGTCTTTTATCTCACGGTGGAAACCTGCTGGGTCTTTGTCATGGCTAGGTACTACTTTCTTCATTTCTAATAATTCGATTTTAGTTATGGGCGCGTACACAAACACGCGTTTAAAATTATTGTCTTCACCTCTTATTGGGTGTACTACGCGTAAGGGATTCTGTCTGTCTATGTGGTACGTTTTTCTTTCCAACTTGGGGGGAACTGAAACATGTTCTGGGCATACGAAGACAATGTACTGGTGTCGATATTCTAGAATTTCTTTAATTAAATCAGTACCTGAACCTCTCCATTTATTCGTGAGTAATTCTATCAGTATATCAGGCAGGGGACCAGGATCGGAGTGTTGGCTTCTATATAATATAACGAGGTGTTGTATCATGTATATACCAGCTAAACGCTGTTCGTCTGGGGTAAGGTTCAAAAACGTGTGTGCCAACGCATCATCACTGTATTTTTCAGAACTGTCAGCCCATTGTACTGCTGACCTGGCTAATTCTTGTTCATCCATAGAATCGAGCATATGATACCCCCTTCGGTCTCGGAGTAATTTATCAGCAGCCTGGAATAAGTGTTCAGGGGACTTCGTATTTAACATAGGGGTTTGAAAATGTCTGTTACATTCTGGACGTATCGGACGTATCGGGTCATTAAAGTATCTGGTATTGTTACAAGGTCTTCCCCTACCTACATAAGCTATCGTTTCTAATTGTCCTGTGGGTATTTCTGATTCTTCCTCCTCCTCTCCCTCTGATTCAGTTTTGTCTGCCTCCAATCTGGCTTTATGTATTCGTTCTACTTCTTTGCGTATTTTTCGGCACATAGCTACTATACATGTCTGTTTATCATGTTTTCCCTCTGATATATTCTGACCCCATCGGGTAAGTACTTGCATTTCATCCTGGTCTACCTCGGACCTATCTCTGTCTCTGATCAAGCAGTTTATGAAGAAGCGTAACAGTAGTCTCTGTATATCCACTTTCTGGTAATCCATGGCTTCGTCAATACTTTCAGGGCCTTGCCCTGTTTGGACAAAGCGATATATATTGTCTAGATGATTAATCATTCCTGGTAGTGTCGTTAAATACATTGAGGCTCGTCTTATACGTAGTGATGATAGCAGCATTCTGTCATTTTTACCGGGCACTGGATCATATCTACAATCTACAAGATGTTCTTTAAACATGTCGGACGTTGCTATTTGGGGTGTACGTTGGTTTGCCAAATCTCTAAGAGACGATTTACTTCGTGATGGTGGCGTGGCAAAAATTGCTGTCGCACCTTCTGAGGTGCTAGGCACGAAAGGATTCGTGGGATGTAAGGTAGAGACTGTGGATGCAGGAAAAGCGGTGGAAACAGATGGACCTACTGGATTGTGCGGAGGAGTTTGTTGTTGCGGAGCTGGGGGCTGATGATCTCGGTGTTGAGCACCATCGACAGGTGGCGGGTGTGGTGGAACATTAGCATATTCGGGAGCTACATCGTCTAAATAGGAAGAAAGGAAAATATCTTTTGCGGTCTTGGGATGTGCTTTAATCGGGAGTAATGGGGGTGGCAAATCTTTCGGTATTTCCGGGGTGGCCTTAGGTAAACCTTCGGCCAAAAGAGGATACATACCATTCATAAGCGTGTTTCGTTGTCTGTCTACTTGTTCTGTTTTCACTCGGATACCTTCTTCAACTAATACGTTTTCTCGGGCTTTATTTGAGTTCTCCCTACTTTTCTCTTCCTGTCTGAGCGCTTTCTCTGTGCGCCTATGCGACTCTTTACGCCATAACTCAATGGCATCCTTCTGTGACTGTCTGGCTTTCTTTTTCCATAATTCTTCTTCTACTCTCATGATGCAATCTGCATCCCATGTCCCAGCTGCGGGCCACCTCTGACTTTCTGCTAGATCCTTGGTGTAGTCCACCCATAAGTCAAGATATAATACGGCATCTAGGCCATGTTTATGATACATAAAGTAATTTTGAAAAGAACGGCATCTTTAAACCTTGCTACTTGATTCTTACTTGAACTGGACTTGAACACAATTAATACAATAAACACAATAGTGAACACTCATTCATACCACAATTTTTGAACACATTAAAACATTTAACATTTTAACGAACAATGATAATTAAGAGAAAACTATCTACTGACATAATACTAATACTAGATAATACTGAATTATATACATGAACATACTGGATATACTGCTAAACAGTACAGATACACTGCTAAAACAGTGCAGACCGGATCTGTGTACCCAAACCCGTCAGGACCGGCACAAACCAATGTGCACGTCTAACTGCCTCCCCAGCAATGGTACTCACCGGGTAGCACGGAACGGAAGGCCTCGGAACTGAACTGAACTGGACCGGACTGGACTCGACTCGGAAACTTCGGAACCTGGTGGGCCTCTGTATACCTCGGATCTTGCTCTCTCAGCTAGGCTCTGGTCGGGATACTTCGCACTTCTCACCGCCTCGTCTGGGTGTTGATCGCAGCCTCAGTCACCCCCGCTTGGCCGGAGGGAGATACAGGAAATCCTGCGGGTACGCGTTTTTGTCCGTTCAGCTGTGGCAGGGGACCGGGCCTGCAACGCACCTCCGGCGCGTGAGATGAGAAAGTGTCCCTATTCGGGCGCCAATTTATGTGGTAAATATTTAAATTACCGGTACTATTTTTTATGCGGTAAAGTCTAGTAAGAATAACTCAGTCAAAATAAGAGGCAGAATCCGTGGTATTAGAGGTTCTGAAAAGGGCTTTATTCCTTACAAAGGAATTATAGTTCGAACTAGGCAATCTTATTCCATCACCACGAAGGTTCAGGAAGGGATAGGCAATACATTATTGACAAGTAACAATATATATATGAAAAGCATTGCATTAAGACAGATGCAGGAGGCGTAACAGCTGATAATACAGATAAGAATACACATACGTAATGAAAATAGGCGTAAATACAGGCATTTACTAGAAACGTCATTTAAAATGATGTCACAAGTGGGTGGATCCATAAGAGAATCCTGCAGTGTCAGCAGAAATATTTGGCAGAGATGCGCGCGCAGCCGCATGACGTGTGGTTGACGTGCAACTAGAGGGTGAAGGGGAATTGACATTTAGCTCTTACATGTGGAGACAGAAGTCTGGGGGGTCAGGTCAACCTAATCCCGAATCGTATCTAATATCTTTGTTTAAGGAACTGTTTTATCCAAAAGGAAAGGTCTCTCGGACGGAATCTATTCTATACTGACTGTTAGTGCATGTACAAGCGTCTATGTGTCTACATGAGATGCGAGGGGGCAGGAATCTTCCATGGTAACAGGGGCTATGAATTACTTGCATAAAGACAGCGAGGCCGGGCCCTTTGCTCGGTAGCTGGAAGGATGTTTACCTAAACTACTAGACAGGAATGCATTGGATGAGGAGCGGAGCAGATAACTTGAAGGCTGAATACAGTTTTTGGCAGGCAACAGGCCGCGTCAGGCACCGTTAGCCGCGCAGAGAGTAAGACAAAGTTCATGGACGCGGATGCAGGTCCAGGCTGGAGCATTTCAGAGGCAGAAGCAGGGAAAGGCTTGATGACAGAATTCAGGGCCTACTCGCCTGAACTGTAAAACTAGAAAAGTGAACCATATAAAGTCGGTGGCCAATCATACTTAGGAATGGAATATTCGACCCATTCATGGCGGATCTGAAAGAGGGCATGTTGACGTTGGACGCACATGTATTTGCGTCTTCATAGCTGGAACTGGAGGGAACATACATGTACTTGTAGCATGTACATGGAGCCGTTGGGGTCTAAGATAGGGGACATAACTGGTCATAAAATTCATATTTCCTCAAGCTATCCTTCTTGCCATGTTGATAATGAGGATAAGTAAGTCCCTGGTGCATTTCCACACCACCAGGGACCACTCCTTCTTGAAGACTGCGTCGTCAAGGAACAGTCTAGGGAAGTTTTTGACTATCAGACCATTAGGTGCGATATTGGCCCTCAGATACTCCGTCATCATCGCACCGTGGAGTGTGATTTTGAGCCATTCCCTCTTCATATTAGTGAGGGTTGTCCAATCCTCGGATGATGTTCCTGAGGTAGTGGGACCCTCTCCCCCTAAGATGGAGGATGCTGGCTGCACAATGGCACAAGCCCTGCGCCAGGAGCTAGTGACACTGCAACTCCAACTTAATGTTACGGGCCCTACCCATCAGAAGGGTCACTTACTTGACCCTATTTTTTCCAACTGGGAGGAGGTGGCTGTCAGCACCCCCCTCCCTCTGATCTGGACAGACCACTATCTAATCCCTTTCATGCTTCGGACCCCCACTTCGAAGGTGAAAGAACACTCATCTGAGGGTATAGCATGTCGGAAATGGGTTGCTTCTCCCCAGACAGGTTTAAGAGTATCCTCCTGAGGGGGGGCCCACCCAAGGGTAAGGACGCTGATAGTGCCTGTCATGATGTGGACAAGAGGATAAATGAAGCCCTGAACATTACTGCCCCTTGGGCATGTAAAACATCTGCCAGAACCAAAAAATCTGCACCTTGGTTTAATAATACCCTCAGAGCTGCTGAGACAGAGTGTAAACGCCTAGAAAGACTATGGAGGAAGAACTTCTCTATGCAAGGGAAATATGAATACATAACATCGATGAAAGCCTATCATAGGCTTATCAGGAAAACTAAGGCTGAATATTACCAAGAAAGAATCAGGTCTGCGGATAACTCCACCAGAGAATTATTTAGGGTCTATAGAGAGATCTCCTCAATGGACTCTAGAGTAGCGCCTGTCGCAGGTTCAGCCGAACGTTGTAACCAAATAGCGGAATTCTTCTCCGAGAAGGTAACAAACATCTACTCTTCCTTCCCTGATGTGGCTCTGGCTGACCAAGACAGATGGGTTACAGCACGCCATATTATTGTTTCACAGGAGGAAAGGCTTGAGAACTTCTTAACTCCTCCCCCTGAAATTTTGATAAAAATTTGTCGGAGTGTTAAGTCAGGGTCTCCCAAAGACCCGGCCTCCCCAAGAAAACTTGAGGGATGCTTAGAAGCTTTGGAACCTTTTATCAGGTACCTCCTGCAGATCTCATTTGAAACCAGCACAGTTCCTCTCCACTGGAAGGAGGCAGTCGTTCTCCCTCTTCCCAAAAAACCGCACCTGGGCCTCGAGTGCCTTGAGAATCTACGCCCCATTTCTCTTCTCCCCTACTTTGCCAAGATCGCAGAGAAAGTGGTCAATCAGCAGCTCACGGCGCACATTGAAAAATTCCATCTTCTCCATCCCACCCAGTCGGGCTTCCGCTCCTGTCATTCGACAGAATCCGCCCTCCTCCTGGCCACTGAGACCATCCGGCAATTTGCGGACGCGGGCCAGACTGTCGCCCTGATCCTGCTCGACCTCAGTGCGGCCTTTGACACTGTGGCCCATAAGATACTGGTCGATCGTCTGAAGAAGGGAGGTGTGTCTGGGAAGGCCTTGGGCTGGCTCACTTCTTTTCTGAACAACCGTAGCTTCCAGGTGAGGCAGGGGAAATTCTACTCCAAAGTGATGGCACTACAGCAGGGAGTCCCCCAGGGCTCTATCCTGAGCCCCACCCTCTTTAATCTTTACGTGGCTCCCTTGGCCGAGATTGCTGAAGGCTTCGGGATCGGAGTGGTGTCCTATGCCGATGACACCCAGCTGGTGGTGTCCCTGACTCAAGACCAACAATCAGCAGCTCCCAACCTGGTGACATGCCTCCAAGAAATTGCAGCCTGGTTGGACGTAAACTGCCTAAAACTCAACGGTAATAAGACCGAGGTGCTCATAGTGGGGAAAGCCCCGTCAGTATGGTCATCTGCGTGGTGGCCACAAGATTTGGGTCCTACCCCCATACCTTGTGCCCAGGCTAAAAACCTAGGGGTCTGGATTGACACCCACCTCTCGTTTGATTACCATACCAGGCGAGTTGGTGGAACATGCTACGGGGTTCTAAAAAGTCTCAGGAAAACCCTTGACATACTGCCCACTGAGGCCAGGAAGACCATGGTCCACACACTTGTGACGTCCCGTCTTGACTATGGGAACGTCCTCCTGCTGGGGGCTACTGATAGGTGCACTCAGAGACTCCAAGGCGTCCAGAACGCAGCGGCTCGATTAGTCCTGAAGCGCCCTAGGAGTGCCCCCTCTAAACCGGCCCTAGCCTATTTGCACTGGCTCCCTATCCGGGAACGAGCCCGTTTTAAGGCATTATGTGTGTGCCACCGCATTTTGCGGGGGACTGCTCCTACCTATCTGCGTAACCTCCTCAATCCCTATAATCCTACCCGTAGCCTCAGGTCTGAGGGACTGGGCCTACTGTGTGTCCCTATGATAAAAAGGGCCAGGATGGGGGGCCGTTCTTTCCGACTTCTGGCTGCTCAATCCTGGAATAAACTACCTGTAGGCCTCCGACTTGAACCCGCTGAAAGTATTTTTAGGAAGAAGCTAAAGACTCTCCTCTTCCCCCTCAAATAGGCCGAGTATCTGCTCTTGCTGCTCCACCGCAGCGCGGGGACACACTGTTTTAGTGTAACCAGGCGCTTTACAAGACCCTTTAACATAACATAACATAACATGGAAGGTGTATTCCTAAGAATTTCTGCAGCTATCTCATCGCCAAAACGGAGACCTGGGTTATCGTCCATTGTGACTAGTATCCCAGGGGATGTTGTAAAACTTTAAAAATAATAAGAGGACTGTAACGTAAGTCCCAAAAAATGGGCCAATAAGAGTAACTAACTCTCTTGGTAACCTGGGTAGTCCCACGGGAATGCCCGTGCGAAGGTATGTCAAAAAAAGGAGGGACAGGAAGGGCTTGATATAGTTCCATCGCACATTCCCTAACTTAAGCCACAAGACAGAAGGGTACGAAGTTCCTTTTAGAGGTGTATTAGCAACTAAATGTGTACTCTAGGTGGTAAGGAGGTGGGGTATACCTCCTTTCGGAACCACCATGTGCTCTGGTTGGGGAAGGGAGAGGGATCTGCCATTGACCCAATCCTGGTTCGTGAGCCACCACTGCAACTGTTGAGCAGTACCCTCTGAGATCTGGAAGCAATCGGACAGATTCCCCTGATGCTGCGCCCACTGGAACTTCAGGTCCCACTGCAGAGCCCGCATATGTCACCTGGAGGTGGGAGACGACTGCCTTTGGCGAGCCCGCCTTCAACAGCCAGTCATCGAAATAGGGGAAGAATGGAACACCTGATCTGCACAGATGGGCTGCGACCACCGCCATCACTTTCGTAAACACCCGAGGGGCACTGGTAAGGCTAAAGGGGAGCATGGTAAACTGAAAATGCTCGTGGCCTACCGTGAACCGCAGGTAATGCCAGTGGGCTGGCAGAACGGGGATGTGAAAATACGTGTCCTGCAAGTCCAACGCTACCATCCAGTCTCCAGGGTCGAGGGCAGACAAGACCTGAGCGAGCGTCAACATCTTGAACTTCTCCTTCCAGAGGAAACGGTTGACGTTCCTGAGATCCAAGATAGGACGCAGGCCCTTGTCCTTCTTGGGTACCAGAAAGTAGTGGGGATAGCAACCACGACCTACTTCTGGGGCAGGAATGCGCTTGATGGCTCCCTTGGCCAAGAGAGCCAAAACTTCCTATTGGAGAAGTGCTAGGAGGTCCTCTGACATGTGGTGGTATGGAGGTGGCATGGCTGGAGGGGTAGCCTCGAAGGGGAGTGAGTAGCCCCTCCGGACTATTTGCAAAACCCACCTGTCCAACATGATGGAGCGCCAGTTGGGGAGGTGATGGTGAATCCTGCCGCCCACTGGCGTTTGATGAGCCTGAAAGGTCGGACTAGGAGGGTTTCCCACGTGCCCAGCCACGCGAAGGTTGGGAAACTTGCTGCGGCCTGTGGCTCTGGGCGGGACGTAGTGGGTCCCCCTTCCGTAGCCATGAAAGGGGCGAAAAGAAGACTGCGCTTGGTGGCTGGTGAGGCCCAAGGACTTGGCCGTAGCCTGCGAGTCCTTGAAACGCTCTAGAGCGTTGTCCGCTTTGTCGCCAAAAAGGCGACGGCTATCAAAGGGCATGTCCATCAAGGTGTTCTGGACATCCCCCGAAAAGCCGCTCGATCTCATCCAGACGTAGCGACGAAGGGCTACAGACGTGGAAATCGTCCTGCCTCGAGTATCGGCGGTATCTAGCCCACAATGGATGGTAAACTTAGCTGCATCTCTCCCGGCGGCGACAGCCTGGGAGAGCACTGTCCGGGCTTCCTCCAGACACTGAGGCAGCACCTGCGCAAACGTATCCCAGAGTGGAAATAACGGCCCAATAGACATGCAGTGTTTACTAACCGCAGTCTGAAGTCCCAAGCTGGCGGAAGAAACATTTTCTTCCCAAGAAGGTCCAGCTTCTTGGATTCCCTTTCTGGGGGAGCGGTAAGGAACATGCTCTTGGAAGTGGAGGCTTGAACAACCAAGCTCTCCGAGGTGGGGTGTTGGGAGAGGAAAGTGGGGTCCCCGGAGCCAGGCGGTGGCGTCCAGCAATCATCCTATCCACAGGTGCCCCCGTGATGGGCCTGGACCACATGCCCAAAAGGACGTTGCTAAAGGCCTCATTAAACGGCAGCAGGGGGAGGTTAGTTCTGACTGCCACCGTGGGAAGCTCGAGGTTGAGGACCTCGCCCGCCCTACGCAACACCACTGCGTATGACGCTCCCTCCTCCGTAGCCACGTAGGAGGAGACAACATGCCATGGTCAGGAAATGTGTCAAGACCACTGGCATCCCCCAGTTCCATCTGAAAAGTTAAAGGGTCACCTGACCCCTCCCAGTCCTCCTCCCCACCCTCAGGCTGCCAATCTGGCAAAAAAAGGGACCCCAGGAGTGAACAGGGGCACAAAACCACCACTCGGCGTGGATCCGGCGTCATAAGACGCCGGTCCGGCTCTGGGTCCACATCGGGATGAAAGCCGGGGGGGACACGACCGGCGCCTGTAGCGGTGCTGGAGGAAGCAGCGCCAGTGGAGATGTAATAAGGTCAACAGGCGCCGATCCGGATCCAGGCCTGGATCCAAGGGGGGCCTGCGGCGCTGTGGCCAGAGCCGATGGCGGACAAGGCCTAGGCCCCCCCCAACTGAGTTCGCGGGGCCCGAAAGCACACGGGCTGGTTCGGGCTGCCCAAAGAGGACATGCATCGCCTCATAAAACTTACGAGTTGCGCGGGAGTCGCTCTGGGTCCCGGGAAGCCAGGAGTCGACTCTTCGGGCTCCGTGCGTGAAGCTGCAGGAGGGGCAACGCCGGCATCCCTCGTCGCATCAGCCAACCGAAAGAGAGAAGTCAAAGAGCGGTGATGCTTCTTTGACTTCTTTTTGTGCTTCGACTTACCCGACTCCGAGTGCGTAGATTTCGATGGACAAGTGGTGATGGCTCTGCGACCAGTCCCTCTACCTCCCTCGCGACCGGGACCTCGAACAGCAGGGAGCCGACTGCCAGCGCTCAAGCAGCTTCCAGGACCGCTCCCGCAAAGCCTCCGGCGCTATCGACCGGCAGTCTGAGCACGACTTGGGGTTGTGGTTGCACTCCAGGCAAAAGAGGTAAACGAGGTGCGGATCCGTGACCGACATCAGTCGGTTACAGGAACCGCATGCCTTGAAGTCGGGCATCCCTCGTGCACCAGAAGTTAATAGACTCAAAAAATGAAGTCGAGAAAAAGTCAATCAAAAAGTGACTAGAGGTACCGCTCTCTCCAGATCTACGCTGGCTGGCACGGAAAAAGAAAGAACTGACGTCCACGCGCGAGGGCAGCGTCTAAGTAGCTACCGTAACGTCCTACCGGCGACCACCACGCCAACGACAGACGCGCAGAGGTACTGCTGACGAAAACGATCCAGTCTGACACCTGGGGGTAGTTCCAAAGGTAAGGAATCTATAACAAACGGGTTTCTTTCAGACGTGTTTCTTTCAGATATAAATGTTTCAAACTATTACAGTGACTCTGCCAATTCGTATTGTGGACAAGTATGAGCGAGCGAAAGAGTATGTCTTTCTTCCGCGATTCCTGAGTGAGTCGAGAGTGTTGTTTTCTGGGTTGTCTAATCATTTGTAGCTCCGTGATTTTGGAGAACAAATGAGTCACTATAGCTAGTCGGGTTGGGGATTTTGGGTACTAAGGTGATAGTTTGGTATACAGCGAGGTCCTGTTTTCCTGCGCATAGTTCTGTGTAGGTGCAGAATCCCCGCAACAGTATGAAACACTGCAGACATATCCCTAGATGCTGAGACCAGGAAGCCACATTCGCACACATGGTGTGGAACTGCACCGCGATTCAAATATTCTGGACTGCGGTGGCCACTACGCTCACAGAAGCGGCAGGAGCGCGAGTAGAGGCGGAAACTTTTCATTTGTTGTTGGGAGTTACGAGACGCTTGAACAAGTTCCTGGACCTTGCCCTGAGCCAGGCCAAGCAAAAGGTCGCCATGGCATGGAAGGTACCACTAGGCCCCAATGTACGTGCCCCAATGTACGTGCGTGGATGCTTGATCTCTGCAGGGCACTGGTGTCGGAACATACAAACCAGTTAGCGGCCGCGGCACAAGCTATAGCGCCCACGCAACAGATCCCCACACAATGGCAGGACTACTTATCCATGATCGAGACTAAATTGTCCACAGCACCCCTTCCCTCTTAGACCCGCTCACAGGCGCAGGACACTTAGCATCCTGGAAACCCTGAGACATACACTGACATGCAAGCACACCAACCTGCGACTCCTCGATGCTATAGCCGTCTGGCATCTACCTCTCCTCCCATACCTTGCCCACCTCGCATCCCACCCAGTTGCTATCCTTTCGCCTTATGGCCCCCCCTGCCCTTCTCCCCCTTCACCTAGGCACATCCACTAACATGACCTACCACACCCTTGCAACTGCACATACGCTATCCATTGAGGCATCAGACTGTCAGACGCACTCAAGTTGGTGGCTCAAATAAGAGATCGATTGCTCCTATCTCTTTTGTTTTCTTCATTTTTTCTTCGTTGTTTCTCTTGTTCAAGTCAACATTTAATTGCAAATGTATGGGACTCAATGGAGAAATGGTTTTGAAGAACAAGGGCTGATCCCCCTGTGGTTATCCTGCTCTCATTTGACTGAGTAGAGCAGTGCTGTGCCGCAGAGTGAAGCGGCGTACCAGCCAATAGAATGGACTTTAATGCTTTCCAGAGGGGTGTTTCCCTGTACCCTGCCTCTGCCATTTAAATGTATTGCTATTTTATATTGTCAATGTTCGATTAAATCACCCTGCAAGTGTCAATGATGTTACCTTTTCAAATCGAATAAAGAACATTTAAAAAAAAATAAAAAATACTGGGCCAGTAGGTTCAAAACTTCCAAGAGATAATGAGATTCTTGGATCAGAGGGCGAATGATGCTAAAGGGTACTCAAGGAGGATCAAAGTCTGAAAGGTGGGGTTACAAGAAAAATGGATGTTGGTGTACTGACCATGACTCACGCAGATTAAGTATACTTTAAGGCCCACAATAGTAGGACTGCTGTGTGCAGTGCCAATTCACCAGACACAGGATTCACAATTTGATCACGATTATTGTAAATTTGTTATCTTTTCAGGCCAATACAAATACATATCTGTGGAGTTCCACCTGAAAAGACATTTGGTGCTGTATATCCTATTGTGTTACTCTTCTCACTACATATTTAGATAAACAAAGAGGGAATAGTCTGATGAATGCTGTTGCAACTCCATGAGGGCATTTGTCTAAGGTAGAGACATGTCGACTACTCTTTTGGTTAAATAGAATCCCCAGTGTTTTCATCTTGCCCACTGGGACCAACGGTCCTAAAAACTCAAGAACGCCTTTCTTAGTGACTAAGCAGCACACATTGTATATGCACACTTTAGAATGTACTTGAAATGACACATAAGGTTGTGTTGGTTGACTGGAGGTTCAAGACCAAATATAAAGTAGTTGTAAATAACAATGTCTTTGCCTGATATGTCTCTGAACAGTGTTTAGCCTGCACATCTGTAACTACTATGAGACTATTTAAAATAAAAACACCAGTTTTATTGTTGACAAGACTTTAATCCTCGGATTCAACGATGGGTTGGTTTTCAAAAGGGCATGCTTGTTGGCAGGCGGGTCATCTGTTAACAGGTCTTTGATGTTTTGGTATACTTCATCGTGGACAAACTTTATTCCACAAGAAGTGTAGCAACCTCTACAACCCTTTTCTCTGGTGTTTCATTACCTGATATCTGTAGGGCTGGAACATGGGAAAAACATTCATACATTTACTAGACACTACTGTATAGATGCCTCTTCGAGTCAGGATGCTGTGTAGGTCAAGCTGTGTTTCGGCATTCTTACAATAATGTGAGCATTTATATTTTGATGTATACATTGGAGATTTTATATAAAGTATGTTTAGTACATGTTTCCCACCTTCACAAGTTAGTTCTATACTGCTTACTATTTGGATTCAATGAAAGATCTATGAAAGAATCAACATGAGAAAAAACAAGTTATTTACCTGTACACTGTGGTTTTCCAACATTGATATCTTTCATAGACCTATATGTTCGTGTGTATATATATATAGATATATATCATATCCTCTCTGCTGCTTATGTACATATTGGCCTATGCACTTGCACTTTATTGCAATTTAGTTCTATTGTGTAGTTCCAATATGATGTTTTTTAGCTCTCTTGTTCTCTATGCACTGCTCGTATTATTTTATACATATATATTTATGTATGTGTTATACATTTTGCACTTGCACTTTTATAGCCATTATTAATTATGGCACTTGCAATGTTGAGGTTAATTAGGCCAAATTGAGAGTATATGTGCTTTTAACAAGGAGCCAAAGTAGATTTCGTTTTTTAGGTTTATCCTATCAATTGGCTACACTGTAGTTACTAGCAGCTTAGTGTGCACTCTAATATTTTCAATGGCAATATTAGCGTATATGAATGTTGGGAATCTGCTACAGCTTCCTTTTGATTGGTTCACATATATTGTACTTGTACCTATTGGCCAAGTATAGGAAGGGTGGGGAGATTAGAGATTTCATTTTCGTCTCTCATAAGTAGATAATCAAAAATTTAATTTTACACACTTTACCCCTTTTTTCTATACGTATATATTGGCTACATTTTATCAGCACTAGCACTGTGGTTCATTATTATTTTTTTATCCTCCCATAGAGCTATTAACAATTTTGGAAGATGATTTTATGAACAGGACCCTTTTAAGAACGTTCTTTGCTTAAACTATTAGATAATGTGTATATAGTTTACACATTAGCAGTCTGTCTTTTTGGATTCTAATATTTTATTTATGTCTATGAATTTGGGTGCTCCTGGTCATGGTAGTGTGCTGTTTAGCTTCATCACGTATTGGCATTGGCTGTTCTGGGAAGAGGGTACTTGGTGAAAGCATTCAAAAAATGAGACTTGATTACAGCGTTTCATGTGATCAAGGTCGTGTTCAAACGACCGAAACGCGTCATGTCAGGGTGCCTGGAATAAAGTCTGCACTGTTTATTCAATTTCTGCAGTACGTTGTGGTCTGTACCCGAGTTTCTTCCTGGAGATCACGGAGAACGGGATGGTGAACTGTTTCATCTATTTCTGGCAGAGTACGGCTATCTCTGCCTCTACGGACCCTCCCTGTGTTTCGCGGCAGGTTTGCTTACGGCCAACATCGCGGAGGCGTTCTTTTAGAAACCCAGAAGGAGTTTTGTGTAAACCAGCCCCCCGCTGACGTGACTCTGCTGTACTGTTGGACCTGGCGGCATCGGAGGAAGACGGAAAGCCCGCGTGGGGTCGGAGGACGCCGGCGGACCTAATCTTCTTCTTTTTCGGTAAGCCTGGGCGACACAGCGGGTTTCAGGGATTGTACTGACAACTATAAGGGAACGTGTCTTTGAATATTGAAGTTAACATCCCTAGTGCATATTTGAACTTTATACCAGAGAACTATGTCCACCCTGGCTGACAAGCTACGTGATCGAGAAGCTGTAGCAGAAACCCTATTCGACAATCTGCCTGAAACCGATGAGACACCAGGGGGCAGTAATGTTAACAATTCAAAAGTGTCTAATGATGTCAAAACACTTCTCAAGACTTTAGAAAAACTCCTTCGCAACAAATTAACTAAATGGTGGGAGAAGCGGTCACTGGAAAAGTATAAAGAAGTGGGGAGGGTACCACGTGGGCTACGAGTTTTAATTGCTCCCTCATTTGAAAACCCGAACCCGCTAATGCTAAAAGAATGGGCCACCAATAATCTTGAAGCTTCCATGAATATGGTCACAATACTAATTAAGTATGCTGCTATCGATAGAGAGGAAATACTCAAACAAATTAATTCTCTCAATCAGATTTTGGCTGGCCATGAGGAACAAGATTTAATTAAAAAGAGTAGAGCGGAAATCGATTTACGTCTTCAAAAACATGAGGAAACGATAAAAGCTTGTAAAATATTCAAATTTGCAAGGGATAAGAAGGACTACGAATCGGGCACAATTTTTACCTTTGCACACAAATTTGATATAGCGAAAAGACAAGCAATGGGGCCCAACATACCATCAGCTACCTCAAGTTACTCACGTATTACTGAGATTAGTGAGAGTGACCTGAGCTCTGTGGCAAGCAGTACTGGTTCACAAGAAAGTGGACTTAACCAAATACTAATAGTAACATCTATTAGTCTTTCACCATCAGAAGAACTCAGTTTTTTAGTAGAGGACCGCCGGCAAACTCTCCGGCAGAGCACTCAAGAGAAGAGAGGCGCAGACGGAGGAACAAATGCAGACAACAAAGGCGCCAATGTAAAATCAGGAAACTACAGGGGAAGATGGCACAATTCAATGAAGAAAAGTTAAACACTGACCCATCTACCCATATGGATAACACTGTCATCAATTTAACTAATTTTCATCTTACTGCAGCGGAAACACGAATATTATCCTTAGGTTTGTCATACTGCCCGCCAAATTAGTTCAAATATGTGCAAACCAGAATTGATATTTTTAAATTTGTCCGCAAGCTTAAGCTTTTGAAGCACTTCAAACTGAATAAAGCTGTAAGCAAAGTTACATCTATATTAGAAACGGACAATCCGAGCAGTAAGGTACAAGTAGGCGATATTACTAACCTAAAAAACATTCATGCACTTGTGGCCAATCTTGATGACATTGTTTGTAGTACACAGGACCAACTAGTTAATCTCGCCACCACTGGCAATCAATCTGCATTCAGTCCTTTTCGTCCACAATCTACATTCATCCCTCTAATGCCCAAAGATGCCATTGACACGTTTAGTGAGTGAGTGTGTCATTAATGATTTAAAGGTTCTTAATCGCAAAGTTTTGGCAAAATTGAAGCACTGCTCATATCGAGACAAACAGTATGCAGCATTGATGAAGAAGCTGAAAGACAATCCTGACATAATTATAACTAAGGCAGACAAAGGTGGCAATACGGTATTGTGGCCTAAAGCCGAGTACTTGCAAGAGGCATACTGTCATCTCAACGATGCCTCATGCTATAGAAAAGCCTCAACTAATGATATGAAGCAACTGAAGGATTTGGTACATAAGGAACTCGCGTAATGGAAAAGGGATGGTCTACTAAACAAAAATGAGTAAACATTTTTAAAAGTTGATTTTCCCATCACAGCTGTGCTGTATTTCATCCCAAAAGTACATAAACAAGTGTCTCCTATTCCGGGTAGACCTATTATATCAGCGCAGAGGAGCCTTTTTGAGTCTATATCCAAGTATGTTGACTATTTTCTACATGATTTTGTTGAGGAACTTCCATCATTTATTAAGGATACTGGACATTTTTTATCTAATGTACAATCAGTGAGATGGCAGGACGACTATTTGTTCATTGTTATGGACATTTGTTCCTTATACACCAGTATACGACATATTGATGGGCTAAATGCAGTTAAATTCTATCTGGAAAAAAGAAGCATTGTTTTTTACCAGCATAACAAGATGTTATTACACATGATTAAACTGTGTTTAGAAAACAACTACTTCTTGTTCAACAGTGAGGTATTACAGCAGCTGCGGGGCGTGGCCATGGGGGCTTGCTTCTCCCCCAGTTACGCATGTTTACTTGTGGGCTGGTGGGAGGAGCATGTCCTCAGGCGGACTCACGGTGAGCTGTATGATACCCATGTTGTCCGTTGGTGGCGATTTATTGATGATATTTGCATTATCTGGAAACGATCATTAGAATCGGCCAATAACTTTGTGAAGTGTGTTAATAACAACAGTCTTAACTTAGAATTCACTGCTCAGATCTGTTCAGAAAAAGTTAAATTTTTAGATGTAGAATTATACATCGAGGACAGCATGCTACAAACCAGACTTCATAGGAAAGTGACAGCAGGCAATGCCATTCTGCATGCCTACAGTTCACATCCTCGTCATCTCTTGAGGAGCATTTCTTATGGAGAGTTTCTCCGTTTAAGACGTATTTGTAGCTCCAATAATGAACTGGTAATGTGTCAGAATCAATCATTTGACAGATTCTTAGCCCGTGGGTATAAGAGCAACGATTTGAAGTTGGCCTTAACCAAAGCCAACAGCATGGATCGTTCTTATTATCTTGGCAGAGTATCCAATAAGACTATATGCAAAAACACCGCTATGTCTTCTGAATCAGCCCCTGTCCGACTAATCACCACCTTTTGCAGTCAGCATAAAGAAATAAGAAGGGTTATTTACAAAAACTGGCCTATCATTCAAACCGATCTTACCATGTCTCAATTGGCCCCTAGTCTACCTCAGATTACTTTTAGAAGAGCACCCTCTATGAGGGATGCTCTAGTAAAAACAAGCCCAGAAACAACAAAGAGAGGCGCATGGTTGTCCAAACGTACCGGGTTCTTTAAATGTAGTACATGTAGGGCCTGCAAGTTTGGTATTACTACTACTGAGTTTACTAATGCTTTTGAATCCAAGTCTACCAAAATATCAGTTTTTTTTACTTGCAGATCGGACCATGCAGTGTACATACTTGAGTGTTCGTGCAAGTTAAAATATGTGGGTAGCACTAAATTGCCCGTATTCACTCGCATTTTACAGCACCTTCGTGCTATTGTCAACTCAGATGCTAGTTACCCGGTGGCATGACACTTTAAGTTAGTTCATCAAAACAACTTAAATGACTTAAGGTACTTTGTTGTTGATGCGGTGCCCAAACTATCAAGAGGTGGCAATAGGGAGAAAAAACCTAAGGCAACTTGAGTCCCATTATATAGTACTACTTGACACGAAGATGCCAAACGAGCTCAATACGGGAGAAGATCTGCATAATTTTCTATTAATTCAGTTTAGTCTCCTCCTGTTTCTTCAGATCTGGTTACTGTTGGGTAGGGGATTTGATGTTGTATTCACCGATTTTTGCTGGCCTATTAACCAACTTCGTTCTTGCTTCTTAACCCGATTTTAACCTTTTGGGGTTTCTTTTGGGGTCGGGTTCGCGGTTTGATTTTTGGACGGCTTCTTGTTGGTGTGATATGGCGACTCCAGTTGTTGAGTGATATATTAGCATATACAGCATCCTGTATTTCACTTAATAATTGGTCCGTTGTTACAACACACATACATAGATTGTACCCTTCGTATGCTGCTAGTTTTCTATATGTCACATACCGAGTTTCTCTGATATATGATGTTATGAATTTGAACACTGTCTTTGTTGTTTATCGGTTTTATTGGTTAGCAATTTCTATATACATTTTGCACCTATACTATAGATTGTAACCCACTAGGGTTTTCCTATCTGCTGCTTATGTACATATTGGCCTATGCACTTGCACTTTATTGCAATTTAGTTCTATTGTGTAGTTCCAATATGATGTTTTTAGCTCTCTTGTTCTCTATGCACTGCTCGTATTATTTTATACATATATATTTATATATGTGTTATACATTTTGCACTTTTACAGCCATTATTAATTATGGCACTTGCAATGTTGAGGCTAATTAGGCCAAATTGAGAGTATATGTGCTTTTAACAAAGAGCCAGAGTAGATTTCGTTTTTAGGTTTATCCTATCAATTGGCTACACTGTAGTTACTATGGCCTGTCTCACTAGCAGCTTAGTGTGCATTCTAATATTTTCAATGGCAATATTAATGTATATGAATGTTGGGAATCTGCTACAGCTTCCTTTTGATTTGTTTACATATATTGTACTTGTACCTATTGGCCAAGTATAGGAGTGGTGGGGAGATTAGAGATTTCATTTTCGTCTCTGATAAGTAGATAAACAAAAATGTAATTTTACATACTTTACCCCTTTTTTCTATACGTATATATTGGCTACATTTTTATCAGCACTAGCACTGTGGTTCATTATTATTTTTTTAACCTCCCATATAGCTATTAACAATTTTGGAAGATGATTTTATGAACAGGACCCTTTTAAGAAGGTTCTTTGCTTAAACTATTAGATAATGTGTATATAGTTTACACATTAGCAGTCTGTCTTTTTGGATTCTAATATTTTATTTATGTCTATGAATTTGGGTGCTCCTGGTCATGGTAGTGTGCTGTTTAGCTTCATCACGTATTGTCATTGGCTGTTCTGGGAGGAGGTTACTTGGTGAAAGCATTCAAAAAATGAGACTTGATTACAGCGTTTCATGTGATCAAGGTCATGTTCAAACGACCGAAACGCGTCAAGTCAGGGTGCCTGGAATAAAGGCTGCACTGTTTATTCAATTTCTGAAGTACGTTGTGGTCTGTACCTGTGTTTCTTCCTGGAGATCACGGAGAACGGGATGGTGAACTGTTATATATATATATATCCACACAAAACACTTGTGCTTAGAAAATATGAAGTAAGCTAGCCCTGAAGAGAAGGTGTGATTTGCGAGATGTTCTCTGATTGACTACAGTTTGGTTATTTCTAAAATTATGACAATTGCCTTAGAATATCACCTGTTTACGATCATCTACTCTATGAGACTTTGGTTAGCATTGCTGATTATAACTACCATGGGAATCCAACACAGATTCAAGCATGTACATCTATGAATCAATACTTGAGAAACATTTTCTGGAAGCTTAATGCCCACATTAGAGGTATGTGCCTTAGAAACAAGCCACAAGATTTTTGAAGTAGGGTTCAAATTGGCTCTGGAGATTAGGCTCTGACCAGCTCCAACTTGCACATTTTGCACTGAAAGAAGACACTTTTAGCAGAAGCAGTGCTTGATTAAAGTTTACTCATGGTGTACAAGGTTCTTGCTTCTGTGATTCAGAGGTTAATGACTGAATGTTTGGCAGGTTTTGTATCTTTTTGCCACGATTCCAGAATGATGGAGCCATAGCAGGCATTTCTAATGAGAGTCATAATGGTAGATTTTCCTGGCTCTACAGGATAAGCAAGGTTTGAATAAGGCTCTACCCTTAGGGGGAGTGTCAGCCAACAGTTCCAAACTCCCCCCAACCAAATATTAAAGGAGCAGAAACACTGCTCCCAAAAATGAGCAGAAACGCTGCTGATCTCCCATAGATGGTGGTGAGAGGATGCCAAAGAACAGAGCTCACCACCAAAATGAGGACGCAATTTGCAAATCCAAAGATAAGAGCCTTCGTGGAGAGTTGGAGCTCCAAATGCTTTCATCTCATTTTCCAGACGTCTAATAATTTAACCACGTACAGTCTATGTCTGATTCAATTTCTTTGAAATGTATGAGACACTTCTATGTTATTTTTCACTATTGAATATTCATGCAAGTGCATCTATGAACGATCCATTGTTAGACAAACGTTACCTGTAATCCTGCAGTTAGAATATCTCCATATATGTGCAGGATCCTGAAACACCAGATTTAAAGTACTTGTACCAAAAGAACATGATTTGAAGATGCAATATTTTCTTGTATCTTTGGTTTTTGCTATTTTTGAAAGTAAAACCAATTAGTCCAATCCAACTACAAAACATTTTACTGAACAACATGCTAATTCTAAAATCCTAATGCTTAAGGAACATGTAGCCTCTAATAAGCCGAGGACACACTCTGGTAACTGGTGAAGCAACTTTAAGCATTCCAGAGGATCCCAGCCTTCCCATCATGCAGTGCAGGGTCAGTAAGGCAGTCTTTTTTTGCAGACCATAGCATGGGGGAAAAAGAGGCAGGGTTGTAGTTTGTTGATTCATGGAAAATACCAATGACAATAACACAAAAGTACACATTCATTCCTGCTGTTTCTGGTACTAAACAATAAATACTGAGCAGAAGTCCTACCTTTTGAGTTCAATTCAGCACCTACGATGTTATTGACGTGCACAACTGTAGTCGCCACCCCTCTAAGAATAAACATCATACTTGTTTAACCACAGCTCAACGACTAGTTCATCAGTCTTGTTTCGACAGCAGGCCTCACACCATTAGCAACTGCCAGGCCATATTCTGCAATCATTGGCCATCCATGTCAATCAAGCCAACTCCACATCCACCTAGATAGTTAATCCATTACTTTGGAGCTGTGTTAAACACTCAAAGTGCATGAGTGTTTCTTTCAACAGAGAGATTCATCTTTTTGCCGGAAGTGTCACTCTTTTCTGAAGACTACTAAGCCATCAGCATGCCCGATGTCGTCTTTTGGGATCCAGGATGTCCTCAATTTTCCTTGTACTTCACATCTGGTGTCAAGATTATTAGGCATAATCAGTTCATGTATTGGACTGTTGAACGAGCTGTGAAAAGTAGGAGTCTAGAATTGTGTTTGGTATCTTTGCTTTGAGTGCCGATGAGGGGGATGTGATGAGAATATGAGGGTTCATAGAACAGAATAAGGCAGTACAAGGGTTTCAGTGTGAAATGGTTGAATTGTGGTGCGGTCGTGTGGTAAGGATACTGTGAGTGTTGTGATATGTAGTGGTTTTGAACTCAAACAGAAGATCTACTTCTCTTTATCAACCTTTGGACAGTGATGCCTTGGGTGGCTGAGGAAGGGAAACAGGGTGCTGGAACCCAAGTTCATTGCTAGCACAGTGGCCTTGTAGTGCAGGTGTTCCTTATTTCTGGTTCTTTGTGGCCCACAAGATGAGTTGCAGGATGCTTTAGAGGGAGCAGGGACAACAGCATGGGGGTTTGGCTTCTCCTTTATGTGCGGCATCAAGAGGTGTAAAGGCATGGAGGAGAAAGACAGGTATCGTTGCTGGGGCTGATGCCACCGTTCTGGGCCATGGGACTCCGGAATAGTGAATTGTCAGGTGGGCTGGTGGCATAGGCATACACTTCTTCTTCTGGTCCTGTGGACCATACGTTGATTTGGAGAATGTTGCAGAGACAGTTAGATACAGCCTCTGCCTTTTTGTGATTTACGTGCAGGCTTCCTCTAAGGGTATGTTTTTTAGCTGAATCTGGAGAGGCTTTTTAAAGTGTGTTTTAAAAACATAAAATCTAAGTGGTTTACTCGATTGCTATGGCATTTAATAATTCTGCAAAACTATTTAATAATTACACTGCCAAGCAATGAAACAGCCTCACCATTACACTAATGACAGACAGTATAAATCAAATTGTTGTCTGTAAAATTCTTGCCAGCTACACACCACCTAAGACACTGCATGGAACGATTCAGTTGTAGATGTCTGCTGTGTATCTCCGGCTAACTTCAACCAACACCTACTTCATTCCTCTCCGTGGTGGACTGCTCCAATCTAGCACTGAACAGTGTTTCAACAACCTGTATCTACATGGTTTCTCTCAAACCAAACATGGGGCTTCTACACTGATGCCCATTTATCATTCAGAGAGCATGTCAAGAAAAGAACACAGATGGCTTAGTGTCAGTGAAACTTTATATGCTGGATCACAGTGCAAGCACATATTTTCAGATATCAATGGGGGCAACACCCTGCTTCCTTTAGTCTACCCGTTCTTACTTAACAGACTGTATTTCACACTGCTGCCCTCTTAATCACTGGGCAATGCCATATCAACCTCCAGAACTTGCACTGGCAGCCCCTCCCTCCTTTCATCAAACTGAAGTCACAGTGCATCACATACGAAGTTATCAACATCAGTAATCTGGACTACCTACAGGCAACATCTTTCACTAACCCCAAACTATAAGCAACATGGTGATTCATGAGGGCTCCAGGGTGTGGCAAGAGAAGGATGTCTTTAGAGTGACAACCTCTGAAACAACATTGCACTTCATCAGAGACTGCTCCCCTTGCTCCTGACTTTCGGCAAATAACTTATAAACTTGTGTACCATCAGCACATTTTGGATTCACTCTACTTCTCCAGGTCATTGATCTCTTTAAAAATTATTTGTGTTGCTCAGTTAATCATGCTTCATAAAAACTCAACCATTGATTCTGTAACCTGCACACACTTAAATACAAACCATGTCCTATTAACAGCAACCCCTTGTTACCTCTCGAATCTAGATTTGTGGTATACAAAATCCCATGATAAAATAAATTAATAGTTTGCTTTTTCACTATTCCTTGGATATTATATATTTACAGGTCTATTCTCTTGGTTTACAGATCCCTAGTTGGTCTAATGGAGGATTTTCAAACTGTTACACAGGCTATCCATCCCGCTATCAGGTTTAAGTTACCAACATAGATTCCCATTTCTCCATACAAGTTTGCAGGTCCAACCACATAGTGAGACATTATTTACATTTATTTTACTTTTATCATAAATTGAAATCGAAGTAGCTATAAATGAAGAGCAATAGTGTTTTTACAAAAGCAAATCAGACCATTCTAAAAAACACATAGATTTAGAAGATTTTGGTATAGTATGATTGAGGTTCCTCTTAAAGCTCCTGCCTAACAGAAGCTACTTCCATGCAACATAACTAATCTCTAACCAGGGCGAAAACATTAAAAAAAAAAAAGTGTTGATTTTGCTTGGATGCAGGTACCAATTATCATTAATTTCACAATGGTGGGTTAAGGCGTATAGCTCTATAATGCTGTACAACACCAAGTGCTTGTTAAATTTAAGACTAGCAAAGGCTAGTAAAGGCTTAGAGTTATCCTATTAGTTAGCCCACACTGAACTGAAAATTTCAATTAATACTAGGTGCACTGTGATCTGGAGCAAATGTGATACATGCCCGCCAAGGACACATTTAAAATGGCCCGCCTTCTTGCTTTAGTTATAATTTTCCTTTTAACAGAGGACTACCATCATAAACCAAACTGGCATCCATCACAACTGCTTCGCTAGTATAGGAACCAGCTTTCTCTGCAAAGTCCACGGGGCAGAGGTCCTGCTCACACCATCTGTAGAATAAATACAGCACAAGTTAATTCTGAACTTAGCACAACATACATGAATTAATTAAAGATATTTGCATTGCAGCATGGTCACTGACTAGTTTAAATGTGTTTAATGTTATCTACCTTTTTTTAAGGCTCTTTCTGGTGGATACTTTATCTAAGAACAGATGCCTCACATTTAAAATCTGCCCAGATAGGAATCGAAGATTGTCGAGCAATAGCTCCCACGTGCCTAAAGCTGGAGCCACAAGGCTCCACAGCAACTTAGCCTCGCCGCGGAGGTGAGATGGTAGAGCCACGTGTAACCACGACTCCTGCTTGCTGATGTTGGTTTCTGCATTGTTTCTAATTCCTTGCCCTCACATGTGGGTCAGTTGAGGGAAATTGAAGGTGATAGAGTGCTGAAGTCTAACTTGGGCCATTGTTAGAATGTGCAGATATCCACTCCACAGGACAGTGTGAGAAATCAGTGGTTAGAATATCCACCAGAAAGAGTGTTACCAAAGGCAAGGAACTCGTACTTTTAGCTGCAGAGTCCTTCCCTTTAGAACAGATTCCCAAGCAGCAGTTCACAACAACAGGTGCAGTGTCTGAAGAATGGATTCAAACCAAAAAGTCCTGTAGGAGGGAGTGGGCAACATGACTCTCTGTGCGGACTTGGCTGTCAGACATTAGAGCTTGGTTAATGTGTGCACTCACACCCAGGCTGTAGCCTGGCAGATGTCTTACATGAGAACACCCCTCGCTAATGCGGCATTGGTGGCATTAACTCTGGCGGAATGAGCCAGTAGACCTTGAGGGTGTATCTTCTTGGCACACAGGACAAACCATCTTGCCAGAGTCCTCTTTTCTATTGCCTTACCTTTTTAAGAAACAGCAAATACCACAAAGAGTTTATATCAACACAATAATCTTTCATGTGTTCAAAATAGAAGTGAAAAGATCTCTTTAGATAAGGAAAACAAAGTCTTTCCTCATCTTTCGTGGGTTTGAGACGGAGAGTAAAAGGGCAGTATAGAAACTGATTGTCCTATTTGAAAGTGCAATTCCACTTTAGGGAGAAGGGTAGCCCGGATCGTCAGCAACAATTTGCCTGGCTAGAACCCAGGGGCATATTTTCAAAAATTTCAAGGAGCGCAGTGCAGCAAATGAAATTGCTTGGCTGCATTGTGTGAACGGTAGAGATCAGAACTGCACAATATCTTCAAAGAAATATCGCAGTTTTGCTCTCTTTGTGCATTGGCGCACTTGTGGATGCCTAGCGCTAACACAGGCACCTTTGAGTCATAGTGCAATAGTGTCTGTGTTAAGGTCAGGAAGGGGTAACTTCCTGCACGACAACTACCCTTTGAGGCTATTTCCTCTTTGTACCTCAGCTGGAAGATGCAGCAAACATGCTAATTAGAAATAATGAAACCCTTGTGTACAAGTCTTTGTAGATATGGGTTTGTGTCAAATTACATCGGAGGATGCACGGAAACGCCCATCGAATGCCTACATTATGCAAAGTACAGTTATTATTATTTTTTAAACAAAGCAATGCTAATAACCATTTGCATTGCTTTGTCAATACCATATAGGATTATGCGTCGAGTCTGCCACAAAAAGTGAAGCAAACCGGATGCAAAATCTTTGACAATCTGGCTCACGGTGTTCAGCTCCCCAATGCAATTTGCAGAGCTTATTGTAATGAGCAGCACCTAATAGTAAAGAGCTGCAAGGAGAAAGTGTGCATACGCTCAAATAACATGCATATTATGAAGGTAAGGCCAAATTAAGGCCACGCTGAGGTACTATGAAAGGTTTTAGGGGAAACATGTTAGTCCATTCAGAAAATAGATCACAACAGGGGATTTGAAAAGGGAAGTCTGATCTAGCACACATGAAAGAGCTGATATGTAATCCTTCACTGTGCCCACTGCAAAGTCTCAGTCAGCCAAAGATAAAACAAATAACAATACATCAGAGTGTTTTGTCTGAAAAGGATAACGATCACAGGCCCTCTTCACCAAGTCACAAACTGTTTCCAGCATCCAGAATAGATAGACTTGGTCAAAGAACGTCTTGCAGCGAGGATTATATTCACTACCTCCAACGTCAAACTGAAAACTGCTCAGATGCCACAGTTTAATCTTCAGTTGTGGTTGTAGAAATCCTGTTGAAGGGCCCACCCATGTTGCTGCCTGACTTAGGAGGTACTCCTGAAGGTGTAGCAGAAGCAGATGGCAAACGCTCAAGCTAAAGGCGTCTATGCGCCATTCTCTTCTGGACCATGCTGGGGCAATCAAAATGAGTTGGGCCTGGTCTGTCCTGGTCTACCTTTCTTCAGAACTCGAGGCAGGAGCGTTAATGGCAGAATGCATCTCTCTGACTGCCTCTTGGTGGAAATACCAGTGCACAGTAATCCTGGTGCTATGCATTCTTGGCAGTGATGAAAAGATTCAGCTGGGGTACATGTCAAAGATGTTCTTATGGATATGTCTAGCTGAAGATTCCTCATCCCCAAGTGCCAGACTGGATAAGGAGAATTTCAACAGCAGTGTTCCAGTATGCTGAAGGTGGAGTTGTGTGGCTCCACTTAAGCTTTATACTGCTCGGATGTCATGGAACAGAGCTGCATATGAGTGCCACCCCTGTAGGCTAACATCACTTTCTTTTCTTACATGCCTTCTATGCGGATTCAGAGCTCTGCACGTTTGTCCTTCTTACGACAACTCTACATTTTGCACAGTGTGCTAGGGAATCATGCCCCACTGAAAACTACAGGCTTTAAACTGGGCCAAGACTGCTGAAGGTAGAGGACCGTCATGGGCACACACGACATATGTCTTTGGTGCCCAGGCTCCAGTCACATCTCTTAAGTTGTGTGACATATCTGCCCTTATGGATCCAAAAGTGACCCAGAACCGGAAGTGAAGCTTTACATCTAAAGCCATCATTCCCTGAACCCTAACCCCTTACTACCTCTAATCGCTACTTTTCCCTGAACCGTAAAAACCTATTTCTACCACTTTCCGATACCCTTCACTGAACCTAAAAACCATGCCCTGCCATTTTACACAACCTATTCCTGAATCCTAAAAATGCCACATACACTTTAATGCTACCCTTCCCTGAATTCTAAATACTCCTGTTTATTTCTTAACGCTACCCTTTCCTGAGCATAAAAACCCCTACTTCCCCATATTGCTACCCTTCTCTTAACCCTAAAAATCCTCTACTAGTCCCCACTTTCCCCACCTCAATATAGAGGCTCCGCTCAACTTCAGCAGGAGAATGCCACATGGCCCCTGTTCCCAATACACAAACATTTGCCCTATAAACATGACAGTTTTCGTTTCTTTTTTGTAGCCACAATTTGTTTCAATCTACTTTTTCCCAATTTTCTTTTTACTGTAAACCCATCTATTATACAATCATCAGCTGCGATTTACTCATAAGGGGCGCAGAATCTGCCTATGCAAACATCAGAGTGACTCCTCGCCTCTCCACTGACAGACAAAAGCTCCCTTATTATTCATTTATCTCTCGAACGCAAATCACACAGGAGACCAAGGAATACACCTGTTAAAAATGGAAAACTGGCAAATGGGCTAGGGTGTGGGGAGGGTGGAATGAACACAGAGGAAACATCTGCTCGCCCCAGAAGAAGATAGTGATTCTGGTGAAGACATGTAATGTTAGGAAGTACCTATGTATGAAATTAGAATTTTATAATAAGTGACTGTACAGAAATGTCATCATGATTGTATAAAACACATGTAGATCTTTATTGTTATAATGGAACTTGAATAAACAGTTCTAAAAAAAACAGCAAAAAAAATGGAAAACTGGATGGGTGTGCCTGGAAACGCCTTGCCCCTGATCTGGTCTTTTCCTTCCAATTGTAGCAAAAAATAAGAATCAGCTCATTCTCTATCCTCGTTATGGAACATTCCAAGGAAAATACCAACCCGGGCCTGGATAGCCCAGATAATCAGTTTAACATCCCTCTATGCATGGAAAACATCTTCCACTTGATGAAAGTGAGTTTCCACTGTATAAACGGATCCAAAAAAGAATTCCTGGTGATGGAGGGAAATTAATTTGGCTCTCAGACTTTGTACTGATGGAGCAGGGGAAAATACAAAAAATGTTGTACCCCCTTTGAAGTTAATGATCTCATAACCTTAAAAATACTAACTGTTTGAATGCATGAAAGTAATCAATAAATGCACCATTAATTAGCGCTACACGCAGGAAACTAACTGGCATGTGCAAAAATCTAATTTATTTACAAACGTGAAATTTATTAACATAGGTTTGTGATTTGTGTAGAAAAATAGAAGTAGATTGCATGTATTTTGTTCGTAGTAAAATATATTGTGCAAAAAGAATGCAGATGGTAAGTAAAATGGCTTTAAATGTCGCTTATGCTAGGTAACACCTAACACGGGTCATTAGAATGGTGGGTGGTAAACAGAAGGGCTTATTTTCTATGTCTAATTTCTGCTATGTTTTCATGTTAGTTCCGTTCGGGCCTGCTAGGCCTTGCTTGGAAAATGGCCGCTGCCGAGGGATGTGATTGTACGCAAGAACAAAAATGACCCCCGCGCATGAGCAGAATGGAAGTTTCAGTCACGAGTGTGTGGCCTATGCCGGAATGAGAGATGTCAAGGCCGAGCTGACCTAGGACAAGAGCTGTGCCAACAATCCCTGTGTGAATGCATGGGAACGGATGAGATACTCGAACTGCAGAAGCTGATCCTATTCATCATTGATGGAAATTGTTGCAAATACTTTAAAAAAGTTAAATATTGGGACTTGACGAGTCACGAGGGTGGTGCAAAAATGTATTAATTACAGAACCGGTTTAGGCAAGGAGGACAATGAGGTGACCATCACCACCCCTCCAATGAACCAATCAGAATGAATGCAGCCCCTAAAAAGTTTAAATTTTGGGTACAGCAAGTTAGTGAAAGGGTATAAAAAAGTGGTGCTTATGATGACATTGTGGCATTTGCTTATTCTTCTATTCAACACGATATGCTGTCTTTTGAGACGATTTTTCTTCCTGATGCTGAAAAGACTTTGACAAACTTGAACTTTGATGGGGAAAAGGAACTAAACCGTCGCGGGATTCTATCCAGGGAGGAAATACGTCCGAGGAGGTTAGAGGGACAGTCATTCAGTTTGGGAACCTATCCTGTGATCTGCAGTTCATGTTCTGTTGAACCATTCTCGTCATCGCCCTTAGGCCAAGGGCAATGAGTATTTTCCATTTCTATTTCAATCTTTACTTGAATGTTCATGAAATTAATGGCAATAGTTTTGTCTAATAAAACTTTATTTATTCAATGTATTCAATGAATCTAGATACAATTTCATTCTAACTCAAACTGAGTCTGTGGTTATTAGAATTAAAGTTATGACCTATAAAAGTTAAAGGTTTTAATTGTGATTAAGCTGGACTTAATCGCCATCTACTGATTCCTGCTATTGGTCCATCGACCCAAAATAGCGTAGTATCTTAATGTTTAAAACCGAAAATTCTAGAGTCAAATGTATATAGTTATTATTTAGAGAAAAATAATATCTAGGTATCCCGTATGTTTTGCAGCTCGACAACTTATCACTGATCCAGAAAAATCGAGTTAGTGTGTGTTTTCGGTGTTATGGGTCCCACCGGTGTTATAAGGGTTTTTCTTGGATTGGTGTCGGTTGTAAAGGTTTTGCTATAGCTGCGCTACATCAGTACCACCCCAACAATTTCTTTTAAAAAAGGACCCTCCTAATTGTCTAGATCGATTTCATGCATCAGGTCAGCAGTGTCTCTCCTGGGTTCCAAACGATGTCCCTCTTCTACAAACCAAGCACCGTGAGGAACTTATGAGAGAACAGGTCATCACAAGTCTGGATTACCGACATTTACTCTAGGCTCTTTAAGAACCTCATTGAAAGGCTACAAAACCAGGTCGCCATAATGTGTTTGAACCTGCGCAAACATGACCACTCCAGACCAGTACTGAAATTGCTTCACTGCTTCCAGCTAGCAGCCAATGTTCTTTGCACTGGCCCCACAGCACGCAGAGAGAACTGTTCAAACAATTTACATATATTAGCTCTTGATTATTCACGTAGGCGAGTACACTTGACTACTAGCCTCACCACCCAAAGATCTTTCACACAGGTCAAACACATAAGCAGATCCTTAAGACCAAAACACATGCTTCAGAATGCTCTGTACCCAAACCTGAACACTGAATCAAACTTTACACTGTGCAGAAAACAGCACTTTTCAAACGTGCCTACAACGGAGATCTATCTGTGCAGTGAAGGGGTAGCAACTGAAGAACATCGAACAAGGTTTCTACCCTACTAATCTGATTCGAACAGCTCGCACAAGAGACCAAAGTTGACTTTAACTACGCTGCAATTTTCAGTGTTCTAAAGTAACAGAATTTAGACTTAAGACATGTATTGCTTTATAAAACTTCAAAACACACAGAATTAATAAATGCAGAGATGCGCAGAAGAATAGTAAAAGGACAACACATTCAGATCTATTTAATATATAAAAAAGTAAGTTAGACTTTTGATGGCCATTTATTGCCAGAAGCAGGCAAAATGTCCGGGTGAAAATATGTATTGAAATGATGAAAGCCATGCAGTAACTGGAGTGGAAGCTCCAATTCCATCTTGTTAATCCTCACTATTTGGTAATGAGGAGCTACTATCCCACCATGAAAATCACTGATGTCTGTGGTATCCATAATTCCAAGGTGTTAGAATTTTGGCCCAATTACGGGGCAATATATAATAAGACACTTGTAGTGTCTTGTGTATTATAGAACACGGGACCCCTATTGTCCCTAAAGGACTCCGAGGCAAGTGATGCAAGTGATTGGGTGTGGTTAATAAAATTCCTGACGCAGTATGCATCAGCTAACGGTTACACTTTAGATAATAATGATGTGTAATACCAAGCTCTGTGTCTGGCGGTATTCATTTACATGCTACTGGGATGCGGAGGACGCTACAACTGGCGACAAGATAGGGGATACGTAAAACCCGCAACTAGAAGAGTTGAGAGTGCTCTCCCAAAAAGTTTGCTGAGATCCCGCACACTTCTTGTGCGTGCCATGTGCAACTCAGTCGCAGTGAAGGATCAACGGTTGGCGTATGCGGAATCAAAATGCAACTCCAGCC
Organism: Triturus cristatus; assembly: GCF_964204655.1. NCBI lineage: Eukaryota > Metazoa > Chordata > Amphibia > Caudata > Salamandridae > Triturus > Triturus cristatus. Next base: position 283,955,344 of record NC_140594.1, on the reverse strand, counting down.
AGTATGAGACCTATGAAGAAAGTGAAGGCCCCAATGAAAGTTTAGTTTATCGTTAGCCAGAAAATTGCTAATACAACCAAGATAAGAAGTGTGACGTTACTATTTAACACAGAGCAGTCATTCATACAGTTCGGAAATGTCAAAGGCAGTATCAACCACATACAGAAAGTGCAACAAGAAGCGACAGCCTGGTGGAAGAGAACGCTGTGAGCAGAAGTAGATATGCACAAAGTGTTGCAGGGATTCTGCTAATACACAGAACTATGCGTAGAACCCCAGGACCTCAGTGAGTTGTGGTGTACCAGAAACTCACCTCAGAACCCAGAACCCAGTATCCGGCTAGCATAAGTGTCCCATTCGTTATCCGAGATTTAGCTCGGCGGTCCCAATGAAAAGACAACCCAGAACAAGCGACTCAGTACATACTCAGGAATGGTGGGAATCGGAAATACCTGTTCGTATATTATTCTCACATCAGTCCACAACAAGAATCAACAGAGACACGGTGAAAATAAAAAGAGTTTATTTTTATAGACCACGTGTCCTAATATGCAGTACTTTGGCTAATACAAGCAGACAAATGATTAAAATCAAAACCATCAGCATAGTTACAATTCCATAGAATATAAAAGGGGTGATCATGTTATAATGACAGTGGATACTACCACCTTCCCTTTACTAAGAAGCTAATATTATTATTAGACTAACAGAAGGTCTCATAGGCTTGAATAGGGGACCCCATACCTCAAAGATCAGCTTAGTGAAATCACATCACAGGAGCATCAGGAGTCTTCTCGCAGGAAGGCTCGTCTTCGGTCTGAATAATAAACATGATGTCTGTGATATTAAAAGCACCAACTTTCAGGTATGTGCAGCTGTGTCTGTTATGACTAAATAGTGGGTCGATCAACCTAGAGTGGAAAACATGCATTGTCTAACAACTCAGACTGTTTGTCACATCGTGTGCAGACCAAGGTCGCTGCGCAGAGCTCAGGATGGTAACAACAGATTGCTCTCGTGTGAGGCAAAACTCGAGTCAGCAGTTTGTTTAAGCAATAACATGTGAACGCAGTGTCGTGTGCAAAAGCAGCAAGATGGCTTTCTACTTCTAACGTGGTTATGCTAACTTAACAATGCATGTACGTTATTAAGGAAGTCCTTACTACATGCCCCCTTGATCGAAGCACTACTTAGTATGCAAGAAAAGAGAGAACGCAGAGTTCAAGCGCGACAGAGCAGAACAAGGCGTATCCAATTTAAAAAACACTGGTCAGTTCAGGCAAAGTCCGAATAGGAAAAAACCAAAAATGGAAGGAAAAAACAAAAAAAACCTCAAACGTGCCGTGGGGGGTGAAAAAATGAAAAAACGCCTCACCGGGCAGAAGTGCAGACGTACAGGGACAGTTCAAGACACGTAAGGAAAACACAGTGGACGATAGTTCACTCAATCCATGAAAGTATATGCAGCATATGTGGCCACTGCTTCCAGCAGAAAATCATTGGCACGGCCACTGAAGGTTTCAGCCATCCAGTTAAGCAAAGAAAAGGAACATACGTGTTCTTCTATTAGCGGAGCCTCTAGCACCATCAGAGGGCAACCAGCGTGTACTTCCAAATAACTCATATCCAAGAAGTCATATGCCGCTCTCACGATGTCCCAATTACCCAGGATACCATGCGCCGCACCGCAGGCCATAATCCGAGCACCAGAACAGGCAGACTCGTGAGACACTAAGGGTCTCATCAGTCGATCATAATCCGGGTCCGGAGACACCATGTTGGATAAGCACAAATCCATAGGCCATTCAAAGGGACAATCTAGGCAGTGGAAGACAGGTTGCACGCAGGTGAAGTAGGAATACCGGAAGGATAATCCATATGCCAGGCTCAAAGTCGCCAATGGCAGGACACCATAGTATTCAAGCATCCTGTCACGAAGAAGCTGCAGACGGGACAGGCTGTCGTGTGGCACAGAAAGAGCAGCCATTCCGTAAGATGAAAAGTAAAAGCAGCACACCTGCCACTAGCGCCAGAATTAACGGGACACCTCCAAAGACGCTTGAGAAAATAGAATGAAAAAATGCCGGATTCACACCAAAAATAGTTTGGAAAGAGGTCACGAGGCCCGAGCCCACAAGTTTAAAAAAATGGGCCAGGCCAGTCGTGGACGAGGCATTGAAAATTGTTTGGATCAAAGCTCCAAAATGCAGGGGGAGGTCAGTATTCAAAAGCGCCTGTACCTCAGAGCGCGTATTTGCTACGTGAAGGACAAATGTTTCCCGGGAGGAAGTCAATGGCACCTCCTTTTGGGACAATAGCGCTCTTATTCTGCTCATCTTGTTGAACTCTGCTTTCAAGGTTGGAATCGAAGGCCAGATGGAAGCATCCAGCCTCCCATGCGGGGGTGGAAACAGGACGTTATTGCAGCAGACAACCCTCTGTGATACAGTTACTATATACGGGATCCCTACTATAGCTTCATTGTTTAAAATTAAATAACTACCGTTTGCAAGCAGCGTGAAAGATGGCGTAATCACTGGTACCGGGATACCTTTGAGGACGCAGGCCAAATTCGGAGCGTGTACATTACAAGCTCCGTGTAATTGAATGTGCCTACATACAACAGAATGATCAGGTGACGTTGTACATTCTTCACCCTTCAGATAAACCTCAGTACCGTCCCTTGTACATCTATACGTAAAGGGGAGGGACCAGACTTCATGTATGAAAGCGGTACCCAGCTGTTCATATCTACCCAGAGCATAGTGTTTCATACAAGAGGTAAACTTAAAAAGTGCGAACGGTAGAGTTATCAATCCGTGTAAGAGCCACACAGCGGAGTCGACTTCCGCTACAGAGAAAGGTAACGGCTCCAATTTTTCAATATGTAGCAAGGAATAGGTAGCATCCTTCATGGACATGAACTGCTGTTTGCCAGTAAGGTTAAAGGGAAGAAATAACGATGTTGTATTCAGATAGTCCCAAGGGACCTTCCCTGCCTTCAATGTTTGTAATGTCCATGCAAACTGCATAACAGAACGCAGCTGGTTTTGACCATGATACAACACAGACATATCATCCTGCACAATATCCACAATTGAAGAAACAATATTATCTAATGTATAAATGCGAGAAGAAAGAGTGCTAATGCTGTTATCAATAACTGCTAATACTTTTTCCATATTAGCCTGATCAATAACTCTCAATCTTGAAGCTGCCTCAATTTGCGACAGTTTCCATACTTCGTTGTAAATAGCATACGCCCATCTCTTGGATCTGCCACCCACAGGACCTTTAACAAAATCATTCAAATCTATTTTGTCATGCAACTTCGATAAATGAACTTTGACAGATGCCAAGGTGGAATGTCGCAGCCAGGACTGACATAATTTCCCTACAGAGTATGTAGTTACTGTATGTGACGACTCAAACCGGGGGTCCACGCGATCTTGAGTATACCCCGGTTTCAGTCCTAGAAAACGACGTTGACAGGTATCAGAACTGCTTTGCCAAATTAACCATCCCTCACTATTAAATTTCGAAATATTGAAAGATGAATTAGAAACCAATAACTGCAAAGCAGGAAGGGACAGATCTGTGTGGTTATCCCAATTAGGGTAAGCGCCCAGATCTGGCACAGAAGGCGAATTTAGTTTTTTAGAAGTGGCCAATCCGAAACAGGTGGTTTGGAAGATGGTTGCATTTAAAAACAACATATGATTTGGTACTAGACAGGCACGGTGTAAAGCTTCAGTTCCCTGAACCTGCCACGGTTTGGAACCCCAAACCGACTTAAGATCAATAGTAGCCTTCCATAGATCATAACCTTTGATTGACAACTCATCCATAAAGGACTTAGAATATAGCAATTTGGTGTGTGTCAGTCTAACCTTAGAGGCAGACTCAGGCTTAACTTTAAAATAAAAGGATGCCGGAGCCGAAACACTGAAATCAGTAAAATAAGTAAACTTATCAACTAATGTATGTGAACTGCCAAACGAGGGGGTGGGACAGTGCTCCCACTGGGTAAAATTTACAAAATTTCTAAACGTATTCGCTTTATGCAGGAAGTGATTGCCATAATGTTGAAAACAATACTGTTCCGCATAATTAGCCGCATTTTCATACAAATCCTCAGCATCAAAGGCGGCATAATATTTCAAATCTGAAAACAGTGCTTCAATGGCGTGTACATCCCAATCATCAGAACGTATGTTCTGTTTAACTACATCACCCATAGAAACACGAAATACATTAGGCACATTAATGACCTCTGTAGGCCCATGAATTTGAAATTTAACTGCATCCCATGCGATTCCATCCATGACGGGCCAGGCAGTAATATTCACAAAAGTCTGGTCCCTTTTCATGATGTGGGATGAGGAGTGGGGGGCCAAAGTTCCATTGATAAGTCTAATTGTCGATCTCTCTTTGAGATAATGGCCATCCACCAAACGGAAGAAAACTACAACAAATCCAATGGACATGAACAAAAAAATACTGAAAAGCAGCAACCAGATGTATGTCCAAGGGGCTATCAAAAAATGTCTCTTAAACCAACTTACAAAAACAGCAATGTTCGATGGGGGAGTTGAGGGCAAAGAGTTAGTGTCAAAGGAAAAACGGGACTGGCCAAGCGCTGTAGATTGTAAAACAGGCGAGGGTCCACGTGTAGGATAAGCATACTCAGTCTCTTCGGGCAAACCACCAGCCGGTGGTATCAGCAAGGGATCAGTAACTGAATGCATCTCGATGGCAACATCAGACAAGGTGGTAGAAGCAGGAACCAACATCGAATGTCTTTGCATTGTCTGGCATGAAACTGCCGGAGTCATACTAAGAAGTATCGGCCACTCGCTGAAGTTTGACATTGTCAATAGAGATGTACCTGTTTTCTTTGCGACCAGGAAGTGGAGGTAAAATGACTGTTCTTGTACCCTGCACTCCAAGCACTGGAACTGGTGCACGATAAGAGGGGCCGAACTCCTTCTTGTTCTCCACCTTCTCACGGACCAGATCTCCAACTCGGGGTAGCCAGCCGACTACCGGAATCTGAACCTCAGCTTCAGATGTGGAGGGCAAATGTTCTTTCGAAAGAGAGTCTCTGGCTTCTTGTAGAGTCTGCAAAACAGCACAGTGATCATCTACGTCAAAGGGTGCGGTCGACGCCGCAATGTCTAGACCATCAAGGTCTGGAACAAACATTCTGATTCCGAAGAGCATCATGTACGGGGTCCGCCCACCCAGAGACCTTCTAGGGAGATTATTAAGTGCACGTTGGACGTTATACAAATGGGCTAGCCAGTTCCGGCCTGTGCCTAAAACACGTGCTGTCAATGATTGCTTTAAGTCACGGTTCATTCGCTCCACCACACTATTACCCTCAGGTCGGTAGGGAGACGAAAATTTGACAAGGACCCCCAAATTTTTCATAGCCTCCTTGTAAGCCTTAGAGGCGAACGCAGGGCCCTGATCAGAATGGAAGGTACCACACGCAAAAGTTCCCACAAAGGCACGCAAATCCCTGATGACAGTCCGCGAGTCAGCACTCCTTTGTGGCCATACCCATAGAAAACGTGTGCACGAATCCACTGCAACCAAGATGTACTTGTACGCAGTATCAGAAGAAAAAGGACCGCAGTGATCTAAATAAACACAACCAAATGGCTTATTAGAGATGTACAGCTGTGTCTGTGGTGGGCGCGCAACAGTAGAAGGTTTAATCTGTTGGCAAATGTCACAATCAAGAACATAAGCGCGCGCTTGTTTATATAAACCAAACCACCAGTACCGTTGTTGTAGCAGAGATATTGTAGCCGACACACCGGCGTGGGCTGACGCCAACCCCTCGTGCGCAGCTAGGATCAGTGCTGGTCTGCAGTCCGCGTTGGGAATAATTCTGTCACCAACGTCGTTAATCCTCACTAATGGGACGTTATCAGGACTTAAATGATAAATATACCGAGAGGGAAAACCCTTCGGGTAATCACCTCCCTTCTCTGTAGCAGCAATAGCTGCCAAGATGTCATCATCAATCTTACTTTTGGATCTTGTAACTGCTGCCACTAAGTATGTAGCCACTGCTGTTTTCGCTGCCTCGTCAGCTAAGCTGTTGCCGACAGCATGGACACCAAGCCGCTGGTGACCAAGAGTGTGAATAACACTCACGAGAGGGAGACGTTCTTTAAAGTCTGCCACTCGAACCCAAAGCGTTTTATGCTTAATTGTGCTACCTTTAGTGTCGCGGTAATCATTCTGAGACCAGAAGTGTAAATTGTCATTGTAGGACTGGACACAGTAGAAGGAGTCACTCGCTATAAGAGTAGTGACTCGGGGATCAGCAAACTCCAGTGCAAGCACCAGAGCCCGGAGCTCCGCCAATTGCGCGGTACAATCACCCAATGACTGCGTATGCACTGCATCAGATTGGAATTCACCATTTACGAATGTACCTACGACAATTGCGCAAGCCGCTGAATAAGCGTGCTTCGATCCAATTGCGGGTTGCGCAGACCCGTCAGTGTATATGACACAATGGTATTCTTCGAGCGGGCGCAAAGACAGAGGTGCCGGATGAACGAATTCATACTGCAAGTACTCTTGAGTCTGTAATGACGCATCAAAGATGTAAGTGACATCTGGCGACGTCAGTGTTGTGGCCCATTGTATCCACCGTGGATGCAAAGCTTTAGAATTTGGTACACTTGCTTTAGTCACTGCCTCTAAAGCAGGATATGGTGTTACAACCAGAATCTGTTTCCCATGCGACAGTGCGCGTTCCTTGAGGATCGCCATCTGTACAGCAGTCAGAACTTTTTCGACCGTGGAAAAACGTAATTCAGCAGAGGTGTACAAGTGGGATTTGTACGCAATGGGGACTGTGTCGCCCTCATTAAACGTCAAATACGTGAACCCCACGGCGCCTGGTACTATTCTTATTACCAGGTTAGTGCGGTTATCACGTGTCAGCAAGTATTGTGAAGCAAGAAGGTCAGCCTGTAAAGACTGTAAAATTGCAGAGTGTTCTAGCTGCCAGCTAGACTTCGAAAACGAAGGTTGTACCAAGGCGTAAAGCGGCTTGATACGCTGGGCATAATCAGGAATGTACGTACGGCGAAATTCAGAAAACCCAGCAAAGATTGTAATTTCTTCAGTGTCGTAGGAGCACTTAAGCGTGCACACTTTTCCAGAAAGTGGGGGGCTAACCCCTTACCTTCATTGTTGAGTTCGTAGCCCAAAAACAACACCGTATATTCTGCGATGTGTGACTTCGCAAAATTAAATTTGTAGCCATAGTCAGCAAAACTCACGATAATATTGTCGACACGAGACAGATGTGGCATAAGCTCATCATCCGTAAGATAGATATCGTCAACATAGGAGTACGCGTCGGGGTCTATTCTTTCTAAGAGAGAAACCACGCGAGCAGAAAAGACGCCAGGGCTATTTTTGTAACCCATGGCCAATCTTGTAAACTGTTTTTGTTTGCCGCCCGAAGTAAACGCCGTCCACTGGCTACTCAGTGTGGACAGGTTGTGGCTAAAAAAGCCATTGGAAATGTCAAGTGTCGTTTTAAATCTTTTACGCACGAGACTGTCGACCAAAGCCGAGCTATGTGTATTTTGTACCGCGCAGGTCCGGCAATGGGAGTTTAGGTGCCGGTAATCCAAAACTAAACGGTACGAGCCGTCAGGCTTCGTTACAGTGAATAAAGGGTTATTCATAGGGGACACACATGTTTCAATAACACCCTGATATTCCAATTGTTCAAGGATTGCCGCGACGTGGGGTCTCGCTTCACGACGCATAGGATATTGAGGTTGAGGCTGGGGCATAGACCGCAATGGAATCTCATGGCAGGGGGACAATCTGTCCCATCCCACCTGAGTACGATACACCGCCGGCGCAAGTGCCCACTCCCCAGCATACACTTCAGCTTGGTCCTTAGGCACCGTGTGCGCAAAGGACGGGAGGATTACTTCCTCCCCTCTAGGAGCCTCTAAAATGAAAGCTGGGGGCCAATCTGCCTCCGCTAGGAGGATGTCATAGGTGGTGGTCAGATTATCCCAAAAAATCCCTTTTATTGTACGTTGTATGTCACCCTCAATTAATAAGACTATTTCATAAAGTCTGTCAGGGGGAGCCACTCTGGTGTCAGCTGTTTCAACAGTAACCGAGATATCAGTTGCTGTCACCGCCAGAAATGGACGCAGAGCTTGACGGACTATGGTAATTTCCGCTGCGCTGTCCAGGAGCGTCAGCGCCCATGTCCGGTTCCGAAGCTGTGTCCGCACTATCTGAGGCATACCTTGCCGTCAGAGCCGCCACTTTCTTCTTCTGAAACGGGGGTCTTTGTCGTGCAAATTCGTCCTGCTTGCCTTTACCCTCAGTCTGTCGGGGCTGGTCACGCTGTTGTGGAGCACCCCGACCTTTGCCACCGCCTCCGCCACCGGACTGTGTAGCCGATGTTTCCTGTGAAGAACGAGGAGAGCGCTGTTCAGAAACCTGAAATCTATCAGGAGACTTTATAGCAGCACGATCGCGCAGATCATAAGTGCGTTCACTACTTGACTGTACGGGAGAGGCAGGCCGAGAGCCCTGTTTCTGTTGCTGCTGCTTTCCCTGTTGTTTAAACTGCCATTTTTGTTTTGGAAAAATGGGTAGTTCGTCCTTACCAGACGTTTCTGCCTTACCCTGCTGTTTTAGATCGGGATTCTTTATGACAGGCTTAACTCCTAAAGAGCTACGACCCAAATCCCGATATGCCTCTGCGATTATTTTCGCAAATTCCTGCGGTTTGTCCTCCTCAGCAACTCGCTTCAGTTCATTTCGAACCTGGAAATGCAAAGCATCACCCTTTAGGTTTCCAATTATCATGGTAGCCACCAGGTCAAATTGACCGAGGAGCCGCATCCCTAACTCTATCGCAGACTCCGCACCATGGTTCTCTTGAACTCTTTTGATAACGGAGGGCAGCTGCAACATAGACGGAGTGCCAAAGCACTGCGCGTACGTCGCCGCAAAGACCTTGCCCCAATTTACACAATCATCTATGTGGGGGACCAAGTCCTTAGGCAAACTAATGGTGAGGATCCTGTGTTTCTCCACAGGAGTAGTATTCGGGTAAACCGCTTCTATCTGGTCAAATTTTTCAGCAAGCCAAAAGGGGAAATCATCCCTATTTTGGGGGCGCTTGCCCATAACAGAATTAACCATAACAGGACTAATGACCACCGCGTGATGATCTGTAGGCTGCCCCGCAACAGCAGGTGCCCCCGCCTGCATATTGCGCGACACGTACTGCACCAACGCCCTATATACCGTAATTAGGGCAGTGTGTAGTACACGCAACTCAGCTACCGTCACCGTGAGGTAACGGGGATGAGGCGTAAATCCGGCTAGTACCGGCCAAGTGGCCCCTGCAATTGATAAAGGGCCCATTCTCGGCGGTATAACCACATGGGGAAGGGCGCCATTAAACCAAATAAGATGCTGCCAAGCAGATATCGGTATTTCCTGTGTCCTATACGGCGTATAGTTCGCTGGCACGGCAGCGGCAGTGTAAGAATGAAAGGTGTCATCATCCCCCACCGCCGGAATCGTCACCCAAGAGTAGAACAACTCATAGGGATGAGCCGCATCGGCTCCCACCACAAAGATGACGATCATACCAGTGTCCGGCACCCCATACTGCGTCAAATGACGCTTCAGAGCTGCACGGCTATGCGCCGCAATATCCACCGACATTAAGAAAACACACTTGAAACTATCAGTAGCACAAGGGTTCAATAACCTTTTTAATTATCAAGCTTGAAAGAACCTATATCAATAGACCTAGGTAGGTTTTAAATCCGTCAGACTTGTTATCCGGAAACAAGAATGAGGGTGTTGTGGACAAACGCGAGCACTACTAAGGCGTTTCAACTCATAGACCAAACGTTAGGTGCGCCATGTTGCAGGGATTCTGCTTATACACAGAACTATGCGTAGAACCCCAGGACCTCAGTGAGTTGTGGTGTACCAGAAACTCACCTCAGAACCCAGAACCCAGTATCCGGCTAGCATAAGTGTCCCATTCGTTATCCGAGATTTAGCTCGGCGGTCCCAATGAAAAGACAACCCAGAACAAGCGACTCAGTACATACTCAGGAATGGTGGGAATCGGAAATACCGGTTCGTATATTATTCTCACATCAGTCCACAACAAGAATCAACAGAGACACGGTGAAAATAAAAAGAGTTTATTTTTATAGACCACGTGTCCTAATATGCAGTACTTTGGCTAATACAAGCAGACAAATGATTAAAATCAAAACCATCAGCATAGTTACAATTCCATAGAATATAAAAGGGGTGATCATGTTATAATGACAGTGGATACTACCACCTTCCCTTTACTAAGAAGCTAATATTATTATTATTAGACTAACAGAAGGTCTCATAGGCTTGAATAGGGGACCCCATACCTCAAAGATCAGCTTAGTGAAATCACATCACAGGAGCATCAGGAGTCTTCTCGCAGGAAGGCTCGTCTTCGGTCTGAATAATAAACATGATGTCTGTGATATTAAAAGCACCAACTTTCAGGTATGTGCAGCTGTGTCTGTTATGACTAAATAGGGGGTCGATCAACCTAGAGTGGAAAACATGCATTGTCTAACAACTCAGACTGTTTGTCACATCGTGTGCAGACCAAGGTCGCTGCGCAGAGCTCAGAATGGTAACAACAGATTGCTCTCGTGTGAGGCAAAACTCGAGTCAGCAGTTTGTTTAAGCAATAACATGTGAACGCAGTGTCGTGTGCAAAAGCAGCAAGATGGCTTTCTACTTCTAACGTGGTTATGCTAACTTAACAATGCATGTACGTTATTAAGGAAGTCCTTACTACAAAAGAAGCACTAAGAGGCAGAGATCAACCAGATGCAAGACAGCGTGAAGTGTGGGGCGCCTCAGATACAAGAAATAAGCCTCTACTCACCCATCATCTAGAGTAATGAGTCATCCAACCTTAGCGCCAGGTGCAGCAACTCAAGCGTAAGTATGGGCTGTGCTTATGAGGCAGTCAAATCCTGATAAACTTAAAAAAGAGGGAGTAAGTGGCGGTTGGAATAGTGAACATTTTCAGCTCTGCCACAGCTGCCGAAGAGAGCGCCTGATAAGGCGCTGCAGAAGAGAGCGCCCAATAATTACTGTGCTTCCGCCTTTCTAAAACCACCATCCATTTTTTATATTGACAGGAAGCAGAATATTGGCGTTAGATGGATCAAAGCTTCCGAGGATTTTATTGATGCGCTGAAAGAAGCAGATGAAAAAAAGATCATCAAATAAATTAAAAAAAAATTGTAGATGACGGAGTGAAGGAAGTGATAAACTACCAAGAGGTGAAGAAACTTCATACCCTAAAATTAAAGATGTGCTGGACACCAAATTTAATCCAATGCAGAACATTGAATATGAAAGGTACATAATCAAACTAGAGAGATAGTGATCCGATAGATACATTTGTTGAAAGACTTGAAATGCTCATCAAACACTAAGTTCAATGAATCCAATGACAGAGGCCATCTGCGTCAGTGTCAAGGATGGCTGCATTTGCTATTCCTTCAGATGTTGAATGCTGAGAAAATCGCTAAGTCTGGAGCATGTTCTCATGGCGGCCAGAGTTGAAGAACATGCCGACGATCAAGCCGCAAACATTGAGGACGGAGGAGTCCAGAGTGAATCGGCATTAACTATGAAATGCAAGAAAAAAAAACATGGAGGAAGGACACAAAGTGCTTTCTCCAAAGAAAAAGAAGTTGCGTTATCAATGTGGATTTTCCTTTCCGTATAAAAGGTAAACATCTCGCCATTGAACAGATATGTAAAGGCTGTGGGACACAGAACCATTTTGTAACAGTTTGCTAAGAAAGAGAAAAAGTGAGTGCTTCACGTCGTGAAGACAAAATGGCTGGCAGTGTGTCACATCGAGAAGACAAAATGGGTGCCAGAACGTTCCAAAAGCATTCCAGTCACACCCACTGTAGTAAACGGTAACATCAGTTGAGGCAAGTAGAAAACTGCTGAAAGAGGCCAATTGCCATCTAATTCTTCATCAAGAGGTTCTTCGACGTCACTGTTGAGCGACAGTGAAGAAGATGGGTCTGTGATGCCAATGCGGACAACTAAATGTAGTGCACATATAGGTTTGGCTTCTCTAAAGAAGAATAAAAGTCGGAAAAGGCTCAACAAGTCACAAAATTCATCTGGACATTGTCCCAAGATCAAACTGAAAGTTATTAGTTGCTATATACCGTTTGCCATAGACACTGGTGCGTCTATAATCAAGCCAGTCGAAAAGTACCATGAGCTATCTCCAGTGCACCCTCTCACACCATCGAAAGCCAAGGTATACACGTGTGCAACCCATCACAAAGTCAAGGTTCATTCAAGGCAACCGTGAAACACAAAAAGACGAAGGTAAAAGCCTTAATTCATGTTTTCAGGGTACTTCATCAAGTGCATGTTTGATCAGCTTCAGCATGGCTGCTGACATGGGACTAATTTCTGTGAATTGCAATTTCAATGGTCATCATGACATAGTGAATCAGTTTCCATCGTTGTCCCATGGTTTAGGAAAACTTAAGACAATGCAAGTGCAGCTTCACTTTAATGAGGACATTCGTCCTGTTGCTCAACAACATTGTCAAATTGCATTTCATGCAAGAGGCTGTAGAAATAGAAATTGAGACTTTGCTAAAACATGATATAATTTAACACTCTACTGGTTGGACGCCATGGATGTCACCCATAGTGGTGGTACCTAAAAAGGACAGTGGAGGGTTTGTGTAAATTTGAGTTGACATGCGTCAAACAAACGAGGCAGTTGAAGGAGAAAAACATCCAGGTCCGCAAATTGCTGATTTGATTACCCAGTTGAAAGGTGCAAAAGTCTTTTCATGACTTGATCTGAACAAAGGATATCATCAGCTTGAATTGGAAGTAAATTGCAGGTATATTACTACTTTTTTTTTGCAAATCTGTTTTTATTGCTTTTTTAGGTATAGTAAAGAAAATTGCATGGTTCGGTAGGATACATTACACACAGAAGTACATGAACATATGCAGGTTGCTAATCCGAGCCCGGCCTAGCCAGCTGAATATCCCCCGCAGTCAAGTAATGTGCCAACCGCCACCCGCCCGGGAGCCGGCTGCATTTACCTCATCAGTTCTGGTGTTGTCTCTTAAAGAGGGGCAGCAGCCACCATATACCAGCCACTTAGCCGTACATGCAAATGTGTGTCGCCCAGACAACTTAGGCATTGAGAACTGATAAGTCACAAACAAGTCAAAAGAAAAACTCAGAACAGTGGCAGCGTGAAGTTGTACACAGAGTGCCCCCCCCGTCCCACCCACGACTCCCCTCCCCCCTCTGGTCATCCCCGGGATCGCCCCCCCCAACCCCCATGATTGCAACCGTCCCCATGTGGCCGCAAGCGCCCCTATCTGCGGGTCAGAGGCAGCAGGGACTATGCTATCCCGTCTACGGGGCAGCTGATAGCACGCCGTCGCTCGCGCAGGCATTCCCAGCCATCCCCGCGTGGCCCGTGTGACCCTCCCCCTCTAAGCGCCGGAGCTCAGCAAGCAACTGCTCCCAGCGATCCGCCATAGGTTCCTTCCGCAGCCCCAGGGTTTCCTCCCTGCGGATGGCCGTCCCCTCCGCCCTAGCCCATGCCTGGAATGAGGAGCTCCATGCCCGTGTGTGTGGTGAGTCATGTGCCTTCCATCTCCTGGTGATGAGGCGCTTTGCTACTACGAGCCCCAGGTCCATGAATCGGGACGTTGCCTTGTCTTTGGGCGATCTCTTGAAGTGGTGTAAAATGTGCTCGGGCCAGTCAAATGGGATGTTGCAACCCACACTCCCCTGCAGCAGCCCATTGACCTCTCTCCAATAGGCGCTCAACCCAGGGCAGCTCCACAGCATGTGTAAAAACCCCGCCCCCTGTTCTCCGCACCTAGGGCAGAGTGCGTCATCGCGGCGAAAGTACCTGTTAATCAACTCAGGTGTGAGGTAGGCCCTGTGTACTATGAACAGCTGGATTTGGCGGAACCGCATATTTCTGGGGACACGCACTGGGCCTTTAAGAACCCTCTCCCACTCCTTGTCTGCGAATGGCCTCCCCAGGTCCTGCTCCCACTTGACGCGGAGCGGGCTCAGACTAACCGCCGTGTGCTCCCGCAACGAAGCCGCGAACCAGCGGACCAGATGCCCGCCCCTCCCCATGACGTGCAGGTATTGCATGGTTAGGTGCTGGCGAGGCTCCGTAGTCATGTTTCCCCATTTGGCGGTCAACCTCGCCAGGAGCGAGCGGTGTGTAAGGAACCCGCCGGGCGGGAGCCCTTCCTCCGACACTAAGGTCTCATACGGTATAAGCTCACCGTCTCTGTATAGATCCCCCAGCATGTGCACATCTGCTTCCCACCAGCCCGTCAGTGCAGGGGCCGCAAGCACCCCTCCGCCTCCGGGGGAGCCCTCCAGGGGTATTGCTGGCGCGTATGGAACAAACGCGCGAGTGAGGTACAGAGCCCTCCGGAAGCACCTGTGTGCCACAGCTAGGAGGAGCGGCAGCGGTCCCGTGACCGTAGCTAGGGGGTGAAAGAGTCCGGTCACACGTTCCAGCGAATAGGGTGCCTCTGCCGTGGCTGTGTCGTCCCTGCCTCTATCAGCCAACCAGCGGGCTACCCATTGTAGCTGAGCGGCCAGGTAGTACTGTTCAAAACAAGGAGCCGCCAGACCACCCCTGTCTGTTGGCAGATATAGTTTTGCGAGCACCAGCCTGTGTCTGGCGGTTCCCCAAACAAAATCCCGCAGCATCCTAGTGAGCTTACCAAATAAAGGCGGGGGGGGGAGGGAGGGGGGGGGGGACACGGGGGGGGACATATGTCGGCAAATTAACAAAGAAGTAAAGGAGACGGGGGAGCATGACCATTTTGGCGAGTGCCACCCTGCCCGTGGTCGTCAGTGGGAGTGTGCTCCAAAAGTGCACCTGCGACCTGAGCGCCGTGACCGCCCTTCCCAGGTTGCCATCAAATAAGTCAGTCGGGCAGCGGTATATTTGCAGCCCCAGGTATCGAAATGTGCCCTCCCTCCATTGAACCGGCGTGCCATTCAGGTGATAACCCGGGTCCTCCGTCCCTGCGCTAAAAGCATATAGACAAGCTTTACCTGCATTTATGCGGAGCCCCGAGATAGTGGCGAGAACTGCAACAACTGGGCCAACCGCTCCGGGATGCATCCCACATCCTTGACGTATACTAACAGGTCGTCGGCGTAGAGCGACACCTGATGAACAGCGTCCCCCAGCGGTATACCATCTCCCAGGGTCGTCCGCACGGCCGCCGCCAGGGCGAACAGCAACGGGGACAGAGGGCATCCCTGCTGGGTGCCCCGGCCCACCGGTACCGCCTCCGAGACATAGGGGCCCAGCCTGACACGGACCATGGGGTTCCTGTAGAGCAAGTCGACCATTCTGAGGAATTCCCCGTCCAACCCGTACCGCAACAATACCGTGGACAGGTAGCCCCATTCCAGGCAATCAAACGCCTTCTCCAAGTCAAGGTGAAGGCACCCCGCTCTAGGCCACCTGTGCACGGCCTCGCCGGCCACCCTGAAGTATCTCCTAAGGTTCAATGATGTGGACCTCGCAGGGACAAACCCGTTTTGGTCTGGATGTACCAAATGAGGGACCACTGGCGCCAGACGGTCCGCCAGTGTCTTCGCTAGGATTTTGTAATCCACGTTGAGCATCGCCAGGGGTCGGTATGAGCCCAGGGATGTGCGGTCACGATCCGGTTTAGGCAGGGAAACCAGGAACGCCTCCCGCATGGAGGGGGGGAAGTGACCCGTCCTCTAGCGCCTTGTTGTAGAGTGCTCGCAGCAGCGGCACTAGAGACTCACGGTATGCCTTGTAATACTCCGCAGGCAATCCGTCCGGCCCCGGCGTTTTTCCCGACGCCATTGATTGTATCGCCTCCCCAATTTCCTCCAGGGAGAGGGGCCCACTAAGCGCTTCGTTATGTTCCCTGGAGGCCACGGGCAAGCGGATGGAAGCCATAAACTCCCCAAGGAGGTGCCGGGGACCCGTCCCCTTAGCCGTGTACAGTCGCCTGTAGTGGTCAGTGAAGGCCCGATGTATTTCGCACTGCGTGTATACCACCACTCCGTCTTCTGTGCGGATTGACCCGATCGGGTCCCGACGATCCTCTTGGTGGATTAACCAGGCCAGCAGTCGGCCCGCCCTATTTGCTCTAGCATGTGTTCTGACTGTGTGCGCCGCATAGTTGTGGCAGCGGAGCCGCTCCAAGAGCTCCGCATGTTTCCCACGGAGATCCTCCAGGCTACGGGAGTGTCTACCCCCTCCTTCTCCCTCCCACTCATACTGTAAGAGTTCGTCCTCAAGGCGCGCCAGAGAGTCAGAAAGGGTCTTACGTATGTTCCACTGGGCCCCCAGGCAGTGCCCCCGAACGGCCACCTTATGGGCGTCCCATTCCACCAAGGCACTGCTTGCCGTCCCCTTGTTTGCGTCAAAATATGCTAGCACAGCCATGCCAAGGGAGGAGCGGAACTCCGAGTCCTCCCGCGCGCTCGGCTGAAGTCGCCAAGTGGGCACCGGCAGGCGATCCGCCACCCAGCCAATCCTAAACCACAGGGGGTTATGGTCGGAGTGCGTGCGCCCCAGGTACTCCGACTGCTCGATAAGTTGGAGCAAGGATCAGGAGCCCACTATCCTATCCAACCGTACGTGCAGGTCATGAACTGCTGAATAGTAAGAGTAAATCCTATCCTGCGGGTGTAGTGTGCGTCACAAGTCCTGCAGCGACCAGTGCGTGAGCCAGTCTCTCGGCGCCCGGGCACCGGACTCCGCTACCGTGGCACGGAGGGGAGGGAAGGATCTATCCAACTGGACATCCAACACCATGTTGAAGTCTCCTCCCAACATCCAGGGGAGCCCAGCATAAGGGTGTAGAAGCTGCGTCAATCGCACTAAAAAGGAGGCCTAATTCACGTTGGGCGCATATAACGAGCCCAGCAACATCTCCTGACCATTCAGCTTCCCTCGCACTAGTGTGTATCTGCCTTCCCGATCCACCACCACCTCTTTGCAATCGAAGGGGACGCCTGCTCGCACCCAGATCAGCGTGCCCCGCGCGTGCGCCGAGTAAACAGTGCCATAAGTCTGCCCCCTCCAACGGCTGGAGAGTCTGCCCAGCTCCGTCTGGGTCATATGCGTCTCCTGTAGGAGGGCAATCCCAACGGAATGTCGCTGCAGGTACGAAAAGATGGAGTAACGCTTGGACGGCGTGTGCATGCCCCGTATGTTCCAGGTCACAATGTTGGTGTGCGCCATCGTGAAGCCGGTCGAGCAAGCCGGGCCGGGGGCAAAGCGTCCGCGCCAGGGGAGGGGGTGGGCCACAGTCCGGAGGGAGCATGTTAATGCGCTGCCATGTAAACAGTGTAACTACCATGAACAATTTAACAAATGGGGAGTATTCCCAACGGGGCATCCGTCCAAACTTCTGAGATGCTAAGTAAGATTAGGCTATTGCAGGGTGGTGCCTGATGGGGTTCGTGCGAGTGCAGCTACTAGTTCCCCTCCCCTGTCTCCGCTGAAAGAAGGAGGAGCAGCATCGTGGCAAGGACTAAACTGCCGTGCAGGCCCAGCGCAAAGCGCGGCGGAGGGGCCCCGCAGCTGTGACATCTAATGGGGCGCGCCATATGCCACCCGCCCCCGCGAGGCCAGTCGCTGCCAGCGCTAGTCCCTCTCCCCCCCAGCAGGTCCCAGGGTCCCAGAGCCACCCAGCACGGCGCCACGGCAGGCACGCGGCCCCGACTAGCATGCATGGTCCCTGCCCAGACCGTAACATTGCAACATCTGATCACACCATCAGGTCGGCAGTCTGTGGGGTCACCACTGGCAAAATCAAGTCTTCCGAGACCACCATGGACGGGGACGACGCCCCGCTCGTGCCCGGGGCACTGTGCACACCAGTCTCCATTCGCCCACTGGCAGGCGATGCACCAAGCGTCGCCACTGCCTCAAGTGCCTCCTGCCGCTCCATCCGCATTCTCTCCGGGCTAGGCGCCACCGGTCCCGGACGCGCCAGCTGCCGTGCCCCTCTGCGCCCACGTCTTCTGGAT
The DNA here is from genome assembly GCF_964204655.1 of Triturus cristatus. NCBI lineage: Eukaryota > Metazoa > Chordata > Amphibia > Caudata > Salamandridae > Triturus > Triturus cristatus. The sequence continues at coordinate 283,937,166 of NC_140594.1, read as the reverse complement.
CGTCTCCCAGGGCTGCCTTCGATATCCGGACCATCGGGCCTCGCCCCCGTCCACTGCCCCGTCTCCTCCAGCCAGTCCCACACGTCCGCCGGGGAGTCGAAGAAGCGGGTCCCCTCTTTTGCCACCACTCGGAGGCGGGCCGGGAACAGCAGGGAGTAAGGTAGCGCCAGCCCCCGGAGCTGCCTCTTCACCGCCATGTAGTTGCTTCTGCGCCGCTGCACGGCTGCAGTGTAGTCCGGAAATAACATGACTCGGCTACTGCCCACGGTCAGGTCGCCAGACTTCCTGGTTTCACTCGGGACTGCATCCCTGTCCCGGTAGTTAAGGAGCTTGAAGAGAAACGGTCGGGGCCGGGCCCCCGGCTTGGGCTTCTGCGCTGGCACCCTGTGTGCCCGTTCCACTACGAAGTGCTGAGACAGTACCCCTGGAGGCAGGAGATCTCGCAGCCAGGTTTCCACATCGCGCTCCGGGTGCCTACCCTCCACTCCTTCCGGAAGGCCCACCGCGCGGATATTGTTGCGCCGGGAGCGTCCCTCCGCATCGTCCACCCAGTCTTCAAGCGCATGGACCCGGTCTAGCACATCCTGCAATGCTGCGCTATGACTCTGGACAACAGGTGGGAGCTCCTGAAGCGTTTGGTCGTGTGTCGCTACCCTCTCGGCCAGTTTGCGATGGTCAGCGTGAAGGAGGGTGAAGTCCGATGCGACCTTGTCAATCCTCGTTTCAAGGGACTCCCGTGTTTGGTCCAGGGTGGTGCTAAGTCTCTCCACCGCCGCGAGCATGGTGTCCATTTTAGCGGAGAGGGCCGCCGTTTGCGGCTCCGTGCCTCCCTTCAAGCGCCCCTGCGGGGGATCCAGACTCCCGGCGCGCAGCTGTCCTTGCTGCGATTTGTCGCGAAGCCAGCCCATCACGTACTGCTGGGCGGTCGGCATTCACAGTTCGGCCCCAGGTGTCGTAGGCACAGCCAGGCATGGGCTCTCCAATCCCGCCAACACTCCGTCCTGTGTGGCCGCCGGAGCTGTCCTCAGCCCCCGGGGTCCAGCCGCTGGGCCGCAAACAGCCGGAGGAGGACCGAGGACACCTCACAGCCCGCGCAAGCAACAGGCTCCAGAAGGGAAGCACACCAGGAAGGCTCCCCTGCCCGGATGGGGCGCACAGAACCGATCACCTCTTACCCCTCAGGGCACCGCACCACTGTGCTTGTCCCCCGGCGCGGCAACCGGCTGACTTCTAATCCAGGCCCTCTCCAGCCCTGCCAGGTACACCCGACCGGTGCCCGCCAGCGGACCGCTGTGTGCCCAGGCGCACTCTATCGGCGCCGCCTTGACTTCGCGCCCACTGGGGTGTTAGTCGGTCCGGGTGTGCCAGCCCTGTCAGCCGGCTTCACGGCGGGGGCCCAACTTCCTCAGTCTCCGCACTCCGCTCCCCAGCTCACCGTCTCATGAGGGGGCCCCAGACTGCTCCGCTGCGTGCCGGCCGGCGATCCCCGCAGCGTCCGGCAGACCAGGCGCTTCTGCGGCCGCACCCAAAATGGCGCCTCCCACGGAGTGGCGTCCGCCCCTGCCTATGCCAGGCCTCAGGGTCAGCAGCGGGCCACCCACGTCGTGGCCTCCGGGTCCTCTGGGCTCTCCAGGCGCGCTTCTGCACCTCTCGCCGCCTTACGTCCCTCGACGTGCACCGGCTCCAGGCCACCCCAGTCCAAGTTCTTGTGCCCGTGTCTTGACGCGGGTGCGACCATGTATCACCCCCCGATGCCAGGGCCCTCCGCGCCACACATCGCTCACACAGTCACTGCGGGCTTACTTTCAGCAGGGGGACCGGCACAGGCCCCCGGCCCCAGCTCACCTCGCTGTCCGGACCTCAGAGACGGCTCGATACCTCAGGCTCCCCCTCACATTCTGGATCTTGTCGTCCTCCCGGGCCGCAGCCCCACGATGCTCCGTCACTGATCGCCCAACAGGGTGCAGCAGGCCTCCAGTGGGTAGTCCAGGTCGCTGTACTCCGCCTCGCGCCACCTCCTCTGGGCCCCTCGCAACGACCCAGCGCCCGGCAGGGCTCCCGCCAGTTCGCGCCCTCAGGCGCCGTCGGCCCGCAGCCTGCAGGTCACTCCGTCGTGAAGCGCCGTCTCAGAGCCGCCTCCCAGTGCCAGCGCGGGCTCCAGCGGCCGGCCCCTCCTCACAGGCCACCGCGCGCGTCCTCTCCTCCCGAGCCGCGCCGGGTCCCGGCACCGTGCAATCGCCGCCCGCTGAGCTGTGCGGACTCCTCACCGCTTCTTCACACCGGGTCCGTGCCCTGCCGCCACGATCTGCCCCCTCACAGGATCATTGCCAGGATTACCAGGAGGTAACGGTCGGAGCCTCAGTAGCTCGCGTCCGCCATGTTGCCCGGTTGGCCACGCCCCCTACTACTTGTTCGACTCATGGTTTGCTCAGATTCAAAAGGTTGAGTTTCGGAGTGTCTTCAACTGCCGAACTTTTCCAAGATGTCATTCGTTGCATTATACAGCCTGTGACGCATGCTTTCAATTAGAGTGATGATATACAGGTATTCAGGGCCATCCTAAAGGAAGATGATAGGAACTTATACATGTGAGCCGTCTATTTGCTGATGCAGGTCTTATGTTGAATGCTGAAAAGTGCGAGTTTCACAAAACATAATTCAAATTCTTTGGGCACATTTTCTATGATGGGGGGATGACTCCAGATCCAACCAAAGTTCAGTCTTTGTCATCCACCTCTCCGCCACAAGATGTAACCATGCGGCATTCTTTTCTTGGTATGGCCAGTTACTGTTACAGATACATCTGTGACTCTGCCACTGTGAGTACCCCATTAAGAGAGCTGACAGAAGGGAATGTTTAATTTCAGTGGTCACAGGAGTGTGATCACAGTTTCAAGACGATTGAGCATGCAATTGAAAATGCTACTGAAATGGCTTGCTTTGAACTGAAATTGCATACAGAGATTGTTGTGGATGCCATCCCAGTGGGTTTGGGCCCGATTCTTACTCAACATAGTGGACAAGCAAATGCACAATGGTGTACTGTAGCTTATGCGAGCCGCAGTTTGTCACACACTGTACAAGCTTATTCGCAACCTCAGAAAGAGCCTTGCTGTTTTGTGGGCTTGCAAACATTTTCATGTGTTTCTGTATGGGAAACATTTTAATCTTGTAACTGATCACCAAGCACTGCTCACTATTTTTGGTAATCAAGAGTAAAATGGCCCCTCCCACTGAGAAGTGGGGGCTGCGACAACAGGAGTATAACTACATCATTGTGCACAAGCCAGAAAAAGATCAAAACCCTTTCGACTACTTTTCTTGGGTGCCCATACAATGCCAGGGTACCCCTTCTAAACTGGCTGAGGCATATGCTAACTTCATTGTGAGATCCAGCACTCCTGCAGCTGTGTCCATGGAGCAAATAAGTGCTGCTATGCAGATTGGAATATGATCATAATCAAAGACATTATTATGCATCAATCCTGGAGAAACATGTTCAACCTCTTGATAATGACAGTGAATATCAGTCATTCAAGAATGTGCATCCTGAACCGTCAATTACACAAGAAGGAATTATTTAGCAAGGGTCGGATCGAGCGTTGTCACTCCTGAAAGTCTACAACAGCAAGTCATTGAAGTGGCACATTAAGGACATTGTGGAATTGTCGCCACAAAGCAAGCCCTTCAGGACCATGTTTGGTTCCCTCATTTTGATGAGCGAGTTGAGGGAGAGCTCCAGGATTGTCATTTGTGTAACTGTTTATCTCCCAAAACACAGCATCCTTTGAACATGTTGGATCTTACAAAACTCATCTGGGAGAAAATTACAGTTGGCTTCTTTGGACCCTAGCATTACCTCGTGGTAATAGTAGATGAGTACTCCCGGTTTTCTATGGTGGAACACCTTTCGTCAATCACTGATGATTGAGTTATTGAAAGACTAGAAAGGCTTGTTTGCAACCTAGGGTGTTCCGTCCATTCTAAAATCTGACAATGGCCCGTCGGGAATTTAAAACCTTTCTTACTCATTTGAATATCAAGTATCAGAAAAGCACATCTCTATGGCTACAGGTTAATGGTGCTGTGCAACGTTTTATGAGCACTCTTAAGGAGGCTATTCAGCGCTCTGTGCTAGAGGGACTTAGTTGTTCATTCTACTCTTTGTGCCTACAGGTTGACCCCCCTAATTCTACAACCAGCGAACGTCCTCCCTGATGTTCGGGAGAGCCGTGGGTACCATTCTGCCCTGCCTGGTGGACCACAGAAACAGCAATGGACGTATGCAGAAAAACATTTATTTGCTTGGAACATTACATTTCAGAAAGGGGATCGTATCCTTGTCAAGCAGAGTCGAAAATGCAAATCTGATGCTCCATTTGATGCCGATCCATTGCAAGTTCTTACTAGTAAGAGACTCATGGTGACTGCTTACCATCCTGGAAAGTCCATATCGAGGGATTCCTCACATTTCAAGAGCCTACTTCAGAGTTTATTGTTTCCAGGTATCCTGAGTGAGATTTTGTCATCAGAGGGCCAGGAGAGCCTCAATGGCTAACTCACCAGTGCCTGCTGCAGTTGTTTCTCCTGTGTTTCCTCGGCCTCACACCACGAGATGTGGAAGAGTAATTTGAGCTCCCTGGCGACTTATTGAGGAACTATGATGTGTATAAGTTTTGTTTTTTATTTAACAATGGGGGAGATGTAGAGTCTTGTGTATTATGGAGTGCAGGACCCATATGTTCCCTAACGGACTCCGTCGTCTAGTGACGTAGGTGATTGGGCGTGGTTAATAAATTTCAAGATGCAGTACGTATCAGTTACCAGTTACACTCTAGAGAATAAAGAAGTGTAATATTGAGCTCTGTGTGTGGCGTAATTAAATTACATGCTACCGGGCTGGGGTGGACGCTAAAACACTTAGTCTGGTTTCATTGAGTACCAGAAAATCTACCTTGTGATAATCTAGATTATATGTTTACATATAGGTTTGATATTAATTGGAAACAACTGCATGGCTGACTATAATACTCCTATTCAAAAGCATCTCTCCCGTTCACAAAATTGACTAACCCATCCTTCAGCTTTCGTGAAACACTATACAGAGAAGATGTTAATTGAACTTGGTTTGGTGTGTGACAGGTGATAATGCACGATTGTGTGCATATTAGCGGGTGTACACAGCTATGGGGAGCAATTTCTTGTCATACAGTACCCACAAGTTAGGAACGGTCATAAACCTGTGGACTAGGATTCATGGCGTCACCATGAAGATACATTTATCGTACTACTAGCCCAGCCTGTCTCCTACTCTCATCATGTGGGGGACCCTGCCATCCACAGGTGTGATCAGAAACTGGTCCTTAAAGCTATTGTAGTCCCGCAAAGAAATTGCTGCCACTAATATGCAAGTACACACGCTTACCAGTTAATAGTTCTTCTTTCCCCCATCATTCGTGGTAGATTCTAGCCTATTGACTTGTTTTTCACATCATGGGAACGCTACAACCAAAAGTACCTTATTTATTTAGCTGTTTGCTTTGCTTTTTCAACCCATCTCCCAAGCCTTTTCTTGCTTGGGTAGCCTGTGCACAAAGGCCTTGCTTCAAATGGCAAAGTTTGCCACAGATGATCTGTGCAAATACTGGGTATCTTACATGAGAAACATACTAGTCAAGACAATATATCTAAAGAACAGTTCTCTCATACAGAAATCTAATTTTATTTTGAACTGTAAGAAACCACAGGTAAACGCAAGGGCTCAGACACTGAGCACTGCACCAAACTCCTCAAAACCTAGTGTAGTACTGAGGATTCATATCCAGTGCTTCCAGTCAAGTCTAACTCCCTTTCTTGGCATAGGAGCCCCAGCCCCACAGCATCATGTGGTAGAGCAAGGCTTCCACTCTATGAATGTCTCATCAGGTTAATTCTCTCCAGATCTGTGCTACTAAGGTTGCACCAGAGAATCAACTCTACCTCCTTGTGTGAGTGCTAGTTCTTAAAGGGACACAGGACAAGTTTCCCTCACCCCACCCGCTTTTACCTCTAGGAAAGGCCTCTATTGGTGACGGCTGACGCTACCACATGCCAGATAAAACCTCCTGCCGCTAACTCCTGACAGACGCTACTTCCTGCAAAAATTCTGGACAACGAGACAACCATTCAGAATATAGCCCCCATTCATCAGGATCACATATTACTTCCACATGTCAGGTAGTATGTGACAGGCAGCAAAGGTGGCCCTTCAAAGGGATAGAAGTAAAAGTAGATTAAGGTGTTGGCACTTGAGCACCAGACTAGAAGAGTAAATGGATTTACACATTGAAAAACTGAAAATGTGTGGGACGGGGGTTGCCGCCCCCTTCCTCCCCGAGTAGAGGGAGAGGAGTGAGCGGAGCTAAGAGACGACAGGCTGTAAAAACGTCAGCGGGGGCGTGGCCAGGAACGTCAAGATGGCGGTCACACCTTAGGTGTGCTCCAGACCCCTCCGTCATCCGTTCTGCCATCCGCCGTCATCGGGATCCCCTTGAACCCCACATCTAATATCTTGCTGCCTGGGGGCCCCTGGGGCGTCTTCTGTGGAAACGTGAGGAGATTTCCGAGTTGTGCGGGCCGCCCTGGTCTCCCAAACCCGCCACGCGTCATTCCCAAAATGGCGTCCGCCGCCGGAGAAGTTCTCTGAATCCTGGCCGGTCCTGTGATCCTGGCCGGTCTTGCCTGCGGGGTGGAGGGGCCTAGTGCCGCATAGGCTGATTGAGAAACCTGGTTCCCCCTTGCGATGCCTTCCCCTGCTCTGTAGCGGTGGGGTTTCCCTAAGCCCGCCAGCCGTGAGCAGTGACCTGGTGGGGCTAGTGCGAGAGACCTGGAAGTGTCTAGGCCATCCCTGCTGCCTAGAGCCCTGGATTGCCGCAGCGGGCCGTCTGCTGTGAGCGGAGACCCTGCGGAGCTTGTGAAGAGGCCCGGAGGTGACTGGATCATCCCTGCTGCCCCAAGGCCTAGGCTGGTGCCGCAGACACTGTGGGCCGTCATCCGGTAAGAGGCCTGCTGCGGGGGACCAGTGTGGAGGTGGGGAGCGGGGGGTCTGGGGCGAGGTTTCGGCCGGGCGGCAAGGTCAGGGGGGGGTGGGGGAAAAGGCCCACTGGTTGGCACGGCTCCTCTCCCCCGCCGTCTCCCCCTCCCCCGCGCGTCCGGTGATACCCTGCAGTTGGGGAGGCCCTGCTCCTGCGCTCCGGCCTGCTTTGCTCGCCTTCCCGGGACTGCTGCGGCCGCCATTTCGGGCGGCGGTGACTCTTCAAGGGGTTAGAACCAATTAAAAAGCCCTCCAGGACATGTCAGGTGTTCTCGTCCAGAACAATCTCAACAATAGCGAAGGAAACCTAAGGTCTAAGCCAGACCATCACTGCCCGAACATAGCTGGAGTGTTCAGTGCAATAGTACAAGCTCCTCCATACCTTCTGCAGTTTTGAACCCTGTCCCTTCCACTTTACTACCACGCTGCTGCAATTGGTTCAACCGCAGGAAGGCGCGGATCCTGGGGCCCCCCTGTGACGGAGGCCCCTGCAACTGCATTTCGGCCCACCTGTGGCGCTGCCGCTGTGTCGGCTGCCACACCGGGGGCTGAGGCTGGTGGTGGAAAGAGGCCCTCGGCGCTAAGTGGTGATCTGGAGGAGGCGAGTGGCGGGACTGTGGAGTGGTGCCTCCGGTTGAGAGGGGGGTCCTGGGACAGTTGTGAGTGACCCCCCCATGCGTCTGGCTTGCCCGCGCGCCTTATGCATGGAGGGGTGTTGCGGGTGGTCGGCCTGTCGCTCCCACCGCCTCGTCCGGTGTGAGTCTGCCCCCAGGGCCATACTACTTTGCGTCTTACCTGCTGGAGCTGCATCGCTAATCCTGCCTGGTGGAGGCCCGACGAGGGGGCGCCGCTTGCATTTGCTGCTGGGTTTCTGGAGAAGTGAAGAGCTTACGGAGGCCACGTGGTAAGGCCTGCTTGCCCCTCGCTAGCCCCTGTTGGATTTGGGGCCTGTGCTGATACTGCGGGCCCCGCCGGCAGTTGGTGGGGGCCTACGGCGAGCTGCTGCGCCTTGCAGTGGAGGTGAGGAGTGGGGCTGCTGAGGCATCTGGGTTGGGGTGGAGGATTAGTCGGTCGGGCGGAAGGCGGGTGCCCAGGTCGGCATGGCTTCTTTCCTTCCGCCCGTCTCCTCCCCCTCTCCCCCGTTCCTGGTGCCCCTCCTGGGACCTGCGGCCGAGGTGGGCTGACCTGGCTGGACCTCCCCTTCCCGGGCCTGGCGCTGTCCGGTACCGTGCTTCCGTGATCATCTGTCCTGTTGGTCCCGCAACCAACACTATTCCTGCGGGCGCTGGGAGTGGTCTGGAGGGGGGTCCGGCTGGGAAGTCATTGAGTGCCCGACCCTTACTGGGGGCAGAGCATGGGCAGAACGGATAGATCAGCGAGGGTTCCCGCTACCCAGACTAAAATGGACTGCTTCACCACTCCGGAAGGGGGAGCTGCCGGGGGAGTGGCTGGGCAGGAGGCTCCTCCGTCCGCTGAACTGGCCGCCACCCTCCAGGCCATCCACACATCACAGACCTCAGTGGAAGGCAAAATCACGGAAGTAAGGGTAGATATGACTCATCAGGCAAGATCTTCACAACGCAAACACCCGGATCAAAGAGACTGAGTCCCCCGGATCTCCTCTGCGGAGGATGACGTGCAGCAACTCAAGGGGCAGGTGGCCCGTCTTCAGTCCCATACTCAGGAGTTGCATTGCCGGGCGGAGGATGCGGAAAACAGGTCTAGATGCAATAACCTCCGCCTGGTGGGCTTTCCGGAGGGAGCGGAACAAGGTCGTACAGTGGACTTCCTGGAGAGGTGGTTGAGATCTTGGGTCCCTGAGGGAGCCTTGTCTCCTTGGTATGCAATTGAGCGGGCACATCGGTCCCTGGCCCCTAGGCCAATGACGGGCGCTCCTTCCCACCCGATTATAATGAGGATTCTTAATTTCAAAGTCTGAGACACTATCCTGTCTGAAGCCCGCAAGCAACAACGGCTCCTCCACGAAAATTGTGCCATTATGATCTTCCCGGACTATACCCGCAAGGTCCAGGGCCAGCGGCGCTCCTTTGGGGAGGTCAAACAAAAGTTGAGGGCACTTCACATCCAGTATCGGCTCCACTTCCTGGCTCGTCTGAGGGTGGTATTTGATAATAAGACACTGTTCTTCGACAGCCCGACGGAGGCTTGGACCTGGGCGACAGAGGAGCGCCCCCTGTGGGCTGAGGGTCGTGTCATGAGCAGGGGGGATGCGGGGCTGGGTTAGGCCGCTCCACTCCCTCTGCTCCTCAGCCTCCACGCAATCGCTCCCGTAGGTGTCGTGACCGGAGGCGGGCTCGCTCGGACTCCCCGCCGGGTCACACACAGCAGCCACCCCAGGTTGAGGAGAGAGCGTCGAAGGGGAGGCGCTCAGGTTCATCTGGCCGACTGGATGACGGAGGTGTGGCATCCCGGCCCTCCGAGATTGACCTTCCGGACACAGACCTCTCCTGTAGCCCGATGCTGTTGAGGGACCCTGCTTGAACCGGTCTCTGCCCGCTGGGCCTTTCTCCGCGGCCGGAGACGGCGCATTGTCTCTGATCTGTTCCTAACTTCCCGATGGTCTTTGTAAACATGCATCCGCTCACGAGGAGGGGTCCTTCACGATTCCCCATTCCCAGGCGTTATAGTTTGGTTGTTCACCCTGTGTACTTGGTGTTGTTTACTGGGTGGGGTCGACAGATGCTTCTGTTCCTGAAGTGTAGGGTGGGTGTGAAGGGGGGTTGGGGAAGTTTTTCCTTGTACGTTGTTCTGCTTTTTGTTGGTTTTTGTTTGAGCTATCACAGAATGACAGCTTACAGGCGGGAGGGATGGGTGTATCCCCGCAGTAAGTGATCGCACGCGCCACTGTAGGCTCCCAAGCGCGTCCGTACACCCAAAGCCGTGCGCTCTGCCTAGACCAGGAACTGCATACCATGACAGATAACTCTTCCCCTTTGCGCTCTCTCCACGTGTTGTCATGGAATGTGTACGGTCTGTTGGATCGGCATAAATGTACAGCGGTTTTAAGGTACGCGCAGCGTCTCCACATAGATATCCTCATGCTTCAAGAAACGCACCTCTTGGGTAACTGCTGCCCCTTCTTGGCCCGTTATGGCTACAATAGGGTATGGCACTCTGGCATTTCCAGGGGCTCGCGAGGGGTTGCAATCCTTCAAAGGCGTACACCGCCCTTTGTCCTTTCCTAAGTGGTACACAACCCCCAAGGCTCCTCTGTGACAGTTTGTGGCTCGTTGGCTGGTACACCCCTCACTCTCATGTCCATATATGCCCCTCCCTCCATGCTTGCACCCACACTTGCACACACTGCTTCCTTACTACATAACGCGCCCGCAGGCAACATGGTCATTGCGGGGGATTTTAATGCAGTCTTGGCACCGGCCCTCGACACATTGGGACCCCCATCTGCCGCTCGGACGGCAAGTGCGAAACAACTGCGAAACTGGTCAGAGTCTCTGGGGCTTTGCGATGCATGACACACATGGCACCCAGCATCCAATTTACACACACCTCCGCGGCTCACCACACCCAAGCTCGCATAGATGCAATCTTTGTCCCCGCGCCCGACTGTTCACTGATTGTTGATGTCCGTATTCTACCCAGAGGCATTTCCGACCACTCCCCGGTACTCCTTAGCAAAGGGGCCCCCCCCCCTCCCGCGGCTCGCCAAACATGGAGGATGAATGCCTGGTTCCTCCAGGATAAAGAGTTCAGGAAGGAGGTAGGGAAAGAGCTTATAAGATACTCTGATACCAACGAGGGATCGGTAGCCTCTCCAGGTACCCTGTGGGAGGCTGGGAAGGCGACCATAAGAGGTTTCGCAAAACGGCAGCTTAAAATCCAGAGACAGTCACAGCTGCAGGAGATCTCTTCCAAGGAGGCACAGGCGCTTCGCTTGGAACAGCTACTATCCACATCAGAGGATGCCGCTCAGGCCCGACAATTGGCCCTCATCCGAGACGATACTAGGAAACTATCCCTGGATGCGGCCAAGCTCCTCTGGAGGTCTTCGGTAGCAAGAGTCTACGGCTGGGGGGACAAGAACGGTTCGATCTTGCACAGGTTGGCCACATATCCCAGGGCGAACCGCATCATCCCGGAGGTGGTGGACTCAGCTGGAGCAGAGCATTGCGCTTCCGTAGCAATGGCAAATGCCTTTGCTGCATACTATCGGAAACTGTATGCTACACAGACCCCCGGGCTGACCGTTGCTGCTCTCCTTGACCGGGGAGGGGTGTGCCTCCCTAGGCTGGACCAGCGGCCCAGAAGGACCTAGAGCGCCCCATCTCCTTGAAGGAAATTGAGGAGGCGATCACTCTGGTCTCCCCGGGCAAGACCCAGTGTCCAGATGGCCTTCCGCAGGAGTATTATGAGGCATACCGAGGCACCCTAGCGCCCCACCTAGCTAACTTATTTAAAGAAACCGTGGAAAGAGGTTAGTTTCCGCCGGAGGCGGACATCGCCACCATCGTGGTTCTCCCGAAGTCCCAGCCTCCCTTCCGACTGTGTGCAGAGTATCGCCCCATATCACTCCTTAACACCGAAATTAAACTTTATGCCACCATTCTGGCCCAACGGCTGAAACCCTACTTGGCCTCATTGGTACACCCTGAACAATGCGGGTTAATGCCTCAGCGGGGGACCCGCCACTGCCTCCGAAGGCTGCAGCTGGCTTTGGCAAATCGGCTTACCCCATATTTAGCACTTCTGTCCCTAGACTTCGTGAAAGCTTTCGATTCGGTGGACTGGACATACCTACAGGGTGTGCTGACCGAGATGGGGTTCGGAACACACTTTCGTTCGCTGGTCCAGGTCCTATACGCCCACCCGAGAGCGCGAGTCTTGGTTAACGGGGTACTGTCGGAGGCCTTCCCCATCGCCAGGAACACTAGGATGTCCCTTTTCTCCGTTGCTGTTCGGCCTGGTGATGGAGCATTTGGCGTCCCTGGTGCTGGCCGAAGACCGCCTCCGTGGATGGGAGTGGGCCAATACGGCCACGGACAAGATCGCATTATATGCGGACGATGTTCTTGTCTTCCTGTCTGATCCCACCTCCTCCGGGCTACAGTGTCTCCGGATTCTGCATGCATTCGAGCAGGCCTTAGGGTTGCGGCTGAACCCCAGGAAGTCAGTGTTGATTCCCCTTCATCTTTCTAGAGAGTGCTTCGATTGGCAGTCCACCATACCACTCCGGAGGCAGTCTTTTAAATATCTGGGGATCTGGATCACCCTTCTTCCTGAGCTGGGCTGGTCCCTTAACGTAGCCACGCTGGATAAGAAGGCTAGCGAGGACCTCCTTAGATGGAAAACACTGCCTCTGATACCCCTGGGGAGGGTGGCCCTGTTTAAAATGATGATCCTTCCCAGGTTCCTTTACGTCCTACAGAATACCCCCTTCTGTTTCTCCAGGGCCTGGTTCAGGTAACTGGACAGTCTAATCACTAAGTTTCTCTAGAGCGGAGGGCGGGCCCGCGTGGCTCTGTCGGTGTGCCAGATTCCCTCCTACGATGTCAGCATGGGGATGACGCACCTGTATCTGTATTTCCTGGCGGTACGCCTCCTAGTAGTCCACGACTGGTTCAATGGGGGCTGGTCGGACCCAGCCTATAGGCTCGAACTGAGCGAAATGGTGCTTGCGGACATCCAAGCCATGCTGTATGGGGAGCCCATTCCGACCCGGTTGCCTGAGGTGATGCGCTCTGGGTTGTTAGCCTGGCGGGCCTCGCTCCGCCACACGGGGTGGATGGGGAAGTTGACCCAATGTACTCCCCTGTGGCAGGGGGCTTGGCTTCGGGAGGTTAGCGGGTTGCAGGGGTTTAGAACTTGGGACCTTATTGGTATCTCTCAGCTAGGGGATGTATGGGCAGGGGGACATAAGTTGTCCTTCCAGGAGCTCCAAACACGCTACTCCCTACACTCATCCAAATTTTATAAATAATTGCAGTTGAGGCATGCTCTCCACATACATATCATAGGCGATACGAGGCTCCCCGAATACAGCCCCACTGAGGCTCAGACGATGATGGGAGACTTGGGTAGGCGGGGTCTCCCGCATTTACCGCACCATAATTAACAACACTCCCACGTCCCTAGACAAGTTGAGGGATCAATGGGTGGACTGGGTGGGCCCCCTTGACGAGGTAGACTGGTGTGATGCCAGAATAGTCACCGTCTCTGCCAAACTCAAGTTGATTCAGCTATACTATTTGCATGCCACATACCTCACTCCCCTGCGCCTGCATCGGGCGGGTTTGTGCCCAGACGCGTTATGTGCCAGATATAAGCATGCCCCGGCTGACTTCTTCCATATGGTTTGGTTGTGCCCCCGCTTGGGGCAGTTCTGGGGAACCATTGAAGTGGAGCTAACTGAGGTATTGGGCTGGGAGGTCCCGCACGATCCACGTCACTCCTTGCTGGGGATCACCGATGGGCTCTATTGGTCCAGGAATGAGAAGCTGTTTTTCAGCACAGCTATGATGGTGGCTAAACGGGACATTGTGGCGGCCTGGATAAACCCCGAGACACCAACTCTAGAGAGGTGGCGACGAGGGGTAGACTGGTGTGCGACCCAAGAAAAAGCCCTATACAAAGCTAAGGAGTGCGTCAAGAAATATCGTAGAGTGTGGGGTAAGTGGTTGGGAAATGTGGAGGGACCGGATTCCAAATTTCGCTTATGTAATTTTATGGGGATTGTGATTGGGGGGTACAGTGCTTGTGTGAATGAATTTATACTTGGGATTTCCATGAATTGGCTGAATTGTTTACATGTTTTAAAATCAATAAAAATGTGCTTATCAAAAAAAAACGTCAGCATCAGCAGGTGTGTAAAGTAAGAACTAAAGCGCCAAGTGAGGAGAAATCTGCTCTATAACCCTAGAAGGAAGAACTCAGTTAGTCTTATTCTCAAATATCTGCAAATGGTCAGTAAAACAGAAAGATTCTTGGGGATTTCAGAAGTGCAGAACCCTTGAATTATTTTGTGAGTCTTCCATTTGACCTGCTAAACTGTCTGTCTGCTAGTAGGAAGAGGGCTATTGACTGGGCTATTGACTGACTGGACAAGCACATCCCAAAGCATGCCAAGGCAGAGCGGAAACCTTCATTCATGGGGACCTTTTCCTGCTACGAGCTCCCTCAACCTGCATCCTCGATCTGTGCAAGTGATAATTAAAGAACAATTGCTGGTCTTTCATATCACACAAGGCAGTAACACTTTGGTTCTCAATGTCTCTAACATGCTCAAAGATGCTTTCCGCTATTGTTGGAGAACCTTTTCCTTACAAAAAAAGTGTTTTGATTGAGGACCCCGTAGTAGCAGGAGACTAATATACACACAGAGTGGATTTCTGAGGTCTGTGCTCCCACTGATAGAAGTAATTGTGTATTTGACACAAGTATTTGATAATGCAGAAAGGGTTCTGGTAATAAAATAACAGGGCATATGCGTTCTTGTTGAACAAGTTACTTACCTTCGGTAACGATATATCTGTAAGAAACATTAGTTAGTTAGATTCCTTACCTTAGAATATCCCCAGGAGTCAGGCTGGATCCGGAAAGATTTTTCGTCAGCAATACCCTTGCGTCCGTCGGCGTCGTCGTCGTGATTGCCGGGATGACGTAGTCGGAGTACTTAGACGCCGCCCTCGCGCGCTGATGTCAGTTCTTGTACATAGCTTTCTGAGCCAGGTACGCAGACCCATGCAAGAAAACAACACTGGTGCCATGAATCTAGGGCCCTGAAAGGGATGACCTTAACCCTAGATATCAGTTTGCAGAACGGGGAGGATGGGTGGGGCGGTAAGGAATCTAACTAACTAATGTTTCTTACAGATATATCGTTACCGAAGGTAAGTAACTTGTTCATCTGAAAGAAACACGTTAGTTAGATTCCTTACCTTAGAATAGGTACCCCAGCAATACCAACCCCAGTGGTGGGTCTGCGAACCAAGATCACATCAGGAAGTCCTGGAGAACGGAACGGCCAAAGAAGCCGTCTCTCCGGACTTGGCTGTCTGCAGAGGGACAACCCGTCCCAGGGCAGTAGTAGCCGCTGTGGCCCGAGTGGAATGGGCCCTCAGCCCCACAGGAGGTTCATTCTTAGCCAAGGAATTACAGGTCTTAATGCACAAAACGACCGACCGAGAGATAGTCCGAATGTGCACCGCCCGCCCCTTCTTAGCGCCCACGTAGCCAAAGAAGAGTCGGTCGTCCACCCAGAACTGTTTGGTGCGGTCCCGATAGAAGGAGAGCGCACGTTTTGGGTCCAGACGGTGGAGCCTCTCTTCCTCTTTCGAGGGATGCGGAGGTGGAAAGAAGGTGGGCAACGTAACAGACTGGCCGATGTGAAAAGCAGTAACCACCTTAGGGAGAAAGGAAGGACGAGTCCTTAGAACAACCTTGTCCGGATGGACAGAGAGGAAAGGAGGTTTAGAAGAAAGAGCCTGGAGCTCACTCACTCTTCTGGCAGAGGTGATGGCAACCAGGAAAGCAGTCTTAAGAGTCAGAAGACGAAGAGGACAACTATGAAGTGGCTCAAAAGGAGCGCACATCCGATTGGGCACCATGCCATAAATGTGTTCCACCTGCAGGGGTATACCGTTTTAGTGGAGGGACGCCTGGCTGCCAGAATGACATCACAGACTTCAGGAGGCAAGTCAAATGGCATCAACTGTCGCCTCTCAATCTCGACGCATGGAGGTGGAGGCTGGACAGGTTCGGGTGGAGGACCGTCCCCTGCTGCTGCGACAGAAGGTCCTCCTGAAGAGGCAGTCAAATAGGGGAATCGATGGACAGACTGAGTAGCTCAGGATACCAGTACCTTCGTGCCCAATCCGGAGCCACAAGGATGACTTGGGCCCTGATCTTCTTCAGCACTCTGGGCAGAAGTGGTATAGGCGGAAAGGCGTACAACAGACCGCAACTCCACTCGCGACGAAAGGCGTCTCCGAGCAAGTGCCGAAATTCCAACGCGCAGAACTGATGACATTGCGCATTCTCTTCGGTGGCGAATAGATCTAACCAAGGCTCTCCCCACTGCCGGAAGAGACCTTGCGCCACGTCAGAGTTCAGACGCCAATCGTGATCCATCATGCACCGGCGGCTGAGTTCGTCCGCCCTGGCGTTCAGAGAGCCCACCAGGTGTTGAACCACCAGGGTGATGCCCTGATGTTCCAGCCATGTCCAGAGGTGCAGAGCCTCCTGACAAAGGGTCCAAGACCCCACCCCGCCCTGTTTGTGGCAATACCACATGGCGGTGGTGTTGTCCGTGAACACCTGCACTACACTTCCCCGAACAGAGGGAAGTAATGCCTTCAGTGCAAGCCGGATCGCCCGCAGCTCCAATAGGTTGATATGGAGCCGGGACTCCACCGGAGACCAGAGGCCTCTGATCTCCGCCTCTCTCATTTGGCCCCCCATCCCAGGAGGGACGCATCCGTCACCATCACATGCTCCGGTTGGGGTAGGGAAAGGGATCTGCCACTGACCCAATCGCGGTCCGTGAGCCACCACTGCAACTGTCTTGCAGTGCCCTCCGAGATCCGGACATGGTCGGACAGGTTGCCCCGATGTTGAGCCCACTGGAACTTCAGGTCCCACTGCAGAGCCCGCATCCGCCACCTGGCGTGATGTACCAGCAGGATGCAGGAGGCCATTAGACCCAGCAGCCGCAGCACCAACCTGACCGAAACTCGGGGAAAAAGGCTGAAAGTTCTGAATCAGTGCCTGAATATCCCAAACCCGCTGTTCTGGAGAATAGACCCGAAACAGCGCCGAGTCCAGAACCGCTCCGATGAAAAGAACCTTCTGGGAGGAACTCAGATGCGGCTTCGGCACGTTGATGGAGAACCCCAGAAAATGCAGGAAGTCGGCCGTAGTCTGGAGGTGGGAGACGACTGCCTGGGGCGAGCCCGCCTTCAACAACCAGTCGTCGAGATAGGGGAAGACTGGAACCCCTAATCTGCACAGATGAGCTGCGACCACCGCCATCACTTTCGTGAACACCCGAGGCGCACTGGTGAGGCCGAAGGGGAGCACGGTAAACTGAAAGTGCTCGTGGCCTACCATGAACCGCAGGTAACGCCGGTGGGCCGGCAGGACAGGGATGTGGAAATATGCGTCTAGGGCAGCCAGAACCTGAGCTAAGGTGAGCATCTTGAACTTCTCCTTCCGGAGGAAGGCGTAGACGCTCCTGAGGTCCAAGATAGGGCGTAGGCCTCCTTTGCCCTTCTTGGGAACCAGAAAGTAGTGGGAGTAACAACCCCGACCTACTTCTGGGCCAGGAAAGCGGTCAATGGCCCCTTGACCAAGAGGGCCGTACCTTCCTCCTGCAGAAGTTGCAAGTGATCCCCCGACATGCGGTGGTACTGCGGTGGCATGGATGGAGGGGTCGCCTCGAAGGGGAGGGAGTAGCCCCTTTGGACGATTTGCAGCACCCACCTGTCCGACGTGATGGTACGCCAGTGGAGCAGGTGCGAACTCTGCCTCCCACTGGCGTGGAATGGGCCTGAAAGGTCAGACTAGGAAGGCTTTGAGGCAGATGCTGCGGGGGCAGATGTGGGCTGACTGGCTCTCTGTCCCCCTGCTCCGCCTCGGCGGAATCCACGTCCGCGACCGCGTTGAGACTGATTCTGTGGCCTGTGGCTAGATGGACGTGCGGGGGCGCCCCTTCCTTGGCCATGAAAGGGGCGAAAAGTGGAAGTTTGCGGGCACGGGGCCGAGAGGCCCAAGGACTTGGCCGTAGTCCTGGAGTCCTTAAAGCGCTCCAGCGCACTAGCCGCTTTGTCGCCAAAAAGGCAACGGCCATCGAAGGGCATGTCCATGAGGGTGCTCTGCACACCCCCGGAGAAATTCGTGGATCTCAGCCAGGCGTGGCAACTTATCGCCACCGTCGTCGCAATCGCCCTACCTAGCGAGTCTGTGGTGTCAAGCCCACATCGAATCGAGTACCGTGCTGCATCCTGCGCCTCAGCAAGAGCCTGGGCGAGCCGTGTCCAGGTCTACTCCGGACACTGGGGCAGCACGTCCGCCACCGTATCCCACAAGGAGTGGGTGTAAAGGTCCAAAAGGCACGCGGTATTAATGGACCGCAACCCCAAACTGAGGGAGGAAAACAGCTTCTTCTCAAACTGTTCCAACCTTTTGGATTCCCGATCCGGAGGAACAGACGGGAAGGCGGTCTGGGACATAGAGGCCTGGATAACCAGGCTCTCAGGGGTGGGGTGCACCGACAGAAAGCTGGGGTCGCCCGGTGCAGGGCGGTGGCGCCGGGCCAGGTTCCGGTCCACAGGAGTGACTGTGGAGGGCTTGGACCAGGTGCCCATCAGAACATCAGTCAGTGCTTCGTTGAACTGCAGTAGAGGCTCCGAAGAGCTTACTAGCGGTTGAAGCACCTCAGTGAGGAGGTTAGTCCTCATGGCTGCTGCAGGGAGCTCCAGATGAAGGGCTTCGGCAGCCCTGCGCAGCACCACAGAATAGATCGCACCCTCCTCCGTAGCCACGGAGGGGGGAGAGATGAAGCCAGTGTCAGGGGAGGTGTCGAGACCACTGGCATCCCCCAGCTCTTCTGTCCAGTCCTGATGAAACTGGCACTGCTGTGCCAGAGGGTCCTCAGACCCCTCCCAGTCGTCCCAGTCATCCGATTCCTGATAGACAGGTTAAAAGGACAGAGCCGGGCGGTAGATGAATTGCTCATCCATGGCGCCGGGCGGCGCCGCTCCTATGCCGGACCCGGACCGGGGCTAAAACTGGGGATGATGTCGTCCGAAGACGGCGCCGGGGGTGGCACCATAGGGGTCGGCACTGGCGGAGGGGTCGTAAGGTCAACCGGCGTCGACCGGGATCTAGGCCTGGATCCCACGGGGGCCTGCGGCGTCGGGACCGAAGTCGACGACGGCGCCGGAGCCGCCGGCTCGCTAGGCCTCCCAGTCGGACCCGCGGGGCCCGAAGGCGCGCCGGCAGGCCTCAACGGTAGAGCGAGACTCCTCATGGCCACGAGGCAGTCCCGAATCTCGCCTGGAGTCGCATTAGGCCCAGGGACCGGAGGGTATGGGGCCAGATGCGACTCCGACAGAGCAGCGCGGATGGTGCCACCCGAACCCTCAGCCGAGTCGCGCGACCGGCGAGGGGAGTCAGAAGAGCGATGTCGCCTCTTCGACGACTTCTTATTGTGCCTCGACTTACCTCCTCGACCGGGACCTCGAGTGTCGCGGCGCCGACTGCCGGATCTCGAGGAGCTTGCAGGACCGCTCCCGCCTAGCCTTCGAGGTCAAGGCCCGGCAGTCGGGGCACGACTCGGCATCATGGTCGGCCCTAAGGCAGTAGAGACACCAACGATGGTGATCCGTAACCGACATCAGTCGGTTACAGGCGTCGCATGGCTTGAAACCGGGCATCCCTACCGGCACCAGGAGTCGAGGTCGACTCGAAAGATGAACCAAAAAAGTCCAAAAAGTTTAGTCAAAAAATTACTAAAGGGTTTGCTCTTCCCAGATCTGCGCTTACTGGCGTGGAAAAAAGAAGAACTGACGTCTAAGTACTCCGACGACGTCATCCTGGTGATCACGATGCCGACGACGGACGCGGAGCCGCAGATGACGCCTAGCGACGCGCAAGGGTATGGCTGATGAAAAATCTTTCCGGGTCCAGCCTGAGACCTGGGGATATTCTAAGGTAAGGAATCTAACTAACGTGTTTCTTTCAGATACATTCATTAAACAGGACTGGTTGCTATTGATGATCCAGCCTGTATGCTCTGTATACACAATATTACATACATTCTTAGTATGATAAGGAAGAAAACACTGGTTACCTCTGAGCGCTGTAAACGTCTGTATTAGATGACCCTTCCCAGGATGCATGTTCTAACAAGAGGGAGCCTGCAAATAGAAAACAATTGCCACAGCTTACAACCGACTCTGACAAAATAATTAAGTAGTCTGTGTGGATGCGAGTAAAATTAATACAAGGGAAATGATTAAGACTTAGAAGAATAGACAAACTAAGAAAAACAAGCAAAAGAAGTAATGGGATAGGGAACAAAAAGATGGACACATATATGATCCAATCTTACATCTGCGTGTGTAATCAGTCAGTCAGTCAGTCAAAAGTCTTTATTCGGTTTAAGTGCAAACCATAAAAGCATACTACAATAAATAGGCTTAAAAATACAGATTTCATTTTAAATGATCATTACAGCTAAAAAACACAATGACACAAATTAATAAAACAGAGCAACGTGTCCAATTTAAAACATTAAAAAGGATACAGTTCATTTCCTCAAGGAGCGAATTACAACGGATAAAAAATTCGCAATATTAGAAGTTTCCCAAACATCATTTAACATCTGAGGGTAAAGAAGAGCAGGTCTCACCTGAACAAAGCCTTTGTTTCTTAATATAGGGAGTAAAAAGCGTTTCCTTATATCAATAAAGTGCTCACAAAAGAAGAAAAAATGTGTCATATCCTGTGGGGAAAAATTGTCACAGGAACAAGGGCCAAGGTCCACAGCCCTTTTCCAACCTTTCCTATCTCCAAACAGGAGATGTAATTGATTTAGTCTGAATCTAGTCAGAAGGAAACGGTGATTTACATTTGTGACAAATCCTAAGGAATATGCTACTTACCAGTATGCATCTGTTCTTGGCATGTAGAGCTGCAGAGTTGTACACTTAGCATAGGTCGCCATCTGGTGTTGGGCCCGGATGTTTGCAGTTTGTTTTTCTTCTTGGACCGTCTTTGGAAGTCACGAGTTTGGTGACTCCTCCTTCGGTCCGTACTGCGCATGGGCTTCGGCTCCATCCTCAGATTGTTTTTCGCCAACAGGGAAATGATGGAGCGTAGTAATAACAGTGAGAAACCCATGTGTGTTGTATCTAAATAAGATGGACTGGAACGGATACAGGTAGCCGGGGAGGCGGGTGGGCGTGTACAACTCTGCAGCTCTACATGCCAAGAACAGATGCATACTGGTAAGTAGCATATTCCGTTCGAGGCATATGAGCTGCAGATTGTACACTTAGCATAGATTATATAGCAGTACCCAACCTTAGCGGCGACCACCGGTATCCGTTGCAGCTGTTTGAAAGAGTGTTTTTAGTACAGCCTGGCCCACCCTAGCTTGCTGCTGGGAATGCACATCTACACAGTAGTGTTTTGTGAATGTGTGCGGTGTAGACCATGTGGCTGCCTTGCATATGTCATCTAAGGGTATATTCCCTAGAAAAGCCATAGAAGCCCCTAACTTTCTTGTAGAGTGGGCTTTAGGGGGAACAGATAATGTTCTCTTTGCCTTCTGATAGCAAATTTGTATGCATTTTACAATCCACCTAGCTATCCCTGATTTTGAGATGGGGTTGCCTTTATGTGGTGGAGAAAAGGAAACGAACAACTGTTTGGTCTTCCTGAAGGGTTGCGTTCTTTGTATGTAATATAGCAACGCTCTTTTCACATCTAGTGTGTGTAAGGCCCTTTCCGCAACAGATTGGGGTTGCGAAAAGAAGACAGGTAATTCCACTGATTGATTGAGGTGGAAGGGGGTAATGACTTTGGGCAGGAACTTCGGATTAGTTCGAAGTATGACCTTGCTGTGATGCATTTGTATGTAAGGTTCCTGTATGGTGAACGCTTGTATTTCACCAACCCTTCTAAGGGAAGTGATAGCTACAAGGAAAGCTGTTTTCCAGGTGAGAAATTGTAGCTCACATTTGTGCATTGGTTCGAAGGGCGGACCCATTAGTCGTGTAAGGACCAAATTTAGATTCCATACAGGGGAGGGTGGTGCCCTGGGAGGAATTACTCGTTTGAGGCCTTCCATGAAGGCTTTAATAGCGGGCACTCTGAAGAGTGACAAATGCTGTCTGTTTTGTAGATAGGCAGCGATCGCTGCTAGGTGTAGGCGTATGGATGAATACGCCAGGTTACACCTGTGAAGATGGAGCAGATAGCATATGATGTGTTGTATGGATGCATCTAGAGGGTTGATTGTATTGTTACGGCAGTACATTACAAATCTTTTCCACTTTGCGGCATAGCATGCTCTAGTGGTAGGACGTCTGGCTTCCATGATGATGTTCATGCAATCAGGGGGAAGGTTAAGGTACCCGAATTCTAAGATTTCAGGAGCCAGATCGCCAGGTTGAGCTGAGCTGGGTCCGGGTGCCTGATTTCTCCATGGTTCTGGGTTAGGAGGCATGGGGAAAGGTGCAGTTTTTGATGTGGTACCACTGATAGTTGTAGTAGCGTGGTGTACCACGGCTGTCTGGCCCACGTCGGAGCTACCAGAATGAGTGTGAGGGAGTGCTGTTGTAGTTTCCTGACCACTAATGGAATTAGTGGGAGAGGTGGAAAGGCGTATGCAAATCTGCCTGACCAGTTCATCCATATCGCATTGCCCTTGGACAATGGGTGTGGGTATCTGGCGGCGAAGCTTGGGCATTTTTTGTTTTCGTGGGTGGCGAAGAGGTCTATTTGAGGATGCCCCCACTGTCGGAAGAATGGGTGAAGAACTTGTGGATGCAGTTCCCATTCGTGTAGTTGTTGAGTCTGTCTGCTGAGCAGATCTGCTATGGTGTTTTGTACGCCTGGAACATGTTGTGCCAGGAGAAAAATGTTTTGGGGAATTGCCCATCTCCATATGCTCTGGGCTAAGCGGGAGAGCTGGGGAGAGTGTGTCCCCCCCTGTTTCTGTATATAATACATCGCAGTCATGTTGTCTGTGCGAATGAGGACTGCTTTGCCTGAAATCTGCTTTTGGAAAGATTTTAGGGCTAGAAAGATCGCCAAAAGCTCCAGATGGTTGATGTGGAGCGTTTTTTGCTGTGGCGTCCATAGACCTTGCATTGTGAGGTGTAAGAGGTGCGCTCCCCAGCCGGAGAGCGATGCGTCCGCTGTTAGAGTCACTTGGGGAACCGGGTCCAGGAACGGCCGTCCCTTGGAAAGGTTTGTGGTGTTCCACCACTGCAGAGAGTGATGTGTGCGGCCGTCCACCAACACCAGATCCGTCAGCTGACCCTGGGCCTGGTTCCACTGTTGTGCTAGGCACTCCTGAAGTGGACGCATGTGGAGTCTTGCATGGGGCACTATGAAGATGCAAGACGCCATCATCCCTATGAGCTTCATAAACACTCTTGCTGGTAGAGAGTGTTGAGGAAGGAATATTTTGCGTAAGGCTAGAATGCTTGTGATTCTGGCTGAGTTTGGATAGGCAATACCTTTTGAGGTGTCTATGGTGGCCCCGAGATATTGCTTTGTGTGAGATGGTATGAGGTGGGACTTTTGGTAGTTCACCGTGAAGCCTAGCTGATGAAGCAGTTGGATGGTGCTGTTTGTATGTTGCACGCATTGGTGGTAGGACGCGGCTTTTATGAGCCAGTCGTCTAAGTAAGGGAAGACGTGAACATGTTGACGTCTGAGGTGTGCTGCTACTACTGCTAGGCATTTGGTAAACACCCGTGGTGCAGTGGTGACCCCGAAGGGGAGAACCTTGAATTGGTAATGTTGCCCGTCCACCACGAACCTGAGGTATTTTCTGTGAGAGGGGTGTATTGGAATGTGAAAGTACGCGTCTTTCAGATCCAGTGTTGTGAGAAAGTCTCCCTGGCAGAGGAGTGGGAGGACTTGTTGTAAGGTGACCATGTGAAAGTGGTCTGAATGTATGTAGGCATTTAGAGGCCGGAGATCCAGAATGGGTCTGAGGGTCTCGTCTTTCTTTGGGATTAAGAAATATAGGGAGTAGACCCCTAGATTTCGTTGATTGTCGGGTACCTGCTCTATGGCGTGTTTCTGGAGGAGCGAGAGTACCTCTTGTTTGAGCAGTGTGGAATGCTCTTGGGACATTGGACGGTGCCTTGGTGGGATATTGGGTGGGGTAGATGTTAGCTCGAGGCAGTACCCTGACCGAATGATTTGGGTCACCCATTTGTCCGATGTTATGGACTCCCATACGTGGATAAAATCTTGTAGTCTGCCCCCGACCGGAGTGGAATGGTCTGGGGGGAGCGAAGGGGAGTCATTGTGCGGGTGGGGTGGCAGAACGGGTATTGTTGGTTTTGCCCCTGCCCTTATTGTTGTTGCCTCTGTAACCACCTCTTTGGTTGCCCTTTGAAAAGGTATTTTGAGGAGGGGATTTGTAGGAGGTAGAGGCATTATCGGTGGAGGAGCCTCTACCTGTGCCACGAAAGGACGAGCGTCGAAAGGAACGCTTAGAGGCTTGGGTCTGGAGCGCTCCCATAGACTTCGCTGTGTCTGTATCTTTCTTCATTTTTTCGAGCGCTTCGTCTACCTTTGGGCCAAAGAGTGTTTGCTGGTCAAAGGTGTGATTAAGTATTGATGTCTGGACCTCAGGCTTGAACCCTGATATCCTGAGCCAGGCATGGCGTCGAAGCAGGACACTGGTGTTTATGGCTCTAGAAGCAGTGTCTGCTGCATCGAGGGCACACTTAATGGAGGTGTTTGTGATTAGTTTGCCCTCCTGTATCAGGTCATGAGCTTGGCGTTTGTATTTCTCTGGAAGGTGCTGCATAAGAGCCTCTAATTCATCATAGTGTGCTCTATCATATCGCGCAAGCAGTGCTTGTGTATTTGCAATGCGCCACATGTTTGCAGCCTGGTAGGCGGTGCGTTTACCAGACGCGTCCAGAAGTTTAGATTCCTTGTCTGGTGGTGGGGCATCTCCTGAAGATTGGGAGTTAGCCCTCTTTCTAGCTGTGGAGACAACTAGGGAATCTAGAGGAGCAGGGCCCTTGATGTATGCAGGGTCTGTGGGTGCCGCCTTGTACTTCTTCTCTATTCTAGGGTTTAGTACTCTGGCTCTGACAGGGTCTTTGAATACCTCTGTAGCGTGCTTGGTGACACCCTTAAGCATGGGTAAAATAGCAGTGGAACGATCTTGTAAATCAAATGTATCCAGTAGGAAGTCTTCTTCCACTGGTTCCGTGTGCATGTCCACCCCATGGTAGTGTGCTGCTCTCTGCACTAAATGGTGAAACCCTAAAGAGTCCTCTGGAGGAGACGGCCTTGATGGGTATAGGTCGTCTTGAGGTACATTGGGTACATCAGGGTTATTATAATCCTCCCATGGATCTGGGGTCCCTGGTGGAGTGGGATCCATTGGGGCGTCCCCTGGGTCATTGTCCGGGTCCCCGTCATCCGGGTCTGGGGATGGGGCCGGATCGTAGTGAGGTAAAGGTGGAGGGGGTGGTGGTGGGAGGGGGGGTGGCAGTGGGGAGGGTACTCTAAGGGGAGAAGTAGCTGAGTCCCTCTTTTTGGGTGGAGGAGGAGGAGCCGGAGCCTCAAGGCGACGCTTCTTAGTAATCACAGTCAAAAGGCCAGTCTTTGGATCTCTGGACAAAGTCTTTTGTAAAGGGTCTGGTGTAAACAGAGCCAATGGCGCCGAGTCGTCTGTCGGCACCGGCGATTTCGGAACCGGAGGTTTCGATGTTCTGTGTACGCCCTGCTTTTTGGAGGTCTCCGTGTGTTTCGGCGTCGAATGCTGTTTCGGCGCCGGAGCATCGGTGCCGACCGATTTCTGTTTGTGTTTGGTCGGCGCCGAGTGTCCAGGCTTCGGCACCGGTGGTTTCGGAGTCGAGCTGGATTTTGCAGGCTTCGGTGCCGAGTGGTGTTTATCGGCACCGGGCGTCGGCTGGCTCGATCCCGAGCTGCCGTGAGACTTTGAGTGCTTCGACACCGGGCCCGAAGGTGGGGTGATCGAGGCTTTGGTTTTGGTTTTGCCCAGGCCGGCAGGCGAGGGAGTAACCGGAGTCTCTTTGGTTTTCGGTGCGGGGCTGGGAGGGGGCATTGTACTCACGGCCCGCTGTCCTGGTGTTACGTCCTCCAGGTCGGAGTCGTCGGCCTCGGAAGCGCTGACGATGTCTTCTCCCAGTTCGGTGTGTGTCTGCCCCGAAGCTTCGGCGTCGTCTCCGAAGATGTCCGGTGGAACTGTCGAGGATGAGTGCGCCATGGTGCGTCGAGCCTTTCGATCCCGGATCGTTTTCTTCGATCGAAAAGACTTGCAGGCGGGGCAGTCTCGAGCCTCGTGTTCCGGAGAGAGGCAAAGGTTACACACCTGATGGAGGTCGGTGTGGGGAAATTTAGACCCACATTTTGGGCACTTTTTAAACGGAGTCCTTTCCATCGGCCGGGACCGGAGTCGCGGAGGGCCCGAAGGCCGGTGTCGATGTACGGGATGGAAAAAGTGCCGCTTCGAGAGATGAAGATGATGAAGGAACTCGAAGAATCGAGGATTTTCTGTCGAGGCTGGAACCGTAGAAGTTCGAAGCCGGAGTACGAAGGATCACATCCGAGCCCGATGGCGGAAAAAAACAATCTGAGGATGGAGCCGAAGCCCATGCGCAGTACGGACCGAAGGAGGAGTCACCAAACTCGTGACTTCCAAAGACGGTCCAAGAAGAAAAACAAACTGCAAACATCCGGGCCCAACACCAGATGGCGACCTATGCTAAGTGTACAATCTGCAGCTCATATGCCTCGAACATATGGTTCCATGGATGGTGTTGTTTTACAAAGCTGGTGAGCCCTAACGGTGCCCTTAACCAACTCGTTCCCTTCCCTATCCATGGTAGATATGTGCATAAATGTTTCTTTGCACTATTTAATGTCACCTTTTACTAGGGCCTCTGGAGACTGATATAATTCAGGTCTACCTAGCTTTATAGCCAGTTTCTGAATATATTTCAGCCAGGGTATACGCGACCCATAATCTAGCAATGTACAATCTTTCATAATTGTACGATTCAGCTGTAGATCCGGGTTAAGCCAAATGCTAATCCATTTCAATAATGGGGCCAGGGCAATACTATCTTCTAAAAAACCGATTCCGAGTTCCTGATGGACATTATAGTTAGCAGTTGAGATTGGGACTGAAAGGAGGTTTTTTAAGAACCTATCCTCGACAATCTGAATGCTTTTGACATTTTTGATGCCCCATATCTCGGCTCCATACAATGCCAAGGAGAGACACTTGGCTTTATAAACTTGAATGAGGGCCCTCATTGGTCTGGCGCCTAGCTTTCTGGCAAAACCCAGAACACCCACAGTTGCTCTAGATAAAACAATCTTTTTTGCTATTATTTGGGTTACCCAGGAACCTTGGTCGTCAAAAAGAACGCCCAGATAAGGAAATGAAGATACCCTGGATAATTGGTGACCCCCACATTTAAAGGTTTTAGACTTAGCGGATTTTGGACCAATGACCATAACATGCGATTTAGCAAAATTGACAGTTAAATCCAGGGCCTTCATAAAACCTGCAAATGAATCAAGCAGTAACTAAAGGCCCACTCCCGTTCTTGCGACTAGGGCGGCGTCATCGGCATATAAAAGTGCAGGGATTAAACATTTCCCTGCACGAGGGATATCATTACATGAGGCGATTAGGGCATTGTCTAATTCATTTATGTAAAGTGTAAAAAGGAGAGGTGCCAAAATGCACCCTTGTCTAACACCATTTGATATGGGTATATCTTTTGTACAATTGCCCATTTGATCATACCGAACTGTAGCTGATAGCTCTCTATGTAGATCAGCTAAGAAGTAGACGATGTCTTTGTCTACTCCATGGGATAGGAGCAGGGACCATAGTTTTGACCTATTTACACGGTCAAAGGCCGATGACAGGTCCATAAAGGCTACCAATAAGGTTCCCTTCTTGGCCACCGTGTATTTGCCAATTAATAGTTGTAAGTTTAGACATTGATCTATGGTGCCCATCCCTTTTCTAAATCCGTACTGGACCTTAGAGAGTGTTCCTGTTTCCTCTAGCCAACCAGTCAGTTGGGCAAGGACAACCCTCCCCAGTACTTTCACGGATGAATCTATTAGGGAGATTGGACGGTAACAGCTCGGATCACCTCTATCACCCTTTTTAAAAATAGGTATGATGACAGATTTCGCCCAAGTCGACGGTAGGCCCAGTTGACATGCGTTTACGAAGACATTGAATAAAATTTTAGACCAGGTTTTTATATCGGATTTAAAAAGGTCTGCCGGGACTCCATCAGGTCCCGGCGCCTTGTTACTTGTCATTTGCATGATGGCATTTGTGACCTCTAGTTCTGTAAAGGACAGGGTATAATTCTCCGAGTTAAGTGAAGACGTCACCCTAGGGCCATCTCCATCATACACCTGTTTAAAATGGCTAAACCACTTATCTTCTTGGATACCGCAGTCAAGCTCGTTATTACTTTTACCGTTAACAAAAGGCTTGTTTACGATAGACCAAAATTTGGCACTATTTTTGATAACATCGATGGATAAAAGTTCATTCCATGCCTCTTCCCTAATTTCATTTTTACGCTTATTCTGTGCCTTTTTATAGGCTTTCCTGAATACAGCGATTTCTGCTCTGTCTGGTGGAACAGCTTTCAGAGCTCTCATTAACTTCCGTTGGGCTGATGAGCAGCTGTGATCAAACCATTTCTCCCCGTTCATGGGTTTGGCCTTACATGCTTTTTTAAGATCACTGTTTACCTGAGAACAAATTTTACCAAAAGCTGTCAGGACCGCTTCACCAAAAATCCCATCTTGCAAACACATATGCATTTCATCCCCAACCGTTCCCAACAAATTCTCATTAAAGTCCTTTGGTACCACTTGACAACATTTCAGGCGACGTGTTTGGTCAGTTGGCCTTATGTCCAGAGTTCTGACAGTGGGATTGTCAGATTCTCTTTTCCTAAGATCGTCAGTCAGGATTATCTGGACAGAATTATGGTCACTGTAAATAGACCAATTTACCTTGTATCGACTTACATTATCTGCTAGGGTTGTGCTGACAAAAATGTAATCAATGGTGGAGCCCAAGCCGCTTCCTTTATAGGTTGGGATATCATTTGGATGATTAACGGGGTGAACCAAGGCATTGCCAGCAAGAAGCTCATCTAGATACATACCCTGTGGTGTATGTTCGAAATGCGTATTTCCTTGGTTTGATGGACCTAAGCTGTCCCATACAAAACAGTTGCTAAAACAACAATGAACATTAAAATCACCAAGCACTATAACCGAATAGGGATTCTTGTTATTTTCATTATACATTTGCAAAAAATCATATAGACTGACTAAATGTTCATTTGGCGTACTCTTAGTAAACGAATTATAAAAATTAACAATAAGCCAGTTCCCATTAGAGTTGGATTGAATTTCCACTGCTAGGCAATGAGGCGAACTTGACTCCACTTTACTATATTTACCCTCGAGTGTCAATGAAATGAGAGTGAGAAGTCCGCCTTTTGCCCTCCCCCTGCAAGAGACCACCGCAGGTGACCAAAAAGCAGAAAACCCATCCAACAAGAAGGTACTTTCAGTGTCCCAAGTTTCTTGTAGCCCAATAATTTCATGGCCTAATAAACAGTCCCTCCATATGGGATCATGCGCTTTGCTGTTAAGGCCGGCTATATTCCAACTAAGGACACTTGTGCCTAGAGGCTGCAATGGAACAACAGCTATACTATCCACATTTTCAACATTAACATTCCTCACTCCAGTCATAGCATTTGAGGTGCCCTCTACCCTCGTGCTTAACTCAATTCCACTTAATCCCTGGTCCTCCTCCAATATTGAAATTGAAGCTTCCCTGGTAGATCTAGAAGTAACCCAATCATGGTGGAGTCAATCATTAGAGTCTAAATCACTCAAAACTTGAAAACGGTTAGAAGTGACGACACCATGAGAAAACTGTCCTTCAGGGTAACGTACTCTGCCCTCCAACGGATCACTAATGGGTAGATTTGTCTGTTGCCTATAAAAATAACCCAGTGATCGGAGGGTAATACCCTGATCGGTATGAGGGAGCAAGGTAGCTTTTAATAGGGTGTTATTGACTAAGGAAGGATTGCTAAAGTTTATTATAACACAATCCCCCTTTGTGTTCTTACGAGAATGCCCTATCCATGAAACTCTTCTAGTTGTTAATATCTGGTGGGCTAAATGCACTGGAAATCCACAATGTTTATTTAACCACGAAACTGTTTTATTTTTAAGAGATTCGTGGGATTCTGAATTAATTTTTTGGGCACCATCCTTCAGGGGGGGTACATTTGTTAACACTACAACAAAAGGGGCGCAATCAGGGGGTAAGTCTGGTTTCACTCCACCCGTATGCATGCTCCTGGGTACCTGGTTTCTCCTTGAAGAGCTATCTAGTGGTAAAGTATTATTCGCGTTGATCGTGGGTACAACAGCCAGGGATTCAGCACAATTTGAAATTACCTTTGAGGACTTATGAGGATCAACAGTTCCACATGAACCCCCAGCTACACTACAAGATTTCCCGGAAGAGTTGTTACTAAGGGCCACGAGATTACGTAGACCTTCAATCTCTGCCGATAGTTCGCCAATCTTGGTTACTAGGGGTTCAACTATTTTTAAAATTTTAGCCTCCAAAAAGCCTACCAAAAGATCTAATTGGTCAGGATCAATCTTAGTTGTTAGATTATTAGGAGAGGCTACCTCCGAGGTAACCCCGATTAAAGACGCAGAACCAGTTTTTTTGTGGATGCTTCGTGCACCTCCCTGTTTCAATTGAGTGCGTTTACGGGATCTCAGAACTCTCTGAATAGTCAGGTCCGGGGATTCCTCTGATGGGACCTCATTTACATCATTTACTGGGTCCCTATTAGCTTCTGGCAATTCTTGTTCAACAAGAACTCGATCGCCCAGGGTTACCAAATCGTGGTTATCATTGGAACTGTTCACACCGTGAACTGGAGGGGAAGATATGGTGGATGTATCATCTAATAAAGGGCAGGTGGTCGTTGAATTGGACCCCTGACCTAGGGATTTGCGCCTATCGCTATTAATTTTTGTAACTACTTTAACTAAGTAGTTATCTAATGTTGAGGCAGTGGAGGATTTACTTCCCAGTGTAGATTTAGCCATGGTAAGCAAAACCCTGGGAATTCCTAAAATTTAAATTAAACAATAACACAATATAATATCACCAACACATACAGTGATACAAGGTAGCCAAAATGAATAAAATAAAACCAGTACAACAATATCTGTAATCCAGGGGATAAGCAGGTCACCCAATCCAGGTGCTCGCGGGTATATGCCTTACACCTTAATGACGTGGCCCGACCCGGCCTCTCTCGGTCCTCTGAGGGCCACAGAGGGCCCGCCCTTTGCCCGGGACGCGGAGGAAGCCGTTTGATTTTAGCGCCTCCGGGCAGAAGTGCTGGCGTGAGGGGGCGGTACCCGCTAGGATCCTGGGAGCCGTAGTCCGGCGCTCCCTTCGTGTGGCAGCCAGCAAACACCAACAGCGTCGTGAGCATGCGAGGGCGTCCGCCTCGCAGGTCCCCCACAGGTTGCCAGGTGTCCAGGTGAGTGTTTCGCCGCCCGCTGCCGAAGGCCAAAGGGTTCCGCAGTGTCTTTTTGTATCATATCTCAGGATGCGAACTTGGCAACCCCCGGGCTGCTTGACTGATGCCTGCTGTAGGCGGCGCTCAACCTCCTGGGCGGGTCTGGCGGTAAATCTTCTGCTTCCTCGTTAACTCTTCCAGCTGAGGAAAAAAGCGGGCTGTCGGGAAGGAGAGATTTGCCGAATGCAGTAAAAAGTGTGCCAATCAGATATAATCCAAGATTTGAGTGCATACGGGGTTTAGGAATTTGATGGGAACCGACAGATGGAGGACATAGTCTCCTCACCACCACTGTATTCCTTGATCTTTCCTGACACACAATACAATAATTTTTCACACAAATTCTGGATTTTAGTCAATGTTTTTTAAAGATCTGTCCACAGCAATAGTGGATAATTAAGCATTTCAGTACAACAGAGGAGATCAGGAGGAAGAATACTCTGAAAGTATGAATGTGGGCTCCAAAGTGTCACCAGCAACATGGTTGCATGACAGAAGCAATACTGGATCACAGAAAAACTTTGCTTACCTTGTAACATACCAATTTCTGTTTAACATATGACATAACTAAGCAGAAGAGGCTCATGGTATCGACCAACAACAAAAACATTCCACAAACACAGTGTGCTAATCGTGATTCCTTAAATGCAATGTAAGTAGCACAAATGAAATGCAATTTAGCCTTTAGGAATCGCTAATTCTATGTCAGGACCGGAGACGAGGATTATGATATTCTTTCTTCACTTTATTGAATAGCATCCATTTGTAGTCACCAAAACAAACTACTATTGCCATGAACCATAGGGAATAAGAAAGAACAATAGAGTGTCCCAGAACAGAGTGTCCATAATTGCACCAATCACAGGCCCCAAATGAGTCGATAGTCCTTTGTCTCTGCTCAGCCCTCCTCTTTCTTCGCTGCTTGCAGCCAAGATAAGTCCCATATTTATTTCTCATTTTAGTTTGCTTGTTAAACACTTTAATACTTTGTAATTTGCCTATTGCCTTGTTCATTTCGGCTAATTTGCTTATTTATTTGCTTAATGTTGGCTTTGTTGCAGCGCTTGTGTGCGACCGCGCTAATATTTGAATTGTGCAATTTTGCGCCATGAGACGTTTCCTTCACGGCTGTGTAGGGCGGGGCGCATGCGCTCACTTTGGCGCGATCGCCGCGTATTTTCCTGAAGTGTGCAGCGTTTGTTTCTGGTCCCTTTGTAGACCTTGCTGCGAGTCCGCTGCTACTCGGTGCCTCGCGTGTGGCCGTCGGAGCTCCCTAGCGGCCGAGATTTCGGGGCCGGCGACCCGTGGTGGCGGCGCTGCCTCGCTAGAGGGCGCCTGGGTCGCGCGCTTGACGCGGCTTGCGTGCTCCGGATTCCGCGCATTCCTGACATCGCGTCGGAACCCGGAGCACTGCCGCCGCGGCAGCCTGGCCTTCCCTGCCTGCAGCGACACCCCTGACCTGGGTCGGCCCGTTTCAAGGGATTTATCCCTTTCTTGGCAGAACGTTTTTCGTGCTCATTTATAACGCCCCCAGAACGCCTGCTATTTCAGGTTGGTGCCTGCCGTTAGGCAGTGATTAAATCGTTCTGCCCTAGTGGGGGTCTGTATCTGTAGGCCAAAAACGCTTCTTTGAAGGGGTCAGTATTGCAGTAGAAAGCTGCTAAGGACCTGTTTACTGCAGGCTGCCCTTAGAATTCTTAGGCACCAGGGCTGTTGGGGTCCTAGGGCTGTGCCTCTGTGCTTGCATTGTCGCCCCTTTTCATTCGGCTGTCACCCAGCCCCCCATAGTTTTTGAGGTATACTCCCTCATTTTCTTACTCAATCGTCTCTCTGACTTGGTAGTATGGAGTACCAGGAAGATGGCTTCGAGGATGGCCAGTGGGAGCAGAATCCCCTGGCAGCCCTTCAATGGGACGATGACTTTTACGACGCAGTTGACGCGTCCATCCTCAAAGCGGTTGAACAGCGTTTGGTGCGTAAAATTGATCAGGCCTGCGACCGCCTAGCCAAAGCTTCCCAGGGATTACCAACCCCCCTCTTTTAATGATCTTCCTGCGGATCCTCAGCCCCCGGCGAAGCGCACCAAGCCGGCGGGCGTAGATAGTGATGCATTAGGCCGCCTTAAGCAGGCTTTTCTTGCAAGTACTGTCCCTCAGTTGGTCCCCCCTGCTCTCCCATCTACTCCGGCTTCACCCCCGGCGGGGATGAGGACACTTAGGGGGATGATGAGGATGCTGCGGGCCCCTTGCGTCCTTCTCACCCGGATCCTTCTTTGGGAGCACAAAACCTTTGTGCGGACATGCTGGATCCCGATGATATTCTACATCCTCGCTCCTCCGATTGGGCCCCCTTGGAGAAGGTCGCTCAGTACGTGGCTGGTCGTATTTGCCGCCCGCTTGAACCGGCGACTCGGAATCGTTTGCGGGCGAAGTGTCCTCGTCCCTCGCTGGAGGGGAAGGTGGCTGCAACACCTGACATTGACCCACAGATGGCCACCTTCCTCCAGAAATGTATCAAAGACCCTAAAAAAGGTATTGATAGGTCCTGGCGAGCTTGCCAGGATAAACTCCTGGATGTTCTAGGCCCAGCTACTAAGCCAAGGCTTCTGGGTCCCTCATTTCTCCAGACCATCTATCCTCCTGGGCCCAGCGGGTGATTGTGTTCCTGGGTAATGCGAATTGCGCTATATCCACGGAACGGTGCAGGTCCCTATTAATCAAGTTAGACCCTAAGTTGGGGGACCTGGCCGATTCCGAAGCTGGAGCTGTGGCACAGGGTGGCCTTTTTGGCGAACCTTTCATTAAGGAGCTAGGGAGGTTTAACACCTTTACCTCCCTAGACCTGGCGCAGTCCTCTATCAGGAAGGTGTTTCGCCCTTGGAATTTCCGAGGGGCCGGACGGCCGGCCCAACCAGAGCAGGGGGCATGGCTCCGCTAGCGGGCAGTATCAAGACCAGGCCCGCTTTGGCAACTTCTATCCCACCCGTGGCAGAAGAGGCAGGAACAGAGGAGGCAGAGGAGGTGGCATCTCCAGTTCTTCCGGTGAGTGTTCTCCCTTCTTCCCTTTTAAAAGTGGGGGACCAGCTGGCGCGTTTATTCCAGACTTGGAGTTCCATCACCGGGGACGCGTGGGTCCTGCAGACAGTGCAAGATTTTCACATAGAGTTCCTCGGGTCTCCAGCGCAAGCGGTACCTCCCCGGCCACTTTTCTTCTCCGCCAAGGAATCGGCGTTGGTCGACCAGGAGGTGCGTTCACTGCTAGACAAGGACGCTATTGCCCAGACTTCTCTTCATCCTCGCGGTTTTGTCAGCAACCTCTTCTTGGTGGACAAACCGGACAGGGGAAAGCGGCCTGTAATAAATTTGCGCGATTTCAACGAGTGGTTAGTTTATCGCAACTTCAAGATGGAGGGCATCCATCTGTTGCGCGATGGGCTCCGCCCCAACGATTGGATGGCACGCCTCGACCTCAAGGACGCCTATCTCACAATCCCGGTTTTCCCGCCTCATCGTCGGTTCCTACAGTTCCTTTGGGGGGGCGAGGTGTACGAGTTCACCACTCTGCCTTTCGGACTTTCCTCCGCTCCTTGGTGCTTTACCAAGGTTCTTCGCCTGGTTGTCGAATGGTTGCGGACGTCAGGGATTCGGCTCATCGTTTACCTGGACGACATTCTGCTGATGGCGTCGGACCCTCGAACGCTCTTGCGGCACCTGCAGACAACAGTCGACCTCCTGCAGAGCCTCGGCTTTGTCATCAACGAGGCCAAGTCGATCCTGGCTCCGTCGCAGACTGTTCTTTTTCTCGGCTTCACAATAGATTCTCTACTCTGAGTCTTCCTGCGCGAAAGATGACGAAGATTCGTCACGAGATTCGACGGTCTCTATCCCAGTCTCGGTTCTCCCTCAGGCAACTTGCTCGCATTATCGGGCTTCTGTCTGCCTCCATTCAGGCGATCTTTCCGGGTCCTCTACATTACAGAGCTCTTCAGCGTCTCAAGGCGGCGCATCTGCACAAAGGCCTTCCTTACTCTCACACACTGACTGTCAGAAGATGCCAGAGAAGAGCTTCAATGGTGGCTCTCGCACATGGAGGCGTGGAATGGATGAGCCATTTTTGGTTCCGATCCAGATGTCATAATAGAATCCGACGCGAGCAGATCCGGCTGGGGTGCGAGTTGCGGCGAGTTCGCCACAGGAGGTGTGTGGTCTTCGTCGGAACAGAACTTACACATCAACTGCTTAGAACTTTTGGCGGGCTCGTTCGCGATCCAGTACTGGACCAAGGACTCCATTCGCTCCTGTGTCCTCATCCGCATGGACAATGTGTCAGCGGTCCGGTACATCAATCACCTAGGAGGCGAACGTTCAAAAGCCCTGTCAGATCTAGCGGCAACCTTCTGGCAGTTCTGCCTGGATCACCAGGTGTCCGTCACAGCGGAATATCACCCCGGCCACGACAATCAAGTGGTGGACTTCCAGTCGCGTCACTTCCACGACGGGAGTCTCTGGAAGCTTCATCCGACAGTGTTCCTAACTCTCCAGAACCTCTGGGGGCCCTTCGCGGTGGACCTTTTTGCCTCGCGCCTTGATCACCAGCTTCTGCGTTTCTTCAGCTGGCGCCTGGATCCGCTCGCGAAGAAGACAGATGCATTCCTGCAGAATTGGGGGGAGGAAGCAGGTTATGCCTTTCCCCTGTTCGCCATAATCACGAGGGTGACGGCGCAGGTGCGGTGTCAAAAAGCAGACTTGGTGCTTATCTCGCCGATTTGGAGATCGCAAGTTTGGTTTCCGGTTCTTCTGGAACTTTCTTGGGATTCTCCAATCCCACTCCCCCGGTTTCCGTCTCTCCTCCTCGATCCACAAGGGAATCCTCACCCTCTTATCGAACAGGGGTCTCTGTCACTCATGGCCTGGTGGATTACAGGGGACGATGGTCGGTCGAGGGCCTTTCGGAACCGGCTGCGACGTTCATGACTAGAGCCTGGGCTGACAGCACCACCAAAAGATATCGGTCCTCCTGGGGCCGTTGGTGTCGTTGGTGTTTGCGACGGGGTGTCGATCCTGTGGCAGCGGATGTGACCCCCATCTTAAATCTCTTGGCCTCCCTGGTGGCAGAGGGATTGGCCTATCGGACAGTTAATACCTTTCACTCCGCTATTTCAGCTGGGCATTCCATGGTGAATGGCTCTCCGGTGGGTGAACACCCCTAGGTCTGTGGTCTAATCCGTGGCATCCGTCTGTCTTTGCCCCCTGAATCACGTTACTCCCAGTTATGGGATGTTAATAGAGTGCTGAATTTGCTGTTGTCTTGGCAGCCGAATAGATTTCTATCTCGGAAAGAGCTGTCCGCCAAGTTAGCTATGTTGCTGTGTTTGATCTCTTGCAGGCGAGTCTCGGATGTCAGAGCCCTGGATGTCTCGAGTAGAATCTTTTCCCCTACGGGGGTTACCTTCACTATCCGTAGACGCACTAAGTGTGGCACCAGGTCTACCTCATATCCGGCGTTTCCGGACTCACCAAAGTTGTGCGTCGTGGCTTGCCTCAAGGCTTATGATGAGATGTCTGAGGAGTTCCGGCCTCCGGGAGATAGGCAGTTGCTAATTTCTTTCAAGAAACCCCATAAGGCTGTGTCGTCACCCACGATTGCTCGGTGGGTGCGATGGGTCATGCAGGAGGCTGGTATCGACCTGCGTGCGTTTGGAGCGCATTCTGTGAGAGGGGCAATGGCCTCTAAAGCATTTACCCTGGGAGCTTGTCTGGAAGTCATTCTGAATGCTGCAGATTGGTCTTCAGACTCTACTTTTGAACGGTTTTATTTCAAACCGGTTATTGACATGGCTCATTTGGTGGTGAGTAAGCTGTAAACTAGCATAATCCTCGCCTCCGGTCCTGACATAGAATGAAAAATGTCCTAGCTATCGTAACGGAAAGTTTCAATTCTATTAAGGACTCGGAGGCGAGGATTATCCCACCCAGAGTACAAGTTCCTTGCTGTTTTTCCCTCCCTCGTACTGGAGTAAGTAAAGTCAGTTTGTATGTGCTTCCTTGGACAGTTGGTTACATGTTGAAGTGCTTCCTTCCGCAGGAATAATTCTTACTCCTTCCAGACGATTCCAGCAAACAAGAGTCTTGAGGTATCCGGTGGCTGACCAAGCGACGAAAGAGGAGGGCTGAGCAGAGACAAAGGATTATCTACACATTGGGGGCCTGTGATTGGTGCAATTATGGACACTCTGTTCTGGGACACTATTGTTCTTTCTTATTCCCTATGGTTAATGGGAATAGTAGTTTGTTTTGGTGACTACAAATGGCTGCTATTCAATAAAGTGAAGAAAGAATAGCATAATCCTCGCCTCCGAGTCCTTAATAGAATTGAAACTTTCCGTTACGATAGCTAGGAAATTTTTCATTACCACCAACTTCAAGTTGGTGGTAATTAGCAATTTTCTTTAAAAAAGCACTTTTTTGCTTATTTAAAAGTGCCATGTGGCACACATTCATGCCCTTAGGGCATTTATGTGCGCTACAAGTGCACACATGCACATTTCAGGGGTGCAACAGGGTGTCCCTATGGAACCCTTGAAATTGCACACGCCATTTGCGAGTACCTATTGGGTACTCGCAAATTGCGTGCGCAATTCCTATTAATTCCTATGGGCCTCTAGGCCCATAGGAATGGATGGGAAGGTATTCCTTGATTGCGAATCGCTATTTGCGATATACAATTAAGGAATATTAAGGATTCGCAAAAAATATTGCGATTCCTACCTACATGGCATTTTGCGAGTCCTTAATAGCGATTCCCTAAAAATCGCTATTAAGGAATCGCAAAAATGCATTTACCTACATCTGGCCCATTGTTATTTATCAGGTGTGCTAAATTGGCACCTACACTCGTAACCAGGGCCAGTATCAAACCTGTTAATTAAACTGCTTTCTAATAACAGCTGCTAATTAGTCTTGCTACATAAAGAGTGCCTCCCCCTGTTTTCAGCTGACCCTCTCTAAAAAGCTGGACAAAATCTACTGCGACTACTGGGGAAAAATTGGGACTGTCCTGACAAATCCAGGATGCCTGCCCATCGCAGATGCTTATGCTGCCCCTTCTGTAATAAGGATCTTGTTGACGACCTTGCAAATGAGGAAACCCTACATCATTGCACCCTTGATGTATTACAGACAGGGCATCACGGGCAAAGAATCTGTCAGAAAATGCACAAATAGTCAGGGCTACTGGAATTATGTTGGAGGGGAGGAAAAATTATTGCGGTAAGGTTATGAAGCAACAAAAATCACATTATGCAGTGTAATGCGGCCGGCACATTTTGTGACCGTATTACTTCAATGTTTTCTCATTTTTACTCATGGCAACACTTTCTGTGCAAATATTTCTCCTCATTAGTATCAATTTAACAACCAAATACAGGATTAAGCAACTGAAAGATGACCAGTTAGCTTTTATGAAGGGCCTTCCATTGAGCATAAATAAACATTCTCATGTTTTTAGTAACTTTAAAACAGTTAGAGCTAAAAAAAAAATTAATCTGCAGATTATGCAGCAGATGATGGATTACGAGGCAAACGTAAACCTATAGATAAACGGAAAATGCTACGGGCTCAGAATCGCATAATTCTAGCGGCCCTGCTAATAGTTTAGCTTACCATATAGAAGGTAGCATACAGCCAGTGCGCCATACTAAGGGTGCCACTTGAGGGGAGCAAAAGAGGGTCGCAAGGACCGGACCAGGCATCCTTCTGCAGGCGGCTGTAATCACTTACCGCAGCCGCACCTTTGAAATTGAGGCCGAGTCTCCGCCTGCAGTCATGTTGTGGAATTTGTAAAGCACATAGCTGCCATAGAATTGGGGCTTCCCAGCGCTAGTTCAGTGTGAAAAACAACTGCAGAAAAATGGTGCAGACCATATTGAGGGGAGAGAGCCTACAAAGAGAAAAGTTAGTTAAAAAGTACTTGGTAGAGCGCACTGTGACCAAGCGGCTTCCTGGCGCTAGGGTAGAGGACTGAGGAGCATAGAAGTCTGCCGATAAGAGAATCAATAAGAGTATGCTTGGGAAAACAGGAAGGGTCTTTAATGATTTTGTAAACTGCAGGTGGTTCTGTAGGATTCTAATATGGAGAGGAGGCACGTGCCAAAGAGCTGTGGCATTTGCGCGGAAGGAGCGACCTTCCACTCTGAGACTCGACATGGGGAATCGTAGCCAGATTCAAATTGGCTGAAAGCAAAGCACGTAGTGGGTGGCACAGAAATACCAAATTGGCCGTAATAGGAGCTCCCTGGGAATTCATGATCTTATGGTTAGTACACTAGGCATTGCAACGTACACGCCGATCCACTGGGAGTCAGTGCCAACTGCGAAGAAGTCCAGAATCCAAGCAAAACCTCGGAAGGGAAAACAGGAACCTGGCCGCAGAACTTTGCACCAGTTGAAGTCTGCTTGTGGCTGATTTATTGATTTGCAGTTATAGAACGTTGCAATAATCTAACCAGGATAGAAAAACTGCCTGA
The DNA here is from genome assembly GCF_964204655.1 of Triturus cristatus. Classification (NCBI taxonomy): domain Eukaryota; kingdom Metazoa; phylum Chordata; class Amphibia; order Caudata; family Salamandridae; genus Triturus; species Triturus cristatus. The sequence goes on along the minus strand of NC_140594.1, from coordinate 283,897,178 downwards.
ATAATATTTTAACTAACATCGGGGTGAAGAAACCCGGCATAGATTTAAACCCTCTCAAGAGCCCAAAACACATGCCTGCCACCGATTTAGTCTGTGCTTCAAAAGATAAGAGTACTATCCACCCAGACTCCAAGGCTTCTGATGGCAGTCTTAGGAACAGGAGGGGGGCCCTAAGGAAGAGGGCCACCAGTGGGTGTGAACGAGGGCCTTCCCCTAAGAGGAGGAATTCGGTTGTGCTTGCATTCATATGTAATACAACAACAACGATGCCAATACTGCAACTCATCTTTAAACTCATATTCAATTGTAAGGGACCAATTTGAACAAAACAAAAATGGACCTTAGACCTCTTTTTCCGTCGATTTAATCAATGAATTTTTATTTTCCCAGGTTATTAGATCGGCTGATCTATTCACCATCGCACTGAGTTTACAGGTCCTGATGAGAGCCCCATGATTGAAGGGGTTTTGAAACGCGTAGACCTTGATATCTGGCCATAAGAATTACGAAGCCATTCAAAAAGTGTTGAACACAGTGACAACTTTGTTTAGTATTGTTTCTGTGGCCTATATGAAAAGAATTTTATAAAATTGGAATCTAGTTTTGTTGAATTAAGTTTATGTATGTTTTGAATGCGTGAGATGAATGCGAATAAATGACATATGTATGAATAAAATGCATGGAGTGAAAAAGAATGTTGTAGTATGAAACTTGTATGCATTTAGAGCTTTTTGAGGTTTGATCAATTTCTAAAATGGAAGGTGTTGAGAATGAAAATAGAAAATTAAAATTCATTGATTAAATCGACGGAAAAAGAGGTCTAAGGTCCATTTTTGTTTTGTTCAAATTGGTCCCTCACAATTGAATACGAGTTTAAAGATGAGTTGCAGTATTGGCATCGTTATTGTTGTATTATGTTAGAGGCTCAGCTTTACTGCCTTCAGCCTAAACCCAGTTTTGTTATTGGTGCATTCATATGTAAGCAAGTAGTATTCATCCACTCTGCGATGGTGGATAGTCCCTTGTGAAAGTTGGCCAAGTTTGAGAAGTGATTGCCAGAAAAGTAGAACACGCAGTGAATGCAGATCTGCAGCTTCAAACAGCTAGTATGCTTTACATGTATACACTGCTCATGGTGCAGGTGTGAGCCCATGCTTGCATAATGTACAGCACATCTGCTGTAACAAGGCGCACTGTCCCAGTCTGTGCCCGGTGCACCGTGTTAAGAGTGCGCTGTGGCACAGGGCAGGACAGTTCACCCCCTCTTTAATAGGGCCACTGGAGTGAATGCTCAGAATACCATGAAGCTTAAATGATCCCACATTGTTGTAGAGTGCTTGGGTAACACACCTATTCTGACACTGCACACCTATGCACCTCTAGCGCTGACAAAAGGCATCTGCCACATGCAAGCATGGAGCAGTCACTCCACGGCCCTCACAGCACGAATCTTCCACAGAAACACAATGTCAAAAGCATCAACTACTTTTTCTGCAGCTCTCCCTGTGCCTCACACATTCTTTCTACTGCAGAGATCTGGAGTTATGCCATATAAAGATCAGTAATCCAACTGGTCCAGGTATTTATATGCAAGACATACACAGAACACACTACACATAAAAACAGCAATCGCTGTTGAAATGTGTACACAGCTCTTCAGGGTGAAGGCAAACCATAAGGTTCAATATAAATTGCACGCATAGAAAAAACCTGGACAAGAAATGTGAGCACTGGCTCAGCATTTATGGTATTATGCTTAGTTTTCAGAGGATAGGCCCGTACTGATGTTTTGACTTTCACGGATTAGCTGCACAAACACAATACATCAGCGAGGGGGGCTTGTCAGACACAGATAAGCACCCCTCCTCACACGTCTCACTGTTTCAGACTGATTTAACAGTTTTCTCTCGTCTTGTACAGTAGGCCTTTGATCTGAAATGTGTTTGCTTTTTGGTAACAGAGAATAATGCATGGGACTATTCATCTAGAACTCAACTGATGATGGTGCAGCAGCATCAGGCATGCTTAAGTTTGTCAATCATCTTGCGTCCATCCAGCAACAGATGAGCCACAATTGTGAACAACTGAATGCTAGCAAAGCCGAGCTTCTGTTATTGGGTAATAACACCTCTTACTGGGACAGTACTCTTTGGTCAATGAACTTAGTATCACCACCAACCCCTGTGGCAACGATAAAACCTCTTGAAGCCATACCAGACCACAAGCTCTCCATGTCGGCTCAGGTCAAGATGTTCACCCTTTGGCTCCCGAGCCTTTTATTCCTAGAATAACGCATGCACTGGTGGTCAATATTTGTGTACCTTCCAAAACAAGACTTCTGAAACAGATTGTATTTAGGGCTCTCTGGTTACTCTGTGGCAATACTGAAACGATTCAGAAGTTTGAAGTCAGGACTGACTAGTTCACTTGCCAGGGTTCACCTAGCTAGGTTATCTATCTATAAGAAGCACAAAGCGGTCTACAATGGCTCCCTACAAAACAATGTGTACACTTTAAGTACACTTTAAGTAACTCTGCGTAGTTCACCGGGCATTTTATGGCTCCAACATATTTGAACTTATCTTCCTGCTGAAGAAGTATGTTCCAACCTGTGTCGTGTGATCAGCAAACCAGCTTATCCTTCATATCCTCTGGATAAAGAAAGAACAAATTAGTGACCAGTAGTCTCACTATCTGGTGCCTTTGCTGAGGAGCATCCTGCCTGACAAGCTCAAGAAAATAGATATCCATATTGGATTCTACAAACCTTCCTTTTTTGTGAGTCAGTCTCCTTTGTTCTAGCACAGTTTTCCGTCTTTTGTTCCTTTCTGTTCTCCAGTGTCCTAAGACCATTCCAGTTCGATGTGTGCTCAATAAATTAAATTGAAAAAATTGAATGTTTTGAAGCGGACGATGCAAATAGGTTCATAGTTGGCATACAAATGTCCAGATATTTTAAGGCCTTTGGTTTTGTCTAGATATAATTTGAGCCCTCTTCCGACATCCAGCATATGAAGAGCTGGAAATGGAGTGCACCTACTTATTTGCAGTGCTACCACACTACTGTCTAGGCGTCCACTTCATCCCCTGATCAAACTCCTTTAAACTGAACCCTCCGCTAGGGCAAAAACGGGTTGTCTCATCTCTGACCCTATCTTGATACACTGAGGTACGCGTCAGGGATATCTGTTGTCCCCATTACTCTTTTCTTTATCAATAGACCCGATGACACATATCCTGTGTATGCAGGGCCATTTATGGGGTATACCGCTCAGTGACAGAACTCATTCAGTCTCACTCTACACAGACGATATGCTCCTCTACCTGAGGGACATCCACAACATTCCGGGAGGCAGAGCGCGGGCACTCTATCAAATTGCACGTACATGAGGCCTCAAAGTCAACTGGGCTAAATCTCGTCTCTTCCTTTTGGCTAACATGACGTAAAATCATTGGCACCCTCCTACCCTGGCAGCCTGTTGGGTTCCGCTATTTGATTTTAAGATTATACTACACTTCTGCGGACCTCCTCAATGGCAATCTACGCGTGTGTTGGCCTCACTGTGCTCACAGATGGCTTTCTGGCGGACTCCACCACTTTCAGTGGCAGGCCGCATTGCCCTTACGAAGACGGCGATGTTGCCATGCATCCAGTATTTCTCTGCAAATCTACCCCTCTATGTCACTGAGCCCTTCTTTTGTTCGCTCAACCAACAGACAGGAAACTTTATCTGGCATGCTACGTGGCGTAGGGTTGCGCTTACCAACCTCTACCTCTCGTCGAAGCAGGGCAGTTTCGGCGGCTCAAATTTTGAACACTACTATCTGGTGTCGCAACTACAGTGGGTGGCCAGATGGTTATCAGGCTGCTGGCTGAACGACACAGCGACAAGGTCCCCCACCCGTAGGAAATAAGACGTCTAGTACGCCACTTTAACCCATTCACTAAAACAGCACCACCCCACTACGGTCTTCTAAAAGTGGCATATCGTTATTACCAGAGGAGGCTCTAACTCACCCGTTCAATGACACCGTAGCTTCGGCATTCCCATTGCGTGGTACACCCCTTGGGGTGCCGATTACTCCCTCACCAGAGACGGCCCCTTGGCACGCAGCGGGAATCGATAGTTTGAGAGATCTTCATGGGAAAGATGTTCTCCTTCCATTGGAGGATCTCATTGCAGATGCTGGACAACACCCATGCCAATTTCTATTGCGCAACTCCCTTATCTGTTCATTGGGGGAGCACTCATGGCACAATTCAGAAAGCACTCATGGCACACCTAACAATCCAATATCTACAGGGCATGGGGGCGGGATGTCTTTAAATAAAACGGTTCGCTAGCTCCTTACTGACACGCTGCTGTGCCTCTCACTCAATTGCGATGCTATTGGGACTGTGAGCTGGGCCACCCTTGTTTGGATAAGGAATGGCAAAACATTCTGGAATATCTGGCCTTGGTGTCTTGCAATGCACACTTCAAATTAATTCAATACTATATACTACACAGGGCATACCTCATCCAGACAAAATCATCTGCTACTTCCACCGTACGTACGCAGCCTGCCCCGCTGCCTCTTGATAAATGCTGATTTCCTACATATGTTCTGGTCGTGCCCCACGCTTGCCCTGTATTGGCTTGGTGGCAGGAATCTCCTGGCCCGCCGTACAAGGAACACCTCACAGGCATATATGGGAGGTGTGCCTACTGGGCATGTTCCACAGCACCAAAAAGAATAGACAGACTGCTTGGTTCCTAGACCTGGCTAAACGGTTGATCACCCGCAGATGGTAGTCACACACACACACCCCGAAACTCATTGTCTGGGTGCATTCCATGGAGGACTTGGCTCATGCAGAGAGAACTGCCTTACACCAGGATGATATCAGGTGCCTGCATAAATACCCTATCTCTAACTGTTGCGATACTCTGCTCAATGAGCTACAATCTTCCCAGAAAGATGCTAATCATCCCCCATGAAGCCAGAGAATCTTATAACTACATGTGATTCTAGGTATCATCAAACAGGCACACCGACCTCTGAAAGTAGATGCCCCTGGTAACATACATTTTCGTGCCTTAAACGGTATTGGTTCTCCCAATGCACTATGTGGGTGTAGGCTACTTTTACTGTTTGTAGTTGAGACATGTTCTATCTTTTTATTCCAACAGCACTCATACTTTTGATAATTTACTGCAGAAGTCTGTGTAGGTCTATTAACTGGTGTACTGCCACCTCTATGCTTATTGCTGCACAAATACTTGGCAGGTACTCAATAATGCTATGGTAAAATGTCAGTTAGGTGAGTGGAAGTTTTTTTTGTTTTTTTTTTAAACAAAGAGCTGGAAAAGAAAGATATATATATATTTTTAAAAAAAAGGATGGTATGGAATTTTAACTTGGTCTGAATCTACTTTGGGAAGAAAATATGAACAAGTTCTCTTGAACGCCCTATTCTTAGGGAACACTTTGTCTGGTTTATAATAGAGAATACAACTTGTACTTCAAAAACTTCATGGAAACTAGAAAGACCGCCTTCCAAGATAATTATTGTAATGAAGCTTTATAGAAAGATTCAAAGGGTGTATCAAAAAGCTTTGAGGAGACTATGTTCAGATCCCAAGGAGAAGATGGCATCCTAAGAGAATGCAGCCCTGATTTTACCAAATATAGCAAGTAAGTGAAAAAAATGTTCTTCCTGGCAATTTGTAGGGCCAAGGTTCTTTAGCATTTACTATATGCAGAATCTCCATTTGAAGGAGTAAGGTGCACTGGTGGTACACAGAATACACTCTTACAGCAGGTTTCCACGCCCATACTGGATGTGATCAGGCCGCCAAATTCGTCATGGTTTTATGTGTGTTAGTTTTATCAGTACTAATGAGATAAGGAAAAAAGATGGAAAAGAGTAGGAAAGATTTCCTGACCAATTAATCAATATAGCATTTGCCTTAATCCTTGTTTACTAGTATGTAGAGGTGAAGTTAGTACATTTACTGTTTTCTACAACTGCGAGTAAGTCTATTTGTGGGAAATCCCACTCCCTTAACATGCTGTGTAGAACTACTCTGTCATTGAGCACTCACATGAGGTTTTCATGGAAGGTTCTGCTGAGGAAGTCTACTTCTGCAATGTCTGTTCCTGGAAAATGGACTACTGTGACCTCTAGTTTTCTGCCTAACTACTATTTCCAGATGTTATGTTTTTTTTGTTTAACTTTGTTTTTATTGTTTTTCACCACATTTGCAGTTTACGGTGTACCTTCTTTTTGATCAATAGTATCAATACTGTTCAGATCATAACTTTACAGAGATAGAACACTCATTATCAGCTGACACTTTGGACTGTTACACCTGTTATAGTCTGCTTGCGTCTATTACTGTTCTAGTATCGTAGCATACTGAGATAACCTATATAACAACATACCATGGAACGTTGGAACCCACCACCTAGAGCATTTACAATAGAATTATACTTTTCCCCGTGTGCCACCCCCACGACTTCCCCCTCTGCCCGTGCACTCCACCCAGCAAGTATTTTTGTCTGTGGAGTGTGTTCACCCAGTCTCCCATTCCGTTCAATGTGTAATAGCTATTGTTCAGATGGTGTACCCTTTTCTTATGTGGGGGCTAAGTATATACATGGGAAGGAAGACAGAGAGGACCTTCATGGGCCGTGCAGAGCGGTAAGGACACGGTGCTGAACCCTGTCCTACGTTCCCTTGGTTATGTGTCAGCTGCACTCTCATGTCCGTCAACATTCATTAGTGTACCCGGCGGCGACTGCCAGTGGTCGCGCCAAGCTGCGCGAAAGTCTGAGAGAATCGCATCCCACACTGCCGCTATCGGCTGTTTACGCAGCCCTCTGGCGTCTTCTTGATGAAGAGCCACACTTTCCACTTGTGCCCAGCATAGCAGGGATTGGTACCAGGCTACAGCTACCGTGGGGATAGGAGATTTCCATCAGCGCGTGAGCAGCCGTTTGGCGACTATGAATCCCAGATCTATGTACCTGGAGGTCACCTTGTGCCCTTTGGATCTGGGGTACAGCCCCAAAATGCACTGCTCCCACGTCCACTCCAGCTCCCGTTCCGTGCACCAATCTAAACAGCTGGTGACCGCGCCCCAGTATGCCTGAATGGCAGTGCAGGTCCACAACATGTGCAGCAGGTCTGCATTTACTTCATCACATCTTGTGCATTTGGCGTCAGTGTGACCAAAATAACTATTTATCCGTTCCGGTGTCAATTAAGCTCTATTTATGATGTAATATTGCATGAGCCTGAATCGGACGTTCAGAGCTATACGCACCGGACTTTTGAGAATGTGTTCCCAGTCCCGGTCTGTGGTGAGCTGCTGCAGGTCCACATCCCATCGGGCACGGAGGGAGAGCAGCTGCGGCGCTGTGTGCATGTGGAGAGATTCCGCAAACCACTTTGTTAAGTGCCGGCCAGTGCCCAGTTTGTGCAAATATTGTACAGTTAAATGGGTAGCAGGTTCCTGCATTTTATCCCCCCACATTGCGCTAAGGGAATGAACTATTGCGGTATGCAGCAGGACTTGACCCTGCGGCAACTCCGAGCTCTCGGCTAGGTCCGCAAATGGGAGAAGCAGCCCGTCGACATATAGATCAGTCAGCGTCTGCACCCTGGCTTCTTTCCAGATGTTATGTTAACTACTTTTTCTAAACTGCTTCTACATCTAAAGGTTTCTTTGTACTAAGAGAAGAGCAGCCACGCAAAAATTTTAGCTAGAAGAACTCTTCAGAATATTGAGAGCTAAGCCAAGTTTCAGCGCTTTACAAAAAGATAGAACAACTTGATTAGCCTTTTGGAATTGAGGAAAAGAATGACAGTACAAGAGTGCAGATGGAGAACGACTAGCCTCACAGAATCTGGAAGCAGTGGACCACTTTTTGAATTTGAATTAGCGCAATCTGTAGACAAGAGTCTTTGCAATGCAATCCCTGGAGACATGCTCCCCCAAAAACGATCAGGAGTCAGAATTTTACTGGCCTATACATTTCAATAGGGTGTGGTGGCCCAGAAGAGGGTTAAGGAAGGTCTTTGTGTTATGATGAATGGTACCTACCAATGGACAGCCTCTGTCACTGGATTTGTTTATGTTCCGAAACAAGGATATGAGGAGTTCCTCCGTTAGTCTCTTCAGAGAATGATGACATTCACAACTGTGCAACTGGCCCGCTATCTGTGTGTTTGTGGGGTGGTATATGAGTCTTGTAACATGCCTTCAGTAAGACAAATCTCAGCAGGGTCACTGCTGTCACTTCACTGGTGGGAATCAAAGAGCTTGAAGAGATGGGAATAATAGATACCTGGTGGTACAGATCACCCATCCATATCAACTATACAGATGTTGGCCACCCACGACCCAAATTCAGGAACTTTACAGATAAAGATTATTCTGATTAATAAAAAAGGTAGGTTAAGTTTCACACCTGCTCCCGGAAACCCCCCTTTCGGTGGCGTATGTCCCCTTGGCACCTACGGGACCCAGCATACCAGGATATGCTCCACAAAGCGGTCACTACATATCTGGCAGATAACTGCCCCACTGCCCCCCTCTCGGACTATTTTGTGCGAAGCCCTTAAACCGACAATCCACGGTACCGAAATCAGCTATCGCGCTAATGAAAAGAGGGTTCAGACGGGAGCAGTTGGAGGCTCTGGAGTCTCACCAAGCGACATTGGCCTCCCAGCTTAATATTTATCCCAGCCCTACTATTCGACAGAACCTGCTGCAGGCGTAACAGGATCTCAGGCAGCATCTTATGGACGAAGCTAAGGAGATCTGGGAGGCGTCACAGCACCAGATTTATCAATGGGGCGATAAGTCCAGCAAGATGCTCCATAGACTGTCAGGCGGATTCGTCCCCGGCGGTTACACCTGCTATTCGTGGCATAGACGGGTCCCTGCACACAACACTGCAGGGTGTCGCTGCAGAATTCGCGAGGCACTTTACAACCCTCTATACACGGCAAGACCAAATTTCAACCAAACTTATAGCCAAATTTCTCGTGGACCTCCCCCCCCCCCCCCCGATAACTCCCTGATCATCTCCGTGAACAACTAGACGCTCCTATTACAGCAAATGAGCTGACCGGGGCCCTAAACGCGCTTCATCCTGATCGTGCTTCCGGGCCTAATGGGTTCCCAATGGAATTCCTGAGGCCGAATGTACACACTTTGGGGCCTGCTGGCGACCATCCAGGAGGCCACGGAACTCGATATTCTGCCTAGGGACTGGCGACATTCAGAAATCGTGCTATTCCTTAAGCCCGGCCGACCCTTTCTCTTATCGCCCCATTTCTCTTATAAACTTTGAACCTAAATTGTTGGGGAAAGTGTTAGCTGATCGCCTGCGTAGCTGTATCCCTGACCTGATCCATCCCAATCAGTTGGGTTTTATGCCGCACAGGGCCACCCGTCACAATATTCAACCTGTCCATAATGCCAAGGCGGCGGCCCCAGCGCTAGGCCGGCCAGCCGCCCTGCCCCTCGCCGATATCGAAAAAGCATTCGACTCTGAGCTGGGTGTATTTATTTCAGCTACTCGAGGCGATAAACTTTCGGCCCCGCTTCTTGGCATACACACGCCTGCTATACACAGAACTGACAGCGTCAGTCCGTGTCGCGGGACACTGCTCCCAGCCTTTTTCTATCCAGCGAGGTACTCGTCAGGGCTGCCCCCTGTCCCCATTATTGTTTGTTCTCGCAATTGAGCCCCTGGCGGCGTGGGTCAGGAGCGACCCAGTCCTTCAGGGGTTTGACTGGTCCCGGTCGCGCTCAGACCGTATAGCATTATACGAAGACGATGTCCTCTTTTTCATGACGGATCCCTGGTATTCGAGACCTCGCATATTGGAAATCCTCAGGGTGTTCGGGGGGACTACGGGCCTTCACACTAACCCCGCCAAATCTATATTATTCCCGGTGTGCGGACATCAAGGTCGTGATGCCTGGGCTTCACAACTGTCCCGGGCGACAGATGGCTTCAAATATCTCGGCATCTATATCTGCCCGTGTCCAAAGGTCTCCTGGGCGCGCAATATTACTCCACTACTAGCAAGCCTCAACAGTGAAACAGCGAAACAGCTATTTGGTCTTTTCTCCCTATACGGCGATCCGCTATTTTTAAGATGGTGTTGCTGCCCCGATCCTGTACCGCCTCCAGAACTTCCCATACCCCATTCCATGCTCATGGTTCGCGCAAGTCGCAGCCATACAGAATAGATTTCTGTGGAACGGTGGGGCTGTTAGAGTGGCGCTCCGTACCTGTACGCGATCCATGTATTTCGGAGGGATTGCAGCAGCAGATATCTATGCCTATTACGTAGCATCTCACATCCTGGTAATAAACGAATGGCGGTATAACTCCCCCACAGATCCAGCATATTCGTCTGAACATGCTGCAATGGACCAAGTCCCTCTCCTTCACCTGTTATACAGCTCCCCTCGCCTTGAGCACTTGCCGCCAGCAGGCAGGGTGGTGATACAGCTATGGCGTGCTAAGACCCGACAGATGAGCTGGCAGGGGACACGTTTTCAACTGACTCCCTTATTGCAGGGCACATATCTCCGCCCCATGACGACCTTGAAAGGGATCGGGGGTGGGATCGCATGGGGATTTCGACCCTCTGGGATGTACTAAGTGGTACCACAATGAAGTCATTTCAACAATTACAGACTGATTTTGATTTACAAAAATCACAATTTTACTAATTCCTCCGACATGCACTTACCCCTCAGATCCGTACATTAGAGACCCTCTCCGAGTTTTAGCCTCTAGAGGGCCAATTGCTTATGGGAGATCTCGGACTTCACAAGATCAAATATATCAGACGCTGACAACCAATTCGCCTACCACACTAGACAAGACACGACTTGCATGGCAGGCTGATATACCAGAACTGACAGATGACGATTTGGCTGAAGCCATCGCTAGCCCAAGGGGCGCGGCAGTTTCCGTGCGCAATCGGCTCATCCAAATCAAGTATCTACACCACACATGCTTTACTAGGGTTTGATTGTGGCAGATGGGTGTTATCCAATCCCCCACATGTCTGAGGTGCGGACATTGCTACACACAGTCTGGAGCTGCTCGGCATTACAGCCCTTTTGGCGTAGGATCAGATCATGCCTCAACGAGGTGCTGTCGTGGGACATCCCACTAGATCCATGACTCTTCCTGTTACACTCGACAGATGATATCGTGGGGGAATAGGTACAAACAGCACCTATTGTTTCTGGCCCTCACCGTGGCCAAGAGGGACATAGCGTAAATGTGGAAGGCGATATCTCTCCCGACTCTGGGTAAATGGAAAACTGAGCTAGATAAATGTATGGGGGCTGAGATTGCTGTTTTTGAGGCCTGAGGGTGCCCTGCGAAACATCGCAAGATATGGACTCGATGGGCAGACTATCGTGGAATCGACTTCCCCCCCTTTGCCCGAGGTGGACCCCTGAGAATGGCCCTGTTTTTCTTGAGCTTCATTATTCCCAATGTATGTCTGAAAAAGGTTGTACTGCCATGTTTTATAATGCACGTTGCAACTGATGCACCATTTGCACAAAGGTGGAGATCGGAAACTGTCTGTATGTTATCTGTTTATTACACCTGCATGTTTAGTGGGTGTTGTTACAAGTCAGAAAAATGGTTGTTGGTGCAAATTATCCTTTTGCCTTCCATGTTTGGCGGGGCTGTGGCCCCTACGTATTGCAAAATAACCAAATAAAATTTGTTGTTAAAATTTTTTTAGATTAGAGTCCATTGTCCCCGACTGACCACAGAATTAGTAGGACTGGGGTAGAACGGTCACTTAGTGGTTGTGTAACTCCCTCCTGGAAGACCTCATAAGGTGAAATATAAGGCAGTATATCGAAGAAAATTTGATCACAAACAAGATTGAAGAGGTGTGGAAGGAAATAGTGTAGGATGGCCTGAAGGTAGTGTGTGAGTCAGTGCCTTGAGACCCTTACGGGTGAGTAGTGCGCTCAATAAATCCCTGATTGAGTCAGTGAGACTTAAGCACAATAAGGAGAAAATAGCTAAAAATTATCAAGGGGGTGGAGTTAGAAATATTAGACTGCTAAGAAGTTTTAGCAATTATTATGCACTGCTGAACCCACCCAAGAAGGGTGTAGGCTTGGACCGCTTTTCAGTGTTAACAGCAAAGAGAGACGCTCTGGATGCTCCATTCTTTAATCAGGAGGTGCTGCGAATTATCCGTCGTATAAAGACAGAGAAGACTGCCGGACCTGATGGATACATGACAGATACATGTCAGACTTTTACAGAGCCTTTGCACAATAGCTATTGTAGATATTAATGGAGCTAAACATATGATGATATCAAAGGTCAGAAAACCACTCCCCCATGCCTCTAACGCCCCACAGGAAGGTACTGTTTTGAGACTCACACATAAGGCGAGTTGTGTATGGGAAGATGTATCCGGTTGGAAGACAACATTTCTTACCTTAGGTTATTTGTGGTCAGTACATAATCTTCACATAGATTCTTCATTGCGCTCACCCATGTATTATTGCTGTGATTGATAAGATCTTCAGCCATGCAAACATGTTACATCCTATTTTGGTTGCTGTGATTGATGCCCACTTGGCTCATCTCCTCACACAAGTGTGCCAATCAGCACCTAAAATACGCTAATGTCACCATGTGCAGTATGTGCGTCAGAGCTGTCACAGGGGGGTGTTGCCTCCTTTATCCTGGGACGTAGCACCATACAAATGAGGAAGCCCTGTGAGTCCAAGCTGTATTACATATAAAAGCGTGATGGCAAAGAATCTGTCAGAAGGTGCACTAGTTGTGCTTTAAATGCAAGAAGAGCAAAGTTAGGGGCCACCCCGAGAGCTGCCTTTGGGAAGAGGAAAAAGGGGTCCCAAGCAACAGCCCAGGCATCCTTCTTTTGGCAGCTTCAATCAGGTGCAAAAAGCACCTGCAGCTTTGAAACTAAGCCGGGTCTCTGCCTGCAGTGAAAGGCAGATCAGCAGTTATAAACAGACCCTCAGACCTACACGATAAATAGCACATTTGCTGTAACAAGGTGCACTGTCCCAGTGGTGGACGGCGCAGAGTTAAGAATGCATTACAGCACCCTTTCTTTAATATGGCCACTGGTGTAACTTCGCAGAATACAATGATGCTTTAATTGTTCCATCTCATCCTAGAATGCCTGGATACAGAAACCTATTTTGATATTGCTGACCTAGAAACCTCTAGGGCTGACAGAGTGTATCGGTCATATGCAAGCACTGCTAAGGGGGCTGACTTAGCATCGCACTGCCATACGGTTCTGAAGAGCGATTGCTGGGGAAAAGTTATCCGGATTAGTCTGATGCCTGAACGGTATTCATATGATGAGGCATTGGAAGGAAGATTTATTCATTACAGTCTCACTATCATATATTAAAGACAGACCAGATAAGATGAAGAAACCTTATGGTTTCTTGTTTGGGGAGAACAGAGGCGATCAAGAAGGATGTTCACATTACAATATGATAACTACACGTCTGTTTGAACAGGAAGGAACCCTGCATGGTCAACAGACACGCATCCCGGCCAGAGTGCCTGATTGCTTGTGAAACTGGCATCATGGCTTATTTTGATCCTGGCTTAATCTCATCTAGTGTTGCAGAGGTCTGTCCCTGATAATGTGAGAACCAGAAACTGTTCTCTACAGTCTATGCCATGGATGTATCACATATAGTGGTGGTGGCAAGGTACTGCATTTTGTTAACTAGTAAGTAATATGACAATACCTTATTCTCAGTGTGAAGAAGAGTCGAGCCTACTGGCTTCTCTCATATAAAATAATGGTGTTGTGCGAGACCGAGAACCTTGCTCTAACATTCTGTGTGTCAAGTGCTTGTATATGCAGAGAGAGTGTAGCAAATTTATGGTAGGAGACCCTGTATTGTGTGGAACGGAGTATTGAGGTCAGCAGGATCCAATTTGGATGCCCTTGGTTAAGCATGGCAAAATATGGAGGGTAAGGAACGCCTCTCCTAAAGGTGAAAATGTATTGGCTGCATTCCTGTGATTAGAAGATGAAGACACTGAAGTGAAGGAGGACGGAGACAGGGCCTCCCTCAGAAATTCAATGAGGTCCTTGTTAGGAAATGGCTGCTCATTAGTTCTTCCTTAGCACTGCCAGTTTGTAGAAGGTAAAGGTGTGGGACGGAACTAAAATGTTTGTGTCGTTCTAGGTAGAGCCTGCCCTCTTGTCTATCCATGATTACTGATTCAGGGAGGCTGAGATCTCCCTGTGCCATTGTTTTGCATATTTCTGCTTGGAGAACACCCTGTTGCTACCTGCTGCAAGAGCTATCATCTACCACAAAGGCTGTCTCTGAGAAACATCAAATACACAAAAGGTGATCGAAAGAATGCTTGCAATAAGTCTACCCTCTTGCGACCACTGGAGTAGCATTCCAACCCACATTTCTTTTACCTGATATGCCACCTCAGATTTGACCCAGCCATATACAAAATCAGTATTGGTCCTGCTCCAATAGGAAACGTCCGCCTGAACTGCCATAGCAGGTCCTTTCTGAACCATAACACAAGTACCCCAAGACCGGTTTTGGAGTGACTGTGCCTCTTCAGTCAGGTGTAGCTTGGATTCAGTGACACAGTAAGCAAAGGTCTGCATAAGGCAGGCTATGTTGGTTTTCATAAGGCAAGCATTTGTCTAGAGTGGCACAGTTGGCGAAAAAAGATGACCTGGAAAGGTACACTGAGTGATTGCAGGTGTTTAGACATTTTTTATTAAGCATTCCTCCCATCAACTTTTGTGTGGCTGATGTGTTTGAGGAACAGTCAGAAAATTAAATTTGAAAGAGAACCAACCTAAAATGGTTTTGAAGCCACATCAGCTTCACATTCAGTATGAATAAAAATGGGATCTAAACCAACCCACTTTTAATTCAGCCCCGTATGTGAGAATTGGTGATTCATTTCATGAGGGAGCAAGGGCTAAAGTAATTTCCTTAGAGTACAGAGTGTTTTCATGTACCTGATGCTGAGAAATATTACTACTCACAGGTGTAGCACTCTGGATCTCAGTCACTAGGGAAGCTAGGCAGAATCAGAGATTTGCCTGTCTGTGCCCGTCTGTGACCCGACCGCGACCAGCGGCAGGGACCCTGGTCTCCTGACCCCCCTGCGGCTACGACCCCAACACTCTCCACACACTCAACCACAGACGTAGCATGATTGCCAGCTCTCGACGCCTAGCAACACCCAAGGCCCGATCTCCTGCGGACACTTCCACTGTACCTTCACCCACCTCTGGACCCTTGCAACAATCCTCCCTGGATGCCGGCACACACAAACCACTAAGCTGCATCCTCCTCAAAGTACGCTCCCTGCACAGACACGCTGTAGAAATCTGGGACCCCCTCAACACTCACATGCCCGAAGTCACCTTCCTCACAGAGACCTGGACCAACGCCGGCTCCACACCAGACATCGCAACTGCCATCCCCGACGGATACAAGATCCTGAGAGAAGACCGTCCCAACTGCCCAGGAGGAGGCCTCGCCATCACTCCACAAAAGCTCCCTCCGATTGATAACCACCGACTTGGACGACGCCTCACCCCCATGGAACACATCCACTTCCAGATCTAGCCCAACCCCAGAATGGCGCTCCATGGAACACTTGCCTACAGACCACCTGGCCCCAGCATCTCTTTCACCAACGTCATCGCTGACCTCATCGCACCCCACTCCTGCGCCTCCACAGACTACATACTACTCGGAGACCTGAACTTCTACCTAGACAACCACAGCACCCCCAACACCACCGCCCTCCTAGAGAACTTCTCCAACATAGGGTTGAAGCAACTTGTCTCTGCCCTCACTCACACAGCAGGACACACACTCGAACCCATCTTTTTCAGCCACACCATGGAACTGCTCTGGACTGACCGCCACTGACTTCATTTCTCCTTTACGAAACCCACCGCACACAAGCACGTACGCCGCCTCCCACGCAGAATCAGGAACAAAGTCTCCGAAGAACACCTCACCTCCACCCTCACCTGCACGACACCCCCCAACTATGACACAGTGGCAAACAACCTCCACCAATGGATTGCCAAATGCGCCAACACTCTCACCCCCCTCCAGAACACCACGAGACGACACAACAAAAAAAGCTAATTGGTTCACTGCGGCTCTCCAAGAACTCCTGCCGACGACTGGACAAGACGTGGAGAAACAGCAAAACTCCAGAAGCATGCTCCGCCTACAAAACAGCCACCACGGCACACCACCAACTCATCAAATCCACAAAGAAAAACATATTCCAAGACAGAATCCTCTCCAACTCCAAGGAACCTTTCGTCATCATATAGGAATTTGCAAAATCCAACAGTGAAACAACTGATGTCCCACCCTCCAAAGACCTCTGCAATAGATTCAGCTCCATCTCTCACCTCAAGATCAAGATGCTCTACGACAACTTCGAAGACTAAGACCTCTGCGCCACCACAATTCCCACCCCCAGCGACTCCACCCAACAGACCCTTCTCACCTGGACCCCACTCACGAGAGAAGACACCCTAAAGACCATGAAGAGCATCCACTCCAGAGCACCTTCTGACCCCTGCCCACCACACCCTTAAAGAAGCCCTCCGGCCCTTAAGAACTTCAGGCCCATCTCATTGCTTCCATTTGCAGCCAAAGTCCTCAAAAAGGCCACCAACACCCAGCTAACACACTTAATCGAAACCAACAACATCCTAGACAACTCTCAATCCGGATTCCGCAGCAACCACAGCACTGAGACCGCCCTCCTCGCCGCTACGGACATCCAAGCCCTCCTCGATGAAGGCCAAATAGCAGCCCTCATCCTCCTAGACCTATCAGCAGCCTTCGGCACCATCTCCCACCGCACACTAGCTACCAGACTCCACAACGTCAGCATCCAAGGAAAGGCCCCAGACTGGTTACGATCATTCTTCTCAGGCAGAACACAGAGAATAAGACTCCCATCCTTCCTCTCAGAACCGACAGAGATCAGATGTGGAGTACCCCAAGGATCCTCCTTCAGCCCCACCCTCTTCAACGTCTAAATGGCCCCCCTCGCAAACATCATCAGAAACCACGGGCTCAACATCATCTCCTATGCCGATGACACCCAGTTCATCCTCTCCCTCACCAAGGAAACCAACATCACCAGGCACAATTCCCAAGAGGGGATGAAAGCCATCGCAACCTGGATGAGGAACAGCTGCCTGAAACTCAACTCGGAGAAAACAGAAGTCCTCATCCTCGGCTCCACCCCCTCCACATGATACTACACCTGGTGGCCCCCCTCCCTCAGAAATACACCCACCCCAACGGACCATGCATGTAACCTCGGCAACATACTGGACTCATCACCATGAATCGCCAGATCAACGCCATCTCCTCTGCATGCTTCAACACCCTCCGCATACTACGCAAGACATTCAAGTGGATCCCCCCCTCCCCAACTCCAGGAAAACCGTCACTCACGCACTCATCACCAGCAGACTGGACTACGGCAACGCCCACAATGTCGGAATCAACAAAAAAATCCACCACAAACTCGGCCAGAACGCCGCAGTCAGACTAATCCTCAATATCCCACACACAACCACATCACCAAACACCTCTGCAACCTCCACTGGCTCCCCGTCGAAAGAAGAATAGCTTTCAAGCTGCTTAGGCACACCTACAAGGCCCTCTCCAACACCGGACCCCAATACCTCAATGGCTGTATCTCCTTCCATGCCCCCAAGAGAAACCTACGCTTAGCCGACCTCTCCTTAGCCACCGTCCCAAGCTTCTACAGGACCAGAGCAGGTGGAAGGTTCTCCTCCTACCTCGCAGCCAAGACCCGGAACCAACTCCTCCTTCGCCTCCGGCGAAGCCCAACACTGCACCAATTTAGGAAGAACCTCAAGATCTGGCTCTTCGAATGACCCCAAACGGAACTGCTCACATTCACCCCCAGCGCCTTGAAACCCTAACGGGTGAGTAGTGCGCTTTACAAAACCCGGATTGATTGAATGATTGATTGATGATTTTAGAAATTTGATCCAGGCCTTCTTCCAATGACATCTTCCAGATTTACAAAGTCTTGACTAGTCAATAAAAGAAGAATAAGCTTTGATTTCAAGTGCTATCAGTAAGATGGTTAGAAAATGCTATTCAAAATCACGTACTGAACTGCCTGTATTTACTAGCTAGGTCTTGCACTGACACATATAGAGAGGGTTTGGTAAAATGAGGTTACTCATAAATTCCTAGTGGTAACCAGCTTTTAGAATGGCATCCTCACTAGGTCAGACTGGCGACAGATTTGGCTTAGTGAGGTACCCAGAGGTGATTTAGCACAGTTGCTCTTGGGAATCAACTTATCGTCTTCACTCAACACTGGGAATCCTACTTTCCTATTAAGGAGTCACTGCAAAACAAGTTTTGTTATCAATGGACAGCTATGGGGCCATCCATAGAAATGTGGCTACAAAGAGTCTGGCACTCACTGTGGTGTAAAAAGCTGGAATATTGTGCACAAAAGAGTAAAACACAGTTTAAAAAAATGTGAATCGAAATGATTGCAAGGAAATGATTTGTCCCAAATAAAGAATGCTGAACATCTTGGCCGGCAACTTGAAATTATCAATTTAATTTGTTCCTCTCATCAAGGCTTCAAGAATGTTTCTAGAAAAAAAGGCAAGTTCAGAAATGCTTTTGAAGGGCTTTATCGTCCTATGCCAGATATCCAACAAACACGATATGATACAAAATTGGAGGATTACCCGGTTGTAATCAATCATCCCTTTACTAAGAGTCTCTTGAAAACATTCTGTGTTATCTCTTGAGAGAGTTTCAGCAAAACAGAGCAAGGACTCATGTAGTACATGTCGTATTTTATTTTTAAGGGGTAGTTGTGTCACAGACTTTTTTGCCAAATAATTCTAGTCTCCTGCCCTTTGTTTAGAGGTAAGGGCGTGTCTTCCTCGCTTATGGAAACAATCACTGGTCCGCTTGAGGATGTGCCCTTAAGAATACATGTTACTTACCCACCTCTCCTCCGCACCCGAATCGTGTACTCATTGTCCCCCGAGCAGGATTAGATCCCCTAAGGCCCTGAAAGGAGTCCAGGCCTGTAGAGAGGGACTAAGCCAGATCACCTTTTCACGGGAGAAGCAGCCCAAAATCTGTAAGTATTTGGGGCACGTCACTTTTCTGAATTATATAGAGAGAATAGGAATAATGGGGGCCCATAGATCAGGGTATACAGCTGCTCTGTTCTCAACTGTGAGAGAAAGTCTTTCCATTGCCAACAAAACCATAGTTTGCAAAGCCAGAAGGTAAGATCCGGGATCTTCTCAGATACCCAGTGCGTGAGAATCACTTGGCGTGCAGCATTTAACGCTAGGTCCATCTGCTGACCCCATAGCGAGCACAGCGGGAAAGTCAGAGGGTTTGGCAGCCCAAATATAGTGTAGGCGGGGAAGCACGGAAGAGTAGTCTCAAACGTTGAGTCGATGTTGTTTAATACTTGCTCCCAGAATCTGGACAGTTTGGGGCAGTGCCACAGAAGATGAAGAGAACCCGTCAGCCCACAACCCCTCCAACATTTCTCTGAGAGCCCCTTTTTCCACCTGTGTATACGTGCTGACTTAAGATACCATTAGGAGACTATTTTGTAGGCTGCTTCCCTACCAGCCATGTTGTGTGCTGTGGGATGTGTTCTATTAAAAATGGAGGAGAGAGAGCACCCCAATTCCTCCTCCCAGGCCAACTGGCCTTTGGATTTACACGCAGAGTGGACACCACCTTGGGGGCATAAGGTGATGTAGGATGACAGCCCATGTGCTTTGTCCTCATTGGACACTTAGTGGCCTCTTTCTGTATGGTTGAAAGACACAAACAACTGACCCGATATGCGTGAGTCTTCTGTCTTTTCCATTTAACATCAAATGCAAACGCGGAAATCTAGCAAGGACAACTTTCTCTGCTGGCATTGCGTTTGTTAAAAAGGAACTAAGGATAACTTGTTCATTCATATGAAGCTCTATGACGACTTTAGGCATGAACTTCGGATTGTCTCCTAGGATTACACTGTCTTTGGTAAATCGAAGAAAAGGCTCACTTATATTAAATGCTAACCTACCATCCTTGCTGACGACGGGAAGCAATACCGCTGTTTTCTATAAGATGAATTTAAAATGCACTCTATTAATCAGTTAGAAGGGAGGCGACATGATTTGATTCAGTACTGTATTCAGCTCCTATAGCACAGTAACACAATACAGGAGGGAAAGCCATAAAGAAGTATTTGATACATTGCTTTATGATTCTTTGTGGCTACAAGGATGAGTAATTGTCTTCTGTTCTTAGTGAATCTTGAGATTGCTGTGAGATGGACTATGAGTGAAAAGTATTTAAGGCCATTTTTGGCCAGGTACAGCAAGTATTGAAGTACTTGACAAGGCTGCATGCAGATAAGATTAAAGCCCTAGTTTTTGCACTAGTCTTCCATCTAGCATTGTAGGTTTTTGTAGTTGCTGGTGTGCATCTGCACCAGATTGTTTCTGCAGTCTGTTGGACTGTCCTAATGGTTGAATTCAAGGTGGTCAAGAAGCAGGCTGTGAGGCTAATAGACCCGAGGTCATAGTGAAGTACCTTGCACTTCTACCTGGAAAGGAGCCTCAGGTGAACTTTAGGCAGGATTTCTGGATATGTGGACAGTTCCAGGAGGTTGCCGTACCAGTACTGACTAGGCCGCACCTGGAAAATGAGGATCAGGGAATAGTGATCCACCTTTGCTTCCCCTCAGTACCCTCAGGATAAAGGGGAAATGAAGGAAAGGTGTTCACAAAGACATTCAAGCAGATCATAAACCAAAACAAGCTGGTTTAATACTGGCGGTTTCTTATTCTGCATGTCCACTGTAGGCTGGCTCCATTTGTTGAAGTTGCAAACAACTTTGTCTTGGTGGAGCTCCCAATCGTGGCAGTCTGAAAGAGCATAGCTCAGCATATCTGCCTAGTTGTTCTGGCACCTGATCCACACTTGTGTACACCTTGCTGTAGAATAGACAAGTCTCACAGCTCCTGTTCCTCTTCTAAAGGAGAACAGAACCTCATTTCTTCTTCTTGTGATGCAATACATGATGAACAATGCTCACTTAGCTAGTTTAAAAAAACACCTACTGCACAGCCAGCCTTTTAATACGTAGGTCAAAGATGTTGACATGGAGCGTCTTTTCTATGTCTGACCAGGGGCCTCTGTCTGTTAGATCTTGCATGTGGGAACCCCAGCCCTCCATGGACAAGTCTATTGTCATCACTATTCTATTTGTCAAAGGCTGGAATGGGAAGCCCACGCTGAGGTTTAATGGAAACCTCCACCACAGCAATGCCTATTTAAATTGTCTAGTCACCCACGCTGTATCGTCCCATGAGCCATCTATCTGACACTACTGGTGGTCTACTTCTTGCTGTATCTTGAGTCTGTAAAGGGGTATCAGACCTATGCAGGATAACATCAGGCCCAGAAGGGATTTGTACATGCACACAGAAACGGTCTGCTTGCAACAAAATGTTTTTGCCATCACCTAGAGCTTTATAGTCCTTTTCACCCAAGGAAAGACTTTCCCTAGTTACATGTCCAGGATTGCTTCCAAGAACTGGAGTCTTGTCAGTGGGTCGATGGAAGATTTTTCGATGTTTAGCATCAAACTGTGGAACAGACAGATATAGGTAGCCATAGAGACGGTTGCCTCTTCCTTTGATTAAGCTTTGACGAGTCATTAAGTGAGGGTATACCTAGTGACCCTGTCCTCGCAGGAAGACAACCCGTGCTAGGCCCTCTGTGAAGATCCGGGGTGTAGATTTGTCTGAAGTGGAGCACCTTCGATTGACAGTGCTGTCCCATCACTGTGGTTTTGATGTATGGGAATAGGATATATGCATCCTGAAGATCACAAGGAGGTATGGTGTTCGCCTTCCTGGAGTATCAGGAGAAACTTCTGGAGGGTCACCATTCAAAAGGATGGTTTCTTTAAGAAATGGTTTAATTTTGTGAGATCCAAGATAGGTCTCCATTGTCACATTTTCCTGTTTATTAAGAAGAATCTTGAGTAGAATCCCTATTGTGTTTAGAATGCACTCCTCCTCCTTCCATAGGCTCTGCCACAGCATTGCTTTTGGACTCTACAGGATGAAAAGCCCTAGACATATCCCTCTTGTCTGGAGGGGTAATAGGAACGCTCTTGACTCCTGTAATGGGTGAAACCTCACTGTAAAGGCTAAATTTCACATACCAACGAAAGGCAACTGAACCAGGGCGCCGGTACTGCAAAGCGCACATGGATCACCCAAATCTAGCTTGATATTTTGTATGGCATCATCCATGTGTTTTCTGACCATCTGCAAGTCGACGGTCATGGCCATGATCATCGGTTAGACTTCTGGGTGCAGGCTGCAGAGCATAGCAATCCCTACCTTCTTAGTTCTGCTAGTCCTGCAAGCTGGTGGAAACCTGCATTAGATACTTATAAGGCCGCATCAATGAAGGCTGATAATGCATTGGTCCCTTCCTTTACTACAGCTGTCGTGTTCTCTTTTCTAACATCTGGGTTCAGATTTATTAGTGGTGAGAACTCACGCCAAATTTGGCGATCGTAACGACCAAAGATGTGCAAGGAATTTACAACTTTATAGAAGTTGCTGCAATTGAGCTAACCCTGCTTTCAGATTAGCTATCGTCCTTTTCAAAGCGAGGCACTACTACTTCCATCGTTGCTGGTATTTTTATTATTTTAGGGCCCTCAGACCATACAAAGTTGAGTATGGGAGATAGACTTTATAGCCTTTCGAGGTCCCTTTTCAAAATCATAGAGAAAGCATTGCTGCTTTTTGGATTCCATTGGGAGATTATGTTTTTTTTATCTACTCTTTCCAACTGTGCCTGAAAATAGGCTAAGTCATCCAGTCAAGTGTCAAGTTGAAAAGATTTGTCTCCCTCTTTTGGTAATAGTAATCCTTCAATGTCTGTTTGTAGTTCTCCTGTTCTCCATCTTGCAGTTCCTCCTCTTCCTCCATTTCTGAGAATTTATGAAAATTGGAGGTAACTATGCTTCTAGGTTTTGGTAGGACTAGGTGTTTAATGCCTCAGTAGGTAAGAAGCCGCTAGTATCAGAGATGGTGGAAGTGGTGGAGGCCTTGAAGGTTCTTTCTGTGGAAGTGGCACCAAGGTAAACCAAGGAGGTGAGCTGGCAGCTGGCAAACAGGATGACAAAGCAGTTTTTGAGAGTTGGTCATCGTCTATTGAAGTGTCAACATGAATGCCTTTTAATAGAGTCAAGGACAAAATTATCGTAGAGGATTTTTCAGACACAAATTTCTATGGTTGATAATGACACTCTTGATATTCTTCCTTTACCTCATACCTCCTCCTTAAATTCCACCCATTAAACTGCGTTGGTCCATATACTGCTCCTGAGGTGTTACCTGATCACTTCACGCCAGCTTCAATCTCTTTTGTGCAACTCTGGTGGAAGAGCTTGTTGGAGCAGTTCTCATGGAGTCATCCCCAGATGATGGGGCCTCCCTCTTGAGAAGGAATTTTCTTTTTCTCTAGTAGATAAACTGCCAACTTCCTTTCGCTATCCTTCAAAGTCAAATCACAGCATGATGCTTTGTGCGCTGGATGAAGGCAAATAATACACTGATCATGTGGGTTGTTTTTTTCTGCCCACAGTCAGAGCAAGATTTGAAGAGAGTTATTTTCTCTTCGTTAGTTATGATAGCAGTTGGTTACCGAAAATGGTCTCCATAGCCCAGAAGATGTGGATTGTCACCTAAAAATCGCCTACAGTATGCTGAAAGCTAAGGCTGGTTTAAGTTTAGGGACCACTAGGAAAGTATCCTAGTTGCATACTGTGTTGTAGCCAGAATAAGGTAACACACAACAGGTTGGAGCAGAACTCTTCTTACGGACTCCCTTACACATGACAAGCAGTAGTAATGTGAGCTATGTTAGCCTTTATGGGAAGTGAGAGAGCTCAGTACTTCCATCCAATTGCCTCATGTCCGGGTTGTTTTAAATGGGGTAGATGTACTAATAAACCAATACTATCGCTGAGGCCTATGGCCATTTTAGCATGGCTTACTGCTAATTAAAATTAACATGGATTACCAGCCTGATGACTGTGTAATGTTTCCAGCGCTTAAATCTTTGTAAGTTCCATTACTGGAGGACTCACTGAGCCATCCTCTGTCCCAAAAAAAAGACAGGGTAATGGAAAGCAGTTATGTCATACCAAGTGACATCCTCTGATGAGACACAGTTCACATATTAACTGCTATCGCCACAGCCAACACTATAGTTCCAACCAAGATTTAGTTTTGGCCATCTGAACGCTATTGGCAGTTATTGGGGATTCCCAGCCTGACGACGGGGAAAGATTCAAGAATGTGAAAGATCCAGTGCTGGGAAAGTTGTAGCTATAGCACTAGGTCTAGAGGTGTTTCAATGGTTGCATGTACAAGACCTCCTATGACAATGATGTCTTTGAGGGGTGTGGCCTCTTCTTGGTATATGGCAACTTTTAATTGTGTACTTTAGAATGGATGCTCTATGGACAGAAGACCTTCTCAGAGAAGCAGATTTTCTATGTTCTACATTCTTACTAGAGGCACCGGTATTACTGATGCTGGAACCACAGGAGTTGGAGCCATAAGTGGAACTGGAGGTACAACTGGAGCCTGAACCACAGGGTGGAACCAGAGATGTGGCAACAAACGGAGCTACTGCAAACACCTGTGGGGGAGACTATCAAAGAGGTGAAGGAGAAGACAGTACATCTGTTGCAGGTGTCACTTCTTTTGTAGAATAGGCTCTGGACTATTTGAGTCAGACCTTCCTAGTAAGCCTCTCAACTTTGACTAGTGATTCGATGTGAAAGAGCCCTTCAACTTTGAATCCTAACATTTGTTTGTCATTGTGTGATCTTGTGATGTCGAATCAACTCTCGCTGGAGAGCAGAAAACAACCATACCAGTTCTATAGTTTAAGTACTTTGATAGGGAATGGCAGTGGTCGTTGTGAAAAGACCACTTCTCAGAGGAGCATCTTCTTGGTTCTCTTGAGCGAGAGTGTGACAGCGGAGGCAGACGGAGCCCCTTCTCCATGTTTCACAGACCTCTCTGATCCGGTCTCCAGGCTCAGACAGCTTTTTTTCTATTCTTACAGGTTATCTGGAACAGTTTCAAGAAAATGTCACTCTTCAGTTGAGTGAGACTTCAGCAAACATACAAGGCAAGGGAGTCTTTTTCACTGTTTTCTTCCCAGCGATGGGGCACTTCACAAATAAAAATTACATTTTGGTGAAGATTCCTGACAATAAATGTCAACTGAGATGTACATCTGAAGGCTTGGGAAGATTTTCCACTGCTTTGAACCGCGAGTCGCAGGAGCATTGTATAGAGATGCACCTGCTTCTCTAGTAATGAGGCACAGAAATGTGGATCCATAACACAATCTGACCCTCCCACCACGAGCTACAGAAATGCTGAGGTGACGGCTATTAAAGAGTACACCCGAGCAGACCCAGATATTTCAGTTTGTGTTCTCTTTCTACTTTTATCAAGGTTGTATTTCTATTGAGCATTCTGCAAACCTTTGCCATTGCACTGAAATAACTAAATACGGATGTAGACTAATTAAACAAAAACAAACTTAAATGGGGCTTTAAGCAAAGGGAGAGGGTAATGGACTTATTAGACAGACCAGGGGATGGGGTGACGAGGTAGAGAGAAGAGGCAGGGGAGGTGGTAAGGGTCGGTTGAAAAGAGGGGCGAATGGGACAGGATCGGAGGGGAAAATACATGCAACAGACTATAAACAAGATAGGCTTAAAGCAAAGAAAAGTCACGGGCATCCTGATATATTATGTATATGCATGCATGGATGTCTGAACCATGCTCTCAATCGCTGTAAGTGTATGACTCACAACATTCATCATCTGACATAAACCTGCACATGAGGTTCTGTTGATTGCCTACTGTTTATTATCTATTTGGTAGTGCTGTTTATTTTTGCCTCTTTCCTTATTTTATTTTATTTTGAAGGTTTTATATAGCGCTGGCTAGACCCAGAGGTATCAGAGCACTTTACAAGATAAGGATAGTATGAGGCACATAGGGTATAAAACATATGAAAGGTAGTGCAACAAAAATTTACAAAGTACAGACAACATGAGCATTATACAAAACCAGATAAATAAACAGGGGCAGGAGCTATACATTTAAGTAATTAGGAAAATGGTGAAACAGGAGAATAGGGTATATAAATTACTGAACAAATATAGTGTGATAGATAAGAAATCAGGAGTAGGACAGAGGTTAGGAACCCCAATAATAATTGAGGAGGTGAGTTTTGAGGTATTTTTTGAAACTAGAATAGGAGGGATTACAGCGCAGGTTTTCCAGATAATAGGGACATTACCAGAGAAGGAGCGAGATTGTGTATCTTTCTTTTTATGCAGAGGTGGGATTAGGAGTAGGGTGTTGGTGCTTCATAGAGGTCGAGTGGAGCCCGCAGTGTGGAGTTTCTTTGAGAGATAATGTGGAGTGTTTTGGTGGAGGACTTTATGAGTAATGCAGGCGGTTTTGTAGGCAGATCTGCCTTCGATAGGAGCCATTTAAGAGATTTGAGAGCCGGGATATATGATCGAAACGTTTGCAGTCCGTGATGAGCCTGGCAGCAAGGTTGAGCACAGCTTTGATTGGAGCTAGGTGTACTTTGGGGATTCCATTAAGGATGGCATTACCATAATCAATACGTGACAGAACAAGCGACTGAACTACGAGTTTGAAATCATCGGTGGGTATGAATGGTTTAATTTTCTTGAGGTGACGAGAGTGAGGAGGGCTCCTTTGGCAGAGTTTTTGATGTGAACATAAAGGGTTAGGGTGTTGTCGATAGTGATGCCAAGAGATTTGACTGAGTTGGACAGGGTGAGTGAGCAATTGAGGTCAGGGATCCATGATTGAACGGGTAGAGGGTTATTTTTGGGGGAGAAGAGAATGATTTTGGTTTTGTTAGGGTTGAGTTTGAGATGATTGGAATGGAACCAGGTTTGGATCTTGGTAAGGGTGTTGTTCAGGTGTAAGATGTCAGCATGAGTTTTAATCTTGTAATAGATTTGGGTGTCATTGGCGTAGAGGTGGTAATTAATGCCTGCTTGGTTAAGAGTGAGGGTGAGGGGTTCCATAAAGAGGTTAAAGAGGGAGGGAGAGAGAATAGATCCTTGGGGGACTCCAAGGGAGACAGGAGTGGGGGTAGAGAGACAGTTTTGAATTTTGATTTGCCGAGTACGGTGTTGTAGATAAGAGATGAACCATTTGTAGGCGGTGCCATTAAGGCCGAAACGGGTCCTATGCACATTAAGTAGGGCTGAATGGTTGACTGTATCGAATGCTGCGGAGAGATCAAGAAGGATAAGAAGGCAGGTCTCGCCATTGTCAAGTGATTGATGGATGTCATCTATGACATTGAGCATTGCCGTTTCGGTGCTGCAGCCTTTTCTAAAGCCAGATTGAAAGGGGTCGAGAAGGTTGAAATTTTCTATGTGTTTGTCTAGTTGTAGTAGGACACATTTCTCAAGTACCTTTGAGAGAAGGGGGAGGTTAGTGATGGGGCGGAGATTATTTAGGTCATTGAGGTCAGCATTGGGGTTTTTTATTATGGGCGAGATTTGACCAAGCTGAAGGGAGGAGGGGACACAGCCCGTGGAGAGAGAGGTGTTGATGATTTTGGTCCAGAATGGGGTGATGATGTGCTTAAGGGCAGGGACAAGGTTGGAGGGTATTGGGTCTTTTGTGTGGGAGGACGGTTTTAGATTGCCAATTATATTGAGGACTTCAAGCTCAGTGACGGGGAGAAAGTTGAGCAAGGATGCATTGTTCTTAAGTTGAGATTTAGGGGAGTTGGTAACTGGAGATGTGGAAGGTGAGAGGCCTGTGGAGTGGTGGGGGGGTAGAGGAGAGAGTGTGTCGTCTGGAAGGGGGGGATGTGGAGTAGGCATTAGAGGTGAGGACAGGATTGGATTGGTAGTTGGAGGATAGTTGTGTGGGAAGGAAGGATTTGTCAATTTTGGCAATTTTTTCCGAGAAGAAGTGGGCAATTTCTTCACATCTGTCTGATGAGGCTGTCATATTTGGAGGTGCGGGGGAAGTTTGGTTTCAGATGATTTTGAAGAGTTCCCTGGGTCTGTTTTTGGCACGGTCAAGTTGAGTGCGGAAGAAGGATGCCTTTTCCTTGAGGATGTGCATTTTTGTAAGTGGAATTGGCATGTCTGAAAAGTGCAAGATGGGAGGGTGAGGGATGGTGTCTCCAGGTTCTTTCCGACAGTCTGAGTGCCCGTCTCTCACTATTTATCTCTGTATTAAACCAAGAGTTTGAGGGAGTGTTTCTTTGGTTTTTGAGTTTAGGTGGGGCTAGTTGGTCAAGAATATCTGTAACAGTATTGTTAAATAGTTCAGTGAGCTCATTCGCATTTTGGGAGGGGGAATGAGAAGAAGTTGAGCTTGGAGTTTCGATTGTAGAACTCCTGGGGGGATGCCTTTTAAGTTTCTGGTCAACTTCTTAGGTCTGGTAGTTTTAGGGGCAGGGAGGTTTGCTGAGGTAGCAATGGTGAAGAGTATAAGGTGATGGTCGGACCAGTCAGTGGGGATGATATTGGTAACGGAAGTCAGATCATCGTTGGACAGAAGGATGTCAAGTATGGATCCTTTAGTGTGAGTTGGAGATTGGCAGAGTTGTTTGAGTTTGTTGATTTCAAGAAGTGTAGTGAGGAGGGAGATGGTGGGGTCATTGGTATCATTCCAATGGAGGTTAAGATCCCCAAGAAAGAGATGTTTTGAGTTGGATAGTGCTGATTGCGCCAGTAGATCAGATAAGTCCTCAAATGAAGGGCTGTGGTGGTCCCGGGGGGCGATAGATGTTGTGTAGACGAATTGGGCGGGAGTTTTGAGTTAACAGTTCTGCTTCCAGGTATTCGCATGAGGAGTAGCCTGGGTTAGTGATAAGGGAAATCTGAAGTTCCTTTTTGAAGATAATGGCTAGCCCTCCCCAACTCTGTTAGGTCTGTCTTTTCTAAGAATAGAGTATCCCAGGATGGAGAGAAGGTCAAGTATGCTCGTTGAGTGGTCATTTAGCCAGGTTTCAGTGAGGAATGCAATATCAATGGATTCACTCAGGATGGTTTCCGAGATTTCCATGGCGTGTAGGACCGCGGAGCGACAGTTAACTAGCATGCATTTCAGTGGTGTGGGGTTGGGTATGGAGGGTGGGCAAGAGTGGATCAGCGAAAGTAGAGGTGGTGGTCTGGGGGAAGTGGGGGGAGGAGGGGGCTCTATTTATACCTATGATAACAGGGATGGGGGCATAAGGGAGTGGAGGGTTGGTGGTTGGCAGATTAGTAAGGTAGGAGTTACATAGGTCGGCGAGGTCGGACGGGGAGAGATGGTTCGAGGTGCGGAGAGGTCTATGCTTACGGTATCGGAGAGGGAGTGATCTCCAAAGGTAGTGTTTGTTATTGGGGATGTTTGAGGGAGGGAGGATGGTGGTTTTATGGTGAGGGAGGGTTCTGGTGCTGTGGACAAAGAAGTCTTTTCTGAGTTGGGCAAATTCCGTAGTTAAATTAGATAGGTCACATTCAATGTTGTGTAGGATGTGGGCAATTGAGGAGAGGGGAGGTATCGGGAGTGCGTGGTCTGAGTTATTTGCAGAGGGTGGACTAATGTGAGAGGGGGGAGATGTGGTAGATGGTGTGGGGTGAGCGGTGACGGGGTTGGGAGGAGTGGAGGGGTTCGGAAGTAAAAGTAGGTAGGACGAGTACAGTGTTGTGTAGGCTTGGGGTAGTCCGGGTACAGGGAAGTGATGAAGGGGCGTGGGAGGAGAATGTTCTGGGGATAGGGAGTGGTCGTGATTAGTTGCGGATGGAGGCCTACTGTGTGGGGGGGGAGATAGGGTAGTAGGTATGGAGTGATGGCTGGCGGATCTGTTAAGTGAGAGTGGAGGGGTTAGGTTAAACAGGGGGCAGAAATCTGCAGGTGATGTGGTCAGAGAGGATAAAAGGGCATGAAGCGAGTGAGAAGGAATATGCTACTTACCAGTATGCATCTGTTCTTGGCATGTAGAGCTGCAGAGCCACACACTAAGGATAAGATCGCCATCTGTTGTTGGGCTCGGATGATTGCAGGTTGTTGTTGTCTTCGGAAGAAGTCTTTGGTCACGAGATTGGTGACTCCTCCCCTGGACAACAGTGCGCATGGGCATCCACTCCATCCTCAGATTGTTTTTCGCCATGATGGGAAATGATGGAGTGTGTAAGAAGTAAAGAGAAAGGATGTCCATGTGTAGTGTCTAATTAAGACAATGCTGGAACAGATACAGGTTCCGGGGAGGCGGGTGGGCGTGTGTGGCTCTGCAGCTGTACATGCCAAGAACAGATGCATACTGGTAAGTAGCATATTCCGTTCGAGGCATATGAGCTGCAGATCACACACTAAGGATAGACTATATAGCAGTGTCTCCCCTAGCGGTGGTCACCTGTATCAGTTGCAGCAGTTTGGAATAGAGTTATTAGGACAGCTTGGCCTACTTAAGCTTGTTGTTTGGATTGCACATCAACACAGTAATGCTTAGTGAAGGTGTGTGTAGTAGACCATGTGGCTGCTTTGCAAATGTCTTCTAAGGGGATGTTCCCTAAGAATGCCATAGAGGCCCCTATTTTACGCGTGGAGTGCGCCCTAGGGGGAACGGTAAGAGTACGTTTAGCTTTTTGGTAACATATTTGGATACATTTGACTATCCATCTGGCGATACCCGATTTGGAAATGGGGTTGCCTTTGTGTGGTGGAGCGAATGCAACAAACAGTTGCTTGGTTTTCCGAAAAGGTTTGGTTCTGTCGATGTAATAGAGCAAGGCTCTTTTAACATCTAAGGTATGAAGTGCCCTCTCGGCTACTGAGTCTGGATTAGGGAAGAAGACTGGCAGTTCCACAGACTGGTTTAGATGGAAAGGGGAAATGACTTGAGGGAGGAATTTTGGATTTGTCCTAAGAACCACTTTGTTCCGATGTAGTTGTAGGAAGGGTTCTTCAAGATTAAAGGCTTGTATTTCACTTACTCTTCGCAGGAATGTGATTGCGATGAGGAAAGCTACTTTCCATGTTAGGAACTGCAGTTCGCATTTGTGCATTGGTTCAAATGGTGGACCCATGAGCCTTGTTAGAACAATATTAAGGTTCCACACCGGGGAAGGCGGTAACCTTGGAGGAATGATTCTTTTAAGACCCTCCATAAATGCTTTAATAGCTGGTACAATAAAGAGGGACAGGTGTTGTCTATTTTGCAAATAGGCTGCTAATGCCGCTAGATTTAGACGTATCGAGGAATACGCTAAATTGCATCTTTGCAAGTGCAATAAATAGCAAATGATGTTCTGGATGAAAGCATCCAGTGGTTGTATGTCATTGTTAGCGCAGTAAATGGCAAATCGTTTCCATTTTGCAGCATAGCATGCCCTAGTAGTAGGGCTCCTGGCTTCTTTAATGATATTCATACAGTCTGGAGGAAGGTTGAGGTACCCGAACTCTAAGACTTCAGGAGCCAGATTGCCAAGTTCAGTGTTTGAGGATCTGGGTGTCTGATTTCTCCATGGTTCTGGGTTAAGAGATCCGGGGAGAGATGCAGTTTTTGATGTGGAACTAGCAATAGTTCCAAAAGTGTGGTGAACCAGGGTTGACGTGCCCAAGTGGGAGCCACTAGGATGAGTGTCAGCGACTGTTGTTTCAGTTTGCGTACCACAAATGGAATGAGAGGGAGAGGCGGAAAAGCGTACGCAAATCTGCCTGACCAGTTCATCCATATTGCATTGCCCTTTGATCGCGGGTGTGGGTACCTGGCGGCGAAGGTTGGGCATTTTGCGTTTTCTGGTGTGGCGAACAGGTCTATGTCTGGTTGTCCCCACTTTTGGAAGAATGGGAGTAAGACTTTGGGGTGTAGTTCCCATTTGTGTATCTGCTGTGTGTGGCGACTTAAGAGGTCGGCCACCTGGTTCTGAACCCCTGGGAGGTGTTCTGCTAGCAGGTAGATGTTCCGGGGAATTGCCCATCTCCAAATTTGTTGCGCCAGTTGGGACAGTTGTAGAGAATGTGTCCCTCCTTGTTTCTGTATGTAATACATTGTGGTCATGTTGTCCGTGCGGATGAGGACAGTTTTGTTTTGGAGATGCACTTGGAAGAATTTCAGTGCTAGGAACACCGCTAGAAGTTCTAGGTGATTGATGTGGAACTGTTTTTGTTGAGTGGTCCACCGTCCCTGAGTGGTGTGTTGAAGGAGGTGGGCTCCCCAACCTGTGAGAGATGCGTCGGTGGTCAGCACAACTTGTGGAAGGGGCTCCAAGAACGGCCGCCCTTTGGACAGGTTGATGGTGTTCCACCACTTCAGTGAGCGAAGTGAGCGGCTGTCCACCAACACCAGATCGGTAAGTTGTCCGTGGGCCTGATTCCACTGTTGTGCTAGACATTCCTGTAAGGGACGCATTTGAAGGCGTGCGTAGGGTACTATGGAGATGCATGACGCCATCATGCCTAAGAGTTGCATGAAGACTCTTGCGGGGAGAGAGTGTTGTGTTTGAAATGTTTTGATCAGACTTTGTATGTTGGCTATCCTGGGTATGCTGGGATAAGCTACGGCTTTGGCTGTGTCTATGGTGGCTGCCAGGTATTGTTGTACTTGGGAGGGTTGTAGTTGAGATTTTGGATAGTTGATGGTAAATCCCAAGTTGTGCAGGGTTTGAATAGTGCGGTGGGTGTGGTGAACGCATTTGTCTAGAGTATTGGCTTATATGAGCCAGTCGTCCAGATAGGGGAAGACATGGATTTGTTGTCTCCTGAGATATGCTGCCACAACTGCCAAGCACTTGATGAACACCCTTGGTGCAGTTGTTACTCCGAATGGGAGAACTGTAAACTGATAGTGCTGACCGTCTACCACGAATCGTAGATACTTCCTGTGAGCGGGATGCATAGGGATGTGAAAATATGCGTCCTTGAGGTCTAATGTGGCAAGGAAGTCTCCTTGTTGAAGTAATGGAAGGACCTGTTGGAGAGTGATCATGTGGAAATTATCTGATTGAATGTACTGGTTCAGTAGTCTGAGGTCCAGTATGGGTCTTAATGTTTTGTCCTTTTTGGGAATGAGGAAGTATAGAGAATATACTCCTGTGCCCTGATGTTGTAGTGGAACAGGTTCTATTGCGTTTTTCTGAAGCGACTGTATTTCCTGTTTGAGGAGCGTGAGGTGGTGAGACGTCATGGGACGGTGTCTGGGTGGTATGTTTGGGGGGGTGTTTATGAGTTCGAGGCAGTAGCCATATTGGATAATTTGTCTTACCCACCTGTCTGTAGTGATGGTATTCCAGACAGGTAGGAACTGTTGAAGCCTGCCCCCGACCGGAGTGGAATGGTCTGGGGGGAGTGGTGGCAAGTCACTGTTTGGTGGCTGTAGAGGAGCGGGTGTTGTTGTTGTTGCCCCGTCCCTTATAATTGTTTCCCCGATACCCTCCTCTAAAATATCCTTTGTTAGGGGATGTTTGACCTGATGCTTTGAAGTTGGAAGAGTTGTCTGTCCCCACATTTTTGGAAGCTCCTCTATAAAAGGAGCGACGAAAGGAGCCTCTGGGTTGAGTAGACTGCAATGCTCCCATAGATTTTGCAGTTTCATTATCTTTCTTCATTTTTTCTAGGGCAGCGTCTACTGCAGGGCCGAATAGTTGCTCCTGATTAAAGGGTTGAGCAAGAATGGAGGTTTGTACTTCCGGCTTGAAGCCGGAGATGCGCAGCCATGCGTGACGTCTAAGCAATACGCTGGTGTTGACTGCCCTAGAGGCGGTGTCCGCTGCGTCTAATGCACATTTAATGGAGGCATTGGATATTAGTTTGCCCTCTTGTATGAGGTCAGTGGCCTGTGTTTTGAAAGGTTCAGGCAGGTGTTGCAAGAGATCCTCCAGTTGATCATAATGGGCTCTATCATAACGAGCCAATAGGGCTTGTGTATTTGCGATACGCCAGTGGTTAGCCGCTTGAGCGGCAACCCTTTTGCCGGAAGCCTCCAGGAGTTTAGACTCCTTGTCTGGGGGCGGCGTGTCTCCGGTTGTTTGGGAGTTGGCCCTTTTTCTGGCATTGGAGACGACTAGTGAGTCTAGGGGGAGTTGCGCCTTGATGTACGCAGGATCTTGTGGCGCTGGTCTGTATTTTTTTTTCTATTCTGGGGTTGAGAACCCTGGCCCTGAAGGGTCTTTAAAAACCTCAGTGGCATGCTTTATCACTCCCTTAATCATGGGTAGAATGTGGACTGTTTTCTGGGACTGCTCAAAAGTGTCGAGTAGAGAGTCCTCCTCAGGAGTGTCGGTGTGCATGGTGACACCATTAAACGATGCTGCTCTGTTAATAAGCTGACCGAACCCTAAATGGTCATCAGGAGGGGAGGGTTTTGAGGGGTATGGAGCGGGGTCAGGCACATCAGGCATAGGGTAAGTCCAGTCATCAACTGGTGCTGTGTCCGGGAGTGTAAAGGGATCAGTGGGATAAGTAAAGAAATCTGGGTCTCCCCCTCCCCCAAAATCATCATCATCCTGTGGAGGTGGTGTATCAGAAGGAGATGGTAGAGGTGCAGGCGGTGGGGGTTGGGGGGATGGAATAGGAGGTAATGTAGGAAAGGAAGGACGTATGGGTGAAGTGGCACAGTCCTTCTTCTTTGGAGGTGCTGGAGGAGGTGGTGAGTCCAGCTTCCTTTTCTTGTAGGAGCACTGCTGTGACATGTCCAGTTTTCGGATTCATGTAAATCCGTTTTTGCTTAGGATCAGGTCGAAAGAGTTCCTCAGTGTCCGAAGGCGGCTGTGGCGCCGACTTTTTCGGGTCTTTATGGACGTGTTTTGGCACTGAAGATGTTTTGGGTGCCGAAGAACCTTTCGGTGCCGATGAGCCTTTCGGTGCCGACGAGCCTTTTGGTGTCGGTGGAGACCTCGGCGCCGAAGAACGTTTCGGTGCCGGTGGAGATGTCGGGGCCGAGTGACGTTTCGGGCCCGATGGAGATTTCGGTCTCGAAGCCTGCTTTGGTGCCGAAGGTATTATAGGCACAATGACATGAGGTTTGCTCGAGCCCGAGCCACCTGCAGGCTTACTTTTCTTCGGAGCCGGGCCCGAGGGCGGGGCTTCAGAAGATGTTTTTGGATCGCGACTGGGTCCAGTTGGCAGAGTCTTGACCAATGTCTTCTTGGGTGGTGTTGGGGTAGGGGGGCTGGTACTCACAGGCTGCCCCGGATCTGAATCGTCAGCCTCGGACACGATTTGGAGATCTTCGGAGTCATCTTCAGGGACGTCCTGTGCAAAGATGTCTTCTGGTTCCGGAACCGGCTTGGCCATGATATTGCGTCGAGCTCTCCGGTCCCGGATGGTTTTCTTCGAACGGAATGCGGCGCAGGCTGGACAGCTGGATTCGTTGTGGTCTGGTGAAAGGCACAAATTACAGACCTCGTGGTGATCGCTATGAGGGAACTTTGCTCCACATTGGGGGCATTTTTTAAAAGGTGTCCTTTCCATCAGCCGCGTCCGGAGTCGGTCCGATATGGTTTTCGACGTCGAGTTTTGAAGTTATGAGAGTTGTAGTGATTGTGATAAGTTTTCTGCTGGAGCGGAAAAAAGTTCATCCGAACCCAATGGCGGAAAAAAACAATCTGAGGATGGAGTGGATGCCCATGCGCACTGTTGTCCAGGGGAGGAGTCACCAATCTCGTGACCAAAGACTTCTTCCGAAGACAACAACAACCTGCAATCATCCGAGCCCAACACCAGATGGCGATCTTATCCTTAATGTGTGATCTGCAGCTCATATGCCTCGAACACTAATATATTGGTGTGATGGGGATGTGTGATTATTGAGGGTTGGGTTGAGGGGGTGTGAGGGAGATGGGTGTTTAATGGGGGTTGAGGTGTGGGGTTGGGGGGGTTGGGTAGGTAGAGCCTGAGGGGGGCGGGTAGAGGGGAAGGAGCAGAGAGTGTATGGGATTGGTAGGGGTAGGGGGGTGAGGAGTTGTGATAAGTGATTGCGGGGAAAAGACGGTGGAGTAAGTGAGTGGTTGGGTCAGGGGAGGGAGGTTTGGGGGACAGGGGGAGGGCGGGTCATGGGAAGGGAATGATAAGTAGGTGACAGGAGTTTGGGGCTACCATTATTCAAGGAGGGGTCCGAGGAGTAAGGGTTAAGGGGGTTAGGGGGAGAGAGAGAGATAAGTGGGGGATGAGAAGTAGGTAATTGGGGATGGGGGTAGTCGTTATCAATAGGGGGGTCAAGGGAGGGAGATGGTGAGGTTAATTTTTGGAGGTTGAGAGTGGAGGTAGAGTAGGGGGAGGGGGCAGGAAGAGGTTTGAGGGGTTCTGTTCGTTTGGGGAGGAGGAGTGTTAGGCGCTGAATGGTTAAGGAGGAGAGACATAGTGCTAAAGTGGTGTTCAAAGATAGAGAGGTGGGAAGGCGAGGCTTGTATAAGGATATTACCTGTTTTGAAGATGGAGATATCAATATCACCCTGAAAGGCTGGGGAGGGAGCGGTGGATATTTTAAATCCATATGGGATATTGATTGATTTAGAGATAGGGAGGTGTTGGAGGAAGATGCTCTTCCATTTGGAAGGGCGCTTGGAGTAGAAGATGTAGTTGGTAATAATGGGGGAGGTGAGGCTGAGGTAGTTATCGACAATGAGTGTTTCAGGGTTGCGGATGAGGAGTTTGTTTGCAATTATTCCTTGCGTGTTTGGAGAGATTTGGGGGGTAGAGAATGGTCCAGGAGTTGGGGCCGTGTTTAGAGAGGGTATGGTCCTCAGGGTGTTGGTCAGTGTTGTGAAGGGGCATTTTGGGTGGACGTGAGAGGGAGACAGAAAAAAGAGAAGGAAGTTAAAGGAGATGGGGGTATGGGAGGGGAGGAGAGGAGAGGGGGGCGCTGGGAGAGTGTGGGGTCGAAACATCGGGGGCAAGATAAGGAGGTAGTGTTAAGCAAGAAAGGAATAAAATCAGGAGCAGATTTGATAGCAAAACAGAATGACATCACTGATGTTCAGTAGGGTAGAAAAGGAAAAACAAGCACGGTAGATATGATGAATCAAGCAAGGGGGCAAATAGGAGAGGAAATACAGTCAGGCGCAGATAAGATAGTAAAAGCAGATTCCAGTGCAAATATGGATCACATTAAATAGTTAAACAAACACCATAAAATATGGGAGTAGGATAACCAAGGGAGGAATTAAAAATCAAGAGCAGATTAGGTAGCAAAACAGATTACATCGTAAAATTGGAGCAAATTAAATAGGTAAACAAACACAAACCTCAAAAAGCAAAAGAAAAAATCCCAAAACAATAGTCTGTGGGGGAGCAATTATATAATATTAATATTATAATATTATATCATATTTAGCAATATGAATCAAGTAGCTTGGTTTGATAGGCTCGAATTCCAGGGTTTACTCAGGATTTACGCCGATGGCGTTCCCAAACCTCCGAGGCCCAATCCTTCAATAAGCATAGAAAAACAAGATGAGGAGGAAAACAATGGCTGATGTCCAGTCGGCCCCTCTGCTCACCTTTTGTGGGCCACACATGGCGTCAACCTGAAATCACCTAACCGGCGCCATTTTGAAGATAGGCGACATCAACCAGTAGGGACAGAAAAGTATAGGGTGGTCATGAATAGTTAAAGTCTTCCTTTTATTAGCGGCCCCTGCAGAAGGTTTCATTTCTTGTACTGCGGATTCTTTCAAATGTTTTGCGAGTTCTTTTGGATTTGTGAAGAAGTGTGGCTTGCCGTTTTCAAAGCTCCTGAACTTTGCCTGGCTTGTATCCACCGTTGGATTTGAAAAATCCTACATAAGGTTTATTGCGTAACACCAGCACTCAGACTGGTTTGAGTGGGACACTATGTAGAGGCTTGCGCAACACTTGCACCATAGAGATTGATGAAGGCACTCCTGAATGTCACCTCCGATTAAGGGCGTCGCTGGGCAACCTCATAGGATGGGTTCGAACACATTACCGAGTGGTGTTGTTGGAGTTATTGGCAGTTGCTTTGTGTCTTTGCAGCCCATGCCGCGTCAGAGCGTGCAGCCCCCTCTCCTCTTCCCTCTGTGGATGGAAGATCCTTCACCCCTTATTTGTGGAGTCTCCCAGATGCTATTCCCTCCTGCGCAGTACAAAAGGGGGTGGTGATAGACGGAGCATCAGAACCAATCAAACACTCACACCCAGTCAACAGATCTGGGTTTAATCCATCACCGTTCTTTAGCCCACTCTGCCACCCCAGTTCAGACATGGCCATATGCAAATCAGTCTGACCCTGTGCCTCATGGGAACAGTCCAGCCCGAACTGCCAAGCCATGCCTTCCCTGGACCGGAAACAAGCTTCCTAGGACCGGTTTCTGGCATTTCAGCCGTCTTCAGCCAGGCTTGCTTGAATCCAGTGGCAAAGTGAGCAAGGGACTCACGTCTGAGCATACCCTGCCAACTTATGGCGAACAAAGCGGTACAAAAGGGGTGGTGATAGACGGAGCATCAGAACCAATCAAACACTCACACCCAGTCAACAGATCTGGGTTTGATCCATCACCGTTCTTTAGTCCACTCTGCCACCCCAGTTCAGACATGGCCATATGCAAATCAGTCTGACCCTGTGCCTCATGGGAACAGTCCAGCCCGAACTGCCAAGCCATGCCTTCCCTGGACCGGAAACAAGCTTCCTCGGACCGGTTTCTGGCATTTCAGCCGTCTTCAGCCAGGCTTGCTTGAATCCAGTGGCAAAGTGAGCAAGGGACTCGCGTCTGAGCATACCCTGCCAACTTATGGCGAACAAAGCGGTACAAAAGGGGGTGGTGATAGACGGAGCATCAGAACCAATCAAACACTCACACCCAGTCAAGAGATCTGGGATTGATCCATCACCCTTCTTTCTTAGGCCACTCTGCCACCCCAGTTCAGACATGGCCATATGCAAATCAGTCTGACCCTGTGCCTCATGGGAACAGTCCAGCCCGAACTGCCAAGCCATGCCTTCCCTGGACCGGAAACAAGCTTCCTTGGACCGGTTTCTGGCACTTCAGCCATCTTCAGCCAGGCTTGCTTGAATCCAGTGGCAAAGTGAGCAAGGGACTCACGTCTGAGCATACCCTGCCAACTTATGGCGAACAAAGCGGTACAAAATGGGGTGGTGATAGATGGAGCATCAGAACCAATCAAACACTCACACCCAGTCAACAGATCTGGGTTTGATCCATCACCGTTCTGTAGCCCACTCTGCCACCCCAGTTCAGACATGGCCATATGCAAATCAGTCTGACCCTGTGCCTCATGGGAACAGTCCAGCCCGAACTGCCAAGCCATGCCTTCCCTGGACCGGAAACAAGCTTCCTAGGACCGGTTTCTGGCATTTCAGCCGTCTTCAGCCAGGCTAGCTTGAATCCAGTGGCAAAGTGAGCAAGGGACTCACGTCTGAGCATACCCTGCCAACTTATGGCGAACAAAGCGGTACAAAAGGAGGTGGTGATAGACGGAGCATCAGAACCAATCAAACACTCACACCCAGTCAACAGATCTGGGTTTGATCCATCACCGTTCTTTAGCCCACTCTGCCACCCCAGTTCAGACATGGCCATATGCAAATCAGTCTGACCCTGTGCCTCATGGGACTGGGTGTGAGTGTTTGATTGGTTCTGATGCTCCGTCCATCACCACCCCCTTTTGTTCCGCTTTGTTCGCCATAAGTTGGCAGGGTATGCTCAGACGTGAGTCCCTTGCTCACTTTGCCACTGGATTCAAGCAAGCCTGGCTGAAGACGGCTGAAATGCCAGAAACCGGTCCGAGGAAGCTTGTTTCCGGTCCAGGGAAGGCATGGCTTGGCAGTTCGGGCTGGACTGTTCCCATGAGGCACAGGGTCAGACTGATTTGCATATGGCCATGTCTGAACTGGGGTGGCAGAGTGGGCTAAAGAACGGTGATGGATCAAACCCAGATCTGTTGACTGGGTGTGAGTGTTTGATTGGTTCTAATGCTCCGTCCATCACCACCCCCTTTTGTTCCGCTTTGTTCCCTCCTGCGCAGCACTCCAATATTTCCCTGGGGTCGCATTTTCCCCTCCAAAAGGACAATGTGTGTGCTCCTCAACAGCACTGTAGCACTGGGTCAGCTCTTGTCCACTTCATCAGACTTTCACCACTCTATTTTCTTAGGGCCAATGACATCTGATCTACTGCTCGCCGTCTGCAAGCTCCGTTGGTCACTCCTAGTGGCAGTTTCCCAGTGGGATAGCTACCTCCACCAGGCGCGCAGCACCCATTGAGCTCACCGAGCTTCAGCTTCCCCCGTCATGTGTGTCAGCCCGGCTGAGACAGCTTCGCGGGCTGGCGTCCGTCTAATCTGGCGCCAGGGATCAAACCGTGATCCCCAGATTCCGGAGTCAGTCGCCCTGGCCGCGGCGTCACACCTATAAGGGGACACACTACCTCCCACTCTTCCAAAGTTGTCAGAGGGAGTACCAAAGATGTAGAGATTGCTGCCAACCAGTGATAATACTAACTGGAAAGAGGTATCTCTGGGTAGTATTCCCTCAATAACGGCCTGTAGTTATGGTTGTTACGATATAGATTTAGAGAGATCGTTTGATCACCGTAGTGCCTCGAGGTGGCCCAGTCGTGAAAACAACAGATCACCACAATAATCTTGAATTCAGATTAGTGGCACAGAGTGTTGGCTGTTACATATCTATTGTAGGTATCTGTCTATTATTCAGGAAACTGGAAGGTCACATATAGCACATTGGTAAGTGGGATACACAGGGACACAAGTTAGAGTGTTGGCAATGAAGTCCTGTGTCGTTCCCTCTCTGATTTAGAATGGACGTTGGGTGATGCGTCCACAGTGGCTTCTACCTCTTTATGGCATCAACATTGTAAATTGTTATACACAAATCTGGTATTACCTACATGGCTATATAAGTGGCCATAAAAGTGATTAGGCGCTGGCAGCAGTGTAGTAGATTCTATTTACCCCTCATGAAGTTATCCAGCACCATGGAAGACAACATGTACCAATAAGGTGTTGTAGAGGCAAAAGGAATATATATTTCCTTGTAGCCTAACACTAATTTACTGTTATCACATGTGAACACATGCATATTGATAATACAAGAATGTACTGCAGTCCTTACCCTTATCACAAGTGTTGCTGTTCTACAGGCTATACTTTTAAAAACGAATAAAAACAACTTAAAAGAGTAAAGTAAAAAATAGTTACCCATGTAGATTCTTGCCAGACTGTAAGCGAAGTCTCTTGCTGCAAGTTCCATAAATGTGGGCCCCTTCAAGGTAGCCTCTCGTATAAAGACTCCCAGTTTATCCACTGCAGATCTTGTCTGTGCTACAGATGACTTCAACGCAGGTACTGATGAGGCCAAATCCAGCTTCCCCTGAAACCAAATGAAACGCTCATTAAAGACTCAAATGGTCCTATGGATAAAGGATGCCTACACTTCCAGTGTCGGTGCTGCTTGGGGGATGAGCACATTGTTAGAGGGCCGCAGCACGGGCAATCGAGTGATGAGACGAAGCTCACATCATCCGAACACTTCTTCATCAAGATTGCATCTTTCAGAAACCACAGGCTTTGTATATTTTACTGTCATTTGGCTAAAAATACTGGACATAAATAATATAGCAGTAACATTAATAGCTCTTTTAGAGCCCTTTACGACTCGAGTTGCTCAGTACAGGAGTCATGGGAATTTGAAACTAGGATTCACGTTTACCGCCCGGGGTTCCCCCCCCCCCCCGAACCACACAATAAGGAACTCTCAGGAAAAGAATGGGGAATAACATGCAGGCCCTGAAATTATTAGGGCATTTTTCGCATGGGATTGCCAAGCTGCAGAACCTTTCCACACATGAATGCCACCTGCTTTCAGCAGTCAATCTGAATTTGTACCGAAATTACCACTTCTCATAACTCGTCATCTGTGTTATAGTGTACCTGCCCCCATTATTCGTCTCGATATTATTAAGGAAATGAAGTGAATCTCTGCCTCAGATTCCCCCTCTCCACTATATTCATCTTCTCCCCACATGGTGAACGACAGAGACAGCGATCCTCTCGCGGTATTTCTGAAAGAAACCCTGAAGCAGACTAGCATGCTTAAGAAGAAACACAATTATGACTCTCAGGCAATATTCCTATAAGGTTTGTGCAGTTTTCAGTCCATTTTGATGAAACAGGCAGTGGGAAAGTTCAAAGAAAGTAGGGATGGCTTGAAGCAATGCACATCCAGCCTAAAAGGCATGGCAGTATACTGGCCGAGCCTCTAGCATTACTCCAGCAGGGTATCGCTGGCAGCAACCTTGCATCACATGGACGAGACCAGGCCACAGCACCAGATCATATTGAGAATACCCTTTTTAATGAGGCCCTACTGTGGGGAACAGCAATACTGTTATTGTATTACAGCATCCAGAGATCTTGCTGGATGAGATTTGACAACACTGAAGAACCATAACACTAGCGGGTAGCTGCTGTAAAAGTAATGGAAGACATACTCAGGACGGGAACGTTACCTGGACTGCCGAGAAGAAAGCAGTCAGCACATCTCCCTTACTCTTGGTAACAGAACGCAGGACATCCAGTGACAGGATGTTGGTGGTGCCTTCCCAGATGGTCAGTACCTGAGAACAGATGGAGAAGTGATTCACAGGAGTTTACGCCCATATATGCTGACATAAATAAATGTAAATGTAGTGCATTTATATAGCGCTCCGCACAGCCCCGAAAGGGTCTCTCAGGCGCTGTGCACATACCGCTGTGGAACCCTTCCTGGCCTTTCCCTGTGAAGTGCCCACTCCTGGGCACCCCCAAGGTGAAACCAGGCATCCTAGCGCTGTTGGGGCCATTGTGGAGATTAAGCAAGCTATTGCCCAGAGTTGCAGAGTGTGACCCATGATTAGAATAGGCACTGAGGCGAGAATTATCGGGTCCGGGGAAATTGAGCCCAAGACCCGCCGAGGCGGGAATTGAACCCTGGTCCGGGCCAGACCTCTGCATCAGGGTCTGCCGCTCTAACCATTGAGCCACACTTCTCCACATAAATAATACAAGGCTTTCTTCTTCTTAACTCCTTACCTGTGCGTCCCGCAGCATGGCTGGAAGGCCGGTGTCCTCCATGTAACCCTGCCCCCCAAAGCACTCCAGGCCCTCGGAGATAACAGCCATTGCCTACAATAAAAAAAATGTTGCCTCATCAGTGCCTAAAGAATGGCCTGCAGCCTTTTTCAGTAAGGTCAAAGTTAGCTGCTGTTCAATTTATGCACGAGTTCTGCTGCCGGGGCATCTCCTTACAAAATGAACGATTTACCTGTGCATTTTGAAACTGTGGCACACTTGTAATAATAAATTGCCTTTTAGATCACAATTTATACTGCATGTCTTCTTTTTCTGAATACTGTAAATAACAGATATTTCTCTTAATGGCACTCAGTTTGCCAGCCCATGAAAGATGAAAGGCTGAATCAATTTTACTTCAATTCAAACATTAGGAAATGATCTAAATATCTGTAACTCCAGCACCACAGAACTGGCATCTTTCATAGATTCATACACTTGAATTATTCCCCACAGGCAGGCTCGAAATCCCCAGTAAAAATAAATACGAGTAAACAGTGTTAAAATGGCCATTGGCCTCAACAACAGGGTTTGTTTAGAAGCACATCCACCACATTCGAAACAAACTGATCATCAGCCAATGAGGTGGCAGTGCTGAGTTC
Organism: Triturus cristatus; assembly: GCF_964204655.1. Classification (NCBI taxonomy): domain Eukaryota; kingdom Metazoa; phylum Chordata; class Amphibia; order Caudata; family Salamandridae; genus Triturus; species Triturus cristatus. Next base: position 283,853,237 of record NC_140594.1, on the reverse strand, counting down.
TCTACTACGCTTAGAGTCCAACATAGCACATATTTCTACTGCACGTCATGTGTGAGAGACTCCAAGAGAGCAGCTCGGATCAAACTTGTGTTTGACCTTATATTGGTTACTTATTGGCTTCTACTTTGTCCTCTATAGAGTTTAGCCAACCGTTTCTTCATCGTTAATTAAACCGTGAGCTGCTGTAAGAAATTTCCGAGATTTTCACATCAGTACTGGCGGAACGCTGAACTGCCGCCAACTGGCTCTATGGGGAAATAAGAGAATACATCTCTCTTCAATTCCTGCTTAGATTTTCGGAAAAAGAAGATCTACACTTATGATCACTGTATGTATTCTTTATGCCACGGACATATTTTCAGATGCAAGTCATTAACAGTGAAAGCTCCACTGTTCTTAAAAAGAGACAACTATCAACCAACCTCGCCAGCAAAGCTCATCAACAGTGCCATGTGGTCAACTAGACAAAGAAGCCACCATCGATAACAAGCCAAGGTCGAAACTGTAGACAATGCTTATGGTGACTATCAGGTCTCTTGTCAATGACAGCCCCGTCAACAGTAATAATACTACCACCGTTCATGGCAGAGACTACGACAACCACCTGGTCGACATTGGAAATGACTCTACAAGCATTAACTTTTCTTCATCCGTTGCTGGAGAACCCCCTTAGCCATCTTGTTAGCAAAATAATCCATGTGTATGGAAAGTAGCTATGTCACACCGATTTACATCCTCTGATGATATAGAATTCACTTATTGTTATCACAACAGCCAACACCATAGTTCCAACTCCGATTTAGCAAAGTGGTGCTGATACTGTACCTGCACGGGCCATGAGGCTCTATAGGTTGTATGGAGTAGTCTTCTGCAGCATGGATGAGTAATATTCAATAATCATCTAGTGAATGTGCAGAGATTAAGAGGTGCCTAAGCTGAGAAAGTTTATCGGTCGCACACAAATCTTAACTGCCACATAACCAGGCACTATTCAAAAAAGCCCTGCATCCACGTCATAAGGTAAAACCCACTGCAAGAGCCTGCTCGAAATTAACTAGTGACAAATACATTTCTCAATAGAAAATTCAATACAATGTAAAAGAGTGACCTGCATGACATACATAGCAAAAGTACCTAAATTAATTTCACATTGGCCTCAGATACTACTTAATTGAAATCACATCTTTAAACTTAGCTCTAAATAGAAATGAAATTCAACAGAATAGAATTGTCCTTATTGTGTGAAGTTGCTCTTGCTAGTCTGACAAGCATATAAACTGTTAGAGAAATTAAGAAGGATTAAATTCAGAAGCATTGAACAGCACAGGGGTTTCTAACCCACAGTAACGCCTGTTCCTGGCTGCCAATTGGAATATGCTAAACTACCTGGATCCCACATGTGGATATAAAGTGAACATAATGATATATCGCAACTACTGTGACTATTTCCTCCTGATATTATTTTAACGAGGAAAGGAAAGAAACTGGTTTCTGTAACCAACATTCATATAACCTGCTGGTGTGCAATTTCGCTGACTAATTAACTGTTGTTTAACCCATCGGTAAATTGTAAACTTTCAGTAAATCAAACTTACTTTTAAGGGATATTAGAGTTTACTGTCATGAAAAGATTTTAAATAGAGACGAGTAATGCATTGATTACTTACTGGTTATCTCAAAGCTCGGATACTTCTTCCTCGCCTCAATCCTTACATCATGCATTGGATCCACACCCTGAAGACAGACACCCCTGCAGTTTACCTAAATAAATCAAGTTTAAACTCCTGGGTTGCCTAAAAAAGACCACCTCTACCCAGAATCCTTCTCACTCGATTACCAAAGCAGACCAATGAACTATGATGGAAGCCTGACAGAACGAAGGTAGGCAGGGAGGTTTGTAAGAAGTGGCAGAAGGAAGAAGATGGCCAGTAATGAAATTACTAGTCCGTAATCAAAGTATTACTGCCATCACTTCCTCTTCCTTGTCCATCCATCATGAGAATCTACCAAAGGTCAGTCAAAAGGTGCAACCAGAAAGAGCAAAGATCAGAATTAAACCATGAAGCTGCCAATACAAAGGCAAAAGTAGACCCAATTGCATGAGACTGAGAGTGCAAGTCGACAAGGACAGGAAGCCCAAAAATCAGAAGGCATAGTTGCACTAGAGGAGCAGGACGTCTGCAGAAGACAACAGGAGAGCCAAGGAAGCCAAAGCCAGCTACTAGCCAAGGAATCCATCACGCACAGGCAGTGACATGGGAAAAGAAGACAAAAGGTACTATAAAACTAGAGCATGAAATACCAGGGACCAAGGCTGCCTGAGGCTGCAGTAGAGCAAAACAAACCCAAGTACTCACAGAAGCATGTGGGAAGGCCACAAAAAGACATCACTCAACACCTAAAAAGAGAGGACCAACAGCACGCCAGCCTGGGCCAGTCAAGGAACACTAAGCAGAATCAGAGCCAACAGCAACCCACAAGGCAGTAAAACCGAGCCAAATGCCATATAATGGGATAACCCAGCCCATAAGCACATCAAGAAACGCCCAGGACCAAGCTAGCCAAGGCAGGAGCGAAGCCTAGATGATGACTGACGAGTTTTACACCTACTAAGGCATACCTACCTACACTAAAGCACAGACAAGAACAGTCAAGTGTAGATCCCCCACAACACAAGGTCAACAGGCCTGAAAAAAACCTCTGACCCCAATAGAAGAGCGAAAAGCTCCATTCACAAGCAGGGACACCCCCAGCTCAGCAGCTAGAAGAAAGCACAGGGGTGAGAGCACGTGAACAAACCATGCACACGGTCACTCGCCAATGTTACATTTATTCTTTACAATATGAAACAAGCTCTTCATACAACATATATAAAGCTAGAAATCTTATATAAACATTATAGGAATGTATTTTTTTTTAAATTATAGTACCTTGATATACAGCAAGTTATATTTTTCCAATGTATCCATGATGTTCATATTTAATAAAGTGTTAAATTAATGTGTTTATAAAAAAACTATAAGTATGGTAAATTTTCAAAGGCTGATGTAGTTTAAATGTGTTGTTGTACTAATCTTATAATCCCTAATTATAACTAAGTTGTAACCTTTGTTTTCCTGTGTGAATATAAATATCTATATATCTATAATTGTTCAAATCAAATGAAATCAAATATAACTTTATTCGATTGTTAAAAACAACCATAAAAGCATGCATTTAAAAAATCATTGCGTTTAAAAAAGTCACAACTGTTCATTTCGCGATAACTCAATGGCTTAAACACCAGAATTATTAATACAAATCATTCAAGGACTTAATAAAGTGCATTATAATATACTTTTCCTAGTGCAAATCACTTTTTTTTAAAACAATGTAAAACAGTAAAAATGATTATCCAAATGTAGGATATTTACCATAGCCAAACGACATTGCCGATGACCCGCCTCTCTCAAAAATGGCAGTAAAACTGTGTGCCTAATATAACTGTAAAATTTACAAAATAAAACAACATGGATAGTACTTTGAGAGGAAACATCATCACAAGGACAGGGCAATAATTTGTGCGTGCAATCATTTGTTATAGTCAAAACTAACCAATCTGTGGAAGATTCCAAATCTGACACGTGATAATAGGAATCTATCATAGTTACCAGGGACATACAGCAAATAGGGCTGAATATTAAAAGTTGTTAAAATTAATTGATGTTGCAGGACAGTAGGTTTTAGGATTTCCACAGAAATTTTCGCGGAATCCAAACAAGCAAGGCCCTCCTTCTTCAACTCCTTACGCGATATGGCTGAGATAGTAAGAAGATTTAAAAAATAATCCAGCTTTCCCATGTCAGCTAAAAATTTACGTACATATCTCAGCCATGGTATCCTCATCACTCCTTCCAATTCCAAGATATCGATCAGTATATCTCTATTAAACTTGGTTTCATCTTTAGTCCACATCCTGTGCCATAGTAGCACTGGTTCAAGTTTAATAAGATCAGATATAAAAGGAAGACCCAATTCTGCATGACAATTATAGTTAGAGGAACTCTTGGGTACTGCGAGGATAAATTTCAAAAAGGAGTTTTCAACTGCCTGAATGGGAGCAGAGCCAGCAAAGCCCCAAACCCCACTACAGTACATTGTACCAGACACGCATTTAGCTTTGTAAATCTTAATTAATTCTGCCGGCGGTCTGGTACCTAGTTTCATGGAGAAGGATTTAAGGGCGGCAGTCGAGCGAACCAATGCAAGTTTTTTCGCTGCCACTGCCGGACCCCAAGAGTCATTCTGGTTGAACAAGATACCCAAGGAAGAAAATTGTTTAGTGGAATCCAGCTTCTGTCCTGCTATAAAAATGGCCTTTTTAATTTTGGGATTTCGACCACAGCGCATGATGAAAGTTTGAGGTGTTCATTCTAAGGCCCAACTCGTTCATAAAGAGGGCAAAACTATCCACCACCTGCTGTAATCCCACTTGAGTACGGGACATTAGCACAGCATCGTCCGCGTACATCAACGCCGGGATTGGACGACCAGCAGCGTATGGGGGTCGAATTTACTATTGCACAGGGCTTTCTCCAAACCATTTATATACAAATTAAAAAGGAATGGGGCGAGGACACAGCCCTGCCTGACACCACTCCTGATTGGGATTTTGCCCGTGCATTGCCCCCTAAGGCCATAGCGGACGCGAGCTGAAGCGTCACTATAGAATGGTTTAAGAAAATAAATAATATTGGATTCAAACCCAAGTTGTCCCAGCACAGTCCATAAAGTGGAATGGTCAATGCAATCAAATGCGGACGAGAGGTCAACAAAGGCCAGGAACAAACTCCCTTTCCTGGCCCTCGTGTACTTCCCGGTCAGCATTAGAAGATTTAAGCTCTGTTCCACTGTTCCTAGGCCGGAGCGGAAACCATATTGTAAGTCAGATAAAATAGAATTATCCTCAGCCCAAAGCAAAAGGCGGTCCAAAATTATTCGACCCACTATTTTAGTAAGGGAATCTAAAAGGGAAATGGGTCTGTAACAACCCGGGTCGTGTCTATCCCCTTTTTTATAGAGGGGCACAATTATGGACTCCACCCAAGTGGGCAATAATTCTGTAATACAACTAGCGTTAAGCACCTGGACCAGAAGGGGACCCCACGAAGGAACAATTGCCTTAAAAATATCTATAGGGACACCATCTGGACCTGGTGCCTTCCCGCCCTGACTCACACGTAAGGCTAGTTCAACCTCTTCCAGGGTGAACTTTAAGTTTCTTGAGATGGGATAAGCAGAGGGATTCAAAAGAGGGCTAGACTTACCTAGTCCTTCGTATACTTTAGTAAAATGATTAATCCAATCTGTTTCAGCAATTGCTATCTCTAGAGTTGGGCCAGTAGCATCGCTAAGGAAAGGAGTTCTAATGATCTTCCAGAAGCCCGCACTATCCTTCCTTACCGCAGCGTCGTGCAATGCTTCCCAAGCTTCTATTTTTAGCTCGTTCTTTCTATCTTTTAGGGCGAGCTTATACTCAATCCTAAGTCTACTCACTTCCTTTGCACACCTAGGTGATTTATGCAGTTCTTTCTTTAAGAGAGAATAAGCTCTTGTGCACCTAGAATTAAATCAGCCTCCGTTTTGTTTGTTTTTAGTTTTACATTGCCTAATAAGGGAGGACCTGATTTCATTACAAATAGATAGGAAGGATGCAACAATCTCTTCAGATGTAGACTCCTCCCTCAAACAAGTCACTACCTCAGACATACTTTTAACAATTACTGTTTTAAGTGTTTCTACTTGATCCACCTTATCCCATCTTAGCGTGTAGCCATTCATACTACCAATGCTCAAGTTTTCACGCAATCTGTCCGCGTCTATGTTATCTTTTGGGACAGAATTCCTTGGAATCAGAATGGTTACACAAAGAGGAAAGTGGTCACTTAACGCAATATCTGAGACCTTGAAAGAATATATGCTACCATCATGCTTAATAGTTACAAGAGCAAAATTAATTGCGGAAGTACAACCCCTCCCAGTAAATGTAGGAGGTAAGATGAAAGGGTTTGCACAAACTTAATTTACAAACCCCAAATCAAGTTTGCCTATTAGTTCGTTAAATCGTTCACCCAAAAGGGAATGATTAAAATGTGACTGACACAAGCCATCTTCCTGGGTGATTCCGCACCTATTGTCTCCCCTCATGGTGCACAAAGTACAATTAAAATCACAGAGGAGAAGGGTCATCATATTATCTCCACAAAATGTACCTTGTAGAAAAAGTGCATTTGCCAACTTTTTAAAAACATTAAGTACATCACCAGGGGGAATGTTATTATACAAATTAATCAGGGCAATCGGAGTGTCTGAGTCCAAAACGAGTAACAAAAATTGGAAATAAGTATCTTTAACAGGCTTTGTTGCCTTTAAGATGTTCAACTTATTTGACAAATAAATCATCAGTCCACCCTTAGCTCTACCGTGGGTAACGTCCACGGCTGGTGTGTGAAAGGTCTTAAAACCATTTATATGGACCGGATCCCTACTCCATGTTTCTTGTAGACAAATCAGATCGTAAGTCTGAATAAAGGCCTGCCACAATGGGTTACCAATCTTAGATTTGATACCAGCAATGTTCCAAGAACAAACATTACATAAAGGAGGACCCAAAGGGGGGGAGATGGAAGAGTCCACACTCAGACCGATGGGTAGAGATACAAAACCACACTAATTCCGCTTCTCTAACCCACCAGCCAGAGCCTCCGGCCCCCCTGTGAGACCCTCAGACGTAGAAGGACTAGGATCTAACCCCTTACCTTCTTTGCTGTTTTCCCTTAAAGTAATAACAGGCATAAGATCCGTGACTATCTCTGGGGAGTTGTAAAGGGAATAGAGTTGTGGTCAATCATTTGTGTCCAAACCGCTAAGGGTGTCATAGGGATTAAACGTCGGGATACCATATCTCCCTCCCATGGACCCCCCGTGACTTAATGTTTGGCAACGAGGACCTGAAAACCTATCCAGGCGTTGGGGAGAGTAGAAAAAGCCAAGGGGGAGAATGTTAACAAAATCAGTACTAGCTGACCCAGCACAAACCCTCTCAATTATATTCGGAACCAATGGTGGTGACCGAAATGTTAAAATTACACAATCACCACTCAGAGATTTAGTCGACGGGCCTAGCCAACTAACTCTTCTAACCATCTTGAACTCAGGAAACAAGGAACTATTGGGTCCAAGCTTGGTAGAAAGGAAATGAAGTGCTTTATTCCTGAGAGTCGACCAGTGTTCGTAAACATTGGGAGGGAGTGGAGGAACATTTGCTAACACCACTGTATATGGAATAGCCTCAGGGGGCAAATTAAGAGTTGGTAAAATTGATATCGAATCAGCCTCCCTAATATCTTCAACTCTTCTCATAACAGTCTTACAGTTGTTAGTTAGCACTTGAGAGGGACCGGATATACCTGCTACGCTAGGTTCTAATCCCCTGGGTTCATTAAACTCCAAACGTCCCAATTCCACATTGGTTTTAAATTGAACATGTTTTTCCAAGGCCCCCGTTATTTTTTTGGGATTACTATTTGCTTCAGGCGGAGTCACTTGGGGTAAGATAGGGGGTAATTTAACCTGCGTAGACTGCAGATTTCCGGTAAGCTGTTTCTCCATATTAATTACCCTGGATTCTATATTCGATACTTTAATACGAATAGGTTCTAGGAGAGTTGATATCAATATCTCCATTTCCCCCCAAAAACATTCCCCAACTACGCGTTCACCTGTACTAATCGAGGGAAAGACAATCTCTGTCTGCCTACTACCCCTTTTTCCCTTTCGTTTCATTTATTATTGCAGTAGATTTACGTTGCTTATGGGTAATCTTCCCTTTGGCAGTCAATACATTTGGTCCTTCCTTATTAATATGATTTTGTTTACGCTTTGCCTTCTGCTCTCTAGTTGTTACTCGAGGACTGTGACTATCTAAACTAACAATTGATGCCGAAACCAAGGGCAAACTTAAACACGAGTCAGACCCTCCTTTCTCTGTTGAATCCTTAGGCAAGGGTGTGATCTCAGAGGATATATTTGCTGGAGGAATTGTTGGTGTTAAAGATAACCTGGTAATAATAGGCATAGAGGGAGATGACAAGTTAGGCAAGATAGAAACAAAGTCCTGGGCAGAATGTGTCGATCGAACACCAGGGAGGCCAGCAAAAGAAGGCACTAATATCGAGTCCTGGGAGTTTATTGTAAGCAACAAAACATTTGTAGCAGGCAAGGGAGGAAGTGTGCCAACTGGAAGAGAGAGTCACCTTTCTGTGCTTTCAATAGCAGAAGCAACTACCCCAATAGTTTGCTGCAGCATTCGATCAATCGCTGTCAAACTAGGGAGGTGAGTATTAGGAACTACTTTTTGCTTAGTAGCAGGACAGAGTTGGGGGAAAGTACTCTTCCCCATTATTTACCACAACAAGGGATCAGTGTCCAAATTAATAACAATATGAATACGTTACTGACCAAGTAAAAACTAGTAGCGTGATTTACATATAGCACTTAAAAAGTCACTTGAGTTATTACTTCAAGAGTTGCTGAAACCAAGAGACATGGCCCAGCCCAGCCTCTACCGGCCCCTGACGGCCACGGACGGTACCGCCCCTATCCCGGGCTTCTCCCGCCGCGTCCTGGCGCGTTAGAATCAGAAAGGCCTGCCCAAGGGAGTCCTGGGGCCTGTAGTTGTGAGCGGCGTGACCGGCGGAGCCAAACCCGGCCGGCCAATATAATTATTTACTTTAACGATATTTAGGTCTCGATGGTTAGATCTCAATAGCTTGGCCCCACAATAGTTTGCAATTGATATTCAGATGGATTTGGAGTCTCACTACAGAGGCCAAGCGCAGACTTGCCACAGTGAGTCAGCTAATTACTGACCCTAAAAGATTGGCATGACCAATACCCAAAAGGCCGGCTGATTTACTTAAGCACTAGTAGAGTACCCTAGTCTTGTACAATATGCCTTTCATATGTTAACAAGTCATCAGAACCTGAATGAAGATATAGGACCGCTGTGCAATGGACACTGTATGATCGCTTAATTTAGAAACCTAATTGTGCGTAAATTGAGTCATCTGCGCATTGCAGTTGACATCACTTTGCAAAAGATGTGGAATACTTTCCTAGCAAGCAGAGGCTATGCCAGTCCCGTGCACACTATACAATGACCAGTAACATCATATATCTGCAACTGGACATTTGATTCGATTTTAATATTTGTAAAGCACAACCAATACCCAATTTAGGGCTCCCAGGTGCTGTAAGAAAAAGGTGTTGAATATTAATTTAATATCCACGTTTTAATTTTCTTTCTAAAGGTCAAGTAGTTGGATTCTAATCTGATGTCTAGTGGAAGCCCGTTTAAATGCTTAGCTGAGTAATATTAGAAAGATATTTCATCAATTTAAACTTGCTTCATTTACAGAATGGAAACTAGAAATCCGGAAGAGGACAAAAGTGTGCATGGAGTGTCTTGATGTTCATCTGACCATTGCCAATAAGGGCCTTATGGCAAATGCAAAGGGCCTTAATAGTAACTTGTCTGTGTTTGGACCCAATGCAAAGCACATACGTGTGTTGAAATGAGCTAATGTCAAGGGATACCTAGATGAAATCTGGCAGCACTATTTTGAATAGCTTGTATTCTACTGCATATCATAAAAGTAAATCCAACTTCATGTGAGTTGCAATAGTTCCTCTGGGATATAGTCACTGCCTGGGCTATATATAGTCTTATGTTGTTCCATAGTAAGAAGAGGGACCATTTTATGCTAAACCAGTAAATAATAAAAAAGAATGGTACTTGTAACTTTATTAATTTGTCTGAAGAAGGTGAGATTACAATCGACTATCACTTCTAAGCATTTTGCTGATTTTGGAGGTGATGGGCGTGGCCATGCACAGAGGGCTAAGCTCAAGAACCAAACAGAAGACCTCTGTTGGACTCTTCTACCCACAGATTCTTCACCTTTAGAATATCCCCTAGGTGCCAGATTCGAGCTGGAGACCTATGGCATTGTGAGGCTCCACCCAGGCTCCCTACTGCCCTGAAAGTGAAGAAACTGAGCCAAATATGAATACCAGCCCTTCGTGTTGATGCCAGTTCCTTCCATTCTGGGCTGTCTGATGCAGACAGTCGATTGCTGATATTTCCAAATTATTTTCTAACAGTGTAACAAGGAGAATGTCACCTCCAGAAGCTACAGGAGTCTAGTCATGCTGAGACTGCTGAAAGTAAATGTCCATCATGGACCTCTAGAGTTGTCTTTTGTGCCTGAGCTTGGATCACCACTCCAACTCATGTGACCAATGTACCCTCATGCACCTGAAGACGATCCAAGACTGGGAGGGAAAGCTGTATATCCATTAGACGTCACACAGAACCCATTCGAAGTCGTGGGCACAGTCTTGGTCACAAGGCTATTTCCATGACTGCTCCATTTCCCATTAAAAATCGTTGGGTAAGTCAAAATCCAGATGCACACGAAAGTGAAGCAATACTCGACCTCTTCACCCCACTCTGATTAAAAAGAGAAGGCATGAAGGTCCCAAGATTTGAGAAGCACTTTATTGATGTTGCTTGTCCCAGAACCAATACCTGTCATTGTCCTGGCATGCCATAAACTCCCCGTGCCATCATCAATGCCAGAGCAAATTGGGGCCTTCAAGAAGATCACACTGCAAATCTATAGTGTACTTTTGACACCCTGATGAGTGCTTTCTGGCCCCACTGCAAAAAGAACAATTGCTGGACAGAATGCTGAACAATGTCAAACATTTACCTCAGTACTGATTTCTGGACCTAAATCCATCGTTTGGTGTGTGCTCCCCATGCCATTCCAATTTAAATCTAACCATATGCAAATCAGGCTTGACTGACTAAAGATCTCTCGACGGGGGGTCAATGTATGATTTTTTTCAGCATTCCGTCCATCATTTCTTTGCATAGCACTTTTTGCCCTAATTGGGATGGGTATGCCCAAACGTGGGTCCCTTGCTACTGTGCCACTGGGTTCAAGCTAGCCAGGCTGATGAGGGGTAATACCCCGAAGCCGGTCCCAGGATGCTTGTTTACGGTTCAGGTAGGATCTGTCTTGGCAGTTCGGGCTAGAGTGTTCCCATGAGGAGCAGGGTCAGGACTGATTTGCATATGGCTGGGTCTAAACTGGGGTGGCATGGTGAGCCAAAGAACAATGGATTTAACCCAGATCTCTTCACTGGGGGTGAATGTATGATTTATTCAGCATTCCATCCATTTGTTTGTGTAGCACTTTTGGCCCCACTGAGCCGCAAGTGCCTCCAGTCAGTTTACTGCTGGCAGGCCATTCCCTGATGCCGCCTGCCCTTATGATGAGGGCAATGGATTGCTTCCCATCCTCACTATACTGATTATACCCTATACTTTGATGACAAATTTGCCACTGGGCTTGGCACTTCCCCACAGACATTGCTTGATTGGCCATATGGGCTGCCAATGGAGGAGAATGCCTCATTTGCAGTGGTGGTTCTGAGGGCACCTGAGCTGCTAGAATTTCACTGGCCCTCTATTCAGACTATTGTTCTAACAGCGATCCTCTATCCTTAACCAGCGATATTGGAGCCTTTGCTCCCTTTTAATGATGCTTTCAAAGATGTCTCAATGGTTACATGATCAGAGCTATGTTCTTGCCCAGTCATTAGTCAGCAAGTAGACAGACGGCACAGGCCAGTGCCCAGTGATGCAGATTTATTCACCAAGCATCCTACCCTGGAAAGTATCGTTGTGCAAGCTTCGAAAAGTAAGGTTAATGCCAATTCATTTTGCAAACAATCTCCCGGACCGAGAATACAAACAGGCTAATTCTTCTTCTGCCAGCATGACACTGTGGTCCATAAACACAGTCTGCTTAATGGGTCACTATACGAATGCCTTATTGGACATGGCCAGCAAGAACTTGCCACCGGTCTTGGAAGACCTGGCTCATGCAATCCATGATAGGCAGGATGTGGCTAAATACATTATCCGAGCAGGCCTAGATACCAAGGCCTGCTTAGGCACAGCAGTTGGCAACAGTGTTGTGCTTTGAAGGCAGGCCTGGATGAGGTTGACCGGTTTTTCTTGCATCGTACCAGCATCAATGTTGGGCATGCCCTACGATAGGTCCAGACTCTCTAGCAAGAAGGCAGAGACTGTGCTGGAAATCATCAAAGACAGTGGGACCACAGTGTGTTCCTTGGGGCTCCTGAATCCTGTAAAATAAGTTCCCCCTCTGTTTTACAAATTTAGGGCCATTCAAGGGGGCTAGCCTATAGGCAACAACCTCTACAGCCAGTGATGTCATTTAATCCATTTGGCACCAGTCCTCCACCTCAGCCTTCCCCCGCTACAATGGCTATCAAACTGCTTTAATTTGCCCTTAGCATCTCATACTTAGCCATTTGGAGAAAGGATTCATCTTTTCTGCCAAGGTTGGTGTTCCATCTCGTCTGACAGATGTGCCTTACAGATTGTTGAAAAGGGCCATCCCTTTCTCTTGAGGTGAAGAGTCCTCTGCATCAAGATCGATCGCTATGCACTAGCCAAGAAAGGCCCCCCTGAAGGTTTGAGAGCATTTTCCACCAAGGAAACGGCCATTACAACAGTGTTGGCACAAAAGGGGCCTATCCTTTACAACTGCCAAGCTGTGATGTGAGCATTGGTGCATACGTTCACAAAGCACTACGGCCTTGACAGCTAGGTCCAGTGGTAAGGACACTTCTCCCACTCGCTTCCACAGACTTTTTTGAGTCTACTCTGCAAACCATCTGAGAGGTACTGCTTTGGTATCTATTCTAAGGTGGGGAATCTGCAGTTATTAGAATATTAATCAGAAGAAAAAGTTACTTACCTTCGATAACCCTTCTTTCTGCTGGATTCTCTTTCTGTAAGTTAGAAATTGGGTTTCTGGTTGGCAGAAGTATGCAACCTGTCCAAGGAGGAACCACAAACCTAGTCTCAGGGTAAGTCAGAAACATACTTTAAATGAACTTAACTTAAGAGGCAACGTGCAAAGTATTTTGCAACACTTCAAACATTAACACAGTGAAAACTTGACAAAAAAACTCCACACCAGTTCAGTTCAGAAACATAGCTTATATTTTTATGAGTAAAACAAGATCAAAACGACAAAAATCCAATAAGTAGAAGTCAAAATATGAATTTGTAAAGAACAAACTGTTTTGTAGTGCTTAGAAACAAATAGCGCCAACCAAGGCTATTTTGTTACACTTAACCGGGTCAAATCCAAAAGTTCAGGCTGAGTGTGGGGCGGATACAGGAACTATTCTTGGCCTGCTTAACAGTATCTTGGATGTGTCAACATCAAGGGTGATGAGGGGAGTAAAGGCGACGAGGCGTTGTCATCGATCTTGCAGATGCAGGTGATGCATCTGTTCCGAGCTGCACACCGTCAACGATGCGTTGAGAGTAAAAATGCAGAGAACACCAGGGCAATGCGTTGTCATCGAACCGTTGGGCTGTAGGCGATGCGAGAAACATAAAGCGATGCGTCAGCGTTGAGCCACATAAAGTCAGAGATGTGTCATAGCCTGGAGGCGATGCGTGGTGCAGTGGGTGATGCAGAGTCCGTGCAACAGCAGAGATGCGTTAGCGTTGAGGGAAATGTGCTGGTTCCGATTAGCGATACGTCGTTGATGCGTGGATTTTCACAGATACAGCACTTCAAAATAAATTCCAAGTGCCCAGGACTGGATTGACACCAGTTGCCAGACCAGGAATCACAGGAGATAGAGTCCAGGTGCTGGTTACAGGTCGAAGAGAGAAGTCTTTGATATCCCCGAGACTTCAGAAAACAGGAGGCAAGCCAACAAGCCTTTGGAAATACTTTGGTTCTGGGATGTAGAGATGCAGGCCCAGTACTTCTCATTCCCCTGCAAGAGGGAAGCAGTCAGCGGGCCAACACAACAAAGCAGTTTAGCAAAGTGGCAGTCCCTGTAGCAGGAAAGCAATCCTTCTTCCTGGCAGAATGTCCTCAGTTACAGAAGTGTTCGGAGTTGGTGGTATCAGAGTTCCAGTACTTCTACACAACTGGGCCTCTGGTATCAGAGTTCCAGTACTTTTACACAACTGGGCCTCTGAAGTGGGGAAGACTTCAAAGAGATGCCTTTGAAGTGCACAAGCCGCTTTCTTCCCTGGTCTGGCTCAAGACTCATTACTGGGGATATGCAACCCTTTGTGTGGGGACAAGACACAGCTCTTTCAGGTGTATCAGCTCCCACTCCACCCCCATCCTGCCCAGGATGGCCCATCAGAATGCAGATGGCCACTCAGTCACACCTACCTTTCATTTGTGTGTGGCTGTCTAGAGGTAATGCACAAAGCCAGCTGTCACCCACCCCAGGCGTATATTCCAGAGACAGACAGAGGGAGGGCACCAAAAGGTTACAGTGGGAAAATGCTATCTTTCTAAATGTAAAAAGGAAAAAGAACAGATGATGGATGTAATGCTGAACAAATCAAACATTCGTCCCCAGTCACATATCTGGGTATAATCCATCTTTTTTTGTACACCACGCCACCCCAGTTTGGACCCAACCATATGCGAATCAGCCACGACCTGCTCCCCATGAGAACAGTCTAGCCCAAATTGCAAGGTCCTCCCTGGACCGGAAACGAGCACCCTGGGACCGGTTTAGGGGTGCCACCCCTCATCAGCCAGGCTAGCTTGAATCCAGCTGCACTGTTGTGTAGCTCCTACCAATTCGTAGGATCTACACATTTGTTGGACAACATAAACTTTGGGCAAGGTGCCCAGACGGATTCCGGGCACCTCCGCAGGATATGTTGCCCTAGAGACCAGCTAGCTCATAGTGCCACCGTAAGCCCCCCTAACCTTACCAGAGAACAGTTTCTGGCAACCACTGGACACGACAACCCTGACCCCTCAGCGATAGTGGAAACCGATCAGAACCTTTCGTTCAGTCACTTGTGCCTACTTGTGCTCAGAGAAATAAACAGAATACACAGTGGGGCGTTTTCAATATAATTATTGAACCAATGTTATTCTGGTGTAGAATACATGTACTGCGACAATCAGTACACAGAAGCAGATAAATGTGATTAAAAGCAACAAAAGCGTAAACAGTAGATACAGTTCTACCATTGTGCTAAAACAGTATATATATGCAGTAATATAAACAAGGCAATAATCTGGAGTACTCCTACTATGCAAAACCCTATTCTAAGTGTACCTAGAGGGTGTGTGGGTGTAAAGCCAAGAATCCCCCAAAGGACGATTCAACCCCATTACCTGGCAGGAGAAAATGTAAGAGCCCGTCTTGGTCACAAACTGGACACCCACTCATGGAAATGTCAGACCGCTGAGTGGTGAAGTCTCAGCATGCAGGGACCCTCGGTGTCAGCTGAAGTGCCTCCTCTGCTAATCTATCGGAATGCTCATTATTTATAATAGAAAGCAGCCTTGCGATGTACGTCGTAGATTAGCGATGTTATGGATATGTAGATAGCTCTGTCGCCCCATAGATGATGATAGAACGAAATTTGTACATAGTGCGCCAAGAGGTCTTGTACATGATATTTGAGGCATCGTGATAATTTTGTGCGAAGCTAGATGTGTAAACAAGTTTTGTTTCAGGGAGACTAATCCAACATTGTCGTGCACACAAATATGTGCAAAAGGTCACAGCTGAAGATGGTATTTGTGAGGATAATGTAAGAAATAAGCTGCTTCGCTACATGGGCCTAAATTGGGAATATAACACCCACTCCTCATACTAATGGTCGATATCTAAAAAGCCAGCAGACAATTTTAAAAACGTTAAAAACTATTCTTAAAATCATCTAAAAGCAGGCTTCCCTTTAAAATATTTATTTAAAAGTCTTTAAGTCATTATATCATTTTTTTTATAGAGTTTAATATAGCGCAACCTAGCCCCGAAGATATCGGGTATCAGAGCGCTTTACATGAGCACCAGTTTGGTTACACAAGGACACATTCATTGTTAGGCACGGGGAGATTAAGTGATTTGGCCAAAATCACAGGATGTTGAGCGTCGCAGTCGAGACTCGAACCCGGTTCCCCAGTTTCGAGGTCCACCGCTCTAGCCGTAAGGCTAAATCCTCATTTGAGATCCCAAGCACTCAGAAAGCCATGGTGCCTAGAAAAAGAAAAAGCTGTTTGGTTCATTTTGTTTAAAAAAAGAGGCCAAATCTGTTCCCACATGGAAAAGGACAATTGTTTATGTGTTCTAGTGGTAGACGCAAAATTACTGTTGTCCACAACTGCAGACATTCCCAGAGGCACACCTCGTAGAATGTATATGGAGCAAAAAGGGAGACCACATCACTAAGAGCTGAAGCATCCCAGGGTGGCTCTAAGAATGCATTCATCATCAATGGAATATGCTGGGAACAGCAATTCGCATGGCCTTTAAGGGGTCCATCAGTACTTCAATGTCCGGTGACACAACCAATTCTGATCCTAGACATATATCCAGGACGCATTTGTAGCTGCAAAGCAGACAGCGGAAGACAGGTTGTATAAAGTCATGCCAGACTGGCCTGAATCATAAGAACCAATGCTCATTTAGTTCTTGAAGCCGAGGTGTGCCAAAGCAGTGTATCATGCGATCACAGCAAGGCACCACTAGCAGTGCTGTCTCCATGCCCAGTTGAACTTTGACGGAGCAGATAAACTAAAGTAGCAGGACAAGCAGGAGCCCTCCAAAAACGCTTCCCAACACGGAGTGTATGAAAGATGGTATAACTCAGAAAATCGTCTGAAAGGTGCTAAACAAACCAGATCTGATACATTTTAAAAAGTGCACTATTCCTTTCGTATTAGACATGTTAAAGATACAATGGACCAGGGGGCATATGTATCAAACGATTTTGTGTTCGCAAACGCTGCGAATCGCAAAAAAAAAGCGTTTGCGAATACAAAATCGCAAAAGGAGATGTATGAGGCATTTCAGCCTCGCAATCTTAAGGAATCGCTAAATTTGCGATTTCTTAAGCTTGCGTAAGCATTTAAGAAATCGCAAATTGCGATTTCTTAAATGCAATGTAACACGCACCCAAGTAGTGCGATTTCTCCTTAAGAAATCGCAAATTACCAACAACTTCAAGTTGGTGGTAAATTGCGATTTCTTTGAAATATGCACTTTTTTGCATATTTTAAAGTGCCATGTGGTGCACATACATGCCCTTAGGGCATGTATGTGCGCCATATGTGCACACATGCTGATTTCAGGGGTGCATCAGGGTGTCATCATGACACCCTTGCACCTTTGAAAATATTCTCAATTTGCGATTAGCAAATAGCGATTCGCAAATTGAGAAGGACTTCCCATTCATTGCTATGGGCCTCCTGGCCCATAGGAATGAATGGGAAGGTATTCCTTAATTGCGATTTCGCAATTTGCTAATCGCAATTAAGGAATTTTAAGAAGTTGCAAAATTTGTGCGATTTTTTAAATACATCCCGTTTTGCAATTCTCAAATAGCGATTCTCAAAAAATCGCTATTTGAGAATCGCAAATGGAAATGTTGATACATATGCCCCCAGGTCCCTTAAATGCAGCTGCAAGTTAGTGTGGAGTAGTGTCTGTATCTCAGACGAGGACCTTGCAACCTGGAGATCAACTATCTCTGGCTGAAGTTAAGGCCACATCTTGGCTTTCAGTTGCTTAGGGGAATCAAATTTTATGTTGGAAACATTTATTGAAGGCCATAGCGCTGCCTACCTAACTGTGCAGGCAGGTGGAAACAGTACTTGTGTACAACAAGTGACTACGGAATTAACCATCACTAGATAAGCGATGCCTGGCTCTATTCCAACGCAACCTTGATCATTCAGCATCAAATAGCTCCCATTCCAGAGCAGCCTGAACACAGAATGAATCATGGCAGCTGGGAACCCTTCAGATAAAAAGACAAATTTGCCACTAAAGCATTGCATACCCTGTGGAGAGAAACGTCCTTGCAAACCAAGGAGCCGCTTATTGCATCTCCACACTCATAGCCACAAAGAAAAACATCTGTGTCCCCATTTCTGCATCTAAACCTGAACGGTAATTCCCATGCACATATCCTTCCCCCAGCGCTTCATATCTGCCTACCTGTTGGCATTAGAGACAATATTGGAATTGGAAAGTCAGTAGGGTGATGTAACCATGAATTATCTAGTCAGTGAATGGTGTCTCAGCCACGGTGAAAGGTAATTGGTCTAATTTTTCAAGGTGCAACATGGTATAATTTGCGTGCCATTACTATCTTTCCGTTAGATCATATGCTTAAAACAGATGTGTACTGTTGATGAAACCCCATGGCACGTGGCCAGAACATAACACTTCTAACGTCCATCTCAGTATTACTATTGACCGTAATTGTGGCTGTCCATATTGTAATATAGACATGTCTTGCTGTATTATGTCAATTTGCGGAAGACACTATGTTGCCCAGTGAATAAATTCTGGATGATAAAGTGGTCATACCATTGTCAACCACAGACAAAGCCTTTTCTAAATTATCCCCATCAATCTTGCGCAATCTTTCGGCAGCTTTCTGTTGAGAAATCTTTCACAGCTCGTTATATATTCTGAACAAAAAGCGTTTGGATTCCGGGGGTCCAATTAAAAATCCCTCAGATCCATGTCATCAGAAATAAGGGACAAGTGTTGTTTCACCTGGGAGAGTGTTGAGGTTTGTAGCCAATCTAGGCATAACTTTGTAACACTATATGACATCACCACCCGAGTGTTCTGTATGTACATATCGCTGATCAGGCCTACTGATCCAAAACCCTTCAGTTTTACCTAGGAATCTAGATTGTCACTCGTTTGTGTCATAAGGCCAAAACAACTATCCCTTCCAATTGGGGTCTGATGAATTGAAAGAACCATTAGGTATCATGGTATGCAGTGTATCCTCACTGAAGTGTGTAAAGTGCTGCCAATTCTCGAAGCATGCGAATGCGAAAATAGGAGGTGTGTTCAAATCCTTAATTTTTGCTATACCAAGACATGAAGTTTGTTCCACTGTCTTGTTCAGGAAAATCATTTGATGTGGTATGGGGCATGCTCTAAATAAGGCCTCCGTTCCCTGAACCTGCCAATCTTTTGTCCCCCCGATAGATTTTGTGTCTATAGTGTCTTTTTGAAAGTCGAAACCCTGTATAGACAGTTGGGAAATAAAGGCAACAGAGTATATCAGCTTGGTGTTTGTTAGCATATTTTCCTTTCCAGGTGTAGGTGCAAGCCTATAGTAATACGAAGCTGGATCCGATGTTTCAAAACCTGAAAAATAAGCAAACTTCTGTGTAAATGTGTTTGAACTACCTTTCAACGATGTTGGGCAGTGTTCCCATTGTGTGTAATTGTAAACAGCGCAAGGGATACAAGCTTTATGTAAGAAATGGAGACCATATTGCTGGTAACAGAACATGTCTCCAAAATTACTTGTGCCATCATACAATTCATCATTAGAAAATGCAGCTGATAGCTCTAAATCTAAAAGCAAATTATGCACAGTTTCAATGTCCCAATCATCAGAGAAAGTACTAGAGGTGGTGATGTTATTTAAAGAAATTTTAAACAACAAAGGAATTTGCAAAAGTTCAGTAGGACCATACATATCATGCGATACCCTGTCCCATACAATTGCTTCAGGAACTGTGTGAGAGGCTGGCTTAGTATATGATGCTCACTTATATAAGTGGTAGCTGTGGAGAGCAGCCTTCAGGCTTAGTCCAGAAGGAGTGTAAAGCAGCTTGGTTTACCAATATTTTATCTTAGGGTATAGGTTAAGTGAAAAAGAATCACACAGTATAGTTATAAAAATAGTTATTTTATTATAAACACTCACTAATACCTTGTATTATCTCCTACCCGGAGATGCAAACACAATGCACACAATACTTAGGAAATAGAGCATGTAAATAGCACAAATACACAACAGTCTCCAGGGGGAGACCAAACCATATTCTAAAATAGTGGAATGCGAACCAAGACTCAAGACAAGAGTGGACCCACAAGACGTAGAGGAGCCGGGACCCAAGGAACCACCAAAGGTGAGCATCTAGGAACCCCACGGAGGTTGCGTACAGAGTGGAAACACAACCGCGTGCTCAATGTTAGTCAATGGGTAAGTTGCAGTTGCAGTTCTGAAGAAAAAGGACCCTTCCCTGCAGTCCCTGAAGACAACCCGTGGAAGATGGAAGGTTGGAGAGTCACCCCACCCATGGATACCCCAGGAACCAGGATACCTACACCAGGGAAGCCTGGTGTATAGGTGTCAAGTGACGTTGGAAACCGCCGCAGACCACAATGGAGGACTTCAGGAAAGGTGCTGCTGGAGAAGAAGACGAAGGAGTCCGGTGGAACCCAAAGGTGGATTCAAGGTGAGAAGAACCTGCAAGCAGAGAGGACAGAGTCTATGCCACTCAGGAGTGACCAGGAGGCATGAAAGACGAATGGCCACCGATGTCGGGGATGCAGGGGAATTTGACGGAGCCTTTGAAGCTGCATCTGTGCGGACCAGGAGACAAAGTGGAATACCAGGAGCCGTTTAAGAGCTGTCCCACGTTGGATGTCGAGAGCCAGGGGGTCAGTGTCCAGCAGAGGCACCAACAAACCTTGGCAGCGGACAACAATGTAGTTGACGAAAAAGGTGCGTGTTGGGACCAGCAAGGTCCATGTGACTCACCACGAGAAGGTAAGTCAGAGCAGGCCCCGAGCAAGCAGGGGAGCTCACTGGAGCCAAATAAGACCCTCAAGAGGACCCATGGGCTAGAGGCACAGAAGTCGCAAGAGGACCTCGAGCAGCTCACCAATGAAGAAGGCCCACTGTGCAGAGGAAGTGGTGAGGGTGAAGATCTTGGCTGCAGGAGCTGCTTGAGGTTGGAGCTTCTTGGAGCCCGAAGATCTGTGGAGGAGAAAGTCAACAAGCCTTGGCAATGGCAAGTCGACGCGGTGCACAGGGGTTCTGTTCCAACGGTTCAGACTAGGGATACTGGCCTCCAACTTGGCATGAAGACAGTGCAGGCCTCGAGAGAGTTGTAGAACGACCACCTGTGTTGCTGAGCCTTTAGGAGTCTGTGGGAGCCCAGGATCAGCAGACTGGTCGGCTGCGTTGTAGTCCCTGCAGATGCAGGGAGTGACTCCTTCACTCCAAGGGAGATTCATTCAGGTGTCTTAGATGTCCACAGGCCTGGTGAAGAACCTTTATGGAGCATGGGCACAGACATTGCAGAAGACCAGCAGGACGACGAGACCAGGAGCAGCAGGAATCTTCCCCGGTGCAGTCTCGGTTCCCAAAGCGAAGTCCAGACAGTCAAAGTTGTAGTGGTATGTGATCTGAATCTTGTCCCACGACGAATCCAGGCACCCACCCACAGGTAAGCCCTTAAGTACATTTAGGAGAGGGTTGGGACGATTCAGGAGTCCCTCCCATGCTCTTAAATCCCTACGTGGTACGATTGCCGCACATTGCGCTCACTCTGTAAATCCCATTACAGAGCTCTCTGGCTGCCCTTCTTGTCACTTTAAACTACTACCAAGCCTCAAGGACCCCAACACATCTGCCCCACCCTTGAAGTTCTTCCTACTAAACTGTCGCTCCCTCCCCAGACACTCAGCTGAACTCCGCCTCCTACTAGAAGATCGTCAGCCTGACGTCCTATTTTTAACGGAAACCTGGCTACATGACAACTCCGATCCAGTTATTGTCCAGACCTTACCCCCCGGTTATCTCAAACATAGAGCTGACCGTAAGACCTCTAGAGGCGGCGGTCTAGCCATAATATACAAAATGTTTATTAGCTGCCGCTCATCTTCAGAGGGCCCCCATGACTGCGAAAGTATGCAGTTCGCTTTGAAAACCTCACCCACTTGCACCTTCTCTGGTCTTTTAATATATCGCCCTCCTGGACCCATAGGCCAATTCCTCAACTCCCTTCCTTTATTTGTGGCCGAGCAAGCTGTAAATCTAGCAAATTTCACGATGCTCGGAGACCTCAACATCCACTTAGATGACCCCTCTAATCTATCCGCCAAGGAGCTGTTTACCTGCCTCTCTGCCCTCCAAATCACAGGACTTCTCAGTGGCCGCACCTGTCCCACTACCTTGGACTGATCACTTATTAGTTCCCATGACCTGGGTGATCCGTTCCCCTAATCCCGCTCTGCAGTCTTCAGTCACGCTGGAGAGAAAATGGTCGAACCTCTCTGCCAGTATTTGGTCTGCTACTCTTGCCACCAACAGACCCTCCCATGACCCTAATCCTGAACTGGCAAATAACAACTTCAACGCTTGGATCCGTAACTCACTGGACACGCTCCTGCCTAAAGTACCAGCCCACAAGAAATGTAGAGAGAAATCGGCCCCTTGGTATACCCCTAATTTAAGGAAAATTAAACAATCCTGTAGACAACTAGAAAGAAGATGGAGACTGAACTACGAGGAATGTAGGAAATCTGAGTACAAAGAAGCTTTAAGGTCCTACAAAGCTGAGATTGAATCAGCGCAAATACACTTCTATGAGGATAAGATCATTGCCGCCGCTTCTACCCCTAAAGAAATATTCCGAATAGCCAAATCCCTGTCCTCCCTCCTCCAGGAACCTCCCAAGATGGAGGATGCCTCTCAGCACTGCAATGAGTTACCTGAATACTTCCACCAGAAAATTCAACTAATATGTCAGTCTTTTTCTCCTTATGCGCCTGATCCCTCCAACTCTAGTTCTAGAACCAATACGACAAACTCCCTAGAAGAATTCCCCTTGCTAGACGAAAAAGGTCTGGATAATCTCCTCAGGGTAACGTCTGGCTCTCCTACAGACCCTGCCCCCCCTCAACATCTTTCCCTGGTCTTTCATACTGTAGGCCCAGTCATCATTGACATACTCAACTCCTCCATCACCTCTGGCAGTGTACCCCAGGCCTGGAAGTGCGCCCAGGTCAGAGCTCTTTTAAAAAAACCTACCCTGGACCGTTCCGACTTGGCAAACTATCGCCCCATCTCTGTCCTCCCATGGCTGAGTAAATTGATTGAACGTCATATCAACTCTACTTTAGTCAATCACCTCGAATCCAACAATTTGCTCCACGTCTCCCAAACAGGTTTCCGTCCCCAGTTAGGCACTGAGACGGCCATGCTCGCTGTTACGGAAGAAGCCAGAAGACTTCTAGATCAGGGCGGTTCGGCAGCTATTATTCTACTTGACCTCAGTGCCGCCTTCGACACTGTCAACCACAACATTCTACTTGAACGGCTGACTAACATGGAGATAGGAAAGATGGCACTCACTTGGATTCAGTCCTTCCTAAAGGACCGCTTCTATCAAGTCTTTGAGGGGACATCTGTGTCCAATCAGTGGCCTCTTAACTGCGGGGTCCCGCAGGAATCCTCATTGAGCCCCACCCTTTTTAATGCCTACATGGCCCCACTAGCCGAGATAGTGCTTCCTTTCGGCATCAAAATTATCACCTACGCAGACGACACCCAACTGGTGGTGGCACTTAACAACCCTGAGGGTTCATCTGGCGTCCTAGGCCTATGTCTTGAGGCAGTTGCCCAATGGATGAGCCATTCTCATCTCAAATTAAATGGGGAGAAGACTGAACTTATGTTCCTAGGGAAGACCTCCTCGCTCTCCTCCTCTTTTGTCTGGCCACCCTGTCTTGGACCTATGCCCACTCCCAAGCAACAGATCAAAAGTCTAGGCGTATGGCTTGATAGCTCCCTCTGTTTTAATCATCAGACCACTAAGCTCTCGGCCACCTGTTTTGGACTGCTGCGAATGCTCAGGAAAATCCTCCCCCTACTCCCTTTTCAAGCCAGGAGAATCATGGTACAAGCCATGATTCTATCCCGCCTGGACTACGGGAACGCACTCTACCTGGGCGCCCCTCAGTCCACCCTAAATAGACTTCAGGTGATCCAAAACTGTGCAGCGCGTTACCTGTTACAGATTCCCCGCAGACAGTCAGCTAAGCCTGCCTTAATAAATCTACACTGGTTGCCCATCCGAGCCAGGATCCAGTTTAAAGCCATGTGTCTAACTCACAAGGCCATATGGAAGTACGGCTCCCACATTATTCAATCCTTAGTTGTGCCCTATCAACCCACCAGAACTCTTCGTTCCAGTGCCGCTTTCCTTGCCACGCCTCTGAAAGTCCGAAGATCTAGGTGGGGCGGACGCTCCTTCACTCTGAATGCCTCCAATCTCTGGAATACCCTCCCGCACACGCTCCGTAGTGACCCCAACATATCGATCTTCCGTAAACACCTCAAGACCCACCTGTTCCTCTCAGCATTTCAGTGATACTCCTTTTTTGTGCTCCCCGTGTCCGCAAGCGCTAGGAGGCCTCCGGGTAGCTACGCGCTATACAAATATAATTTCATTCATTCATTCCCAGAGGAGGTGCTGGACAGTGGGGAGGATACTCCCATGTCCTTTGTCCAGTTTTGTGCCAGAGCGGGAGCCAACGGCTCCCTGAACTGGTTTGAACTGGAGTATGCAAGGAGGGCACCAAATGTGCCCTTCAAGTAGTCTCAGTGGGGCTGGCAAGCACCCCCACCCTGCCCCAATACACTAAACACTATCTGGGAGGTCATCATACCTCCCTGTGACAGGATATCTATTAATCTGCCCCCCTACCTTGCTCGAGCTTGGCTTAATAGCAGGGGGCAGAAACATGTCTCTGGTCAGCAGCCGCCCTAGCTTGCTGTCCAGTTCTGGAAGACTGGTACCTGGAGCACTGAGGGCCTCCCGGAGGAGCTTTACAGTGCATGGAATCATACCTCTGACTTCGTTTACGGTGTGGGGGTATGATTCCAACATGTTTGATACTAAACATGCCAGGGTTCGTTACAACCAGTTTAGAGATGGTCATCGCGTAAAGACACATGGCCACTCTATATGTCATAATAGCTGATACACTTACAACTCGGGAGAATGGACTCTGAAGGTTGTAGGAATGCCCTGCTCTTGCAGGGGCACCCTCCCACTTATGACCCAGTACCCTTCCTTCAGGAATGAAAGGCTTGCTTTAGCAGTAACTTATAGGTTTTAAGTGTAGTGACCTCAGATATAGGGAAACCTATATTTGCCGTAAGTGGTGCTAGCAGCAGCTCACACAGGCAGCAATGGCAGGCCTGGAGTCACAATTTGAGTGGTCTCTCATGGGTGGTATAATACATGCTTCAGTCCATGGGAGACCCCTGGTGTACCTATGCCCTAGGTACCCCAGAAAAATATACTAGGGACTTATCAGGGTACAAGAGTAGCCAATCTGGAGTGTACCCAAGTACTCACTTTGTCCAATTTAGGGAAGAAGCACAGTGACTGGGGTCCTGATTAGCAGGATCCCAGTGAGACTCGGCAGAAGAACTTAATGACATGAGCAAAAAGTGGGGGTGACCCTAAAAAGAGGATCCTACTTTCATACAAACTGGAACTGCTGTAATGTTCACCAGAGACAAATCCCTTAGTTCACGGTGTGATGATGCAAGTGGTCTAAAAACCAAGTTCACGAGTTGTATTGCAGAGTGTTCTGGGAGAAAGTGTCCATTCAGAAGTAGGAAAAAGACAGTCACTATACCAATCCAAAGTACCAGGAAAAGTAATCCAATTTTAATCCAGAGATCTATCCGGGGAACAACAAAGTAAGTCTTTTTCAGCCAAAGATAGAAAGCATACACTCGTAGCTTGAAAGGGAGAGGAGGTGTTGGCAGTTCAGGTTCACTTGGTTCTGATGAAAAATTGTCCTAATGCACGAAGTAGCCAGACGCTGTCTCGTCTGTTCTTGGAAGCTCAGCAGGTTTTGTAGAACTAGTAGCTGACTCAATCTTTGGCATGTTTACATAGACGTCGTCAATTTTTCAAATTGAAATTTCTGTACATGTTGATTGAACAGTTGTAGTTGTTTCAACAGAGAGAAGTATCATTTCATTGTTGTTTACTGCCTCTCTTTGGAAAGTGGAGTCTTCAGTCGTAATTAAAGCTTCCATCTGAACTTCCTGCACATAAGCAAGAGGAGTGCGGCGGCTACTCAGGAGCCCACTTGGCTTACTGTTGAGAATCGGCCACATAGTGTGGTTCAATCAGATCAATTGACACAAACCTCTTGTCTCAGAGACCGGCATGTGGTGGAAGAAGTACATTTCTGGTACCTTAAGACAGCCAGGACGGATATAGGCTCTGGTGTTGCCGGTACTGTGGCGATGCATTTTACTTGGACGTTGCTTTGGAAAGCTCGGTATTCTTTAAGGTCCTGTAAAACATCTAAACGATCATTGATGTCAAATGGGGTTTCAGCAGCCATCATGCTGACACTATCGAGGTTATGTACCGACATCCTCACCCCAAACAGGAGTTTATAAGGTGTACGACTCCTGCAGGGATTTTCTTGGCATGTTGTTAAGTGCCCTCTGGACCCCATATAGATGACTGACCCAACTGCCACCCTAGCCTAATACCTCAGCTGTCAAGGATTGCTTTGAGTCCGGTTTCTTCCTCTCAAAAACAGAATTTCCTCCGACGGTACGGCGAGGAGTACCACAAGGCCACACCCATATTTCCCATGACTTCTTTCTAAGCCCAAGAGCTAAATGCTGGACCCTGCACCAACTGCATAGGTGCTGATAAAGACTCACAAATCCTTCATTACAGTACGAGCGTCATCCGAGAGCTGGGGCCAAACACACAGGAACCTGGAGCATGAATCTGCTGCCACCAAACTGTACTTGTAAGCACGGTCTGAGTGTAAGGAGCCGCAGTGATCTAAATATACACATGCAAGAGGTTTGTCTGAGATCAATTAAAGGTGTTTGTGGTGGACTTGCTATGGTGGAGCCTTATGATCTGCTGGCAGATGTCGCATTTGAGGACAAAGTCCTTCGTCTGCTTAGTAAGACCTGGCCACCAATAGCGCTGCTTTAGTAGTGAAACTGTATCAGTGAACCCTGCATGAGCTGAACCCCGACCCCCGTGTGCAGCTAGTATCAGTCCTGTTGGAAGCCGGAGTCCCAGTCCCGCCTCACTGTCACTGAATGCGAGACCCGGGACTCTTCACTCAACGTTAGGCCAAGTAAGGACACCGTTTGAGATAGCCCTGCTCACCCCCTTAGTAGCTTGTCACGAGCAGCCAGGCCTATCTCCAAGGCACGAGTGTACAGTATGTGCAACCACACTCACAGCAACCCACTGGTGACACCACAAATGGACTCCACGCAAGTTTGATAAAACAAGTATAAACTTCATATGAAAAGATTTACAATCAGACCACACGAAACAAAAGCCAACATATAATAAAGGGTAATATTCGTTCCGGCTGGCTGGAAGGTTCAAATCCCAACCACCGTTTAAGATGCTCTGCTGGTCGTAATGCTAGAATCACACACGTTGCAATGAACAAATAATAGTGCGCTGTGTAACAATACAATCCTGTGCTGTGCAAAGGAGAAATAATACAATGCATAATAATACACCCCAGTACCTTGCAATGGGAGAAATAATGCAATGCGTCACACTCCAATCACGTACTTTGCAATGAAGAAATAATGCAATGCGCACCGCTACAATCATATACTTTGCAATAAAGGAATAATGCAATGCGGGCCGCTACAATCCTGTACTTTGCAAGGGAGAAATAATGCAATGCGTAGCACTACAATCGTGTACTTCGTTATGCAGAAATAATGTCAGGCGTCATATGACAGTCCGGCAGTTCGTTAGCAGCAATATTGGCAATGTGTATTAAGACAGTCAGCCTCTTCGATAACAGTTGCCCCCCACACGGATCAACGATGACATAAAGTACAGCTTCTCACTCCTTTGGTCAGTACGGGCCCCAATCTGAGCCGAAGCAAAGGCTCACGTCGCCAGAAGGACTGAGAGGTCGAGAGAGTGTCCCTCCGAGCCCACGTTCCCTGGGGGCGCGACCCCACTCTCCTCTCCTTCAACCAACTGGGCCTTCCTTGTAGAACTTCCTCAGTGGGCCTCAGGGGCTCAGCCTGGCAGCTCAGCTCCTCCGGGGCTGCCGGTCCGGACTGTTAGGAAGTACTCAGGTGGCTGCAAGGCACACGTACCCCACGCCTCCGAGATTACTTTACTCCGGGTGCACGTTCACCACAGCACCCTCCGGGTCTCCTCTGGCATGAAGCCACACACACAATGCTGATGGAACTTCACAGGTAGACTCCAAGTGCACGTTCACCAGGAACTCCTTCCTGCGGTCTCAGTTGGCACCAAGACACGCACACCGCGCTGCAGAGACTCACTTTCTTCCGGTGCACACGATAATCAGCTGATCACCTCCACAGTCCCAGGTTGCATCAAAACACACACACTGCTTCACTGAGACTTACTCCAACTCCGGTGCCCCGATATCCAGGCGCTCTTCACCAACACCTTCGGCCGCACCTCGACATGCTCACCGTGTCCGAGCCTCACTTCTTCTCTGGTGCACTCGATGACCAAGCGCTCTTTACCAGCGCCGCCGGTGCAACCAGACACGCACCCTGCGCGTCTGAGACTCACTCCACTTCCAATGCACAGCTGACCAGGCACTCTTCACCAACGCCTGCGGTGCACCACGACACGCACCCAGCTCGTACGAGTCTCACTTCTCCTCCGTGTGTCCAAGATCACAGGGCACACCTTTCGAGGGTCTCAAGCTGCCACAACACACGCCCACCGCTTCGCTTGAAACGTCTCCGGAAACTTTTATGTTCCTGTGTTTCCAAACAGGGAGCCAGCTCACCTGGGGCCCTTGGAGTAACAAGACACAGCACAAAGCACAATCTTCTACAAGCAGGGGGACCAAGCGCACAAAACACAGTCCCAACAGCCTCTTCCTTGGTTAAAACAGCAAACTGACGACCAGCCCCAGATCACAAAGCAAGGGTTGGTCCTTCCCAGCAGTCTCTTCAGTTGTTCCTTCCATAGCAGAGGTTCCTCTTGACCACAAAATGGGTCCAGGTCTTTTCAGTCTCAATCCATTTCTATTCCAACATTCAGGGGTCTCAGCTCTCATAGTTATACCCCTAAATGTCTTTGAAGTTCGGTGTGCTCAGGGGTCCCTGACACCTGCCTAAATCAGTTCTGGGTGTCTCCCTCCCAGTGTCAACTTTCTCCCTTAGTTACTGGGGGTCTGGATCCTTAATCACTCAGCAGGAGATAGGTCAATTGTTTTATAGCCGCAACCCAGGCCTCTTCACCTCCCGGGGTTTCTCCTAATTATAGGGCTGGACACAGTAAAATGAATCACACACAATAAGTGTGGGGGAATTCACAATCCATATTTTGTTGTGCCAGTATCAGGGCCTTTAGTTCTTCCAGCTGTGCCGTACAATCCCCTAGGGATTGAGTGTGTGTTTTCTCAGGACTGAACTTTATGTCACGAATGAGCCCTTTCACTATCGCGCACGCCGCAGAATATTGTTGTTTCGTTCCTATGGCCAGCTGGGTAGATCCATCAGTATAAATGGTACATTCATATCGGTATTTCTTTCGGCAGAGGATATTCTTGTTCGTACTGCAAGAATGTTTGTGTTTGTAATGTAGAGTCAAATATGTAATCTACATCTGTTGCAGCGAGAGAGTTAGCCCATTGAATCCATCGTGGACGTAATGCTTTAGCATTCGGGATGCTTGCCTTTGTAACGGCCTTTAGGGTCGGTACTGGGGTCACGACAATTATACATTTCCCCTGCGCTAGTGCTCTCTCTCTCACTGCAGCAGTCTGTACCGCTGTGAGTATTTTCTCAGTTGGTGCAAAGCGCATTTCAGCGTTTGTGTACAAAGGTGATTTGTATGCAATAAGGGACTGTATCGCCTTCATTGTAAGTGATATAGGTGAACGCTGATCACCAGGTTAGTCGTGTTAACACGTGTATGTAAATGTTTAGAAGCTATCATGTCAGCTTGTACGGAACGTAGAAGATCTGTGTGTTCCTGTGTCCGATGATGTACTGAAAAATCAGGTCTAATTAAGTCGTAGAAAGGTTTCACCTTTACTGCATAATCCAAAATGTATTTTCGGCCAAAATTCAAAAATCCTAAAATTTATTGTAGTCTTTTCAGAGTTGTTGGAGTTTGGAGCAGTGCACATTTTTCACAAAATTGTGTTGTTAGGCTTTTGCCTTCACTTGACAACTTGTACCCTAAAAAGAAGACAATGAGGTGGGCAATTTTATTATTTTCTTTTAATTAAATTTGTATCCCAGGTAGGCGAACCCAAGAATTATATGGTTCACCTTAGACAAGTGTTTCATTCATTCATCATCCATCAGATACATGTCATCTACATAGGACAATGCCTCCTCAACAAAATTTTGAAGTAACTCTGTTACCTTGGCTGAAAACAGTCCGGAGCTAGTCTATACCCTTGTGGTAATCAACAAAACTGGCGTTGAAAGCCTAGCACCGAGAATGCTGTCATTTGAGATGTCTAGTGTTGTTTTGTATTTTTTCCCGCACTATATTATTCATTAGTGTGGTACTATGTGCATTTTGTACTGCAAATTGCGTGTGGATGCATTTAAATGTTTAGAATCTAAGACCAGACGATATGAATTTTCGGGGTTCATTACAGGAAACAAGGGATTATTTATAGGTGAGGTGCAATTCTCCATCACACCCAGGTACTCAAGTTGATCTAGGATCTCCCTGACTTGTTTCTTTGCCTCATGTTTAATCGG
The DNA here is from genome assembly GCF_964204655.1 of Triturus cristatus. NCBI lineage: Eukaryota > Metazoa > Chordata > Amphibia > Caudata > Salamandridae > Triturus > Triturus cristatus. The sequence continues at coordinate 283,822,504 of NC_140594.1, read as the reverse complement.
ATATTGTCTCTGTGGTTGAGGAATTGATTTTAATGGGATTTCGTGATGAGGTGACTCATCATCCTACCCAACAAGATTGCGGTAAAGTGCAGAATGTAATGCCCACTCCTGCGCGTATTTATTTTTTACTGATTCTGGTACGAGGTCTGAGAAAGCAGGTAAAATAACTTCTTGCCTCATTGGGCAATCCATTACACAATCAAGTGGCCAATGTTTTTCAGCCAAAATCGTAACCGTATGTCAGTTTCTCCCAAAAGAGACCTTTTACCTTCTCGGGTATGTCCCTCTCCATTTGGAGCGTTATTTTGTATAAATGATGTGGGACACTTAACCTTGTATCAGGTGTTTCTACCATGATATGCTCACTCAGTGCTGCAACCCCCAGATAATTTGTCAAGTTCTTGTGAGCTATTGTGACTTCTGACATGCTGTCTAGCATCGTCACTGTCCATTCCCCATTCAGAAGCAGAGTCCTCAGTAGCCTGGGCATTTCTAATTTTAATTCCGGCTACCTTTTTCTTTTTAAATTGAGGTGTAGAAGTCTTTTGGTTATGTAGTCTGAAGTGCGATGTGTCTCCCTCTTTGGCTTGACTCGCTCTTCCGATCTGTGCTCTGGCTGTCCTTCTCTTTCCGAACGTTTTTCGGACGACTCCTTAAAGGAACGAGAGGAATGCTTATCAGTATCCTGATACCTATCAGGCTTTCTAATATTGTCCCGGTTTCTCAAATTGTATTTTCTCTCTTCGTGCTCCTGTTGAGGAGACCCACACCGTAACTGTGTTTTGTTTTGTTCATTCTTTGTTCATATTATCCCATTTCTTCTTTGGAGAATCGGGTGCTTGGTTAGTGCTATACTTTTCAGAATTGCTCTTAACTATTGGTTTCCAGGTCTAGCTCCCAGATCATCTCTACCAAGCGAAGCATATGTATCTTCGATAATCATAGGCAATTCTCGCTCCTGCTGTGCAGAAGTGAATTCCCTCAGACGTTGTTGTATAGCCACAGCTGCTGCCTCCTGTTTTATGTTACTCAACATAATGGTCGCTACCTGGAAAAAATTGCCTATCAGTTTCATTCCAGATCTAAGGCGGGCGCCGCCCCATACTCATTCTGCATCTGTTTCAGTACATCTGGTATGACTGCCATTGAAGGGGTACCATGTGTTCTGGTATATATGGCAGTGAAGATAGTACCCTAAGTGACACAATCTTCTATCGGGGGAGCCATCCCATTGACAAGCAAATTGTCAGTATTCTGTGTTTTTCCTGTGGACCGGTATGGGGAAAAACTGCTTTAAGCTGTGCTGTTTTTTGTGCTATTGTGAACGGGATTTGCTCCCGGCTGGTCGGAATCTTTCCCATAACAGCATTCAGTGTTTGTGGGCGAATACCTGTAGTTGCCATATTTGGTTGTGTAGCCTAAGCAGCCCTTGCAGGTTGAACTGTTAATGTTCTCATTATGTATTGTGTAAGATTTCTGTCCATTTTTACTAAATCTCTGTAGAGTGTATGCATTCCTGCTGCTGATAAAGCAACAATGTCTGGATGCGGTATATATGAAGCTAAGACCGGCCAGGTCGCTCCTTCTCTGCTGAGCGGACCGAGTCTCACGTGTTCTGTGGTATGGGCTAGGGCGCCTTTAAAGCAATTAATATACTCTTGTTAAGTTAACGGGAATTTTAAGTACACGTATTAGGAAATACTCATCATGGGTTAAGCTTCAAAGTATTTATGAAATACCCGTATGTGTACATCTGCGGGCGGGAATTTTTTATTTTTTTATTTTTACATAACATAACCAACAAAACAAGCCAGTTAATGTTACAGCCGATTTACAACTGTGGTGCTAGACATGTCGTCCGTGTACATACATCATTAGCAGTGGGACTTTCCAGCATAGTGAGAGACACACACATAATACATCCCCCGTTTTATGCTCGGGGCCAAATCAGCTGATATGCCTACTTATTAACATGTGTAAGTGTGACTGGGTCAGTCAGGTACTCTGTGGGTGGGAATTTAACCCAAGAATAGAATACCTCTGTTCTGAATGCTTTGTGTGCCTCAACCACGAAGGTAACATCTGCACCAGTTGCCGGGAGCCCATGTTGTAGTAATTTCATGGTAACTGCCTGTCTGCAATTTGACAAATTATTTAGTGCAACAACCTGTTCTTCAATGTCCTAAGCTTGTTCGTCATTGTCAGAGGAGTATGCGTGTGTGGAAAATAAAATATTGTTCAGTTAATAAAAACCTACAATAAAACACCTTTATACAAATTTCATACATATCCATTATTAAACCACGTAAAGTGCGTTTACTGGTAACATCATCTACCTACTATTTCATCTTATCTAGAGTACCCCAATTAATCTATTCGTTACCAACTTGCTGCACACTATGAATGGACTATCCAATCCTGATGTATGGCATGCAGAGGGTCCTAATTGATTTGTATTATTTGACATGTCAATAGAATAAAAACTGTAAGATCTCTTTACCGGGCACTATTGGCCAATTTCCTCTCAACTATATCTACGAACTTCAAGAATCTGCCACTAAATTGTAAAAATTCTCCCTGCAAGCGGGCTAGAACTGCTTGTCAACATGATTGTATAGTTTGACTATTAAAATCCTGCCTCAACAGACTTCTGTGTTCAGCTGTTAAAGCTGGGCAACTACAAACTATATGGCAGATGTCTTCTCTCTTATAATTGTAAAGGCGGCATGCCCTTTCACTACTCAGCTTTTTCCAAGCTGATGCGTCACCACGAAATTGGAAACTGCCAAGCCAGAGTCTCAAGAACTTCATCTTAGCATTTAGACCATTCAGGTCCCCTAGATAATTCTGAGTGTATAGATTGCCGTATGATGTAATTACTATCCACGCATTGGATCTCATCGCAAACGCCTCTATCCATTAATGAAGAATTTCTTTTACTGCACCCGTTGATGACGTTATTAAATGCCGTCTGAGAGAGGGGTAAGGCCCATAATTGTTCTGCCTTAAACGTAGATAAGCAAAACACACAAGACGATGGACGGAATGTTGCACAATGGCAAAACATTCACCCCCAGTCACAGATCTGGGTTTAATCCATCAATATTTTGCTCACCACACCACCCCAGTTCAGACATGGCCATATGCAAATCAGTCTTGACCCTGTGCCTCATGGGAACAGTCCAGCCCGAACTGCCAAGCCATGTCTTCCCTGGACCGGAATCAAGCATCCTAGGACCGGTTTCTGGCTATCAGCCGTCATCAGCCAGGATAGCTTGACTCCAGTGGCGTAGTGAGCACGGGACCCACGTCTGGGCATACCCTTCCCACATAGGGTGAACAGCAAAACACACAAGATGATGGACGGAATGTTGCACAATGGCAAAACATTCACCCCCAGTCACAGATCTGGGTTTAATCCATCATTATTTTGCTCACCACACCACCCCAGTTCAGACATGGCCATATGCAAATCGGTCTTGACCCTGTGCCTCATGGGAACAGTCCAGCCCGAGCTGCCAAGCCATGTCTTCCCTGGACCGGAATCAAGCATCCTAGGACCGGTTTCTGGCTATCAGCCGTCATCAGCCAGGATAGCTTGACTCCAGTGGCGTAGTGAGCACGGGACCCACGTTTGGGCATACCCTTCCCACATAGGGTGAACAGCAAAACACACAAGATGATGGACGGAATGTTGCACAATGGCAAAACATTCACCCCCAGGATGGGTATTCCCAGACGTGGGACCCGTGCTCACTACGCCACTGGAGTCAAGCTATCCTGGCTGATGACGGCTGATAGCCAGAAACCGGTCCTAGGATGCTTGATTCCGGTCCAGGGAAGACATGGCTTGGCAGTTCGGGCTGGACTGTTCCCATGAGGCACAGGGTCAAGACTGATTTGCATATGGCCATGTCTAAACTGGGGTGGCGTAGTGGGCAAAAGAACGATGGATTTAACCCAGATCTCTTGACTGGGGGAGAATGTCTGCATTGTCAGCATTCCGTCCATCATTTGTTTGTTGTAACGCTTAAACGTAGATAAAGCCAATTTGAAGTATTCATGGGCCTGTGTGTGTTTACAGTCACTTATAGCCTCCCAGACAACTGTCATAAGTGTAAAATTATGATCCCTTCCAAGTTTGTGGCAGAATTTCAAGTATGCCTATAGGCTGTTTAAATTCTGTCTTTTAAGCCCAATATAATCGAATTTGTGTGGTGATGCCTGCTGAGGGAGATTGAACAGGCGACGGTAGGTTCCTGTCACGAGCTATCTATGATTTTATCAGCCTTCCCTCTTAAGATCTCCACAACGTAAATCAGATTTGGAACATGTTTAACTGACATAACTTGTAATAGTGGCTTGAGGGAACGCCCTTTTAAGCTGTTCTGGAGGGTAGCAAATGCTGCAGTTAACAAATTGCTCCTTCTTTGTAGTGCCGCACACTGGTTTTTAAATGAGCCCCTCGCGTATAATATGACACCCAAGCATTTGTACTCTACAACCGATTCCAACATGGTCCCTTCTATGCTTAGTGTTGGGAGAGCTGCTATGACCCTTGACACCAACATGGTTTTTGTCTTCTTTAAGTTGACCTTTAACCTGTGGGACGAGGCATAAAGGGCAGTTTCCCTAATTAACCGCTGCAGCCCCACCTCTGTATAGCTCAGCAGCTCAATATCGTTGGCGTACAATAAATGGGAGACCTTGAAGCCAGCCACCAACAGAGAGTGTGAGTTAATGCTATTCAAACCTAAAGAGATTTCAGCAAGATAGAGATTGAACAAGATTGGGGCCAAGACACAACCTTGTTTCAAACCATTTGTTGTTAATATTTTTTTTTAAATGGTTGTGCCCTGGCCCAAAATTACTCTTGTCCAGGTATTTATATAGAACAGTTGAATCGCTCTCAGAAGTTTTGGTGAAATTCCCATATTCGATAACTTATCCCAAAGAATATTCCTTTGCACTGTGTCAAAAGGCAGAACGAAAATCAATAAAACCCCAATGATGAATCAATGAGCGATGCCGTGCCAATTTCATTGAGAGTGCTAGCCTTTGAATATTAATAATAGTACCCATGACTTTAATAAACCCATTCTGATTTCTTGGCAGCAGATTTTTGGAAGCCACCCAAGACGTTAGGTCTGCCAGAGGAATAGTATTTACATAACATTTTATAGCGATATGGTATGCACAATGTGGGAACTTCCAATCCTACAAGCTTGATTAACCTACAGCCAATACATAGGGTATACCTACTCAGCTGTGGCGGATTTGTTTCCCTTCCCACTACAGACGTCTCCGGTTAAAATGTGAGTAGGGGTCTCTGAGAAAGCATGACTGAACTACTTCGATTTGACCATTAGATAAAAGCCTAACCAACATTAGCGGTGCCATGTCAAGAAAGTTCCTACCAATATGTAGGATCTGTGAATTGTTTGGACAACATAAACTAGGGGCTTGGTACCAAGACTGATTCTGGACACCCCGCAGAATATGTTGGCTTATAGACCAGCTAGCTCAAAGTGCAACCGTAAGCATGCAAGGACCTTGGTGTCCTCGGAAGTGCCTCCTCTGCTTATCTAACGGGATGCTCATCATTTATAATAGAAACCAGCCTTGCTATGTGCGTATAGATTAGTGATGTTATGGATATGTAGCTAGCCCTGTCGTTCCATGGATGAAGACAGTGATCACATTTGTACATAGTGCAAAATGAGACCTTGTACATGATGTTCAGGGCGTTGTGATATTGTTGTGTGAAGCTAGATGTGTAAACAAGTTTTGTTTCAGGGAAACTAATCCAACATTGTCGTGCACACAAATATGTGCAAACGGTCACAGCTGAAAATGTTATTTGTGAGGACAATGTAAGAAATAAGCTGCTTTGCTACATGGGCCTAACTTGGGAATAGAACACTACTTCTTGTACTTCTATGTACCACCTGTACATCTTGGCCTCCCACTTGTTTATCCATGAGCAGGCCACTGTCGATTTTATTTTTGCCAATCGAGCCATGTTCCGGGGGGGCGCTAGATAGCGCGCAGCAACATGGCCGCAATAGGTCTGCTCTGCCGGCCGGAACAAGTCTCCGTCGTTTATCTGCAGAAATGGCAAGAAAGGATGCACCTGAACTACGAAAAAGTGCATCGGAATATCAGCACTATTAGAAAACGCAGCCAGAAGGCAGAGCTGCCCGAGACAATCGCGGGTAACTCTGTTGGAAAACAACGTGCTCTGAAACAAGGAGTGGAGACAAAATTGCGGCACTGTACGGTGCCTGGAGCACAACGGCTACGCTGACTGCTGGTTAAATATGACCAAGTAAAGACTCAGCAAATACACCACGAGCGACAAAACTGTTAAATCAGCCTGTATGCAGCGATAATCGACAGGGGTATCGAGCCTGAGCCAGAAAGCAGACAACGTGCATTTAAATATTAGCTGTGAGGGAAGATGGCGGAACAACGTGGCACCTGTACTCCTGGGAAGACGTGTATCCCCATATAAGAATCCTGCAAATGCGCCCATGAAAGCCAGCAGAGACCACACCAGACACCGGTACCGCGTTAAGGAAATGCTGAGAAGCAGAGCCAGCGCTTGAAAGTAGGCAAGTACCGAGCGAGTGGGCGGCGTGTGAAGCTACCGCGTGTAGTGTGCGGGAATCTAATTCCCAAATTGCATCAAAAGACGGCCAAAACGGAACATATGCTTTGCAGCACCTAGTTTGCCCAACGCTCATTGTTGCAAACAAAACGCCCGCTACTCTGGGGAGCTGAAACCACGCAGGGGGCTATCTAAGTAGCGCTAAGACGATGCACCGTGGCCAATGGTGAATGTATCGTACTGTTCTGTAATAACATACGCAGGCAACAGCAGAGGCTGTCTGAAATTGTAATAATCGCGTGAACGCCGATGGGCTCAGCGAGAATACAGTAAAGAAACCACAACTCTACCCCTAGGTACGCTAAGAGTTCTGGACTGAATATTTATCGACTGTGCGCAATATTTCAGACAGTACACAGCATGGACGCACTGTGCCAATGACCCTGTAGTAACACAGCTTCTCACGAAACAGCATACTCCACGAAGGGGCGCTATACATGGACCACAGCAGCAACGCTAACTGTGCAGCGTAAAAATTTCAATGATGGGCAAAACTGACAAGCAACAATCGAAGTTAACATTTGAGACCAACAGAAACCAAGAACGACGATAGTGCATTCAGATACTGAACTCGAAATGGAACAGGCAAGTGGATCAACTATGGAAACTGCACTACAAGCCATCCAACAAAGCCTGTAAGCAATTGATGGGAAGATAGATACCCTTACCCTCAGGGTTGACAATATGGCGGCAAAACTAGACAAACAGGGGGATCGCTTAGATGCCGCAGAACAGCGAATCTCAGCAGTCGAAGATGAAGCAGGAGCCATGTCCAAAAAATGTAATGACACGGAAAAGCTACATGAAGTGATAACCAACAAGAACGAAGATTTAGAAGCGAGATCCCGCCGTAATAATATATGCATTATGAGCATTCCGGAAAGTGCAAACATGGGACGCTTAGAAAATTATGTTGAGAACATGCTGAAAGAGGTATTTGGCATAGACAAATTCTCCCCCATGCTCATTATTGAAAGGGCGCATAGTTCACTTGCCCCAAAACCACCGCCAGGTGCCCCGCCACGACCATTCATATCTCGAGTTCTGAATTACCGGGACCTTGACTCGATACTGCGATTAGCTCGAGAGCAACAACAAATCAACTACCAGGGTAACAGCATCTCCTTTTATCCTGACTTTACGATGGCAGTCCAAGCAGCGCGAAAGGAGTTTACCCATGTGAAGAAGAAATTGCGAGATATGGGCGTAGTGTATGCCATGCTGTACCCTGCCAGGCTGTGGATCACACACGAGGGCCAGACGAAAATACTAAATAAACCGAAAGCGGCACAGGATTTCCTGAAACAACTGGTTGTCAAAAGAAGAAACAGAGCAAACACGGTCACCTGTGCATTCAGACTAAGACAGAGGATATGTTATCTACTCAATTGTACTGAACTGTAATTACCTGTTATTAAAGTGTATGTCTGGCAACAGGAAAGAGATATGCTAAGGGGTAGTAAAAGGGATATGCCCCGTACAGCTGCCAATACATAAAGACGATAGGTCAAGGCACACTGCATTGTAAAAAAGCAATGATCAGCCACAGTGTAAACTTTTAAACGCATACGTGACACTAAAAGTCGAAAAATACAGACACTTGTCAAACGTCTATGCCGCATTCCGCTACAAGTACCCTTAGCTGTGCACAATGCCATAGAAGACTGTACGGTACTGTGAAGCAAGGGATTCATATGGGTGTTAAGAACGATATAACAGTGATACACCCTGGTTGTGACAGGACGATACAAAGAGTTGCATAAAGTATAAGTCAGAAAAAAACGATCATTTCGGCCACATCCGCTTGGCGGATGAGAAAGCGGGCACCAGAGCCCCCCTTCTCTCCCCCCCCCCCCCCCGAGGGTGATCCCCAACAAATTTAAAATGCTATTCATGTTATGTTGGTGGGTATGTCTTTGGCATGGTTGGGATGCTAAAGTGGGTGGGGGGTGTAAGGGGTTGAATGTTATAACAGGCATTTATCGAAGAATACGGTACTACTAGAAATTGTCATGCATAAGTTATGTATGAATAATAGACACAGAATCCAACTACCAGACGCACACGCGAGAACACCAATGAAGCAAGCTATACAAAAGCACAAAAAATACCTATATGGATAGCAGGAAAGGCACATCATCAACCAGATTATTGACTTGGAACGTTCGGGGACTTAACAACCCCAGGAAAATACGGCATTCACCTACTTAGACAGACACCATATAGAAATAGCTATGCTACAGGAGACACACCAGCCTGTGTAGCTTGGGGAGCAAATGGGCAGAAATCATAATAGCGTCCTCCTACTCAACATACTCAAGAGGAGTCTTAATCCTTGTTAAAAAAGGGGTGCCATTTACAATAGATAACATGATTACAGATGAGCAGGGAAGATATATAATTGTCACCGGGAACTTAAGAGGTACACGATTGGGGCTGGTTAATGTCTATGGCCCGAACATAGACGATCCAGATTTCTTTCTAGATATATGGAGAAAACAGAGAGAACTACCAGATATGGAAATCCTATGGGGAGGGGATCTCAATATATCCCTTAGAGAAGATCAGGACAGATCAGGCACTTCAACAGAGCCCCATAAACGGGCAGCACAGATAGTAACGGATGGCATGGCTGAGTTAAAGATGGTAGATCTCTGGCGGCTGTGCAACCCGCGAACACTTGGGAGCACAGACACATCTACAGCGCACAACAGCTGGTCGCGCATTGACTACTGGCTGGCAACGGAAGAGGCTAGCACATGGGCACGGGACATACAGCATCTTCCAAAGACACAGTCGGACCATAAGTTGGTATTATTTTCTATCGATCTCCCAATGTACATATCTCCACCATATATAAGGAGATTCAACGCTAAAGCACTGCTGGACCCACTATATAATAATACAATTAGAGAGGCTATAGAAGAATACTTCACACTAAATAAGGATTCGGTAGACAATGCAAGCCTACTTTGGGAAGCTTTTAAAGCCACTATACGCGGAACCTGCATAAGCACTAATGCGGGAATATTGCGTGACATATGGGCCCAACCAACTAGATGTGAAAATACCCTCAAACAATTAGAGGAGGAATATGAACGAACACATAAAGCTGAGACGCTAGGCTACATTAGAGACACAATGACTGAATATCATGAATTTGCCGACAATGAGCTTAAATTCATAACAAAATGGCAAGTGGCTTGGTCTTATGGTGAGGGCGGCAGGGCAGGCAGAGTGCTGGCACAGATAATATGCAATGAGCGCAAAACGCAAACAGTCATTAAAATAAGAGACGCACGAGGCATGCCGCACTACGACACTGCAGGTATACTAGAAGCATCCATGGAAATGTATCGCGAACTCTATGCTGTACAACCCACAGCATCTGCATAAGAAGTTATAGAATACCTAGAGGACATAGCACTAGCATGGTTATCTGATAATCAAAGAGAGTGCTTAGACCAACCGATTACAATAGAAGAGGTCAAAGACGCCACCAAAACACTACCCAATGGAAAAACGTTGGGGCCCGATGGCTTCACGGGGGAATTCTATAAGGAATATGAAGAAATATTGAGCCCGTACATTGTGGAGATGTACGGAGACGCCCACAGAAAAAACATTTTCCCACCAACACTACGGGAAGCATTAATAATAGCTTTATTGAAGCCCGATAAGGACCAGGAAATATGCGAGTCATATAGGCCTCTGTCCCTCATTAATACGGATGCAAAAATATTAGCTAGAATTTTAGCCACACGACTAGAACCGCTTATGCAAAACCTTATATTACCAGATCAATCCGGCTTCATTCCCGCTAGATCTATGACACATAGCATACGCACCATTTTTGCGCTATCACATCAGTTAAATCCAGAGTTGGAGGCAGCGGCTGTTCTATTAGACGCAGCCAAAGCCTTTGACTCTGATGAATGGGTATACTTATTCACAGTCCAACAAAGGATGCGCATGCCCGGTACATTACTGAAATTGTTCAAGATTTTGTATACCGAATCCTGATTAATCCTCCTGACCTGCGCCGCCCAGCCGCCGCGGATTACCGGCATTGAAGTGACTGGCGTTCTCCTGACACCTTTATCGGCGGGTTTGGTGGCTGACTCGGTGCCTACTACGACCTCCGGCGCTCCCACGGGTCCCTGCGTAGATGGCCGCCGCTGGACGCCGAGGGATGTGGACGGGGTGCTGAGCTGGAATACTGCGGGTGATCGCGGGGGAGGAAATGCTGGCCGTGCGACTGGAGTCAGACCCTTACGTCCGGGTCGGACTCCCCCGAGCGCCGGCAGTGGTGTGGACGACGTCGGAGCCCCCTAATGCGAGCTCTCCTCCGCCACCCTGAAGACAAGCGAGCGGACTCCATTTTGTAGCGTCTTCCTGCGGCGAACGGCCGGTTCTCGCGGTGGCCGTGGGGCGCTCTCGCCCGGTGCAGCTCCCGAGTGGAGCACGACGCTTTTCCGGTGTCTACATCCTCGGATCATAGTCAATTTTGTCCCGTCACTAATTGCCCGCAGTGGAGATGACAATGGCGTCTGCTCTTCTTGCTGAGACGCTGGCTGACCCTGGACTCGCAGTGTCTGCGCGCCCATGTGCCCCGGAGCTGATTGCCGCATTGGAGGAACAGCGGGATAGTGCGGACCGATGCTTGGTACAGAGGGACCCGACCTGTGGGGATGTATTGGCCGCCATTGTGGCGTTAAAAGTGGCAATGCAGAGTACTTGCCGGGCGCTGACCCGGAGAATCGATGAGGCACTGGTTGCAACGGGACGTTCCCGGCTGGAGGATCCCCCGCCGCCCCTGGTTTCTCCTGGAGGTGAAACAATGTCGCAGAGTGGGGGGCTGGTGGTGCGGAGTCCTCCTGGCTACAATGTAACGCGTCAACCCATCGACACGGATACAGTTGCAGGGACACCCTTCACTTTGAACGTTGTGACTCTGCCTACGAACTATCTGCTGAGACCTAGCCTTTCGCTTCCCTTGCCAGATGTTACCCTGAAAGCACCTATCGCTCGAGCCTCTGTGGCATGTTACTGCTGCGTTTGGGACCCTGTGGTGCGATACGTCTTCATTGTCCCCTTTCCTCGAGAGCGGCCATCTTGTCTCTTTGTCCTGGCTGAAGGTGACTCGCAGCAATGGACGGGCCTGAATCATATCTGCCGGTCCGGACAGGGGTGATGGCATGCCGGTTGTCGCTTTGGTTGGATCGGCATACGGGGCCCTGGACTGATACACGTTTTGTAATTTTGGATGAGTAGTCTTTAATGACCAGTTTTTGTTACATGTCGCTGCGATTTCGCCTCCTGTTTCCTTCTTCTGCCGGGGGGAGGACTTGTGAAGTGCTGAAGTGCTGGGTGTTATTGAATCGGGACCACCGGGTTTACGTGGGTCTTTTGATACTGTTCTGTACATGGCGCAGGATGTATGAGCGGCGCGGGAGCCCGGGAGTTCGGCAGTGTGGTGGGCTCCTCCCCGCTTTATGGTCTTTTTTCCTTTCTTCCTTCCTTAATTCTATATTTCGGGTTCCTATGGGGCGACAGACACGTAGCTAGGGGGGGGGTAGGCCATAGCCTCGGCATGCGTGTAGGGTGGGGGGTCTTCTTCGATACGTTTTTTGTTACTATGGGCCTTCTTTTTCTTTCTTCTGTCCTTTTCCTACGTCTTTTTCTAGGGTCAGTGGGGGGGAATGGTGTTAGGAGGGTAGCGGCTGGGAGGCACATTTCGCTGCGTATCTATATCCTGGTATTATAGTTTCGTGCCGCCATTTTAGATATGTTCACTGTTAGTTGACTCTCCTGTTGGATGTTACCCATTTATTGTATGTTCGTCTGTTCTGTGCACTGATCCGTTCTAGCTCTGTATCTCCTTAACTTTAAAACTTTTTAAAATTAACCTTACTGTCTCCTGCCACTCAGTGCACGTGGATTTTGCAACATAGGTCGTATGCTTTTAGGTGCTGCCGTGCCACCGAGTGGACGCGTACTTTGCTATCAAGCATCAGAAGTGTCGAGGCCGGCCGGATGGTTGTAGGCCCGTATTTGTCTTGTACACAGTGCTAAATAAAGGTTTAAAAAAAAAAAAAAAAAAAAAGATTTTGTATACCAAACCAGTGACGCTCAGCAAAGTAAATAAGCATATATCAGGCATATTACCGATACAACGCGGCACAAGGCAAGGGTGTCCACTATCACCTTCACTTTTCGACATCGCCCTATAGCCATTAGCGTGTAAAATTAGCCAACGGCATGCAAATACTGCACTGAAGTTCATCCAGCGCCCCATAAGTATCTCATTAAACGCTGATGACACGGTCCTATAGGTGTGAGAGCCAAGAATTAACCTACCTCCACTGTTGCGAGAATATATTAAATTTGGCAGGCACTCTGGCCTACAAATAAATTGGAGTAAATCCATGATCCTTCCATTAACGGAAATCACCCAGCTACATCATGTGGAATTCCCCCAGGAATGGCAAATAGAGCCAGTCAAATACCTAGGAATGTGGCTCCACAGGGACCCAGCAACAGTAATAAAAGCAAACTACGGAACAGCGAAAGTTAAATTGGAAGCGCAAATTGAGCAATGGATCCGACTACCATTATCATTGGCAGATAGAATAGCCATTATAACAAGCATTGGCATAGCCAATAGGTCTCGCTTTTGGGACCTTATAAGTATTTAGTTATGCAGCACAATATCCTTGGTGCAACAACATCAACTGTTGCATGGTTAAACACGTATAAGGTCCCAAAGGCGAGACTTATTGGCCAATGCTTGTTTTCCTTCCAGACACAACGCGTTTGAAAGTCAAATCCCAGCAGACAGTTCACTTTCAGCACACTCTTCGTTTGGCTTCCTAAGCAGTAAGAGAATACACAGAGGCACCACTAATGCGCCCAAACAATCAATCACCGGCAGTTACACCAGACACTGGTCACCAATCAAAGGTCCACCTTCTCCAAAACAAACACTGCAGGCCATGCTTCTCTTTCAGAAAGAACGCTAAGAGCAGCCTTCCTGCCTCTCAAGGGCAATCAAAGCCACTTGCTGTGCTATTGAAAAACAAACACAAAATACAAGCAGCAATTAAAAGCTCAAATGGTACCTTGCAAGCAGAGTTTCAAGTCAGGAAAATTAAACTGGTTGGAAAAAAATTGTGTGGGGTGTGATGGGCCTCGTACAACAAAAAGAAAAAAAGAAAATACAATAAAAAGTCTATGAATTGAGAAATACAACTCTGAAGGGCCACGCAGGCACATGCTTTCATTTTAGTCTTCACTAGAGAGGTGTAAAGATTCAACACTTATTGCAGCTACACAGCTTGTCGTTTTTATCACTCGCTCGTAAAAACGATCGGACAGGATAGTTTGCTCTCTGTGACTCCATGCAGTGTGTGCCAAAAAAGCACATAAAAGATTAGAAGGAATCATGTAAAAGGAGCTGCACGGGCAAAGAAAACTCGAGGACGTTTCACCACAGAGAGGCAGACACCTGGAGGGGGGAAGGGAGGGGGAAAGCTAGAGAAGGGGGCACGAGTCTGACAGGAGCCGTTGAGGGGGCGCCGGGTAGGGGGAAGATGCATGTTTGGAACAGCAATACCCGTGGGGGAGGGGGAATGGCTGAGAAACGGGGCGAACTAGGCACGAGACCTAGGGAGTAAAGAATTATTCCTCAAGAAAAATACATTGCTTTGCAGACACCAGGAAAAGGATTACACCTGTTCAGCACTAAATTTAAAACGACCCATTGCTCATTGAAGGTGGGAACAGGCATGAGTTAATTGCGTGGTTAATTATTACCTCGAGCACGAGTGTGGCTGCAGAAACGCAGGTCCTTGCAGTTCGGTCCTCGAAGGGGCTGCTCTTACCAAGGCTGGGGCGTCGCTACCAATGCTGCAGCAGGTACGATTGCACCAGGGGCCCAGAGGCCTTAGATGTTCACTGTAGCCTGACTATTAAAGAATCTAACTTTCCAAGCAGAGGTGAGGCGGGGCCATTGTCGTTGCTCACACGATTGGCCCATGGCACCCTTGCTGCGCCTATGACTGAAAGCCATTTGTGAGTCGTTGGCAAGAGGCAAGAAAGTGTCAGGTAGAAACAAGAGCAATTCTTATATTCAATTAAAAAAATAACCAGTAGATGGCAGTGTTGTCCAGGTCTTCCAATATGGGGAGAGAGTGAAGTAAAATCGTCACACGGCTCGAGCAGGCACTCTAATATAACTGCCGAAAACAAAGTTATAAAATCGTTCAAGAATTTAAGCCCACATAAAATGTAGAGTGAGATCAAATGAATAGTCCTCAATGGCGTCATGATGAAAATATCAGGAATGTAACACAGTTGTTTCTATGCGTGCAGCCAGAGAAAATAAACAAACGAGAAGGGAGGGGGGAATGCCAGCAACAGAGGAGCCCGCGAAAGTGAAAGTGATCGTGATTACGATCTACGGAGGAAAGACACATGGCGCTGCGCGCGTGCACGTTCACGTGCACTGTAGCTTTAGGCCACGGCAGCACTTTGAAAAAGCCCAGATATAAAATGTCTCTTGAGCCTTTGGCTCGCGAGCCCTAAAAATGGTTATCCTCCCCCAAATTCCTCTATTTATTTAACAACATTCCCATTCCGCCGCCACACCCAGTCTTCAAAAGGCTCACCACAATCATAACAAAATTAGTATGGACAGGAAAACAAGCACGCATTGAACTACGAACATTAACACTGCCATATATGAAACGGGGCTTTGTGGTACCAGACTTTTTACTATATTATTTATGTACGCACGCGGAATACGCGCACAACTGGTACCACCCAATAAGGTATTTGTCGCACGTAGCAGTTGAGGACGGAGATTCCCATCCCATCCCTCTACAATGCAAACTACCACACCAATGTACACATGTGGCCAAAACTGAAATAAACACAATCCAAACCACAACACTAGTATGGCAGGCCATGGGAAAACTAGCACGTAAGCTACTGCTATATGCACCAGCAATGCCACTACAACAGCACCCATCAATATCTATGACACAGGGTAGAAACAGCATGGAATTGCTACAGCAAGTTGGCTTAGCCACAATGAGTGACCTTTATAAAGAAGGTAGCTTCATAGATCATAACCATTTAAGCTACATAAGCAATCAATCATTATTGTTCAAATTTGCATACCACAGACTTAGAGGAGCGATAAAGACACTATATCCCACTTTTCCTGATGAACCTCCAATGCTGAAACCACTACAAATGATCATCACTAACTCAAACAATGCACATATGGTAACAAAACTGTACAGAGCACTACAAGATGATAAAGCGAATGATGCTAGTAAAACGCAAGAGAGATGGAATACTCACCTAGAATCCCCTCTTACTGAGGACTGGCATAGCTGCTGGGCACTAATGGAAATGGTAACCCCTAATGGAAACTTGCGTATAATACACTATAAATATTTACACCAAATATACTATACCCAACTCAAATTACACAAATATGGACTCCGGGCAGATGCCAGGTGTAAAAGATGTAGGGAAGACCGAGTTGACTTTATACATATGGCGTGGCAATGCGCCAAGATCAGAGCCTATTGGGAGGAAATCAATGTAATATTGGGTTGCATACTGGAAACCAAAATAGAATGTTCAATACAAGTATACTTACTAGGCCTAGTGACGCATCTGCGCTCCTTGAAACGTAAACTCTGTGCAATAGCGCTATTGTTGGCAAAGAGAAGCGTATCAATGAACTGGGACAGTAAAAAATCTCCCAACAGCAAACATTGGATTCTTGACATGGTGTACTATAGGGATAGCCTGAAAACATAAGAACTCCCATCCAAGTCAAGACCAAAAGATTATTGGGCACCACTAACGGACTATTTACGCTCTAACCCAGATATGCTGTCTATACCTGCTGTATAAATGAGCGCACCTCGGAGAAAGTTGGAATTAATATTGTAGTGTACCACGTATTATTGATGTATATGTGTAAGTTGCACTGTTGCAACGTGCAGAGACGAAGCCTGTGATGTTTGTTGTATATGCTTGTGAAAATATACTAAAAAGCTAATAAAAAAACAGAAAACGAGCTATGTTCCACAACTTCCCATTACTAGTTTTCACCGTCTGACCTTTTATTTCAGTGATAGAAGTTGGTTCCCTAAATTTTGATTTTCCTTTTTGCAAAAATGAATCTCTAACATGAACAACATCACCTACTGTAAAATTCACCCAACATTTTTTTTCTTTGCAATTTCATTTTGTTACATCTCTCACTACTGAATTTTTTACTAGAATTCTTGGCCCTGTGTGATTCACTGAATACATCACTCTCGCCACCTAATACTTTGGATTTCCAAAATGGATTCAATGTCGAAATCACTTTCCTGCCTTTCATTACCTTGAACGGAATAATTCCGGTGAATGAGTACGGAGTGGTCATGTGAGCCCATACTGCATCTTAAATACGGGTTTCTTAATCAACCTTCGCCTTAATAGCACTCTGTATGCCCATCAGTACCATGTTGAACCTCTCAACTTTGCCATTGGCCTGGGGTTGATACAATGGAGTGCACAAATGCTTCACCCCTATTTTAGCCAAGAACTCTAACATAGCAGCCTGATGTAAATTAAACCACATTGTCTGTTAAGAGTTCCTCAGGAATCCCTTCTCTACTGACCACATCCTGTAAGAAACAAATGACTGACTTAGTGTTGGATTCTGAAAAGCCTCTCACTTCAACCCACCTTGACAGATGATCTATTAATACAACGAAATACCTTATGGTGTTTGGTAATACATGGAAAGGACCTAAACCATCCACTGCTACCATTTGCCAAACTCTGTCCGGACTCAATACAGGTCTAGGAGGAGGTGTCGCTGTGGATAAATGTCTGTCACTTTATGAACACTGTAACCACTCCCATACCAATATCTCCGCTGGGCTACCAAAAGTAATTCCTAATTCTGCGTTCGGGCTCAGACATGCCAAAATGACCAGTATGTATTCTTTGTCCTAAACGCCTGGGAAGAATCAACTTGCCATCCCGCAATAACAAATTATTTTCTAAAGACAATTTATCAGCCACTTTGCAAAATGCTTGTAAATCCCCTTCACTGCCTTCTCATTAGGCTACCCTGTGATAACAAAAACTTCATGACCTGTTTTAGCACCACATCAGCCTCTAAAGCAGTTTGCCATTCTTTGAACAAATCACCCTGCCCTCAACACTTTTGATAATGCATCTTCAATTTTCTCTTGTTCTTTTGTTTCTAACTCACTATTCTTAATGGGTAATCTATATAGAAAGTCGGCTTTTACGTTTTTTCCTCCTGTGATATGACCGACAGTAAACTCCAACAACCTGGTTTACAATTTCACTAATCTAGCTGTTCCTTTCTTTGTAATCTTGTATGTAGATAATACATCAACCAAAAGTTTATGGTCCATTCTTAACCAACACATCCTTTCCCACAATTATGGTCTGAATTTTTCTATCTCCCCCACAAACAAGCTAGCATTTTCTTCTCCATAACTAAATATCTCATCTCTAGTTCCATCATTCTTCTAGATGCAAATCCAACTGTTCCCTCTTTATCTCCAACTACTTGCGATAGAGCTGCACCCATACCATATGAAAGAGCATCAACTGTGACATATTTATCACAACCCTCAACGTATTCCGAAAGTGCTGGAGTTGGTATTATACATTGTTTAATTAACTGAATTGTTTTTGGACAAGTTGAGGTCCAAATAGAGTCTCCTCCTTTTTTAAGAGATTCCTGAAACATTCTGAGAGACCTGCAAAATTTCTAATAAACTTTGCGTAATAATTTGCATAAACCAATGAACGAACGTAGTTGTTCTTTATCTGTTGGATGGGGAGTATTAATGATACGTCAACAATGCTGGGTTTGAATTTCACACCATTCTTCGAAATAATATATCCTAAATATTCAATTTCGTTCACACCTACTATACACTTATACTCTTTAAGTGTTGCACCATTTTTCTGCAAGGTCACTAAAATCACTTCCACTACATTATTGTGTCTCTCTTCTGTGTCAGTATGAACAAGTATGTTTTCTTGGAAGACAACTACATTGGAAATGTCTTGCAGCATTCTGGTCATTACCTATTAAAATACCAATGGGGCTGAGGCTAGTCCTAATGACATGTGACAAAATTGGAATTTTCCATTGGGTGCGAAAAAAACTGTTAAGTGACGAAAATGTCCAGAACCACCTGATGGTACGCCGCTCGAAGGTCTAATTTAAAAAAACCTTTGGACTGACCTACTGTCGTGATCAGATTATCTACGAGTGGTAAAGGATAGTTCTCAACCCAGATCACTTTGGTTGAGATATCTTACTTCAATGTACAATCATAAATCGCCTGATCATAGCGTTGCATCCACTCTTTCAATAATTCCTTCCTCTTGAAATGTCTTTAACATCGGTGTGAATTCACTCCTTATACTATGTGGTACATTGCGGGGCCTATGCTTCGCAGGAGTCACTCCCTCTTTGACTTTAATAGTGTACACAAAATCTTTGATTTGACCAATTCTGTTCTCAAAAGTACTTTGAAATGTGTGTTTCCAATGCAACTGATCTGATGTAGAATTCATGATAGACACAGGACATTTCCGACCAGGTTTGATTATCATGCCAAACTCCACCTGATGCCATCATCCCAACATATTTATACCCTTCTGTGCTACATAGGCTTTCCCATGTATGATTTTGTTCTCGAATGATAAATCACTGCAAGAATAACCCTCAAGATCTATCTTACTACCTTGAAATGCAGTAACCACCACATCTGAAGGTAACAACACCATATGCAACCACAATTCCGTATACTTGTCAATTGATATTGTCATTCTTGAACCTGAATCAATAAGAAGAGAAATAGCACAGTTTTCAATTTTCACTAAAGAATCACCATACCTTTTCGCGTTTCGTACAATGTTAATTTCCACACAGTCCATTGACAATACTAATTCTTCTGTTTTTTTCTCAATCTTTTCAGGTTCATGACACCCTCCATAGCCCTGAACACAACTAACCGGGACACGTCTACCACCCCTGCATACTTTTCCACAATGTCCTACTATTTTGCATCTCCAGCACTCTTGTGCAACTGTTGGACTATTAAAATTAGACACATGCATGGTTGATCCACACCTAAAACATGTCAATTTTGACTGACTGCATGCAGCATTAATATTTTTTACACTTTTGTTATGATTGTCTATGCTACTTTTACTACCTTCTCCATAATTTACATTGTCTATAGAAGCACGTGGTCCTTTGTTCTGGGAACTATTGTTAACAACAGATATGTGTAGATGTTCAGCTTCTAATTGTTTGGCATCCAGTTGCAAACATTCTATGCTCCTAGCTATAACTATAGCTTCATCCACAGATAGCTTCTTGCACAATAACAATTTTTGCAGAATTGTCTTTGAATTGCATCTACTCATATGAGCGTTGTTGTGACTCCATCACAGATGCTTTGTGGCCATAAAAGTCTGTCGCTTGACTAGAACAATGACAAACCTCAAATAGGTAAGTATTTGGTCAACAAAATGTCCTGAGACATTACCAACATTGCCGCTGCATAATTACATATGCCAAATGTTCAGTGAAAAGGCCGAACCTTTCAGCCACATGGACTCGCTCAGAGGTGATGTGTCTCCTGGCTGGCATGCCGATAAATTCAAATTCACATCTCCGCTACAGAGACATTTCCAGCATCCATTCATTTATTGGCAACCCGGGAATAAAAATCTGCAGTATGGCCCAACGTATTTGCAGTCCTTGCTCACGGGCCTCAAATATTTTTTTGCAGATATTGCAGACAGTATGCAGCAGGTCTAAAGGGCCCATGAGATCAGCACTAACTGGCTCCAAGGTTCTCTCCCTCTACATCATCACATTCTACAATACATTCTGTAACACTCCCATTAATATAAACTCAGCAGATTACTAAACACCACAGGTACTGAGTTGAATAACCTTAGTGGGATGAAGGTGAAGGTAGGCCCTTGGTGTAAGCTTCACTCTGCATATTTGCGCTTATTTGCATAATGCCCAAGAGTGTGAACTTAAAGGATACATAATACATAATTCCAATTTAGGAGGGCTCTGCAATGGTTTTCACCAGCCAATTGCCAACGTAAGCGTGGAGGAAGACGACCATGTGGACTGTCCCCGTGCTCAGAGTGAGCCGTTCATTTGCCTAGAAAACCACAGCTGGTGAGCGCTTCACATCAGTGGATGTAGATTGCTATCAGTAGCATATGGGCCTGGGAAACTGGGGGGTGGTGAATGTGGTAGTGACGCAGGAGCCTGGGAAATCGGGAACAAAGGGAGGTTCACATTGTAGTGACAGCTGCTATACTAAAAAGCTAAATAGCAGGTCTGCTGGTACCAGAGTATGGATTGATACACACCACCTGACGGAATACCAGAGCCAATGGAACACCTTTGTAAGTGGACTAAAATAAATTCTGCCAAATCAAATGTTGTATTCAAGGTAATCAACTTGTGGGTGTAGCCCAAGTCTTTCTCTCAGTAGGGCTTCTTAAAGTTCTTTTTGTGGTGACCACATTTTCTTTTTTACACAAAAAGGTTCTGTTAACTAGAGTTCTAAAATCCAGGGAACAGAGCAAGTAATACTTCATACACAAGTGTGCAACAGTTAAACTGTGTATGTGGAATCCGTTTGTACGTTTTGAAATCTGTGAAGCAATTATTTTGCAGATCTCGTTTTTTTTGCGTCGGAGAGAAACCCCAAAAGAAAAACTTTAGCCTTACACTGTAGGCTCCCTTCTGAAGCCCGATGTACCTTACCTGTTTTCCTGTGTAGAGTTTGACAAGCGGAGTTAAAAGACGGAGGATGTGAGTTTCTTGTAGAGTTGCCATATTATTCTCTTCTAGTCCCAGTAGCCGTGAAACCTCCATAAGTAGAAGAAATGCACCTCGAGTTTGGACCTGGACAATTAAGAATGACATATCATAAATAATTAAATATATTTTTAAAAGAAGAACACCAAGACTGCTTTTCCCTTTACACCCACCACATGGCATAGCATCCTACAATCTCTGTCTCTACCAGATCTTGCATTCATCCTCAACTGACTCAAAGCTACCTTATAAGAAGATAATACCCTACCATCATCCTTTGTCAAAGCCCTCTCTGGAGAATCTCTTTCATCCTTGTTAATGCCTTCACCACTCAAGGCAACTAACTGGAAGCTCTTAAGATAGGCCATACTTTTTCACTCCTGGAGAAACCCACATTACACCCTGATGACATAGTCACATTCCGGTCCTTTGCTCACCAAGCCTTTAACCACAAGATCATTGAAAAGCAAGGCTACCAATCAGTTTTCAGATCACACTGAATATGGAGACAGATAATTTACACATCATAGATGATGCACTTCTTATCACAGATGAAGATGACTTCTGCCTCCTGATATTGCTTGACCTCTTAGCCACCTTCAGCATCCTACCCTCATGCACAAACTGAAATCACAAATGGCATTTACTGGAAACATCCTTCACTGTTTCTTCTCCTAACTATCTAACCAAAACCAGTTTGTCCACATGGAGAACGCCAGGTCCAGAAGTTTCCTGTTGTCACATGCCGTCCCCCCAGGGTTTCATCGTGCCCTGGTAACAGATAACGACTGCCTAAGATTACATTTTTAGGCCCACGTTCTCAATGCAGAATTCAGAGTAATACACTTATTGCAAAGGCCTGAATGGCTAAGACCAGACTATCATGTGTTTTAGCATATAGGAGTATGATGATAAATAGTGGATTTCAAATTTATGCATTAAGAACCCAACCAGTATAGTGCTAATCTCTCAAACCAGAGCAGGCACAACAATTGAGAAGCACACTCCGCCCACAAAAAATATGACTGAGTTCCGCTGAAACGCAGTTCAACTCAGCACCTATAGAAGCCTTGTGGGCTTTTTATAATTTTTTTGGTTTGTTTAAAAAGTATCTTACTTCACTACTGTTCATGATGAAAAACGTTGTAAGCCTTGACTATGTGACTCAGTTTGTGAGACACATATTAGCAGTTTCTGTGGAAAATTCTAGTTAAATGAAAATATGCCAATGGCTGTCTGCTTGCACTGAACAAATTGAAGAATTGGATGGCTTTTGAAAATAGAGCTATGAACTAACACAGAATAGACAAATAAAAGTGATATTTTTATTCAGACACAACCATGATCTCTTTTTTATTTTCAAGTATACTTGCTCACGACATTAATAGAAGCATATGGTGTCAGAACTGTAGGGAACCTGCTCAGGGCTAGGCAAATAACCTTCAATTACTTTGTGTACTTTTTTAGTTTCACACACAAATCACAAATATCCGTGCATTGCAACAGACATGGCTTTAAAATGGTTTCTAAAATTCAAAGAAAACAAATCTAGATTTTTTTTAGCAGAAACAAAAAGCATTTGCGGAGTTATCACAATACAAAATCAAAATCCATACATCATTCATATCCCTCGAAAATTCCTGTTTCAACAAAATACAGCAGCTTAGAAAAACACAGGATGCTGAAACGCCTGGAATAGACAGAAGACTTTTCCTACAGACCAAATGCAAAAAGTTTATTTTTCAATTTGCAGATGCCCCTTTAGAACATTCTGCTCTCGATTAATCAAGAATACCAAATCAAGCCAGTGAAATATCAGTGGTCAGAGAGTGTACCCCAAAAATCTGGACTTATATGGAGAATCAGTTCTCCCCTTTCATTTTCATAAATCAACAGTGATCTTAATCTAGATGCAAAAAGGGAGGAATCGTTGAATTAATCTCAGGCACTGGTAATTACTCAGTCCACATTCCAGTCCATTGGGTTTGTGTCCATGATGCCAACCCAGTCAGAGACTAGCCATATGATAATCAGGCCTAGTTTTGCTGCAGTAAGTGCAGTCCAGTCTAGTCCAGCCCGACCTGACAGACAAAATCCCCTTTAAATGGGAACAAAAGTATTACCAGATAGGTTTCAGCCTATTGTGGACTCATCAGTGAGATGCAGCTTGAGTTTAATGGCACAGTGAGCACGAAACTCCAATCTGGACCAATATTATAACTCTCTTGACATCGAGTGGCTAGAATGATGCACCTCTGAGCACCTCAATGTAGATTGCAAGTTGGAGTAGCAGTGTCCCTGAGGAGCAGAGTTCAAACACTGAAGGGTGTGAGACCTGGCCATTTCAGGGGGTGAAGGAGGAAAAAAAGAGTCTCAGTTGAAATCTAACGAAAAGGATATAATGAAATATGACACTTTAGAGTAAGAAGCCTCAATTTATTTGAATTTGGTTTAAAAAAATGTACTGTGCCTTCAGAAAGGCATGCACTTGTGTGAACAAATAAAACATTTTTGTGGTCAGATTTATTTATTTGTCAAGTGTATCAGTAAAGGGCACATTTACCTGTAAATCCAGTACTTCAGCCTTGGTATCTTTTATATATTCACATGCCTGAATCATTCTCCCCTCATCAGGCTGGGAATCCTCAGTACCATTAAAATAGTAGTAAATAAACAGTGCTAAAAAGACCATAGGCCTCAAGAACCGTGCCGGTTTAGTAGCACAGCCACCACATTGGAAGTCAAATTGCAGCCAGTGAGATTGAAGTGCTAAGCTCTCCAACGCCCCCCTCGAGGAAGATACAGCTCAGATTTCATAGCCCGAGTGTGAGGCGTACATATGGTAAAAGTGGGATTGTGACTCAGGAGGGTTGTATGCGAATGTATGAAACATATCAACACTGCGGAACTAGAGTTACATGCAAGTAACTCATTTCTTCTCCAGCAGTGGATCTTTCATATATTCACATGCTTGAATCAGGCTAGCACACAGTATATAGCATTTGAATAAAGAAAGCACTCTCACATTTATTGGAACAGGTTGCACAGAACTGCCTGCTTCACTGCTGTGTTGCCTGCTGCATTCAAAGTAAGGCAGCATTGATTGATCAACATGTGCCTGCTCCTCCATGTGGCCGCCCAGCATATGTCTTGTAAAAACACTCCGGTATAAAGTGCAGCAATAGTCACCAAGCTTCGGGTAGACTGCACACCCACTCAACCCAGGAGTAGACGCCTCATCTTGCTGTGACAGAAGATGATGCAGGAGGGCAGCCAACATGATATACTCTGGACACTGAACTGCCTCTTCCTGTATGACTGAAAGACACAAACAGCTGGTCTGATGTGCCCAAGACCCATATGTACGAAATTCCTATTCCCAAATAGGAAATTTGTAGAAATCGTTATTTGGGGATCGCAAAACGGAATGTATATAACTTGCGATTTGCAAATAGCGATTCCTACAGATTCGCAATCGCTATTAGGAAATAGAAATTTAGGACATTTTTAAATTGTGATTTTCTAATAGGAAATTTCAATTTAGGAAAGGGAGCATCCTGGAAGCTTCTGTTTGCTTTATAGATACCACTAATCCTGAAGTACTGGGTATTTTAGACCCAGCGGTGCAGGGGCACACACCCTATGACTTCTGGGTTTCACCCTGTTCCGGACCTACAGAAACACAGAGTCTTCTGGGTGAAGTCAAAGAATCGTTTATTGGCTGCAGACCAATGACAGGTATCCTAGAAGTACAACAGCGTGTATGTTCTCAGGAGACTGCTGAAAATCATAGGAACGGACTTCTCCTTAAGTACAAAATATCATGCTCCAGGCACACATTCCTTGGTTTACGATATGGTCATATAAAGGCATACATTACAAACGAAAAAGCAGAGTCATGATGACCATCCCACATTCCAGTTCGGCCAGCCCATAATGATTTACACAGTAAGGTTCAGATCCCATGTTTGAAGTAAATAGACCCCCCAATAAACATGAGCATCTCCTGTTTTGGGAAACAAGTCATAAAGCAAGAACAAGCAGGTGTGGAAGAGATTAGCCGGGGGATTGTGTAGAATGAAAGGATTTTATGACGGGTCAAACCCTGATGCTAATCACAGGTGGACGGAGGAAGGGGAGCTCGTGAGACCGGTTTGACCCAGGGCAGCAGAGCCAGCTGCCCAGGTCACAGAGAAGTCAGAGGGAAAGCCCATGTACTGTGAGGCCCGTATTAACTCCATCATAGCCTATGTGAGGGCAATGACAAGATGGCCACTGCTTCCAAAATGGAACCCGCGTAGTTGAGCAGAATAACGTGTACACAGTGCATTCATAGCTAGAACGGTATATAAAGCACTCGTACATGCCGCATTTACCATTTGCAGTTCGCTAATACCAACATAGACAGGGGTAGGGCCCTGTCCCCTACGCGGTCCCGAATATTAAAGTACGACAGACCCTCCTTTTGCCCTTACATAGGCAATCACTATACTCATCTTAATCCGAGTCTAGGTCAATGTTCACGAAGTCATGGAGATGTTGCTGTAGCATCATCCTGTTACTTAGCTCGTCCCTCGATACAGGTTTCCTTACACATAAGGTAGCACAGAGACCACATATCGCAGGAGCACACTGTATGCACAGACAGAACAGGAAAAGAATGGCTAAGATCATTCCAATGACCATCAGAACTTTCCAACCCCAGGCAGATATCAATTCCCAGAACCACCCCATCAGTGACCAATCTCCCTTATCCACGTGTATGGCTTCAGATATTTTATGGAGTTTGGAGATGGCTTGATACACTGTTGGAGCATTATCTGGTATGAAAATGCAGCAACTGGATTGGATGACCTTGCATACCCCACCGCGGTCTGCAAGAATAACGTCTAGAACCATGCGGTTCTGCAGAGTCATAAGGCGATCCGCTTGGAGCTCAGCTGTCAGATTACTAAGGGCACCAGCCGTTACATTGACAGTGGATTCAACCACACGAGTCAGCTGTCTCAGGTTCCTACTATTGACCATAGGTCCCCAAAACGGCAGGAAACCCAAGAAGAAGTCTCCTGCTTCCTGACCGGCAGTGTCCTCCTTACTAATCACACCTCTCACAACTCTGGTCTTGTGATAGTCAGAGGCAGCAGTAAATGTCGGCGGTAGCAAGTTCGCAATATAACATGTGCCCGAGAAATCAGGGGGCAGCCATGTATATGCTCGGTCATGACAGATGAAATATGTGCCCTTAGCAGCCAAAAACGCAGGGGAAAACTGTGACGGGAAAGTTTACGTTTCAGTACAGTCACTTCTTCCCAGTTGAGCCCTAGGATTCTGACCATTACCCTGTAAGCAGAACCGACCCATGTGGGGTACGACCCAGATTGGAGATGAGATTTTTCGCTGTCTTTCACCCAGACTAATACTATACCCCGTCGCGTTCCATCCCACATAAGGTCTCAACTCTTCTTTGGGAATAGAGGAGTATGCATTAATATCCCTACTCATATCGGCAACTCCTTTCATCAAAGCCTTATTATTGGTGATGGGTCTGATGGAACGCGGTTGGCGAGGGGAGTATGTATCTAGAGCATAGAGAAACATGGTTTGGAATGCCCATGACGATCCATTGTAACTGTACGGTAGCACCAGGTAGGGAATACCCTTGTTAATGGTATGGGGCATTAACCCACACACCCAGCAATTGGTCGTATTCATTACCAGTTGGTGCTGGTGCAAGAGTTGGATAAACGAGTTATTTACGAACTCTGATCGTCTGGTCTGTTCGTGCTCAGGCAAAGGGTGAAAAGAGTGAGAGGAGGCAGTAGAAGGAGATATAGGCTGTTGAGTGGGTGCAATGGGCTTTTGAGCGGAGAAAAACACAAATCCTACAATAAACATTATGATACTACACAGTGTAAAAAAGCACAAAAAGACAAAACATTTACTTTTTACAATTCTACACATCCTTGCGTTAAAGGTCATTTCCTCAATCGGTCTCTCCATCTTAAAAAACTCCATCCTCTACTCGGGCCGCTCGCGGCGGATGAGTTTCTTCCGCTAAGGAGTACGCCTGTCAGTCCAGGGAAACGCCCTAGACTAACCAGAACCGTCGACCTAGCGTCTTCGGCCTGTACCCCAAAGTCTTGGCACCGCGACCCTGCGGCAGAACCCGGATGGTGGTTCGAAAAACAAAAATCAAGAAAGTCCTTCAGATGGGAGAGCAAAAATGTCAAAAGGGAAATAATGAGGAAATCTTTATTTGTCCATGGGCCTAGGTCTCAAATTATAGCGGAGACGGCCAGGTGCTGTTTGGTCTTGAAACAAAAGTTCAGGCTCAGTGGTGTCCAGTCGACTCGATGGTGGCACAGCTTCCTGCAGAATATTGTCACTCTCTTGGTCTGAAACTGTGTCTCTTAAGCGTGCGTCACTGAATGGTACAAAGCGAGGTACAATGTTTGTCTCTGAGTCGGCGATACCCTCCTTGACCCACTGGTCATATGGCAGAGGCAAGGGGACTACTTTGCAGTGGGTACCATGAATCCAGTGCTTCTTCCCTTTCACTCGCACTGCTGATCTTGTCGAAAGAAGAACAAGATGAGGGCCGATCCAGCGAGGCTCGTCGTTGCTCTTGCGCTGGAAATTTCGGACCAGGACCCACGAGCCAGGGTTGATAGGGTGTCCAGGAGGTTCAGAGGCTTGGGGAAGAGTATCATGTACCTGTTGGTGCAAAACACGCAGTTTAACAGTCAAATCATACAGGTAATCGAGCAGTACTGGATGCTCAATCTCACTGAACTTCGTAGGTCTCGGTACACCCCATACGTTGGCGGGACGGCCAAAAACGACCTCGTAAGGACTAAGTCCCACTCGTGAGTGTATGGTCATTCTAGTAGACAGGAGTGCTAAAGGCAGAGCGTCAGGCCATTTAAGACCGGTGCTCGCCTGGATTTTGGCCAGCTTGAGTTTTAAGGCTCCATTGTAGCGTTCTACTAATCCAGCTGATTGGGGGTGATTTGCGGCGTGGAACTTCTGCTTTATCCCTAGCCCTTCACATAAATTCTTCATCACTTTACCCACAAACTCACTTCCGTTATCACACCACACCATTCTTGGCATCCCAAACCTAGGAAAAAACTCTTTCACAAGGGCTTTGGCTGTGGATAGGGCAGTGTTATCTTTCAGAGGATAAGCCTCAATCCATTTTGAGAAAGCACAAACAACCACCAGTACATATTTCAGGTTGTTGCATCTTTCCATGTGAATAAAGTCCAGCTGCAAAACTTCAAATGGACATGATGGGGGTGCAAAGTGACCAGCCGGAGTTGGGGTTCCCCTACCAGGGTTGTACTTCAAGCATACTATGCAATTCTTGACCACATTCTCTGCACACTTGGGAATCCCAGCATTCTGCCATACTGGAGCCAACAACTTGCATATACCTTTCGTACTGATATGTGCCATTCCATGTGCCATAGTAACTACTGGAAGCACATATGCATCAGGCAACAACCATCGCCTATGTTCTGTCAGATCAATCCAACAACCATTCTCATCCAACTTACCCATACTCTCTCTCCACTTGCTTAACTCTTCCTCTGTGGCTTCAGCTTGAAGCGACTTCACACTCTCTATTGTGTTCTCACACATTCCCACATCATTAACCCATCTTGCGGGACCTGCAACATACATTCTAGTCTTCACATTCTGTGCCGTTTCTCTCGCGGTCTCATCAGCAAACGCATTCCCACGTCCAACATCATCTGTGACTTTCCTGTGCGCACTGCATTTCATGATCGCAACTTGCAACGGTAGGGTCAGTGACTCAAGGAGATCATTCACCAACTTGCCATTCTGAATTTTAGCTCCATGCGACGTCAGGAACCCACGCTCCTTCCACAAACGCCCAAAATTATGAGCCACGCCAAAGGCGTACTGGCTATCTGTGTATATGTTCACTCTCATTCCTTCAGACAACACACATGCTCTCGTGAGGGCGATTAATTCTGCTGCTTGGGCCGAATTATGTGGCACTCGTGCAGTTTCCACGACCGTGTGCAACGTCGTGATAGCATAGGCAGCAGTCGTGTCACCATTAGGGAGCTTGAAGCATGAACCATCTACCCATAAAGTGCCATCACACTCAGTCAGGGGAGTATCTTTCAGGTCTACTCTCCCTTTCGTCTCTTCTTCTGTCCTGAACAGACAGTCATGTTGCTCAATCTCATCTGAGTCTGCTGGAATTGGCAACAATGTGGCTGGATTCAGCGTATTGCATCTCTTTATGTGTATGTGATTAGCTAACAGTGTAAGTTCGTAGCCCGATAATCGTGCACTAGTCAAGTGTTGTGTCTTAGTTCTATTTAATAATGTATCAACAGCGTGTGGAACCATGACAATCAATGTGTTGTCCATTACCAAACCAGACGATTGTCGGATAGACATCGCTGCAGCAGCTGTCGCTCTCAGACAGCTTGGCAATGCCCTTGCTACAGGGTCCAAGGTGGATGAAAAATATGCGCATGGGCGCGGTCTGTCGCCAAAAGGCTGTGTTAACACTGACAACGCACATCCATCTTTCTCGTGAACATACAATGTAAAAGGCTTACTGTAGTCGGGAGTACCCAACACAGGTGCTGAACATAATGCATTACGCAATTCCACAAAACTCTTCTGGCACTCTTCAGACCATGGGATAGGATTCGGTGTGTCTTTGCATGTTAATGCTACTAAAGGTTTTGCCAATAAAGAAAAACTAGGGATCCAATGCCTACAGTATGAAGTGATGCCCAAGAAAGCACGCACTTCTCTCTGTGTTTTTGGCACACTCAACTGTGCAATGGCTTGAATTCTTTCTGGGGTCAGTTTCCTTCCCTCCTTCTCTAAGAGATGACCTAAGTAGGTCACTTCTTGTCGACAATATTGCAGCTTAGAGAGAGACACTTTGTGATGGAATGCGGATAAATGGCGCAACAGTGACAATGTGGCTTCTTTACAGATCTGCTCAGTATCCGCGGCGATCAGTAAATCATCCACGTACTGAATCAGGATAGCGCCACTAGGTAAAACAAGTGCATCAAGCTGCGCTTTCAAAGCCTGACTGTATATGGATGGACTCTCACAGTAGCCCTGGGGAGCGCGTTTGAAGCGGAAGCTTCGGCCTCCCAGACTAAACCCAAAAATATCTCTACTCTCTTCTGCAATTGGGATACTAAAGAAAGCATTCTTTAAATCGATCACTGAAAACCATACAGCAGAGGCTGGAATCATCGTTAACAAGGCAGTTATATCGGGGACAACCGGAAACTGTGGCACAACAATCTTATTAACCTCTCTAAGATCAATCACAAACCTGTAAACAGGTGGCTGTGAAGGATCCGTTCGTTTTAAGACAGGTAAGATCGGACTATTGCAAACGTTGCCTCTTGTCTCTTCTATCACACCCTTATGAATCAAGTCGCTGACAATGTCTAACAATGCTTTCTGCCCTTCATTAGAGATCTTGTACTGGGGAATACGTGGCAGTCTGACATTAGCCTTTAAAGTCACCACATATGGCGGTATCTCCAAGGGGCCCACATCATTGGGACCAGTAGCCCAAAGGGCATCCGGAAGGGATGACAATTCAGGTGGCATCGTGTTTTTAGACAGGTACATTGGGGAAATCACTTTCCTATCTAATGTAAGTTGTACTCCTGAAGGAGAACAATACAGTGTAGCGTGCAATCTTTTCAACAAATCTAATCCCAGTAAATTCTCACCACAACCTGTTGTCAGGATCAGGGGTGCTTTCAGCTCACAAGGTCCAACAGAAAGTGACATGGGACTAGAAATCGGGTTCCTAACTGGGGCGCCAGAAAAACCTACTGAAACATTTATATCGCCAGACAAAGGTGCGCCAGGGAGTTTTGAATGCATGATTGAACTCTTTGCAGCACCAGTGTCTAGCAGAAAAGGCTCCGTTACATTGGCTGTAGTCACCTCAACATACGGTCCACTCTGATCCACTGGCACTGAAACAACTCCCTCTCTCTGTCTATGGCTGTCCTAGTAATCATTATTCTCTGCATCACCGTCCTCTGCATAATAATCATTATTATAATACTGGGCCGTATTGCTAATCGCGTTAGCTTGCTGATCAAAGCTATTGATGGTACTTTGAGGCGGCAGAGGACGCGCGTTCTGGGGAGCATTTCCACGCCCTCTGCCTCTAGGAGCTTGCTGACCACCTCTACCTCTTGCGCCATACATATTACCGTTCCGCTGCATTAATTTAGGGCAACTATATTTAAAATGACCTTCCTCTTTGCAGTATGAACATTGGTTGGGACCTACAGGGACACGTGGTTGGTAATACCCGTTCATTTGCTGATTGTTCTGAAACTGTTGGGGTTGGTGATAGACACCTTGGGGTTGCCTATAATTATTCTGACCTCCACGTGGCGGATAGGCCTGCTGTAAAAGGACCTTTGTCTTCAGTTCCTTCGTTTTCTTCTCCGTTCTATCTTTCTCGTCTTTATCTCTATTTTCATAATACTGTGCAGTAGCCAGTATTTGCGCTGAAGAAGAAACAGCCCAAGAACTTTCTGAATCTTTTAACTTTTTACACAGGTCAGGAAGTAAATTCTGCACAAACTTATCCACAAACAGCCGTTGGCCACCCTCAGTACTCATATCTTGCCCACTGTGGTCAATAAACGTTTCTTCAAACCTAGTAAAGAAGTCTGACACTGTCTCATCTTTCTTCTGCTTGCATGCAGATAACTTGTCCCAATTTACGCGCATTGCAGGCATTAGTGTCTTCATATACGTGATGATTCTACCAGGGAGTTCAGCTACTAAAGGTTCTGGTTTCGCACCACCCGTTTGTCTAGCATCAGCAGCAACAATGTTGGCCCATGTATCCCCTAGTTCTGCATTGTGATCTACATTACGAATTGATCCCCATAGAGGCTGTGGAACAACATTGCCAAACAACATGTCTATATCGGCCAGATTCATAATGCATGACCCTGCCGTCTGTGACAACTCTTTATAATAACCTGCTGGGTTCTTACGGGGATCAGGTAAGGACTGCTTAAGCGCTAATACTTCAGAGCGCTTCCATGGAACATGCACCCAAACACGCTGGAAATGCGCTGCCACAGCGGGGTTACCACCGACAGCTGCAACCGCTTCCTTCCATACCGGGGGAACTTCTCTCATGGGGTATTGTCGCGCTTTTGCCTTTTTCCCCACAAGGACTTCTTGTTCAAACAATGACTGTTGGCAATCGTCATTCCTAAGTGACAATACAACCGCAACTGCTTTATCTACTTCGCGGTCCACAATTATACCAGTTCCAAAATCGAACCTCACTCTACACAATTCCTGCGGACTCGGATTTTTACCACTATCCTCCAATTCTTCACAGAGAATTTCGCACATTTTCTCGAACACATATCTCTGTTTAGGGGCATCCCATTGATGGAAAGTATTGACAACTGATTCCACATCATAAAGTGAAGGAAAAACGATCCATCTACGCGCCATGTGATCTATTACCTTTTTCTCATCGGGGTTAGGCAATTGGCTGCGCAGCTGCTTACGCTGTAAACCAGGAGTTGCACCAGATGACCCAAAGAGAGGAGACATTAATGTAGTAACCACATTAGCTAAGCGCTGTCGCGCCGAAGGAGAAGCTGAGGCGAGAACAGGGGGAAAAACAGAGGGAAGAAAAGAGGATGTAGAGACAGGTACTGGAGTGATGGAAGGGAGAGTGTTAGGGGAGGCAGTTACTGGATTAGGCAAAGTCGCAGGAAGTGCGGGGGCAGTTGGAAGCACAACTGGCGGCCCTTGAGAGGGCTGCGCTACAGGAATAGGAACTGGCTGCAAAGCAACTGGCGGTTGCGGCATGGCTTGCAGTATATGCACTGGAGGTGGCATATTTACAAGCTGGGGAGGCGCCGTGGCAGTTTGAGCATACGGGGGTGGCGAACTCAACAAATGTGACATCAAAGGATCTTTCTCCTTTTCTTCTGACTCATCCTGCTTAGAATGTGGCAAAGCTGGGTAACATTTGTCAATCCCTAACTTACGCTGCCTGTGCAATTGCTCATTCATTTGCTCCTCTTCATTGTCTTTAAATTGTACAGCTGCTTGCATTACTGACATACCTCTCTCTCTTTTATTCTTTTTCGCTAACTTAATTTCCTTCTGTTTGGCTTCCTTTCGCCATAAGCGGAAAGAGTCAAACATCGCCGGCCGGGCTTTCTTCTTAAACAATTTAATTTCCAGATTATCTAAAATATCGGTATCAAAACTACCATTTTGGGGCCATTTTAAAACACCATCTTTCCTGGTGTAGTGGATCCACACTTCGTTATATGCAATGGGGCCTACGCCATGTTTCACATAGAGCTCATAAGTTGGAGTTCCAACCGGAGGAACCGGACATGATTCCTCTAGCTGGAAATCTTTTCCACAACCCAAACAGAATAATCTACCAAATAGTCCAGAACCAGGCATCTTCGCTCACTAGTCTAGATCCAAACGTCAAAGGATTATCGAATACGATATTCTCGTGAATACACGAGTCCTCTGGCTTTGGGGTTTGCAAACTCCAAATGACTAATTACCAAATCAAACCAAACGATCCCGAGGGATACCAAAACAAATGGGAGATGCTCCACTTATACTTAACTGAATATTGCTGATCGATGGCGTCACCAGAAGACTCTCTCGATTGTTTCGCTCTCTCAAACTCGTCAAGGGTCCAAAACAGGTCGATTAATCAGGGCAGCAGTCCTTCGTAGCCGTCGGGACGCGGAGAACCTCGCAGAAAAGACTTTCGGACCACGTCGACATGCAGGGGTCGATGAAGTGGCGGCCTTCCTCCGGAATTTCCACACGAAGCTCCTCACGAACCTCTGGCTTGGACTGGTACCGCTGAAATCGGCCCCACGTTGGGCGCCAAACTGAAGTACTGGGTATTTTAGACCCAGCGGTGCAGGGGCACACACCCTATGACTTCTGGGTTTCACCCTGTTCCGGACCTACAGAAACACAGAGTCTTCTGGGTGAAGTCAAAGAATCGTTTATTGGCTGCAGACCAATGACAGGTATCCTAGAAGTACAACAGCGTGTATGTTCTCAGGAGACTGCTGAAAATCATAGGAACGGACTTCTCCTTAAGTACAAAATATCATGCTCCAGGCACACATTCCTTGGTTTACGATATGGTCATATAAAGGCATACATTACAAACGAAAAAGCAGAGTCATGATGACCATCCCACATTCCAGTTCGGCCAGCCCATAATGATTTACACAGTAAGGTTCAGATCCCATGTTTGAAGTAAATAGACCCCCCAATAAACATGAGCATCTCCTGTTTTGGGAATCAAGTCATAAAGCAAGAACAAGCAGGTGTGGAAGAGATTAGCCGGGGGATTGTGTAGAATGAAAGGATTTTATGACGGGTCAAACCCTGATGCTAATCACAGGTGGACGGAGGAAGGGGAGCTCGTGAGACCGGTTTGACCCACGGCAGCAGAGCCAGCTGCCCAGGTCACAGAGAAGTCAGAGGGAAAGCCCATGTACTGTGAGGCCCTTATTAACTCCATCATAGCCTATGTGAGGGCAATGACAAGATGGCCACTGCTTCCAAAATGGAACCCGCGTAGTTGAGCAGAATAACGTGTACACAGTGCATTCATAGCTAGAACGGTATATAAAGCACTCGTACATGCCGCATTTACCATTTGCAGTTCGCTAATACCAACATAGACAGGGGTAGGGCCCTGTCCCCTACGCGGTCCCGAATATTAAAGTACGACAATCCTGAACCAGTCTTAGAATGGATCAAAGTCATGCCTAGATTGCAGCTTCCCAGCCTCACGCCTGGGTTCCCACCTTGCTATCGATCTGGGAGGTATGCAAATGATCAGCTGTACAAGCAAAAGATTATTTGTGGCTTCTGCCACTTATATGATGGTTAGGTTTGCACCAGTTCAGGGAAACATGACTCATTCACAAATACTTCTGAATAACTACTTTGGTTTGCACGTCTTTGAAATGAAACCCAACTGCGAACACTTGAGTGCAGGTGATATAGTAGTGTGCATGAGCCAATAATGTTGAACTAGACACCTTATATTTCAGACTACTAACCCTTAATCGTATTATAAACATGAAGAGGTAAGAAAAACAAATCATGGACATTTTTGACAAGATGGTCAAAACACCACAAGGGGACAGGCTTCATGGTGGGTGTCATTCAGAAGCGATTAAAATGCTACTGAATAACAAAAATTATCGTATTGCTGTGTGAAGACAGAACAATCAGAAGGCAAGCAGTGGTCAGACAGTCCGAATAAATTGTCTCAATAGAAGTATTCCATCTGCTTCCCAGTTTCTTAATGGGGTTTTGCAGTAGATTCTCAGCATTCAACATAGGAGGGAGGTGAATCCACGAATGGCATTCTTCAAGCTCAGTCTCCGCTAGCTCATTGTCATAAACATTTTAATCTCCTTTATACAGTAGTACTAGGATGTCTTAGCTCTACATTTGACTCAGTATGTGCCCTCAAAATACTGATGCATTTGAGCGACCTCACCTGCACACTTCTTGACCTCGTGTACAAATGTAATTGTACTTGGTAATGCTGGTTCTGAGAGAACTGCCAATATATTGTGTTTTAAAGAGCTTTAAAGGAGAAACATTTCACAATATCGGTGTTTTGCCAGGTAAATTTGCTGAAACCCTGCTGAATATAGATATATATATATATATATATATATATATAAAAAATAACTGGAGAGTTGAGTTTACCATTCAGACTTTTGATTATTTTGGGGGTAAATATAGACAATACTTCATCCTAGGTCCCTCAAATTATTAAATCAGTTGACACTTAGCTATAGATCAGCTTTAGTGACAAAAAGATGCACTTTTAGAGCTACTAAGATGACATCTACAGCGTTGGAAATTTACCGTCCCAAAGGATTGTGCCAGCCTTCATGGGGCAGAGGTCTGAAAATGTCTCGGCCCCAACTCTGAAAATTAAATTCCTGAAGCCTCTATTTAGCCTCCAGAGTAGTGCTCCACTGCCCCCAATATATTTTTTTTTTGCATAAAATAAAGTTGCTCAGTTATTCAACCTTAGGCCATTGCTATATTGTCTACAGGTTTGGACCTTGAGAAAACTGGAGAATTACAGACTGTCCCTAATGGAACTGATTGAACTAGTTAGATCTTGTGCCACACGTAGCTTTACTGTGTTAAAACTTGGTTTCAGTTGTTGGCTCTGAAGGAGCTTTGGGAGTATCCCAGGCTGATTTATGGTTCCTTGAGGAAACTGTTTTAGTAGTATTGATTATATGTTATGAACAGATTAAGGGCAGAGGTCAGGAATGGGGGGGTTACTTGACATTTCTTTAATAACTTGTTAGAAGAGCAACATTCCAGATTCAGCTAGATCAACCGAGGTTACAACAGACAGAAAGTCCTGTTTGTATATGGTACATTCCATAAGCTGGTAGTGGCTGTTACTAGCTGTGAGGGGGGTCGACGCGTTTCTGAACCCAGGAAGGGGGTTGAACACTACAAAACATGAAAGGGAATTGTGTGTGATTAGGGAATCCCTGCGTTATATATATATGTTTTGGATTCAGAAATGCGTCAACCCCCCCTCACAGCTAGTAACAGCCACTACCAACTTATGGAATATACCATATAAAAACAGGACTTTCTGTCTGTTGTAACCTCGGTTGATCTAGCTGCATCTGGTATGTTGCTCGTCTAACAAGTATTAATTAGTTGCACTGCCATACAAATAAGGACTGGTCTGATGTTTGTCATGTTGTTTTTTGGATATACTTCTTTGATCATTGATTTGGTTTTTTCAGCTATTTCTGTCTGAAATGTGCTTTATGTCAATGTTTATCTGTATTTATGAATATTGTACAGTGTCCTCCTCTATGACATGAATCAAATGTCGTAATAGTTTGTACTTTGAATGAAATAAGAAAAGGTGAAATAAAAGCACCACAGCCACTTAATGACTAAAGGTGGTGATTCCTGAAAGTATCATTAGAACAGCACAAATCCTAAACATCCCCTCTATTTCCCTTACTTTTAGAAATTTGGCATTTTTGCATTTTAGCCATTTGGTGCCTGAAGCCCGTCTCTGGTCATATAGCTGGGTGTAGTTAGCAGTTGGACTTTGCGTATTCCTCCTAGACAGCCACACACAATGGCAGCTTAGATGTGACTTGATGGGCCATCCTGGCAAGATGTAAGAGAGAAACTGGGAACAGCCTCACTTACACCTGAATAGGCTGTGTCCTGTCCCCACACAATGAGTTGCATTGCCCCAGTAGTTAGTCTGGAGCCAGAACGGACTCAGCATATTTGCACCCCAAAGGAATGCCTCTAGAAGCTTCTTCCCACTTCCAAGGCACAACTATGTATGAAAGAAGGACCCCAGACACCACCACTTCAGTATACGTCTGGACCTAAGGATACTCTGCCAGGACGAAAGACTGCTGTGCTGCTGAAAGGACTGCCACTCTGCTGGACTGCTACTCTTAAGGAGCTGCTGCCTTGCTGTGCTGACCTGCAGCCCTCTTGCCTGGGGAAGAAAAACTGAATCTGGAACGCATTTTGAACCCAGGACCCCAGAGTCACTCAGAGGGCTTGTCTTCTGGGATCCTGATCTGAGCCTCAGGGATATAACAGGCTACCTCCAGCCACTGGACCAGTCTTCAACAAACTCCTGACCCCCCAAGAGGTGCCTCTCAGGTCCTGGGCCATAGGTGTTGCTCTCTAGAACTTTAAATTAAGCTTTTGAGCTCTCCGCGACCACAAACAGGCCCACTTGCATTGGAACCGTGCGGCTTGCAAAAATAATCAGCACAAGCCATCACAAATTCGTCTATTCGCACAGCAAGCATCGTCCATCAGAATGGATCACAACCGCAAGGCTCCAGCCAGTCCATCCGTGATGCCTGGCCTGCTCTTCACGCCACGCCGGCCATCACCAGCGATACTCTCCTTGCTCCCAGTGAAATTCTTCCCCATGAACGGGACTTTTTGCACAAAACTTGAGAAGGTGAACCTTCAGCAGGACTTACATGGGACTGTATATGACCCATACTCCATCATGGTCGGCTTGAACTTTTGAATTTGACCCGGTCCAGTGCAACCAGATATCTCCGGTTGGCGCTTTTGATTTTAGGCATTACATTGCAATTTATTCTTAAAAATTCATATCTCCGGCTCCATTGGCAGATGGCAGGGAAGGGAGTTGGCGGGGAGGGAGGGGTTTGAAAAAATCCCCCAAAAATAAAAAAACACTTTTCTTTTAAACGCTTGCCTTCTCTCCATCGCATTGCCGCTCTTCTTGGCAAGGTCCGATCCAGGAAGCACCCAGGCTCCCCACAGCCAACTGCAACACTGCAATGCAGCGTTGTGATTGCCTCCCCATAGCCAATCACAACGTTGCAATGCAGCATTGGGCGTTGCTCCTCATCGGTCCGGCGTTGCAATGCCCTACGGGTCCCCCGAAGGGTCACTTTGGCGGAGATCTTTTAATTAAGCTGTATGATGAGTGAGGGTGTGAGATTTTTCAGTGAGAGAAAGGGATCGTGAGAGATGGTGAGTGAGTGAATTACTTAAACTGGCCAAGGGAAACCCTAAAGGGTTTTTAATATATTTGTTCCCCTGACAGGCTAAAAAAAAAACGTAAGGTGTGTGTTACTGACTGGGTAATAATGTACCCCAGTAACTATCAGGTCGACATGTTTCGCGCTCTCCAATGGTCTAAACGATACTTGGCGCTTCATTAGGACCAAAAAGGGTAATTTTGAGAAGTGATAAAGAACCCCTTTATTACAAGGAGAACGGTTCCCCTTGTGAAAACTACAGGGTGGCGTCAGCTCAATTATAACCACCCTTGTTGGGACCTATTGGTAAACTTCAGATCGTTCCATAGGCTATTGCATGTCTGCCCGCACTGTAACGGGGGTTTCAGCTGGGTGCACTGTTCTGCAACACCTACCCTCGCATGCGTGCCTACATATTGCATATTGTGGCGATATTGTGAAGCAAAGAAACTTGTATAAAAAAAATTGGAGGATTGAGTCCTCCCATTGGCCAGTGTTCGACCGATGAGAAGGGTCGACATGTATTTGAACCAATAGTATCGGTGCACTGAGTAAAAAGCAATTCAATGGCGTTTGAGAAAGGCACTACGCTGAAACGCATCATGCCGGGATAAGTGCTGCTAATAAAATCCTTGCAAGACTCCGCGAGTGCTGTGAGGCAGGCGAGTTCCCAGCCTGCCAGTGGATGCATCCGTCCTGTGTGCAGCGGCCACAATGGAACCATCGAAAATGAAGTTCATGGCAGCACGCTAGCACCACCGCTGATTGGATGCCAGGTCGACCAGGGGCAAGGTCGCGAACTATTCAAGCTCGAGGATGCCAACCCAATTGACCGACACCCATGTTTGGGTCCTATATTGACTTCCAGCGGCTGAGGCGAAGGGTGACTCAAGTGCACTAATTGGTCAACCTTATTTAGAGGTATATGGACTATTTCAGTCAAAACTTTGGAGGGGACCAACAATTAATTGAACATTTTAATAGATAGTATTGCCCAAACGATACGTTACCTGCTCCCAAGCTAGTCCATCGGAGGGAATGATTTATTAGACATTGGAGCCCTAACCTTGATTCATTGAGATTGTGAAGTTCGTGGCGATATCGTCAAGCAAAGAAACTTGTATGAAGAACATTGCGGGATTGGGTCCTCCCATTGGCCAGTGTCCGACCAATGAGAAGGGTCAACATAGTATTTGCACCAATAGCATCGGTGCACTGAGTAAAAAGCAATTCGATGGCGTTTGAGAAAGGCACACGTTGAAACGAGTCATGCTGGGATAATTGCTGCTAATAAAATCTTTGCAAGACTCCGCAATTTTGGGAAATGTATTGCTGTGAGGCAGATGAGTTCCCAGCCCGCCAATGGATGCACCCGTTTTGAGTGCAGCGGCTTCAATAGACCATGGAAAATTATATATATATATATATATATATATATATATATATATATATAAAAAAAAATTTTCAACTACAAAGTTCTAAGATTGTCAAGAAAAAAGATCAACAAAAGGGACATCCAGTATTATTCACTTATGACCAAACTTAAATCAAACACTGAGTTGGTCATTCGTAACTCCGATAAAGGAGGAAATCTGGTCTTATGGAATAAAGCTGACTATGTAAAGGAAGCAATGAGCCAGCTCCAGGACAGGGAATGTTACCGCAAATGTGATCAGTCAACCCTCAGAACCATGTACAATATGTACAGTATGAAACTGGTAGCCTGGAAAAACAAAGATCCCTTAAGACCGCCGGGAAGACCAATTATATTGTCTCGAAATAGTCTGCTGGAGCGAACTTCCCAGTATGCGGACTATTTTCTTCAAGACTTTGTACAACAACTACCCTCATATATCCGGGACGCTGGAGACTTTTTATCAAAATTCCAGAACTGTTAGTGGAGAAACGATTATTTGTTAATCACTCTAGATGTGACTTCACTATGTACATCCATAAAACATCAGGATGGTATGAGGGCACTGACATTTTACCTTGACCAAAGATCGCCAAAGTTCGCACATCACAGTAAGATGTTCAGGGATATGATTGAATTCTGTTTTGGCAATAAATTCTTCATATTCCAGAATACACTTTTCCAACAATTACGTGGTGTAGCTATGGGGGCCAGCTTCTCCCCCAGTTATGCTTGCCTCCATATGGGGTGGTGGGAGGAACTGGTCCTACATAAAGAACATGAGGCAGTTGTCACCAACAATATCAGGGTTTGGCTGAGGTATATCGATCTTTTCATCGTCCGGCAGGGGACCCAGTCAGATGCAGAGAAGTTCATTGAAAATGTAAACACCAACAACCTCAACCTACAGTTCACAGCTACCGTTAGCAATCGAACCGTCAACTTTCTAGATGTACAGATTTACATCAGGGAAGGGAAACTTGCCACCAAATTACATCGCAAAGAAACTGCAGGAAATGCAGTTTTGCATGCCAGGAGCTCTCTCCTGCAACACCTTATACAGAGTACACCTTACGAAGAGATGCTCCAATTAAAACACATTTGCAGTAGTGATGATGACTTACTGACAGCCCAGCTAGCTAGCCAAAGAAAGTTTCTAGAAAGAGGATACTCTAAAAAGATGATCTCTGCTGCTATAGCTAAAGGTAAAACCATCAAAAGAGAAAGTTTACTGACATCTCAGCCAGGGTCAAAGAAAACCAGGGCTAGCATATCTAATGCACGGTATGAGAATCCTGAAGCCTTTAGAATTATTCTCGGATTCAGTAAACAAGCAAAAGCCATCAGCAACATTAACCAGAGAAATTGTCCTCTTGTCTTAAGTGATCCAACCATAGGCCATTTGCTACCCACCCGGGCAGCAATAACATACAGCAAGGCACCTTCCATGAAGGATGAGCTGGTTCACAATGATCCCCGGGCTCTGCTGTTCCTCCAGGTAGCCACAACAATCTAACACATCTGCTGTGTGCTGCTTGTTCTAGAGGGTACCTGATTCAACGGCCCCGGGAACCTTTAAGGGTCATTGCAACAGCTGATCTGACTGTGGCCGCAACCCCCTTGTTTAAAGCACACGCACTGCTTCCCACGAGGAGGAGACAAACTACGAAGAGGTGAGCCTCCCCCCTCCCTGCGATGGCATGTGGAGAGATGGGAACACACAGGGGCACCCGGACAGACACCAGACGAGTTTCCCAGAGGTGGGCTGCCCCGTTACATAGGGGAATGCCTGAATTAGCCTGGGGACCTCCAGCCAATGAAGCGGACATTTTGGGGAACACTCCACATCCACACACTTCTGACCCAATAGTGCAGAAGCCTGCCAAACATCTCCCCACCTCATTGATGGACCGCACTGGAGTTCAGAAAATATTAAGGGAGGCACGGAACGCGCTGCAGCACGGTCTGAGTAACCAGCTGGACAAGCGCCACGGAGCAAGCACTGGCCTGATGTCTGTACTACATTCAGGATTTCCCAGTAACACCGGGACTAGTGTTGCCGATTGAACTATGATGATGCCTCCCCGGGTGGAAACCATGAATCTTGTACTTACCGCAGAGACCGAGCAACATGGCCGATGCTCGGTGGAGGTGTTCAGGCAGCTATAGAGGAGTATGGCTCTGGTTCACCCCCTCAGTCGTCACCTGCCCAGCCGTACATTGGACATAGTTTTTCCCTCATCTCCCCGTTGTGTTTCCTTTCCCTCCCCCCCCCCCCCTCCGTGTTTCTGTGACTACCTCCCCGTTGCCAGCCCCATGTGTTTTGGATCGTTGGTCCCCAGCCGGTTTGTCTGTCTATTACTTTGACTGCTTTATCCCTCTGAAGTACTTTTTCCCTTGCCGGTCTGCCTGACACTATCTGCTTTCCTTACCCCTTTTACCATTCCCCCGCTACCTTCCATTCCCCATTTGACGTGTGTCTTGGCTATGCTATGCGTTAATATCTCTTTTTATTGTGTAATCACAGTTTTTTCTCCTATGTTTACTCTTGGCTCCTATAACTGATGTAATTTTGTAACCTGTAACTCACTGATCCTCATGTAAAGCGCTCTGATACCTCCGGGTCCAGCCATCGCTATATAAAACTCTGCAAATAAATAAACAAATAAATAAATAATGCATGATGCCATCATTCCCATCAGTTTGCTCACTGTTCTCACTGTCACAGCTTGCCCCTTGTGGTAAAGACGTGTCTCCTTCAATATGGCCAAAGTTCTTTTTGTGCTCGGAAACACCTTGCCCTGTATGGTGTTGATCTCTGCTCCAAAGAATATCTTCACCTGTTCTGGTTCTATTGATAACTTTCCCCCAATGGATTGAAAACCCTTGTTGGACTAGTGTTTGTACCTCTTGCATGTGCTTCTTGCATTGGTTGTATGAGCTTGCTTTTACCAGCCAGTCGTCGAGGTACGGGTATACATGTATTCCTTGACTCCTTAAGTGTGCTGCTACTGCTGCCAGGCATTTTGTGAAAACCAATGGTGCGGATTTGAGTCTGAATGCCAGCACTGTGAACTGGTAGTGAGTCTTGTTGATCAAAAACCTTAGTAGAAGTTTGTGCTTGTTGTTGATGGGGATGTGTAAGTAAGCGTCCTTTAAGTTGATAGTTGCCATGTAGTCCCCTTACTGTATCTGGAGTATTACTTCTTGAAGAGATGTCATTTTGAATCTTTGAGTTTTTATTAACTTCTTTAAGAACCTTAGATCCAGAATTGGTCGTAAGTTTTCGTCCACCTTTGATATGAGGAAGTAGGTGGAGTAGACACACTAGTTCTGTTCCTTGTATGGTACTATTTCTATAGCCCTTTTGTTTAGAAGTTCCTGTGCTTCTTGTAGCAAATGAGAACGCTCCTTTGCTGAGTCTACTCTGCTGTTAGGTCGCTTGTTTGGAGGTGGTTTTTCTAGCTCTATATAGTAACCGTATTGTATGAGGTTTAGTATCCATTTGTCTGATGTGATCTTCCTCCACTCCTGGAAGAAGTGTTTTATCCTGCCTCCTACTGGTGTTATATGCTGGAGGAACTGTTGTTGGTCTTGAATTAGTTCTTGTCTTTGTCTTATCCTTTGCTGCACCCCTAGAGATGTTGACTGGGTGTGCGTTGGTCTTACAGCGGAGTCACTTGGATGTGGGTTGTTGACCCCCTCTCTGTCCGTTTCCTCTTCCTCGTGCGCGCCCACGAAAGGATTGTCCTCGGGCTGGTACTGCCAGTTTTGCTGCTGCTGTCCCTGCAGTTGGCCCTGGTTAACTCCTCGATAACCCTGTTGGAAGGTTTGGTGTGGTGCCACAGGTTGGTGGCTCCCCCTACCCGCT
Organism: Triturus cristatus; assembly: GCF_964204655.1. Lineage (NCBI taxonomy): Eukaryota > Metazoa > Chordata > Amphibia > Caudata > Salamandridae > Triturus > Triturus cristatus. The sequence continues at coordinate 283,777,984 of NC_140594.1, read as the reverse complement.
GGTCTTCTTGAAGGTGTTCCTCTTCTCATTCATCTGAACTGTAGTGCCCCCATGGACCTAGTTGTCTCATTGTCCTTCTTGAGCGGATTGAGTTTCTCGTCAACTGGAGCACCGAAAAACTGTTCCCCGTTGAAGGGTGTGTTGAGGATGTTGTTTTGTACTTCAGTCTTGAAACCTGAAATTCTTAGCCAGGCATGCCTTCTCTCAGTTACCCCCAGCATCATCTGCCTGCTTGATGTCTCTGCTGCATCCAGGGCCGACTTCAGATATGTGTTTGCCATGTTCTTTCCTTCTTCTACCAGTTGGCTCACCCTTCTCTGGTATTGCTCTGGAAGATGTTTTAAGAGTTCGCCCACTTCCTCCCAGTGCTGGTATGCGTGCCTGTTGATGAGCGCATTAGAATTGGCGATGCTCCATTGGATCGCTGCACTCCTTTCCATTTTCCTCCGCATTAGGTCCATTCTTCTGCTCTCTTTGTCTGGAGGTGGTCCTGTATTTGTGGGTATATTGACCTCTTCCTAGCCGTGGATGTTATGATTGAATCCGCTGGTACTGATCCCCTAATATATATAGGGTCCTTAGCAGAGTGTTTATATTTCTTCTTAGTCCTTGGAGTTACAGCTTTACACATATCAGGTTCCTTGAAGGCCTCCTTCCCCTGGTCCAGCCCACTTGAGAGCATGGGTAGGAACTGGCTTCTTGTCTGGGACGGTAACAATGTCTCCAACAGGAAGCAAGACTGAGGTTTCTCCTCCTCTAGCTGCACTCCATACGTGTCTGCAGCCCTCTTAATGACCGGGTTATAGATTCCTATGTCGTCTGGCGGTGAAGGCCTCGAAAGATAAGATTCTACACCCTCTTCCGGGGACTCGGCATCGAGATCCTACCACTGCAAGTCTTGCGCCTCCGAGCCCTGGTAAGTTTGTTTGTCTTCCTCACCTTTGGCATCGCCGTAATACAGGTCTTCCTCCTGTTCCTCAACTGGTTCTGGTGTAGTCGGTGGTTGAAGGTCCTCGATGCACCTTTGGGCTTTGGTCGTGGGCTTCGGCAGAATAGTGAACTGCCTCATCTTTTCGTCGAAGTCCCTCTTGCGTTGCAAAATGCTCGCCATTTTGGCCTCGAGCCTTTTCTTTTTCTTCTCCATCTCGGACGCAGGCTCGGCGTCGAGAGTTTCGGCCTTTCTCTTTGAGGTTGTCAACGTCGAAGTCGTAGCCACATTCAACCCTTCATTTTTCGACGTCGAAGAGTCCCTTTAGTGACTGCTCTTTGACGCCTTTGCCTTATCTTGGTTTTTCGCCGTCTGGGAGTCCTTGTCAAAGGAACCGACGGGCTGTTTGGCCTTGGATGCAGTTGCGGGCGTCGAGTGTTTCAACAGCAATGCTCCTTTCGAGAACTTGGACTCACTCTTTGGAGTATCCATGGAGTGCCTGGGGTTCGACGACTCTTACCTCCTTCGGCGTTTTCTTTTTGACCTCGACGGCTGTGGCGTCTTCCGGTCCTTCGGCGATGTTGTTCTCTTCTCCACTGGAGATTCCAAATCTTGGGAGCGATAGAGGTGTCCCCTGCATATTGTAGTTTGCCCTTCTTTGCCTCGCTCTTACTCTGAGGGTCTATGGAGTGAATGCCGTGCAGACGTTGCAGTCCTCGCTTCGATGGTCGAGCGGCAGGCAGAGATTGCAAACTGGGTATTGGTCCTTCTGCGCGTACTTGTGATGGCAGTTGGCGCAGAATTTAAAGGGTGTTTTGTCCATCACCGCAGCCAGGGAGACCGCTGTGTGCGCATTCTCCGTAGAAACATCGAAGTTCTCGATGTTTTATCACCTCTTTCGTCATCCCAGTACGTGACTCGCAGTCCGGTATGTTCTAGGATGATTTTTCGATTTTCCTGTTTTCCGTGGATTCTTCTCTCCAAAGTTGTGGAGCTCCTTCACTGACGATCCAGCCCCAACGGTGGAAAAAATCATCTGAAGATGGCGACCAAAGGTGGGAGCTTCCGGGGGGCACGAAAAAAAAAAAGAAAAAAAAAAAGAGAAGAAATACAACAATTCCGGACCCAACCACTTAGCAGGCAGAATAATGCACAGCGTAGTGAATCCAGAAAGATTCACGCTGCAAAAATATATCCAACAGGCGGTCGCCAGTAGGTAGTTCTAGTTAGGTCCAAAGTTCCTATAGGAAAATCGTTTTTGTTCTGCCAATAACTTTGGGGACGCTTGACGAATCTTCACCACATTTTCACAAAACGTCCTCTTTTTTGGTTCAGCTGCTGTGTTGAAAGTTTTGGGGGGGATCTGTCACGTGGGGGTCAAGAAAAACGGGGGGCCCCAAAACGCGTTTTCCCCATGTTATGTCTATGGGGATTTTATATTATTTGAACACGACTACAGCCCGAAATGCTGAAAGGAATTACACCACATTTGGCAGAAAGCTGGATGATCTGGTGTAAATCTGTTCAGTAGTGTTTGAGATATTTAACTTTAAACAATATAGATATCTGGGGGCACGAGTCCTTGCAGTGGACTCTCTGATCCTACTAAAATTTGACTGGCTGCCAACACTTCAACCAGGAAGTGTTGGCAGCCATCCTGGGACTCAGCTTGAATCAGAGTACCACAAAAAAAGTAAAAAAGAAAGAAAAGGGGGCAGATTAAGAATACCCTGACCACTCCAGACACAGTGGGAGGGTCCCACAGGGACCCCGCTGGGATTTAAAAGCATTATTTATGCGGGTGGATGAGCGAATATCGACAAAATTAAAACAAGAGGTGCTGGGGCATGTTTTATAAAAATATGGAGGTGCCCATTCGGCACCCCTGCGCACCATCGTCTGTGAATGCATATGTAAGTGGCTGTGTCAGTGGGCGTATGAGAGATTCTATGGATTTTGTGGATGATGTCATCAATGATATCATTTAAGATGTCATCAGTGAAGTTGTTTGGGATGTCATGAGTGATGTAATATGTGAGGTCATAAGCAGTACATTGCGAGGGCGTATGTTATAGTTAGTTCAGGTAACTAACTGCTGAATTTCACTGGTTTTGTACGAGTGAAATCTGAGCCTCCCTGTAACCTTTTGGTTTTTTAAATGAAAAAAAAAAAAAATATATATATATATATATATATATATAACCTACTGGCGGTCGCCAGTAGGTAGTTATAGTTAGGACCCTGTTTCCATAGGAAATCCGCAACATTCTATTTTGAATAACTTTGGCGCCGGTCGACGAATCCTCGCGAATTTCTCAAAATAGGTGGGGCGCTACGCTCCGCTCCTACCCTGAAAGTCTCGGGGGGATTCGTCAAGCGGGGGCTGAGATAAAAGGGGGGTCCCAAAACGCGTTTTTCCCATGCATTTTTCCATAGGACCTTTAGACAGGGCTACAGCCCGAACGGCTGAACAGAATTACTAGAAATTTGGCAGAGAGGTAGTCCTCAGGTCAAGGAAGTGCCTTTTGTAGGTTTGGTGTAAATCTGTTCAGTAGATTCTGAGGAAATAGCCTTTAAATCAATATATATATCTGAGCCAGCTTACGGTACGCTTACCGTAAGCTTACCGTACGCGTACGGTGGTGTGCGCGAGCGCGATTCTGATTGGCTGTTACATCTAAGTAAACATTCGAATCGGTCGAAACCAGGAAGCGGCGGCCGCCATTTTCTCTCTCGCACTCTGAGGGGGGGGCTGTAAACAAAGGCAAAAAACATATAAAGGGGCTGTTTAGACAGCGCCCATGCACATAGCCATGTTAGTTGAGTCCTCAAAGATCCCCCAAGGCCAAAAACGGTAAATTTTTATTTTTGGAAAATTTCGCCGATTACGCTTACCGTACGCGTACGGTGCGCTTACGCTAAAAATTTTAATAAAAAAAAAAAAAAAAACACTCTGTGCATGGCATATTATTGTCATCACTTACAAATTAAATTTAACAGATTACCTATCACAAGGAAGCGCATAATATGTCCTCCATGTGCGTAACGTGGGCACGCGGTGCGCGTAGCGCACTGCGTGCCCACCTTGCGTGTACGGCACTAACTGCGTAAAGCGTGCTCACTGTGCGCGCACGGTGCGCGAAGCGCACCGTGCGCGCACGGAACGAACTGCGTTAAGTGGGCGTGCACGCCACGAATGGCGTAAAGTAACTTAGCATTTAAAAAACCGTACAAATTCACTGAAAAAACCATAGGTTTCACACACGTTATAGTTAGGAATTAGCATTTAAAAAACCTTGCTAATTCAATGAAAAAACCATAGGTTTCACACATGTTATAGTTAGCTGGAAATTTTACTGATAAAAAACCAATGAAATTCCCCCGTTATAGTTACTGTAGGCAACTATAACTCACGCGACCGCAATCCTCTGCTGATGACATATGTGTCTTTATGAAAAAAAAATATTTGTAATATATGTATAGCTAAAATTTAATGGAAGAAGACATGGGCAAATAAGTGTCTAAATACAGTATTAGCATCAGCAGAGGATTGCGGTCGCGTGAGTTATAGTTGCCTACAGTAACTATAACGGGGGAATTTCATTGGTTTTTTATCAGTAAAATTTCCAGCTAACTATAACATGTGTGAAACCTATGGTTTTTTCATTGAATTAGCAAGGTTTTTTAAATGCTAATTCCTAACTATAACGTGTGTGAAACCTATGGTTTTTTCAGTGAATATATATATATATATATATATATAGAACAATACTCTTTCAGGCATAAAGTGGCAAATAAATTATGCAAAAACAAGAGGTAGAGAACTCAGGATAGTTCTCAAGTTTAGGGGGAAAGCAGCTCCAGTATAGTGCACTCTCAACACCAGTGACACTCTAAATTTGCTCTCCTCAAATGTCTGCTTTTCTATCAAATTCTTTAAGCATAGGATTAGCACAATGCTATCCATGCTGAACTGCAAAATTACCAAAGCCTTTTACCACTCCAGGCACAGTATTACAGCTTTGGATTGGTAAAATACAGTCCAAGCCAACCTGAAATGAATAAAAGCAACCCCTTCCACAAAAGCAGACATTTGAGGAAAGCAAATTTAGTGTGTCGCTGGTGGAGAGTGCTCTATACTGAAGCTCCTTTCCACCTAAACTTGAGAACTACCCAGAATTCTCTGCTTCTTTTTTGCATAATTTATGCGTCACTCTATGCCTGAAAGGGTATTGTTTTGACTTATACTGAGGGCTCCCTTGTGTCTGGACAAAGCTATACCTAACTGAAGAGCTCTAATGAGAGCGAAACACTTGACTTGGGCAGGAGGAAGAATTAGAAAACGCTGGGGAGGCATTGCGCAGGGCACGGGTAGCCATGCAACCTAGCATCCATCCATTGAATCGGAAACAGACAAGGAAAACTCAAGCCAGCCAGGGGTCATCGCATCAGAAGCTGAATGGGATAAATGAGTGGAGAGAAGGCTTTTAATAGATCTGGTCAAATCCTCTGGGTCCTGGAAGACAGTTGACTTCTCATCCTTAACTATTCTCATCCTTGAGGGACCTGCGAAATAAAAGGTTATGTTCAGTGATATCAATGATTGTCTAAGGCAAGAAAACTCTTTAGATACTGGTAGCTTTAGAATAATCCTTTGAGATACTGATTTTAGCTCCAATGCACTCAATAGTTTACATGTGTTCAAGGATTAATTCGCATATTGATACCTGAGATGGCGAAAGATCATTTGTTTAGAGTATCTGGAGAATAGAACCAGGGGCGTAAGCATCCTATGGGCTCTTTCAATTTTAAATTCTTTCCCAAAGGAAATGCCAAGAATCCTGGGGATTCATGTTTCCGGGAAAGCTGCATCAGAAAGGGCATCTTGCTCTGAGTTTTCAGGCAGGCCAAAAACCCTGAAGTTACCCCTCCTATTTCGGTCTTTAAAATCAGAGATTATTATTTCCAGGGAACTTTATAGTTGTTGTTGCGGAGTTACATAACGTAACAGGGCTGGTTGCATGTTCTTTATCTTACTGATACAAGACTCCATCTCTTCACTTCTGCCTGGCATTACCTTCATATCATTGTTTAGGCTCAGCATCTAAGATTGAAGGATGTCAGTATTATTTTTTGTACTCTGAGTAAGTTTGAAGAGGGAGCCGAATCACTGTATGTCCATGTTTGCTAATGCATAAGTTTTTCCTTTGATAGGGGAACTTGGGGTTGGTGGATCTAGTTTGGACCTCTTTCGACCCGGTTTAAGGTCTTTAGTCTGACATTATGTTGGTCACAGAGGTTGGGCCTTAAGAAAAGTTTATGCAAGGGATCGTTGTTAGTAGGTGTACCAAGACTGTTGGCAATTGGTCTCCCGTAATGTTAATATAAGTAAAAATGATATTGCCGGTTAGGATGTCAGATTGGGTACTCCAAACCTTTATTATGCGAGCCTGCAATGTTCTCACACTAGTTTCCTTGGCGGCTTCTTGGAGGGTGACAGAATAGGGAGCTGCCGTTCTAGGTTTTTGCATATATGAAGAGGCATTAAGATGGAGAGCCAAGGAGAAGGCTTATGAAATTGAGAAGTTCGAGGAGCTTGCAGTAGAATGGCATCACATAATGTAGGTATTGAGGGGGTCAAGCTTTGAGTCTAAAAAGGTCTCAGTGTTCCAATACGGTGTTGATGTGCAAGGATGTGATGAAGTTGCCTAAATTTAACACTGATTAACCAACTCTAGGGCAATAGACCCCTAAAATGGTCAAGAAAACCAAAGGAAGTGTCACCATCGTCGGGGGAGGAGTTTAAACAATCGATTAACTTCAAACTCCACACTGGTGTAAAGAGCAGAAAAGCAATAGTGGGAGTGCATTGCGCCTTCCTGTCCAGTGCTGCGAATGTACACCAGGATCACAGAGGTGCGGCTGCAAGCTGTCTCCCTGAATGAGAGTTCAGGTTCAAGGTGAGCGCTGGCGGGGGGATCCGAGGACTTACCTCCCATCACAGAGCGTATCAAGGCATGTTCATAAACACTGTGGTTGCGGTCCAACTCTCTGTGTGGGACCGGTGTGTGTTCACCCTCCGGGGGAGGTGTCAGAGGGAAGTCAGCCATGCTAAGGAGTGGGGTCGGAAGTCTCCAACCTTCTCCATGTAGTAGGTGTAATAAGGTCCGGCTCCGAGGCTTGAATCTTTAATGCAGTGATTTCAGCAGCTGGTGGCCATCTTGATAGCTCATCAAGTGTAGATGGGGAGGTCAAAAAAGAATTAGGGAAAAACGTACCAACAGATTTCGTTATGAAGTTGTTGGCGGGGTGCTCCGACATGGATGTCTAGATTCTTGAGTGTGACGTTGGGTGAAAAAGTAGATTTCTTTGGAGAAAACGTTACTTCCTGCAGAGGAGCTCCAATCTTAGGTGGCCATCTGCTTGGGAGCTAAACCACAACCCTGTGAATATTTTTAAGTCTTAATATCGGAGACAAGACAAACTATATCAAAACAGGCCAAGGGTCCAATCCCTCAGAGGGCCTACGGCCTAAACACACAAAGGCAACAACAACGCTCATATGAGAGATGCCCAGCTAGAGGAAGAGGACAAGAGCAGCAAAAATGTTCCTCATCTTATGGAAACTCCAAAACTCGGTCCAGACAAGGATGGCCACACTTCCTATCCTATGTTCACCACTCAGGTGGGTGTAAGTCACAACACCTGGAATTGAGGAAATTAATTACATCAGACAAACAGGTATTGCTAATAATCAAAAGGGATACACAATTCAATTTAAATCCCTGCGTCCCCAAATTCACCAATAGGTGCAACAAAACACCAGGTTTTGAAAAAGGAGATTTATGTCTTTCCTAAAAAACAAGCAATACAGCCTGTTTCTCCATCACGGGGGAATGGTATTTACGCAAGAATGTTTTTGGTTCCCAAGAATGGCCCCAGGAATTATACAGTCAAAACTTGGACAGTAATTTAATAAAAACTTCACGAAGTAAACATTTTTGCTGTTGGTCCTGCATCAAATTTATCCACAATGTATGAAAGGGTATTGGATGGATTCCATGGGTTTGCAACAAGGCTATTTCCAACTTACAGTGATGGAAAAACACAAAGGTCATGACATTCAAGGTGGGGAAGGCTCGCTACCAATACAGAGTGCTTCCTTTCGGGATGACGCCTGCTCTAAGGACATTTTACAAGTGCCTGACATTCGTGGCGGCTTACCTAAGCAGGGGAAAAAAACAAGTTACTTACCTGTACACTGTGGTTCTCCAGTATTGATATCTTTTATAGATTCACATGCTTGAATATTCCCTGTCGTCATGGCGGTAACAGTAAAATAGTAGTATAAAGCTAAAAGGACAATCTCCCTTGAGAATCAACGGTATTTAGTAACCAGTTAACCTCATTAAAGAACATCCAAACTTCAGAAAAATCAAATCGCAGACCCCTGAGTATTCATCCCCTGCAGAGCCACCATACCTCAGATTTCGAGCACAAGTGTAGTTAGTCAAATAAAAGAGGTATGGAAGGGTGCACCTGTAAGGGGAGGATAGAGGGCCGCATGTGAATCTATAAAAGATATCAACACTGGAGAACCACAGTGTACAGGTAAGTAACTTGTTTTTTCTCCAGTATTGTATCTTTTATAGATTCACATGCTTGAATCAGACTTGTAAACAGTACATAATCACAATCGGAGGTGGAAAAAACAGGTGAACCATCCCACCATGCGACATAATGCCATCACCTGAAGTGAACCAAGCAACTTAACTTCAACAGTTATAAAATACACATATATCTATATATATACATAAATAAGATTTGGCAGAGATACTAATAATAACCATAATGGTAATAAACATAATAATGATAATAAACTGGCAGGTAGGCGCTGCAAAGGCCTTTCATGAATTCCTTCACCAACCTGCAGGATCATACGGACGTCTGGTTCGAACGTCTCCTATACCTTGAAATTGAGGCCAAATGGACTTTTACTGAGGAATGAGAGAGGCCAGATTTTGCTAGCGATAAGAGATATGGCAAACCTCCTACGGAGATGAAAAGAGCGGATGGCATGAATAACACTTGACTGTGGAGGGAGCACAGGCTTTGTTAATAATGGAACAACACTCCTCAGAAATATCTAAGTTCTCAAACTCAGTGTGGTGAGGAGCCAGACCGACAAGTGAAGAGATTGAATTTGCGGATGAATCACCTGGCCTTGGTCCATAGAAAGTAGACATTCTGAAGGATGAAGATGAACTGGAGAAACTTTTGATAGGCGAAACAGCTCTGTGAACCAGTATTGTCTTGCCCACGCCAGGACAATGAGAATGATGCGGCAAGGTTCTAGTTTCATTTTTTGCAGGACCTTGGGTATCAGTGGGAACGCGTAGGCAAATGTCCCTTCCCGGGAGAAATGGAAGGCATTCCGTAGGGAACCTGGTTGAGGGAATCTGCTGGCGTAGAACTCACATTTTTTGTGGGGTAACGTAGCGAACAGATCCAGGGATGGCGATCCACTACACTGAAAAATTCTTTTGAGTTGAACGGCATCCAATTCCCATTTGTGACACTGCTTGGAATCTCTGCTGAGCGAATCAGCCCATTCGTTGAGCAGCCCTGGAACATGTTGGACCTCGAATGAGATATTGTGGTGAATCAACCCATTCCAAATTCGTTGCGCCAGACTTGAGAGGCGGCGATCTAGTCCCTCCTTGTTTCTGTGGGTAAAACATTGTGGTTGTGTTGTCCGTGTGGGCAAGGATTAAAGAACCTTTTAGCCTTGGAAGGAAGGAACGTAGCCCTTAAAATACTGCTTTCAGCTCCAACAGGTTGATGTGGCATAGAGATTCCTGATCCGACTACTTCCCCTGAACCTCCTGGAGGTGAGCACCCCATCCCTCCATAGAAGCATCCGTTGTCATGACCATCAAAGGCTCTGGTGGAAGGAAGGATAGGCCTTGTGAAAGATTGCTTTTGACTCTCCGCCAGGACATCGCCCATATCATCTGAGGCACAACAGTGAGGAATCAGCGGAATGTAAGATGACATCATCCCCAACATCGATTTGTAAATCCTCACAGAAACAAACTATTTTAAAGACAGGGACTGAGCCATCTTTAGAAACCGAGAAATTCTTTCTTCTGTGGGAAAGGCCATTGAGAGGTCGGGGTTTATTCTCGCTCCCAGAAACACCAGAGACCTAGAAGGAAGGAGCGAAGACTGCTCTCCGTTGAGATTAAGACACAGAGAGTGAAAAAGGCAAAGACAGGAGTGTGTGGATTCTACTGCACCCTGAAATGTCGGAGCCTTGATTAACCAATCGTCCAGGTAGGGAAAGACCTGGTGACCAGAAAGCCAGGAAAAGGTTGCTACTGGTGCTAATCATTTAGTGAATACCCTTGGCACAGACTTTAGCCTGAAGGGCAGCACCTTGAACTGGTAGTGGCACCCTGCCACTTGGAACCTGAGAGAACGATGGTGCTTTAGATGAATAAGAATGTGAAAGTATGCATCCAGAAGATTCAGAGAGGTCATGTAATCCATTGAATCCAAGAGAATGAGAATATCCTGGAGTGACAGCAACCGAAATGGTTGGCTTTTGGTGAACTTGTTCAACAACCTGAGGTCCATGACCTGCCTCCATTTTCCAGTTCTTTTCTTCATGAGAAAAAAGTGGGAGTAGAATCCCAAGTTGCGCTGACTGTGAGGCACTATCTCGATTGCTTGCTTGTCAAGAACGAGTTTTATTTCCCTTTTGAGAAGCGCCAGATGGCGGTGAGCAGTCTTTCTTGGGGGATAATCTGGAGGTTGTTGAAGAAATTGTAGGGTGTGACCATGATTGAAAATGTCTAACACCCATCTGTCGGTCGAAATGGAGTTCCATTGCAGAAAGAATTTGGAGCAGTCTTGAACCGAATGAAGTGGGACTGGGGTGGCGGGTGCCTGATGAGTCTCATTGTCTCCTGCCTGTGTCATGGGATTTACCTCCCAGAGTGGGACGTCTTTGAGCTGGAGCTCTGGAGTAAGTTGATGCAGGCGTCTGCCGAAAGGACTGAGCGGAGTACTGAGAATGGAAACCCTGCTGTTAATAAGGTTGAAAACTCTGTTGAGGCTGGATCCGAGCTGTAAACTGATCCCTTTCTCTTCCCCGAAAGGCAGAGAAACTTCTATGTTGTAAATTGGTTAAGGATTTCGCCGTATCCGTGTTGGATTTAATAGCCTGGAGTGCCTCATTAACATGCTTATCTAACAGATTCTCTCCATCAAATGGCATGTCCAGCACCTTTGCCTGGACTTCTGGCGGAAACGTTGTTGCTTTCAGCCAACCCTGCCTGCGCAACACTGTGGCACCCGCCATCTGCCTAAAGGCGGTGGAGGCAATGTCCACATCAATGGATTCCAACAAAGCTCTTGCACCCTCTGACTCTCCTTTGCCTCCTTTTTCTTATGTTCCGGCAGGAATTCCGAAAAAAGGCGCGATGTCTGACCACATCTGCCTATCGTACCTTCCAAGAGTAGCCATTGCATTGAAGCTCTGATGGCTGTAGCAGCCAATGTGGAGAACCTCTTCCCAATATTGTCCAACCTACGCCCCTCTTTGTCTGGCAGGGTGGTACATGGAGAAGCAGGGTTTTTTGATCTTGATCTTGAGCAGCCTGCATTATTACTAAGGCTCCCTGTTTTCGTTTTTTACTGATTTTTACAAAAACATTTATTTTTTTGTCTGTATTTAATGTGGATAAAAACAGAAATTGTGTTGCTTTTTTAGTACTTCTAAATACTGTCTGCCATGACTGCCAGGCCAATAGCTGTGTAGATTGATAGGTAAGGGGGCTAAAAAAATAACAGAATTTTAGTAAAGAGGCTTTAACAAGGGTTGATAAGAGCAAGGTTGAGACTGAAATTTGCATATTTTCTTATAAGTGCATTGATTCATCAACTGTGGGTGTTTACAGCATTGAAACCTGGTAGGCATTCAAACATGAGTGCATATTTACCGGTAAATTAAATGTGGAAATATACTAATTTCAGTTTCATTTTTCCATAAAACCCAGAATAATTATGAATTAATATAGATAAAATTAGCAACAAATAAATATGGATAAATACAGACGGAAATGTCCAAAAAATAAATACCATAAAACCGGGAGCCCTAATTATTACTGGATCAGGCTTCAGATGGCTAATGAGACATGTCGGAGAGTCTTCTAGCACCTGGTACTTCTTATCCAGCTTTGGAATGACTGCTGGCACAGACGCAGAATTCTTCATTAGCTTGATACCTTCCTGACACAAGAAGTCGATAATAGGGATTGCCCCAACCGAACGTTGAGTGGAAGCCTTAAAATTGTACAAGAAGCATTCCGCTTGCTTAACAGGCATAGGATGGTCGAAGCGTTTTGTAGCTCTCTCAAGCAGATATCTGCAGGTGGCGAGTCAGCCACTGGCAGCATGGAGAAGGCGGCATATGCGCTATGTAATCCATTCACTGGTCATGGACATCAGTGTCCACTTGTATATCCCCCTCTTCCAGTTGATGGTCTCCACTGTCCGATGCTCTAGTTGAGATCTGCAGAGGAGGTAGGGACTTCTGTTTCGGTGGTGGCAGTGGGGTTTCCTTAACTGGAGTCATGGCAGGCCCCTCCTGCTGCGAAACTGTTTTTTGGGTGACATTGGCTTCAGGGACACGCTTGCAGTAGTCATCTAGTATGAAACATAAGTCCGTAACTAGTGACATTAGCACATTAATGGAGGGTTCTTGATGATCTTCCTTCTCCTGTTCATAATATGGGTAGTGCTCCTGGAAGGTATCCCGGCATTGTGCACCCGCGCGTCTCTCCGAAAAGGAATAGTCACCCTCAAAGTAAGCCGAAGAGTTATCTGGCTGATCCTCTCCATCAGATTACTGGCACTTCACTCTCAGTTGAGAGGAGCTGTAGGCAGGGACAAACGGACCTTCATCCTCCAATTCCTGGAAATCCAGGAGGCGAGAAGGAGGCAGAGGAGATATTTTTGAGAAGTCTTGTAAAAGAGATTTTGAGACTGGCATCTTCATTTTCCTCGTCGAAGGGATCATCGAAGGGATCGTCGCCAGGGACTGTGACAACGACGTGGATGTATCCGTCGACGGGGCAGAGACGATCGACGACGGCGTAGCGCTCAATTGGACCATCAACAGCGAAGCTTTCATCCACAAAGAACTCCTCATTGAAGCCGCCGACGACATCACTACTTCCGTCTTCGGCGATGAGACAGCCGTCGTTGTCATCACCGTTGATGTTGTCCATGTCACTGACAAAACCATCGACGGAGTCTTCCTTTCGACGGTCGTAGGCGGATTTTCTGTGAGGGAGTAAGTGGTGCAGAAGGAGGCACAGAATCACATCTTTTTTGGGTCTGAGAGGAGCCAGGTTGCTCTTTTTTAATTCTCTTTTCCACTGAAGACTCCTTGCTCAGAGATCTTTTTTTTCGGATCTCTAGGACCAGAAGAAGGATCTTTTTCCTTCCTTTTCTTTGAAGAGGAATGAGGCCTCTCTCACGCTTTGAGTCAGAATCCCTCATAGATCTTTTCTTATGAAAAAAATAAGAAGCCTTCCTTCACGGTCTTTGAGGGTTTTTTAAGAAAAGGTCCGGCAGTGCTTACAGTCTTTAGGGTTGTGCTCTGGATAAAGGCAATATAAGCACTCCTTATGAGGATCCTCTGAGAAAAGCCTGGACGTTCCACAAGTCTTGCAGGGCCTGAACAGCCTTTTTCTAGACTCTGACATTCTGTAGACAATACATAAAATAAGCAGTAAACTCACTTTCCAGCAGCACCTCAGTTGAATAGAAGGTTGAGGAAAGAGAACTGCCAGTTGAAAGTTGAAGAGTTCAGAGGAGAAACACTGTGACTGAGCAGAGCTCAGGGAGACTCCCTAACACACGACCTGTGGTAAGAAATCTTCCCAGGGGATTAAATGGTAGTGACTGCCACTTGTGGAGGTTGCCTCAAGCTCTCTTCACCAGTGGGGTAACATTGAGTGACCAGGCAAGATCAGAGAGCAAGGCCACCAAGATTCCCCGATATTTGAATTATTGCCTTCTGATAGGTATCGTGGATTGCCAATCAAAGCAATTTCTTGATATGTGGAGAGGGACCAGGACGGACTTACTGGGATTTAATTGCAGGCCACAGATTTGTCCAAAGGAGTGCAGTGCCCGGAGGCAATGGGGACAGGAATGAGCCGGTTCGGCTAGAAAGAGCAAGACATAATCGGCGTATAAAGCGATTTTGTCTTCTTCAGAGCCTGGCCATCTCCAACCCTGAATTTGGTCGTCAGACCGTATAAGGCATGCCAAGGCTCCGGCACCGGGGCGAATAGGAGCGGTGAGAGGGGGCAACCTTGTCTTGTCCCCCTTTTAATGGGAAACCGCTCCGAAAGCGCCCCATTGACCAGCACTCGAGCTTGCGGCCAGGATTATAACACCTTAACCAAGTTGCGGAAGTGTTGGCCCATACCCATCTCAACCAGTACATCCTCCAGATACTGCCAGTCATCGTCTGAGTCTTTATATCAATTACGAAAAGTCAACAACAAAGCCTGTCTGAATACAATCTAAGGGCAACTCTGAACACATTAAAGGAGAAGTATCTCCTCTGGAGGACAGAATGCTTCAACTGCTACAAACTCTTTCACCTACAGCACGCCAAGTATCATCCTTGCTGGGAACAATAGCCTTGTGCATTTATCTAGTACCAAATGCAAGACCTCTCCAACAGTGAATGAAGGACCAATTGATTCAATAATAAGGCAGTTTGGGGAACAACTTGAAGCTAATGCTAGAAGCCAAGGATTCACTCAAAAAGTGGTGCAAAACCAAGAATCTCTTGAAAGAAACTCCCTTTAACTAGGCTTAGCTTTTCAGAACAAAGTGATGGATGATTCCCTGACAGGTTGGAGAGTCCTTCTGCATAACCTGACAATAAAGGGGTTGAAGAAACTGTACCATATAAATGTCCTAGAACTCAAGGCAGTGCATCTTGTATTGAAAGCATTTCTACCATCCATCACAATAAATCAATTATTATTTCAAACCAACAATACAAAACAATTTAATATTTAAACATACAAGATAGCACCCGGTCCAGGGCCCTATTTCTAGCGGCACAAGTACTCTGACATTGGCTCCTAGGAAGCAATTTATTCATTAACTCAGTGCATTTCCCTGGTCTTCAAAATTGTCAAGCAGACCTATTAAGGAGTTAACAATCACGAATGGGAAGTAGAAGACATGTTGCAAGACATTTTCCAAAACAGGGGGTTTCCTCAAGTACATCTATTTTCTACAAAATAAATGTGAACTACCAAAGCTTCACCTTGAGAGTGTGGGAACCAGGTTCAATGAGCAAATGGGCAACAGATTTCAGTATGCCTTTCCACCACTTCCCAACCTTAGGGCCTGATTACGAGTTTGGCGGCATGGAAGCTGCCGCCAGCCCAGTGCCCTGCTTCTACAGCGCCAAACTCATTGGCACCCCGCCCACCACATTATGAGTTAATTCATGGTCTGGTGGGCGGTGCTTTGAGAGTCCCACGGTGGTGCCTCTTAGAAAGGCACTGCAATGGGAGCACAAAAGCACATTCCTGCATGACATGGACTTTGAAGTCCATGACGTGCAGGAACTGGGGGTACATACAGACAGGGGGGCACACCATGTGCCCCCCTGCATGCATCCTCTGGCATAGGGAAAACTGGTGGTGAGGAAACTCGTAATATGCTTGGCAGTGCTGCAGCAGCACCGCCAGCATATTGCGGGCTTCAGAACGATGAAAGACTAACAGGGATCGTGGATCCTGGCGGTAGCAATGGTCCCATGGTGGTCCAACCTTGCAACTCGTAATAGGGCGATCAGTGCCCGCACTGCCATGGTGAATCAGGCCCTTAATCAGTGCTAATGAAACTGAAACACTGCAACAGCATGAGAATTTTCATTGCGTCAAAATGGCTGAGGCAGTGGAGGTTTCCAGAGCTTCATCATCTATTGATACGCCCACACAAGAAATTGTCATGCCAACTCAACCTGTTATCTTAAATGCAAGGGAAGATCCACTACCCCAAAGTACAATTGCTGAATTTGGCTGCATGACTCCTGAGGTTGTGCTACATGGTCAGCTATATTTGCCTCATGATGGTATAGACATTCTTAAAGAAGCCAAGCATTCTTACACTCAGTACAGCTTCAAACAGAAAGGATTTGCCATTTAGTGTCTAAAAAACAATGATGATCTTATATGTTGTCATATGGATGTTATCATCCCTTATTTTCTACATTTACCAAAATTACAATTTCAATAATCGTCTAAAAAATGCAGGCCTCGTAAAACCATAAACATTTTACTTGACCTGCATGTCTAGTAACTTGATTAGTCTACTCAACTTAACTGTAATCTACTTGATCCGTAAACTGGTCTAAAATTGTGTGATCCTAGGCAAATGTATTTTATTTTACAGAGCAGCCTTTTTCTTCATTATCGCGAGAGCACATTTAAATATGCGAGTTCAGCATTTCTGCTGTATAAAAAAACCTCTTATTTGACTTAATAAACTAAGAAGAACATTTTATCAAGGGTTTGCGTCGCCTGTGCAACACGCAACGTGGTGCATGTGCGAAGCAAATTCTAAAATGCAATTTGTCAAGCCACGCAAGGCCTCTTTGCGTGGCCCTAAGTGGCTTGATAAATCAGGAGTAACGCAACGCAGCACAAATCGGTGTGCTGCATTACTCTGCCCTGGAAAGCAGCGTTTCGTGGGTGTTCCAACGCAACTCCCATGGCATGGATTTTGATGCATTCTCAGATTTACTATTCCTGGTAACCTGGGAATGCACCAAAATGCTCTGCCTTCACAGGTGTGGCATAATGAGGAGTAATATCTTCATTTCTCCTTGTTACTTCCTCTTTCTATGTGTGCTGCATAGTGAAATAAATATGTCTCAGGGGATTGTGTTTGTGCAGGACGTCGCCTGTTCCTGTACAAAAACAATCCTGCAAGCAATGTAGGCACCCTTGCACCTTGGTGCAAGGGTGCCTGCTTTGGAGCTAGTCAGCCCATTGTGCGCGAGCACTGGGGAAAGAACAGGAATGTACTGTATTGTAATAAATATGGCACATGCCTGCCCTTTCCCTGGAACGCAGCGCAAGAAGGTGACTTGCTGCACTGCACTAAAATACTTTTACATAAATATGGGCCTAAATGTTTGCTCCAAATATAGTGAAATTCTAGCTCCTGTATAGGGTACACATGACCCCTGATTGCCTATTAGTACACTGATAATATTGCCATCAGGGCGGGAGCAAGAATGTTTCTGAGTTCATATGTAAAAACTCACTTTTAACAAATATATTACTAAAGCATGATGTGTTAGTGCACTGTCATTTACCAACAGTACATTTTCTATTGAAGTGGCCACAAAACATGCAGTTTTACAGATAAAACTATATAGTGTATAAACAATAATCTTTGGAAATTGGCTTTCAGCAAAAATTATCATTTGCACATCACAAAGTAAAGTGTTCTGATTTGTTTTCATCATATTAAAATCTTGTCTTTCATCACAGAGTTACAAAAAATTTGCTTTTATTCATAGGTCACTTCTTAGATATTTAAATGTGTGTTAGAAAAAAAACCTGACATCCTACAGCCTTTCATTTAACATTTTGAACAGCACGATTTTCAGACAGTTCACTGTTCATAATCCTCTACTTTTCTTTCCCAGACTCCAAAGTTAATTGAATAAAGACATAAACTGACTTTTGACCTCTGTCTCTGAACTCTGAGTAAATGTGTCAACTTAAAAACAAGATTTAAAGGCATATTTACTGCTCATTCACTTTGTGAGTGGACAGAACACCTGTTCTTTGTCAGCTATGGGCTAGTAGGCCCTAAAAATAGCTCTCCCTGATAAAACCTGACTGCCATAGTGAGTAGACTAGTAGATTTTTCGAGGTCTGAAAAGTTCATATGGCTGCCAAAGTAGCCTTCAGAAAAGGCCAAACCAAAGATTGCTTTTAATAATTCCAGTGATAAAGGACTTTTTGAAAGGAATAAAGAAAATGTTTTCTCCATGAGGGCAGCTTCCTCCCCCATGGGAACGTAAAATATTCCTCTTCAAATTGATGGCCCCTCTCGTTGACCCTATCTAAAGGCCTTCACTGAGCACCTTTCATAGAAAGTGGACTTCTAGCATCCACTTCAACTAGAAGGTTTAGTGACCTGTCAGCATTATCTGCACTAAAACCTGACAGTTTTTCATCACAATAGGTTAGTGTTGAAAACTAACCCAAATATTTTACCCAAAGTTGTTTCAGACTTTCACATTAATCTATCACTTTTTGTTAGTATTTTTTTAGTAATTTTTCCACCCAATCGGAGAGATCACTATACTCACTAGATGTGAGAAAAGTGTTAAAATGTGACTAAGAAAAAACTAAAGACATACATAAAACTTACCACATATTTGTCAACTACGGACCTCCGCATACTGAGCTGTTGTCCGCTAAGAAAACCATTGCTAGATGGATAGTGCCCCGCATAGTTGACTGTTACCAATAAGCTAAGAAACCCCACCGAGCAAAGTAAAAGCACACTCTTTTTGAAAATGCAGCTATAGCTGTTCGGTCGAGAAATGTTTCTGTTAAAGAAATCTGAAAAGCTGCCACACGAAGGACAGTTAAAACATTCACTAAACATTGTGTGGATGAGGGAATTAAAGCCGGCACAAAGGTTGAGTAGGCAGCATCAATAAATGTATTTGGCTAAAATTGTTAATTTTCAGCTTTTCTAGTGAATCTGTAAGAATTACTATTGATTACTGGCATGCGCTTGCTACTCTATTCTACATTTAACTCTCAGTGAGGATTTTACAATGCAGAAAGAAATGTTACTTGTCATCTTAGATCTGTATCGTATGGCTCCTCACTGAAGTCCAAAACAACCCTCTCTCCTTCCCAAATGCAAATAATTTCTCCAGATATCAGTAAAGTGCATGCTGGGAGATAGAACGCTTTACGACAAATGCTTTATAACTAGTAAGGAAACCTTTTCTGCGTGTGTTCAGTTAAAATGCAAGGGTTTGAATCTTTTCTAAGCTAGGGGCTGACATTTTTCATGCAAACGAGGATTACAAGTAAGTAACATTTGCTTCTTTAGCATTTTGGGCAAACCTCTATTGCTCCTTTCAGGAGAAGGAGAAACAAATACCCTGCTGTAGCTCCCACAGGGGTAGATGGTACTCATTCCTTTGAGGATGATTTGGTGGTTGTTGTGTAAATTTAAGGGTGTGTCCGGAGTGTACTATCCGCAGTGGCCACTGGCCCAATATTATGGATTCCCCAGGAGAAGTGAAAAAGGAGTTTGTCCCCTGACCAAATGAGTAGGGGATGTCGCAGGGGTCACTTGGCAGCGTCAAGTTTTCTTTTGGTTTTTCTAGGCGCATGGTTGGGACATAGTCTCTTCCTTCCAGAGGCTCTGCCACCATGGTGTTGCCTTTGGCCTCTGCTAGATGCATAATCTTGGTCATATCCCTCTTGTCTGGAGCAGTAATAGGAATGACCCTGACTGAAATTAACTGAACCGAGGCGCTGTCTCTGCA
The DNA here is from genome assembly GCF_964204655.1 of Triturus cristatus. Lineage (NCBI taxonomy): Eukaryota > Metazoa > Chordata > Amphibia > Caudata > Salamandridae > Triturus > Triturus cristatus. The sequence goes on along the minus strand of NC_140594.1, from coordinate 283,758,416 downwards.
AAGCTCCCACGGATCGTACAGTATCAGTGACCATCCTTATATTTTATGGGTCATCATTCACATTTTCTGAATCATGCCGAAGGTCATGTCCAAGACTATGGATTAGACGTCTGAGCACAGGGCTGTGGAGCGCAGCCATCTCTTTCTTTCTAGTACTTCTGCTCCTGCATCAATGGTTGTGGCTAATGTACAGGACCCTTCCTTAATTACGGCCTTGGCTTCTTCTCGTCTATCCTCTGGTATCAGATTTATCAATCACAAGACACAATGCCTCCCCTGATGGTCATAACCACCAAGGATGGCCAAGGCATATGCAGCTTTACTAGAAGACCGACCATTGAGCTAACTCAGCAGTCCAGGTTTTCTATCCTTTGTCAGTTTTCTATCGGTCGGTACGGAAGCAGGAGTGACAGCATTTTTTGATCCTCTCTGTGCTGCCGCTACTATGATGGAATCTGGTCTTGGGTGGTCCTTCAAGCAAGCTGGAACTGTATTCAGAGCCCTCAAAGTGGGGCACTACTAGTTGCATCATTGCTGGTGTCCTTATTAATGTGAGGACCTCCGACAACACAAAGTCAAGTACAAGATAGACTTTACAGGTGTCTAGAGTTCCCGTTTGAAATCACAGAGAAAGCATTGCTGCTCTTCTGATACCATGAGGATATTAACGTTCTTAGATGTTCTATCCAGCAGTGCAAGAAAACGGCTATGTCACCAAGAGGAGAGTCAGACTGAATAGGAGATCTGTCTCTTACCTTTAGTTATAATAATAATTGTTAGAAGTAGCACTTTCTGATTGGCTGAAGGGATGCCCTAAGCTAGGCAGGACCTACCACTCCCGTCAAGGGTGGGTGATTACACAAGCGTATAACCTGTGCTCACCCTCGTGCAGCTGGCAACTGAGCAGACTGGCTTAATCCAGGGCAAATGTGTAAAGCATAGGCACAGCAGGCAGTCGCGATAAATACACTGAGCATCACAAAAGAGCCTTCACACAGGATTTATGTAAAAGTGTTTGCATTAAACAAACATATTCAATCTTTATAACATAAACATCAGGTACTTTTGGGCATTAAACACATTTGGATTTATTACTAGTAACAATAGGCCCACTCGTATGATTTCAACAGAATGTACGTAGGGGATAATTCCTAATCTAACTCCCCCCACACAAGGAGCAGTGCAATACGCTTTCCACCCCAGGCCACACCTGGTGACCCTAATAATACAGTCCCACACAGTTATTTGGCCTCGGGTCACAACGATATCCACAATCTGTACATACATGAAACAAGAACACTTTTTAGCAGCACAGTGGGCCAGAGCTACGCAGGATAACCCAATGTCAGATGTATTGTGCTTTTAGCATGCAATTAACGTATAACGTGGCACCGCCAGCCAGTGATGTGAATCTTAGGCTGTCCACATACTATCACCCCCACTCGCTCACACTCACTCTGCACTGCTCTATGGTGCGACAGGTATCCAGCATAGTCTGTACGGAACAGTCTCACACACCTACGCACTCAGCACCCTAATGCTGTATTACTGTTACCCAGCAGGTCCATGGGTCACACCCTCTGCAGACTATGTGACCCCAGCCTCCCTCCATCCTCTAGATCACCCCAATTGTCCTGTACCCCCTGATGGTAAATACGCAACCCCGCCTTCCAGTGATATGGGCCCCAATGTACCCCAATAGGGGCCTAGGTAGCTGCACAACCTTTTACCTAGTCATGTGCCGAATAAATGTCCTGTGGCTTTCTTCGAAAACTAGCCTAATTTATTATGCAGGAGGATTCTTAGTATCACACAGCAGAATTACCATCTTCTGTGTAATGACTCACCGTTATCATCATCCTTGGACGACGGGCCCACAGTACCATTACACATCTAATTAGAACTCTGAAGGTACCTTTTGGGTATATAAGCACCACATCTTCGCTGGGCAAACCAGAGGAGAAGCTTCCATGCTGACACCCAACGCTGAAGTCCCTGCACGCAGAAACTCCAGCACGCAGGGTTCTTACATCCCTTGTGGGGTGTCTGACTCAAGACCAAGACGGGGTCCTTCGTTCTTTCCCATGAGGTAATGGGGTTGGCTCTTACCTAGGGAGATTCTTGGCTTTACACCTACATGCATGCTAGGTACACTTAGCTAGGGTATGCATCTTAGGAGTACGCTTGAATACTGACATGTATGTATATGCCTGCATAGATTCACTGCGTTAGCACCATGGTAGAATTCTACCTTTTATTTACTCTGTTGGTGCACGTTATAATATATTTCGGTTTTTGTCTAATGATTATTGCAGCACACGTATTTTATACTAGAATGACGCTGGTTCAATAAATGCTTATTGAAAACGTCCTCATTGTTTATTCTGTGCATCTCTCTGAGAGGAAGTGGGCACCAGTGACTGAGCGAAAAGTACTGAACTGTTTCCACGATCCCTGAAGGTTCAAGGGTTGTCATGTTCAATCATTGCCAGAAACTATTCGCTCCTTGGTAAGGTTAGGCAGCTGATAGTGGCACTGTGAGCTGGCTGGTCTAAAGGCTAACATATCCTGTTTGGGTGTCTGGATTCAGTCTTGACACAATCCCTTAGTTTATGTTCTCTAAACGCACACATCCTTTATAGATTTATAGAAACTACACAACATAGAAACTACACAACACCAGACACGAGGCCGCATGCGGCCAAAGTCACTTAGTCTGGGTCTTCGGAGGCAGGCAGCAATATATAGCAAGTTTAATTAAGAGGTAGTTGTAAACAAGGGGAGTTTAGCAGCCACTCGGGAAGTTCATCCACAGGTTTCAAAACACAATGGAGTCATGCAGTGTCTTGACCAGCTTCTGAAATGTCTCAGAAGTGTTCCTTCGATCGAGTCAATCTCTCTCGCTACTACCTGGAGCCAAGATGTCTCCGGGAGGGGCCAGGTTAGGAGAAGGCTGTTGGTCCGCGACGATGAGGGTGAGAAAGGGAAAAACCAATGAACAGGAAGTAACACTCGGGAACCTCTCGATAGAATGAGGCACTCTGTCAGGTACATGATGATAATAGTCATTCGCAGGCAATCCAGGCACAGTGCCTGGTGTGCGTTGGGATGAACTGCACCAGACACTTCAGATCTCAAACATGATGAGTTTCAAATTCCGTACCTCCCTGGAAATGAGGCCCTATGACTGGTGCATATGGGTTGCACCAAGCAATTCTGGTCACACACAACAAAGGGTTGCAAATTCCATACCTCTCGGGACAGGAGGCACCTCGTTCTGGTGAACGACGATCAGGTTGCACCAGACGCCTCTGGTTTCACACTCACAAACACACACACACACACAGGTGCAAGTTTAGCAGAGCCACACGAGGTAGACTGTGGCAGTACTACGGGTACACTCCCACCTTCGAGGGTCGCACTCTGTGAATAGGACACTGCACGCAATTAGCATGCAGTCAGTATGTCACACGAGAGAGATGTGACACTGGTGACAAAACAGGTCATCTTGGACCTTGCAATGGTGAATCCGTTCAACATCAACTAGATGCTTATGAGTATCAGGTTTTCCTGCATTTCGGGAACCACATGCCTTAGCTGCAGGCAAGATTTCTGGGCTCCGCACTAGACAATCTGGTCTCCGGGTAGAAGTCTTAAGCCCACGCTCACACCGCGCTACCCACTGGGACTTAGCAGCCGGTGTGTGCACTTGAGCGGACACCGCTCTCCATATGTAAGGTAGATGGTCTATATCCCTCACAGAAGATCTCTGATGTCCCTGAGATCCCAGGAGGCCTGCAGACAGGCTCTTGGAGAGCACACTTTTGAGCGCCACACTTCAGCAGGTCTCATTTTTTTGTTTTTTTGCTAGGAACGGGGAGATTAAGTTATTTGCCTAGAATCACAGGATGTTGAGCGTCATTGCTGAGACTCGAACCCGGTTCCCAAGACTTGAGATAGTCTGCCCTAGCCATTAGACCACATCCTCTCCAGTTTACTCAGTATTAATGCCCGTGCGCACCCACAGGTCCATCATGACAGGTCGGCCACATAGGCTTAACCAGCCCTAGCACCTCGGATGCAAGTGGGCGCACACAACCCGGTCTGGCCAGCCGGACATGGGTTGACCCCTAATGGATGCTATCGCACACACCTGGCCTGCGATAGCGGCCAGGCACCTCGCCACTAGCACCATGGGTACAAGCACGACAGGCCTGACCTGGGTCTTAGACCACCGGGGGTACAGGTATGCACTCATCGATCTGCGTTGGCAGATCGGACACCTATCAAACATGCTATAGGTGCCAGGACGCAACCTTAAGTCTTCGATGGCAGTCTGGACATCTATTTGAAACAGTACCAGGGCCGGTGCGCGCACCTAAGTCTGTATGGCAGGCTGGGTGCTAAATCACACTCCACAGGAGAAAGTGCACATTACCAGGTCTATGTTGGCAGACCGGCCCATGTTTCAAAACACCATACCAGCCCGTCTTCCTACCTGGTGTAAGAAGGCTTGCTCCCTTCCACACTGCCTCGAAAGTGACAACCTTCTCAGAGCCCGGATGCCCCATAAGAGAATCGACAACCTCGCAAGAGTATCCTCCTGGGAGAGCCTAACTCCAAAGCAAGCAGGGTAAGCCCCAGGAGGGATGGCGTGGGTTGCAGGCGGTTCTCACTACCTGGGCAGCAAACACCCATCTGTACCTTCCCAGCCTTCAACCTAACATCCCTCCCCTGGAGCCCTTAAGGGCTTCCCTGGGGGATGCCCTCCTGGTATGCGATGACCCACTCAGGGTTGGCTGAGGCATAAGTGATGCCAACCTAGGCAGGGGCACAATGGCTCCCCACAGGCACAAGCACGATGCATGGTTGACCGGCTATCGGGTGGGTGACACATTCAGTGCTATGGCCGCCCTACTAGCCAGCACTTCCACTTCATGGTCTGAAGGTTAGTTTGTTTGAAATGAGGTTAATGTGCTACTAATTAAACACTTTTGATGAGACCTATGGACATTTTTTAAACACAGCTTAATGCTTTTTAAAGCTACCAGGGATTTCCAGCCTTGGGACTGGGAATGGTTTAAGTATGTGAACATATGAAGGATTCAATTCTAAAAAATAAACGATTTCAATAGAAAACAAGAAATAGTTTGACTAAAAGTCAGCCTTTTAATGTATATTAGTTCAATCGGTAACAGAGAAATGTTTTGGTCCAGAAAAGCCTAAATGAGCAAACCAGAATACTTGTACTGCCAAATGTGCAAAGAAGCAATTAAAACGCCGTTAGAAATAGTTTTTGAGGAAGGGGCGTCGTCACGACGCCGAGCAAGATGGCCGCCTGACGCGGGACCTCCGGCGCACCGGAGCTTTTCTTTTATGCCGGTTCCCCTCTGAAGAGGATTATAAGCACTGCGGACATCGGTTTCGGCTGTGAGAATGTAGCGCGCTTCTGGTGAGCGCTTTTTGACTCATTTTTAGGGCCGGACTGCCTCTTTTTTCACCGCGATCGTTCTCTCCTCAGAGAGCGGCCGCCATTTTGTTTGAAGCGCGATGCTCGTGCTTACTGCCGGCTTGCCTGCATTTGCCCCACATGGCCCTTTTTTGGTGTCCTTCGCTGCCTGAATGCTGATACATCCTCTTTTTGGACACTGTCTTGCCCTATGACTGCCTTATTGCTTGTGCTGCTTCATGTTACTGGAATGAGGTAACCCTCCAACGATGGCTTTCATACTATGTTTTTGCCTCCCCTTTGGTTACGTTCACCATTGCCTCTGACGGGAGCGTCCATGGCCTGGTTGGTCACTGATCCTGCGCTCTTCATTTTTGCATAGACCGGCACTTGCTTGTCCCTATGTGATTATCCCGGACTGTTTCTGGAACATTTCTTTAATCACTCCCCAGGCTCTCCTATGGTTATTGCTGTCGCATTATATGTGAGTGGATGCCTTCACATTCTGGTCTTCCTTTATATAGTCGTCCTCTTGCTTGCTGCATGGTTATTTGTGATTGGCTTTCTATGGGCAAGTTACGCAACCCAAAATTTGTCTTTACTCCTTCGGGGAGCTCTCCTGTGGTAACGTCTTTACCTCATTCAACGGTGGACTCTCCTCCCAAAGCAGCGCCAATGGCGGGAGTAGCTCTCCCTCGTTCTTCCTCAGCACAGCCGCCTTTAAGCAAATCTTCGCCTCCGTCAACATCTTCTAAGCGTCTTAAACAAGATTCCTCTTCATCAGAGAAGTCGCCATCCCCTATTTCCATGGAGATGCTTTTAGAGGAAATTCGTGCTCTTCGGCCGTTTGTGGAGGAGACCAACAGTAAGATGCAGTTTCTTGAGGAGAAATGGTCGTCCATGGATAACAGAGTTACATCTGTGGAGCATCAGATTTCGGATCTTCAATCTACTTCCCAGCGGGTCTCCTCTTTGGAAAAATCTGTTTTGGCGCTTCAACAGCATACGGAGGAATTGGAAAACAGAAATAGGAGGAACAACCTTCGTATTTATGGTTTGCCGGAATCTTTAGAGGGGGACGACCCTGTGCTCTTTTTCTCCTCCTTTCTTCCGAAGCTTTTGGATATGCCGTCCACCACTTCTCTTAATATTCAGAGAGCACATAGACTTGGTCCTCGCTCGTCCACATCAGCCAAGCCAAGGGGAGTCATTATTCTTTTTTGAAGTTCACAGATCTTCTCACTGTTCTCTCAGCGTCCAGGGCCAAGCGTCAGGTCTCCTGGTTGGGTCAGAGAGTGTATCTTTCCCAAGATGTTTCAAATGCTACTGCCTCTCGTCGGAAGGAATTTTTATCTCTACGAGCTCCTTTGAGGTCTCTTGGTGCTAGATATGGTTTATTCCACCCATGCACTTTCAAAGTTACGCACCAAAATCAGACTTGGACCTTCCAGGATCCTGCTGAACTCAAAAACTTCATTCATATTCGTTCTAATTCTGCTATGGAGACCTCTTCCTCTTCTTGTGGCTGATTGTTTAACTGCTTTACGCCTACAGATTACTTGAAAATGTCTAACTTTTGCTTCCCTTACAGGTCATCCATTTTTGTCCCTGTCTTTGTTTCCGTTTATTAGTCTCTTCGTATTAGATTATAAAACATACTTTTCTTATTCCCCTGTATCTAACTTTAAACTCTCTCTATCCTTTGTTTAATAATTGTGTTCAGTTCTTTCCTTTATGTGTCGCTCTTGTATTTTCACCCTTTGATCGTCATAGTATGTCTTCCTATTCTCAAATGTTACTCATTCTTTATTCATTTATCTAGATGGACCGAATTCCTCTCCACCTGGCTCTTCGGTTATGTTCTTTGTTCCGGTGCGATCCGGCCTGGTCTCCCGTCTTGGGGGATCTGTCTGGTTGAGTGTCGCCATTTCCCCGTTGTCCTATTTCGTACTCCCCTCAGGTATGTTTACTTCAGTCATCCCTTTGGGATATGTGCTGTCTCTCCTTGTAATCTCTTTCTTTTCCTGTTTCCTTTTCTCTCCCCTTTACTGGTTGATCAATTCCGGTTCTCCTTCATTTCTCTTTACCCCTCACTTTTCTTTTTCAACCTACCTTATCGATATTCCTCAGAGTTTTCTCTTTTTCGGCTTGTCTTTTGCGCATGCCCCCTCTTTTTCACTTTTCCTGTCCTATTTGATTCTATGTTATTTGTTAATTCAAAGTTGTTACCTGGAATGTAAAAGGTTTCATTAATCCCATTAAGCGGCAGAGAGTTCTTTCCCATTTAGCTTCCTATAACCCAGATATAGCTCTCTTGCAAGAAACCCACCTTAATGATGTTGAATCTCTTAAGTTAAAAAGAAGTTGGGTGGGTACAGTTTTATTTTCACCCTCTGACAACAAAAAGAATGGAGTCGCTATTCTTTGTCACAAAAGACTTAAATGTACGGTTCTGTCCCAAGAGACGGACTCTGAAGGTCGTTGGATATTAGCCAAATTACTACTGAACTCTATTCCTTTAACTGTTTTCAATGTTTATGGACCTGTACAAGCAGATTGTTCTTTTTAGCCTTTGATTACAAAGAAATGTATTCAATATAAGGATGGATCATTTATTTTTGGTGGTGATTGCAACCAGATTGTTGACCCGTTCCTTGACCGTAAATCCACAGTCTGTTTCACACCACACAAACCCCACAAACAATTTCTTAATACCATTTCACAATCACACCTTATTGACTCTTGGCGTCTTGCACACCCTGACACGTTGGACTATTCCTTTTTCTCTCCTCCTCACTCATCTTTTTCTCACATTGACTATATTTTTCTCTCTAAATCTTTATCTCAGAATGTTTTGTCTTCTTCCATTGAACCTATTGTCATCTCGGACCACGCTCCCATTGTGACGGATTTTGACCTACTCCCACCACATCCTAAACCCTCCCGGTGGCGCTTTAATAGCGCACTTCTTACTGATCCCAACTTTTCTTCCTCTTTTCGCTCTTTTGTTGAAGAATTCTTTCTTCTCAATTCTGATCCTAGTATTTCTTCCCATACTCTTTGGGATTCCTTTAAAGCCTCTGCGAGGGGATTCATTATTGACTTCGTCTCTCGGAAGAAGAAACAGTTTACTCAAAAGCGGAAATCCTCCCTGGCCCATATAAAATTTTTGGAGCATCAGTTTTACACCTCTTCAGATAAATTTATGTCACCGGATCTCTTACGAGCTAAGCTGGAATTCAATAAATTAACTACGGACAATGCTTCTTCGGTTCTTCTTCGCAGTAGTGCAAGGTATTATGGAGGTCGCAATAAATCTGGTAAACTCTTGGCTAACTATCTTAAATCCCGTAAGAAACGCACTCTTATTGACTCTATTTATTCTTCTGCAGGCACTCTTCTCCACAAAGACAAAGAAATCCTTAAGCAATTTCAATTGTTTTACCAGAATCTTTACACCCCGGAGTGCCCTCCAACTCCTTCTCTTATTCAGAATTATTTTGAAAATCTTCCTAAACCGTCTAACTCTCATCTTAATTTTCCGGATCTTGAACTTGATCACTCATTAAATGAACTCTCTACAGCCTTGAACTCTCTTACTAAAGGTAAAACCCCTGGCCCTGACGGCTTTCCTGTGGAATTTTATCTGCACTTTTCAGACATTTTATTGCCTAAACTTTTAACCCTCTTTCAATCATTTTCCTCATCCGGCAAGGCAGAAGGCTCTTTTCAAGATGCTACCATTTGTCTGATCCCCAAAGAGGGTTGAGATCATCAATTATGTAAAAATTATCGGCCGATCTCGTTAGTCAATGTAGACTACAAAATTTTTGCCAAATTACTAGCAATGCGCCTTGATCCCCTTATGCCTCATCTCATTGGCAAAGAGCAATGTGGCTTCGTTAAGGGTAGACTTACATCGGACAACTCTCGCCTTTTTCTTAACGTCCTAAATAAAGCTTCCTCACTCTCAACCCCTCTTGCTGCTATCTCTGTCGACGCAGAGAAGGCCTTTGATAGGGTTGATTGGTCTTTTTTGTTTGCTTCATTGCGTTGGCATGGCTTTGGTATCAAATTTATATCCCTTATCTCTCTTCTTTATTCTGGCCTCAAAGCCTCGGTACTTGTGAATGGACAGCTTTCTCCATCTTTCAACCTTCAGAGGGGTGTTCGTCAAGGTTGTCCTCTCTCTCCACTCCTCTTTGTCTTGACTCTTGAACCCTTTTTATCTTACATTCGCAATAACACTTCCATTTCTGGTTTCCCATATGGTTCTAATCAATTGAAACTTTCTGCCTATGCGGACGATATCTTATTGTTTATTTCTGATCCTGAATCTTCCATACCCCCCTTGTTATCCGAGTTTAACTCCTTCTCTTTGGTCTCAGGTTATAAGATCAACTCGGACAAAACGGAAATTCTCCCTCTCACCTCATCTTGTCTCCCCCATCTTTTCTCTGCTACTGGTTTTGTTTGGAGTAGCTCCAAGATTAAATATCTTGGCATTTGGTTTTCCAATTCCATCTCATCCTCGGTTAAATTAAATATGTTGGCAGTTATTTCTAGGATTGATCAATCGCTCTCAGCCTGGAATCCCCTCTTTCTTTCCTGGTGGGGTCGATTGGATTCAATTAAAATGATGATTGCTCCTATTCTAATTTATACCTTCTCTATGTTGCCGGTTCATATCCCTACATTTTATTTTAAAAAAATCGATTCTCTTCTTTCTTGATTTCTCTGGAAAGATAAGAAATCCAGAATTTCTCTTGCCACCCTCCGTAAACCCAAATCTAATGGTGGGGTTAACTTCCCTGATTTCCGTCTTTATCATAGGTCCTTTTCTTTACGTCAGGCCTCGAGATGGATCTCATCAACTCTTTCTCCTTTCACGCCTCTTTGGCTTCTCATTGAACACTCTTTATTATTACCCTTCTCCTTTGCCGAGGTGGTACGATTCTCTACACACACACTTTTTCCCTTTTAAATCCTTTGGTTCTTCCCTCTATGGTTACACGTACGTCCTTTTTAAATTCTCCTATCTGGTATAATTCTCTTATTCTTCTAAAGAATAGACCCATTTTTTGGAGATCGTGGAGGGTAAAGGGCGTAATGTGGGTCAACCAACTTTTTGACGGTACATCCCCTTGCTCTTTTCCCCAATTCCAACTTTTATTTCGATACCCTCGTTCCTTTTTGCAGAAATTCACAACCCTCATGGCAATTATCCTTGATCGTTATTATTCTCTCCCTACATCATCATCGCCACCTCCTCCTCCTCTTCTCAATATTCTTGCTACACTCCCTAAAGCATCTCTCATCTATAAATCTTTTGTATCTCCTAACCCAAATCGTGTCAAAACTAAAGTGGAGCTCTCTTGGGAAACAGATTTTTGTTGTACTTGGCCGATTACTCTTTGGGATAAGCTGTGGTCCAGATCTTTAAAAATTTCTCGCTCTGCTTCTCTTACTCAATCCTTATTTTATCTGTATCACAGACTCTATCTGTCTCCTCTTTCTTTATCTCGTTTTTCCCCCTCCTCTGACTCTAAATGCTGGACTTGCGGTTCTTCTGATGCTGACCTTTTTCATCTGTTTTTTCTGTGCCCAGTTGTCTCTACCTTCTGGGGGAAAGTGTGGTCATGCCTCTCTCGTATCTTCCCTCTCCCTTCCTCTTTTACAAATTCCTTTCTCTTTTTGGGTAGTCTTTCTGAACCTTTGAACCTACCCGTTCATCTACACGGTCTCTTTGACCGGACGCTTGCTCTTGCTTTCCAACACATCTCTTCCAACTGGAAATCTCTAGCTACTATTTCCTTACAAGGCTGGTGGAATTCCTTATGCCATTTTCACAGACTGGACGTTTCCTTTGCCTCCACTTGTAAACCTGTTCGTAATGTTGATCTTTTCTGGTTGCCCCTCACCACGTATCTGGACTGCTTGGCCCTGAAGAAGCCTATACGTCTCAATGCAGAAAATTTTAAACCCCCTTGAATGACTTGAACTCTCTCCTTTTGTTATCCCATATAGGTTTATTTAACACTACTGTTTGTTTATGATGGTAATTTTGCATCGCTGATTTATATAGTTTGAATATACGCCGTAATTCTTTGATAACTTATGGTCTGTATTATTATCTTTATCTCTTCCCCTCCCCTCCCCCCTCTTTTCCTCCCTTATCTTATCCCTTCTCTTGTCTCCCTCAATGTTAAAATTCTCTTAAAAATGCGTTTTGGGTTTCTAACATTGATATTAGCAGTGTTAAGTTTTTTCACTGGATTCTGTATTGTTGCAGTGTATGCTGATATCTCCCTTTTGTTATCAATTCTTTAATAAAGCTGTCAAACATAAAGAAATAGTTTTTGAGGCCTGTAAGAGCAGAACATTGAAGTTTGGATTTAGTGGAAGAATACTATGAATACATGCGATGTTGCTGGCCATTTCCAGCTATCACAAACAATAGAGAAACGGAAATTCCTTTCCCAAAAGGCTGTGAACGTCTCGTCTTTCATTCTGTGGAGCAATACTGGGACTTTTCCCACACTGGTAAAGATGTGGTTTTGCATTCTTTCTGTCAGTACAAAGCAGTTCCATTCTATCAATGATATACGCTGGATCCCTTCCTGATCTCCACCATAGAGACAAGAGCCCTGTATTGATTTCTTGCACTATCAATTACAGATTCATTCTTGCATACTAGAGATTAGAGATCTCTTCTGGGTGCCTTTACTTACTTCCATGTGTGCCATAGTCTGAATGTGAAGAGGGTGATCCTTGATGAACTTCCCAAACACATAACGCTTGCTGGCATACTCTCTCCCTAAATTGATCACCCTGGAGGAGAAATTATAAATATTTATTTAACTGACAAAAATGCAATCTATCAACAACATTGTTTCCTTTTCACAACTAGGATCAGCAGTGGGATTTTCTTAAACCCGTATTAAGGATGCTGCATATATCAGGCAAACATTCCATAAATTATATAGCTATACATCAGTATTACAATTTAGCTTTTGCAGACCCTCTTATACGGGACCTGTTATGTTGCAATTAGTCAGTTAATGACACCATCAACTGATATTAGGTGTACCACATGAGCAGAGCCAGTCCAAGGACTTGTGCCAACCTAAGCAAAGTGAGATTGTGCCATCACATCTTCTAACAATGTGGCTTGTTCCCAAATAACAAAACAAATATGTTGAATAGTATGGATAATGACCCCTAAAACTTTGGCGTTTAGTAAGGCAGTCTAAATAATTGTGTGGGACAAACCCATATCAGCCCCATAAGCAACCCATCTGTACCTCCCCTAGAGATGTTCATGTATGAGTTGAAGCATGTGTCTGTGGGGTCAGGGCTAGAATCCAGGTCGTCAGGCTCAGGAAACATGACTTTATGTAAGGGCCTTAATCTTTGTAGAACAAAAGTCATGTTCAAAGTGAATCTGTTATTCCAACTGTATAGGGTTTTATTCTCAACTTCCGGGTACCTTTTAGTGGAAACTAAAAAAGTATTTACTTAGTAGTTAATGCAGAGTTTTGGGCAGTCACTACTCTGCATGCATGAGGACATCAATGCATACATTCTTTTTCACATGCTCTCAAGGTTTCTCTTTTAAAAATGATCTGACCATGTAATGGCCTTAACTGTTGACAAGGACATGGGAAGTAAGATTAATGTTCTAACTTAAGACTTCAGAGGGCTGCACTTTGTGACGGTGAGGTACATAAATAGCATTTCTACAGCAAACATACTTTAAATATAGCATGCATCTGAGGCTTGACAAATGATGGAGTTTTATTGCGCATCATATTCCAATTATTTGAGATTGGTGGATATTTGGATAGTACCGGCGGAGTCCTTTATAGGTAGGCATTGCTGGGTAGAGCTGCAATTTTTAAAATAATTACACTCCCAAATCTCTTATTTGCCATGGAGAATACCTACTACCCACTGCCAGAGGTCTTGTTTGTCAAGATGGGGAGCGATCTGCACTCCCCGCAATGGTGTGGTAAGCACCCTAGAATAGTCCTCTCCACGCTTCAGCGTAACTCTTACAATGGGGGTATAAACTCCCAGACGTTAGGGCGTACTATGGGGCAGCACACCTGGTGGCAATGAACGACTGGACATTCACCCCTCAGGACCATTCCACATTAATACAGGCTACTCATATAGTGAAGATGCACACGTGTTAGCTGTGCTTATGTGTATACTGAAGTATAAAAGAGAATGAAAGTAAGAGACAGCTGTGCATGTGGTCATGCCAAGCATTATAGCCTTTCTTGTGATAGTGAATGGTTCTGACAGCTGGTTGGTGGACACGTTATCATCTGCTGTGGAAGAACCATGTTTTTTCTACCTTCCTAAATTCCAGATGGTTATCAACGTTTCTGGTGTTTGCAAGGAGTGAGTTCCACAGGATTTGGGCCTATATGGAGAAGGATGCATTCCTTCTTGTACACAAGCAGCTGGGCTGCCCGTCTGGATCTACTACTAAAGACCTTGGACTTCTTGCAGCCACATTTCAGAGACACTTTTAAATAGCTGTATTCCTTCATAATGAATGCCTCCTTGACGTTGATGGATGCTGCAATGTCGTTTTTGACAATGACCTAAGTTACATCGACGTTGTACCAGCTCTAAACAGCAAATATGTAGTCACTAACCCTACCTTTGACATCATGGACATCAACATGTTCCCTTCGAGATCTATTTCTAGGTTTTCCACAGTGGAGGGGCCTTTGAAATTGTGGCAGGAGCAGAGATAGGAGTAGCTCTGTCTTCATGTCCCTCAGCTTTTCTGGACACTGGCTTCTCATGTCTGCATTAGTTCTTCTTGTAGTCCATGCGGACTGATCTGGTCTCTGTCCTTTTAAGTGTTCCTGGACATTTCATAGACTTGAAGCAAGGAGCTATGAGTTTAAAGGGAAACCATATTTAGATCCCTTGGGGGGGTTGGGGGGGGGAGGCAAGCCTTTTAACTGGAGGGTAAATCTGTTTTAGTCCTCCCATTAAGTCTTTGATTACTGGAATTCTGAGGAATAACCTGTGGTTCGGTACTTTACGAAAAGCAGCAATGTTGGTTAGTTGCACTTTGATAGAAGAAAACTGAAGCTTGTAGTGTGCCAAGTGCAACAAGTACAGGAGGATAATATTTTCCAGCCATGAAATAGAATCATGACTGTTGTCAAGGCATCAAATCACAAATCATTTACACTTTAAAGCATAGGAACTCCTGGTAGATAGTATCTTTGTTTCCTTAAGAATTTCCATCCAATTTAAGTGTCCATACTGTATGATCTCAGGAGCCATGCTGCCAAATTCAAGGATTGTATTTTGTGTAGGAGAATTTTTCCCCCTATCCAGGACGGTAGATTGTGGTTGAATGGTAATTTCTTGAGGGTTTTGAGCGCTAGGTGAAGTAGCTCTGGAAACAATCATTGCCTGAGCCATTCCGGTGGTATAAGGATCATGGTCGAGAGGGATTGTTTGACATTCATGATTTTCAGATGGTATCAATGGTATCGGGGGAAAACTGTGTAGAAATCTGCCTGACCAAGTCATCAAAAGAGCGATGCCCATAGATTGTGGGTCCCACATTCTGGATCTGTGGATTGTGCATTTTGCATTTTTCTAGCAGCTAATAAGTCTATTTCTGGGAAACCTCAATCTCGAAAGTCAGAATGCAAGATGTCATCATTGAGCTCCCACTTAATTTTCATAGAAGCATTTGCTGAGTAGGTCGGCCTGATGGTTCTGGCAGGTGAACAACTTGAAGAGATAGATTTCTTGCTACTAACCAATGCCAAATAGTTTTGACTTGTAATGATAAAATTATTGGTTTTCTTCCTTCTTGTTTATTTAAATAGAACATGGTGGTGATACTGTCTGCCTGCAGTATAACTCTGTCTGTGGATAGTGCTGGTAAAAAGGCCATAAGAGTGAGGTGGACTGCTTTGAGCTTGAGAACGTGGCTGTGGTATCGTTTTATGTTTCAGAGACTACTGACCCTGAACTGTAATACTATTAAGAGACGCATCAGTCGCAATGGTCTGAGTAGGGTGGTCCAGGTGGAATGGGAAGTCTTTAAGTAGATTCTGTCTGTTGAGCAACCAAGGAAGGGACTGTTGAGCTTGTTGAGTCAATGAGATTCTATTTTACCAATCACTGTGATGTTGCCACCACTGATCTTCCAAGCACTGTTGTAGTGGTCTCAAGTAGACTAGCATTGAGTACTAGCAAAATGCAAGAGGCCATAGATCCTAGCAGAAAGGAAACTAGTCTCACTGTCTGCTTTGTGGCGTGTAATAACTGGTGACTTTTCTGAGAAATGGTACATACTCTGGCTACCGAAGAAAACAATTCTACTGTGATGCTGTTCAGAGATACTCCTAGGTAATCCAGAACTTAAACTGAAGACAATCTGACTTTTAAAGGTTTACACAAAGACCTAGCTGGTCTAACAATGCAGTAGTGAAGCTAATATCTTGAACCTTATATGAACTGTATGCCTTTATCAGCCAATCTGATAAAGTATAAGTATAGGTAGACAAAACGTTTGACTGCAACTACTGCCATGCATTTGGAGGACGCCGTTGGTGACGATTTGAGGCTGAATGGTAGTATCTTGGATTGGTAGTGAGTTTTGCCAACAAGGATGCAGACACATTTCCTGAGCTTTTCTGCTATTGGAATGTGGAATTATGTATCCTGAAGACCCACAGAGCACATCCAGCCTCTCTTCATGAGCTGTTGCTTGATCGGATGTAAAGCTAGGATCCTGAATGTTTCCATGTAGAGGTATTTGATGGCTTGCTCCAGGTATAGTATGGGTCTGAATTCTTGCTTTGGTCCTTTCTTGAGGACCAAAAGAAATATTGAATAGATACCTTCCCTCTTTGCGATGAAGGGACTGGTTCAATTGCTTGTTTTTAGAGTGGAGTTGCATTTCTACCTAAAGATGAAGTAGCTGGTGTTGTGGTTCTCATTTCGGTGGTATTATGGGATGTGGAAACTTTAACTTTTCTGGATAATTTGTAAAACCCATTTGTCAATTTTAATTCTTTTCCACTCTTCCAGGTTTTTAATACACATCCTCTCACCAGAGTGGTGGGCGGAGTAGATGGAATGGAGTGTGCTGCTCATTGTTAGTGGCTGTGGGAGCATGATGTTCCTGGAGTGGTGTCTCATCTGACTTTAGAGATGTTAGGAAAAGCCATGCTGCCTGTCATAGTGCAGTCCATGGAAGGAAATCACTACTACGTCTGTTGCATCGATGGCTGTGCTTATGACTAGATAGCGCTTCATTCAAAACTTCGAGGAAGTCTTGCCTTTATCCTTTGGTAGATCATCTGCAAAGGTGAGTAAGGATTCTCATAGCGCTCTGTCATACCTGCTGTTAAGGGCAGAGACACTGGCCGATTTGAGGGCTATTGGTGCAGAGACTTCCTGTCCACTGCATCCATCTTCGCACTGTCTCTTTCTGCTTGCACCAATGTCTCTTGTGCCGATAGATGAGTCTTACGCATTACTGAGATATTACTGAGTCCAGTTTTAGTTCCTCACGAAGAAATAAAGGACCTATCTGGGAAGATTTGTATTTCTTAAGGAGACATGGCGTCGACGATTTTAAAGTTCCTGGACTGAAGAATTTTTCTTCTGTAAGCTCAGTAAATCCTGGAGCCAGTGGCAGAATAGATTTTGGAGAAGCTCGGGTTTGTAATGTTTTCGTTCTAACCAAAACTGTAGGATTCTCTCTCTGTATGCTAAGATTAGTTGGATCTCTAACAAGGACATCATGGAATGTCAGAATATCATTCACTGGGGAAGTCCTTAATGGAGAGGCTGGAGTTGAAATAGGCGTATATGATGCGTCAGATGTGTGATATCGTGATGGGCTCAGGGAGGTGGAGGGTATTCTGCATTTACACTGATCAGGAGCACGTGAATAAGAAGGTGAAGTATTTTTGGGTGTTCTTAGAATGACTTAAATTTCTGTTGCCACATGCAGTTCTCTTATTGGTGATGGAGCAGTGATGATATGATGAGACACAGAAGGTTGTGAAAGAGATGGTAGAGTAAATGGGTGCAGGGGTTCTAACAACAGTTTCTCTGCTGGAATGCTAAATCTTGGTCTCTTCCTCTGCTGGAATGAGAAGTATTGTTTCTTCCATAGGGATGTCTTTGCCAGAATGAATTGAACACGGAGTGTGAGGCTGTAGACTGCCTTGACATTGATTTTCTTGACGTTGATCTCACGCATGGATGTTCTCCGTGCCTATATGTGATGTCTCGATGACGAAGACAACTCCGTGGAGTCTGTCAACATCGAATCCCGATGCTGTGGAGTTGCTGCAGTCAAAGGTCTATGATGTGACTGTGTCTTGACCAGTGCTACTTCCTGTATTGTAACCGTTACTGTCGAAGCAGGTGGTTTCGATGTTGACGTATAGGGAGGAGGTATCATGGAGGAGGTTATTGGTACTTGGGCTCTCTGTGTAAAATCGTCTTGACGGTGAACACAGCAGTACTGATGGTATCAACGTGAACCAGTGCCCCAGAATGCGTCGGGAGTGCACTGAGTGAAATGAGGGTGATGATGTTTTTGACATGTCCTCTCCGTCGATCCACCTCTAATGGAGTCCTTTTCATGAGGAGGAGCCTTGATAGCCCCACCTGTTTTCATCTGCTTCTTCCTTTCCTCCTCAGCTATGATTTCTTCTAGTTTTCCACTCAGGCGTATTCCTTCTTCGCCTTTAGGTGCCCTTTTTGTCGTTTTCTGACAAAGGACCAGTCCTTAACAGAATGAGAGGCAGAAAGGCAGACCACACATAGGCCATGAGGATCAGAAACAGATGTATTTTCTCCACAGCAGAGCCACTTCACTAAAAGTGAAGCCTAGTGAAGAAAACAAAATTACCTAAAGGTGTAAAAATACAAGGAAAGGTTCTAGTCTTTAAAAAATGATGAGCCAAGATGGGAAAATAATTGTCTCGAGTTAATATTCTCAGAATATTCCAGTCAGCACAAGCAGGAAAAACAGAACTGACACAAACTGCCAGAACAGTGCATGCTGAGTAATGGAATCTGCTGGATTTCTTAAATTTACAGTGTATGCTGAGTGCGGGTGATGCACTTATGTCCTGACAGGCACCTTTAGCCTACTTTTTCTTCACATTTAGACCACATTCGTCAAGTTAGTTCACTATGCAGCACATTTCTACCCTAATGCTGCAATGTGGTTTATGCTTTATTTACAACACTGTACTTTTCTACAGAAAAATGCAGTTAAAGCTGGCCTGTCAAAGAGGTGTCACTGAATTGTTCAACACTGGGGCGTGTACTTCCAACCCAGACAGGGCTATTCTACATTTATGAATGTCAGTGCGAATCTGACATTGCAGAAATTGTTCTTTTAACAGACACCCACTGCAGCAGGTTTCTTAAGTGAACCACTTCCATGGTATCATGTAAGAGGATGGGTGACAACACTTTTTTTTAAAAAATGGCAACACCGCCCAACTGAATTTAGATTGCTCGCTTTATTTTGAAACAAAGCAATTGTGTTAATGAAGGGATTACCATACGATCAAGTCTACACCAAGCAATGGTTTGAATAGGAATGCCTCACAAGTATAAAATTAGTCGTACTCTTAAGAAACAAGCGCAAAAGTAATCCTGGACTTGGTTTTTCACTCATAACAAAATGACCATCAAAGACAATCGTCAGGAAATTGTCTGTCCCCTAATGTTATGTCACATGTATTTGCTGGTGCTGAACAGGTGTGTATGCTGAGCTTTGCCTATGGTAGGTTGGCTAATTGAAAAGCCAGTTCTTCATCTTCTTGCGGAATTCAAGAAGAGAGGAAGAGGCTCCGATGTGGAGTAGAAGGCATTTCCACACTTTAGGAGAAATGCAAGTGAGCGCCTGTCCTCCTGATCTAGTTCTCTGCTTGTGTGGGATGTGTATGAGTAGCAGTCCCGTGGGGCGAATGTGTCTGGGCTGCAGGTGGAAGTATATGTGACTGTTAAGGTAGGTGGGGCCTAAGTTGTGTACTGCTTTGAATGCGTGTTCTAGTTTCCAATCTTTAGAACCGCTCTTCTACGGAAAATAAAATGACCCAAGGAACATGAAACTGGCCACATTCAGCAGAAAGAAAGGTTAATCTTAATTACCACTTTTCCCACATAAAACGTGGTAAATAGGAGAGAGTCTGATAACCGTGGAAGATAAGTAGGAAACTGTGTTCCACAAAAGATACTTGAGAATATAGGAATACAAAGGTTCAAATGGTTGTTCTATTTAAAACATCCGCACTATATTTAGGTCCCACTCAGGTACGTGAAATGGACAATTAACAGTGCATACCTACAAGTAGCTTAAACTGCGAATCATGATTTAGTGGAAGCAAGCACCCGGATATGGCTGCTAATTAGCCCATTATAGTATGTAGGTTTAGTCATTTTTTTGCTAGAGAAACAGCAAAAGCAGAATTTGAGCTAACTTCACCTGCAGCAGGACTAAATAGTTCTCATGACACAATGCTGAAAAAGATTTATCACCTACTGGATTAAAGAGGTTATGCAAGGGCACGTTTCTGAAAAGAGAAAACAATAATAAACGTTAGTTGCTTAAGTTCAAAAAGTACAAACTTATAGTCTCCATATTGTGTTGTATCATTCTGCCACTGTTCTGAGCGAGAAGTTCCTCCCGAATCAGAAAGCCATCAGGCAGACAGATGTAACAAGCTCAGAATCACCAGGCCCAGTCATGCATGATCAAGATCACACATGCCTCACCGAGTCTATGTTTCGGGTACACGACTAGTGTTGATGGGGAGGAGTACAGACGGTCTATGCAGGAGACAGTGTGGGGAGGTGAGGACGTATCTTCACATAATTTGGGGGTGCCCTATAATACAGGCATACTGGAAGCGGGTGCATGAATGTATGCGTACAGTATGGGAGGTTGACTTGCGACCCGAAGTTAAAAGGTGCCTCTTGAAAATCTGGGAGCCCACGGACCTATCAGCAAAGGGCAAATTATGGGCAACGCTCGGACAGGTGATCGCAAAGCGTAATATAGCACGCTTGTGGGGAGCGTGCACACCTCCAACGTTTAGTGAGTGGAAAAAAGATATGGACCGGTGTATGCTGCAGGAGAAGACAGTCTATGTGGCCCGGGGGTGTCCCCAGAAATGGGTGGCAGTTTGGTCAAAATGGAATGAATATCGTGGACACTTGTGTGAGCCCCCCGTGATCCCCTCCCTTGATGAACCACTAACGCAGTAAGGACCCTTGTACTGTCAGCAAAATGTATGCTAGGTCATCTTAAGTAAAATGTGTGTATACGAATCTGTGATTGCCGCAATGTACGAAATGTGATTGTGTATGTGTAATGACCAACGAGTTGCAAATAAAAAGAATTATAAAAAAAAAAAAAAGATCACACATGCCTGATGAAACGGGATCTGAAAGAGGACCTATTAAATGTGAAAGAAGCAAGGCACACAAAAGGGAGGATGCCCACTATATCACAAAAGAAACTTAAGTGAATCCTTAAGATCATCTATTTTAATGAGGTCCCACATCTGAAAGAGTAAAAGTAGCACCTGGTAAATCTCCCACTTGTGGTTTGCCAAGAGAAGTCAGCCGAGGTAATTTGCCAACAAACTGTCCCTGCTAGACAAGCTGCTGACGCACCAATTCTCTTTCTAGGGCCCAATGCATTGAGCACGTATTGTTCATCGTGACTTGCACCTGTTAACACTGACGGTGAGGCACAAAGACGTAGAGAGCTAGCCTTACCATTCTTAGTTCAGAAGTGTGATGTGCAGGTTCATTTTTTCCCTGACTCACCAGGGCACTGAAAAAGAGCCTGTTAAGATGCCTTTAGAGAGGCAAGTGTCAATTGTGGCCACAGTTGACAGGCACTTCTCTTGAGAGGTGAAATATACCATCCACCTCTTAAGACTCCTTTAGAGACCAGTATCAAAAATATCTCATTGTCCAAATCACCACAGAACTAGTTCCATTGGAATTGAAGGACCCACTGCAGAGGTTTTATCTGTAGATGAGCTTGCAGAACCAAATAGACAGTAGAGACCATTAGACCCAGCAATTGTAACACAGCTGTTACAAGCTAAGATGGAGCAGAGTGACATTTGTTCATCCTGTTTGGATGTTTATTAGTCTGTTCAGAGGAGACAAAGCCTACCTAATGCCACTATCTAATACTGTTCCGATGAACGGGATTCGCCAAATCAGTATAGGAGAAAAGTTCTTCTGGTTGATAAAGAAAGTCAGAAAATAAGACTGCAAAAGTGTAGGTGTCTTCGAAAAGGTTGTTATCCTCTACCGCCTACCTTTATTTTTTTCCTGATGTCCTTTACTACAGTAAAACCACATACCCATGAACCCATGTGTCCAATCTAAACTGTGTTGACTATTTTGATTAATCCTTGCCATCCTGACAAAAATCTATAAAGGATTTCAAGTGTTCAGGAAGGTTGAGGATTGCAACAGAAGCACTGTCCCAAAGATTGTGCTTTTAGCATGTTAGCTACCCGACAGCATTCAAGGTTTAAAGGGCATAGGTGCCTGAAAAGAAGATCTTATGTCTAAATAATGCAGCAGCTTTGCTTCCTGTCCAAGGGGACACTCAGAATTATGCCCTCCTTAAAGTTTGAGGTGGACTCCTTCACATTTATTCTTTCTGAAGACAGATGTGAACAGAGGTAAGGACGTTCCATCTGAGTACACCCTTAGGTACCCAATGTTGTTTGTGACTGACATGGTCTACCAGAGCTTCAATGAACTGCAAAATGTGATACCTGTTTGCCCTGCCTGAGAGTATCCCAGTAAGGAATATGCTACTTACCAGTATGCATCTGTTCTTGGCATGTAGAGCTGCAGATCTACACACTTTTGCATAGATCGCCATCTGGTGTTGGGCCCGGATGTCTGCAGTTTGTTTTTCCTCTTGGAAAGTCTTTGGAAGTCACGAGGTCGGTGATTCCTCCTTTGGATGGTATTGCGCATGGGCTTCGGCTCCATCCTCAGATTGTTTTTCGGCAGCAGGGAAAGATGGAGCGTAGTAATAACAGTGAAGAAACCCATGTGTGTTGTATCTAAATAAGATAAACTGGAACAGATACAGGTAGCCGGGGAGACGGGTGGGCATGTGTAGATCTGCAGCTCTACATGCCAAGAACAGATGCATACTGGTAAGTAGCATATTCTGTTCGAGGCATATGAGCTGCAGATTACAATCTTTTGCATAGACTATATAGCAGTTCCCAACCTAAGCGGCGACCACCGGTATCTGTTGCAGTAGTTTGAAATAGTGTTTTAAGTACAGCCTGGCCCACACTAGCTTGTTGCTTAGTTTGCACATCTACACAATAATGTTTGGTGAAAGTGTGCGGTGTTGACCATGTAGCTGCTTTGCAGATACCGTCTAATGGGATGTTCCCTAGAAATGCCATGGAAGCCCCTATCTTTCGTGTAGAATGGGCTTTAGGGGGAACGGAAAGCGTTTGTTTTGCTTTGTGGTAGCAAATCTGGATGCATTTTACAATCCACCTAGCTATCCCTGATTTTGAGATGGGGTTGCCTTTGTGTGGTGGAGAGAAAGAGCCAAACAGTTGTTTGGTCTTTCGGAAAGGTTGTGTTCTCTCGATGTAGTACAGTAAGGCTCGTTTGACATCTAGCGTGTGCAGAGCCCTTTCTGCAACGGTCTGAGGTTGCGAGAAAAATACTGGTAGTTCTACAGATTGGTTTAGGTGAAAAGGGGAAATGACTTTAGGTAGGAATTTTGGGTTGGTACGGAGAACAACCTTGTTATGGTGCATTTAAAGAAAAGGTTCTTGTATGGTAAGTGCTTGTATCTCACTGACCCTTCTAAGGGAAGTGGTGGCTATAAGGAAAGCTGTTTTCCATGTTAAGAATTGCAGTTCGCATTTATGCAAAGGTTCGAAGGGAGGCCCCATCAGCCTTGTGAGAACGATATTTAAGTTCCACACAGGTGAGGGTGGTACTCTGGGGGGAATTATTCTTTTCAGGCCTTCCATGAAGGCTTTAATGGCAGGTACTCTGAAGAGTGATAGATGTTGCCTATTTTGTAAGTAAGCTGCATTTGCTGCGAGGTGTAGTCAAATGTAGGTGGAGTAAGTAGCCTAGGATGTGTTGTATAGAAACGTCCAGAGGATTGATGGTGTTGTTATGGCAATAAACAACAAATCTTTTCCACTTGGTAGCGTAGCAGGCTCTAGTGGTAGGGGGTCTAGCTTCTCTGATGACGTTCATACAGTCAGGGGGAAGATTTAGGTACCCAAATTCTAGGACTTCAGGAGCCAGATCGCAAGGTTGAGCTGAGCTGGGTCCGGGTGTCTGATCTCTCCATGGTTCTGGGTTAGGAGGCATGGTGAGAGGTGTAGCTTTTAGTGTGGTACTACCGAGAGTTCCAGCAGCGTGGTGTACCACGGTTGTCTGGCCCACGTTGGAGCTGCTAGGATTAGTGTGAGGGAGTGCTGTTGTAGTTTTCGCACCACTAATAGAATGAGTGGGAGAGGCGGAAAAGCGTACGCAAATTTGCCTGACCAGTTCATCCATATCGCATTTCCTTTGGACAATGGTTTTGGGTATCTGGCGGCGAAGCTTGGGCATTTTGTGTTTTCGTGGGTGGCGAAAAGGTCTATCTGCGGATGCCCCCACATTTGAAAGAACGGATGAAGAACCTGTGGGTGAAGTTCCCACTCGTGGATTTGTTGTGTCTGTCTGCTGAGCAGATCTGCCACGGTGTTTTGGACTCCTGGGACATGTTGAGCTAGGAGAAAGATTTTGTGGGGAATTGCCCATCTCCATATGCTCTGTGCTAATTGAGAGAGCTGTGGAGAGTGAGTGCTGCCTTGTCTTTGTATACAATACATGGCCGTCATGTTGTCTGTGCGAATGAGGACTGCCTTGCCTGAAATCTGTGTTTGAAAAGATTTCAGGGCTAGAAAGATTGCTAGTAACTCCAGATGGTTGATATGGAGTAACTTTTGTTGAGACGTCCATGTGCCCTGCACTATGAGGTGTAATAGGTGAGCTCCCCAGCCGGAGAGCGATGCGTCCGTTGTTAGTATTATCTGGGGAACCGGGTCCAGGAACCGTCGACCTTTGGAAAGGTTTGTGGTGTTCCACCACTGCAGAGAGCGATGGGTGCGACCGTCTACCAACACCAGATCTGTCAGTTGACCCTGGGCCTGGTTCCATTGGCGCGCTAAGCACTCTTGGAGTGGACGCATCTGAAGTCTTGCGTGGGGCACTATAAAAATGCAAGAGGCCATCATCCCTATTAGTTGCATGAACACTCGTGCTGGAACGGAGTGTTGAGGTATGAATTTTTGTCGCAAAGCCTGAATGCTTGCAATCCTGGTCTAATTGGAGTAGGCTATTGCTTTTGAGGTGTCTATGGTGGCACAGAGGTATTGTTTTTTGTAGGGATTGTGTTAGCTGGGAGTTTTGGTGGTTCACCGTGAATCCTAGTTGGTGAAGTAGTTGGATTGTGGTGGTGGTGTGGTGTACACATTGATTGCATGAAGTGGCTTTTATCAGCCAATCGTCCAAGTATGGGAAGACGTGAATGTGCTGTCTTCTCAGGTGTGCCGCCACCACCGCTAGGCACTTGGTGAATACCCGTGGTGCTGTTGTGACTCCGAATGGGAGCACTTTGAATTGGTAGTGTTGTCCGTCCACTACGAATCTGAGGTACTTTCTGTGAGCATGGTGTAGTGGAATGTGGAAGTATGCGTCTTTCAAGTCCAGTGTGGTGAGAAAGTCGTTCTGGGAGAGGAGCGGAAGTACCTGCTGAAGCGTTACCATGTGAAAATGGTCTGAGTGTATGTATGTGTTTAGGGGCCGAAGATCTGGAATAGGTCGTAGAGTCTCGTCCCTTTTTGGTATTAGAAAATATAGGCAGTAGACCACCAAATTTTGTTGATTGACAGGAACTTGTTCTATTGCCTGTTTTTGTAGGCGGGAGATTACCTCCTGCTTTTGTAATGTTGAATGTTCTTGTGACATTGAGCGTTGCCTGGGTGGAATGTTTGGGGGGGTTGGTGTTAGTTCCAGGCAGTAGCCTGACCGAATTATTTGGGTCACCCATTTGTCTGAGGTGATGGTCTCCCAGACATGAAGGAAATTTTGGAGTCTGCCCCCGACCGGAGTGAAATGGTCTGGGGGGAGCGGGGGGGGGGGGGAAGTCATTGGGTAGTAGGTGTGGCAGAACGGGCGTTGTTTGTTTTGCCTCTGCCCTTGTTGTTGTTACCCCTGTAGCCGCCTCTTTGGTAACCTTTTGTAAAGGTGGTCCGAGTAGGGGATTTGTACGATGTGGACGCTGTGTCTGAGGAGTAGCCACTGGATGCACTCCGAAAGGAGGAGCGGCGAAAGGAGCGTCTGGGCGGGTGAGACTGTAAGGCCCCCATGGATTTTGCGGTATCCGTGTCCTTTTTCATCTTTTCTAAAGCCTCATCCACCTTTGGCCTGAATAGATGTTCCTGGTCAAAGGGATGGTTAAGGATGGAGGCTTGTACTTCTGGTTTATACCCAGATACCCTTAACCAAGCATGACGACGGAGAAGGACGCTAGTGTTAATGGCCCTGGAGGCTGTGTCTGGTGCATCTAGGGCACAACGTATAGAGGTGTTTGTGATTGTTTTACCCTCTTGAATTAACTCGTTGGCTCTACTTTTATATTTTTCAGGGAGATGGTGCATTATGCTTTCTAATTCGTCATAATGAGCCCTGTCATATCTGGCCAGCAGTGCCTGAGTGTTTGCTATACGCGATATGTTGGCGGCCTGGGATGCTGTGCGTTTGCTTGATGCATCTAGCAGTTTTGACTCCTTGTCAGGTGGTGGTGCATCACCTGACGCTTGTGAGTTTGCCCTTTTACGTGCCGTAGATACCACTAAGGAATCTAGTGGCGCTGGTCCTCTGATGTAAGAGGGATCTGAGGGAGCAGGTTTGTATTTCTTTTCAATACGTGGGTTAAGGACCCTGGCTCTAACTGGGTCTTTTAAAACTTCTGTTGCATGCTTTACCACCCCTTAGAGCATGGGCAGTATGGAGGTGGACCTATGTGAAGTATCGAATGTGTCTAGGAGGAAATCTTCCTCCACAGGGTCATTACGTGATAACGTGCTGACCTTTGCAGAAGATGGTTAAACCCTAATGAATCTTCTGGTGGAGATGGTCTAGAAGGGTAAATATCGTCTTGTGGGACGTTGGGGATATCTGGTATATTGTAATCGTCCCATGGATCTGGGGATCCTGCAGGGGTGGGGTCTTGTGGCACATCCCCTGTATCATCATATGGGTCCCCCTGATCATCATCGTCTGGAGACGGAGTAGGAGAACGATGAGGTGGGGGAGGAGAGGGCGGAGGGGGTGGAGGTGGGGAAGGAGGGGGAGGGGAAGGTATTCTGAGCGGAGAGGTGGCAGAGTTCTTCCTCTTTGGAGGTGGAGGCGGGGCAGGCTTCTCCAAATGTCTCTTCTTAGTAGTGAGTGTCAAATGTCCAGTTTTTGGATCCTTGGTGAGAGTTTTTTGCAAGGGATCCGGTGTAAATAGCTCTGGTGAGGTAATTTGGTACGTCGGCGCCGAAGGCGTCGGGGCCGATGATTTTTTAGGTTTTTCCGTGCCGGTTTGATGTTTAGAACCCGGCTTGGGACCCTCCGGTCTCTTGGTCGGTGCCGAGATGGGCTTCGGCTTGGAAGTGTCGGTGACGGTGGCCTTGTGTGGTTTGGTCGGCACCGAAGATGGCGTCGGTGCCGAAGAGCTGGGTTTCGACCCCGAGGGCTTCGGTGCGGAACTCGGTGTTGAGGTGGTGGCAGGTTTCTTTTTCGGTCGCGAAGTGTGTTTCTCGGCACCGCTGGTAGGCTGGCTCGAGCCCGAGCCGCCGGAAGGCTTACTTGGCTTCTTCACCGGGCCCGAAGGTGGGGTGTGTGAAGCAGTGGCTCTGGTCTTGCCTAGGCCCGGAGGCGAAGGCGTGACCGAAGCCTTTTTGGGTTTTGGCGCGGGTGTGGGAGGGGGTAGATTGGTACTCACGACCCTCTGCGCCGGAGTGATGTCCTCCACATCTGACTCGTCGGCCTCGGAAGCGCTGACGAGGTCCTCTTCGGTGCGATGATGTTCCGGATCGTCGATGTCGTCTCCGAAGATGTCGACTGGAATGGACGTCGAGGAGTGTGCCATGTTCCTTCTGGCTCTTCGGTCCCGAATAGGCTTTTGGATCGGAAAGACTTACAGGCCGGACAGTCTCGAGCCTCGTGTTCAGGGGAGAGGCAAAGGTTGCATACCTCATGTGGGGAAATTTGGACCCACATCGAGGGCACTTTTTAAATGGAGTTCTTTCCATGAGCCGGGACCGGAGCCTGGGTAGGCCCGAAGGCCGCCGTCGACGACTCGAACCGAAGGTTTGTGTCGATGAGAAGGCGCGTTGATTGAAGAGATCGTGATCGAAACAATACAGCGATTGGGGTGAGGATTGCGCGTGGATCGTCGAACTGGAAGCTGTTCGGAACCGGAGCGCGAAGATTACATTCGAGCCCGATGGCGGAAAAAAACAATCTGAGGATGGAGCCGAAGCCCATGCGCAATACCATCCAAAGGAGGAGTCACCGACCTTGTGACTTCCAAAGACTTTCCAAGAGCAAAAACAAACTGCAGACATCCGGGCCCAACACCAGATGGCATCTATGCAAAAGTGTGTAATCTGCAGCTCATATGCCTCGAACACAATGTTAATTTAGATTCACCTGTGTGCACCTAGACAGACCGCATATTAGCTATTGTCTCTGTAACTCTAGATAATTGCACCTAGGCAGCTGAATCAGACCCAAGAGGACATGGGAACTCTACTTCCAAAGAGATATCCAAGCCGGTATTGTTTTTCAAGGTCCACTAGCCAAGAAGTGAAAGAATCCAAAGGTGGTAACAGGCTGTTACCATAATCGTCATAATCGTCAGTTCGAT
The DNA here is from genome assembly GCF_964204655.1 of Triturus cristatus. Classification (NCBI taxonomy): domain Eukaryota; kingdom Metazoa; phylum Chordata; class Amphibia; order Caudata; family Salamandridae; genus Triturus; species Triturus cristatus. The sequence continues at coordinate 283,729,947 of NC_140594.1, read as the reverse complement.
AGGATCAGTCAGAAGCAAACAATGTTTGCATTGTAGACATGGACTCTGGTAGTCACAGGCGGAGTCTCAGGGAAAATAGCTTCTCTCAAGAGTTTATAGAATAGACTTCAAGGTTGAAGGTGCTGGGCCCAGCAGTACCCATGGCTAGACTGATGTCAAAGCTCTCAGAAGCTAGGTAGCCATTGCCCTATTAAGTGGCCTCCAGTCTGGCTTCGGAACAGAGGGTCATACTAACATATTTGCTACCAGAGTCGAGGTCAGTGCTGGGGTCGGAGCTATCACCACAGATTCGACTTTTGGGGTAGGCACCATAATGGCTTCAAGAAGTGCATCAGAGAAGGCCTTTGAGAAAATCTCTAACAGACACTGTTTGAAGGCCTAAACCTAAAGGGATGAACTGACAGTGTGGAAGGAAAAGTCAGAGTGTCTCCAGTAAGTAAGTAAGTAAGTAAAAGTTTGATTTGCATAGTTAATAAAAACACTGCATGCAACTAATAGCTATAGCGATTCTTACACTAATAGCAAGCAACACTCGAATCAAACACATAAAACATATTAATAACATTTAAAAATAGAATGACGGATATTAAATATTTAGCCAGATGAACAACTTACTTGTGAGTCTGTTGATGACCTTATGTGGCATGTTTCTCATTATGCTTGTTATGGGCCAATCCTCATATTGTGCAAAGGAGTGTCTCCAGTAATGGAACCATCTCTAAGGCAGATGTTTCTTCTAAGGCGCACTTCTTGTGTGGGAGCAGGGGCATATCCAGCCTCTGGAAGACGAACATGTCCTACCCTTCATTTAAGCCATAGTAAATTTAGAGTCTCTTTCCCAAATAGATTTTGAGTGCATGAGAGTGTACAGTGAACACAAGTATGCTGCATACCCGCTCCCAAGGCACTAAATGAAGTGTGCAGTTTCACTACAACATTAGGTGAAGACAAGCATAACAGAGTTTGAAGCCCAAAGATTTAGGAGTGCCCATGACCCCCAAAAGAGAGGAAACGATACATCAATGAAGGTGCAAAAAAAGAACTTTTGTCATCAATGGATGGGCACCCTTTATACATGTGAGATGTCACTTTTGACAATGGATTCACAGGACAGTACCTGATGTTGGTTATGGTGTGCTCATGCAACACGTTTCTGAATCCCAGTTTGCAACTGAGGAAGTACAATTAAGGAATCTGAAGCAATTGAGTAGCCACTAGAAATACACTTTTGCAACTAGATGCTCTAATAACAATCAGGAATATTGTCTAGCATGAAACAGCTTCATAATGTGGGACAGAGTAGACCATTTAGGTACCTGAGCATATACGGGAAATACCACTACATTAACCTTCTTCTAAATATTACTTGGATTCTGATCCTGCTGGCACTAACGGCTCCTGCTTGGGAAATCATGAGTAAGGGAGAAGAAAGGCAGCTGCTCTTCTGCTCCTCTAGCTTCTTTGTACAACCACAACCAGTACTAACACCAGAAGTTCTACCACCAACAGAATCACCACCAGTGCAACCACCTTTCCTGCTGGTCTAAATTGTAATCACTGACTGAATCCAAGCGTTCAACTCAGTTAAGGTGAGACACCATCCAGACACTGGTTCATAGTTGATGGGTGTTGTTTTCTGTTACTGCTCTTTCAGCAAGTCTGACTGTACTGTACTGTATTACACAATTTAAAAAAGGGCTTCACAGCACCGACAGTGCCATAAAATCCATAGACTCACAAATTATTCTGTGAGGCATTGAGGGCATGATTGAAATGGTGTGGGAGTCTAGTTTGGTGGGTGTGGTGCCTGAATTTGGAGTTTATGCTGCTATCAAGACTCAGTGAACTGGTAACTGCACTTAAGCATGAAGTGTTGCAGATACATGTAGATATTTAGGCAATGATGAGTGCCAGTGCCCACCATCTTCTTTAGCAGTGTCCTGTATCATGTGGAAATTTCAATGGAAAAATCCAGATTTTCAAGCCTCTTTGACATTGTATGCAAGTGTTAAATATTCTTTATCTTGTAGAAATCATGTTCCGGATCTTGGTCACCTGGACTTAGAAAGGACTGCCACCATTATGAGGCTATGCAAACGAAGGGACAGTTGCAACCTAGAACATTAAGGTCTAGTTTGTTTCTAGGCTTGAAAGAGGTACACTTGGAGCCTCACAGCATGAAAGGTTTCACCACTCAAGGGTATGAAATAGAAAATTTATAGTTACACTTCCTAGGGCATCCGCCACCGTTGGAATGATCACTGTGGATTTTGGGATGACTCTCAACCCATCTCACTTGAGCTTCTAGAGAAATCTTGGCATAGCAGTATGCATATATGAATGAATGAATAAATGAATGAATGAATACAGCATTTGTGAAGAGAGCCGACACTCATATGACAGCATCCTGCCGCTATTGTGGAAGCCGTCTCAAAAATTGTACTTGGAACAACAAGGGAGAGAGCCAGGGGCCCCCACTAGATTAAAGAATAATAGAGCGTCAGGTGTAAAAAAAAAAGCTAAATCTTTAGACTCTTTTTTAAAGCTGGCTTCATTGTCTATAAATTGAAGTAGACCTGGAAGTTGGTTTCAGGCTTTGGTACCTAAAACCATGAAGGACTTCCCACTCGGAATTTAAGTCTGAAACGCAGAAGTTTTAGAAGGTTGGCATTAGAGGATCTCAGCATCCTCTATTCATGTGGTGGCAGAATTGGGCAGAGAGATATTTAGGTCAAGTGGAATTAAAAGCTCTGAACACCAAGACAAGGTATTTGAACAAGACTCTCTTGTGAATTGGTAGCCAAGTGCTTCAGATGCTGACCTCTGTTTGGGGAGTTTAAGCACAAGTCTGGCTGCCGCAAGCTATACCATCTGAAGTTTGTGAAGCAGCTGTTTTGAACTTACTTCATAAAGGCTACTCCAATAGTCAAGTCTGGAAGTTATTAGGGCAAAGGCAACTGTTTTGCTTCCAGCTAGCAGAAGGAAGTCGAAGAATTTTTTTAGAGATCCAATCAGAGAAACACATATAAGCCATTGCATAAGCTTGCAGATAGAAGGAGAGAGCGGTATTGAATTTGACTCCCAGATGTTTGCAAGGGGGTGGACAGTAGGCCACCACTGCATAGGGAGAACAGGTTGGTAATTCCAAACAAGACAATTTTGATCTTATCCGCATTACATTTTAGTTGGTTATATTCCACCCAGCAGATAATATTGGCAAAGCAGTTCTTGAAGGTCTGTTCAGACCCAAAGGATTTCTTATCAAGAGATAGGATCAATTGTGTGTTATCCACATATGATGTGGTAGAAATTCCAAAGGGGGCTATCAAGTATATCAGAGGGACCATATAGACAGTAAATCATGCATGGCTTATCGACGAGCCCTGTGGAACGCGAAAAGCCACTAATCTTTTGTCTGAAGAGAATTGACCCATGGCTACCAGATGTTTCCTATCTGACAGGAAAGATCTGTATCTGGAGTATGACTGTGAGGCGTTGGGTGATGGCTGCTCACAGGATGTTTCTTGTGGGGCACTTGGTGTGGATTTTCTCTTTAGAGGCGATTTCCTTGGTGAATGTATCAAAATCTCTTTTTTATCCATCAGTAACCTAATGGAATTTTCTATAAAACTTAGAGGAGGGTAAAAGTCTCAGAAGGTTAACCTCTCGATGTTTTCACATTGTCTGCCTGTTGGGCTTTGAGTCAAAAGATAACATAAGTCACGGCATGGAATGTCTTCATGTTCAGCGTAAGACTATCCTCTATGACATCAAACATCTTACAGTCAAGCGCTTTGACATAGACACTATTGCTGAATACTCCTCTAGTGTTTTAGGCCTTCTCAATCATGCCTCTCAACATCGATATGGAATGAAAGGAAATTCATGATCAATCATATTCGGCTGTTTCTTAGATCTCGCCCGAGAACACCGTCTAAAAGTCTCAAAAAGCACAAAAGTGGAGGCAGCAGCTTCCCTCAGCTTTTCATTGAAGGAGTAGCCAATTCCGGAGAATGTTCCTTACCTCTCAGACAATCACTACCCAATCTTTCAATGTCTTCCAGGTCATTGTATGGGTCATGGGGCAGTCCTAAACAGGATGTAAAAAACAGGTGGACGCTGTTCTAACATTTTCTTTCTATGAGGGTCACTTTACACTATTATCCGTCAGAGAAAAGAAAAAAATATGTGTCTCACAAAAAATTACTGAGTGTGGGATTGCACCAAAGGTCGTTGAATGGTGTTAAAATTTGAATGAATTAGGAAGATGAAAAAGGAAGAACCCTGTGTTCAGGGATACTAAATATAAAGATGTGAAATATTAACTGGCAATCAGTGACCAAGGCTAATAACGGAGGGATAAAGAGTTCAAACTCAACCTGGGGACTCCAACGCACAGGGCAGTTATTGTCTCAGGGCTAAGTTGTGTTGCCTATCTGCCAAGCTTTTCCTTCTTTGGTTTAAAAAACACAATTTCGAACTTTTGCGGACTACCGTCTCTTATGTTAGTTTAGTAATTCAATAGGCTATTTTATTATGCCTTCTGCTCCGTATAAGTTTAACATAGGTAACAAAGAAAGCACTGTTCTGTAAATCAATTGAGATTCCCTCATAAAGGAGAGGCTAGTGTGAATAGATGATTATCGTGAGTATTACATGATGAAGAACGCAGGTCCTCACTTCAGCCATACTTCAAACAGCATCAGGAAAATATTCATATGTTCAGAAAGTAGATGCAAAGTTTGTTATTCGCACAGGCAATTGTAACAGCTCCTAACAACCTAAATTAAGTATGACAATTTACCCAGCTGAAAGCACCTTAATCCAGGGAGAGGCACATTATATCAAGTTTGCACTGAAGGGGCCGAATCTGACATCCCTACACAAATACATGAAAAGGCTATGGGTTTACACAACAACACTGCTGTCAGGAACATGAAGTTAACATAATTTAGCTATGAGTACAGATAAGAGACTAAGCAACAACATAGTAACAGAAGGGAACCATAGTTGGGAAGTTTGGGACCCATGTCAGAGTTTCAGCATAACCACTGACAAGATCAAGTTTAAAGTGTGTTTTTTTAATGTGGCTATAGAGAAATATAACAATTTCTCAATGGCAAGCGCTGGAAATCTCAAATTGAGAAGCTAGATGTCTAAGTGGCATTTTGCATCTGACTACAGTGCTATATAATTAGGACTTTGTTTCTTCGGAGAGACCTCGTTTCAGGTCTTCGTGATTGGTGCGAGGCAGTGGCAGTTCCTCCTTTAGGGCGGAGGAGCGTCGCCACGGCTGCTGCAAGCGGCGCACAGCAGCAAATGTAAATTAATAAAATAGTTATTACTATTTTATTATAAAGTGCTGTGTGTGCGCTGTTCTAGCTCCAGTGTGAGCCAGGGTGGGGATGACTCCTGATGAGTGACAACAGGCATGACTAAAGTGGAAAGTGTGGAGTGAGCAAGTCAGATTGGCCAGCTGTCTTGCGATGGGCGCTTTAAATGCACACTTCAGACCACACCAATCTGAGCGGTTCTAAACAACCTAGTCTGAAAAGGAGCATAGGGTTAGCTGCTTCCTGAAAGCAGCATGAGAGCAGCTCCAGGATTGGTTAGGCTTGTTGGCTTTTCCAAACAAAGTAAATTTTTCAGGCTCTTGGCAGACAGCAGTATCTGTAATTTGTCCACTGACCTGCCTCTGTGAGTCTTGGTGGTTGTCTCCTTTTTCTTATGGAGTGTAGTGGAGACGGAGCTCCAGGTACACACATTGCTATGTTAGCATAAGCGTCTTAGAATTAAAACGCCATCTTGCCACTTTTGCTGCTTTTGCACACGACACGGCAGGTAGCTGTTATTATAAGAAAAACTGCTTGCTTGCTTTTTCTTCACATGAGAACGGTCTGTGGTTCACATCCCTAGACGTGCACCGCGACCTTGGTCTGAACACTGTGTGCAGAAGCCATCAGGGCCAAATAACAATGTATGCTTTTGAATTCAGGTTGATCGGCCCACGCTTTAGCCATAACACGCACACAGCTGCAAATATCTGAAACTCGAGTGCCTTTAATATTGCAGTTTGCATGCATGATACAGACACTTTGGAGAAGATTTTTTCCAGACACAGAGCAGAGCTGATCCTGTGATGTGATTCACCTAAGCTGATCTTTACGGTATGGGGTTCCCCATTCAAACCTAGAGACCTTCTATCAGTTCAATAATACTAGCTTTCTTATGAAGGGAGGGTGACTATAATCTACTATCATTTATAACATGATTTCTCCCTTCATTTTATATGGTATTGTAACAATGCTGATGGTTTTATTTTTAATCATTTGTCTGCTTATGTTAGCCAAAGTACTGCATCTTAGGGTACGTAGTTAAAAATAAACATTTTAAACTTTACTGTGTCTCTGATAACTCTTGTTGTGGACTGATATGAGAATAATAACGAAAAGGTGTTTCTGATTCCCACCATTTCTGAGAGTACTCTAAGTCGCTTGTTCTGGGTTGTCTAATCATTGGTAGCTTCGAGATGATACGGAGAACTAATGAGACACTGATGCTAGTCGGCTAGGGGTTGTGGGTACTGAGGTGAGTTTTTGGTACAGCGCAATTCACTGAGAATCCCTGCAACAGGAGAAACTTGGAAATTGAAGCATATCCGTTCCTGTGTCTGACACTCACAACATAATTTTGTTGGTGAGAGCATGTGGGCGTCGGTGCCGCTACTACATCTCAAGGATAACATTCCATGCGTGCAGCACTTGGGCTCTTGGCTGACTGTAGTATCTATGTTTTTCCGGGATCGCATTCGCTGCCACTACATCTGGGCATAAAAGCACTAGTGTTCATGCCGCAATGAACATTGAGCTCTGGAACCGAGACCGAAGGCACTGCGGCTAAAAGTAAGAGGTATGTGTTCACTTACATGCAAACACAGCTGAAATCTTAGCAATTGTACTCTGATTGGCAGTCTGGCTGCTGCTGGGAAATCTCATTGGCAATCTAATCAACCAGTTAATTGTCTGCCATATACTTAATTGGTGCATGTCTGCCACTTTCACGGATTGACAGTGTCACTATTTGAGACACTGTTGACACTCTAATTGCTACACGTTTTGCTTGCTCAATAATTAGCCTTTGCATTACAGTCTTATGTATTTGGCTAGTATCATATATATCAGCAATTGCCCTCTGATAACACTCCCACTAATTGGATCATTGCCGTTATTTTCATTCATTTCCCCATTGATGGCCTGGTCACTAACTGGCCTATTCCTTACAGTTTCACAAATGTTCCTTAAATTGGCAGTCTCACTAACAGGTCTCTGATGGTAATTTGACCTATAAGCCTATTGTCAGTGTAACTAATCAGCACCAACATGAAGCAGAGTCCATTTTCTAAAACACACGGAAGCAGTGTGGATGCAAACGCTGCTCTGAGCCAATGATCTGATCTTCGCAAGCAGACACAACTCACCGGAAATAACCGAATGGTGGATCTTACTGGATTGAGTTCTGGGCACAGCAAAACAATAGGAAAGTTACTTCATTGGAAATGCTGACTTTAACTGTGAACTTCATTAGAAAGACAGATGGTGCCCAGAACATGCTCAGATTAGAGCTAGCTCTGAGTGTTACACCTGACCTGGCCAAACACTGCAAATCACCCCCATAGTACTGTCGCCTTAACATTTACATCCCATCACTTTTAAATATCACTAGCAAACACTGGTGTGAGGAAAACAAAGGAAATAGCGGTTGAAACCCCTCTATCCTTTATTTATAAGACACAATGAAATAAATCACATGTTGTAATACCTGCCCACCCACTTGCTGCACTTACTGATTACAGCTACCCAGCACTGCTAAACTAGGTCTCAATCATGCCAAATAGCTGAAGATCCACCCACTTCTCAGAAGACCATAGTACCTTTAAAATGACCCCTTCCACTGGTCTTTCATCCTTAAAAACATTTTCCATATCGGATAGTCACCTTCTCATGGCTGCAACCGCAGAGATTGTATTATGGATGCGAGTTACGGTAAGCATGTTAGCAATTGAAGCCACTCCACGCCCTTCTTCTGAGATCTAAAGAAAAAAACAGAGGCAACATTTTTCTATTTAATACTATGATATTTATTCATTATTTTTAAAGCAAAGCCTTACCAAGTCAAATTGTAACACTGTTATTGCAAGCATTCACTCCTTCAGCTGTCTGAAAAGATATCATTCAAATGACAACTGAGAGTTTCCAACCAACCACAGTAGCAAGCATTTCAAAGCTAATAGGACCAACTTTTTATCATTGATAACAAGCACATGTCACACACACATTCACATCACCCTCACACTCATGCTGTCAAATATACAATGGTATTACACACCCAAACTAGGATGCAGTGGTGGTAGTGGTGAGAAAGGTGGTAGCAGTGATGATGGTGGTCTTGATATTGTTGGTGGGGATAATGATGGCTGTGAAAGCAGTGGTGATGGTAGTGGGGACCGTGCTGTTTAAGTGGTGGTGGTAACATTGCCTTAACAAAACAGAAGCAGGCAAAAAAAATATGAATTACACTCACTTTCACAAAAAGTGTAGAGAAAAAAAAAAACAATCTAGTGTAGAGAAAAAAAAGTGTTCTTTACTAAGCCCAGCATCTGCTAAAAAGCACAATAGGCATTAAGAATGTTGCTTTGTTTGTTGATGTCAGCTGAGGTTTTGAGATCTAATGTGACATTCACCAGATGGTCTCTTTAAAATCCAACACTATAGTGCATATATGAAGACAAGACCTTTTTTAACAAAAACGGACTAAGGCTTGGAATCAAACAAGGTAAAATGATGCACCCTGACACATAACTGAAGAAGAAGAATACAAAAACTGACATCTTTATTTTACAAGTTAATAGGGCCCTATTTATACTTTGTCAGGCGGTCCACTGTCCACTGGGGCAGCGGAGGTCTTTTCACCACAGCCCTGGTTGGACTATTGGACACTCTATTAAGAGAGTTCTCCGCTGGACATGCTGAGATCACTGGGATACTAATAAAATAAAAAAAGAAAATGTCACCCACCATTCAAGACTGCCACATATCCCATTAGTACAATGAACACTATTAGCAAGCAACAAAGTAAGCTTAGGTGAGGCGTACCATCAAAAAACAAATGGTGCACACGAAGGTGCAACACATTCAAAGTTAATAATAACTGTGTTAACAAAGACTCATATTCTAACAAATAAACAGTTGCATAATAAAATTCTTTGGAAAACCTTTAAATACAAACATCGTTATTAACTTTATTGGCTCTACTTTTACTTATGACAACACTTTTACATTCATTGTTTAGACTTATTCTATATTACATACTGTGATTTTGATTTTTTCTTAACTTATTTGTACCAGGTATATTTCACTTGTATCACTTTTTAATTTTTTTTATTATGCTTGTTCCTTGTCTAATGTGTATATGATATACTATTTTGTACTTTATGACTATAATATACTTGTCTATTTATCTACTATAAGCATATTCAGTATGTTACAAACTTTGTTTTTATGTAAAATGTTTAATAAATAATTATAACATTAAATACGAACATATAATACGTTTCACGGTGACGATGTCTAGTTTTAGGGAGGTGTTACCTTTCATTTACAGCTCACATTACAAGTATTTTACGGATGCATCATAATGATGTGTTTTACCAACTACACCGTCAACTCTCCTTGTAAGGATGGATATTATATACTACTGGTAAAACGTTTGCTGCTACAGTGAACTTTTTTTTATATCTATGCTTCCTCCAAAAAGAGGAAGGTGTCTGTAATTGTTATTTTTTACATTGAAAATGGAATAAAGTTCCTCTTTTTGCAGGAAGCATAGATGTAAAAAAAAAACAAAAAAAAAGTTCATTTTTTGGTTGTTGTTTATTTTACATTGAAAATGCAATAAAGTTGGTGAATGAGAGGCAAGATGGCGGCCCCTTAGGAGGCTGGTAACGGCAATAGTGTTCCATGGCTGTGTAAATGAGCGAAATCCCATATGAATAAGGGAGAAATTACTTACTGACGGAGAAGTCCCCCCATGAAGAGATTGCGCCGTTGCCGCTGCGGAGACTGGGCCGACTGGGTCAGTTTTGGATTAAGGATATGAAGGTGAGCTATCCTGAGGTACCCGTTCCAGACTGAACACTGACTGCTTGTGACCCGCGGGAAGATGGGTCCGAAAGCGGCTGCAGGATCCGCCGCTTCTAAACTGTTGGTGAGCCGAAAGCTGCGGGGAGAGGGCATCGTGGCGCATGACTCTACGGAACAGGTTGCGGGATGCATGCAACCCTCTCGGACTCCCAGTGCGGAGCCCCCGGCGGTGAAGAGAGAAAGAGGCGGAGCAGCTGGGAAACTCCGTCCGGCGGGTCCCTTGGTGGTTGAGCTCCTGCAACGCTCGAAGAAGACAGGAGCTGTAGTTGGAGAGAGGGCAGGACAAACTCAGGAGGAGAGCCAGAAGGAGATCCGGGACATTTCAAGAGGTACAGTGAACGCTTTGGATACTGGTAGGCAACAGAGTGGTGGATACCCTCCCTTCCATGCAAGGTGTGGGGGGGAATGGGGAGCATGCCTCTGCTGCCGAGGATGGGGAAATTAGTGAAACCGTGGAAATTGAGGAGACACCACTAGCCCCTCTGGAGTCACCAGTGGGTATAGCAGAGCAGTCAGAGACAGGCTCTAAAGAGGTAAATGATTGTTTGGAGATACAACAAAGTGAAAACATTTCTGCTCATAAAACCATTGCCAGCACCTGGGGAAGCGATTCGAATTTGGTAGTGGACCTGGTAGCAAGAGAAACAGATAAAGAGCCCAAGTGGCTGTTTTTTCTCAGTTTTAGAGGGGGCTGATTGGTCGGAAGAAGGGTTTAGCACAACATCGGATGCAAGTAATCTTGATACCGATCCTGAAGATAGTGACGAAGCACATCCTCTAACAGCAAAAAAAAAATAATCAGCGGTTAAGTACACAAAGACGGGAAAAAAAGGATCTAAAGTGGGACCACTCATCCTCAACTCAGCTTTCCAGCTCCTTGTCCGGGATAACCCCCACAGAGCCTAATTTGGTTCCCCCACTCTGGAGGTAATACACCAGGCTATTCTATCACACAGGGAAGAAATACGTCAGGACAGCCGAAGGCGCAGGCTGCGATGCGAAAAATACAAAGGGTTGTCAGGAAGCTCTCCAAATCCAGTGTTAATATTGGGGAAAGGGTGACCGATCTGGAGGCCAGAATAATATCTACGGAAGCAGAGGCTATAGACGCTGTAACCCAGGTGGAAGCCCAAGGCTCCCAAATTAAAGATATACAATGGAAATTGGAAGAGTTTGAAAACAGACAGAGGAGAAATAACCTTAGGGTGTTAGGGATCCCGGAAGGGGTGGAAGGTTCCGATGTCAGGACATATATAATCAGGCTATTTAAATCTTCATTTCCCGAGTTATCATATTGGAACTGGGCAGCAGAAGTCCAGAGAGCACAACGCACCCCGTTTAAACCAATGATTCAAGCAAGAGAGAGAGCGAAACCGCGTGCGATCCTGGTTTACTTTGGAAATTTTCTCCTCCGCCAGGCACTTTCAGACCAGGCTTGACCCGATTCTAAGAGAAATAGTGGGGAGGTATCGTTTTTCGTGCATCCGGATTTCTGCCTAGCCACGGTAGAGAGTAGGTGGAGGTTAAGACAGCTTATAAAACCCTTCCAGGAGAAGAATATCCAGGTCTACTTGATAAATCCGGCACAGCTCAAATTGATTCATGATGGGAAGACTAGTTACTTCACATCAGAAATAAAAGCAAAGGAATATTTGGACTCTAGGGACAAATAAAGTTATGAGTGAGGGGGAAAAAAAGGGGGGGGGGGGAGAGGTGATTCAGGACACCATGTTTCTACTATATCTAAAGTAATATAAGCTCAGTTCCTGTAATGTAAGATGCTCTCTCTTCAAACGTAGTAATAACGACGTTTTAAAAAAAAAAAAAGGGGGGGGGAGATTTGAAGGAAAAAAAATATAGGAAAAAAGTTTAAGGAAAAAGGAAGGAGCATAACGAAGAAAAAAAAAAGGGGGGGCGGAGAAGGGGAAATTCCATGAATGTGTAGAATGAGACCTATGAATTAATAGGATTATTTTGGGGTAATGTAATTCATGACACTATTGGATTAGGATCAGCCATGACACTAAAGCTGCAAAACATCCTATGCACAGACCAAGGTCTGAGCGCCTCATATGGGTGGTGGGGGGTCATGTAAGAGGGGAGGGAGGAGTGGGGTCAGAGGACTGGGTAGGAGGGGGTGGGGGGAGAGGGTCACGGGGAGGAAAGGAATACCTGGTATTTTATAGAAAGAAGATTGAAGGTTCTGCAAATAAAACAGTTGATTATTGAGAGTAGTAATGGATGGTGTAACCTTATAAAGGAGAATGGGAAAGATTAAGATATGCACTATTAATGTAGGTGAGTTAAATGATTGGAGGAAGAGACAACGGTTGGGGGAATTCCTAAGGTCTAACTACTTTGATTTGGTCTGTTTACAGGAGACCCATTTACGGTGGGCAAAAAGAAATGTATTGAATATAAAAGGATATGATTTATTGGCTTGTTCTTCCCAAACTTCTACCGTTGGGGGAGTAGCAATATTGGGTAAGGTGGCTTTGGGCAGCGTGAAACGTAAAATAATAGACTCCCTAGGGAGATGGGTGGTGGTGGAGCTTGGTATTGGAATTACTCTGTGTACAATATATGGATCAAATCAAGACGATCCTGAAATTTTTGACCACCTTGAAGTTGAGTTGACGACATGGTCTAGCCCAACGATTTTATGTGGAGATTTTAATATAGCCGCTGACCTGGTCAATAATAATGTGTATGCGGGACGAAAACCCTAATCACCAGCCATGCGTTGGCAGACGTCTTGGGGTACAATGAACCAAACAAGGCAGGTTTAACATATTTCTCATGCCCGCACAAAAAATATACAAAGTTGGATTATTTTCTGACATCTGCAACAATATTAAAGAATGCAAGGATTGAGCAATTGCCAAAAGCAATATTGGATCATAATCCACTAGTATTACATTTAGAAATCGAATCCGCAAATAAGAACTATTCAAAATGGACATTTAATAGGAAGGTACTGGTCAACATGAATTATGTGGATCATATGAAGAAGTGGGCCCAAGACTTTTTTGATATGAACCGTTATAGCACCTCCAGGAATATAGTCTGGGACACATTCAAAGCTGCCCTTTAGAGGAGAAACAATCCGCATTATTGCTAGGTCATGGAAAGAGGTTCAGATGGAAAATGACAGATTGTTAAGAGAATTAATGAAAGCGGAGGAACAACATACGGAAGCCATTGTTCAGGGAAAAGAGGTGCTAGAGGCACAGCATAGGATTCTGAATATCAAATCTGAACTATTTAAATGGTTAGCTCAAAAAGCTGCAGATGATTATCAAACTCATAGGGGTAAGTTTAATGAGACGGGAGAACAGGCTGGCAAACTGTTAGGACTCCGAATTAGACAGGAAAGCACCAGAAATATAATCACAGAGATTCGGGAGGAGGATCAGGTATATACGGAGCCTAAAGACATACTTAAGATATTCAAGGAATATTATCAAAAGCTATATAAAGAAGAAACCCCCACGGAAGTCTCTAACCTGGAGGCTGTGGGATTAGGCTCCTAGTTAGATAGTCAATCAAAAGAAGTATTAGAGGAAGTTTTCTCGATAGAGAAAATAAACAAAGCTCTTCAAGAATTGTCATCGGGAAAGGCAGCTGGCCCAGACAGTATCCCTTTGGAGGCAGATAGATGTATACACAACGTGATTGCCCCTATTATGCTGGATCTATTTAATGGTATCTTACATACTGGCAAGATTCTGGAAGGAAACCAATATAGTAGTGTTTCATAAAAATGGGAAACCAAAGAATAACCCAGCATCTTATCGTCCAATATCCCTCATTAATGCAGACACTAAAATATACTCAAAAGTGCTGGCAAAGAGGATGGGAAGGATCATAGGTGGTTTGGTCTTCCGTGGCAGCATGGGTTTATCCCAGGGCGTGGAACAACTGATCATATAAGACGGACCATCACACTTTTTGATGTACAGGCGGCAACGGGGAGCCGAATGGCCATGATCCTTCTCGACGCAGAGAAAGCCTTCGACCGAGTAATGTGGCCATACTTGTGGGGGATATTGGAACAAAAGGGGTTTGGGCCAAGAATATTTAAGGCCATCAAGGCAATATACTCGAACCCAAAGGCCAGAATACAATTAGGGGGGCAGCTCTGATAATATTGTTATTTCTAGAGGGACAAGACAGGGCTGTCCCTGTTCACCAATATTGTTCGCCCTATATATTGACCCGTTGATAGAAAGACTAATGATGTGCCAAGACATTAAGCCTATAGTTACCAATGGCTTTGAGACCAAGCTGTTGTCCTATGCAGACGACCTGGCTATATTAACACCGGATCCAATTAGAGCTATGAGCGCAATTACGGAGATTGCCAGTGAATTTGGGCAGAGGTTAGGTTATTTGCTGAATGAAAGCAAGACCCAGATAGTATGCAATTGAAAATATCAGAATGAATGACTCAAGTGCAATATATCTAGGGGTCAGAATTAGCTCAGCAATCGACACAATAATAAAGGGTAATTTCGCTCCTCTGGTGAAGTCAATATCAGCTGACCTAAAAAGGATAGATAGGTTGCATTTGTCTATAATTGGGAGGGGCAACGTATTAAAAATGACTATGCTCCCAAAAATGTTGTACTTGTTCCGATCTATTCCTCTCATGATCGAAGAATTAATCATGAAATCAATTGAGGCAACATTTACGAATTTGATGTGGCAATATGGGAAAATCAGACGCGCCATGAATTATCTGTCTCTCCCACAGGCAAGGGGTGGGCTGGCGGTCCCGAACGTTAGATTTTATCAGTGGGCATGTCTTTTGAGTCAGATGGCAATACTACTCGACCCAGAAAGAAGTCAAATGGACATGATAGCAAGTAGTCACTCCCTTCCAACAATATATGAATTGATGTTAGGCAGAGAGGTCATAGGGCTTCTGCTCCGTAAAACTGATAGGCAATATTAAAAGAAAACACGGTACAAGGTAATGGTAAGCGCCTGGGAGGTATGGAAAGGAATTCAAAAAACCTTGGCGATCCCAAAAATAAATTACTATACCCCTCTTTGGAAAACAAGTGCACTACCACAATTAATATATGATAGGATGGGTAGGATTTGGGATCAACAAGGTATAAGAAAAATTGGTGATATTTTTAAAGGCGATCAAATATTGGGATTTAAGGCCATACAACAGAAATTTGGGCTTTCAGCAAGTCAAGGCTTCAAATATATAAAAATTCAGAAAAACTTAGCAGGCTTTAGACCACGGATAATTCTGGGCAGGAGGATTAAGTTGAGTGAGTACCTAGTAGGGGGTGGTTGTAAAATAAAGTTGATATACAGCTCCCTACTTCTAACTCTACAAGACGATCTGGAAAAATTTGAAACATCATGGGTAACCAAATTAAACGACCCTGAGGTAGATATGTATAAGGCGCAGCATCTAGCCGAAAAGGTCTTTCGCTCTACTAATTTAAAAGCCCAACACTATAAAACCCTCTTCAACCTCTATTTTACTCCAGCTAAATTGTATAAATGGGGCAAAAGAGAAGATGATAAATGTCCAAGATGTGGAGAAGGGCCAGCTGATCTATTACACATGTTTTATCAATGTGAAAAACTCATGAAGATTCAAGAAGAGATTGGGGCCTTTTGTGAGGGGCTGCTAGGATCTAAGATCGACCTATCCCCTACCCTAATGCTAATGGGGCATGATAACAGCTTGGGCCTCGGAAAGGAACTGGAATCATTTGTTTTTATTGGTATGGCAGCTTTTAGGATACTTTTAGCAGCAGGGTAGAAGGACCTCACTGCCCCTACCTTTCAAATGTGGCTTGCACACCTTTTAGGGATACATAATCTGGAATCCCGCCTATATTTAAGGAGAGGTAGGAAGATGAGTGAGCTGGGATCGAGAATTTGGGTTCCCATCAAGAGATGGAGAGATAATGCACAACGACCTCCTACTATGGAAACCGAAGGAGTGGGTTAGGATTTGATATAAGGCTAAAGGGGATGGGTATAAGCTGAATGAAAACAAGAGTATTGGTATTGTTGATATGCTGTTCTTTTATTTTTTTTATCAATGAGTGAACAAGACAATGTAATTTTATCTTTGCTCTCTTTTTATCTCAGCCTTAGCCTTAGCTTACACCAAGTGTTTCTATTGTATAGAGAATTAATTATTGGTTTTATGTATTCACAGGATTTTATACTTTAATCATTTTAGTACAAAATGAATTTCAAAATGTATGTA
Source organism: Triturus cristatus (assembly GCF_964204655.1). NCBI lineage: Eukaryota > Metazoa > Chordata > Amphibia > Caudata > Salamandridae > Triturus > Triturus cristatus. The sequence goes on along the minus strand of NC_140594.1, from coordinate 283,713,501 downwards.
TTATTGGTATGCTGGGTAATCAATAAAAGTTAAAAAAAAAAATGCTATAAAGTTTGTGTTTAATTTTTTTTCATGTTTTACACATACAACACAGTCCCCAGGCAAGAACACATCAACAGAAGGAATGCTGGAAGCTGGCAGCACAGAATGCTTACTTTTGCACGGATTTGACAAAGGCAATAGCTCGCAAAAGGAGCATTCTGATAGCCCTCTAAGCAGGTGGTGCATGAGGAAAATAGAAAATTGCACTTGTGTGAGCTAAACCTCAATGTTTCACTGTACCCCAATATTTCAATCACCTCTAATTTTAGCTCTGGTAGCTTGGCTCCTGCACCGTTGATCGTGCAATAACAGTCACCACCCTCCTTGACACCATATACTGTTAGCTTCTGTACATGAGCACCCCATCCCATCTGTTCCGCTGTTGTGAGAGTAATGTGGGGAACAGAGTCCATAAAAGGCCGGCCCTTCAACAGAATGTTGGTGATCAACTATTGCAGAGAATGATGAGTGAAGCGGCCTATTAACACTAGATCCCCCAGTTGACCCTGTGACTGAGACAACTGTTGTGCTAGACATTGCTGCTGAAGATGCATGTGTAACCTTGCATGAGGGACTATGGGAATGCAGGAAGCCATCATTCCCAGCAAACACATAACCGTCCTCACTATGAGTGGCTGGCTTGTCTGGAACTGAGTCAAGGTTGTCTTAAAGTTCTGAATTCGAGCAGGATTGAGGAAGGCCAATCCGAACTGTGTGTTCATGATTGCTCCTAAGTAAGGTTGAACTTGTAGAGGCTGGAGGTGAGACTTACGTATATTAATAGCGAACCCTAGGCTGTGAAGTAGAGCTATAATTATCGGAGTGTGTTGTTGGCACTGCTGATATGTTTTGACTTTGATAAGCCAATCATCCAAGTAGGGAAATACGTGAACATTTTGTCTTTGTAGATATGCAGTGACTACCGCTAAACATTTTGTGAACACTCGAGGTGCAGTTGTCACGCCGAATGGAAGAACTTTGAACTGATAGTGTTGTCCTGCTACCACAAATCTCAACTATTTGCGGTGAGCAGGGTGTATTGGTATGTGATAGTAGGCATCCTTTAGGTCTATTGTTCCGATAAAGTCACCCTGTTGAAGAAGGGGAATTACATCCTGTAAGATGACCATATGGAAGTGTTCTGATAGGATGTAGTTGTTTAAAGGCCTCAGATCCAAGATGAGCCTTAGAGGCCCGTCCTTTTTGGGTATTAGCAAGTATAGAGAGTATACTCCTGATCCTTGATGTTGAAGGGCAACAGGTTCTATAGCCCCTTTGAGAAGAAGAGCTTGGACTTCCTGTTTGAGAAGCGTCTGATCTTGAGATAATCTGTGAGCGCGAGGTGGAATATGGGGTGGTGTCATAATGAGCCCCAGACAAAAGCCAAGTTGGATAATGGCCAGTGCCCATTTGTCTGAGGTGGTGGTAGCCAAGACTGGGTGAACAACTGTTGTCTGCCCCTGACAGATGCTGTTTGGTCAGGGGGAGGGGATAGGGCAGTCACTGTTTTGCAGTGGGTGTTGCTCCACGAGTGGAGGCACCCCTGCCTCTACCCTAGTTGCTATTTCCCCCGAAAGAGCCTCTATAGAAACATTTGGTGTAAGAGGTTCGGAGCTGTTTCTGTTGGGAAGTGGATACCTCTGTGGAGGTGGACTTATATGTACCCCTGTAGCTTGGGCGATGAAAGGAACCCCTGGGAGTGAAAGCTTGTAATGCTCCCATTGCTTTGGCCGTGCCAGAGTCTGACTTCATTTTCTGTTAGGTAGAATCTACCTATGGACCAAAGAGGAGTTCTTTATCGAAGCACATGTTTATAACTGCCTGTTGTACGTCCCGTTTGAACCCAGAGCACCTCAACCAGGCAGACTGCCTAAGAAGGACACAGGTATTAATGCATCTAGCTGCTGTATATGCAGCGCCAAGGGCGTAGCGAACTGAAGTGTTAGAAATGATTTGCCCCTCTGTAACAATTTGTTGGCGTCTTTTCTTATAGTCATCAGGGAGGTGCTGGAGGAGCTCCTCTATCTCGATGGAGTCGGGTGGTACCTGACTGAATAAATAAAGGATCTGGTGGTGCTGCCTTGTATTTTTTATCTACCCTAGGGGTGATAATTCGGGCCCCAACAGGGTCCTTAAAAATGTAATTGGCATGCATCATCATGCCAGGTAACATTGACAGATATTGGGTATCTCTGAAAGTTGAATTTAAAGTATCAAAAAATCCTGCTCTAGGGGTTCCTTATGGAGCTGTACGTTGTGGAAAGCTGCTGCTCTCGCAATGACTTACTGATAGAAGGTTGCATCCTCAGAATAAGAAGGACGAGCTGGGTAGAGGTCAAGATCACTTGGTGTAGTGGGATCCATGTCATACATATTCCATGGGTCAGGATCCCCTAATGACCCATCTAATCCACCAGTGTCCGATTATGGAGACCCCTGGGGTGAAATGTCCAGTGTATCTTGTTGTGGTGACAATGGCTGAGGAGAATGTGGGAAAGGTGGAGGTGGTGGTGGTGGGAGAGGAGGAGTAGGAGGTGGCTGATAGGCATGACTTATGGCATTATCCATTGTTTTCTTCCTGGGAGGAAGAGGAATATTTAGTGCCTCCTCAAACAACAGTTTCCTCTTTGGAGGTGGAGAAACAAGGACCCAGCCAGTTCACACTTGTATGGGTTCGACAGGAGACGTGGAAGCAGATGATGTTTTTTGAGTCTTTCGGCTCCGAAGGTTTCGGTATTGAGGTTTTAGCCTTGGAAAAGTGATGCTAAGTCGGCGCCGAAGTACATGGGGTGGCTGCAGAATCAATACTGAAGATCAGCCCGGTACCGAAGCATATTTTTAGTCCAAAGAGGTCAATGCCAAATGCTTGGCTTTGGTAGGAATCTTTGGTGCCGGGCCCAAGGCGAGGCACCCAAAACAGTTTTTCAAATCTACCCATGGCCAGAAGGCAGTGGTGGTCCGGCGACCTCTATTGGTGGGAGTGCTGAAAATGTTTTGGTCGGCTTAAATGGGGGAGCTGGGGTCACAGTCCTCATGCGCTTGCTGGACAGGAGTTCTTGCATCTTCATGTACAACTCCACGTCAAAGACAGAACTTTCATGGATCGAGAAAGCCTCCTCTCCCTCTGCGGTCACCTACTCTCGGCCGTGTTCTTTGCAGAAAAGGTCAGAAGTGTCGTATGTGGCCTTCAAAGACATTTCCAGAAGACGAGCCCTTAGATCCTGAAGGGGTTTCTTAGACCAAAATGACTTACATGCGTTGCAGTTGGCTACGTTATGGTCAGGCGAAAGGCACAGGTTTCACACGAAGTGTTAGTCGTGCGGGAATTGCACGTGGCCACGTGGGCATTATCTGAAAGGCATGCGTTCCATCACCAGCAACACATTTTTGGGTGGGCTGGCACGATGTGGAAGGTAGGCCCAAAAGGTCGATCGGATGAATTAATTCGAACTGACGAGTTGTCAAAAGAGAGCGGATGATGAAAGCGGGAACGATAAACAATACTGTCTAAGACAGCAAGAACCGAAAGATCGTACTGAAAGGAGTCGAATCATGGATCAAAGGCACACACATCCAAACCCGATGGCAGAGAGAAAACAATCCATCAATGGAGTCAATGTCCATATACATTATCACAGAGAAGAGGATACACTCGACCTGGTGCCTCGAAAGACTTCTTCGAAGAAAAACAACTTGCACAACTCCAGACCCAACACTAAATGGCAGGAGTATGCAGAGCATGTGTATCCACAGCCACACATGCCATTAAACATTATAATTTTATACTTTAGGATGCACTGTCTTTTGACTTAAGGGACTCTTTTATGCAATTTTAAAATAGTAGCAATTTATTCAAGCTTGAATTTGCACATCATTACAACAAGTCAAGTGTTATTAACACAGAACTTGGATCCATGCAATATGAATGACGACTAAAGCACTTGCACTTAAATACACAGGTACCCTGACAAATATATTTGATATACTGTATAGTGATGAATTGGTTGTAAGTGAAATAGAAACACCCATCTCATTTAGGTGCCAAGTATTTAGTTAATTACAGGAATAAAATGAGGTCCTGGTAGACAACAGAGCAAACACATGCACTGCAAGATTAAAGTACTTTTTGGCAAGGTTGCCGGTTCTGTCAGTTTGGATGGGGGCTAGTTTCAGGGAACCTATCCTGGGGAGTGGGAGTTGGGGGTGTTTGGGTGCAGGGGTTGGGGGGGGGGGGGGGGGGGGGGGGGGGGGGGAGGGTGGGACCAAGCAAGTCGCCATGGACGGTAGGGGGAGTAGCACTCTTCGCAGCGTCATGGCTACCTCCGTAGGTATTAAATGTCTATCTTGGAACATCAGGGGGATGCACACTAACTCGCCGTCACAAAATTCATGCTTACCTTAGACGTCGAGGGGTGCAGATAGCACTGTTGCAGGAAATGCACTTGAACAAGCAGGAGTGTCTGGCTTTACAATGGAGGTTGCGGTGGAAGGTGTTCTGTACCGCATACTCGGCTTATGCGCGAGGCGTGCTGATCTGGGTTAGGGCGGGGGTACCGTTTCAGTGTCCTGAAGGTCAATATGTTGTGGTGGCGGAGCGATTAGACCGCAGGGACATTGTGTTGGGGAGCATATATGCCCCCAATACAGATCAGACTTCCTTTTTTGAACACCCCTCTGGGAAACTGGCTCCCTTGTTGACTGGTGCGGTGCTCCTGGGTGGCGACTTCAATTGCATCACTGATGTCTCCCTGGATCGCTCCCATCCCCCTCTTGCGGATTCCCCGATCCATAAGCTGGCTGCGGTGGGATTGGCAACAACAATGGGGGTTGAGTGATACTTGGAGGGCGCACCAACCATCTGACAGGGACTACTCTTATTTCTCATCGTTGCATGACCTGCATGTTCGGTTGGACTCAATCCTTAGCTCCCTAGATGTCCACGGGGGGATGGTACATAGTGAATACTTAGCCAGGACACTGTCTGATCACAACCCACTCTTGACAATCCTACACTGGCTTCGAGACCGCGCTGCCATCCCCACTTGGCGGCTTCGACCTGACACATTAGAAGACACAGTGTTCCGTGCTAATATTGGAGCGGTCATTGACGACTATTTTAGGGCTAACGCTAACATGGCATCTCCGTTGGTGGTTGTATGGGATGCTTTTAAGTCAATAGTTGCATAGGAGAGGTAGTAGGAGTGCGCAAAGGGTTGCTGCAAGACGTACTTAAAGCAGAACAGAGGGTGCGTGATTTGGAGAAGGAGCGCCCAGAGCGTCCGGAAAAACAGGCAGGGTTACTTGAAGTTCGAAAAGAGCTAGCAGTACAAATAGAGAGATTACGCTGCTTTGATTTTAAGGCATAGACAGATAAGGTACACGCAGAGCGTGATAAGGCTGGGGCGTTGCTAGCCTGGCTGGCCAATCCGGCGCGTAAAGGGACAATGATAACGGAACTGAGAGGCCAGGGAGATGAGGTGTTGTACACTCAAAAGAGTATCAACGACTGCTTCCTACGGTATTATACAGAGTTATACCGGAGCAGACTGGGTCCTGGGCTCCCGGGGGATGAGGAGTTTCTGCCACGGGCTGGGCTGCCACGGCTTGAGGCTGAGGATGCCGAAGCTCTTGGTCGGGGCATTGAGGCGGGCTAAGTCCGCAGCGCCATAAAGCACATGGCCAGACACAAAACACCGGGCACTGATGGGCTTCCCGTCGAATTTTACGCAGCCTACACGGATGTTCTGGTTCCCTGTTTGGTGGTGCTCTATAACAGGGTGCGTCAGGAGGGTGCCCTCCCGGCCTCCACGCGCGAAGCCCTCATAGTTCCCATTCTCAAGCCGGGCAAACCTGCTTGGGATCGCTCCTAGTATAGGCCCCTAGCGATGCTTAATCTTGATTACAATATCTTAAGTCGGATTCTGGCCAGTTGTTTGATGCCCCATATGACGAAACTGATTCATACGGATCAAGCGGATTTATTCCTTCTCGAAATACCGCAATGATTGTGCGCAGACTTATGCGCATTTTGGGGTCCGACTCCTATGATAAGGAAGAGGCCTGCATTTTTCCGGTCGATATTGAAAAGGCCTTTGATAGCCTGGAGTGGCCATATCTTTTTAACGTCTTGCGGGAATTCGGATTGGGTGAACGCTTTATACAGTGGACGGCGCTGCTATACAGTGCTTCTACTGCCAGGGTGAAGACGGGGGAATTGATTTCTGCTGCCTGTACAGACGCTCGGGGGACGAGGCAGGGGTGCCAATTGTCTCCTTTATTGTTTGCCCTGGCGATGGAGCCCATGGCTGCTCATGCTCGGTCTGGGAAGTATTTCCCTGGGCTCTTGGTGGAGGAACAAATGCAGCATTTAACACTGTATGCGGACAATCTCCTCATATTCCTGCCGGATGCTGGGGATGCCCGCTGGGGAGCGAGGACCTTGTTGGAGACCTTGGGGAGGGTGGCGGGACTCCGGGTGAATTTGGCTAAGTCGTGTTTGTTTCCTACTAAACCAGACAGGATAGTCCATCCGAGGGCAAGGGATGTTCAGTGGGAGTGTCGGTGTTTGCCATACTTGGGGACCCAGATTTATCATGCTCCTGGCCATCTTTTGGAGGGCAATGTGGGGCGAGCGGTGCGTGGGGCGAAAACCTGTTTTGATTTTTGGGGGACTCTTCCACTGTCTGTTGCAGGCAGGGTGGCCTTGGTGAAAATGGTCATCCTGCCCAGGTTCCTCTATTATTTCGGGACGCTCCCCGTTTGGATCCCGGGTAAACTCTTTGCCCAGCTTAATACTCTGATTACGGGGTTTATATGGGGGCTGGGAGACAGAGGGTTGCTTTGACAACCCTGCAGCGGCCCAGGGCAGAGGGGGGCCTTGCGTTGCCGGACCTAGAAGCCTATTATCATGCCGCGCAGCTTCAATGGTTTACGAAATGGGCGGCGGGCCATATTCGGCGCCCGGAGGACCAGGGTGGGTTGGATCTGAGTTGGCACCATTTGTCCTGTGTGATGCTGCGGACCCCGCTGAGAGGTGCATTACTGTCGCCGGATTTGCGCACGGTGCGCCAGTGTTGGGCACGACTGGCCAGGAGGGCGCACACTAAGACTCCGTATGCGCCCGAGATCCCGCTGAAGATGTGCGTGGCATTGCCCCACGGGGGAGATTGGAGCCAATTGCTGGTCTGGGAAGAGGCGGGAGTTATGGTAATAGGTGACCTTTATGAGGATGGTAACCTTCTCCCTTTTAATGACCTCAGGGAGTGACATGATCTCCCGCGGGGGAACTTTCTCTTGCATGCGGCCCTGACAGTGGCTATCAGAAAGCACTGGTGAAAGGGACTGTTGGAACCAGAAACGTCTCTCGCTTGTCAATATGTAGTGATGGCGGCGGGCACCTTTAAAGCGGTGACCTGCCTATACTGACGGATCACCCGGGATCTGCGTCAAGCCCTGACAGCGTTGCGCCTCAAGTGGGAGGCGGATCTGGGGAAGCCCATTGCAGAAAAACCTTGGGAGGCGATTGTAGCACGGCCGTGGAAATGCTCTCGGAATGCCCGTTTCCAGCTCATTCAATTATATGTCTTTCATAGGGCCTACCTCACGCCTGGTAAAATGATTGAATACTTTGGGGTGTCGGCCACTTGTCCTCGTTGTGAACAGGATGGGGCGAGTTTTCTCCACATGTTCTGGGACTGTCCGAAGGTTGGAGACTTCTGGAGAGAGGTGACGACTGCTCTGAGGACTGTGACGGAGAGGGAGATAGCCGTGACACCGGGGGTCTGCTTGTTACATTGGTTTCCACACACCGCCAGGACCAAGGTTACCAGCAAGTTTATTGACCTAGGGTTGGTTTTGGCTAAGAGAGAACTTACTTCCCACTGGAAAGCGAGGCAGGAGCCTAGTTTGGTGCGCTGGAATAAGGAGCTGGTGAAATGGGCAGAAAGTGTAGGGAACTATAGGTTATGTATGGCTCAACGTAATGGGAGTGAGAAATCACTGGAAATGGCCCGGGCGTGGGTGGCACTCCAAGAACTGGTCAAGCATCCGGCCATAGAAGATGAGGATACACTGGATGAGGGGGATGTGGGGCGGGCCCCTTGAGCAAACTTTCCCACCTGTGGGGGCGTAAGGTGAGAGGAGATCACTGCGATCACGATAAGAGGCTTCCCCCTGTGTCCCTGCTTCCCTAACTACCTTGGCTTGTGCGGCAGGGAGACGGATAGGTGGTATGGGAGTCTTGTTCGAATTCCTGAATATCTTAGTAATTGGCGACATGCTTGGGTGGGTGGGTGGGTGGGTGGGGTGTCCTTGTTGGGGGGGTGGTTCGGACGTGGGAGGGAGGGGGTTGGGGGTTCTTTTCGTTGCTTCACACCGTTGGACTGGATAATGCATGCGGGTGGACTGAGCTGTATCACGGATTCCTCGCAGGGGGGTGGATGAGACTTTGTGTTCAGTCTGTTATGGTACCTAAAGTACTGCATGCCGATTTCCTCCCTTGAGCATTCCGAGGACCGCAGGATTGAATGAATGTTTTCTGAAAATCAATAAAAATCTGTTAAAAAAAAAAATGAGATCACCGGCTTAAGGTGGATGAAAATGGGTCTGGTGCATAATGTAGGAATCAGGCTGCCAAGTGACAGAGGCATAATGCGGTTGGATGTAACATTTAATGAAAACAAATATTTTTAGATGTTTGAGGTAAACCGGTTTTGCAATGATTAATCTCACAGTAAAGCTGTTTCTCACACGATTTTCGTTTTTAATGACAAAGCCAAAAACATTTTACAGAAACAACTGCAGAAGACCTGTGTGTTTTAGAAAATGCCATAACAAAAGTGAAAGAAAATAACATTTTGAAAGGCTTCTTGTGCACTGCAGGTGGGTAGATTTGGTGGTGGGGTGATAAGAAATGGGGAGGGACACCGTCTATAATCGAACCAAACACTGACAAAGTCAGTCTTTTTTTCTTTTGTATGATGAAATGATTACGCAAATAAACCAGCATTGAAAATGCACAAAAAAAAAATTAAAATAAAATATTAAAGTACTTTTCCGGTCACAACTCTAAGTGGTATGCAAACACAAATATGTTCTTAAACGTGAAAATAACACTTGATTGACTGCGGTATAAACATCTAGAAAATGACACAAATAGGACTAAGGCTGGAGGTCAGCATGACTGAAATAAAGTATCTTTTTTTCAGGTCTTAATTCTTCCCTAATTTGACTTCTTTGGTAATGTGCCTTCCTGGCAGGGCAATTGATGATTGAGAAATTGAAAAATCAAGCACACATTGATTGATAGCCATATTCTGTCAACCTACTGGAGGTATTTATAGTATTAGTAGTGCCGGTTCAAAACTGCAGTAATCTCTATGGTTAACTGTTGGTAATTAGCAACGTATTGATAATTGTGAATGTACTTTACATGAGATATAACATGAGTGACTCATAATACAACCTTTTTTTAAGCTTTTGATGTCACAACTGAAATGCACAATCCGTTTCAACAGAAAATATAAACAATGTGATTGAAGAAAATGGTTGACAAAATGTGACACTGCTGCAGTATGCAGGTGTTCTAGCTGTTGTTTTTAAACACTCACTTTAAAAAGACTAGCTGGCCAACGGAATCTACGGTCCTGTTGAAGGCAGTACCCAAAATGTGTTGGCAGTGTTTTGCACGAATGGAAAAACAAAGTTTCACCTGTGACCAACTGCTGCTGTGTCACCCATTCCTCCTTCTTTCTTTGACCGGGGAATGGAGGTTTGGATCAGAAGAATATACAACCTTTTTGTCTTCCGTCTTCCTCAGTTAGTACAAGACTGTTTGCTCAGTGGCTGTACAGTTGACACTGCTGAGTTTTCAAAAAGCATTAGGAGTGAAAATGCCATTTGGAATGTGGAATTAATACAGTCCTGAGATCTCTTGTGATAATCAGTAATCAAGTGGAATTCTTAGTGATGTTGACTCAATCTGGATGCAATGATTTTAAATGGTACATCCAGACGTTTTACTTGAACTCCAGTAGTCCTTCCTTTACATGTTCCCCTGGGAAATTTTTCAAATTGGATAGCAAATGTTCCACAGACTTAAAACGATCGACTACAGGCTGGTCAAGTTTCTTATTAATTACTGCTGATTTGTAATTCCTGAATTGCGTTCAAGGTTGTTCACTATTTGGCCTACATATTGTTTTTACAGCTTTGACAACGAATCACATAAATAATGGATGTTGATCAACATGTATGATGCTGACATATACCATAGGTTCTTCTTGTAACATAACCTGTTACTAATGATGTTTGTAAAAGATATTCACATGTGATGCAACTTTTAGATTCATTCTCTCTCTCTCTCTCTCTCTCTCTCTCTCTCTCTCTCTCTCTCAATGGAGCAATTCCGTCTCTACAGAAGGTATCCACCTATTACAACATTTTCTCAAGTCTCATAAGGATAATGTAACTTACCCAGTAAGCATCTGTTCTTGGTATCTACAGCTGTAGATTCACATGCTTTGCATACTCCTGCCATCTAGTGTTGAGTCTGGATGTTTGCAAGTTGTTTTTCTTCGAAGAAGTCTTTCCAGTCACGAGGTGGGTGACTCCTCCTTTTGGTGATAGTGCACATGGACATCGACTCCATTGTTAAATTGTTTTCCCGCAGAGGGTGAGAATGGAGTTATTAGTAAAGAATAGAGATGTCCATGCGTATGTTTGTATAATGAAAGAGAGAACTGCAGCCGCTAGAGGTACCCGGGGAGGTGTTATGTTATGTTATTTTTGATTTCTATAGCGCACGGCTACTCCATTGGAGTGTCCCGGCGCTTTTTATTGGCAGCTAGTAAGCATAAAAACATAACACAGTGGGATAAAAGAAAAACAACAGTGGGATAAAAGAAAAACAACAAAACTAAGGAGGGAACATGCTAAGGGGCAAAGAGCCAAGTTTTAAGGCCCTTCCTAAAGGTCAGCAAATTAGAAGTGCTACGTAGAGCCAATGGCAAAGCATTCCAAAGCTGCGATGCCTTCAGCTTGAAGGAGCGGCCCCCTACGCGGGCCCTCTTTACTCGAGGGACCACCGCAAGGAAGAGAAATTCGGATCGCAGAGATCGGGCTGGGCGATAAAAGGTAAGCCTCCGTTGCAGATATTTCGCGCCCGAGGCATAAAGAGCCTTATGAGCCAGCGTCAAAGCCTTGAAGACTATCCGCTTCCGGATAGGCAGCCAATGAAGCGACTGCAAAAGGCCAGACACTCTGGCTCGCCTATGAAGGCCGAAGATAGCCCGAGCGGCCGAATTCTGCACCACCTGAAGGCGCTGTAGTAGATACTCCGGTAGGCCCAGATATAGGACGTTAGAATAGTCCAATCTGGAGCCAATTAAGGCCTGCACAGTGATCCTCCTGTGCTCTTCTGAAAGCAAAGGAAGAAACTTCCGGAGCATCTTCAGGAGGCCGAAACATGTTCCCATAAGACCGAGGATCTGAGATCTCAACGTCAGAACATTGTCGATCTTAATTCCCAGATTTTTTGCCTGCTGGGAGGAATGTGCAGGAGGAAACATATTAAATCGGCCACCATTCCTGCCAATCAGGATCAGAGGTACAACCGAAGAAGAGTACCTCAGACTTATCTGAGTTGCATTTGAGGCTGTTCAGCTGGAACCATTTGAAAACAGCCCCAAGGCACTCACAAATACTCTCTCCATCAAACTCCTCTCCTTTCCCACACGTAAAGAGGAGCTGGGTATCATCGGCATAGGATACGATCTGGGCCCCCAAGGACTCCGCCAGTGCGGCCAATGGAGTCATAAAGATGTTAAAAAGAGTCGGACTCAGCACCGAGCCCTGCGGGACTCCGACTCCCAAAGGCGGCATAACGGCAGAGCTTGAGGAGGCCCAGACCGTTTGTCGACGGCCCGCTAAGAATGATCTAAACCAGCTGAGCACCGTCCCCCTCAGACCGATCTCATGAAGTCTGACGAGGAGACCCTCGTGGGGGACGGTGTCAAAGGCCGCCGACAAATCAAGCATGACAAGCATAGCTTTACCTCCTGAATCCAGTACCTCCTTAATGGCTTCAGACACCTCCAAAAGCGCCGTCTCGGTGCTTAAATTGGGGCGGAAGCCAGATTGAGTGGGATGAAGCAGATCGTTGGTTTCCAAAAAGCCAGAGAGCACGGTATGCACGTGCTTCTCCACAATTTTAGCCAGCGCAGGAAGGAGAGAAATTGGCCTATAATTGGCCAACGCCTCAGGGTCTAGGCCAGGCTTCTTGAGGAGGGGGATCACCATCGCCTGCTTCCAAGCCTGCGGGACCACCCCCTCACACAGAGAGAGATTCAAGAGTGGATTTGCCAAAGGATTTACCACCGCCGCCATTTTCGCCTAAAATTTGGCAGGGCATGGGTCAAGAGGCGACCCAGATTTAAGATTGACCATCAATGCCAATGACGACGCAGCTGAAATAGGCGGAAAATCGGCCAAGATGGACTCCACGGGAGCCGATGGAACTGGCCCGTCCATGAAGCTGGGGCACGCTTCCACCATCCTTGAGGGAAAGGAGTCCTGAATCAACTTTATCTTAGCCGTGAAGAAGTTGGCAAGAGCCGAAACCCACGACTCGGTGGGCGCGGTGGGTGTGTGCATGTGAATCTACAGCTGTACATGCCAAGACAGATGCTTACTGTAACATTATCTGTTTGAGGCATGTGAGCTGTAGATCACATGCTTTGCATAGATTATACAGCAGTATTCTCCCAACGCGGTGGCTAACCTGTAGCTGTTGGAGTTGTTTGAAAAAGTGTTCCAAGTACTGCTTGGCCCACATTAGCTTGTTGTATTGATAACATATCTACACAATAGTGCTTGGTGAATGTGTGCAGCGTAGACCATGTTGCAGCTTTACAAATGTCAACTATAGGGATGTTTACCAAGCCATAGTAGCCTCTATTTTGCGAGTGGAATGCGCTCTAGGGGGTACAGCTAAAGTTAATTTTGCTTTTGCATAACAAGTTTGAATACATTTAACAATCCATCTTGCAATACCTGACTTGGAGATAAGATTGCCCTTGTGTGGTGGTGCAAAGGCAACAAAAAGTTGTTTGGTTTTGCAAAATTATTTTGTTCTGTCAATATAATATAAAAGGGTTCTTCTGACATTACGGTATGTAGAGCTCATTCTGCCACAGAATCAGGTTTAGGAAAGAATACTGGTAATTCAACCGACTGATTGATGTGAAAGGCAGATACTATCTTAGGTAGAAATTTAGGATTAGTATGAAGAACCACTTTGTCTCTGTGTAACTGGAAAAAAGGTTCTTCTATGGTTAGTGCCTGAGTGCCTCAGTGAAGTGATTGAAATGAGGAAAGCAGTTTTCCAAGAGAGAAACTGTGGCTCACATTTATGCATGGGTTCGAAAGGTGGGCCCATTAACCTTGTGAGGACTATGTTAAGATTCCACACTGGGACAGGTGGAAGTCACGGTGGTATGACTCTTAAGTCCTTCCATGAAAGCTTTAATTACGGGCACTCTGAAAAGCGATAAATGTTGCCTATTCTGTAGATACGCAGCTTTTGTAGCGAGATGTAGTGGGAGAGAAGTGTAAGCCAATGTTGACTGTTGTAAATGTTACAGGTAACAAATTATGTTTTGTACTGACTCATCGAGAGGATTGACCTTATTGTTATTGCAAAAGATAACAAAACGTTTCCATTTAGCTGTGTAGCAGGCTCTTGAAGTAGACCTTCTGGCCTCCCTAATGATGTTCATACAGTCTGGTGGAAGATTTAGGTAACCAAACTCTATGACTTCAGGAGCTAGGTCGTGACGTTCAGTTGTTTGGGATCTGGGTCTCTGATTTCTCCATGGCTCTGTGTGAGGAGACTGTATGTTAGGTGCAGCTTTTGATGTGGAACCAGACAGCTTCAACAGGGTTGTTAACCATGGTTGACGAGCCCATGTGGGAGCTACTAAGATTAGTGTGAGGGATGTTTGTCTGAGCTTCCGAACTACAAATGGAATGATTGGGAGAGGCGGAAAAGCATAGTCAAATATCTCTGACCAGTTCATCCATAGTGAATTGCCTTTGGAGAGCGGGTGTGGGTACATGGAGGGGAAGTTTGGGCATTTTGCGTTTTGGTGTGTGGCAAACAGATCTATCTGAAGTACTCCTCAACTTTGAAAGTATGGAAGGAGAACCTGAGGGTGAAGTTCCCATTGATGAATTTGCTGCCTCTGCCTGCTGAGGAGATAGATCAGCAATCTGATTGTTCACTCTTGGGTGGTGTTCCGCTAGGAGATAGATTTTGTGGTGAAAGGCCCGCCTCCAAATGTCTTGGGCGAAGTGTGACAATTGGAGAGTGTGTGTCCCCCTGTTTTTGTATGTAATACATAGCTGTCATGTTGTCTGTACGAACTAGGACAGCTTTGCCAACCAGGTGAGTTTGAAATGCTTTGAGCACTAGAAAGACTGCTAGCAGCTCTAGATGGTTGATGTGGAGCAATTTTTGCTGTTGGCTCCACAGGCCTTGCACTGTGTGGTGCTGAAGATGGGCCCCACAGCCAGTGAGGGATGTATCCGCTGTTAGCATTGTCCGTGGAACTGGGTCTATGAAGGGCTGTCCTTTTGATAAATTTTGTGTGTTCCACAACTGCTGAGAGCGATGAGTAAGGCCGCTTACCAACACTAGATCGGCTAAAAGACCCTGTGATTGGTTCCACTGACTCGCTAAGCATTCTTGTAGGGGACGTATGTGAAGCCTGGCATGGGGAACGATGGCAATGCAAGATGCTATAATTCCCACTAGTTGCATATGCACTCGAGTCGGAAGCAAGTGATTGGATTGAAACTGGAGAACTAGAGCCTGAATGTTGTGAATTCTGGCTGCGTTGGGAAAGGCCAAAGCCTTTGGAGTACGTAAAGTGGCTCCTAGGTAATTTTGAGTATTGGAAGGTTGGAGATGTGATTTTATCACATTGACTGTGAACCCCAGTTGATGTAGTAACTGTAGTGTTCTGTAAGTGTGTTGGAGACATTTTGGATACGTACTGGCTTTGATGAGCCAGTCGTCCAAGTAGGGGAAGAAATTAATGTGTTGTCTTCTCAGGTGAGCGGCGACTACTGCCAGACATTTTGTGAAGACTCTGGGAGCAGTGGTGACTCTGAAGGGTAGTACCCTGAACTGGTAATGTTGGCCCGCTAACACAAATCGGAGAAATTTGCCATGAGCAGGATGTATTGGAATATGAAAATAGGCGTCTTTAAGTCTAGAGTAGACAGAAAGTCGCCCTGTTGTAGAACTGGTAGTACTTGTTGAAGTGTTACCATGTGAAAATGGTTTGACTGTTTATAAAGATGTAGTTCTCTGAGGTCCAAGATTGGTCTGAGTGAACCGTCCTTTTTGGGTAACAGAAAGTAAAAAGAGTATACGCCTGACCTGTGGTCCTGTAGTGGTACGGGCTCTGTAGCCTCTTTTAGAACAAGAGACTGAACCTCTTGTTTGAGGAGGTGTAGGTGATCCGGGGAGAGTTTGTGTGAGCTTGGAGGAATGTTTGGTGGATTGTTGGTGAACTCCAAGCAGTAACTAGATAATCTCCAGTACCCATTTGTCTGTAGTTATGGACTGCCAGATGATTAGGAAATGTGAAAGACGTCCCCCGACAGGTATTAGATGGTCGGGGAGTAGTGTAGGGAAGTCACTGTTTGGTGTTGTGTTGGAGGGGGAGGCACATCTATTTGAGCCTCTACCTTTGCCATTGTTGCCTCTGTAACCCCCTCTGAAGTAATCATTAGAGGCAGAGGGTTGATTGTTGCTTTTATACATGGTGGTAGTAGTGTCTGAGGAGGTACTTTCAGACCCTTTGCGGTAGAATAAGCAACAAAAAGAATCACATCCTGGTGTTAATTGAAGGGCTTCCTTGGATTCGGCCACTTCGGTGTCCATTTTAATTTTTTCCAATGATGAATCTACCACAGGGCCAAATAGGTGTTCTTATCGAATGGTGTGTTCAGGATAGAAGTCTGAACCTCTGGTTTGAATCCTGAAATACGTAGCCAGGCATGCCTTCTTAAAAGGACGCTGGTGTTCACAGCTCGAGCAGCAGGGTCTTCAGTATCTAGCTCGCACCTGATTAAATTATTTGAAATGAGCTGTCCCTCCCACACTACGTCTTGCGCTTTGGACTTGTGCACATCAGCTAGAAATTGGAGCAACTGCTCTATCTCATCCCAATGCGCCCTGTCGTATCTAGCTAGCAGCGTTTGTGTATTGGAGATGCACCAGAAGTTTGCAGCCTGAGAGGCTACCCTTTTCCCTGAAGCATCAATGAGCTGAGATTCTTTATCGGGGGGTGGAACATCTCCTGTTGTTGGCGAATTGGCCCTCTTGCATGTGTTGGACACCACTAAGGAATCCACTGGTAATTGGCCCTTTATGTATGCTGGATCAGATGGTGCTGGCTTATATTTCTTACCTACCCTAGGTTTAAGGATATGGGCCCAGACGGGGTCATTAAAAATATCGCCCACGTGCCTGAGCATGGAAAGTGTGTGTGAGGACATTTGTGTGCTACTAAGGGTCCCGAAAAGGAAATCCTCTTCTAGGGATTCCTTATGTAGCTGAACCCTAAGGTAGTTAGCAGCTCCACCCAGCAGTTCTATATAACCTACACTGTCATCAGGATAATTCCCTGTGGGGGAATTGGGGTTATAATCTGTCCAGGGGTCTGGGTGTATAGATTCATTGTCCCCAGCCCCATCAGCCTGATCTTCAGGTGTATGTGGTGGTGAGTGTTCAGGTGAAATCATTAAAGGTTGAAACTGAGGAGATTGAGGGGGAGGAGTCGAAGGATTAGTACCGACATTTTTCCTTTTGAACGGAAGGTGGTAGGCCTCTTCGGTCTCAGGTTTCTGTTTTATTGTCAGTTTTGTGGCGATATGTCCAGTAGTTGGGTGGATATACAGCTCTCTTTGTTTGGGATAAGGTTTGGAAGGCGGAGCATTGAAATGTTGTTCCTTAGATGGAATCGGCACATCCGTTTGTTTCGGTGCCGAAATTTTCGGTTCCGGTGTTTTGGATGCTGATGTTTTGGATGCAGAGGCTTTCGGATCCGAAGGCATTTTCGGTGTTGAAGGGGATGGGGCGGGGCCTGTATTGACTTCGATCCCGAAGGTTTAGTCTCGGAGCCCGTTTTCGAACAGCTTTGCTCTGAGCCAAAAGACTTTTGAATGTGTTTCTGTGCCGAGCCAGAGGGCGGGGCATCCGAAACATGGCCTTGGTGCTGACTGTGGCCTGGAGGTGGGGGTTGGACCGGAGCCTTCTTCTTGGGCTGAGGTGGACTTTACGGCAGGGAGGATCTGTACTCACAGTACGCTGCCCTTGCAGGATGTCTTCTCCACTGGAGCCGTAGTCAGAGATGGAGATCAGGTCTTATTCCTCTTTGGCTCCCATGGCGTCTCCAGCCTCTTGATCTGAATCTTCTCCGAAGAGGTCTAGAATGGAACTTGTGTGCTGGCTCTTCATGTCGGAACTCGTCTTTATCGTTCCGAAAGCCTTACACGTGTCGCAGTCCTGTTCTGTGTGCTCCGGAGACAAGCACAGGTTGCACACTTGGTGTGAGTCATGCGTGGATATTTCGCGTGGCACTGATAGCAGAATTTAAATGGAGTCTGTTCCATCGGCTGCCAAGGGGACTGACTCGGGTAGGCCTGACAACCTTCCAGGAGCTACCCGATCAAAAGAGTTTTTTTAAAGTAAATACGATATGCTGAGAATGGGATTACGCTATCTAGAACAATACCGTCGAGGTTGAGTGTCTTGCGCACAGAGGAAACCGAAGAAACGGTGTCGAACCGGAGCGCAGCAATTCACATCCGAACCAGAGGACGGCAAAAAATAATCAAACAATGGAGGCGATGCTCAAGCGTACTATCACTGAAAGGAGGAGTCACCTACCTTGTGACTGGAAAGACCTCTTCGAAGAAAAACAACTTAAAAAACATCCGGACCCTACACTAGATGGCGTTTCTTTTTCAGTGTCTAATGCAAATGTCAAATACTTATCGTTCAATTTCTCCCTCCTACTTACCAAGTAAGCCTTTGTGCCATCCAGAAGTAGCTCCGCTGTTGGAACCTGCCTTGTGCCCAACTTATCTTTAAGTCTCTGGACCTGAATGCCATTGAGTTTTTGATCTTCATCTCTGATTTCCAAGTAGAATAGTGACAGCCCTTTAGTGCCCTGCAAATAAAGAGCAGAACAATTGAGAAAAGTGCATGAGTAATGCGGTATACACTATGGCCAAATGTGCTCTCGCGGTTTCATTATATTGCTTGAGAAGGCCACGTGTAAACATGGGTGCGTGGCTTTAGAGTTGTGTGCATTTTTACAAGTATCACTTTTATACAAGTTTAGAAAAGAATCATTCTGATACAGAACGAGAAAGCCAGTCACCAAAAACATGTGCAAACAAACATAATGCTTATGCAATATAGTGTACAAAAGTGTGCTTTGGTGCAGCAATGTGCATGGAGTTATAAAAGGTTACATTCATCGGTGTCCCAAGACCAATGCAAAGTACTTAGAAGAACTGAAGGACGAGTATGGGGACAGTAGGTGGGTCAACATGCTTTAAGCATCACACCCACCAAATGTAAAGAAAAAATACTAACCTATAAGCATATTTCACCACAGGTTTCTGCATCTGAGTCAATTATTCACTGCAAGTGGGGTGGATCTTCAAACACTTTGTGATATTGATAAGTACAGTTAACATGGTATTTGGTGAGAAAAGGGTTACCTAGGTTTAGAATAAAAAGGGACAGTCAACCCTAAAGACAGAATTACACAGAAAATGTTTTCTGAACAAATGAGTTGTCAGGTCTTGACAGAAGTTTCAGGTTCGTTCTGCAGTCATCAGTAATGGAGTTTTAGAGACTAAGGCCCAGGAACATGGAGATTTGGTTACCTGTTTTGCTATTCCTTGTTTTAGCGATTTTGAGAAGGAAGCTGTTTTTTCCTCTAGTAGATCTTTCACTACCTGATGAAGGTTTCTACAAGTAGCCTGTGTAGCTACTCAAGGACTGGGGTCATATCTATATTTCTGCATTGGCCATGAGCCAGACTACCACATGTAGAGTTGATCAGAGAGATGCAGTGGAAGTTTAGGGTGATTTGGCATGGAGAGCATTACCTTTATCATAATGTGAATGAACGAGGGAATGTAAGGCAGTCTTGAAGTCTACTGGGGGAATATACAAGCTTTGATTTCCCTGAGGAGGTGTAGTTGGTATGAATCCAATTTAAGCTTCTGATTGTTGAAACCAGTCATATAAAAAGGTGACAAAGTTTTCTGTATTGTGGAAATATCCCAAGTTGATGTAATGGGAGAAGAGATTCTGCTCCAATAAGAAACAAAATACTAAATTACTTAAAATGATTTCAAGCATGATGGAAAAAATTATTCCTTCTTTATCACAAAAATATTTTGTTTCATTATTCAAACAGCATACACGGTCTCAAAAAGGCTATTTAGAGCCAGAGAATAATTCCAAACTTGATGTATCTATTTTCTATCAAGTCCGATGCCTTGAATCTTACACACTTCCTTAAGTGACTCACTTGCCTAATAAAAATGAAATGTACTGCACTATTCAGAAGAAACGTTAATTTAAAAAAAGTTTGCTTCAGAGGGCAATATCTTCCATGAACTAAACAAATCAAACACCATTTTTATTTGAATGAACTCTGCACATGGAGGCCTGTTTTCAGCAAAATGGGGCAAGACAGTAAAGGCCTGGACATCCCAGGTCCTTTATTATAAGTTATGGGAAGAATCCTGTTGACATTTTCCGTCTGCTCTCAGCGGGATGACAATCTCAGACGGACGGACGGTCGGTGGAGGATACAGGGGAAGGATGGTGAGAAGGCTTGTGTATGTACCGAGGAAGCATTGTCGGCTCCCCCATGCTGCTGCAGGGGTCGGGCAGGGACATTTGTACTTCTACTCACAGCCTCTGACCCTACAGCATCTGACAGATCCAGTATCTCCAGTCCCGGAATCTCCAATCAGGAATTTACAGACCAGACAATTCCAGGCCTGATATGATATATTTTGTTGTAGTACATGAAAATAAAATGCAAGCCCTTAAAAAAAGATATAATGCAACAGAAGATTCCCCTGGTGGTTTATGGGGAAAAGAGTTAAAATTATAAATGAGTAGAGTCACTCAGGAGTTACCATCAATGAAAGTTCAACCTAGGAGCCATTATTTTTTAGAAGAAAGGGGCATGGAATTAGAATAAAGGGGGTGTGGACAGTTGACTATCATGGTGGCCACAATTTCAGTGAGCTCCTGTCGCTGCTAATAAGGTCAATGGCATGATTATTAGGCGTCGCCATTCGTGCTTGAGAGGAACCTGAATGGAAAGAGGGAATAATAGGAGTTTGCAATCTGGTGTCTGACTGAACCTGGATGTGCATGAAGCCAGCTACGAGAGGTGTTAAAGAAGGTCACAGGCCCTGAGGGTTGGAAACAAAACCCCTTTTTCCCCTGTCAGCCGCTATGCTTTTCTAAGACTACCGGGTTGGGAGACAATCCGCAGATCCCCCACCAATAAGAACTGAATCAGCACGCCCTGATGAGCCGGACTGGTTATGAAAGTGCGTCCAGTTGAGCATACTTCAGGGAAGCATGTATGAAGGTGCGTCTAGTCGAGCATACCCCAGAGAATCAGACTGCTATTCACAGAATATTTTGGGTGCCACTCAGGATGCCACAAACCATGGCCAGAGTGCTAAGCAGCAGTTGTGACAGCTCCAAGTGGCGATGTGAAGACTACCATGCAGCTGCAGAAAATGAGTTTGAAGACCATGGATTGAGGTGTAAAGGTGGAGGCAAATTGTGATAATGGCCCGCTTAGCAACTGTTGTGTAGGAAAGAAATGGAAAGCTCCCTAATGTCCACCAAATTTAAAAAACGTGATCAGAGGCATCTACCATAGGGTACCGTGATACAGCAGTGGGTAACGAGGAGCTTACGATGTGTGGGAGAATCTGGGAAAGATACCTCCTTGACAGGGTTGACCGCAGTGCCACAGTCAAGAGAGGAGGACAACCATTTGCCATAAACCAACTCATCACACAGAGTGTTGGACATTTCGGTAGGCTGTCAAAACATGGTGCTGCAACAGGAAGAGATAACGTCCTGTAAAAAGGGGTGATGCAGACAAAACAAAATGGTGAAATTACTCGAGGAGTTTGCTTGTGGAAATATCTGGAGCTAGATGAGGAAAATCCTGAGACGTCACAGGCTGTGAACTAACCAAAGAGTTAGAAATTTCAGAGGGCTCCCAACTGACTTCTGTGCTCTGGAGACACTGAGTAAGGCAGGTTCACCTTCCTTCCTTGCTTACACAGTAACTCAACCGTTTTCGCTAAATGAGTAACAAATGTTTTAAAGTTATGTCTCATGTCAGGTTAGGTTTAGCTGATTTTGGAATTCTAGTGGCTGCACAGGAGGTTTTCTACTCATACATTTTTTTTATATCATTCAGTGTTTAATTAAAGCACCACCATATGCACGTTCATAGCAAAACCCCATATTCTTTCTGCCTCCCTTACGGAGGTGCTTAAGATGGGTGCTCTATTCCACCATCTTATTAACCCCCGTTCACCGCCACTTAACTTACTTTCCCCTATCTGTCCTCATCTTTCCCTTTCTTTCAGCCCTCTCATTTCACAGAATGTTGATTAGAAGTCTGATGCAACCTTGGAGCCGCAGCACCACCTGAACAGGATACAACCTGTAACCCAGAAAACCATGGTATACCAAAGTATGCTAATATTTGAAGACTATGCATTTGACTGGCTGTGGATAAGGTTGCACACTTTGAATACGCTCAGACTTTGATCGCTGAGCTGCCAGATTACACCAAATTTATGTGATTTTCATTTAGACAATTAAACGAGATTGCAATGAATATGAAACCAGTCAAGTTTACAACTTTATATTCAAGTACTGGAAATCTGAAACACAACTTCTTGCACAAATACTCACACTTGGTTCCTCTTAAGTTGAATCTGAAATGGAAGGCGGCACTACATACCATTGATCACCAAGATGGTATTGTTTTTTATAGACCAGATGCAAAGATTATTGGCAGCTTAAAAGATAAGCCCCTCAGGACTTAACTCAAGATTTCTCTGAATTAGCCATCCCAACACTTTCCTCTTTTTCTATGTTAACAGTGGAACAAACCGCTAAATTCATCCCGATGACAAAATCGGGCTCTCCATCAGACCCATGTCCTCCTAAAATCCTGCACATCTCGCCTGAAATTATTGCCATCCCATTAACAGCGATCTTTAGTGCAATGTTCTCAATGGGACACTTTCCTACGGAATGGAAGAAGGCCTCTGTTCTTCCTTTACTGAAGAAACCGAACCTGGATGCCAAGGAGACTCTTAATTACAGGCCGATATCCAAACTCCCGTTCCCTGCAAAAGTGGTTGAAAGGGCGATGAACACAAACTTTCGGTTTTTATAAAGGATAATACCATTCTTGACTCCTCTCAGTTTGGCTTTCGCGCTCAGTATAGTACCGAGTTGGCCTTTGTCGCTGCCACGGAGGAACTTAGGATGATTCTCGATGGTGGGGGGAACGCAGCTCCGATCCTTTTGGACCTGTCAGCAGCTTTTGATACTTTTAATCATGGGCTGCTGCGGGAGTGGCTGACCTCCACCGGGATCAGAGGAAGTGCACTGTCCCTGCTGAGCTCCTTCCTGTCAGAGCGATCCCAGGAAGTAGCCATGGGTAACATGGTATCAGCTCCCTTTTCGCTGCCTTGGGCCAAGGGCTCATCACTTAGCCCAACGCTTTTTAACCTTTATGTCACCCCTCTTGCCAGCCTGGTAAGAAGCTATGGTTTTACCCTGGTGTCGTATGCAGACAACACTCAGATCATCGTTTCGGTAAGCAGCCCAGCCAGTCAGACTGCCACCAGGTTTCATAACTGTATGAGCCATATAGCCAACTGGATGTCAGACAATTGCCTAAAGCTAAATTCAGCCAAGACATAAGTACTGTTGCTGGGGAACAACCCAACATTTTGGACAGATAGTTGGAGGCCAGCCCAACTTGGCTCCCTGCCCAAAGCTGTGCTCAAAGTAAAAAATCTTGGAGTAATCTTTTACACCAAGCTGTCCTTTGAGGCACAAATTAACTCGGCCACCTCAGCATGCTTCTTCATCCTGTAAATGCTGAGGAAAATTCTCCCAGCAATTCCCATGGACCTAAGGAAGACGGTAGTCCCAGCACTGATAGCCTTAAGATTGGACTATTGTAATACCCTTTTCACCAGCGCCTCAAGGCGTAGCATTAATAAACTGCAGATGGTTCAGAATGCTGCTGCAAGAGTGTTACTGGGCATTTCTAAATTTGATTCAGTTTCCATGTCCTTGGCCCGAATCCACTGGCTACCTGTAGCCAAGAGGATTCAATTTAAATCTCTCTGCATCACGTTTAAATCCCTCAACAATAAGGGGCCAACTCATTTTGAATTTTTTAAAAAACCTTATACACCTGCCAGAGTCCTTAGATCCACCAACCTAGGCAATCTACTTGTTCCTAGAGTCAACAGGGCCAGAATGGGAATAAAGAGCTTCACGGCTACGACTAGCCTATGGAATTCTCTACCCATCATGCTGAAAGAAGAGTCTAGTCTCCTCAAATTCAGGAAAGGCCTGAAAACGCGGTTTTTCTCAGCTTAATTGTACCACTGTGTCCACTCCTTTTTGATTTATACCACAGGCAGCTCCTAGACACCGCAGGGTATTTGTTGCGCTTTATAAATTTATCATCATAATGACATAAAAGAACATCACAAAGAAAAGTTACAGCAAGATGACGATAGGGAGAACGTTTTCCAGAGAATGGGTGACAGAATTTACAGCACAAAGTTGCTTGTAACAGAAAATGCCTAATAGTGAATATTCTGTCTGATAGGAATTTATCTAAGACAGACAAAGGTTTGTTTGTCGTTTGTCCCACCAGACAATACTGTGCTGTTAAAATCAATTTGTATAGATTTAGCCGCACGCAAATTATGGCAGCCTAGGATTCAGTCTCCCCGAATCCATTAAGTACCAGATAACTTAACTATAAGAGATGTTACATATGTTCTTTCCACACAGTTTAGAAAACTGTGTGTTAGATACAGCAATCAGCACATATGACCTTGTACAAATGAGAATTGAATCGAATATGCCACTGGAAAGTAGCTTAAAAATGATATTTAAATACTGTGTATCAAAGTCACTAACAATGATGTGATCAACGTCTTTAAAAAACTGATATATGGAGCTGCATTTTGTAAAACAAAAATTAGGAAAATCATGGGCTTAATGGTTGGAAGCCTTTACAAACGGCTTAAACATTAACGAGGTGAGGCTCGGGAGCCTGGATTGAAATATAAAGAAGCCCGAAATTGCTGAACAAAATAAGAAGGGAATTTAACACTGCAGAGCCCTACCTGTATTCCTATGATGTGGAATTTGGTTTAGGAATCAGTACATTCACTGTGGTTTTATTTATGTATGGATATCTGATAAAGTTATGAACAGGATTATTCTCAGGTCAAATTTGTAGTGAATGCTCACCGGGGCTTGAAAATACAGATGATGAGTAATGACATTCTACCATTGGTGGAACTGATTGGATAACATAAGCTTTTATGACATAGTGTATCTCGTTTCTTCGATTATGATGCAACTTAATTGTTTTGAGGCGCTCAATTATATGTATTTTCTGACTGTGGCAAAATTGTATGAAATGGACATAATACTGGAATTAATGATATGTATGCATATCACAGATTCTATCATGTCATGCTTATGAAATTAGATAGTTAGATGTAAGTTTTTATTGCATTTACTTCGTGCCAGTTGTGTCCAATACCTTGGCATATTTATGTAATTACTAAACACCTATAAATAGAAGGCATCAGAATGAAGTAGAACTTAGGACTTCTCCCCTTTGTTTATATCATGGATTTATTTTCTACTTTCCTTTTGGAGTGGATTTCTTATCTTTTGGGAGAATGTGCCTTGTATTATTGTGTTGTCACTGAACTTAAGCTATTATATTGGGGGGTTGTTAAAATTTAGTCATCAGCTAGGACATTGTTCTGTGCAACCCTTAACATTGTTGTACAACACAAATGTGATCCAGTTGACAACTGAATGACGGAATAACACAATGTAAGTTACGTACAGTACAGATAGTGGTGTCTAAGTATATTTCTTGTTGGTGAAAAAAACAGATAATACATTAAAGAGCAATAAAATATGTTAAATATAGAGACAAATGTAATCCAGTCCCTTCTACATGGGGTAACTATTTGGCCGAAGGACAAGGCTGTATAGCTGGATTTTGTAGAATGATTGTCGTCATTCAAAACCAGTGTTTTGCGGAGCTCCATACTTGTCCAAGCCATTTGGTCTGAAATAGCACTTTGCTCAGTCAAAAGCACCCCTGCCTTCTATTTATTTACTGGATGCTACATAAAGAGTAAATAAAAACTATTTGCCCAACTTCATAGAAAAAACAAATCAAGAAAACATTCCTGGACTTATCCCTGGAACTCTGGCAATTACTGAACAATTTAGAACACAAACGAGACGCAACAAAACAGAGTACACATATAACAAGCATTTTCAATGCAATCCGTCTCGCCTTTCGGGCCTTATATGTATTTAGATATGCAGCACATTAGCCTGGGTGCTGAAACATCTACGGTTCTTTAACATGGAGGTAAACTAAGCACCAAACTGCGTGGCACGCCAGGTATGGGAACACATGGAGAGAAATATTACCTTTCAGCGGGTAATGGTATAGTCCAAAGCTCTGTTTTTAATATAAAATCAGGGCCTTCGGTGGTCACATCACTGAAAATACAAGATTAAAAAAAAATATTATTGTCTACGGGTGCTCGTGGAAGACAATTTCTATGGACTGGAATCTAGAGAATGCTAAAGTGATTCTGGCATTTTACTGACCTCTGCTGGTCGTTTTTTATCAGGAAAGTTAAATAGAGGCAGTTGCCAGAAAATAAAAAAAAGAAAGTCTCTAAGCAGAAAGCAATTTTGTATTTTACTCTCCTCTGCTGGTTGTTTTCTATAAAGACAGTTAAATAGAGGCAGTTGAACAGAAAAAAGTCCCTAATCGGAAGCAGACAAGTCTAGGGCTGATCTCTGGAGCCCACAAAGTACATACACATATAAGTATATACAAGAGGTCTCGAATGCTCAATCTAAAAATTAGTACACAGAACACCAAGAGGAAATGAATCGGAAAAAAGCTTTTGTTGATTCTGTGTGTCTTTAATCAATTTCTTTTTCACTGCATAGATAAGTGCAGCCAATGCGTTTCCCCTGGTTACAGGCTTCCTCAGGGCAAGATCGTGTGTCAGGTTAAGCACGCAGTTAAGGCGTTGCAATTGACATAAAAGTATTCCACAAAAGCTCTTGTAGCAGCAATCGACTGGAAAAATTCTATCAGCTGTCGGTAAGCAAGAAAAAAGGCATTTAAGCCACTTAAGTAGGAATGAAATCCATCAATCCAGGGCCATTTTTGGCAAGCAGCGTTCCAACCGCTAGCATTTGCAATATGCAATTAATGAACAACTGCTGCATCTCCAATGCTTTTAGCAAGAAAGGTTTGCTCCTTGCATGATCAGATATCTATTTGGATTTTGTTCCTATAAGCACAAAATGTACTACTTTCCCATTGTAGGATATATATATGCAGGTCAGGTGTGCAGCTTTGAAGCCTTCCTTATTATGTGCATGCACTCGAACAGAAGGTTAAAATGCTCTTTTTGGATAGCCTCAATAACCTGGCCTTCAAGGTCGGCTGCATTAGGTAGCAATAATACATTTTGGCATCCATTATTGAAAGATTTCCCTGCCAGGACACAAACAGGCATATATGGTACCAGCACTGGCAAATTGAGCTGGATCAATAAGAATCATACTGACAATTGAGTGCAGGACCTTCTGGATCAATCTGGTGTAAAGTAAATCCTGAGAAATCTGTCTGTCCAGAGAAAATGGGATGCTGGTGTAGGAACTTGCAGGTGACATCCAGGAATTTTTGTTTTGTCTGTCTAGTTTGCCCCACCTGATTAATACAAATGTTGCTAGGACATCAGAGTTTGATAATCACTCAGATTCTTTTCAACCACTTTGTCATGTAGTTCCTACAAATCTATATAGGATCTGCAGATTTAGAAAACATAAACTAAGGGATAGGTGTCCAGACTGATTCCAGACACCCCAAAGGGTATGTTAGTCTGTAGACCAGCATCATCACAGTGCTACTATAAGCCCCAAAATCTTACCAAGGAGCGAATAGTTTCTGGCAACCATCGAACATGACAACCCTGACCCCTCAGGGATCGTGGAAACAGTACAGTACTTTTCGCTCAGTCACTTGCGCTCACTTTGTCTCAGAGATATACACAGAATAAATGGTGTGGACGTTTTCAAATAGCATTTATTGAACCAGCGTCACTTTAGTATAAACTATTTGTGCTACAACAACCATTAGACAGAAACAGATATGATTACAAGCACCAACAGGGTAAATAAAATGTAGAAATCTACCATGGTGCAAAAACAGTGAATATATGCAGGCATATAGATACATGGCAGTAATCATGCATACTCCTAAGATGCTAACCCTAGCTAAGTGTATCTAAAGGTACCTAGCATGTATGTAGGTGTAAAGCCAAGAATCCCCTAGGAAAGAGCCAACCCCAATACCTGATGGGAGAGAACGAAGGACCCTGTCTCGGTCTCTAGTTGGACACCCCGCAAGGGATGTCAGACCACTCCATGCTGGAGTGTCTGCATGCAGGGTCTTCAGCATCTCGTGTCAGCATGGAAGTGTCTCCTCTGGTTTGCCCAGCTAAGATGTGGTACTTATATACCTGAAAGGTACCCTCAGGGGTTCTACCTAGATGTGTCATGGTACTGTGGGTACGTCGGCCAAGGATGACAATAGCGTTGACTTTTGTACAGAGTTATTATGCAGAAGATGGTAATCCTGCTGTGTTACTAAAAATCCTTCTGCATAATAAATGAGGCTAGTTTTTGGAGAAAACCACACAAAATGTATTCGGCACCTAACTAGGTAAAAGGTCAGTGCCAGACCCATTATGTAGAGCAAGGTAGGACAAATGTAGGTAAAAGTCGTGCAACTACCTAGGCCTATATTGGGATACATTGGGGTTCATAACACCCACTCCTCATCCAACTGAACAAAAATACTAACAAATGCTAAAATATGCCTGTTTAAAAAGCATAAAACATTGCTCAATATGAGTATAAAACATCTAAAAACATGGTATGTGTTAAAAACTAGGCAAATGTTTAAAAAGCCCTATAAGTCCTCTAAATAGTCAATATACTGCTAGACCAACTGAGCATGCCGAAAGCAATAGTGCTCAGTGAGAGCAAGAGAGGAAAAATAAAACAAAAATGATGTTTTTGAATTCCAATTCGGGTTGTTTTTTAAAAAGGCTGAATTGTTCCCATCAAACGGTGAGCCGAATGTTTGTGTGTTCTGTGTGGGAGACGCAACATCACTGCTGCTTGCCTTCGCAGACGGCGGTCCATGTAACATACCGACAGGAGCTGAAGCATCCCGGGGTGGCTCTAAGAATGCCGATATCAACATTGGAATATGCTGAAGACACTGCACTATGTGGGCCTTTAATGGGTCCTGCAGTACGTCCACGTCCGGAGGCGCAACCAATGGAAGCGTTAGATAGATGTCCAACACACATTCGTATCCGCAGAATAGGCAGCGGAGAACAGGCATGCAGCAGTCAACCCAGACTGATCTGAACGATAGCTCATTTAGTTCCTGAAGCAGAGGTGTGCCCAGATGAGTACCATGCGTTCACAGCTATGCCATCTTTTTGGAGGCTGGGGCGTCCATTGCGTAGAAGGAAAATTAAAACCAGGATACCCACTACAAAGAATAGGACCAGAGGAAGCCCTCCAAAAACACTTCCCAATACGGAGTGAAACTATGATGGAATAGCTCCGAAGATTGTCTGAAAGGTGCTTAAAAGCCCAGAACCTATGCTCTTAAATAGGTGTACTATCCCACTCGTATCAGATAAGTTAAAGATGTGATGTACCATTTCGCCGAAATGAAGCAGGAAGTTAGTTCGGACTCGTGCCTGTATCAGCTGAAGACCTTGCAACCTGGAGATCAAAAGTATCTTGGGCTGAGGTTAAGGCCACCTCCTTTTGTAAAAGTATGGCTTTCAGTCTGCTCAGAGGATCAAACCGCTTAAGGGAAACATTCAACGAAGGCCATTGTGATGCCTCCATGACTGTGTGGGTCAGTGGAAACAATACTTGCATACAACAAGTAACCCTGGAACTTACTGTGACCAGATATGCAATGCCAGGTAGCATCCCACAACAACCCTGATCATTTAACATCAAATAACTCTAATTCGAGAGCAGTTTGAACACCGGATGAATCATGGCAGCTGGGGATCCTTTCAAGTGACAAGACAGGTTTGCAACCGAAGCATTACAAGCTCTGTGAAGCATAATAACCTGACAAATTAGAGACCCACTTAATGAATTCTCACAGTCTGAACCGCTGAGAAAGACTTCAGTGTCTCCATTCTTGCATCTAAATCTGAAACGTAATTCCCAAGATTCATGTATGTATTCCTTACCCAGTGCTTCATACCTGCCTACTTGGTGATACGGTGGACAATAATGAAATTGGAATGTCGTGACTGCCAGTGTAATATGGCCATGGATTAACCATTCTGTGGAGGGTGACTCAGCCACGGTGAAAGGTAATCGGTCCAATTTTTCAATGTGCAGTATTGTGTATTTTGCATCTAGTCGTGCCATTGATGTCTGTCTTTCCGTTAGATTGTATGCAGAAAATAGAGACATACTGTTGATATACTGCCAGGGCACTTGAGTGCAATGATTGTAGCAACCAGCTTAATAATAGAATGGACCGCAATTGCGATTGACCATGCTGTAAAATATACAAATCCTGTTCTATTATATCGATAGCAGAAGACAATGTTGTAAGTAAGTGTGGTCATGTCGTTGCCGACCACAGCCAAAGCCTTTGAGGTTAACCCTGTGAATCTCACGCAATCTCCCAGCAGCCTCCTGTTGTGAGATTTTCCATACTTCATTATAAATAGCGTATAAGAAGCGCTTCTGACGTGGTTTCTGGAGGCCTAACAAAAAATCCCTAAGATCCTGAACTGTACCGGCGTGTACAGAGCAGGCTTAGATGATGCCAATTTTGTTGGCTACATCCAGTGCATCATAGTCTGGAGCTAGACGCACATATGCCTTCTTCTCGCCGTCTGGCCTGATCAGTGTGTTGACCTTGGCAACATCAATATCATAAAGCTTCTTTACAGACTGTTTGATCGGGTGCTTGTTTGCCTTGACATCAGCAATGAAGACCACCGTGGTGTTATCTTCAATCTTCTTCATGGCAGACTCTGTGGTAAGAGGGAACTTAAAAATTGCATAATGGTCAAGTTTGTTCCTACGAAGTGCACTCTTCCGGGGATACTACGGTTGCCTCCTTAACCTCAAGGTCCTCGGCCTCCTGAAAGTGGGGGCTGCCCTCATTTTCTTCTTCTTGTGACTGTGTACCCCCTTAAGAACAGCCTTTTTAGCTTTCAAACCTTGGACTTTGCTTCGGTTTTAACAGGGACAGCTTCCTTCATGGCCTTCGGTGCCATGCTGGGGGTGTAACATCCATGGCATCTGAGAGTAAGGACAAGTGTTGCTTCACCTGGGACATTGTTGTGGTTTTTAGCTACTCTAGGCATAACTTCCCAACACTGTAAGATGTCACCACCCCTGAGTGTTCTCGTTGTAGGTTACGTTGGTCAGGCCTATGGATACTAAACCCTTCGGTGGTACCCCTGAATCTTGACTGACACCTATTTGTGTTGATAGGCCACACCAACCACCCCTTCCAATTGGGTTCTGACAAATTGTACGATCAATCATGTAGAATGTCATCTAACATGTATCCTCACTGTGCTGTGTGTAATTCTACCCACCCTCAAAATGTGTAAGTGAGGGAATCCGAGGTGTGTTCAAATCTTTTATCTTAGCTAACCCAAGACAGGAAGTCTTTTGCACAGTGTTGTTCAGGAAGATAATCTGCTGTGGTATGAGGCATGCTCTAAATAAAGCCTCAGTTCCCTGCACCTGCCAATCACTAGTCCCCCCATACAGATGTTTTGTATATGGTATCCCTCCAAAAGTCGAAACCTTGTAAAGACAGCTGGGAAATAAAGGAAGCAGAGTATATCTGTTTCATGTGAGTGAGCGAGCATATTTTTCTTTGCAGGTGTAGGTGTAAACTTATAATGATATGAGGTAGGGTCTGAAGTGTTACACCAAGGAAAATAAACAAACTTCTGTGCAAATGTTTGTAAACTACCTTTAGGTGGTGTAGGGCAATGTTCCTATTGATGGTAAGTGAAAACATTACATGGGATACTTGCTTTGTGCAAGAAATTATGACCATAAGTTTGGTAACAATACATGGTGTCAAAATCAGATGCATCATCATACAATTCATTACTAGAGAATGCAGCAGATTGTTCTAAAAAAAAATACATCATACTATTTATCGTTTCAAAATCCCAATCATCAGAGAATGAGCTGGAGGTGATGATATCAATCAAAGAAATTTTAAATACATGTGGTATTTTCAAAAGTTCAGGCGGACCAAATACATCATATGAAACCCTATCCTAAACTATTCCTTCATGAACCTGAACTGCTGTAATGTTCACACAGGACAGATCTCTTTGTTCACAATGAGATGATGCATGTGGTTTTAGGACCAAGCACACATTTTGTACCATGGAGAGTTTTGGGAGATAATGTCCATTAAGGAGCAGGAAAAAGGCAGTCACTACGCCTAACCATAGGACTAAGAACAGCAGAACAATTGCCATCCAGAACTGTATCCAGTGAGTTTTTTTCAGCCAAAGGCAGATATATTTTTTCTTTGCGGGAAACAGAAGCTGGCGGTGACTGATGTTCACTCAGATCCAGAGAAAAGGTGTCAAAATCGATGATGTAACCAGACACTGTTCAATCTATCTTTGGTATATCAGCAGATTTTGTAGAACTAGCTGTCCGGTCGTTTGGAGACATATTCACATAGATGTCTGTATTAGACCAAATTGAGATCTGTGTTTCATTTATATTTTGTAGCTGTTAAATTTTAACAGGTACGAGTTTCATTCCATTGTTGGTAACTCCTATAGTTTGTAGAGTAGACTGTTCAAATGTTATTAATCTTTCTGTCTGAACTTCCTGAATCGTAGCGAGAGGAGAGCAGCAGCTACCCAAGAGCCCACGCTGCCTGCTCTTCAGTATCGGCCACATGGTGTGGTTTGATGAGATCAATGGAGACAAATCCCTTTTCTTACTTACTGGCAAGAGGCGGAAGAAGTACTGTTCTTGTCCCTTCAACAACCAGGACAGGTACAGGCGCTCTGTAAGATGGCCCAAATTCTTTTTTGTCTATGATCTTTTCTCTGACCAAGTCCCCGATCTTTGGGACCCAGGCAGGTCTTGCCGGAACAGCTTTCACTTCCCTAGTGGTGGTGTGTTTTACTTGGACGGTGCTTTGTAATGCCTGGAATTCATTGAGTTCCTGTAGAACAGCCAAACGATCATTGATATCAAAACCTTTTCCATCCACCACTATGCTGTCACAATCGAGGTCTGGTACCCACATTATAGTCCCAAACAGGACCTCATATGGAGTACGGCCTCCTAGGGAACTTGTTGGCATGTTATTAAGTGCCCTCTGGACGTCATATAAGTGATTGACCCAACTGCCACCCGAACCTAATACCCTTGCTGTTATGGATTGCTTCAAGTCACGGTTTTTCCTCTCCACAATTGAATTGCCCCTCGTCATGATACGGAGAGGATTACCGCAATGCAACACCCAAACTTGCCATGGCTTCTCTGTAAGCCCGAGAGCTAAACGGAGGGCCAGGGTCCTAATGTAATGTGTCTTTGAAGACTCGCAAATCCTTTATAACAGTTCTAGTGTGAGCCGAGCGCTAGGGCCAAACCTACAGGAATATAGAGCATGAATCCACTGCCACCAAGATGTAATTGTAACCCCCTTCAGATTGTAAGGGGCCGCAGTTGTCCAATTAGACACATCCAAGAGGTCTGTCTCATATCAGTAGTGGTGTCTGTGGCAGACGTGCAACACTGGAACACGTAATCTGCTGACAGATGTTGCACTTATGGACAAAGCCTTTAGTCTGCTTGGTAAGACCTGGCCACCAATAACTTTGTTTCAGTAATTACACTGTTGCAGTAATATCTGCGTGTGCTGAACCTGGACCCTCGTGTGCAGCTAGTATTAAACCAAATCTGCGATCCATGTTTGTTATTACTTTATCCCCCACTCCTGGAATTTGAGCATACAGTATGTTTTGCACATCTAACTTGTAGGAGTCCTAGAGGGGAAAACCTTCAGGCAAGGCTGAGTTGCTTTGACAGCTACCATTATCTGTCCATCTATCCTCGTATTAGAACGAGTGATAGCAGCAACTGCAGCAGTTCTCACTGTTGCCTTGGGGGCTTCATCAGCCAATGAGTTCCCTTCAACGTGCACATCAACACGTTGATGACTCAGTGTATGAATCATGTGAGCCTGTGGTAAGCCTTTTTTCAGCTCTGCCACTTGTTCCCAAAGAATCTTATGCTTTATTGCGCAACCTTTGAAATCACCAAACCCATTCTGGCTCCAATAGTGAAGATATTCGTCATATGACTGAACATAGTAAAATTAATTGCACACATCTATTACTTCGCTGCTCAAAAGTCTTACGACTGAATTAAAAACCCGTTTTGAAATATCAGAAAATAACCAAAAAGTTATTTGAGATACTTGTGATAACCTGGAGAAGAAATTTGATGACCTAAATGTAAGAACAGGACTCCTCGAAGGAGAAGTAAAGGTCCTTAAGGAAACATTGGAGGGCAATTCAGCGGAGATAGTGGCACTAAAGAGAAGAGATAAGGAACAACAGGAGAGGCTTGAGAGATTGGAAAACTTTCAAAGGAGAAACAACTTGAAGTTTTTGAAAATTCCAGAGGGCAAGGAAGGAGACGACATTAAACTATATCTAGTGCATTTAATTAAAAGGGAGTTGCTTTTGGAAGAGACAGAGGAAGAGATCAGTAGGGATATTCAGAGGATCCACAGAGACCCCTATCGACTTAACTCAAACAAGCCTAAGCCAAGAAGAATTCTGGTTAATTTTCTGACTTTTTCCTTGAAGGAGAAAATTCTTTCACGTGCACTGACAAAAAAAACTCTGCAGATTGATGGAGTAAGTTTTGAGGTTAGATCGGACGTCTCGAGTGAAACCTCCAATAGGCAGTGGGAGTTAGGCAAAAGAATCGACCCTCTAAAGAAGCTTGGGGCATCTGTGCAATTGAAATTTCCAGCGATGCTGAAGGTAATGCTAAACAATAAAATGCATTCCTTCCACTGTGTAGAAGAAGTAGATAATTTTATTGAAATTCTGCAGTCAGGTCCCTGATATGAAACGTATCTTTCCCTCCTGCCTTTTCCTCTTGAAACTCCCTTTTTTTTTTTTGTATTGTCTCCTAAGGGGAAAGGAGAGAAAAGAGGAGGAAAAAAGAAAAGAAAAAAAAATATATATAAATGTTTTTCCTTTTTGAAATACAGATTATATACAGGTATAATACCAGGTTGCTCCGGACAAAGGGCACCCATAGGGTTTCCCTAGATTGATAAGTCAGGGAAGGGTTTTCCTTGGAGGGGGGGGGGGGCACAGGGTGGGGAGCAGAATTGGGAGAAAAGAAAAAAAAGGTATCCTCATTTGCCATACCACATACCATAATTTTAACCTCTATTTTCTGTGTAATTAGAATTAAGCTCATCTATTTTCTGTGTAATTAGAATTAAGCTCATAGATGGTGGTCAAGAAAGCAATGAATGAGATAAAAATACTATCTTGGAATGTTAATGGGTTAAGGGGTGGAGCCATACGAGAAAAAATTATTCAATACTTGAGAGACTGCCAAGCACAGATCCTCATCCTGCAGGAGACCCACTTGACAGAGGCAGAAGCTACTAGATTCTTTGGAGATAAAAAATGGGTTTCTCTGGCAGCTGTATCAAAGCAAACAGCGGTAACAAAGGGTGTCGCCATTCTGATTAAAAATGAATAAACATTACGATAGAAGGCAAGATATCTGTGGTTTCAGGCAGGTGGTTAATAGTAAGGGTTAAGATTTTTGGTTAGAATTATACGTTGGTGAGTTATTATGGCCCCAATCAAGATGACATAGGCCCTCTGGAAGCCTTATATGCTGAGTTATTGAATTTTTCTAATCCGATTATAATGGCGGGAGATTTTAATACTGTAATTGATCATAAATTGGATAGATCATCAGCTAATAAGGTGGCAGTTAATCCAAAAATGTCGGCAATGGTGCATCATTTGAAGAAACAACTAGGTCTTTCGGATATTTGGCGAGAGAGAGTGGGCTTATATAGAGGTTTTACATTTCACAATAAAAAATACAGGCACCACTCTAGGATTGATTATTTCATAGTGGATATTAAACTAAGGGATGTAGTACTAGATGTTCACCATATAGGGGCACATCTCTCAGACCACTCAGCTATACTACTTCGAATTAAGCTGGGTCAATCATGTTCTCAATTTAGATGGGCATTAGATCGTTCCATCCTGTTAGACCCACAATATTTTGAAATGTTAATTTCTGAGACAGCAGAGTTTTTTTTATATTAACCTAGGCTCTTCTTCGATAGGCACGGTTTGGGATGCATATAAGGCATTTTTAAGAGGCAGATTAGGTACCCTTGCAGCAGCCAGGAGAAGATCATACCATCAGGAGATCTCAAATTTGGAACAGCAGATTCGCTATCTTGAGAATGATCTGATTTCTGTAAGTAATCTGGGTCAACAAGATCTCAGACGGACTGAAATTGAGACCCTAAAGGAAACCCTCTCAACAAGGGTCCAGGGGAGGCTAAAAGAAAGGTGGGACACTAGTCGTTTGGCACATTTTGAATATGGAGAGGGATCCGGTAAATTATTAGCTTGGAAAGTTAAGAACGATCAAGTTAGGAACACAATTAAGGAGATCAGGTGTGAACAATCTGGGGTTCTATTTTCAGAAAATCAGGCTATAGAATAGGTCTTCCAAAAGTATTATGGGGAAGTCTATAAGGAAGACTTAGTGGTCACTCAAGAAGAAGCAGCTAGTTGGTTGGCTCAAGATTTAGGTGCCCAACTTCCTATGGACAAAAGCGAGGCTCTGAATAGTGGTATAAGTATATTGGAAATCCAAAAGGTTTTAAAAGAGGGTAAGAAAGGGAAAGCTCCTGGGCCAGATGGTCTTCCACTTGAAGTTTATAAGGTCTTGGCGGAAGTGTTAACACCAATACTGCTACGTATGTTTAACTGAATATTTTTATCTGGAGTGGGCTCTCCAGATTCATGGAAAGAGGCCACTACTGCTCTAAATCTGAAGCCGGGTAAATCACCTAAAAACTGTGATTCATATAGGCCAATATCTCTTTTAAACAGCGACTATAAGATGTTTGCAAAAATTATCGCCGAAAGGCTGAACGGGGTTATCCCATTGGTCGTACATGAAGACCAAAAACGCTTTATTCGGGGTCGAACACTCAAAGATCTAACCTTTAACCTGATAGGCGCAATTGATTTGGCCACCACCTATGAACTTCCTTTGGCGGTCTTAGCACTCGATGCTGCTAAAGCTTTTGATCACGTTAACTGGGTCTTTTTAAGGGCAGTATCCAGATCGCTAAATCTTGGCCCCAATATTAGTAGAACCTTGGAAGGCATCTATGCTGCTCCGACTGCTAGAGTCTTAATTAGTGGGGCCCTGACAGACCTGATCCAGATTTCAAGAGGAACCAGACAAGGTTGTCCCCTGTCCCCTCTCTTATTCGATTTATATATTGAGCCACTGGCTAAAAGATTAAGAGGATCTTCAGAAATTTTACCTTTTGAACACAGAGGATGGACTAAAAAGATTGGCCTGTATGCAGATAATATTGTGATTTTTACCAGAGACATACAAAAAGCTCTTGAGTCAATTTCAAAAATTACTACCGACTTTGGCAAAATCTCAGGGTATAAAATTAACGAACAGAAAACTGAGATTATGGCCTGGAATTTGGGAGCTAGTGTAGTAAGGTGCACTAATGAGATGAGCTACCTAGGGGTAAAAATTACCCATGATATCACGAATCTCACGAAAGTTAACTTTGATTTGGTCAAAAAAAAAGTGCTTACCCTGTTGAAGAATTGGGCCCACCTCCCTCTGACGCTGTTTGGCAGGGTCAATATAATAAAGATGGTAATTCTTCCTAAGTTTACTTTTCTCTTTGAGACTATCCCTCTTCCTTTCTGTAAATCTTGGCTTTTAAAACTCCAGGGTCAGATCGGTTCTTTTATTTGGGCCTCCAAGGGGCCGAGGATTTCCTGGAAGAAGTTAAGAAGGAGGCTGGAAAAAGGGGACTTGGCGCTACCAGACTTGCTTTTTTACTCATGGTCCTTCCTACTCAAAAATGGAAGGATGCTTATGGCTATACTCCCTAAGTCTGACTTAGGTGCATTATTTGAGGTCCAGCTGAGGAGCCAAAATTTGACGGAAGTTGGTTTCATGCTCAAATACGCTAACCCAAAAATGTTTAAGAAAGTTAGACTGAAGATCTTATGAGGTATGGCCGAAACATGGTATAGGGTGAGGAAAGTTGTTAAACTGCCATACTTTAGCTATTTTGCCCCTATTTGGGACTCTCCGGGCTCTCCTGAATGGTCTAAAGATGTGTTAGCTATTCCCCTGAGGGAAGCCGGCGTAGTTGCTTGGAATCATCTTCTACAGGAAGGTCAGCTGATATCTTGGGATTATTGTAATCAAACAAATGATCAAAGTTTGTCTAGGTTTAAATACCTTCAGATTCGGAGCTGGTTTCAAGCTTTAACCACAGAGATTGGGAAGTATAATGAATTCGAGGAGGAATTAATTTCTAATCAGAGCCCAAAAAAGGAAATTGCACTTTGGTACTGGCTGATGGTGGACATGGAGGACGGAAATTTCGTTTTACCAGTTGAACTGTGGGGAAGATGCTTGCCGTCTGCTACGTTGGAAGAACAATGGCAAGTATCTATGTTTACTTTATACAAAATAGTAAGACCTGCACACCTGAGAAGGAACCATCTTTTCACTATCCACAGAGCATACTGGTCCCCCCAAAAGTTATCCAAGTTTGGGAGAGGAGGAGAGGTGGCTTGTCCGAAGTGTGGTAGCATGAAGGAAGACGATCAGCATATGTTCCTACTCTGCCCAAAGATCCAAGTTTTTTGGGGTGCCGTAAGTAAAGCGCTATCTGACTCTTTGAAGATCCAAATTGATGTAAGCGCTTTACTAGTCTTTTTTGGGCTTTTAGATGCTCAGGTAGAAACTAGTAAAAACAATGAAGATCTGATTTTTTTATACAATTTTGTTAGCCCGTAGAGAAATTTGTAAACTTTGGGTATCACAATCTCCACCAAGGTTTGAGGATTGGAGATTATCTGTGAAGAGAGTGGCCAATTTGGATATGTCAGTTAAGGGAGGTGGTAGGCATGGGTTTTGGGTACCCTTATTATGTTGGTGGAATCAAGCAACTATATAACTTGGATTGGGAGTCCTATGATTAAGCCTCTCTTGTCCTCGGCTGAAAGCATCTGATCTGATATCGGTGTATTTTGGGTGCTTTTTGGGGGTGTGGGAGCCACCAATTCAGGGTGCCTCTACATGTGGCCCTACTCCTTCCCAGATTACTCAACTCAGCATCATGAGGCTATGAGCATTTCGGCTGGAGAAAAAGAGTAAAAGCAAAATGGTGTTTTATGAGGCAAATGATGACAACATTTTTTTTTAATAAGAAAACATTTTTTTAAAAATTAAAAAAATAAGTGTGGGGAATTCTCAACCTGTATTTTTTAGTGCCAGTATCAGGGCTTTTAGTTCTGCCAGCTGTGCCGTGAAATCTCCTAGAGACTGCATCTGCGTATTGCTAGGACGGAACTTGCCGTCCCGCATGCGTCCCTTTACAATCGCACATGCGGCGCTGTATTGCGGTTTACTTCCTACGGCAGGCTGAGCCGATCTGTCAGTGTAAATTATGTATTCATACTGATCTAGAGGCATTTTTTCATTCGGGAGAGGATATTCTTGCTCGT
The DNA here is from genome assembly GCF_964204655.1 of Triturus cristatus. Lineage (NCBI taxonomy): Eukaryota > Metazoa > Chordata > Amphibia > Caudata > Salamandridae > Triturus > Triturus cristatus. Next base: position 283,674,072 of record NC_140594.1, on the reverse strand, counting down.
ACTGCAGGAAAGCTTGTGTTTTTTATGTAGAATCAATTTTGTAGTCTACATCTGTTGCAGTGAGAGAATTTGCCCATTGTATCCATTGTGGATGTAATGCTTTTGCCTTTGGAACGCCTGCTTTTGTAACAGCCTCTAAGGTTGGTACTGGAGTTACGACAATTATTCGTTTCCGATGAGCTAGTGCTCTTTCTCTCACTACAGCAGTCTGTACAGCTATCAGAATTTTTTCTGTAGATGCAAAACGCATTTCAGCGTTTGTGTACAAATATGATTTGTATGCAATGGGTACAGTTTCACCTTCATTGAAGGTAAGGTAAGTGTATCCGGATTGACCCACGGTTACATGCATCACCAAATTTGTGGTGTTTACACGTGTGTGTAAATGTTTGGAAGTTATCATGTCAGCTTGTAAAGAACAGAGAATTTGTGTGTGCCTGTCCCCAATGTTGAACTGAAAAATCAGGTCTAATTAAGTCGTAGAAAGGTTTTACATTTTCTGCGTAATCCAAAATGTATGTTCTTCCACAATTTCGGAATTTTAAAATGGACTGTATATTTTCAGAGTCTTTGGAGGTTGGAGCAGTGCACATTTTTCTAAAAGAATTAGCTGCTAGGCTTTTTCCTTCACTCGAAAGCTCACATCCTAAAAATAGGACATTGAGATGGGCAATTATTGATTTTTCAAAGTTAAATTTGTAGCCCTTTGTAGACCTTCGAGGCAAACCCCAAAATTATGTTGTTCACCCTGGTCAAATGATCCAATAGTTCACCATCCTTCAGATAAATATCATCTACATAGGAAAATGACTCCTCATCAAAATTTTGAAGTAACTCCGATACTCTTGCTGAGAACAACCTGGGAGTATTCTTATACCCTTGGGGCAATCTACAGAATTGGCGTTAAGTGCAGCAGGCTGAAAATGCTGTCAAATATCTGCTTCAGGCGCAATATTGTGGCAAAAGAATCAATATGAGATATGTGGTGTTGTTTTGTATTTTTTACGCACAATGTTATTCATAAATGCAGTACTGTGTGCATTCTGTTCTGCAAATGTTTTCATGCATGAGTTCCAATGCCTGTAGTCTAAAACTAGACGGTATGAATTGTCGGGTTTCATTACGGGAAACAAAGAATTAGTCATAGAGGAGGTGCAATCACACCTTGGTATTCAACTTGATCTAGGATCTCCCCGACTTGCTTTCCGCGTAATGTTTTATTGGTTACTGTCTCTGTGGAGTTGTAGTTTTGACTGGGATTTCATAGTGAGGTGACTCAGCATCCCACCCTAGATGATTTCGGTATAATACAGGAGCTAGTGCTACCGCCCACTCCTGCGCGTATCATAATCATTTGTCAGGTTCTCCCAAAAGAGACCCTTCACTTTCCTTGATATGTCCCTCTCCATATGGAGTGTTATTTCATGTAATTGATGGGGGCGCTTACCTTTGTATAAGGAGTGTCCACGGAGATATGTTCATTCAATGTGGCTGTCACCAGAAATTCTATCAGATTCTGGCGAGCTATTGTTACTTCTGCTGCGCTGTCTAGCATCGTCAGAGCCCATTCTACATTCAGAAATTGAGTCCGCAGTAGGCTGGGCATTTCTTATTTTAAGGCCAGCTACCTTCTTTTAAATTGTGATTACGATTTTGGTTTATCTTCTTTTTTGATAATGTAGTCTTAAGTGCGATGTGTGTCTCTTGGCTTGACTCGCTTTTCTGATTTGCGTTCTGACCGTCCTTCTCGCTCTCCGAGTTTTTCGATCAACCCTGAAAGGAACGAGAGGAATGTGTATCAGTATCCTGATACCTGTCAGTTTTTTTTATAATATCACGGGTCCTAAGGTTATATTTTCTGTCAGAGGGCTCCTGTTGAGGAGATCCACCCCGTGATTGTGCTTATGCTTTGATTGTTTATTATCCCATTTCTTCTTGGAAGACTCGGGTGCTTGCTTTGAGTTATCCTTTTCAGGATTACTCCTTAATTGTGGTTTCATATATCTAGCTCCTAAATTATCTCTTCCCAGTGAAGCATAGTTCTCTTCGATAATTTTAGGTAATTCCTTCTCCTGTTGTGCAGGAGTATATTCCCTCAGGCGATTGCGTACAGCCACCGCTGCTGCCTCCCCTTTTATGTTTGCTAACATAATCGTTGATACCTGGGAAAAATTGCCTATTAATTTCATTCCCAAGTCCAGGGACCGAGTCTCACTATTATACAAGCTTAGAAGAGAAGTATTCTGATACAGAACAAGAAAGCCAGTCACCACTTTATAGAAAACAATTCCTGGACTTATCCCTGGGTCTCTGACAATTACTGAACAACTTTAGAACACAATCGAGAGGCAACGAAACAGAGTTTACATATAAAAATTAACACACAGAACAACAAGAGGAAATGAAACAGGAAAAAGCTTTTGTTGATTCTGTATATCTTTAATCAATTTATTTTTTCACTAAATACAGATAAGTGCAGCCAACGCGTTTCGCCTGGTTACAGGCTTCCTCAGGGCAAGATCGTGTGTCACGTCAAGCACGCAGTTAAAAGCAGACACAGCGCTGCAACTGACATAAAAGTATTCCACAAAAGCTTCTGCAGCAGAAATCGAGTTGAAAAATCAGCTGTCGGTTAGCAAGAGAAACAGGTGTGTAAGCCACTTAAGTAGGAATGGCATCCATCCGAGCATTTTAACCGCCAGTGTTCGCCGTTTGCAATATGTAATTACTGAACAACTGCTTCATCTCCAGTGCTTTTAGCTAGAAAGGTTTGCTCATTGCATGATAAGATATTTATTTGAATGTTGTTCCTTTAGGGGCAAAATGTACTACCTTCCCATTATATGACATCAAAGGACATATTTATGAAGGGCAGGTGTTCAGCTTTGAAGCCTTCCTTATTATGTGCATGCTCTCCAACAGAAGGTTAAAATGCCCTTATTGGATAGCCTCAAGAACCTGGCCTTCAAGGTTGGCTGCATTAGGGAGCAATAGTACATTTTGGCATCCATTATTGAAAGAATTCCCTGCCAGGACACAAACAGGCATCTTTGGTACCAGCACTGGCAAATTGTGCTGGATCAATGAGAATCATCCTGACCATTGAGTGATGGACCTTCTGGATCAATCTGGTGTAAACTAACGCAAAATCCTGAGAAATCTGTCTGTCCAGAGACTGAAAATGGTGCTCTGGTGTAGGATCTTGCAGGTGACATCCAGGAATTTTAATTTCGTCTGTCTCGTTTGCCCCATCTGATGAATACAAATGTTGCTAGGACATCAGACTTTGATAATCACTCAGATTCTTTTCAACCGCTTCTGCTGACAATGTCCATTGCCAGGTTCTGAACTTGGGGATGGATTGCCTAGAGTAAAATCTGATGTGTCAATGTCACCTGCCGAACACCATAAGGCTCAAAGGACAAGATTTTCACCTAGTTGCCTTGTTTTTGACATGATACATTTTACTTGCGTTGTTTTGTCCGTTTGACTGAATTTGGACTTTCTTGTAACCACCAACACTGGGCATATAGCTTAGGTGTAAGGCACACCAGGCCTCTATTGACCACTGAGCAAGGCCACAGCACATGTACCAAAGGTAGAGGGAAATTTGGACTGGACAAAGGATGGAACCTCTGAACTCTCAACTTCCATACACAGTGGTTTGGGGGGCACCAGGGACTCTATATTATATTTCACCCATTTTCAACAGTATAGGATTGGGAAATTGACAAACCCTTGACATAAACAGACAACATCTTTGAAGTTTAGCTAAGGTTCATAGGGGAAACAACAGCTGCTACATCACATACCCTAAATAGCCCGAGCATTCACCATTTAAAGACGTGAAATAATCTGTGCACTCACTTTTCATTCAAACATGGAGCCAGTCTTGATATTTTGGATGATAGCTACAGCAATGGAACCATCCCCACTATGTTTTCTTTGCTCCATCATGAGGAGGGCTGCAAAACTGTCATCAATAGTTAAGTTACTATCCTAGTTTGTGGAATTCTGTCTCCACTGGTCTGTTAACCCCTTCAGTGCCCATGACGAGCTGGACTCGTCATGGAGCACAGTCGCGCTGTGCCCATGACGAGTCCAGCTCGTCATGGGACCCACCCTTGGGGGAAGCGCTGGCGCTCCCCCCGTGATTCGGCGATTGATGTATTTTTACTGGGGAGGCTGGGGAAGACCTTCCCCTTCCTCCCCCGCTCGCGTCATCAATGACGTCAGCGCGCGAGCCGCGCTGATGTCACCGGAGGCTTCCCCTTTGCTCTCCGAGGCGCAGGAAGCCATTTGCTTCCTGCGCGTCGGAGAGTAAAGGTCAGTTTTGGGGCTGGGGAGGGGGTATTAGTGCATCTGTGCGGTAGGTAGGGTGGGGGCACAATGTTGGGGGGGGTGGAAATGTGTTTTTGAACACTCTGCTTTGTTCCTGCGCTTGGATCGTCCAAGCGCAGGTGATTTTATGTGAATTGTACAAAAAAAAAAAACGCTCGTTTTCGTTTCTTTGTCGTTTTTCACCTTGGGGGTGCTGCTAGCGTGGGATGGGGGTGGGGGGCGAAATAAAGTCAGTCCTAGGGGTTCCAAAGTGGCCAGATTGATTTTATTTGCTTACAAAAACACCAGCATCAGAGTTTGCCAGTGCAGTGTGACTTTCGTTTTCTCGTGTAACTTTGAACTGCATTGTTGTACCAAGGGGGGGCGAAAGAAAGTAAGACAGAGGGGTTGCAAAGTGGCCAGATTGATTTTATTTGCTTCCAAGTACACCAGCATCAGAGTTTGCCAGTGATGTGCTTTTTTCGTCTTTTTGTCTTCCTTTGAACTGTATTGTTGTTCCCAGGGGGCAAAGTAAAGTTAGACAGAGGGATTGCAAAGTGGCCAGATTGATTTCATTTGCATCCAAGCACACCAGTATCAGAGTTTGCCAGTGCAGTGCGACTTTCGTTTTCTCGCCTAACTTTGAACAGTATTGTTGTTCCCAGGGGGGGCGAAATAAAGTAAGACAGAGGGGTTGCCAAGTGGCCAGATTGTTTTTATTTGGATCCAAGTACACCAGCATCAGAGTTTGTCAGTGTATTGCTACATTCGTTTTCTCATCTAACTTTGAACAGCATTGTTGTTCCCAGGGGGGGTGAAATAAAGTAAGACAGAGGGGTTGCAAAGTAGCCAGATTGATTTTATTTGCATCCAAGTACACCAGCATCAGAGTTTGCCAGTGATGTGCTTCTTTCGTTTTTTTGTCTTCCTTTGAACAGTGTTGTTGTTCCCAGGGGGGGCGAAGTAAAGTAAGCCATAGGGGTTGCAAAGTGGCCAGATTGATTTTATGTGCATCCAAGTACACCAGCATCACATAGTTTTCCAGTGAATTGCTTGTTTTGTTTTCTGGTCTTCCTTTGAACAGCATTGTTGTTCCCCGGGGGCAAAATAAAGTTAGACAGAGGGATTGCAAAGTGGCCAGATTGATTTTATTTGCATCCAAGCACACCAGCATCAGAGTTTGCCAGTGCAGTGCGTCTTTAGTTTTCTCGCCTAACTTTGAACAGTATTGTTGTTCCCAGGGGGGCGAAATAAAGTAAGACAGAGGGGTTGCCAAGTGGCCAGATTGTTTTTATTTGCATCCAAGTACACCAGCATCAGAGTTTGCCAGTGATGTGCTTCTTTCGTTTTTTTGTCTTCCTTTGAACAGTGTTGTTGTTCCCAGGGGGGGCGAAATAAAGTAAGACAGAGGGGTTGCCAAGTGGCCAGATTGATTTTATGTGCATCCAAGTACACCAGCATCACATAGTTTTCCAGTGAAGTGCTACTTTCGTTTTCTGGTCTTCCTTTGAACAGCATTGTTGTTCCCCGGGGGCAAAATAAAGTTAGACAGAGGGATTGCAAAGTGGCCAGATTGATTTTATTTGCATCCAAGCACACCAGCATCAGAGTTTGCCAGTGCAGTGCGTCTTTAGTTTTCTCGCCTAACTTTGAACAGTATTGTTGTTCCCAGGGGGGGCGAAATAAAGTTAGACAGAGGGATTGCAAAGTGGCCAGATTGATTTTATTTGCATCCAAGCACACCAGCATCAGAGTTTGCCAGTGCAGTGCGTCTTTAGTTTTCTCGCCTAACTTTGAACAGTATTGTTGTTCCCAGGGGGGGCGAAATAAAGTAAGACAGAGGGGTTGCCAAGTGGCCAGATTGTTTTTATTTGCATCCAAGTACACCAGCATCAGAGTTTGCCAGTGTATTGCTACTTTCGTTTTCTCATCTAACTTTGAACAGCATTGTTCCCAGGGGGGGCGAAATAAAGTAAGACAGAGGGGTTGCAAAGTGGCCAGATTGATTTTATTTGCATCCAAATACACCAGCATCAGAGTTTGCCAGTGCAGTGTGACTTTTGTTTTCTCGTGTAACTTTGAACAGCATTGTTGTACCAAGGGGGTTGAAAGAAAGTAAGACAGAGGGGTTTGCCAAGTGGCCAGATTGATTTTATTTGCTTCCAAGTACACCAGCATCAGAGTTTGCCAGTGATGTGCTTCTTTCGTTTTTTTGTCTTCCTTTGAACAGTGTTGTTGTTCCCAGGGGGGGCGAAATAAAGTAAGCCATAGGGGTTGCAAAGTGGCCAGATTGATTTTATGTGCATCCAAGTACACCAGCATCACATAGTTTTCCAGTGAAGTGCTACTTTCGTTTTCTGGTCTTCCTTTGAACAGCATTGTTGTTCCCCGGGGGCAAAATAAAGTTAGACAGAGGGATTGCAAAGTGGCCAGATTGATTTCATTTGCATCCAAGTACACCAGCATCAGAGTTTGCCAGTGCAGTGCGACTTTCGTTTTCTCGTCTAACTTTGAACAGTATTGTTGTTCCCAGGGGGGGGTGAAATAAAGTAAGACAGAGGGGTTGCCAAGTGGCCAGATTGTTTTTATTTGCATCCAATTACACCAGCTTCAGAGTTTGCCAGTGTATTGCTACTTTCGTTTTCTCATCTAACTTTGAATAGCATTGTTGTTTCCAGGGGGGGGCGAAATAATGTAAGACAGAGGGGTTGCAAAGTGGCCAGATTGATTTCATTTGCATCCAAGTACACCAGCGTCAGAGTTTGCCAGTGCATTGCTACTTTCGTTTTCTCGTCTTCCTTTGAACAGCATTGTTGTTTCTAGGGTGGGAGAGTTTACCATTTCTGTAGGTACTGCAATACCTGGTTGATGGGTGAATTGGAAAACACAATGTGCACCATGGTTCTGTGTTTATGGATGTGGTCTACCATACTGCTTATGTTTTGTAAGGATGTAAGCAATGGACAGTGAAACGTTTCCCTTCAGGGCCCTCTAGCCATGTCCATAACTTTTCCGGTGAAACCACTCGCTGATTTCTGAATAGTTAGTGAGAGATCGTTTAGGTAACCATGTTGTTTCTGCTTACATTTCCCATGCTTGGCATTCCCTAGGAGTTTTTTTTTTTTGTCAGCGTATTACTCTTATCAAGTGCATAATTTGAATTGAGCCACATCCAAGTGTTTATAGCGGGCACAATTAGGTTATAGCTGAAGGCAGTGCGAGTTTCTCTCAGTGGGCAAGTATGGCGTTCAGTGGGGATGTGGCACTATGGCCGGAGCTGTTGAATTTGGAAATGGGGAACCAGGTTCAGCATTCATGACCAGTCCACCACACCACTGTACTGAGGGAGCACATTCCCATGCTACACCGTAGAAGGCCCCACTGGACCTTAGAAGGCTTGATGTCTTAGCACAAGCAGGTGTACTGTAGTGGTGTCAACTTACAAAAAAAGAACAAAGTACAAGTAGAGGTATAATACTGCACTAAATGGCAGACACGCAAAACACAGGAACACACTGGGTAGGCACTTCTACGGGCATGGAGAACAGAATTTCCTATAATGTAAAGACTTCCTTCACACAATAGAGAGGGTGTGAATTAAGTTTGGAAGTGTCTTTGCAGGAGGAGAAATTTGAGGTTAGTTTTGAAGGACTGGGAAGAGGGAGGGGGTGGTCCGGAGCTGAGGCTCAGTTCCAGATTCTCGCCGCGTTGCTTGTAAAGGATTGGGCCATCAATCTTTCCTTTTTGAAAGTGGGAGGGTCAAACAATACATTTTGCGCAGTACGTGATGGTCTAGAGCATTATATGCATATGTTACAATAAAGTTTTTTTTCCTCTTTTTTTTCTAGTCTAAAGCTTTTCAACGGTGGCTGTTCTGCAGTTTTGTGTAGTTGCATTGTGTTGGTAAGAAATTTTTTGTTGTTGTATTTACACCAAATGAGTAATAATATAATGTCCGAATGAATTTGTTTGTAAGTGATGTCATAATGGCGGCATATTTAGTTAGTGGTTTGAGCATGAAATTCTTTGCGATGTGTTTTGCATAGTCTTATGTGTAATTGCTTTTCTCTTTCTTTTTTAGTGGGATATTGTTGATCCATACTGTGTCTGTACAGAGTTGGTGGTGGTGAGTAGTTTTGCTGCCTCTGGCAAGTGAGTGGTATTGTTTTGGAGTATATTTGAGTTTTTGATAAAGGTGCTTTTTGCTTATTACTTATTTTACAAAGAGTTTGTTGTTGTTGACAAGTTACATTTATTAGTAAGCAATATGGCTAGCCGTAGAATGACTGCTCAACAGGTGGTCGGTATGCTTCTTGAATCTTCCTCTGATCATGATTATGAGACTGACAGTGCGTCTGAGGGAGAGGAGGGAGGGGAAGATTCTGGCAGTGAGTTTTCACTCAACATGGAATCATCGGATGATGAAGGTACTCTCAGTGCAGATGAAGGTACTCTTGGTGTGGATGAAGCAACTCTCAGTGCGGATGAAGTGCCTGTCTTAGAGGAGGAAACTGCTGTGCCGATGGTGCAAGAGGCATCTGGATTACAGTCTGAGGCTGCTAGGCTTCCTACTGGAAGTGTTGGACTTTGGGTTGATCCAAACATGGTGCAGCCGGTGTTGCCTGCCTTTAGCGGTGTTGCAGGGTGTACAGTGAATTGTGAAAACTTTTTGCCTATACAGTTTTTTCAGTTGTTTATGGATGATGTATTTTTGGGTGAGATTGTTGAGCAGACGAATTTGTATGCTGAACAGTTTTTGAGGAACAACAGCGACAAACTTAGGCCCCAGTTTAGAGCTACCCGGTGGACTCCCACATATCTGGAAGAGATTAAGAAGTTTTTGGGTTTGACTTTATTGATGGGTGTGGTAAGGAAGCCAACCTTGGCTTCATATTGGTCTACTAGCCCCTTGTTGGCAACTGCCATATTTCCTGCAGTTATGACTCGTAATCGGTATTTACTTTTGCTACGTATGCTGCATTTTGTTGATAATTCAATGGCGTTGCCACGAGATCACCCTGACTGTGACCGTCTTTTTAAGATTCGGCCCGTTCTTGATCACTTTGTGGATCGATTTTCTGAGATCTATACTCCAGGGAAAGAAATATCTATTGATGAGTCTTTGGTCTTGTTCAAGGGCCGTTTGGTTTTTAGGCAGTACATTCCTAGCAAGAGGGCACGCTATGGAATTAAGCTGTATATGTTGTCTGAGAGTAGGACAGGATATGTATTTAATTTTCGTGTGTACACTGGTAGAGATTCTGCTATTGACCCCCCAGGATGTCCGTCCACTTTTGGAGTTGCAGAGAAAATTGTGTGGGATCTTGCTAGGAGACTGTTTAACAGAGGCCACCATTTGTACCTTGATAACTTCTATACTGCTGTGCAATTATTTAAGGAATTGTATAAAGTGGACACTTTTGCATGTGGCACAATCCGCTCTAACCGTAAAGCTTATCCGAAAGAGCTTGTTTGCAAAAAACTTCAGAGGGGGCAGTGCAGTTCCTTGCGTAGTGATGAACTACTAGCTGTGAAATTTGTGGACAGGAGGGATGTGTACATGCTGACTACCATCCATAATGAGAGCACTTCACCTGTGGCTGTTTGGGGTCAGGTTGCTGAAGTGCGCAAACCTGTGTGCATTCTAGACTACAATAAGCACATGGGTGGTGTTGACAGAGTAGATCAGAGGTTGGAACCTTACTCTGCTATTCGGAAGGCTTATGTTTGGTATAAGAAGTTGGCCATCCATTTCTTCGAATTAGCAATGTTCAATGCTTTTATTGTGTTCAAGGAGTGTTCTCCTGCGTCAAAGTTGACATTTATTCAGTTTCAGCACTCTGTGATAGCTAGCCTTGTTGTTGTGGAACAGGCAAGTGTTCCTAGATTTGGAGTGGTGGAGGATGTGGTTCGATTGAAAGATCGCCACTTTCCTGATTTCATCCCTCCCACACCGGCAAAAGATTTTCCCACTAGATGTAGAGTCTGTTGGCGAAGAGATAAGCGGAAGGAGACTCGTATGTACTGCTCCGACTGTCCATCTAAACCTGGGCTGTGTGTCCCTGCTTGTTTTAGAGCGTACCATACCCAAAAGAAGTTTTGGGAGCAATCATGAGTGGTAAAGTTAACTGATTGGTTTGTTTTCTTTGAAAAATGTGATTCTGTTTCAAGGTTGGCTTTAGTGCAATGTGTTTAGTTTCTGATTTTGTGTTTGTAGATTATTATCTATTTGTGATTTGTTTGTGTTTTTATTTTTGTCTAAAAAAATCCTAAATGTGTTGGCAGTGTGTGTGGACTGGCACTTCTTTGGCGGTGTACGTGGAATGGTGCTTGGCTGGCGGTATGCATGGACTGGTGCTTGGCTGTTGGCGTGCGTGGCCTGGTGCTTGGCTGGCGGTGTGCGTGGACTGGTGCTTGGCTGGCGGTGTGCGTGGACTGGTGCTTGGCTGGCGGTGTGCGTGGACTGGTGCTTGGCTGGCGGTGTGCGTGGACTGGTGCTTGGCTGGCGGTGTGCGTGGACTGGTGCTTGGCTGGCGGTGTGCGTGGACTGGTGCTTGGCTGGCGGTGTGCGTGGACTGGTGCTTGGCTGGCGGTGTGTGTGGACTGGTGCTTGGCTAGCGGTGTGCGTGGACTAGTGTTTAGCTAGCGGTGTGCGTGGACTAGTGTTTAGCTAGCGGTGTGCGTGAACTGGTGCTCGGCTAGCGGTGTGCGTGGACTTGCGCTCGGCTGGCTGGGTGAGTAGTGACTTGCTGCTGGTCACTACACACACTGCTAGCTGAGTGCCACTCCACGCAATCCATCTGCTTGTGTAGTTGCTGTGTCAGGAATGTGGGCGTGTGAAAGTGATGGGCCCTTGAATGGCGCTGCGTGCTGGTGGGAGTTTTGTTATGTGATGGGCCCGCGGCTGGCGGTATGAATGGTTTTGTATGTCTCACGCGTATGAAAGGTGTATGAATGGCCTGTAAAGAGGTTGGTGCCTTGTCGTGGCTTTACAGCTCACGAGCTGTGAGTCAATGGTTCAGTTTCTCGCCCTTTCAATTATTAACAGTGCATTTCATTTTTGTGAAATCACTTGCTAATACAATTGTATATTCTGAACCATCACTCACTCTCGTGCCAAATCCAACCAGTATGTGTGTGTGCTTGAGGATTAGATGGCTGTGCAGTAATATTTGCCTTTCTGAAGCAGGGTGTACCTTGTCCCTTTTGTGAATTTTGTAATGTGTTGTTTTTGTGCCTGGTGGTGTGAATGGTCTTGAGTGTATCACGTATGAAAGATGTGTGAATGGCCTGTAAAGCGGTTGGTGCCTTGCCGTGGCTTTACAGCTCACGAGCTGCGAGTCATTGGTTCAGTTTTTTCTCCATTGAATTATTGACAGTGCATTTCATTTTTGTGAAATCTCTTGTTAATAAAATTTAATATACTGAACCATCACTCGCCCTCGTGCCAAATCCAACCAGTATGTGTGTGTGTTTGAGGAATAGGTGGCTGTGCAGGATTCTTTGTCTTTTTGGTTTCTCTGCCAAAGTGTATGTTCCATGTAAAAATAACCCACCGACTGTAGATATTGTCGTAAACCCATGGGAGTTCATGGTGATGTCTCTCTTGTGAATTTCAAAAAGGTTTTTTATCCTCAATGTCCAGGCAAGGGCACAAAACGTAGTGATGCAACATTTGGGATAGGCAATGTTGATGTCGCATCACTACGTTTTGTGCCCTTGCCTGTCGCGGGTACTTGGGCCTCCCACACAAGTGAGGCACCATTTTTACCGGGAGACCTGGGGGAACGCTGGGTGGTGGTAAATTTGTGTGAGCCCGGTGATGCCACTACTTTCCCACCCCAAAATGTGTGAAAACAGTGATTTTTTCAGCAAAAATTGAGGTTTGCAGGGGATTCTGGGTAAGGAAACGTTGGGGGATCCACGCAAGCCATACCTCCCTGGAAGCCGCCGGGTGTCTAGTTTTCAGAAATGCGTGGGTTTGGTAGGTTTCCCTAGATGGCCGCCGAGCACCGGGCCAAAAACCCAAGTGACCCCCCTTGCAAAACCAGGTGGTTTTGCGACAGGCCATTTTGATGTCGCCTCACTGCGTTTTGGGCCCTTGCCTGCCGCGGGTACTTGGGCCTCCCACACAAGTGAGGCACCATTTTTACCGGGAGACCTGGGGGAACGCTGGGTGGTGGTAAATTTGTGTGAGCCCGGTGATGCCACTACTTTCCCACCCCAAAATGTGTGAAAACAGTGATTTTTTCAGCAAAAATTGAGGTTTGCAGGGGATTCTGGGTAAGGAAACGTTGGGGGATCCACGCAAGCCATACCTCCCTGGAAGCCGCCGGGTGTCTAGTTTTCAGAAATGCGTGGGTTTGGTAGGTTTCCCTAGATGGCCGCCGAGCACCGGGCCAAAAACCCAAGTGACCCCCCTTGCAAAACCAGGTGGTTTTGCGACAGGCCATTTTGATGTCGCCTCACTGCGTTTTGGGCCCTTGCCTGCCGCGGGTACTTGGGCCTCCCACACAAGTGAGGCACCATTTTTACCGGGAGACCTGGGGGAACGCTGGGTGGTGGTAAATTTGTGTGAGCCCGGTGATGCCACTACTTTCCCACCCCAAAATGTGTGAAAAAAGTGATTTTTTCAGCAAAAATTGAGGTTTGCAGGGGATTCTGGGTAAGGAAACGTTGGGGGATCCACGCAAGCCATACCTCCCTGGAAGCCGCCGGGTGTCTAGTTTTCAGAAATGCGTGGATTTGGTAGGTTTCCCTAGATGGCCGCCGAGCACCGGGCCAAAAACCCAAGTGACCCCCCTTGCAAAACCAGGTGGTTTTGCGACAGGCCATTTTGATGTCGCCTCACTGCGTTTTGGGCCCTTGCCTGCCGCGGGTACTTGGGCCTCCCACACAAGTGAGGCACCATTTTTACCGGGAGACCTGGGGGAACGCTGGGTGGTGGTAAATTTGTGTGAGCCCGGTGATGCCACTACTTTCCCACCCCAAAATGTGTGAAAAAAGTGATTTTTTCAGCAAAAATTGAGGTTTGCAGGGGATTCTGGGTAAGGAACCGTTGGGGGATCCACACAAGCCATACCTCCCTGGAAGCCGCCGGGTGTCTAGTTTTCAGAAATGCGTGGGTTTGGTAGGTTTCCCCAGGTGCCCGCAGAGCTAGGGTTCAAAAACTACAGCTAGTCATTTTTCCAAAAAAGGGTCATTTTTCACTGCGAAATTGAGGTGTGACCAGGTTGCGTTTTGCGCCGTTTGCTTTCGCGGGAACTAGGCCGATCCACACAAGTGAGGTACCGTTTTTCTCGTAAGACTTTGGGGAACGCGGGGTGGGTGGAAATTTGTGGATCCACGCAGATTCCGGAACTTTCCACGACAGAAATGTGGGGAAAATGTGTTTTTTTGCCAATTTTTTAGGTTTGCAAGGGATTCTGGGTAACAGACCCTGGTGGGAGGCAGTCAAGTCACCCCATCCTGGATTCCCCTGGGTATCTAGTTTTCAAAAATGTATAGGTTTGCTAGGTTTCCCCAGGTGCCCGCAGAGCTAGGGTTCAAAAACTACAGCTAGTCATTTTTCCAAAAAAGGGTCTTTTTTCACTGCGAAATTGAGGTGTGACCAGGTTGCGTTTTGCGCCGTTTCCTGTCGCGGGCACTAGGCCGATCCACACAAGTGAGGTACAGTTTTTCTCGTAAGACTTTGGGGAACGCGGGGTGGGTGGAAATTTGTGGATCCACGCAGATTCCGGAACTTTCCACGACAGAAATGTGGGGAAAATGTGTTTTTTTTGCCAATTTTTTAGGTTTGCAAGGGATTCTGGGTAACAGACCCTGGTGGGAGGCAGTCAAGTCACCCCATCCTGGATTCCCCTGGGTGTCTAGTTTTCAAAAATGTATAGGTTTGCTAGGTTTCCCCAGGTGCCCGCAGAGCTAGGGTTCAAAAACTACAGCTAGTCATTTTTCCAAAAAAGGGTCATTTTTCACTGCGAAATTGAGGTGTGACCAGGTTGCGTTTTGCGCCGTTTCCTGTCGCGGGCACGAGGCCGACCCACACAAGTGAGGTACCGTTTTTCTCGAAAGACTTTGGGGAACGCGGGGTGGGTGGAAATTTGTGGATCCACGCAGATTCCGGAACTTTCCACGACAGAAATGTGGAGAAAATGTGTTTTTTTTGCCAATATTTTAGGTTTGCAAGGGTTTCTGGGTAACAGACCCTGGTGGGAGGCAGTCAAGTCACCCCATCCTGGATTCCCCTGGGTGTCTAGTTTTCAAAAATGTATAGGTTTGCTAGGTTTCCCCAGGTGCCCGCAGAGCTAGGGTTCAAAAACTACAGCTAGTCATTTTTCCAAAAAAGGGTCATTTTTCACTGCGAAACGGAGGTGTGACCAGGTTGCGTTTTGCGCCGTTTCCTGTCGCGGGCACTAGGCCGATCCACACAAGTGAGGTACCGTTTTTCTCGTAAGACTTTGGGGAACGCGGGGTGGGTGGAAATTTGTGGATCCACGCAGATTCCGGAACTTTCCACGACAGAAATGTGGGGAAAATGTGTTTTTTTTGCCAATTTTTTAGGTTTGCAAGGGATTCTGGGTAACAGACCCTGGTGGGAGGCAGTCAAGTCACCCCATCCTGGATTCCCCTGGGTGTCTAGTTTTCAAAAATGTATAGGTTTGCTAGGTTTCCCCAGGTGCCCGCAGAGCTAGGGTTCAAAAACTACAGCTAGTCATTTTTCCCAAAAAGGGTCATTTTTCACTGCGAAATTGAGGTGTGACCAGGTTGCGTTTTGCGCCGTTTCCTGTCGCGGGCACTAGGCCGACCCACACAAGTGAGGTACCGTTTTTCTCGTAAGACTTTGGGGAACGCGGGGTGGGTGGAAATTTGTGGATCCACGCAGATTCCGGAACTTTCCACGACAGAAATGTGTGGAAAATGTGGTTTTTTTGCCACTTTTTTAGGTTTGCAAGGGATTCTGGGTAACAGACCCTGGTGGGAGGCAGTCAAGTCACCCCATCCTGGATTCCCCTGGGTGTCTAGTTTTCAAAAATGTATAGGTTTGCTAGGTTTCCCCAGGTGCCCGCAGAGCTAGGGTTCAAAAACTACAGCTAGTCATTTTTCCAAAAAAGGGTCATTTTTCACTGCGAAATTGAGGTGTGACCAGGTTGCGTTTTGTGCCGTTTCCTGTCGCGGGCACTAGGCCGACCCACACAAGTGAGGTACCGTTTTTCTCGTAAGACTTTGGGGAACGCGGGGTGGGTGGAAATTTGTGGATCCACGCAGATTCCGGAACTTTCCACGACAGAAATGTGGGGAAAATGTGGTTTTTTTGCCAATTTTTTAGGTTTGCAAGGGATTCTGGGTAACAGACCCTGGTGGGAGGCAGTCAAGTCACCCCATCCTGGATTCCCCTGGGTGTCTAGTTTTCAAAAATGTATAGGTTTGCTAGGTTTCCCCAGGTGCCCGCAGAGCTAGGGTTCAAAAACTACAGCTAGTCATTTTTCCAAAAAAGGGTCATTTTTCACTGCGAAACTGAGGTGTGACCAGGTTGCGTTTTGCGCCTTTTCCTGTCGCGGGCACTAGGCCGATCCACACAAGTGAGGTACAGTTTTTCTCGTAAGACTTTGGGGAACGCGGGGTGGGTGGAAATTTGTGGATCCACGCAGATTCCGGAACTTTCCACAACAGAAATGTGGGGAAAATGTGTTTTTTTTGCCAATTTTTTAGGTTTGCAAGGGATTCTGGGTAACAGACCCTGGTGGGAGGCAGTCAAGTCACCCCATCCTGGATTCCCCTGGGTGTCTAGTTTTCAAAAATGTATAGGTTTGCTAGGTTTCCCCAGGTGCCCGTAGAGCTAGGGTTCAAAAACTACAGCTAGTCATTTTTCCAAAAAAGGGTCATTTTTCACTGCGAAATTGAGGTGTGACCAGGTTGCGTTTTGCGCCGTTTCCTGTCACGGGCACTAGGCCGATCCACACAAGTGAGGTACCGTTTTTCTCGTAAGACTTTGGGGAACGCGGGGTGGGTGGAAATTTGTGGATCCACGCAGATTCCGGAACTTTCCACGACAGAAATGTGTGGAAAATGTGTTTTTTTTGCCAATTTTTTAGGTTTGCAAGGGATTCTGGGTAACAGACCCTGGTGGGAGGCAGTCAAGTCACCCCATCCTGGATTCCCCTGGGTGTCTAGTTTTCAAAAATGTATAGGTTTGCTAGGTTTCCCCAGGTGCCCGCAGAGCTAGGGTTCAAAAACTACAGCTAGTCATTTTTCCAAAAAAGGGTCATTTTTCACTGCGAAATTGAGGTGTGACCAGGTTGCGTTTTGCGCCGTTTCCTGTCGCGGGCACTAGGCCGACGCACACAAGTGAGGTACCGTTTTTCTCATAAGACTTTGGGGAACGCGGGGTGGGTGGAAATTTGTGGATCCACGCAGATTCCGGAACTTTCCACGACAGAAATGTGTGGAAAATGTGTTTTTTTTGCCACTTTTTTAGGTTTGCAAGGGATTCTGGGTAACAGACCCTGGTGGGAGGCAGTCAAGTCACCCCATCCTGGATTCCCCTGGGTGTCTAGTTTTCAAAAATGTATAGGTTTGCTAGGTTTCCCCAGGTGCCCGCAGAGCTAGGGTTCAAAAACTACAGCTAGTCATTTTTCCAAAAAAGGGTCATTTTTCACTGCGAAATTGAGGTGTGACCAGGTTGCGTTTTGCGCCGTTTCCTGTCGCGGGCACTAGGCCGACCCACACAAGTGAGGTACCGTTTTTCTCGTAAGACTTTGGGGAACGCGGGGTGGGTGGAAATTTGTGGATCCACGCAGATTCCGGAACTTTCCACGACAGAAATGTGGAGAAAATGTGTTTTTTTTGCCAATTTTTTAGGTTTGTAAGGGATTCTGGGTAACAGACCCTGGTGGGAGGCAGTCAAGTCACCCCATCCTGGATTCCCCTGGGTGTCTAGTTTTCAAAAATGTATAGGTTTGCTAGGTTTCCCCAGGTGCCCGCAGAGCTAGGGTTCAAAAACTACAGCTAGTCATTTTTCCAAAAAAGGGTCTTTTTTCACTGCGAAATTGAGGTGTGACCAGGTTGCGTTTTGCGCCGTTTCCTGTCGCGGGCACTAGGCCGACCCACACAAGTGAGGTACCGTTTTTCTCGTAAGACTTTGGGGAACGCGGGGTGGGTGGAAATTTGTGGATCCACGCAGATTCCGGAACTTTCCACAACAGAAATGTGTGGAAAATGTGTTTTTTTTGCCAATTTTTTAGGTTTGCAAGGGATTCTGGGTAACAGACCCTGGTGGGAGGCAGTCAAGTCACCCCATCCTGGATTCCCCTGGGTGTCTAGTTTTCAAAAATGTATAGGTTTGCTAGGTTTCCCCAGGTGCCCGCAGAGCTAGGGTTCAAAAACTACAGCTAGTCATTTTTCCAAAAAAGGGTCATTTTTCCCTGCGAAATTGAGGTGTGACCAGGTTGCGTTTTGCGCCGTTTCCTGTCGCGGGCACTAGGCCGAGCCACACAAGTGAGGTACCGTTTTTCTCGTAAGACTTTGGGGAACGCGGGGTGGGTGGAAATTTGTGGTTCCACGCAGATTCCGGAACTTTCCACGACAGAAATGTGTGGAAAATGTGGTTTTTTTGACAATTTTTTAGGTTTGCAAGGGATTCTGGGTAACAGACCCTGGTGGGAGGCAGTCAAGTCACCCCATCCTGGATTCCCCTGGTTGTCTAGTTTTCAAAAATGTATAGGTTTGCTAGGTTTCCCAAGGTGCCCGCAGAGCTAGGGTTCAAAAACTAGAGCTAGGCACTTTGCAAAAAAAGGGTAATTTTGCATTGTGAAAATGTGGTGTGACCATGTTGCGTTTTGCGCCGTTTCCTGTCGTGGGCACTATGCCTACCCACACAAGTGAGGTACCATTTTTATCGGGAGACTTAGGGTAATTCAGATTTGTAAAGGAACTGTTATTATCTATTGACTTTCCATGCATTTCTGCTTTCCAAATGAAAGATATTGTGTAAAAAAGAAGTCATTCTAAAAAATGACTGATAATTCTCATGCTAGTATGAGTATTCCCAATTTCAGAAATGTGCAAATATCTACTGTTTCTAAACTCTATATTTTGTTCCCATTTCAGAAATACATAGGTGTCTTTCATACCGATTTTTCCATGTACACTTTTTAACAGAATAATTACTATATACCCGGTACATAATAAAAAACCATTGCAAGTTACTACTCAGTTTTTGGCTCTGGGTTCGTCGGGTTCTTGGTGAACCTACAAGTCCTATATATCCCCACAACCAGTAATGTCCAGCGGATGCAACGGTAAATTGCTTTCAAAGAGCTGTCATAATTAGAAGAAGTTACAGGTGAAAACGTTGACACAAAAGGCTGTTTTTTTCAACTGAATTTCAATTTATCCTACATTTAACTGTTTGTTTCTATAAAAAAACCTTGATGGATCTACACAAATGACCCCTTGCTGAATTCAGAATGTTGTCTTCTTTTCGAAAATGTATAGCTTTCCAGGATCCACTATTGCTTTTGTACCCATTTCAGCCACTAACTGGAAGGAGGTCAAAAGCACAAAAAATTGCAAAAATAGGCTATGTCCCAGAAAAATGCCAAAACTGTGTAAAAAATGTTGGGTTTCTGTCAAAAGTCAAGTATCCCCGAAAAGCTGGGAAAATGGTGATTTCAACCCCACAAACCCTTTTTTGATAACATTTGCAGGGAAAAACCCAGATGCTTTCATTTGCAGCCCGTTTTTCCAATTTTTCCAAAAAAAACCAAAATTTTGCTGTATTTTGGCTCTTTTCTGTGACCCCTCCAGGGGAATCCACAAACCCTGGGTACCTTTAGAATCCCCATGATGTTGGAAGAAAAGGACGCAAATTTGGCGTGGCTACCTAATGCGGTCAAAAAGTTACAGGGGCCTAAGCGCGCACTACCCCAAATAGCCAAAAAAAGGCCTGGCACAGGAGGGGGAAAAGGCCTGGCAGCGAAGGGGTTAAGCACTCATGCAAAGTCCTCATTTCAACCGTGAAGGGTGGGCAATACACAAGTAAGTCACTGAGCGGAGATCTAGAAAGAGATAAACAAGAATTGCTTTTCCTCTGAGAAATTTGTTCGACCCCTCCCAAACAAACTATTGAAATTCAATTGACAGGCATAGCATGTGATGTCACTCAGTGTCAAAACTATGTGACGGACCAGTAGCTGCTATCCTTTCAAAAACTACAAGGTTCCATACCTTACGCAGAAAACTCCACACTTCTGGCACTTCCTCTTATCACAATAGGTGACTATCGCTTGCCATGCTCTTATCCGTTTCTGTGCTATGTGTAGCCATGTCTAAAAGTGTGGTGAAAAAGTTTAACTAATCCAGGTATCCAACCAAATAGTGTCACCTTGTGGCCTCTGGGTATGCCTACTGTGTATATCAACCATGCCAGCACCTATCATATATTTCTGTTTTTATTTATGTAATTTGGCTGGGATGGAGTACCGAAAGAGAAGGACCTTTTAGGGCCTTTCTTTGCCTGTTATGGTCCTAGTTATCCTGGATGTTCCTTTGAGAATGACGCCCAGCCAGAGTCAGTCTGGAGTTCTTGCTCTGCTTTTGTATAAAAAAGTTGACTTTTGTGGAATGTTAACAATATGCCTAAATTTAGTCATTTGTTGACCTCTATAATATGAATCAATTTCTCAAAAGCAGTCAGTGGTCTTGTGGTGGCAGATTTAACTGATTGTTGCAGAACTCAATGTTCAAGTTGGCTGTACCTAATCATCTCTGTCAAACCAAAGTCTTTTTTCAGCTACTAAAAGAGCTTTAAGGTTCACTTTCGGAAAAGATCACCCACCTTTGTGCTCTTTGCATATTTCTACCTGTCAAAAGCGATGTATAGGTCTAGCCAGGCTGGGTGAATTCTGAATTATTCCCCAGTGGGATAGAGTGTGATGGAAGGATGGAAAGCCAGTGAAACCTATGGAGTAGGTAACTTTGGCCTAGGTGGACTTGAATGCCTTGGTCAACTGAGAGTTATACATTCTTTTGAGTCTATGCACTTTTCATAGTCACAGCACCGCCCAGTCACAATTGGCCGCCTACTACAGTTTTGTCCATGAAGCACCATTGCTTTGCTGTCTCTTCCTTACCCAATTCCAGTATGGAACCTGAAGCAGAAGGTCATGACTGTGGCTCCCAGTCCACCTTACTTGAATGCAATATCATCTAATCAGTGCAAGTTGTCCCTTTGCATGCATGACAAATTAGGGTGGAATTCACTTTTTAACAATTGATAATGTGTCTATCTAGGGATCTTACTGCAAAGGTAGCAGGGAACATTAAAGGCATGTTAAAGTGATAGCCTTACATGACTGCACACAGTTAATGGTGTTATTCCGACACCTACCGGCTGAGTCTCTCCTCTGGCATTCATCACCCGCCCTAGTGTCAGAGTCATATCAGAGTCGGTTGCAGATGTAAACCACTTAAAACCATGAAGATGGTATGTGCCATCAGATTGTAGTCTTGCAATGGTCTCGGTTCCACCAGCTGCAAATGAAGAATATACATTTTAGATTAATGAAATGAGACCAGTGAGCTGTCATCATCAGAAAGGACATACTAAGTGAAGAAAGCCATTCAGTCATTTAATGTGCTTGGGGAAAGTGGCAAGGAATGCGGTCCTATCTAATGTAGAGCAAGTGTCAAAAAATGTTTTATGAAAATTAAAATAACACTACTTACCAATTTTTTGTGATCCTCATTGTGATACACCCATTACTTTACCAAAAACTTTCAAAATAACAATGGACTATCCACTGTAAGTCTTATCCAACTACACACTATTGAAAGTTGTTTGAATTCCTTTGAGTTAGCATAATCCTCAGACCTTTCTTCAGATACTCCTCTCTACCTTTTTTTATAAAATGGTACTTCCACCACTGTATTCTTGAGCAAATCCATTCCCATTCGCACATCCATACGCAGATCCTTCTATGCGGATGTCTTTTCTTCACTACAGTTTCCTTCCAATAAAACTGGCTTTTTCTGTCACATAAACCCTTTGATCAACTTCTCTTGAGCACTAGGTGTGAGACCTTTCGGCAAAGTAGCAGGGAAGACAGTAGTTAATGGGCAATGTATGTAGTGGGTGCTGTGGCTTAGTGATAATATTAAAGGTCTTTGAATCCAAAAGCTCTCGAACAGAAACCATGTGTCTATTTTTTGCATACCCCAAGGGTAGTGATGGGGAGTGGTCAAGGCTTACTCCAGGAGTTGTTAAATGATTAGAATGTCAAATACTAGATGACACAGATCAGTCATTAAATTATTCCTCACATTAAATTATTCCTCACACTCAATGCCCAGTCAGAACTATTTCCTTCAAAATGAATGCCCTTTATTTATTTATTTTATAAGTTAAGAAACAACCATAAAAAATATTTTAGCACCTTCTGGGGGGAGGGTACTACACCCAACACCATTATAGCATATATGCAGCAAGACGCATTAGTTGAGATGGGACCATCTAGCCAATAAATGGGAAAGGCAGACAGCTTCTAACAGTATGCTTGCTTTTTATTACTTAGCTATAGCAAATGCTCTAGATTTAGAACGTTTGTGGCATTTCCTATTCATACCTCAGTACATTTCTTTGCACTTTGTAGGCATTATCGGATTTATTTTTTTCAACGTAATCTATATAGTCATTATGATCAAATTCTATATGTTGTGATAAACAATGCACGTTAAAAACAAAGTTCATATACAAGAGCTATGCTATATTTTACATCTAAACAGGCAGTCACAGTGCAGTTACCTTGCAGACAACAGGGTCATGATTTGAATGGCGCAGCAGATGCAGTAGCACCAGGCTCAAAAGTTGTCAGAGCTCCTCTAAACACATAATATTGCTATATTTGATTACTAAACAGGCAGTCTGGAGGCTAAGACAGAAAAAGATGTCCCCCTAATGCTACTATGTTTTAACTTATTTTATTCTGGTTTTATTTGAATATATTCCGTTGGATTTTTTTTTCTTTTATCTGTGTTTATATATTTTGTATTTATCTGGTCTTTGATGGCCCTTCAGGCAGAAACAAAGATATTGACTGGCTGGCTATATTTTACTACTATGGAGGCAGTCACAACTGCAGTTATCTTGCAGTTAAAAGGGGAGTGATTTAAATGGCGCAACAGGTGCAGTGGCACCGGGGCCAAGGGTTGTCAGAACTCCACAAAACACCAAATATTGCTATATTTTACTACTAAACAGGCAGTCATAAGTGCAGTTATCTTGTAAGAAACAGTGTCAATATTTGAATGGTGCAGCAGGTGCAATGGCACAGGGCCCAAATGTTATTAGACCTCCTCCAAACACCTAATATTTATATATTTTACAACTAAAGAGGCAGTCATAAGTGCGGTTATCTAGCAAGAGCTAGAGTCATTATTTCAAAAGTGCAGCAGGTGCAGTGGCATCAGGACCAAAAGCTTCAGGCACCCCACTAAACACCGATTATTGCTATATTTTATTCCTAAACAGGCAACCGCAAGTGCAGTTACCTTATAGACAAAAGGGTCATGATTTGAATGGTGCAGCAGAGCAGGAGCAGTAGCACCAGGCCCAAACGTTATCAGAACCCCTCTAAAGACATAATATTGCTATATTTGACTACTAAACAGGCAGTCACAATTGCAGTTACCTTGCAGTTAAAAGGGACTTGATTTGAATGGTCAGCAGATGCAGTGGCGCTGGGGCCAAAAGCTCTAGAGACCGCAATAAACCCAGATTATTGCTAAATTGTACTACTAAACAAGACAGTTAGTTATCTAGCAGGCAATAGGGTCATGATTTGCATGGTGCAGCAGGTGCAGTGGCCCCGGGCCTAAACGTTTACAGAACTCCCCTTAACACCTAATATTGCTATATTTTACTATTATACAGGCAGACACAATTGCAGTTATCTTGCAGTTAAATTGGGCTTGATTTGAATGGTACAGCAGGTGCAGTGGCACCAGGGCCAAAAGCTTTAGGGACCCTGCTAAATGCAGAATATTGCTAAACTGTACTACTAAACAGGCAGTCACAAGTGCACTTATCTAGCAGGCACTAGGGCCATGATTTCAATGGTGCTGCAGGTGCAGTGGCATTGGGGCCAAAAGTTGTCAGCATTCTTATAAACACCAAATAATGCTATATTTAACTACTAAATAAGCAGTCACAAGTGCAGTAACCTTGCAGGGACTAGAGTCATGATTTCAATGGTGCAGTGGCACCGGGGCCAAAAGTTGTCAGAACTCCTCTAAACTCTTAATATTGCCATTAAAGGTTTCAAAATGTTGCCATAACTTACCCGCACTATACAACTAGCACCAACACAATATATTGCCTTTTTGTACATGAACAAGTCATAACACTTTAACAGACTTTCGGTAACTTATACTGTACAACTACTCAGCAAGCTACAACTTACAACAAAAAACTGCTTATTATTAATTACATAGACGAAACCTAATGCATTAACCAATGCTTGTCATCAAAAGTGCTCACAATGACAACGCTGTTCTCAGACCATAAATCAGTACACCAGGCAAGCCCACCCCGCAGGCTGACCGTTGCCACAAGCATATAGGAATAAATCTTTCCCAGTATGTGAAAATAAACATTGTAAATCTAGAAGTCTCTCAGCACTTTCTTTTCTATTTTATATAGCCTTTGTTAAACCTACTCGATAGTGCCAAATTACTACAAATGAAAAGCACATTTTAATTTCATTGCTATGTTATTTTAGATTTACATTTTACTTAGAATACATATTGTTGCATAAAAACACAATTTAGATATCAGCACATTATCCCCAATAAAAACACACATTTCTCAAAATGTTGACAGACATACAATCAGTTTTGTACAATGTATATTAAAATCTTCCTAAAGAGTACCAAAAATCAATTCACAAATGATGTGATATAAAAACATGACAATTGTAATATCACCCTATTATACCATCTAAGGGTTCAAGTGACATTCACAGACGTTTTTGCACTGATCTGTCAAGCGGGGGCCAAGAAAAAAGAAGGGGAGGGCTATTAAAAATGTGATTTCCCATGTAATTCCAATAGGAAATACTTTCCAATACCGAAATTACCAGCTAAATGGAATTGCATTAAATCTGGAAAAAAAATGTAAACTTTACTTAGAAAGTGTGTTATGCTGAACTTTGAACGGGATAAAAGAAAATAAGAAATTAATTGAACAAACACAAAGGTTAATAATAATAATAATAATAATAAGAGTGATGTAATATGTGAGGTCATAAGATGTACATGATGAGGTGCAAGTTATAGATAGTTCACTATACTATAAGTGGTAAATTTCAGGGATTTTTAGTTTTTTTAGCGTTAGTTCTTATTCAACACCTAACTATGATGTGACTTTAACGTTTGTTTTTTAGTGAATATTAAAACAGAATATACACACATACACCGACACACACACATATAAACATTATAGTAATAATTTATAATTTAAAAAGTAATAATAAAACTAATTTAAAAATGAATTACTTCATACACATTTAATTTAATAAATGAATGTGCTGGAAAGTTTCATTTTAACCCTTTCTACGTCCTCGGCTGCGGTGCTGCTGTGCCAAGGATGTAACCATTACGTCCTTGGCAAGTCAGTAAGTAATCCCTCTGCTGTAAATAAGACTAATCGGCAGGCAGGCGTGCCCAGGGGAACACCTCCCAACCCCCCCCCCCGGTCCAGAGGAAGACCGCCGGGGGTGCACATGGAGGCCGACGCCTGACTCCAAAATGGTGGCCACATGAGCGGCAGACAGCCCCGACGTGCTACAGGAATCAGAGGGGATAGCGGAGACCAGGAAGCTGCCCGAGAGGCAAAAGGAGGTTTGGAAGGTTACGCACGTCGGACGCTGATGGCATATGGGGGCCCCAAAGCGGGGATCCTTGTGCCCCTGGGCACCAAACCTGAACATGCCGGCCACCCACGATGTATAGGACATCCCCAGAAACAATAGGATGAGCCTATGACTACCGGTACCTGAGAGGGATCTACCAGCAATAGCAAACCTACAAGGAACCGAATGTAGCTATCCCCCTACAGAGACATACATAATGCAGGAGAAGCTCCCCAGGCAGGGGGAGACAGCTTGTAGGGACGAACCAAAATTTGTGACCGGCACGGGGTGAGAGACATAGCATGGTCTTCCTGACAGTTGGCTGCAGAAATTTTATCAAGTAATCCGCTGTAAATTTTCATTTGAACCCTTTCTATGCCTGAGGCATGTGGTCATGGCCGCGGGGACGTCCAAGGCTATTACCTGCCTCTATCGAAGGCTGTCGATGGAGCGCTTGCTGCCCCTGGACACGTTGAAGGTTAAATGGGAAGCGGACCTTGGGAAGCCCATCCCCGAGTCGACATGGTCAACGCTGGTGCGGCGAGCCTGGAAGGGAACGCGTAATGCCCGGTTTCAGCTAGTTCAGTTTTTTACAGTGCACAGGGCTTACCTGACGCCAGTTAAGATATTGCAATATTTTGGGGGCACGCATTCTCAGTGCCCGCGCTGTGGGGGAGATGGGGCTGATTTTCGTCATATGTTTTGGTCATGCGCGGAGTTGGGTAGTTACTGGGAGGACGTCATAGACTGCTTGAATCAAGTGACAGAGCGCACCATTGCTTCGGAGATGGGGGCCTGCCTGTTGCTTTGGTTCCCCCACACCCGCCGTACGAAGGTTACTAGTAAGTTCTATGACTTAGGGTTGATTATGGCCAAGAGGGAGCTAACCATGCATTGGAAGTCAAGGGTGGGACCTAGCTTTCCGAGGTGGAGGACAGCGTTTGCGAAATGGGCAGGCGCGGAGGGCACACTTCGTTTGCAATTAGCGCATAGGAGGAACGACGACAAGGCATTAGCGACGGCCCGTGCATGGGAGTCATTGGTGGTTGAACTTCAGGGGCTGGTGTCTGACGGTGGAGGGGAAGGGAGCATACCTGACCGACAGGAGGAAGCGATAAGCGGGAGTATGAGGGGGGTCACGATGGTGGGAGGACGCATCCGAAGCGGCTGAAGCTGGGGGAAAGCCCAAGCTGCCAGAGATAGGTTTGAATACCCCTGCACGAGTCATAGTAATAGGGGGGGCCGCATCTGGGGGAGGATAGGCAGACGGGGGCTCACTGACATGGGTTGCGGGAGGGAGTGGGAGGGGGGAGCCCAAGCGGGAAGGGTAACCTTTCCCATGTATACACAGTTGAAATGTCGTATGTAACGCTCTTCGGTGGGGTGCTGGGGCTCTCGTGGGAATTGTATTGAGATGTTGGTATGAAAATAATAAAAAAATGTTTAAACAGAATTCTATGCCTGAGGCATTTTTTTCCAGAGTAGTGACGATCGGGGCACGCCTACGTCATTACACTGAAAGTGAAATGAGCTGATCGGCTAATTTAAATTTCAATGCCTACGTGTTCCTGGGGCTATCTCAGCCCCCCGAAAATGTAGGCATAAAATGGTGGGGATGGAAAACGCCAAGAAAGGGCTCCACAAACAACTACAAGTCCATATCCTGAAATGTGAGGATCTCAAGAACAGGGCCAAGAGAGATAATGTTTGCCTGAGGAATTTGGAGGGAGGAGCAGAAGGGGCAGACCTGGAAGCCTTTGTCTTGTGGCTATTCGGAGAGGTAATCATCTCAGGAGGCATAAAGATAAAAATTGATAGGGTGGTCCCACCGCTATCTGGAGGAAACAAATGACCACAAGACGTCCTGGCTAAACTACTCTCCTACAAGATGAGGGCGGCAATCCTTCAAGCAGCAAGATCGAAAGATGAAGTATCTTTACAAGGTTTCAAGTGTGCTCTGTATCAGGATGTGTCACCGGAGACGCTGGCGCGCCAGCAACTGCTTCGCCCAGTCACGGACAAGCTATGACGAGATCACATAAAGTACCGGTGGACCTATCCCTTTGGAATCGGTTTTTCCCTACATAATAAGCACCACCATTGTACCTCCTCTGTCGAAGCAGAAAAACTCCTGGGCCTGGCACTCCCTGAATATACGGTAAATGGAAATATGGAAGGTGACACAAGGAGAAAGTCGGGGGAGACAGGCGGAGAAGGAAAATGGCAACAGCAGAAAAGAACAAAGCCACAAAAGAAGAAATGACTCCGCATGGGGGAGGAGGGACATGCAGAGAGAGTGAATAGAGTGATTCCTGAACATTTGGCCAAGTTCTGTTGATGATGGCCTGGGCCGGCCTTACAGGAACATTCATGAGGTTTGGTGGCGTTCAGGGGAACCGAGGGAACCAACAAATAACTTGGGTAATGATAAGCGGGGGTAAGGGTTGAGCTAACCTTCTGGAAAACGGGGGGGATAAACTACCCAAAGCCTCTCCTAAAGCTACCCAGGAGCAAGCGACTTAAATACAACACTCTACAGCTCGCCATAAGCGGTTATGGACCAATACATCCATGTTAAGTACACAGTAAATGTACTTTGCTAATGTATACTGTGAGAAGTTGGGTCAGGTTGACCCCAAATGTTTTGATTTAGGAATCTTTTGTTATTATGGTAGTGGGTGCACAAGCGTTTTCTCATTCATACGAAGCATGTATGGAGGGGAGGGCGGGTCTGACAAGGTGTTCATTAGTGACAGGGAGAGGAGGGGGGAACCCCAACAAAGGGCTAAATCTATAGAATGTAGGTTGGCGCAGTGTCCCATATGTTAAGTAAAAATGGTACTTACCTTACTTATGTGGAATTTGAAGGGGCGTAACTCCCCGGCAAACGCCAAAACTTATGGAAATACCTCCAAGACCTGAGGCATGATGTTGTCGCGCTGCAGGAAACGCACATAAAAAAGGGTGGAGGAACACCGGTTAAGAGACAGGGCATAACCTATTATCTATCGCTCATCGGCCACGACCATGCACAACGGGGTTGCCCTGCTCTTACACAGTTCTCTGAAGTTCCAGCCAGAAGGAAACAAAATAGATAAGTAGGGAAGGCTAGTCATGGTCAAGGAGAAACTACAGGGTGGCATTTGTACCTTTGGCTCCATCTATGCACCCAACATCAATCAAACCACATTCATATCCATGATCTTGTCGTGGTTGCGGGGACTCGATGAGGGAGACATTTTCTTACTGGGAGATTTCAACTTATCATGGGATGCAGGCCTAGATAGCACACACTCCCAAAGGGCAAACTCAAGCTTCTTTTCTAAAGCTTTGAAAAAAGATTTCTCCTCACTGAGCTTAATCGATACATGGTGCATGATGCACCCACTGGACAGGGTTTATACTTTCTTTTCTCATACACACAGGTCCTAGTCTAGGACCGACTACATTTTAGCAAGTAAGAACCTAATCCCTGCACTGCAGGCCACCACCATACACCCAATCACCATGTCTGATCATGCCCCATATACATTGACACTGGCCTGGGATAGTCCTCCCCCAAAATACAAGAGCTGGTTTTCTCCAGTAGCTCTTATAAGGGATCGCTTACTGAGTGATGAACTGCAAGTCCACTAAGGAATATTTTCTTAGAAATGACCCCAAGGACACCTCCCAGGCCACCCATTGGGATGCCTTCAAGCAGTCCTTGGAGGTCAGTGCATCACACTCAATGCGGAGTTTACTAAGCGCAGGACCCAAGAGAAACTGGCGTTGGAGACTGAACAGAAAGAGGGAGAACGGGAACACAAGAGACAGCCTATTTTGAGCCTACAAAGAAAGGTAATGGCCCTCAGGGGCAAACTGAATGCTATACATAGCAATAGGGCAGAGTTAACCCTCCTACTACTAAAACACTCTACCTACGAGAAAGGCAATGAGGTGGGAGCACACCTGACTAGACAGGTGAGGATCAAACTGGAAAGAGACTACATAGGAGACATAAGGACACCTGGGGGGGGATAAAGAGACTACGGAGCTGGATAAAGCGTACACTTTGGGCCAATTTTTCAAAAACCTATATCAGGCAGAGAGCTATGAAACAACTGAGCAAGAACGATACCTGGTGGGGGTGGAGCTCCAGAAAGTGGCAGCAATGCAGAATGACACACTGGGAGCGCCAATAATCACAGAGGAAGTGAGCAGTGCTATAGCTAATCTAAAATCACATAAATGACCAGGTACGGATGGATTGACGGCCTAGTTTTATAAAACTTTTGGGTCTGAAATAATCCCACAATTGGTAAATTTATATATCTCGTTCGCGGAGTTTGGGATGGTGACAACATCTATGGGGAGGCCCTTATCTTGATGCTGCCCAAACCAGGGAAGGATCTTCAACTATGCAGCTCCTACTGCCCAAAAGCGCTCCTCAATTTGGGCGCCAAAATCTCCCCAAAGATTTTGGCGAGTAGGCTGGAATCATTAATGCCAGAACTAATCCACCCGGATCAATCCGGGTTCATTCAAGGTAGGCAAACTCATGACTAAGGAGGGTTTTCCATCTCGAGGAAAAGGCAAATAAAAAAATCAGTACCGGCGGTTCTTTGGTGCCGGACGCTGAGAAGGCCTTCGATCGCGTGGACTGGACCTTCCTTTTTCAGGCCTTGAGGAAGTACGGGTTCTGTGACAGATTTATTGCCATGATAAGAGCGAACTATGCGTGTCCCAGTGCTACGGTCCTTGTCAATGGGGTGAGCTCAGCAGCGTTTTCCCTAAAGAGGTGGACCTGCCTGGGGTGCCCCCCTCACCTCTTCTTTTCTCCCTCAGCATAGAACCCTTGGCTGCTGAAATCCGTATGACGCCCAAGATACAGGGAATTACATTCGGGGGGGACGAACATAAGATTTCAATGTTTGCGGACGTTATGCTCTTATAAGTCACAGCCCCAGAATCATCAGTAGTAACAGTAATGGAGGAACTGAGGCGCTTTGAACTAGTAGTGGGTCTACGGGTTAACCTTACTAAGTCTCACCTGCTGAACCTCACACTGTCGCAGAGAGATATGGAAACATTGGTCGACTCCACACCCTTTCAGTGGGCCAAAATGGAAATCATATACTTGGGAATAAGAATAACCCCTCGGCACTAAGATCTCTATAAGTCAAACTATTCCCCACTTTTCCAACAAGAAAAAGTGGATTTGCATAGATGGGCTCCCATATATCTCTCATGGATAGATCACAATCAGGCGATCAAAATGATGATACTGCCTAGAGTCTTGTACCTTTTCCTGGGCCTCCCAATTGAGATATAGCAAAGGTTCTTCGCAACAATAAAAACAATGATCATCCGCTTTATCTGGCGAGGGCAAAGGGCAAGATTATCACTTCATAAACTCCGGCTCCCAAAAAACAAGGGGGGAAATGCCACTACCAGACTGATGAATACAAGCCCCAGCTAGGCCCGCAAGAGACAAGGGTTCGCTCTTCTGTAACGAAATCTATAAGGAAGTTGGCACGGAAACTGCAAAGTACAAAAACAACGTTTATTAACCCTTAAGGGTGGTCCTACAATCCACACAACACTCTTCAGTATTGCAAGGAGTAGCACACAGAACTTGCGTACATTGTCCCCTTTTATACACAACAGAGGGGCTCATGAGTGGGTGGATACCACAGAGTTGAAGAACATTACCATTTAGGGTCATTCTCGATACCAAATCAATACATGGGCGGAGCTAACACACTCCTTGGGCCCGCGAAAACACATGGTCAAGCAAAGCTAATTATAACAGATGTGGTCAAGTCTGGGCATGCGCCAGACGGACAAGAGAGAGCTATTTATAACTGTTGCTAGGCAGATTACAAGAGCAACTAACACAGAGGTCGGACTCTCCTCGTGGTGAACACGTGGCAGCATGTCAATACAAAATGGAGTCCGGACTTCGGCCAACATAATGAGGAAAACACGATAAAAGGGAAACACTAATGTTTTCAGTAAATGCTTAATCACATTCTGTCCTTAATTTACAACAGACGACCCTTTCAGCATTTACTGAAGACATCTGGCTTCCAAGAATAATCATCGTATATGTCAATTATCATCATTCCTTTAACCTCTTTAGCTAGACCCTTCTGGCGGGCAACATCGGCAATAGCTTTCTTATCTGGAATGCAGAATGAAATGCATACGGAACAGCACAATGGTCCACATTGAATACACATACAGAAAAGAAACAGAATTACTACAATAATACAGAGACCAGTTAGAACCTTCCAACCCCAGGCAGTAACCAACGCCCAAAACCATCCAGAAAAGGACCAAGTGCCGTTTTCTGTGTGGACTTCAGCTGCTATTTTGTGCAGTTTATTAATGGCATTATAAACGGATGGCGTATGATCAGGGATGAACACGCAGCAGCTACTTCCAATAATTTTACAGGCTCCTCCTCGATCAGCTAGCATCACATCCAATACCATACGATTCTGTAATGCAACAATCCTGGTAATCTGTAATTCTTCCGTAAGATTCCCAAGAGCAGCAGCAGTCTGATTAGTCACAGCTTCTACCACTCTTGTTAATCTTCGGATCTTCCTACTATTCAGAGCGGCTCCAACAAAGAAAAACAGTCCTAAATTAAAATCAATATACTGTTGCAAGCTGGTATCTGTTTGATCCACCTCATCAATAGATAGAGTACGTTTATATCTATTTACAGTCACATTATTCAGCAATTTCAAATCCTTATGATATGACACAGGTGCTAAGAATACAGGAGGTAATAGGAATGATACATAGCATACCCCAGACCACCCAGCCGGCAAACGGTAATAACCTTTATTTCCACATACAAAATAGGTATTATGGGATGCTAGGAAGGTGCTGTTATTTAACCCATCAATGTTTAACACAGTTATACAATCACTGACACCGACAGGGATAAAACCCACACTCTGGACGCACAGGTCCGCTTGGGCTTGTGCTACTTGGATTACAAATTTATCCTTCCCCACAGTGTCTCTGGTGTTCGTGAAGATATAGGGGATGGATTCATTGTCCGGTCGGTACTCTTCCCATTCCCAAATTGTCCCATTCGCTTGTGGATATCCATTCTTGTCCTGATGGCATTCTTTATTAAGTCTGAAAAGCAATCGTCCCACTGTCGGTTTTCGAGTGGCAAACAACAGAGTGTACCATGCTCTACAAGAGCCATTGTGAGAGAAAGGAAGTGGTATGAATGGCGTGCCTCCTTTCTTCTGATGGGCTGGCATCATCCCACATATCCAACAGTTCGTAGCATTTGTAGCAACGTGGGTGTGATGCAGCATCTGAATGAAAGTGTTATTCAAATAGGAGTGTCGATGCTTCAACTCTTGATATGGCAATGTATAAAAGTAGTGCTCCGCAGGCACTGGAGTCGTCAACACAAGTGTCTCTCGGGCTGGAGTTGCCTCCTCCACAAACCATGTGGTTATACCAATGATAGCTACCGTTAGCATGAACCCCAACGCACAAAAATTTTTCTTCTTCTCCATGTCAAAGGAAACAATACCCTGATGTCTTCCTGAAACTAAAAAGTCTGTCAGAACTCTTCCCCTTGGGCAGCGGTTGATTTCTTCACCAGCGGGCCAAGACGGGTGTCGCTACACTAATGCAGGGCTGATCCCCCCCCCTTGCCTCATTGGCTCTCCGTTTCACTAACCCAAGGGCCGTTCTGACAGTATGTCCCGGTACTGGAAACCTCACTTCCTTGGTCGCAGATGATATCGCCTTCCTCCAGAAGTCGTATGGTCCGGAAAGAGCTCCTCAGTGTCGTTTGGCTCTGCAGCACGGCCTGTCTCTGCTGCTAGGATGTCTCGTTGATCGGTCAGCACGGCAGACTCCACCAATCCGGGCGGTACCTTTCGACAGTGCAAGGAATGGATCCAATTCTTCCTGTTCGAGACTCGCACTGCCGTCCTCGTTGCAAGAAGGACTTGCTCAGGTCCGACCCATCTCGGCTCCAAACTGTTCGATCTGTCGAAAACCTTTATCATTACATGATCTCCAGGCCGGAGACCATGTCCTTCGCCAGTAGACCGATCAGGGAGCGCCTCTCGGACCTGTTGATGAATAGAAACCAAGTTATCCGTTAACTGTGCCAGATAATCACTCATCATCACACAAGGTACATCATACACAGCCTTAGGCCTTGGTGGACCCCAAATGTTCATTGGGCGTCCAAATACAATCTCATAGGGTGTAAGGCCGGTTCGAGAGTGTGGCACCGACCTAATTGACAATAACGCCAGTGGCAAAGCGTCTGGCCAAGTCAAAGACGTTGAAGCTTGAATTTTGGCGATCTTAAGCTTCAGTGTACCATTATATTTCTCGACTAGTCCTGCAGACTGAGGGTGGAACACGGCGTGGAACTTCTGGGTGATGCCTAGGCCCTTCAAGACATACTTTATAACATCTGCTACAAAGTGAGGGCCATTATCACTCCACAGAAGTCTACAGACGCCGTATCGGGGGAAAAACTCTTTCAGCAATAGCTTCGCTGTAGTCATTGCAGTATTGTCTTTCGCAGGGTACGCCTCGACCCATTTACTGAAGGCGCAAACTACTACTAGAACATACTTCAAATTGTTACAGCGCTCAAGCTGGATGTAATCCATCTGCAGAACCTCAAAGGGTGCAGTGGGTGTCGCAAATCCTCCTGCTGGAGTTCGCGTGCCTTTCCCTGGGTTATACTTCAGACAGATCATACAGGTCTGCACCACCCTCTTTGCCGTGCTAGCAATCTCTGGATGCTCCCAGACTTGGGTAAGCAATTTCACAATTGCGGAAGCTCCAACATGTGCTAGCCCATGTGCCATCTGGACCATAGGTTGTACAAAAGCCGTGGGTAATTTCCATCTATCCATCTGCTTATTTCTCCAGCAACCCTCGTCATCCAGTTCTCCTTCGCTAGCCCATTGTTCCCGTTCTTTGTCAGAAGCGGTCTTCTGTATTTCTCGCACTTCCTCCTTCGCATCATGCCATCTCTCCACCTGTGACTTCACTACATACATGGCAGTAGTACCGGGCTGCATCGCAGTCTCCCGTGCTACTCGATCCGCTAACGCATTCCCTTCTCCAACCTTATCAACTACTTTCCTATGGGCACTACACTTAACAATGGCAATTTTCTTTGGGTATGTCAATGCAGTTAAAAGATTGTGGACTAACTCCCCATGCATTATCTGCACCCCATGTGACGTTAGAAACCCTCTCTCCTTCCAGAGTAGGCCGAAATCGTGCGCTACTCCGAAGGCATAGCGGCTGTCTGTGTAAACATTCACACACAATCCTGTACTAAGCTCACACGCTCGTGTTAACGCTATCAGTTCCGCTGCTTGAGCTGATTTCTGTGGTATGCGTGCTGTCTCCACTATCGTCTGTAACGTGGTAATTGCATATGCTGCTGAAGTCGTACCATCTGGTAGCTTCAGGCATGATCCATCCACCCACAACTCTCCATCTACATCTGAAAAGGGCGTATCCTGGAGATCAATACGACCCTTTGTTTGTTCCTCAGTCACAAGAATACAATCATGCGCTTTCTGTGCCTCAGGCTGGGTCTCGGGGTATGGCAACAATGTGGCCGGGTTTAATGTCACGCACCTTTTTAACGTAATGTGAGGAGCTAAAAGCGTCAACTCATATCCCGTTAAACGGGCACTGGTCAAATGCTGCGTCTTTGTTTGATTAAGCAGGGCATCAACAGCGTGGGGAACTAACACCAACAGTTTATGGGACAATACAATTCCTTCACTCTGCCGTATTGACACAGCTGTCGCCGCAACCGAGCGAAAACACCCCGGCAATGCTCGGGCGACAGGATCAAGTACAGCCGAAAAGTATGCACAAGGGCGCTGCTTATCGCCGTGCATCTGCACTAAGACTGATAATGCACATCCATCTTTCTCATGCACATACAACGAAAAGGGTTTTGCATAATCAGGGGTCCCTAACACTGGTGCTGAACAAACGGCCTGTCTCAATTGCTGAAAAGCAGCGTCACACTCATCTGACCAGGGGATCGGGATGGGCGTGTCTTTTGTCAAGAGCGCTAGTAATGGCTTAGCTATGTGTGAAAACCCCAATATCCATTGTCTACAAAAAGAAACAAGACCCAAAAATGCACGCACATCCTTCTGCGTGGATGGCCTAGATGTGTCCAAAATTACTTGGATACGATCTGGTGTGAGTGCACGCCCCTCCTTAGACAAAAGGTGACCCAAATAAGTCACCTTTGGTCTACAGAATTGCAATTTCTTCCTAGAGACCTTGTGATTGTGGGATGCTAAAAAGGAAAGTAAGGCTATCGTACTGTTCTCGCACAACTCCAGGGTGTCAGCCGCCAACAGGATGTCATCGACATATTGAATGAGAGCGACCCCCTCAAGTAAAACAAAGGAATCCAACTGTCGCTTCAAAGCCTGACTATAAATACTAGGGCTTTCTGTATAGCCTTGGGGAATTCTACAAAAACGATAAGATCTATTGTTTAATGTAAACCCAAAAAGAAATCGGCTATCAGGGTGAATGGGGATAGAAAAGAAGGCATTTTTCAAATCAATCACTGAGAACATGGTCGCCGTAGGCGGGACCAAGGTAAGCAACGTCGTGATATCGGAAACCACCGGGTACTGAGGTATCACGATCTTGTTTACCTCCCTCAAATCAATTATAAACCGATAGACTTTTGCATCCGTGTCCTTTTTCAAAATTGGGAGAATCGGACTGTTACAGATATTATAGGGAACTTCTTCCACTACTCCCACTGCGATCAGGTCTTGCACAATCTGTATGAGAGCCTCCTCGCCCTCCTGGGAAATACGATACTGCGGGAGGCGTGGTAGTACCGCCCCCTCCTGGACACTAATGTGGACCGGAGGAATCACCATTTGTCCGACATCTGTGTCCGAAGTCGCCCATAAAGCTTGGGGGAGGGTAGCCAACAATGCATCCTCTGAGATTGTACACATCCGCCCAGATCGGGGGTAGTTGTCATTTAAAATCACCCTCACACCCTCAGGGGAACAACGAATTGTAGCCCTAAAGTACTTTAACATATCAAGGCCCATAATGTTATCCGGTGTGTACGGAGCAAGCAGAAACGGACAAGGCGCAGAAAAACAATCAACTTTAAATGCAAGGGGCTGTGAAAGAGGGCTTCGGGAGAGTGTACCGTCAAACCCTACCGATGTAACTATTGAGCCGGATGGGGGAGCCCCCGGAACCAAGTACCTAGACAATGCACTACGTGTCGCTCCTGTATCCACTAGGAACTGATCAGTAGAACCTAAAACCTCAGCCGATACATAAGGACCCGTCTGATCGACCGGCACCTCAACTGATTCGGACCCCCATCCTACGCATTCCTATGCATGCTGAGAATCATGATATCCTGAGCGATCGATGTCCGATACATGATACTGGTGCTGGCGATCAAAAACATTTGAGCTATCTCGGTGCTGTCCAGCGGTATCGAAACGGACATTATCGTTGGAATTCCCTCTAAAGTTCGAGAAGCCCCCTCTACCTCTCGGGCCACCCGGAGTGTGCCCCTGACGCGAAGCACGCAACGCTGGGCAATCCCTGGCCCAATGGCCCAACTGCTTGCAATACGCACACTGATTCCTATTCAAATCCGATCGGCCCGAAGGGGGACCATAAGATCCACCCCTTCCCCTACTATTATTACCCCGGCGGGGCGGGCCATATACTTGTGCTAACATCACTTTGGTTTTAAGATCTTTCGATTTCTTCTCCTCCTGGCCCTTCGCCTCGTGCTCCTGACGCTCATAATACTGAGCAATGGTCAGAAGGGCCGTCGGTGTCGCGGAGGACCAAGAACTCTCACTCGCTTTTAACCGGGCCGCAACTGCCGGCAGCAGATTAGCCACATATTTGTCCGCGAAAAGGTGGCGGCCCGTGTCGTCAGTAAGCGACTGGCCACTAAAATCATGAAACGTCTCCTCAAAGCGCGTAAAGAAGTCCGCGACTGACTCGTCAACTTTCTGTTTACATGCAGCTAACATGTTCCAGTCAATCTTTTTAGGGGGGATAATCGTCTTCAACTTAGCCACAATAGCCGCAGGGAGATCTAAAATATTCTGGGGGGGTTTCTGTGCGGGCTTTCGTTCCCTATCCTCATCCTCAAGGTCAGACCACCGGGCCTTGAAGGCAACCGCATCATCTACCTTCCGGACAGAGCGCCACGTATCCGGCGGTAGGATAAGGCCAAAGAATAGGTCTATATCCGCTAAGGTCATAATGCAAGAATTCAAGGCCCCCTCGACTTCTTCATAGAAGGCCGCTGGATTCTTGCGGGGGTCGGGCAGCGCATTCTTTAATGCCATAACATCGGCCCTATGCCATGGAGTATAAACCCAATTATATACAAAATATCCCCTTGCATCGGCGGAGTTAACATCCGAGCTAGTCCCTGCTCCCTTAGGAGGAACATACAAAGGCGCCGCCTCTCGCATTGGTTTAACATGCACTATGTCATCCTTATCTGACTGGGAGGCGGATGGGTGGCCCCCTGCTGCAGACGAATCCGACTGCTTCTCCTCCTCCGTTTGTTGACGTGCTTTCTCTCTAAGGGCCAGCACTTCGTCCCGCAAAGCGAACAGCCGCCGAGCCGCCTCAGAAGCCTTAGGGGGAGAAAAAACACCATTACGTAATGCTCCGGCATCCGAAGACACGTCGGCAGGCTCAAGGACACTAGAATATTTTCGGAAAGCAGCAATTACTTCTTCTGAAAAATGAGACAGAAAATACACCCTCTCTCTATCTTGCCACGACCCCCAAGCATGGAACAACTCCTCCATAGACATCTTGCCCTTAAGTGCACGAAGGGAAAGTTTCCGAAGCTCAGCCATATACTCGGCCTTTAACATGGACCGTGTGTCGACCTTACCCGGAGCCGGGCCAGAATCTTGCGGCCGTGGAGCAGATGCGCCAACATAAGGGGGCGGAGAGCGATCTAGTAAATAAAAATCGTCATCAGGATTATTAAGGACAGGATAAAGCGGCTGACGAACAACATATTGACCCGAAACTTGTAGCCTACGCTCTTTCTCTTGTCTGTCCGTTTGCTCTTTGTCCTCCCGACGCTTCGCTTCCTGCGCTCGCATATGATCATTCTTTCGTTGCTCCTTATCAAACAGCGCTTTCTCACGTTTCTCTCGCTCACGCACTTCCTTCACCCATAATCGCACACACTCAAACATATCCTGACGAGCACGTCGCTTACACATACACTGTTCCACATACTCAATCTTACGTATATCAAACGATCCATACAAAGGCCATCGCAACTCAGGATCCTTCCTAGTATATTTCCTCCATAACGTGCTGTACATTATGGAAGAAAGACCATGCTTCACGTACATATCCCTATTAGGAGTCCCCTCTGGGGGAGCTGGAGCAGATTCCTCGAGGTTCAACCGGTTCCCAAGACAGCAGCACCACTTACGAAGTGCGCTAAAAGCAGGCATGCTAGGAATAATGCAAAATATGCAGTATTATCAAAAAAAAATGGCACTTAATCGTTGCGCCGTTCAAAGTTTACACAGCTCCGGAGAAATTTCTCCACATTACCTGCCTATATGTGTTGCAACGCATATATTTTCACAAAGACAAATTCAAAATATGACTAGTCACCATCAATCAAACTCAAATAGCCAGACCAGGCTTCAAAACTCGGAGCAAGTACCGTACAACGGTTCTTACCAATCAAGAGTCCAGGTTCCAACTGCCAAGCTCCACAATCGCCCAAACGGCTCTCACGGCAGGACCGACAGAAGAGGTCTCAGTCGATGACCGGCGCCACCCAGATGGTCAGCTCGGAAGGGAAGGAAGAAAAACCTCGGGATGCCAAGGCTAAGACGCCGCTGGCAGTGATCACGTCCCCGGCCAAACTCCTCACCTTCGTCGCGACCAGTCCTTCGGGCATCCGAGTCGCCGATGAGCCCCACGTGACGGGCGCCAATTGATGAATACAAGCCCCAGCTAGGCCCGCAAGAGACAAGGGTTCGCTCTTCTGTAACGAAATCTATAAGGAAGTTGGCACGGAAACTGCAAAGTACAAAAACAACGTTTATTAACCCTTAAGGGTGGTCCTACAATCCACACAACACTCTTCAGTATTGCAAGGAGTAGCACACAGAAATTGCGTACATTGTCCCCTTTTATACACAACAGAGGGGCTCATGAGTGGGTGGATACCACAGAGTTGAAGAACATTACCATTTAGGGTCATTCTCGATACCAAATCAATACATGGGCGGAGCTAACACACTCCTTGGGCCCGCGAAAACACATGGTCAAGCAAAGCTAATTATAACAGATGTGGTCAAGTCTGGGCATGCGCCAGACGGACAAGAGAGAGCTATTTATAACTGTTGCTAGGCAGATTACAAGAGCAACTAACACAGAGGTCGGACTCTCCTCGTGGTGAACACGTGGCAGCATGTCAATACAAAATGGAGTCCGGACTTCGGCCAACATAATGAGGAAAACACGATAAAAGGGAAACACTAATGTTTTCAGTAAATGCTTAATCACATTCTGTCCTTAATTTACAACAAGACATGAATCTATATTACAAAGCAGCCCAACTTCGTGTGATTACAGAATAGTCATCCCGGGTATCCGACACACACTGGCTATACATGGATAGGGCAGTGGCGGGGATGAGCATCTGGGACCTACTTTGGAAATCCAAAGTGGAGCGTCCACCAAATGTTTACCTAAGTATGCCTACTACAACTACCCTTAAGGTGTGGGACGATATCCACAGGTCATCTTCCCTGACCACTTTCCCATCACCCTTCACGCCCATGCACTATAACCCAACGTTTCTGCCCGCATGCACACTGGGACCCTTCGATGTGTGGAAGGATGGGGGATGTTGTATGATTTCTGATCTGTTCCATAATTAGGATATCCTCACATTTGAACATTGTCAGAGGGAGTTTAACCTCACAGCCAATGAATATTATCATTCCACTCAACTAAGACACTGGGTCCTCACCCGGGGAGTTAGAGAAGCAGCGACTAGGGAGCTCACGCCAATGAATAAGCTAGCGAAATTAGAAAAGAGCACAAAACGCAAGATCTCAAACCTCTATAAGATACTACAGTCCACATTGCATACTGAGCAACCCAGGCACAGACCAGTCTGGGAGCATATTTTGGCGGTGAGCACCACAGAAAAGTAATGGTACAAACTGTAAATGGACATACACAAATTCAATCAATGGGAATGTGAGAGGCCCACTATAAAGTAATTTATGATTGGTACCTGTACCCTATGAAACATAAATTGATCTTTCCCAAGACTTCTGATTTATGTTGGAGAGGCTGTGGACTCCAAGGGGATTTTAGGCATATATTGTGGGACTGTCCAACGATTTGATCATTCTGGACAGAGATTTTGGCACAGATTAAGGATATATTGTGTTACCCCATCCCCTCTGACTTAGGATCAACACTATTGGGTCTCAGATCTGACACTCTCAAACACCAAACAATAAGCGATAGATCTATTCTATGGCTTTGTCTAGGGGCAGCCAAAATGGCAGTGGTGGCGTGGAAACGGAAAGAGGCACCCTCCATGACCCAATAGCACTCTCGCTTGTGGCAGGATCTCACTATGGAGAGGATGGCGAGCGTGCTAGCAGACCCATTTAAAAACTTTGAATACACATGGGGACCTCTTGTGTGATGTATTTATCACAGGGCCTTCCCCTGTTTGCATGCACTACATGTACCCGGGCTCTTCACCTCTTCCAATTTTACAAAACTTAGGGTGTAAGGGGAGCTCAAGATGGCGATATAGGAAAGAGACCTCTAGGTTTTTTCCCTGAACAGACCAGGCAAACCATACATTCAAACGCATTTCATTGAAACTCTGTGTACCCTTAATGTTTTGGGAGGGGGTTTTAGGTATTAGTTGACTTTTGTACGAGGATGAACAATAGTGCTGTTTATCCTAAATGTGTCTGCATGCATCTTCTCTGAAACGAAGAAACTGTACCTCCTCATAGACTAACATTGCATGAAGCGAGAGGAGGGTTTGGAACAGCACTATGTAATGATATGCTCTTGAAAAATTTCAATAAAAAGACTGTTGACAAAAAAACCCAAAAAATAGGTACTTGACCCACCCACACAAGTGAGGTACCATTTTTATCAGGAGACCTGGGAGAATGCTGGGTGGTAGGAAATTTGTCGGCCTACAACTTTACCACACAGAAATGTGAGGAAAATGTGTGTTTAAGGTAAGTTTGAGGTTTGCAGGGATTCTGGGTAAGAAAACATTGGAGGTTCCACGCAAGCTACACATCCCTGGACCCCCCCTCGGGTGTCTATTTTTCAGAAATGTCTGGGTTTGGTAGGTTTCCCTAGATGGCCGTTGAGCCCGGGACCAAAAACGTGGGTGACTACCTTGCAAAACCAGATTGTTTTGTGATAAATTATTTTGATGTCTTCACAATAAGTTTTGGGCCATTTCCTGTTGCAGGCAGTAGGCTTACCCATACAAGTAAGGTACCATTTTTATCGGCAGACTTGGGGGAATTCTGGATGGCTGGAAGTGTGTGGCTTCCCACAGATTCCAGAACTTTCTATCACAGAAAGGTGAGGAAAATGTTTTTTTTTTTTTTACAAAGTATGAGCTTTGCAAGGGATTCTGGGTAACAGAACCTGGTGGAGCCACACCAGTCACCCCATCCTGATTCCCCAGAGTGTCTAGTTTTTAAAAAAGGACAGGTCTGCTAGGTTTCCCTGGCTGCCGGCTGTGCTAGGGCCCATAATCGACTGCTAGGCACTTTGCGAAAAAATGGGCAGTTTTCACTGGAAAAATTTGATGTGTTCATGTTGCGGTTTGGCCGTTTGCTGTCGCGGGCACAGAACCTACTGTAAAGTTGCACATCCAAATGAAGAATATGTAAATAGCTTTGGTGTAACATGGTTCAGTTTATTCCAGAAGAAGTAAGATCCCATCCATCCAGTCCATTAAGTCAGGTGCAACTGACTTTCCCAAGCCCCAAAGTGTTCCATCTCCATGGAGCCATTCCAACCACAACAACATCACAGTATCTAGCCTTAAAGGGGAACTAACAGTATGTACAAGAAACAGTATGTATCCCAAACAGATACATTCAACATGCACATTACTACACATCCTCCTCCTACAAAATGAAAAAAATGTTATACAAAAACCAAAAGTGAAAAGTATGGATAAACATGTATACAAATATTACACAAAAACATAAGTAAAATGTATGGATCACCCTTTAACATAGTCTTTGAATTTCTGTGGAAGTTTAGTGATCCTTTTGTCATTTCTTCTTGTGGCACTAGGAACACACTGCCTATCTGAGATTAAGGCAGCTTCTTCCTCAAGTTTGTTTTCCCTTGTGCCCTTGATAACAACCATCCTATTAAGATTCCAAATTCTGGAGTCTTCAGTCTTGATGGCGTTGGAAAAAACCTTTATAACTTTGTGAATTTTATTAAAGATTTCAGAAGCCTTCCGTCCTGGAGGCGCCCTTATCATAACAGAATCACCTACATTGACACATGTTCTCTTTACAGCTTTCTTCTCATCAAATCTCACCTTACGATCAATAATTTTATCA
This sequence comes from Triturus cristatus, assembly GCF_964204655.1. NCBI lineage: Eukaryota > Metazoa > Chordata > Amphibia > Caudata > Salamandridae > Triturus > Triturus cristatus. Next base: position 283,631,165 of record NC_140594.1, on the reverse strand, counting down.
GACTCACGCTTCCTCCAAGACTCAAATGAGGTTTTGACTCCTTTGACTTTCTCCACCTTCTGATTAACCCAGAAAGGAGTGATGAAAGTATTAGGCTGTCTCTTTTTTAAGAGAACAAAAGGTGTGCAACCAGTGGTCGCATGAGGTGTTATTCTATACATTTCTACAATTTTGTTGATTCCTTCTTTCCAATCTGTATTATTTTGTTTAGATAACGAAATAGATTCTTTGAGCACCCTAACAAATCTTTCCACCATTCCATTACTCTCTGGATGAGATAAAGAGCAACGCTTGTGTTTAATTGAGCACTTTGCTAAAAACTCCTCCATCTCCCTAGAAACAAACTGGACACCATTATCTGTAAGAAGCAGTCCAGGGAGACCTTCTCTAGAGAACACATCCATAAGAAAAGAGATAACATGTTTAGAGTCAATGTTTTTAGTGATTCTAATTTCTGGCCACCTTGAGAATAGGTCAATCAAAACAAACACATAAACTTCACCTTCCTTACTTCCGACAGGACCTAATATGTCTAGAGATAATTCTTCCCAAGGCGCATTAGGTCTATCCCTAATAACCATAGGCTGCACCCTAGGTTTTAAACTTTTCTCACTAAGAGTGCAAGGGATACATTCGCGCATCAACCTTTCAATATCAAGATCCATTCCAGCCCACCAATAATTGAGTCTAATACTCTCTTTTGTCTTAGAAATGCCTTGATGGCCCTTATGAGCTAAAGTAATTAACTCTTCCCGAAAACACCTAGGGGGAATCAATCTCGTCCCACGAAACATCAAACCTTCAGACATGGATAACTCACTCCTCACATTCCAATACTTTTCTGAGGCACCTTGACCTTTTTTGACCCATCCATTATTTATGAGCGAAGATAACTCCTAAAGTTCCTTGTCATTTTTAGGCTCTTCTTTCAATTTATCTTCATTGATCCCACCACACACTCTGGCACACACCCATTCAAGCTCCTCCTCTTCTTCATGATCTAGGTAAACATTATCTTGAGAGACTAACCTTGACAACGCATCAGCAGTATAATTGCGAACCCCTGGTAAATATTCCACCTTGAATTTATAACCTTGCAAATCAACAACTCATCTTGAAATCCTGCTCGAAATGGCATCAGTTCCCTTCTTATTAAAAACTTCAACTAAGGGTTTGTGATCAGTGCGAACTACAAATTTAATACCCCACAACAGGTTCTTTACTTTCTTGATCGCCCAATGGACAGCTAACGCCTCCTTTTCAATTACCGAGTATCGAGATTCAGCACCCCTGAGACTTCTTGACAGAAAAAGGATGACTTCGGTCTTGCCACTAGTCTCCTGTTGTAGAACAGCGCCTAAGCCTTTTGCACTTGCATCAGTAACTAGAACAGTACTGGCTGTAGGATCAAAACTTCCTAATCTAGGTGTCTCCTTCAAATACCCATTAATCTTGATAAATTCCTCCTCACACTCCTTGGACCATACAAATGCAACACCTTTGCACAAAAGAGTGCGCATGTGCACACATTTTTCAGCAAAACCCCTAACGAACTTGCTACAGTATTCAGCCATCCCTCAAAATGTCATAAGTTCTTCTTTACACTTGGGTGATGATAAATTTTCTATAGAATGAATTAAATCACTCTTCGGTTCTATTCCTTTTCCAGATATCGTGTGTCCTAAATACTCAATGGATGATTTCCTGAACTTGCACTTATCAATCCTAACTGTGAGATTGTGTAAACTAAATTTCTCTAACACTTCCTTAACTCTTAAATCATGCTCGCTTTCATCTTTCCCATAAATCAAAACATCGTCTTGGTAAATTTGTACACCTTTCTGACCCTTTAAAACTCGCTCCAAAGCTCTCTGAAAAACCGAGGCTGCCGAAACAAGACCAAATGGTAGGCGCCTAAATCTAAACGTCCCAAAAGGAGTTATGAACGACGTGTAATCTTTAGAGGCCTCATCTAACTTAATTTGATGGTAAGCCGATTTGAGGTCGACTGTGGAAAATACTCTAGCTCCTTTGAGAAGCATGAGCATGTCAGAGATTTTTGGAAGTGGATATTTATCTACGACTACATGTTTATTGAGTTCTCTAAGGTCAATGCACAGACGGAGACTTCCATCCGATTTTCGGGCAGCGACCACCGGAGCCAACCACTGCGTTCCTTCAACCTCTTCTATAATTCCTTCTAACTTTAATTTCTCTAGTTGATTTTTCATTTCCTCTCTAACCGACAAAGGGACACCCCGTACCTTGCTGGTAAAAGGAACGGCTCCTGGTTTGAGTATGATCTTGTGACAGTAATCATTCAAACAGCCTAGATCATCTTTGAAGACTTTGGGAAAAACACCCTTCAATTTCAAGGTATACTCATTACAGCCAGAATGCAAATTGACTTCGTTAATGTTGAAATTCTCCTTTAACAAAATGGGAGGGTCACTGTTTGGGTCTAACAGATAAATTCAACATGCACATTACTACACCTACCCACACAAGTGAGGTACTATTTTTATTGGGAGACTTGGTGGAGTGCTGGGTGGGTAGACGTTTGTGGCTCCCCGCAGAGTCCAGAATTTTCTATCACAGAAATGTGAGGAAAATGTGTTCTTTATGACAAAGTTTGAGTTTGCCTGGGACTCTGGGTAAAAGAACCTGGTGAGAGCCACACAAGTCACCCCATCCTGGTTTATCCTGGGTGTCTAGTTTTCTAAAATGTACAGGTTTGCTAGGTTTTCAAGGTGCCAGCTGAGCTGGGTTCCAAAATCCACAGCTATGCACATTGCAAAACAAGGGTCAGTTTCACTGGAAAAATGTGATGCGTCTCCGTTGACTTTTGGGCTGTTTCCTGTAGCGGGCACTATGCCTACTCACACAAGAGATGTACCATTTTTATCGGCAGAATTGGGGGAATGTTGCCTGGGTGGAAGTTTGCGGCTCCCTGCAGATTCCATAACTTTCCATCACAGAAATGTGAGGAAAATGTATTTTTTTTGTTTTGTTTTTTACAAAGTTTGAGGTTTGCACAGGATTCTGGGTAACAGAACCTGGTGAGAGCCACACAAATCCACCTATCCTGGATTCCCCGGGGTGTCTAGTTTAAAAAAATTTACAGGTGTGCTATGTTTCCCTAGGCGCCAGATGAGCTAGGGCCCAAAATTCACAGTTAGACACACTGCGAAAAAAGTGTCAGTTTTCATGTGTTAAGGCCTACCCACACAAGTAGAACAAGTGTGCTTACTATTTGTCTTTGTATGCATTTCTGCCTTCCAAATGTAAGACAGTGTTTAAAAAAGAAGTCACTTTGAACAATACCCTCTAATTCACATGCTAATATGGCTACCCACAAATTCAGAGATGCATAAATAAACACTGCTTATAAACTCCATATCGTGTTCCAATTTCAGAAATACATAGGTTTCCTTGATATCCATTTTTCCTCCTGGACCTCTCGGCTGCCTTCGACACCGTCTTCCACCACACCCTACGCACACGCCACCACGACGCAGGGATCCGCGACAAAACCCTGCACTGGATCACCTCCTTCCTCACCGGCAGAACCCAGAGAGTCCATCTCCCCCCATTCAGATCCGAAGCCACCACGATCACCTGCGGCATACCCAAAGGATCATCCCTCAGCCCGACCCTTTTCAACATCTACATGGCCCCACTCGCCAACATCGTCCGAGCGCACCACCTCAACATCATCTCATACGCCGATGACACCCAGCTGATCCTCTCCCTCACCAAGGATCCGGCCACCGCCAAATACAACCTCCACGAGGGAAGGAAGGCCGTCGCAGAGTGGATGATGACCAGCCTTCTGAAACTGAACTCTGACAAGACAGAGGTCCTCATCCTCGGCTCCACCCCCTCCGCATGGGAAGTTTCCTGGTGGCCGGCCACGTTGGGAGCTACCCCGACACCCACCAACCACGCACGCAACCTGGGGTTCATCCTGGACTCAACGTTCTCCATGACCCAGCAAGTCAACGATGTCTCCTCCTCCTGCTTCAACACCCTCCCCATGCTCCGCAAGATCTACAGATGGATCCCCACCGAAACCAGAAGGACGGCCACCCAAGCCCTCGTCAGCAGCAGGCTGGACTACTGCAACGCCGTCTACGCGAGAACCACGGCCAAACTCCAGAAAAGACTCCAACGCATTCAAAATGCCTCCACACGCCTCATCCTCGCAATCCCTTGCCACAGCCACATCACCACCAACCTGAGAGACCTGCACTGGCTCCCGGTCAACAAGAGGATCACCTTCAAGCTCCTCACCCACGCCCACAAAGCATTCCACAGCGCCGGACCAGCATACCTCAATGAACGACTCCCATTCTACACCCTGAACTGCCAGCTACGCTCCGCTGACCTCACCCTTACCACCATCCCATGCATCCGCCAAACGACCCCCGGTGGCAGATCATTCTCCCACCTCACCGCCAAGACATGGAACACCCTCCCCATCCACCTGATACAGACCCAGGACCTGCTGACCTTCAGGAGACTTCTTAAGACCTGGCTGTTCGATCAGTATCTGATTCATCCCCCCCACCCCCCTCCAAGCGCCTTGGGACCCTCATGGGTGAGTAGCGCGCTCAATAATTGTTTTGATTGATTATATTTTACCAAATTAATTACTGTATACCAGGTACACAATGAAAATGGCAAGGTGCAACACAGTTTTTGGCGCTGGGTACCTCGGGTTCTTGGTGAACATACAAGCCTCATATAACCCCGCAACCAGAAGGGTACCATGGACATAGCGGTATATAGCTTTCAACAATCTACCATAGTTAGAACTTACAGGTGAACATGTAGGCCCAAATGGCTATTTTTCAACTAAATTTAAATATTCTTTTATTTCAACTGTTACTTTCCATAGAAAAACCTTGACGGATCTCCACAAATGACACCTTGCTGTTTTCAGAATTTTGTCTACTTTTCAGAAATGTATAGCATTCCAGGACCCATTATTGGTTTGACACCCATTTCTACCACTAACTGGAAGGAGGTTGAAAGCACACAAAATAGCAAAAATAGGCTATGTCCCAGTAAAATGACAGAACTGTGAGAAAAGTTTGGTTTTCTGAAAAAAGTCTGCCTGTTCCTGAAAGCTGAGAAGATGTTTTTTTTTAGCACCACAAACCCTTCGTTGATACCATTTGCAGGGAAGAAACCAGATGCTTATTCTGAAGCACTTTTATCCCATTTTCCCCCAGAAAAAACAAATTTAGCTATAGTTTGCCTAATTTCTCAGTCCCCTGGTACCTTTAGAATCCTCAGGATGTTGGAATAAAAGGATGCAAATTTGGTGTGGATACCTTATGTGGACAATACGTTATGGGGGCCTAAGCACGAAGTACCCCGAATTGTCAAAAAAAGGGCGTGGCATGGGGTGGGGAAACTCCTGGCAGCAAAAGGGTTAATAGTTCTAGGTTTATAATAAATATTTTAACTTATTTGACATATACATGTTAAAATGTGTTTAATTTAAAAAAAGAAGAAGAAACTTTATTGTTTTTCCTATACTGTCCCTCTAGGGAGAACTCAACAGTGGAAAATAACTACTTATATTTGAGAGGTTACTATTAGTAACTTTATACACATACATCCTGTTGTTGGGGGCTCCACTGTGGGCTGTATATATGTATGTCTATACTTGGGTGTAAATTTACACTTGGAAATAGTGAATAGCAGAATAGTGTAGATTTACCCCTAGGTGAATCAGATTTACACATGAGGAAATCTACACATGTAAATTTGTGAATCAGGCCCATTCTAGTGAACAGAATCTAATACTTCTGACCTTTACTCTGCATTCTTAGCAGCCCATGTTGTAAACAGCATCAATGGTTAATTTAGTTTTTTTCGAGACAGAGTCCCTAAAACTTGAGGCAATAAAATGCAATATATATAATAAAAAAAGTTAATTAATGCATTAAAAATATAACAATTAAGGACATTTTACAATAAACAATTCTCAACAAAGATCATAGTAACACCCAACACGTGCCCACTATATATAAAAACAAGAGATAAATAAGGACTATGAATGAGCATTGCCTGTCGAACTCTTTTCAGTAAACTATAATTTACTTTTTAAAAGGTCTCCTTGAATTCAATGCAGACAACAAAAAGCGTGAGATGGCAAATACCTCCTGTCTTGTAATATCAGTTTTAAATAACTCCAAAGAATAGGTTACACTTCATATAGCCTTAATGAGCAGCTATTGCGGAAGCCATTTTGTCCTTGCATTAACATAAACCAGCCCAAAGAACAAAAAGGGCACTTCATGCTCCACCTGGTCTGGACAAGTATTTTTGATTGTAAAGGCACGCTACCATTTGTATGTAACATTATTCAATAGTAGAACTCCTAGCCTAAATTTGAAGCATAAAGCATAATCTTGGTGGTTTTGAGGCCATTGGCTTAGACTTTGACACTCGGTCACCCAACCCCGCCCCCTCCATAAAAAGCTACCTAAAACTAACAGGGGAACCTACTTAAGTCATAAAAACGGGATTCGAGTTCCAATCAAGTTCTTCCAAAGGTCTCAAAGCACCAGCTTTTCAGCAGTTTCACATATTTGGCATTGCAACAGGCTAATCTATTGATGGCCAAGGCCTGAGTCACTGAGAACTGGTCAGACCTTGATTAGCTATTATCCCCACCTGCAGTAACAACCACCACCTCTCCACACACCAGTCATTTTACAGTATTTTGCGACAACAGCCGTGGGGAAGCCACCTCTGATGCCTCTGTATCATCTCAGTTATCTTCTCCTGCCAGGCCCAGCGTGCCATCCGGTTCCACTTCAATGCGTGGCGGCACTCCATCTTAGGTCATCCCCCATTTATGCCTTTCCGCTGACCCGCTGAGTCTATTTATGGGCTTCCCCCCAAACACCTCCGCCTGACAGCACCCCCTCTCTGCGGCCCAACCAGTCCCATGCTTCCTCCGGGAGCCAAAGAAATGTAAGCGGCCTCCCTCCAATACGTTCAGCATACACTGCATATTAAGTGATCGGAGTTCCTACTTAACGGACAGAAATGACTTTCGTTGGGCCTGCACCACGCGGGTGTAGTCTGGGAAGACCCGTATCGTTTACCCCTCGAATCTAGGGTCTCTGTGCTTTCTGGCCCATTGCAGTATTGTGTCGCAGTTTCTATAGTTAAGGATTTTGGCTATTATAGCACTTGGGGGGCCCCTGGATGGAGGCCGTCGCGTCAAGGCTCTGTGGGCTTGTTCTATCACGGAGAGGTTAGATAGTGTCCACTCCCCTATTAGTCAGGTGAGCCATTGCTCCAGGAAGACTTCCGTCGCCTCTCCCTCAGGTCATCGGGGAACACCACAAATCTTAGGTTACAACAGCAAGATCTGCCATCCACGTCTTCAAGGTGTTTCTCAAAGCACATAGCCTCCTCCGACAGGTTGTGCACTGTGGCCGTCAATGTCTTCACTTCCTGTGTCAGCGCCTGTACCTTTCCTTCAGTCTCTTTGGAGAGCTTTGAGATCACCCAGAGATGCGAGCTCAGCAGGTTCACCCCAATGGTGATTGTATACATTTTGTGTTCCAGGACCTGTTTGGAGGCCTCAATCGGTGTCAGAATTTGAGCACCTGAGGATTCCGCTCCAGTTGTTGGAGGTGTGCATCTCTCCTCCACCCCGGTCACATTTGGTGTTTCTAGCTCTCATAAAGTGGTCCATACACAGTTGCTGAAATTCCCTCTCAGCCTTCCCACGCATCATACTGGATTCCTCGACCGGCACGGTGCCCGACAGATCAGGGGGTTTACAAATGCACCACAGGTCCCCAGTGTCCGGTCACCACTTTCAGCCGGTCCCAGGGCTTCCCCACAGCCAACCTCAACATGTCACTCTCAGCGGGGATTGGGAGTGAGGAGGTCGGAGCCTCACGTCTCGGCCTCAGGTCCGGGGAGCCCTGCAAGGGCCCCCCCCCGTACCCAAATGATAGGACCAGGCCTTCCACGCCAATTCACCCATTGCAGGCTCCCCCGCGCGGCCCTTTCAGGATGTGGGCCACCCTGCAAAAATTCTGGGTGGGGGAGCTCCAGTAGCACTCATGTTTCCAAAGAGGATGGGTCACACGCAATGCCACTCTCTGTGACTCTCCCCCTTCTCAGAGTTCGGGGAAAGAAATGGCACAGCGTTGTCCACTGCTCACATGAACATCCCCCCGTCTGCTCGGCATCGCATCAAGCGAGAGGGGATCACAGGTGATGGAGGCAAAGGGTTGAGTTCTCTGTACCCCTTGCTCACTGTCGCAGTCGTGTGAGCCTCTGCATCAGTACTCATTTGGGCCCACTGCTTCAGGCTGTCAGGCTAGACCACTCCAACTAGGCTGCTCCTATTGTTGTCAACCTGTACATTGGGGAGGGAGGGGGAGACGTCCCCTGTTTGTGTCTCTTTGGCACCCCCGTTTCCCAGAGAGAGCCGGCCCAGCCACTTTGGGCTGAAAAGGGAGCCAAGGCCCACTTCTAAGGGCGCTGCAGGGAGGCCAAGATCAGGGCAGGCAGCAGCTCCCACGCAGGCCACCCGATGGAGGCCTGCTGCTGCTAGTTTCTCTGCTCCACCTGTGTTCACCTGCCCAGTACAGTCTGTCCTCGACTGCCGTCGGTGCGGGCTGGCATCTGGTTTAGGCAACTCCGGCAGCAGGCTGCAGAGTCAAGGCCTCACAGGGGGGCCAGGCTTCTACGCCGCCATCACGCGGGCCACCCTCCTCCAAACCCACCGGCCCGCTGCGGCAGCTCGCTCTCCGCTAGCCTCTCACCAGCTGCCGCGGGCCCAAGCAGGCAGGTCCTCTGCGGCCTCCAGCAGTGCACAGCCACTGCAGGCTCAGGTAACGCCCCGTGCCTCAACCTCAGAGCCCGCTATTCTGCAGCTGGGCCCGCCTCTTCTAGCATTGGCCCCGCAATACAAATACTGTTTGGGGGCTTCTCCGAGGTCACCCACAAGATGGTCCTCCCAGCAGGAATTAAGGCAACGCAGAAGTATAGATTTACGGAGGATTTTAGAAAATTGTTGCAGGATGCTGGGGGGAGCTCTCCCCGAGCACGTCATGTTGGGCAACTAGCTTGGCCACCCCCCACCCGGAAATACAGATTATTGTGGACCTGTACAATAATCATGTTTCAAATCCTCTAGCACCTCATAGATTACATATTGACCTTTTAGTCTTACTATCTCTGGGGGGCAAATGTACAAATGGAGTAACTTGGTTATCCAACTAGAGTTAAATAGCAACTTAAATCCCGGAACATCAGTGGTAAATAACATAACACAAAGAAAATACTGTCCACAAGTAATTGACTTAGTGAGAATCCAGAGAAAAGGACTCGCATGTCCCACCCCTCCGATTAGTGAGGAAATAAATGTAAATACCGAACACTCACCAACATCAGAACCTCCTTTCCTTTCCGTCATCCACTGCCCTGAAGTCCAGAATGTTTTTGGGTCCCGTGAAATCAAATGGTTATAAGCCTCTTCCAAAATACCAGACTTACCCAATGTCTAAAAAGAAAGGGACATGGAGTGAGCAAAAAACATAAGAATCAAAAATCAAAAGTGAGCGTGAACTGAAAAACGGAGAAAGCGTAAAATACATAATAAGGGTACATGAAAGAGCAATGGGACGATAAAGAGCATACGAGCAGAAAAGTAAAATAGGAAACAGAAAAGGGGCAGTAAATTAGAGTAGCCACGTATTTTCTTTAATAACTATCATATTTCTGCATCACCTCTGTACCTCTGTGAGGGCTTTAATATATTGAGCAATAGAGACATATCTGTTAGCATGCATTTGTCTCCTGAGATTTTAAGTCGTACACTTGTAACACTTTCAAGAACAAATTCGTACTTCTAGATTAATAACTAATTTAAACTCGGTGGGCTGATCACAGTATGTTTTGCTTGCGGCTGTAACTTGCCCTTAGTTGCAAATAATGCTTGATTTGGTACACTGTTTTACCCCTATATCATGAAAGTGGGTTTCAGGCAGCAGTACCTGGTTTCTTTGTCCATACATAACGAGATCAACAAAAACACAGGACAACAACGTAATGTAATACCACAACAACAAAACAACCTGTCACCACAATTCAGTTACAAAATACAGCCCACCAACATAAAGCACATGCATGGAATGACAAAACACATCCAAACAGCAATACACAGGTGCGTGGCCAAGTGCGGAGAGAAGATGGCCGCATAGCGAGTGAGCTCCGTCACCCGTCGTCGTCCCGATCTATCCTGAATGGCCATCCGATTTACAGATTTCCAGTTCTCAGCGGCGGAGCGCTAGCAGAGCCCAACCCGCTTACCCCGACTCCTTGGGTGGGTCTGTAGCCTGAGGACTCGGAGGGTGGCGGCCTGTGGCAGAGCTCAAAGCCGGGACCCACAGTTGATGGTCTGGCCGTGGAGGCATCTTGGCGGCCTGGGGGTGGCGCCACGAATCCGGGAGGAGCGGCAACATCCTCAGAGCCGAGGAGCCCGGCGAACGTTTGGTACGGGCAGCGGAGGCGGCGTGTGAGCCCCACAGGCACTCCGGAGATCTCCCCGCCCCTCGACAGCAACCGCTGCAGGCGATTCACGCCCCGGCCGCGAGATATGAAAATGGCGGCGGCGCGTCTTCCTCATAAAATCGGACCCTGCTGGTTGCCGCATCTCAGTGGAGGCAGTAATTTCCTAACTGCATAAACAAAATACAGGGACAATGAGACGGCTGTGCTCCTGATCGGAGGGCTGTCGGTGAACTGAGCACACAGATGGGGGTGAGTGGCGGTGTGACTGAGAGTGGGGCCCCCTATAGGCTGAAGTCCATCAACCACCAGACAGTGATGGGAGACCTGGGTTAAGGAGCAGACTGGGCACTCACAACGAAAATACTCTTGCTACTCTATGACGCACCCTTCAGCGGTGGCCTGCACCCCAGCTGTCGGGGGTGAATGGCCAGGAACTTTCCCTCAAAGATGTCATTGTAGCCATCTCTGGTGTTAAGACCTCCTTGGAGCATAAAATGGACACTATGGCCATTGACATAAACCTTATTAGGGCGGACATGGGGAAACTAAATGAAAAAGTTAAACAGGTGGAAAAAACAGCGGGCAGTTTGGTGGGAGACATCGCACAGCTAAAAAAAGAGGTCAGGGACCTTCGGGACTCTCGCACTTCTTCGGACCTTAAGCTGGATGACTACGAAGGCCGTCTTCGTTGAAACAACCGCCGCATCCTGGGAGTTCCCAAGAGGTCGGAGGGGCAAACCGCGAACCTCTTTGTAGAGGAACTCATTCTCAATCATTTGAAACCTAAAGGCCTCAGTAAATTCTTTGTGATCGAGCGAGCCCACAGGGTCCCGGGTGGCCGACCCAGGCCGGGCGCTCCCCCACGGCCCATGTTGGCTCGGGTCTTAAACTTCCGAGATAGAGACGTTATCCTCCAAAATTCCAGGGCAGGCGCCCCTCTCCGTTATGACAACGCCAACATCTCCTTCTTCCCGGACTTTACACAAAGAGTGCAGAGGCAAAGGAAGACATTCCTAGCGGTGAAGCGAGACCTGAGAGAGGCCTAAAATACTCTATGCTATTTCCAGCACGCCTCCGGGTAGAGGCAGACGGAAAAGTGTGTTTTTTTGATCAACCGGAGGCGGAGTGGATGGAATATAGGGGCGTTGGGAGCCAAACAGATCGGGGAGCCAGGGACACGACGGGGGCGCAGCCGCCCTGAGGAGGGACTCTCAATGCAGGCAACTTTCTAAAGAATGCAATGATACAGTGGGGTGCTTGGGGGGGGGGGTGAGGGCTGCGCTTCGCTCAAGAGACTGGTAAATTTCTACTGTCTTCAATTCATGATGGCAACCGATAATGTAACAAATTATCTGCCTGGGGTGGGAGTACGGGGGCCGCTCCTCCTCCCCGGGATTTTTCTTTCTTTGAACTTAGTTAGGGCGACAGGCACTCTGCAAGATTTTAATGGGCAGTTCAGAGCCCAGAGTGCAAGGCAGCAGGGAGGGGGGATGTTGGGGTGGGGTTTTGAGTTGGAGGGTTGGGTGGTTTTTGTTTATGATCGGCACAGTATACGAGTGTTTCGGCAAAAGTCCTAATGCAAAGATGGCAGCAAGGGAATGTTGGCGGGTCCATGGTCATGTCAGAGATAATGGGAATAGGGATGTAGAGATCCGGAACTTGAGCGTGGCTGGATCAGGAGACAATAGCAACCGGAAGATGGCGATCCAAGATATCGAGTATCTTTACAAAGATGGGTGATAGAGAGATTAAAGTTCTGAGTTGGAACGTGAATGGGTTAGGGGATAAAATTAAGCGAAGTATAGTACTCCAACATATTAAAAAACATTCCCCGGATATGGTCCTACTGCAGGAAACACACTTAGTTGGCAATACCTGCAGAGCAATGTACAGGGGAGTATACAAAATGATTGGTCACGCGGGATTTACATCAGGTTCTAGGGGTGTGGGCATAATGATGAAAAACACTTTCCCCCTGGCAGTGAATTCCACATGGACAGATGATCGTGGCAGATATGTGGGGGTCACCGGGATGTGGGAAGGCCGCTTGATCACCGTTATGTCAGTTTATGTTCCCCCGGGTCTTCAGAGTACCACGTTTACTGATTTGGGTATGGCTCTACTCACGGTGCCTGAGGGACTTCTGATGCAGGGGGGGCGACTTTAACGCGATCGTCTCCGGGGAGTTGGATAGGTTTCCTCCCCGGGAAATGGGGCGGGCTTCCCGCTGGCTGCCTGACTTCCTAGATCCATGAGTCTAGTGGATAGCTGGAGACTTCGCCACCCAGAGCAGTTGCAATACACTTTTCATTCTGGAGCTCACCACAGCCTCTCTAGGCTGGACTACTGTCTAGTACCCGCTGCCCAAGCCACCTACATACATACCATCAGCCACTTGGCCAGAGGCATTTCTGATCATTCCCCACTTTGGATCCAGCTCCGTTTGAGCCTGGGATCGTCGGGGAGACTGGCCCCAATTAACCCCTGGTACCTGCGGAACCCTAAGATCCGTAAAGGCCTTCTCAAGTCTATAGACGAATATTTCACCAACAATGTGGGCTCAGTGAAGTCCGCCCAGTCTTTATGGGAAGCATTAAAAGCGGTAATCCGTGGGCAGGCTTTATCGCTGATATCCGGTTCCAAGAAGGATAAACAAAAAGACATTGTTGAACTTGAGACAGAGATTTTTGGTCTGGAGGGCGAACTGGAATTGGGGGTGACACCGGACAAGTTGCATCTACTAAGCTTAAAGCAACATGATTACAAAATGCTGCTGACGGAGAGAGCCAAAGCTCTTAGTAGAGAGCAGCAGGGCAGGCTATATGATTTGGGAGATAAGGCCGGGAAATTAATAGCTTGGCTAGACAGGAAGGAATGGGCAAGCCGTCTAGTGCCGGTACTTAGATAAGAGGGAGGTGTCCTACTCACGGAACCGCAGGAAATAGTGGACAGATTTGCAGAACACTTTCAAACGGTATACACTACCATTTCCCCCCAACTCGGAGGCGGACTCCCATGAGATGCTTCGGGATATCGAGCTTCCTTGTCTCTCCCCTGAGAACCGAAAATATATGGATAGTCCCCTAACAAATGATGAGGTCGCTCTGGCGATTCGCTCCTTAAACTCAGGAAAAGCACTGGGCCCAAATGGGCTCCCTATTGAACTTTATAAACTTCGGCCAGATAAATTGGTCCCCCACTTAAAGTCAATGTTCGAGGAGTCTAGGGAGGTGGGGGTGTTACCCCGGGAGCAGAGGCTAGCCACCATTGTCACCATCCATAAGGAGGGAAAGGCTGCGACGGACTGTGCCTTATATAGGCCCATATCACTTTTGAATGCAGAGCCCAAAATTTTGGCTAAACTATTAGCTAATCGATTGACAGAGGTGATCACAACCCTAATACACCCTGATCAGTCTGGCTTTATGCCCCGTAGAAACACCGCCCTTAACTTGCGAAGAGTACACAGGGTAATAGATGGAGCCCGCACTCTTCAAGAACCAGCGGTGATTGTATAATTGGACGCAACAATTGCGTTTGACACCGTGGAGTGGCCCTATCTGTGGGCAGTTCTGGCCAAGTTTGGGTTTGGTCCGGAATTTATCCAGTGGGTACGTCTACTGTACTCCGCACCTCTGGCACAAGTGGTGGTGAACGGGAAGGTATCGGCCTCATTCCCACTTAGTCGTGGGACGCGTCAGGGCTGCCCGCTGTTCCCTCTTCTTTTTGCTCTGGCCTTGGAACCCTTTGCAGCTTGGATTCGTTGGGAACCAATGATATGAGGACTGAGGTGGTCCCCCGGGTGGGAAGATCGTATTTCATTATACGCCGATAACATCTTGCTCTATCTGGCCTCACCGCAGAAATCCCTAAAGGTGGTTCTCGATATTCTGGCAGTCTTTGGGAGGTTCTCGGGACTCAATATTAATTGGGGGAAATCCTGATTATTTGCGCTTAGTAGGACCCCTCCTGTTCCTACCCGAGGATGTCAGATACAAGTTAGTGATAGTGGGTTTAAATATTTGGGGATCTTAGTCTCCCTCGACCCTTCAGGTCGATATGTTCGCAACCTGCCCCCCCCCCTCCAAAAACTCAAGAGCGACATTGCCCATTGGAGGAAGCTCCCCACCTCGCTCCTGGGTAGGGCCGTCCTTTTCAAAATGATGGCCCTGCCCAGATTCCTCTACGTCCTGCAAAATACACTGGATGTCGTCCCAGCAGCCTACTTTAGGGAAATCAAGCGCCTGCAAAGAGACCTATTGTGAGACGGAATACCTCGAATCGCATTAAACAAGCTAACGTTAAGCTGGTATGACGGGGGCATTAGTCTCCCGGATATTAGGAAGTACTACTGGGCCTCCCAATTGGCAGCTATTAACCATGGCATGTTCAGACGCATAGATGATCCGGGGTATGCTATGGATAAATGGATCCTACCGGATGGGAACTACAGTAGAGCTCATTATTCCCGTCCCGGGAGATTTCAGTTGTCGGGCCCTACAAAACATTCAGTTAAAATCTGGCACGAGGCCACAAACTCTCTGGGATGGAGAAACAAGTCAACTTTAGCCACCCCTCTGGGACGCGGAGAAGCTGGGCCATTTCAGGAAAACGAAGGGGTTTGACAGGTGGGATCTCATTGGAATTTCGGCTATCAAGGATATGTGGGGGAAGGGTGGGATCAAGACCTTCTGGGAACTTCAGGCTGAATACGAACTGGCAGACGTGGAAAGGTTCCGCTATATGCAGGTTCATCATGCGCTCAAGTCCGCGTTACCAACGACGGTAGCCCGCCCGGAGGCCTCCCCGCTAGAGAATAGGATTCTGGATGGTCTCCTCCCCAAGAGAACGATTTCTCTGATATACAAAAAGTTGGTCAATCATATGGCAGATCCTCTTCAGGCTCTGAGAGAAAAGTGGGTCCAGGATGGGATAGAAATGGATGATGAGGACTGGCAATCGGCAATATCCTCTCCCAAAGTAGTGGCGATCCCAGCGAGATTAAGGCTAGTTCAGTTGAAAATCCTTCACAGAATATAAATATCGGGGGCCCGATATGGGGTGGGCTGCCACGGGGGAATGCAGAAGACAATGTGGACTTACTGGCACCTACATGCACACTATCTGGGAATGCACATATATTAGCTCATATTGGCTTCAGATACATGACATAATTAGTGAGGTATTACACATCACTCTCCGACCGGATGCAAGGAGATGCCTACTAAATATATGGGAGCCTACAGATTTGAATACATCGCAGACTCAGTGGGCCAGTCTTGGATTTATGCTAGCTAAACGTAACATCGCTCAGCTATGGGGAGCAGCACACCCACCCACTCTAGAAGACTGTGAAAGAAATCTTGATTGGTGCATGTTTAGAGAAAAAACGGTGTATCTGGTAAGGGGATGCCCCAAAAAGTGGTCGCGAGTCTGGGGCCAATGGAATAACTATAGAGGGGAGATTTGTATACCACCCTGTATTGAGGACCGGGAAGACCCTGACTCCCCGTAACGCTCCCTAAGATTAGAATTAATGCTTGACCCTTTAAATGTGTGAAATGTGCTAGCTGACTCGCCCGATCTTCTGTAATGTTTGATTTGCCGATGTTTGTTAATAAAAAGAATTTAAACAAAAATAAAAAAAATAAAACAGCAATACACCAACATATCAGCACACCAACAGGACTCAATGACAACACAGATAAACAACACAAAACAATATAACAGAAAAACACTTCAACAATACAATAAAACACATCACCATATACAATACAACAACGCAACTCAACAATTACGCACCCCTTTCGCAGACAAGTTTAACTTCTGGGATCTTCCAGCATTCTGCCGGTTGACCATAACGGTGGATCTTACAGCTTGGAGGGAGGGGTTTGTTTGACTCTGGGAGATGTGTACCCCAATGAAACGTTCCGTACGTCTGAAGCAGCTCAGGAGGCCTTTGATGTCGGTCAGGGCCAGTTCCTACAATACGCAAGTATTGTGGATATAGTCCAGGATATCTGGCTAATATCTGTATGTCCCCATCTCCTTCAGCATGTTTAGGGCACTACTGGAGTTTGGTGGGGGTGGACATTTGACATCCCAACTGTACAGGGCCAAGATTGCTGATGGGCTGAAGACCGCATTTCACCCTAAACTGGCCTGGGGGTAGGAAATCAGTACTTTACTGAATAAGGCGCAGTGGAGGGGTATTTGTGCACTGGTTAAAGAAGGGAGCTGTAACACCTGGTTTAAATTGGTACATTTCAATTACATACACTGTACATATCTCACTCTGGTTTTGTTGCACACAATAGACCCTTCCAAGATGGACTGATGTCCTATGTGTTGGGGCAGCCCTGCTACATTCCTCCACCGTGGCATTGCATTGCCCCAACGTGAGTAATTTCTGGAACCTAGTCGTCAAAAGATTGGAATATATCGAGGGTTTGGTGCTAGTTGCGGAACCGACCAAATGTCTTCAGGGAAACATCATGAAACAAAAGGGTAGGAGAAATGGAGTGGAAATGTATGTAATCGGCACACTACTGGAAAAACAATGGTTGCCATCTCGTGAATGGGTCTCTTAGGACCTAGCGAACAGGGATGGATGAAAGATGTTAAAGAATTGAGGGTTGGCAGAGGAGATCCGTCTTAGTCAGTGTAGACGGGATGAAAGGGTGATCGATGATTTGCTAATTTGGGGCCTACTCCTGGCGGGGTTTGAAGAAACAGGGGAGGGACACGAAGACCACTCGTAGGACGCAGATGCTTGAAAACAAAATTATTTTTTATTTTTAGCCGTGGGTGATGGGATACTTTTCTGGAGAGAAACGGCTTGGACAGTACTTACTAAAGGAATGTTTTTTTCTTGTCCTTATTGATTCATTTGTATGGAATTCCTGCTGTTATACAACACATGTGGAGGGATGGCTATTTTCTTACAAATAGTTCATGGTACAGCTTTTGAGAAGTATTGTATGTTAAAATGCAACAAAATAAAATATTTAAAAAATATATATTAAAATGAAAAACAATAACATTTTATCAAAACATCATATCAGCGAGACAATACAAAACACAACAAAATGTCAACTTAGCACAACACCCCTTCAACTAGCTTGTGTTTTGTTGGTGTGTTTTAATTTAGTGGTAGTGTGTTTTGTGCTGCGGTCCTTTTTGGTTATTGTTGTATTTTTTTTAGTTTTCTTTACAAATTTCAAGAAGCACTACCACACTCTCCAAAAAGCAGTACATTTCATTAATTACAGTCAAAACATACACCACTTTCTACTGAGGGTCAGGGGCACACTAACCCCAGTTTCTACAACACCTGAAGACACTTCAGCAAAAAAACATAAAAACACAGCCATGCCACAAAGTAACGCTTCCCAAGCTCCAAGATATTTGGTCACTGCCTGTTATTGTCATTTCTGGAAATTCAAGAAAGTAATTTTTTTTTTTTTCTGTCCCAAAATGATGGACATTACGTTACTTTGGCTGCGAGATATTTTATAGCAGTAGTGTTCAACTTCGATTCAGGAGTGGCAGATCCTTGGGACAGCCTCAAAATACCCACTTAAGATAAATGTACACCGAATTACTCTAGATGGAAATCAGTACAATAATAATTAGGTATCCTGATAATCACACATTCATCCAGCTCTCTTTGACCTGGTCAACTATTTTATAAATCCATATGCTTATTAAATATTCCCCCGCCAAAGGCATGGAATCCAGTTTAAATAAAACGGACGCTTCGTTTTTGGAAGACCAATTTGGTAACATTTTCTACAGCCAGTGGAGCTTATTTTAACTCTTGCACATCTGACCTCGCCAGCACTCTGACTCCATCCACAGATGGCTCCTTAGTCCTATCCTGAACTCAACATCCACCACCACATTGGCCTCACTATATTTGACAGGGTCTGATCGCAGGCAGATCTAACGACAACCCTCCAGAGACAAACCCACAACGGCAAAAGTATATCTGCAGGAAACTGCACTAAGAGGGCAAGTAATTGGTGGACGTGCCCTTTATAACATCTCTCACCTCTATCAGAGGCAACGCCAGTTGTATATCAATCAATGAAACGTGGTGAACTACCTTTAAGGGTAAGTAACTTAGATGAATAAAGTTGTAAATATGTTGGCGACATAAGAGGAGCTATTCCTTACTGGACACAGGTTTCTTGGGGCCAGCTTGAGTTCCTAGTTCCTGGTAGCACAACTGGTGTATGAAGCATGCACAGAGTAACAGCATTTAGTCCTGAGAGCACCACATTTTCACAAGTATGTGCTGGCAGCCCAACAATAATTGGTTGAGATTAAAATACCTCACTACAAAGACTTTTTGAGCTCAGAACTCTGATTCACAAAATCAAACGGCATGTCACTGCGAAAGTATTTTTGACTAGTTGCCAAACACGATACCAGCCAGAAAATTATTTTCCTCTAGTAAAAGGGATTTTGCGACCAACTACGTAATGTAAATATAAGGAGTGGTGAAAGGAGCATTCCCCTTCTAATTTGGAGTCACCAGGGGATGAATTAATGGCTAGTAATAGTAACCGCTGTCGCTGCTCATTACTCAGATATCAACACCTGCATTGGGGTGGTATGGGATTCACAAAAGGAAAGCTGTTTCCATGGGACAGCTTCTCGTTTGGGAATCGTGTCAGATGGCCTTAAGGCTGGTGGAGGGGAGCGGAGAGCCTTCTGCTTTCCCAAACAGAACCCTATCTCTTTCTTTAATGCAGCACCTGTTTCTTTTATGTACATGGGCTGCTTCAAAAATATATTTCCTATTTGGAAAGCAAATGTAGAGGTGGGGGTCTCTTGCTAGCCATCATCCCTGCATATGCATCCGTTCATGGGGGAGGGGTGAAGGGCAAAAAAGGTGGTCTGACCTACCTTATTAATATTCATTAGGCTGATCCTTTTGAGACTCCCTGCCAATGGTACATTTGTGCTCTAACCTATTAGTACATTGGTTGTATCACAAATTACATCTCAGTTCACAAACCTCTCCGTGTGCAAATTGCACATCCATGATTTGTGACACGTACAAAATGTCTAGACTTGCATTCATTCTGTAAAAGGAAATGGACTAAGCAGGTATAATTAAAGAGACTGAAACCCTACTGCCATTAGATTGAAGTGGTAGGAATGGAATTCAAGAACATCTCAGATAGCAGATAAAAGAGCAAAGTGTACAAGTGTAGAGAGTTGGGTTTGTGGTGGAGTGTTATACTACAGTCCCTCGAAAACATACTGGGAAGTGCTTCTAGAGGTCGATGCCTTTGCGCTGACATTAGTGGAAATCTGGGCACTACATCCGTCTAGTCCATTTGGGAGGCTCTTGAAATCGTTTGACAAGAGAACATGATCTACTGGCCAGAAGGAGGGGGAAACTGTACAGAGGAATTTTCAGTTACAGCTGACCAAAAAGATCTCCCTCTTTGATGCCTCTAATAAATGGCAAAAATGTGTCAGTGTGTGTTTTCTTTTGTTGCAAACTGACCTACAGATGTGTATTCCTCGGCTAAAACCAACATTATACTGTCTTGGAATGATTGCTTGGGCAGTTCCTCACGTTGAGGTTCCGCTCTTTTCCTGTTGCAAAGTTTCATATTACTCCACCTTCTTATTTTTCTTCCCCTGTACGAGTCGCCGACCCTACAGACCTGCCGCCTCCCCGTCCTCTCTGTCCAAGGGAGTTCTTCACACAGGAAGCCCTACAGTGCCCGGGTTGGGCACACTGACCTTAATGGCCCCAATGACCGATCTTCATGTCCTAACTTGGAATGTTAAGGGCATCCAGACACTTTCTAAGCGCTATGCCATCTATGCCTATTTACAGCGTCACAAGACGAGTGTTGCACTGTTACAGGGAACGCACCTAGCAGCCGCTGAAGCCACACGCTTGCACCGGAGTTGGCGTGGTCAGATATACAGCACCAATTAATCGTCCATGGCTAGAGGGGTGATGATATGGGTTAAGGCTGGGGTCCCGTGGGAAGAAAAGGAAGTTCTGATGGACCCAATGGGGCGGTACGTCCTGATCAGCGGCAGACTGAACGGCCAACCGATTCTGCTGGGCTCCTTATACGCCCCCAACGTTGCTCAGGGCACCTTTTTGAGTGATCTCTCAGAGATATTGCTTCGATGGAGGGACGTCCCATGGCTCCTGGGCGGGGATTTTAATGCAGTACTTGATGTTTCCCTTGACCGTTCCTTTACCCCCCCTTACTAGTACTACGGCTTCTTCCAACACTCGCCTTTTAAATACATGGCTAGGGCACTGGGCCCTTTCAGATGTTTGGCGGGAACATCATCCTTGCTCCGGGGTATACTCCTTCTATTCCCCAGTCCATAAGCTAGAAGTACGCCTTGACCGAATGCTAGTATCCGCAGCCCTCCTCCCCTTGATACAAGCGACCGATCATAACCCCTTGTTGATGCATCTGGCCTGGGAGGCACCACCCCCACTGGTTCCAACCTGGAGCCTGCAGACCGCAGCCCTGGAAGACCCCTCTTCCGTAGCTCGCTGGAGGCAGCAATAGCTAACTATTTTGCGATTAATACCGGCTCCACAGACTCGATCCTCACTGAATGGGAGGCCTTTAAGGTGGTGGTCAGGGGCCATTGTCTGGGACAGACTTGGAGTATTCGCAGGCAGTTAGACACCTCGTTGACCCACATATAGGGACGGTTACTCCTAGTCAAGTCGCAAGCTGTCACCAACCCGGCAAGACAGCGACATCTTGATGCTGCCCATACCGAACGTGCGACACTCCTAGACCGCCTGCGCTGCCATAACTATTTAGTACATTCGATCTGCTCCCACTCGACCGCGGACAAAGCCTGGAGACTACTGGCCTATTTGATTAGACAGGAACATCCCCAGCGCCCCATACATTTCTTACTTAACGACCTCGGTCGGAAGCGTAGCAACCAGAGAGACATTCACACGCTGATGACTGAGCACTACACTCGTCTGTATGACACCCTACTGACAGGTAACACCCATGACGTGGGATCCTTCCTGGACACAGTGGAGTTACTCACTCTGACGGTGGACCAGTCCATGGAGCTGGACTCCCCTATAGTGGAAGACGAAGTGCGGGATGCGCTGCGTGCCTTGTCCTTGGGTAAAACTCCAGGGCCGGACGGTCTTCCAACGAAATTTTTCAAAGCCTACGCAGAACATTTGTTACCGCAGCTACACTCGATGTTTTTGGAGGCAATCTCGGATGGAACCTTACCCCCCCCTCCATGCGTACCACTAATGTGGTGTCTTTGTTGAAACCTGGTAAGGATCCCACATCGCCTGGTTCCTACCGACCGACTGCTATATTAAATTCGGATTATAAGATCCTGGCACAGGTCCTGGCCATCCGACTGACTCCGTTAGTCCCTGATTTGGTACACTCTGACCAGAATGGCTTTGTTCCACAGCAGAACACGGCCCTGAACCTGCGCCGCTAGTGGCGGAATATGCCCCAACCACCTGGCCGTGTTACGGTTGCATGATATTAGATTTCGAGAAGGCCTTCAACTCGCTGGCCTGGAACTTCCTATTTGCTGCCCTGGTTCGTTTTGGAGTCGGCCCCTACTTCCTCAGCTAAGTCCAACTGTTATATTGTAATCCGTCGGTTCGGGTTCGGACGGGCCCATATATTTCCAATCCGATTTGAGTACGGAGTGGGACCCGGCAGGGATGCCCGCTATCCCCGCTACTATTTGCGTTAGCGGTGGAGCCGCTGGCGGCTCATATCCGCGCGCACGTTGATATGGGGATAGAACTAGGCGATGGCATACACACCCTTTCGCTCTACTCTGATGACCTGTTAATATATGCCAGGGATCTTCATGATATTTCCCCTTCCCTTGATCGAGCCCTTAGCCTTTTTGCGCGAGCCTCCGGGCTGAGGGTCAACCCAACAGAGTCCATACTCTTCCCCGTTCCTGGGGTATACTCCGGATCCAGGCTACACACTCAGCCGGGGCACCGGTGGCCTGGTGCACTGACCCTTTTCGTTACTTAGGTGTTCGGGTTTATTGCACCAAAGCCGACCTCTTTGACGGAAATGTTGTCCGGGCTACCACGGCAATTCGATCTCAGATGAATTTCTGGAAGACTCTCCTGTTGGCAATCACTGGTAGAGTCACACTGGTTAAAATGGTGGTTCTTCCCCCACCTCCTTTATTATTTTGCCACACTACCCCTCATCATCTCCCTCCTCTTCTTTAAGCAGTGGGAAAGAGTAGTACGAGATTTCATATGGGGGACTTCACGCCATAGAGTGTCCATGGGAAAGCTTTATCTGCCAGCTGAGCTGGGCGGACTCGCGGTGCCCAATTTTGAGCATTATTACCTGGCCTCCCAGCTGCAATGGGTCGCCAGGTGGATGTCCTCCCGTTATCTACTAGACACGGCCTCTCTGCAACCCCCGCTACTACTAACAACCCTACTACAGATTTTCCATCCCTGATCCACACTTAGACCTCCAGATATTTTCCTCCTCACTGTAGCACACAAATGCTTTCGCAGGTGCCTTTTCCTCACGAGAGCCACCATTCCATACGCACCTGCCATCCCACTTTTGGGAACTCCACAGGGGGACACCTACACAACGGCAGCGGACTACATTACTGGACCTCGGAGGAGATACAAAATGTGGGGGACCTCTTTCAAGAAGGCGCTCTTATTTCATTCCAGGACCTCACAGTAGGGGAAAATATACCTCCTGGGCAGTTCCTAATACACGGAACACTCATAGCCTCATTAGCGTCCAAATGGGGTGCGCTCGCCCAGGAGCCCCCCATACACCATACGTTGCAGTACCTTCACGTGATGGGGAGAGGGAGACATCTCACGCGCTGGTTCGCATCCTCACTTCGACAACACACGGAAACAGACCTCACTCGCCTTCGGCTTCACTGGTAGGAGGCCCTGGGTAGAGCGTTTACTGATAGGGAATGGATAGCTGCCCGTAGCGATCCGGCCTGCATCCCATGGAATCAACGATTCCGACAGATACAATTTTCCATACTGCATCAAGCCTACCTTACCCCAGCCCAAATAAACAGGTACTTCCTCTGCATAGTTGCGGCTTGCCCCCTCTGCCAGCAATTGGATGCCAACTTGATACATATGCTGTGGGGATGCTCAGTCCTGACTGACTACTGGCACACCGTGACAACTACCCTCATAAGCTGCACAGCCCGCACCATTCCCCCAACCTGGGAGGCCCACGTACTGCACCTCTTCAGCAGAAACAAGAAATATAGAGCTGCCACAAGGTTTCTAGACCTAAGCCTAATAACAGCCAAACGCCTGATCACCAAGCGCGAGAAATCCCGCCTCAACCTCTTGCTTGGCACTGATCCTTATCCAACTGGGCGGAGGGTGCGGTGCTGCGCAGAGAGGACCTGCTTGGCATTGGTATGTTCCCTCTGGCACCTCAACGGGATGCGATGGTCTCCAAGCTTTCGGGGACAGACACAGGATCCCTGCCTACATCACAGAGGACTATCATTCAGGGTGCCACCCACACTGACGCGATTCCGGACTAACACCGACACCCAGGCTGCCACTGCCCTTCTACCTCAGAACCCCGCTGCCACTGAGTCTTAGAGGTGTTTTTAGGTCCTCTAGCAAATTTAGCTATGGCGGCAGGTCTTGCGCGACTCTATCCTACCCTTCATTCGCTTTTGTTGCCCTATGTCCCCGGTTACGTTTGAACTGCACTGCTCCTGCATTACTCGCACATTACTCAATGCTGTGATTTCTCAGCACCACCCTGTCTTTCTTGGGATATTTTCCACTAGCTTTGATGTAATTAATGCACACTGAATTTTCATCATCATGTAGTTATTAACCAGACTGTACCCTGTCGCTGGCAATCGATTTTTTCCCCCCCCTTTTTACCATCTGTTGCGTGAGTGATGCCCTACCTATATATCTTGCGGTTTTTGTTCTTCTCATAATACCTAATGCCGTATCTTGTACGCACCACTCCGCCTTTCTTGGGACATTGCCGCAAGCTTTGATGTAATTAATGTACCCAGAATTTTCATTGCCATGTTGTAATCAGACAAAGTGTACCTAGCTGCTGGCAATTCATTTTCTCCCCACTCCCTTTTTTTCTCATCTGTTACATGAGTGCTATTCTGACTATGTTTTATTGACCAATGTGCAAAAACAAACAAAAAGGTTAATAAAAAAGATTTGAACAAAAAAAAAAAAACAATATTTTACTATTTTCTTGGTTAATAGTTTGCTTGAGCTTTTGAAGCAATCTGCCTTTTATTTTCCACTCATTATAGAAATTGTTCTGATGTGCTGTTATGATGTGAACCACAATTCCTCAGCAAGTGGGTGTGGAGATAGGAAGTCCTTAAAACCCTCTGGGCTTATCGCATCACACCGTGCAGCAGTACTGGCCACAGCCCCTTTGAACTAATGAGAGGTAAAGCTCCTTTGTCAATGGACAATGTAGGGTGGTTGATGGCTGCTAAAAGAGATCTTTTGGTCGGCTGACCAAGTGAGGTCCAAGTTGGTGGACGCACAATCCGGAAGCAAGAACCAGTACGACAAGAAACATGGTTGCAGACCTGCCACACTTAATGCTGGGGACATGGTCAGAGTTAAGAGGAGTGGGCCCACTAGCAAGGGGACAAACTAGTGCGTGCAACCTTTATAGGTAAGGTGTTTTGCAACTCCAACACTCCAACTCCAACACTGAATCGTGCAACCCTGCCCAGGGTAGAGCACTCAGTGCTTTATCGGATGAGGAAGCTGACTACGAGTCCTATCCCACTGAAAGCGATGTACATGCCTCATCCTCACTACCCATCTCTACTCCCATGAAGGGTACCCCTGTTCCCAGAACCAAGAGTAGAGTTGGAAGAAGGTTGGTGCCTCCATTGAAACTCTTGGATTATATTTGTGAATAATATATTGTTTTCATGCCATTACTGCTTTATGCACAGGCAATGTTATTATTTGCCCTATCTATCTCTCTCTCTCTCTCTTTTCATCCCTCTCTGTTCCCTCATCTCCTATGGGGGGAAGATGTGTTGCGATCTTTACCCTTATGTCTGCCCACGGACACCGTATTGTTCAATGCTCCCTGTCACCAGCTGTCAGTTCTAGAATGTTGACAGACGACAGCTGGTTACTTATGGGGCGGCTGTTTCCCCGCAGCTCCGCACCTCTGTGGAGCCTGTGTTGGTGTTTCTTCAATAAAGAAGTTTTTCACTCCAATTATTAATACATTGCTTTATTCGGTACAGACTGATTAACAGACACCCTCTTCAATCCTAAAGGAGAGGACTAACACAAGACCATGCCTCTAGAAATTGTGTATCATCGTAGTGAGCAGGGAGGGGGATCAATGTAAGCTTTTAAAGGCTCCTTCAGTGATGCCGTGGTTTTGCGACTCCGGGTACTCGAAGGCAGCATTTGGTTGGAAAATTGTGTGATCAACTCGTGCTGCACCCAGAGTCTTTAGGGCAACAATACAGCCCTCTGTAAGCCAGCTTTACTGCCAGTACTTCCTGCCTCCACCACAAGGATGCCCAACACTGCGGCAGAGGCACCTCCCCTCCAGATATGTGACGGTCTAAGATCATGAGTGCTTCTTTTGTTATAAGGTCACTTTGCTGTGTTTTAGACTGTTCCACAGCAGTGTTCCCGTTCCTGAATTTTGTGAGTTTGGAGGCTTTGACAGCTTCAATATGGCAAGAGAATTCAATCCCTAGCACCTGATTTTGTAGGAATTTCTGTAAAATATCTCACGTGTACTCACTGTCAACTAGTGGGTTTATTCCCAGTATTCTGAGGGTCCTTTCTCTAGAGGCTCCACTTTGGTTTCTAATTGCATGAGAGAAGGGACAATGCATTGTGCATATCAGTCACGGACTCATGAATCAATCTAGAATCTACATTTTTTTTAAAAACCTTTTTTAGTGTTTTTATTGCTACAATCAAAATTTAGCATAGTTCGTTCCGTAGACATACAGTAGAAGTGCATTTCAGCATTTATTATCATTACATCCCTTCTCACAGTTTTGGCTAGATAAACTTTAACATACAGTAACATTACATACATGGATTCTATACATCCCCGTCCGACTCGGTCCCCGACACCCCCTCCAGCTGCTCCTCAGGGGGCTCGCAGGTATATCCCCTAAATGCATTCCATGCCCCCCACACTTTGTTCCATTTACGCGGACACCCACGATTAATGTATACTGTTTTTTCAGTTACATGGTTACGTCCAAGTCTTTATACCAGGCTGTGATCGTCAGTAGCTCCTCCGAGCCCCATCTCTGCGCGATGTTCCGCTTAGCCACCATTATTCCTAGCGTAGCCCATTCCTGTGCCTGACGCGTGAGATCATTCGGACCCCAAACATTTAACAGGCAACTTTTGGGCTCCGGCATAAGTGATTCCCCCACTACCTGAGATATTGTCCTCATAACTCTAATCCAGTAGTCCGCTATTCTGGGACACTCCCACATTGTGTGGAAAAAGGTCCCTTCGTCCCCACAGCGTCTCAAGCAATACGGATGGGAAGCTTTCCCTATTCTACAGAGGGTGACTCTAGTATAGTAACTGCGGTGCAATACTTTAAGCTGTACCAACCTAAGCCTTGAGGATATGCTCACCTCCCGTGGGGATGCCGTTGCGTCCTGCCAGTCGGTATCGTCTAGTTCCCCAACGTCTCTGGATCATTTTCCCCCCCGAGTGCTGTGGTGGGATCTGGTAAGTTGTTGATTAGCTTACGGTAGGTAAAAGAAGTGGCTCGCTTTTGCATATGGTCTGTAAGTAGTCTATCTTCTAAGGGGGTGGCCTCTGGGACTCCTGTACCCGTCGGAAGGGCGGCTTGTAGTGCGTGTTTTACCTGTAAATAGCGGAATATTTCCGAGGGTGCCAGGTCATATTGTTACTTAAGACATTCAAATGTGATTATTTCTCCTTTGCGCCACATGTCGCCCACCGTGGAGATGCCAATCGCGTCCCATTGCGCAAAACCTTTACTGTTCTTGAGTCGTCCCAACCGTTTGGTATCCTACAGTGGAGTGAGTTGGGTTATAACACCCCGCCAGCCTAATATAGCGTGTGCCTTGCACCATAGAGTGATTGTGTGTTTTGTAGGTCCAAGTAAAGAAGGGGGTCGTTTCTCGTTGTATAGCGCTGAGATTATACCCTCCGCCCTCAATTTGTGTCTATCGGCTTTAAAGGCGGGATCCGTTTGCGGGGCGTGTATCCACTGATTGATAATCTTTAATTGTGCTGCCCAGTAGTACAACTGTATGTTTGGGAGCGCTATTCCCCCGTCGTACCACCCCTTCACCAATTTACCCTGCGCAATTCGCTCCGGTTTGTTTCCCCACAGTAAGCTGGAAACCTGCGCTTTTATCGTTTTGAAATAGCCTGGGGGTACCAGGAATGGTGCGTTCTCAATAGCGTACAGGAATCGAGGAAGCGCCATCATTTTAAAAAGTGCCGCCTTTCCTAGGAGTGTCAACGGCAGTGTTCCCCAGTGTATCACATCTCGTTTAAAACGCTCCAGAGGGGGCACAAGATTCCTGTTATAGAATTCACCCGAGTGTGCAGTGATATAGATTCCCAAATATTTAAAAGTGCCCTTTGCAACTTTTAGTAGGCAATCCTTGGGGAGCTGAGGCGGTGGTCCGCACAATATAAATAGAACAGATTTGGACCAATTGATGGTATATCCAGACGCTCGACCAAAAAGCTCACATATATTGAGGAGCGCCTGAATAGAGCGACTGGTAGAGGCCATATATAATAGCACATCATCCGCGTACAGTGAGACGCTGTCCTCCCACTCAGCTGTCCACCTAAGTCCCCGAATCATTGGCTCCCATCTGCTCCATGCCGCAAGCGGCTCCAGTAAAAAGAGCAAACAGCAGTGGTGACAGAGGGCATCCTTGACGTGTGCCTCGTGAGAGTGGGAAGTCCCTGGAAATATGACCATTGGCCGTTACATGCGCCACCGGGTTGGTGTATAGCAAGCGAATCCATGCACAAAATTTGGGGCCAAAGCCCAAATGAGTAAGCACTGCAAAAAGGAAGGGCCACTCCACCATATCGAACGCCATTCGAGCATCCAGGGAAAGGATAACTGCCGGCTCTTGCAAATATGGTATGCGGGCCATCACTCCATGCAGTCGCCGCAAGTTTAACGCCGTATTTCTGCCCGGCATGAAGCCAGACTGGTCTGGATGAATCAGTCTCTCTAGATGCGGCGTGAGCCGCATCGCAAGAAGTTTTGCTAGGATTTTTGCCTCTGCATTGATTAAGGATATGGGACAGTAGGAGGTTCATTCCTCGGGGGGCTTTCCAGGTTTTGGGATCGCTACTATAGTGACTACCCGCTGATCTAATGGGAGCTCACCGTTTTGGAGGCTATCACGATACATGTTTAGCAGGTGCGGGGCTAGTGTTTTGGCTGTTTTTTTGTATATTTCTACCGGTATACCATTAGGCCCCATTGCCTTCCCCGATTGTAGCAACCCGATCGGCAGCTGCAGCTCTGCAACCGTAAGATCAGCCTCGAGCTCGAGGGCCTCCTCTGGTGCGAGTTTGGGCATGGCGATATCTTTGATATAGGAATGCACCTCCTCTGTAGTCATAACGGACGTCGGCGTGTAGACCTGGTGGAAGTGTCGCGCCACATCACGCTTATCCAGCCATGCCAGAAGTCTTCCAGCCTTGTCGCCGGTTTCATAAATCTTGTGCTGTGTTGCTGTCATGCGTGACCTAACCATGTCTTTGAGGTAGTCCCTATGCTCTTGTTGTTTGAGGGACAGGTATTGTGACACAGCTGGGGAAGGATCGCTGGAGCATTGGGCGTCTGCCTCATGCAGCGCCAGCTCTAGTTTATTCAGTTCCTGTTGTTTACTACGCCTATAACCGGTGATAGCGACGATGGCGCAGCCTCTGAGTACTGTCTTGTAAGCTTCCCAAAGCACGGTAGGGGAGCTGACTGAGGACATATTTTCCTGGAAGTAATTATGAGTGGCAGTAGTGACAGCTTTCTTGATTGTAGGGATTTGCAGATAGTCAAGATAGATAGGATAGGTACGCTGCCATATCTTGTGACTCCTTGTGTATGTTAAGAGTATTGGGGAGTGATCTGAAATGCCTCTTGGCCTAATCTCCACAGACTCAACGTTTCTCAGACACATAGCTGAGGTGAAAAAATAATCGATCCTTGAAGGACTGTTATGGACCCCAGAATGGAAAGTGAATTGTCGTGTGTCAGGGTGCCGGTATCTCCACGCGTCAGTAAGTCCCAGCACCTCTATAGAGCTCCCGGTCTGGGAGACACCACTTGGACGTGGCCTGGCGGGGTATCGGTCTAAGGTCCCATCAATGGCATCATTAAAGTCTCCGCCAATCAATAATTCTCCCTCCGGCAGAGCAAGCAGAAAGTCACTAAGTGCTGGGAGCGTTATTGTGTGGAGGGCAGGAGGAATGTAGACCGACACAATATTAATAGGCCTCCCTTCCCATTGACCAGATATTGCCACAAATCGTCCATATTTATCTGTTTTTGTATGCTGTATTATGAGCTGCCACTGTTTTCTGACTAGAATTCCTACTCCTCTTGAGCCGGAGGTGAACTCCGAGTGTGCAATCATTGTGAACCCCCATCGATTCAAAGCTTTGCTGCATTACCAGTGAGGTGCGTCTCCTGCAAGAGAGCAACCGATGGAGCACACCTTTTTAAACAGTGTAATAACAGGCCCCATTTTATTTTGTCTCCCAAACCTGGTGATCCACAGCTTTAATGGCTCAAGGCGGGCTTTATATGACAAGTTGCCGGTATAATGGCCCCTCAGGCACCCCCACAGTGTTCACGTGATCTGCTACTGTGTGGAGTAATGAGGGAAGCCTTTCACGGCATCACCCAGGACCACCTTCGGGCTCCACCTTGGTGCCTCTATACTCCCAGTGCCTGTGTTACTCTCCCGAGACTCTCGAGTCATGTCCACGTTCATTGCCGGTGGCGGCTAGCCCCCGCAACACGGTACTGCAAGCGCTGTTATCTCTTCCCCATGCTATTAGTTCTCCGTCCTCCAACCGGGGGCCGACCCCCTTCAGCCACCGCAGCGTAGGCGTCTCCGTCCCGCATCCGCAGATCCCCACCTCCGTGTGCTGATGCAGCGCTACCAGCGCAGCCGGGCCTCTGCCTTCTGAGTCACCTCCGGGCCGCTCACGCGCTCCGCGGCAGCCACCGGACGTCACCACTTGAAGTCCCGGCTCGGACGATACTCGTAGGCCGTGGACCTTCTCTTCGGTGTTACTGCCCTGCGGCGGTTCAGTTTTCGCGGAGACTATCAGTAAGCATCACCGCGGCATTTAGGCATGCAGGGACGATGTCAAACGTTGATGTAGCAGCGGATAAGTGGCAGGATAGTTTGGGAGAGACTCCTTCGGCCTCAGAGCTCTCTCAGGCTGTGGCCATCTTCGCTGGCAGCTAGCCACGCCCCAGAATCTACATTTTTAAACGCCATCTCAAACTTGCTTGTCAGGATGGTTCAGTTCCTGCTTATTCTCAGTTGCCTAAACTCTTTCATCATCCCTTCCATGCAGGTCATGTTTGTCTTAATTCGATAAGTGGATTCCTGCAAGCGAGACGGCGTCAAGGAGGTCCCAGATTTCTGTGGCGTGTTTGTGGAGGGAACGCATGTTTAGGAGGATGCAGCTGAATCGGTCGGGTGCGCTGTTGGCTGGCAGGACGGCGAGAGAAGCTGGACTGTGGAGGTGGGCAAGGGTGTAGCTGCACTTTCGGCAGTTACTGCTAAATCAAAAGACTAGATGACATTCCAATTTGGCTCAGGGTCACCAGTGCTCAAAGCAGCGGTGTTCAGACTGGGACTGCCACAATTTGAAATCCTACGCAGTCAGGAGGATCCAAGTCCAATGTGGACTCTGTATTTTGGGTGCTGGATTACTGGGAGGGCAGAAACGTGTCACAAAGGAATCCTCAGAGCTGGATCCACTCTCAGTACAAACACCCAAAGGCAGTCTCAAAATGGGAGATGTGGCAGAGCTCCCGGGAATTATGTGTATTTTAGTGCACGGGTGTTTCACCACGCCAGTACTGTTTTGAGCCGCTACTGTACTAATTCAGCCCCACTGTGTTTCTGTGTATAGCTGCCTATCGAGTAGTTATCCTTCTTATATTAGCCACAATATTTGGCACACTGTAGTCAAACTGCAACTATCACCTCCTTTATTTATGCATGCAGCTTCAAAGTGGCAAAAAAACAGCCTTTTCACAGTAAGTAAAAAATTGAATTGCAAAACAATTTAGTTGGGATTTGTGCTTCTTTTTCAGCTGCTCAAGCACATCTCTGGTGAGACGTCAGCTCAAGGGTCAAATTTATTAGCCCTAAGTGACTTTTTCAATGTAGCAAATATAATGAACCCAGGCCACTCTCACATCAGTAACCATAATACCTGCTGCAACTTTTACCTCAATTACTTTCGCAGCTCCATCAGTCATGGCAAGCGGGCAGCTGAACAGGCCTGAAGATGGTGCGTAGAGGTACATCTTAGCCACCTGATATACTCGACTAAAAGAGAAAAACATTCTCGGAACAAGGAAAGGAGAAGCAGTAAATGAGCACAAAGCTGAATATAATTTTTTTTTTAAATGAGTCTACAAAGTAGGTATCCAGAGCATAAAAAAAAATACTAGTAAATTTAAGTATCCAGAAGCAGAATCTTCATTAAATTCATAAATAGAATGGCCCACCTTTGTGTGGGATCCAGGAACACGTTTAAGGAGAGATGTCTCTATTTTTAAGAAAAATTTCATAAAGATAAACTACTGATATCAAGGCAACATATTGTGATTTTTATAATGAAATCCACTAAAATTCAAATTTGAAAACACTTTTAGCCAATTAAATTTCAAACGAAATTGTGCAAAAGCATAACCAACAATACATGTCTTTCTAAAAATCACAACTTTTTATTGTTAAAGACAAATGAATAAGCAAAACTTTTAAGAACAAATTACTTCATAGGTTCAACATGTCAAGTCACTAGAGTCCCCTTCTAGGTGGCCTTATTCAACAAAGCAGTCAGGCACTAATGTATGAAGAAGACACAAGTAGAATATATCCAGGTCGCATGCAAGTACTCTAAGAGTCCAAAGGCTAAGGCACCATTACCCTAAGGTGGCAATTAAGGTTTCAATTATGTTCTGCTAGAAAGTTTATCATTGGCCCCAGCTTTAGGAAACAAGTATCTTCTTTGGTGAACAGATCATGTAATTTGCTTCCTTGGCATTGTGTGCCGTAGTTTGTTTGCCCAGAGGAGATAGTGCCTTTTTTCCACAGCCCTCTCATCAGCAACTTTACTGTAGCCAAGAAATGGGAAACGGGCTCTCTACTAAGGAGTCCCAGTAAACAGAACTACTCTTCTGTCAACACACCCATAGAAAGAAAATGTTACTTTTCAGGTCAATTTTGCATCATCCATTGGTTCAAAAATGTCCAAATGAGTTATGTAGAATATATGCTCCAAAACAGGTGCTGGTCTACGAACTCTGGGAAACTTCCCCTTCAGATGGTCGATGTATTTATTAACATTTAACCTTCACCAACACTTTTCATGGGACGGGCTTCCTACTCTGCTCAAATATTTAACACTGCAAATGCACATCCTATTCTGCACGCAGTCTCAAGGTTTCAGATTGAGTTCTACAGAACTCCAATTCAAACAAGAAGACAAAAACCCATTATCCAAGCGGGAGCCACTATCCTGGACAAGTAAGTGATTTTCCCTTCCTCTTACACCCACACAGGTTCTTGAGCAATCTTTTCCTCACAGAAACGAAGGACAATAGTCAATGTCCAGTGATAAGCCTAAAAGAGTTAAATAAATTACTGGTTTACAACCATTTCAAGATTGCAGGGTTCCATATATTGCAGGACATCCTTTTAGTGGACAACTGAATAGTAAGGTTGGGTCTGAAGGATGACCCCAATTTTCCTGCCACAGAGGAGATTCCTCTGGCATGTGGGATCAAGAGCTGTACGAGTTCTCGGCACTTCCCACTGGGCTCTCTTCTGGCCATTGTGGCCTCACCAAGATAATGAGGCCCACAGTAGAACTGGTATAGTCCAGAGGTGTTGTATTGATTAACCTATTTAGACAATATTTTGCGGGTGCATCAGGATGCCCTATGCCTCCGAATTGACCTGGACATGACATGTTCCCTCCTGCAAGACCTAGGTTTTGTTATTAACAATCAGAAAACCGAATCATCACCCTCTGGAATGATGAAGTTTTTGGGTTTTGTGATCAATGCGGTTCAACAGAATCTAAAGTGTCCCACAAAGAAGATGGTGGTCATTAGCAAAGATCTAAGACGAGCCCTGGCAAAAAAACAGGTTTACTTAAGGTACACAGCATGGGTAGTGGGTCTTCTGGCATTGTCAATCCAGGCTAATTTGCGAAGGCCCTTACACTATTTGGCCGGAAAGCGGCTGAAAACAGCTCACCTAGGGAAAGGTCTTACTAATGCAGTTCGAACAAGATTAACAGGAAACCAGAATAAGGTCCAGTGGTGGCTCGAACACATGAAGCCCTGGAACAGCAAAGCCATATTTGCAGTGCTTAATCTGTAAAAACATGGTGCAAGTGCCCTTGTCAGGAGGCCACTACAGCTTGCAACACCCATTGCCCTTGCCAACGCTAACAATCAAACAACTAAACATCACAGTCGTACTAATGTGACAATTCAAACTGTTCTAAGCCACCAAAGCTATAAGAATGGCTTGTGTGGTAGGTGTCAATAATTTTTAAAGTATATTGAATGAATTCAACTGTTGTTATTCTCATTTCTAAATGATGCAAACAGCGCCACCATGTGGCAGACAGACTATCATAAGAGCCGGTGTTGACAATTAAGTAACGGTGCAGAGCTGTGTAAACCACAGGCTCAAATTAAGCACTGCATATTTGCTTCAACTGCGGCAACAGTTATAAAATCAAATGCAAGTCTGTCAGGCTGCAGAGCTCGTTGCGGAGACGAGGGCGCTGGAGGCCTGTTGTCAGAGCAGGATCGAGAGCTGCAGAAGAGCTATCTGGAACTACTCATGGGATCCTTTGTGGTGTCTAACCAGAAACAGAGTGTCCTGCTCCATCATTACGAAGATGGGAAACGTGCTGGCGGTCCGACAAGTCAATGGCTCGGAGGGACACAATCAAAAGTTCTAGTGGTACTTGCCAAGGACTGTTGGCACTTCTGTCTGGATAGGATGGCTGGGATGCTTTTATATGATAATCGAGATCACATTGGTGGACATTTGTTTGCTGCTTGGCATTTATATTCCTGCACTTTGTTACTGTGTTTTGTGCTTGCTTTGGGGTGAATTAGCAAAATAAATGGAAAAAGTAATGTATATTTCTCGTTGCTTTGTCCTTAATAGCATTGAAACTTCCTTTATAATAACTAGGAAAAATTAAATTGTCAGCATTCATATTTGAATGCGATTCAGAAAACGTTGCATATGAATAAAGATAGGTAAACAATCTCTCTGTCATTCCTATGCCCCAATCACTAGTTAAGAACCTGGCAATATGATGTCATCTTGGTTAAGCCTAAATGTTGCTCTTTGTCCCATGATCAGATGCAGAAACGTTTCCCAGTAGACATCAACTTGAACCAGAAATGCAGTCAAGTATACTGTATGATCCGATAAAAAGTATGGTTGCAGTTCAACACTGTCCGGTTCAAGCTCATCCAAATCCGAAAGATATTGACTATGCACCATTTGAATAGCAAAAACTAATATTGCAATCCATATTATGAATACCATCACAAGCAAGCTCATCTACAGGTTCCTCTAGGGCGATTGTGTGTACAGACAAAACATTCTCTTTGATGCTTTACAGACACTGCCTGAAAGCATGTGTTTATTGCTTAGTTCCTTTTTGTCCTCTTTTTCAATAGAAGAGGCAGACTTATTTCACATTGCTAGCCCGTTATCTGTTGTAGTTCCAGTACAGAGTTCAGTATTTGTTGCTAATCCTACCAGAGGTTAAAGATGTTCACCTGACTTTATATCAATATTCAATTCCAATTATTTTTCCACCACTTGATCCAGAGGAGTAGACTGATCACAGATGGCGATCGGTCCTCAAGCAGTCATATGGAGGTGCCATGGCAATAATGGTGATGGGGAGGCGGAGACGCGTCCCATCGTGGAATATCTGTGTAGTACTGGCAGTGCTGGCCACATGGTAAGGTTTCACTTTGTCAACAGAGAATTGCCTCAGTTTCTTCTTGCCAGATAGGGAAGATAGAACTAAAGCACTTGTACCCTTTGTTGCAATTATTGTACGGTATTTGCTATCTGCATTACCTTATGGTAAGCAAGCTTAGAATATGAACGCATCCATGTTCAGATTTACTGTAAGTCTCATGTTCTGATGTTCCCCAGTTGTTTTTCATTGTAAGTTCTATTTCAGTTATGCTCTGTGTGGTCTCTTTAATAAATTCCAATTATTGGTATAGTGGATCACCTGTCCTACTTCATACTGCTACCAGTTCTCTATAGGATGGACCAAAGACTTCCTTCTCTGCAATCTTTTCACAGAATTGGTCCCAACCTTTTCAAAACCATCAACTGATAAAGGCAAAGTAGAACTTGTTATGTTCTCTTCACACAAGTCTTGCAAGTCCTACAGACAATCAAAGTGTGATGGTTCAAAAGCATATGTGCCACCTGGAAGATCTGTGATAAACATTTTAATGCTAAACCGCATATTGAATGATGTATGATCTAATAGTACTCACCTTGGTAAGTTAATAACTTACTGCGCCCTGCACACAAGTTTTGTAGCCAATTGCACCATTGCATGAGCTCCTCAAAGTGTCAAGATCTGCTCAAGCATACGGTTGCTCTTTTCAACTACACCATTGCTCCGGAGAATGAATGGCTAAATTCCCACTTCATGCAAGGCATTAGCTAACATCCTTTGAGGTGAATTCCACACCCTGATGGTTGTGAAAAGTTCTAACTCATCCAACGGCAACCAGACATAACAAATCTTTTGCAACTGTGTGAGACGTCGCATTGCCCGCAAGCTATACCCACATAAAGCAAGTGCCACTATATATACATCTACCAATTTTTTTATATTGCTTAACAGCTGGCAATGTGATACACATAAACTGTCCCCAATTATTCTCTCGTAATAGACTGGGTACCAGTCACTCTTGGTGCCTTTTCACCCCAATTCTACAGTCTTCAGTGTTGGCCTACAGAAGAGTGTGTCACTCTACGATTGGCCATGCCATGTATGTAGAAGCTGCATTCCTAAAAGGAGAGATCTATTGGCTATGCCAATGCTTGTTGTCTGAGACGTCATTACAGCTGCAATTTCTTTCTTTAAAACTGCTCTTTTAACAGTTTCATCTGCAGTTGAATTACCTTAGCCGTGAATTACTTCACTGAAATTTGCCAATATACCTTGTACATTCACTTGTGAAAGATTACTTCACATAGTAGCTATGTGTTCCCATAGTTGTTTTGATTTCATGGTTTTACCTCTTAAATCTCTGTATCTATTGGATATTTATTGATCAGAGCCATTGTGTAACCCTAAACACAGAAGGAACACTCTGACACCACTAATGTAGGAATTGGGGTATGTTTTGTAAGGCCATCAACTCTGCAACAACTCTGCATTTATTTCAGTGATTTTAACAGCTCAATGACCTCGGTGCTACATGTATGTATGAAGGATTTCAGACTCACAATTTTTAAAGACATCTTGTAGTACAGC
The DNA here is from genome assembly GCF_964204655.1 of Triturus cristatus. Classification (NCBI taxonomy): domain Eukaryota; kingdom Metazoa; phylum Chordata; class Amphibia; order Caudata; family Salamandridae; genus Triturus; species Triturus cristatus. Next base: position 283,593,748 of record NC_140594.1, on the reverse strand, counting down.
ATATTAAGCTGACTACCTTTTTTGCATACCTACAGCAGGTGTCACAAAACAATCACTCAGAGATGCAATGGTTTCACATTTGGAGTACGAGATACCACATGTGTGGATTATAAAAATGTTTGATTCCTCAATGAGGGAATATACTCAAATTGGATAGCAGGAGAAGTCTGTGTTAATCCCAATTGCCTCACGTTGTATAAAGTGCACGAGTTTGGTACTCTAGCATAGCAGCATTATATGAAGTGGGGCACTATAATCTTTTGTTATTGATGGCGATCTGAAAACCAGCAATGATTTTCTCATTAGGAGAAAACCTTTCTTCAGCAATGAAGTACAAGCCTGACTTGTTTACGATAAGAATTTTCTGACCCACATTAAAGAGTATGCAAGTAAACCCTATCTTACTTGGTACAACTCTAAATACCAAGTTACAATAATTATCTTGAGTTTTCAAGAAATTTGACGCGATCATATCCTTCTGTAGTGCTTTTAGGATTTGTGTGTTACAGTCATATCTTCCAACTGAAGGCAGGAGTAGTCACAGTGACATAATAATTAAGCATTTTAGCACATTGTGGCATGTTTATTTACAGATAAAAACCCATTAAAGTACACCAGGAATATAGAGACCTGACAGCTAACGTGGCAAGGGCAGCCAAGGAAGAGACAAGATACCGAGTGTATGATCACGGGGATAAACCCTATTTAAAATGATGGCGCTGAATGCTTCCAGTACATCCTCCAAAATACACCCTTCCAGGTACCTGACGACTACTTCAAATCCATACAGGGCGAGATTAGAAAGTTGCTGTGGGATGGCGGAGTGCCAAGAATAGGCTAAACAAACTCAGCAAGGGATGGTAAGACGGGGGAATAGCCCTCCCAGAAACTACTATAGAGAAGCGCAGCTAATGGTAATCAATCAATGGGCCCACCAGCCCATGACCTAACCTGCGTATCAGATGGATCGGTTGACGCTGGGACCCAGAGGATACCTACTGGCCCTCTATACCCCTCCAGAACACTATAATTGGCAGGTGCCATGGGTCTCACAGTTCAGACTTGGCACTCGACATTGGGCGAGATGGGTTGGAAAAATAGGATCACGCAGGACTCACCACTGTGGGAGTCCCACCTCCTTGACAGTTTGAGGGTAAGACAGGGATTCGACAGGTGGGACCTGTTGGTCATTTCGACAGTCATAGACGTGTGGAAGGGAGGGAGGATCAGACCATTCAAAGACATACAGAATGACTACAACCTAGCCCCTACGGAAGGGTTCAGATACATACAACTCCGACATGCCCTGCAAGCAGCATTGCCTAAGGGGAAGTCCCTCCCAGAATCTTCCCCTGTAGAGTGCAGATTACTGGAAGAGAATATTACTAAAAAGGCGACCTCACTAACCTATAAGAAGTTAATAAATCACACACCAGTCCAGCTGACTAACTTAAGGGGGAAATGGAAGAGAGACATTCCAGACTTGCAAGACGAGAAATGGACTGAGGCACTGGCTTCCCCCGAGAAGTGGCTGTCAGAGCCCGCTTCCGACTGGTGCAGTTCAAAAGCCTCCATAGGGCCTACATCCCACGCGCCACATTGGTAAAGATGGGGAAGCAAACAGAAGCTCTCTGTCGCAGGGGCTGCAGATTGGAAGGCTCCTTTTCCCATATTACATGGGCATGTCCACGAAATCAAGAGTATTGGGCAGCAATAATCCAGTGCTTAAACAAAGTGTATGGGAGTGAGCTGCTCGTGGGGGCAAAATGGTGTCTTCTTAATGTGTGGGAGCTGTCAGACCAAGGCAGAGGTGACCAAATAGGTGAGAACCTATCATTGATGATCGCCAAGAGGAATGTAGCATGATTATGGAGGTCAGACTCAATCTCCTCCCTGAGGGACTGGAAGGAGGATATGGATTGGTGCATGGTGGCAGAGAAGGCGGTCTATACTAACAGGGGATGCCCTCAAAAATGGGGGAAGGTGTGTAATAAATAGAATGAATTTAGAGGTAACCCATGTATGGCCCCAATGTCACAGAGGAGGTGGGAGGAAGCACATAAAAACATTGAGTGAGGGGAACCATAAGATGTGGCATCTTGCGGTGAAATGATAAGATTGTTAAGAATCCTAAAAATGCGACTAGGAGAGGTGACATGATATTAATTTATAACCATGGTGATGATGAATGTCTTGTTGTTTTCGAAATAAAAAGAATAAAAAATAACAAAATTAAAGTGTAAAGAAAAAGTTACTAAATCTGTAGATTTGCTACACCTGTAATGTTGATATCCTATATATACAATACTAACTCTAAATTACTTATTTTGCAGAAAATATCATAAGAATATTTTTATACCTTTGCAGTAATCTAGTTTATCTATACTGGATCTTTTCCAGGGTGACAAATGGAAGACATTGGGCTCATGGAGCTATCTTCATAGTGAAGCTTTAACTGCAAAATATGCCACAGACAGTGAGAAGCCTCCTCCTCTACAGGAGTTGGGCAGTGACTTACCTTGAAGTCACAATAGTGCGCTGGAAACTCCATCAAGTTCTGGAAACAAAAGCAACTGATACCTTTATTACGGTTGAAACCAAAGAGACCCTCTTAGAACCTCAAGAGAGACTATGGGGCACATGCATCAACATAGACAATAGTGATTCTGTAATTGCGATTATTAAGGAATCGCAATTAAAGAATCGCTATTGCCTATGTATGTAGGAATCGCATAACATTGTGCGATTCCTACAAATTCCTTAATTGCGACTCGCAAATTGCGACTCGCAATTAAGGAATTGATTCCCATTCATTGCTATGGGCCCAGAGCCCATACGAATGAATGGGAATTGCATGCGCAATTTGCAAGTACCCAATAGGTACTCGCAAATTGCGCATGCAATTTCAAGGGTGCAAGGGTTCCAATAGGATACCCTGTTGCACCCCTGAAATTACAATTTAACCACATGTTGCGCACACACATGCCCAAAGGGCGTGTGTGTAACATATGACTATGGAAAATGCACTTTAGATTGATGGTAATTTGCAATTCATATTGGCGAAATCGCGAACTTTTTTTGTTTAGTGCATTGGATTTAAGAAATTGCAATTTGCGATTCCTTAAATGCAATCGCAATTTAAGTAATCGCAAATTTAGCTTATTTCATAAATAGCGATTTTTGCATTTGGCATGATGCATCCCAAATACAAAAATACCGGTCGCAAAGGGGCAGATTCTGTGAATCTGCCCATTTGCTACCGGTTTTTAGGTTGATGCATGGGGCCCTATATCACTTAAATATTCACATTGAAGGCGACGTTAAACGCACCACTAAAGCTACATTCTGGGACAACTTAACTGAAACTTATGACATTCTCTTGGCGGAGGTCGATTGGCCTCCACTTTTTGTTCTTTTATGTCCCCAGGATGAGGATGTCATCCTCCCTTCTTTCTCGTCCCTGACAAGGTCAAACACACTTATGCATCTGAATGGGCCCTTGCTTCGGCCCCCGCTCTTTATAGTAATCATATTGGTTGGGATAAGGATTCCCCTTACCATGTTATTCCTACACACTACAGCCCTCCCATTCAGCCACAGCATCCTATTAAACAGGATGCAAAAGCACCCATTAAAGAAATTCTTTCCTAGCTGGAATACCAGGAGTAATTGAACCCTGTGTATCTCCGATAAATAATTCTCTTTTTCCTGTTTTGAAACCAGATCATTCATATTGCATTATCTTAGATTATATACATTCAACTGTCATACACGCACATTTGCTGTGCAAAATACCGACAGTACAGCATTCATAAATAATGTGGTCTGTAAAAAACATAACACCACTTTGGATATGTCCACTCGTTTTTTCAATCACAATTTGGCTCCTGAGAGACAAGACTGCTTCACCTTTAGTGCATTGGGATTTCAGATGCGCTACGCTCGACTTCCTATGGGCTAGAAGACCAGCCCAGGAGTTTTTGCGGCATGTATTGTGTCAATTCTTCATGAAACTGACCCTGATTCTCTGTCCTACATAGATGATATCTACTTGACGGATGAGGAATTAAACCCCCCTCTAGTGGGAGTAGATTGCATAATATTGCGATTTTCAGACCTTGGCTACTAGTTTAACTTAAAAAAATCAAATATAGCCTTTTTGACTGTCCATTTCTTGGGATATGAACAAATGAAGGAAAACATCTTGCCTTCACTTTCTGGAGAAGTGTGCGCAATTGCAGCCTCCAACTACTCATAAAAAAATTACAATACCTGCTAGGATTTTTGAATTGTGGCAGAACATATGTACCTGATTATGCAGAGCATATTAAACCACTCTATGCCTTAATACGCCCTGATTTTTCCACTTCCTCTGGACGCCGGAACACACTAACAAGCTTAGATCTTTACAATCTGACTTACTTGAAACACGCCACTTACATACATGTGTTAATACCACAAATAGATCAGATTTTCTTTTAGGTTCAAAATCCCCATGCTCTAAAAGATTTAAATATGCTACTTATAATGAAATTTGGAAATTGTCCAAAATGGAAGCTGCTGCTTGTTGTAAGACAAATTGACCAAGATAATTTGAAAAAAGTATTACCTTTGCTGCTAGGCCTTCCCCCCTGTGCTAAGCCTTTTTTTGGCTATTTGGTGTAGTTCGCGCTTAGGCCCCGTAACTTTTTGTCCACATAAGGCATCCACGCCAAATTTGCATCCATTTCTTTCAACATCCTGGGGATTGTAAAGGTACCCGGGGTTTGTGAATTCCCCTGGAGGGGTCTGAGAAATTAGCCAAAATACAGATACATTTTGTTTTTTTTAATCCAAAACGGGAAAAAAGTGCTGCAGAAGAAAGCATCTGTTTTTTTCCCTGCAGATGGTATCAATGAAGGGTTTGCAGTGCTACAATCACCATCTTCCAGCTTTCAGGAACATGCAGACTTTTGCCAGAAAACCAACATTTTCTACACAGTTTTGGCATTTTAGTGGGCATAGCCTACTTTTCCTATTTTCTGTGCTTTTAACCTCCTTCCAGTTAGCGGTAGAAATTGCAGAACCCATGAGACGTAAGTGGGACGTCTTTCGACCATGCCTGTTGTTTGCTAACAGGGAGGTACCAGAGAAATCCTTATGGTTCAGTGTGTTTGAATTGCTGTATGGGCACCCTGTGAGAGGAGCTTGGAGTCTGGTGAAGGAGGGCTGGGAGAAAACTCTTGGTAAGACACACCCAATATGTGTTCTGCTACATGCTGGCCTTCAGAAACAAGACAACGCTTCAGGAAGCTCGCTCAGGCAAACCTGAAAGCCAGTCAGGAGGAGATGAAACAATGGTATGACCAGAATAACACTCTGGTTGAGTTTCAGCCTGGTCAGAAAGTGTGGGTGATGGCACCAGTGGAGCCTTGTGCGCTCCAAGACAAGTGGACTGGTCCATCTGAGGTGGTGGCGCGCAGGAGTGATGTAACCCACCTTGTTAACTTGAAAAACTCCCAGGAAACCTTTGAGGGTTCTACACGTGAACCGCCTCAAACCTCACTTTGAGAGGTCTGAAGTGACAATGCTCCTGGCTACAGATGATGGAATGGAAGAGGAGAGTGAGCCTCTTCCTGACGTCCTGTCAGCCAAGGAACATGATGGGTCATTGGATGAAGTGAGCCTCTCTCCAACTCTGACCCCAGAGCAGCAGAGGGACTGTTGCTCGGTGCTGGGACAGTTTGCCGTACTCCAAGAATCACCCATTGGTGCGTCCATGATGTGGACACTGAGGACAGTTTACCTGTGAAGCATAACATTTAGAGAGTAACTGACAAAAGTCAGGGCCAGCATTAAGGAAGAGGTTTCCAAAATGATGGCGTTAGGGGTGATAGAGAATTCCAGCAGCCCCAGGGCTAGCCCAGTGGTCTTGGTTCCGAAAGCTGCTGCACCCGCTGCCACTCCTAAACTCCGGTTCTGCATGGACTACCGTGGGCTCAATGCCGTCACCAGGACTGACTCACACCCCATCCAAAGAGCGTAAGAGCTGATTGATCTGCTGGGAGCTGCCCGTAACTTAGCACGTTTGATCTAACATCTGGGTACTGGCAGATTGCCTTGACCGATGGGGCAAGAGAGAGGTCTGCGTTTTCAACCCCAGAGGGGCACTACGACTTACGAGTCATGCCCTTTGGGTTGAAGAACGCCCATGCCACATTCCAGAGACTTGTCAACCAGGTACTGTCCGGACTGGAGGAATTCAGCACCGCTTACCTGGGTGACATTGCTGTGTTCAGCTCCAGATGGGAGGAACACTTCCAACACCTCTGTGAAGTGTTGGAGGCTCTGCAGAAGGCAGGCCTCACTATCAGATGAGAGGTAAGAATCCAAAAATATTGAGGTTGTCCATCTCCCTACAGGGAATGGACTTTAAGGTCGAACACCACCCTGGTACAGAACACACCAATGCTGATGGTCTGGCCAAATTCTTCCGCCTTAGTGATGAGAACTCCCAAGAGGGTGGGTAGTTCTCCCCATCTTTCAGATGGATGGGACATGTGTTAGACTTGGCATCTTTGGCGTGGTTTCCCCTGACGTTTTGCCTCTACCACCTGTATGTTTGATGCTGTGCTTGATTTCGTTTATGCTGGCTTAGATGCTTTGGGCACTCTGCCACTTCTGATCAGTGTCAAAGTGCAAGTGCTCCCTGTATAACGTGTTGTTACAATTGGTTCTCCCCGATTGGCATATCTGATTTACTGGTAAGTCTCTTGTAAAGTGCACTGAAATGTGCCAGGGCCTGTAAATCAAACGCTACTAGTGGGCCTGCAGCACTGATTGTGCCACACACATGAGTATCTCTGAAAAGGTAACTCAGGCCTGCCACTTCAGAGTCTGTGTGCAGTTGTTAACTGGCATGTCGACTTGGCAAGTGCACCCACTTACCAGGTCCTAACCTTCCCTTTTCCTACATGTAAGGCACCCCTATGGTAGGCCCAAGGTACTCTCCTGGGCAGTGTGCTGTGTATGTGAAAGGTAGGACATGTACTGTTGTGTGTGACATGTCCTGCTAGTGGAATACTGCCAACTTCGTTTTTCACTATTGAAAGGCTATCTTGCCCCATAGGAAAGAATCGGAAATGCTGTGTAATATCTTACAAGTATAACTTCCCATTGGGACAAGATAGAGAAATAAAGTTTAGGCTCTCTGAACTCAGAATTTAATAACACATCTTTTAGTAAAGATGGTTTTTAAATGATGTGTTTGAAAATGCCACTTTAAGAAATTAGGCTTTTTCTTGTTTAACCATTCTGTGTGCCTCTGCTTGTTTATGTATTGACAGTCTGGTTTTGGAGTGACAGGGGCTGGGGATGTGCATTCACTGCAGGCATCCACTGGGAGGAGGGGGGGTTGAGGTGTGCCTGGCCCTTCCTGAATGACTCAAAGCTGAGCTGAATGGGGCTCAGCTGAATATAGAGTAGTGCAAGGAGATTTCCTTGCACCTGAATAGGGCCGGTCTCTCTTGCACAATGCGGTCTCCACCCCCTGTGGTCATACTGCACCAGTGAGGACCGAACTGGTTTGGACTGGGCTTAGAGACCCTTGCACAAAGAGAACAAAGACATTTTGGGGCATAAGTATTAGACCTAAAATCCCTGACCTTTAGATTACTTCTGGAATCAAGAGGAACCTTTGCAAAGGAGAAGAGCTGGAGAAACTGGAGGAGGAGTACTGCCCCTTTGCTGTGTGCTGTCTGGGGTTGGCCTGCAGTAGCTGTTTTCGCCAAGGAAAGGACAAGGACTTTGCTGTGTGCTGTGTCCCCCTGCTTGAAGGAGCTCTCCAAGGGCTTGACTTCACTCCCAGCTCCCTGAACTTCCTTGCTGGGATTTCTGACCTGCCAAGAGGTGCCTGTGACTGTCTTGGGCCTCTGGAGTTTGTTCCTGCTGTTGGGAGCTGGAAAAGCAATGCAAGTACAAAAAAAAAAAGGAAAAAAAACGCATTGCTCTTCTTGTGGCTGTTTTCCCGACGAGAAGAATCTCCACGTATCGCCGCTGCTAACACCGACCCAGCGCCTGTCTCCACGGCAAGAAACGACCCATCACAGGATTGCGACTGAAGAAACCTACGCAGCCCCGCTCGACTCCACCGCATCGATCGCCAATGCATCCCTGATTTCCACGCATCGTACTCAAGCGGCAAGTTTTTCCAACGCATCGCCCACAGGACCAGAATAATCTTGGAGTCGACGCATCGCTTCCCTCTACAGACCGGATCGACACATCGCTTTTCCTGAGTGCAGCAGAACTGTCCCATTGCCTCCCCATGGCCTCAGGAACCGACACATCTCTTTGTGTTATCAACGCTTCCCCTCTCCATGGCTGTTTTGCCTTGTGAATTTTGTCATAACTACAGGTACTTTGAGAGACACCACGCATTCATCGTTTTCTATGGACCCAGTTGCTTAAAACATTTTTTTTTTTTGAAAATTTTATTGAACAATAAATCCATTACAAGCATGGGCCTACAACCACCAGGGCCGGCCGCTAGATTCAGAAAGGATCATACAGTTCTTAAGGCAGTAGTCGACTCCCGGGGCCCAGCCCCGTACATGGCTCCGGATAGTCCTAGGGAAGCAGGATACATAGGTTTAACATAAATAACAAATAAAAACAAAAGGCGAGGCATAAGGGCAAAAAGTGTGGGTCAGGCTACCTCCGGGGGACTCTACTTCAGACCTTCAAATAGCTATCAAGAGGAAGGAGTACTGATAGGTCGGGGTGGGGGGTCACGGGAGAGGAACGTCTATATTCGGTTATTCCAAAAGTCGCAAGGAACCATCAAGGGTCAGGGGGACAAAGCAATATCGGTGTCCACTAGGGGGGGGAGTACAGATACCCCCACGATACGCGTTCCATTGCCCCCAGATTCTACCCCATGCCCCCGGTTTACCACGAGCCACATACACAGTCTTCTCCCTGAACATGCACCAGTCCATGTTCTCCTTCCATACGGACACGGTGGGAGGCCGCTGGGAACCCCATAGCTGCGCTATATCTCTCTTGGCAATCATGTTCCCCAGGGCCGCCCACCGAGTCTGAGCCGCGTTATAATCATTGGGCTCCCACACATTCAGGACACAGCGACGCACCTCTGGCAACAGCGCAACCCCGGTGACTTGTCCCATGACCACATGAACCCGGCGCCAGTATTCAGCCACCTCGCGGCACTCCCAAAGGATATGGAGAAAGGTGGCACTGAGCCCACATCCCCGCTTACAGAGCCCGTCTTCAGAAAATCCCATCGAGACCAAACGGGGACCCGTCACATACACCCGGTGGAGAATCTTAAGCTGGACCAGGCGGAGACGGGCTGGAATGGCCACTTCCTTGGGGGACGACAGTGCGGACTGCCAGTCCTCGTCGTCCAGTTCCACCCCATCCCCCGTCCACGCCTCCCGGAGGCGCACCAAGAGGTCAGCCCGATTATTGATAAGTTTTTTATAAATTAAAGAGATAGTACTGTCGGGGACATGACCATCGAGTATGCGGTCCTCGAGGGGCGAAGAAGCCGGGATCTTGGTCCCCTCCCCAAAAACAGAGAGCAGGGCATGCCGAACCTGGGCGTAGCGAAAGAACTCCCTTTCCGTAAGTTCGTATTCGCTCTGGAGCGCCGCAAATGTTTTAACCGCACCCTTAATCCATAAGTCTCCCACTCTACTAATACCAATCGTGTCCCAACGTTCAAACCCCTTCGTTGTCCAGAGGCTTCCCAGTCGGTCGGAGGCAAACAGGGGAGTAGCACATGTTAATCGCTCACTCCAGCCCATGGCTACATTGGCCGCCCTCCAGATCCGTACCGCAATCTTAGTAGGGCCCGTAAGGGTCCGTCCAGCCGAGCTGGAATAAAGTGCCCTGTTATAGTTTCCGCCGGGAAGCAGGAATTTATCCATCTCATACGCCGGATTCAAGCCAGGCGCATACGTGGCATGGTTAATGGCCGATAGCTGTGAGGCCCAATAATACCTGCGAATGTCGGGAAGCGCGATGCCCCCGTCATACCAGGGGAGAGTAAGCTTTGCCAGAGCGATACGAGCCCGTCCGTCCCACACCAGTCTCCTCTGCAGGCTCTCCACCTCCCGAAAGTAGGACACAGGAATGACATCGAAGGAGTTCTGAAGTGCATAGAGGAATCTGGGAAGGGACATCATTTTAAACAGCGCTGCCCGACCCAGCGGGGACAAGGGCAGCTTACACCACCGAGCCGTGTCCTCCCTCAAACGCCGAAGTGGAAGCAGGAGATTCTGCTCATAGCGAGCCACCGGGTCCATCGAGACGTATATTCCCAGGTATTTCAAGCCGGACAGAGATAATTGGATCGGAAGCCGAGGCGGCAAGAGAGGAGGGTCGCCGGAGATAGGATAGACACAGGATTTAGACCAGTTGATCGTTAGACCCGAATTTCTCCCAAAGGAAGTCAGAACATCAAAGAGAACATTAAGCGACTGCCGCGGCGAGGTGAGATACAGGAGAATATCGTCTGCATACAACGAGACCCGATCCTCGAAGCCCGGGGCCCACCGGATCCCTCTGATCGAGGGCTCCCAGCGGAGCCAAGCAGCGAGCGGCTCCAGGGCAAGAGTAAAGAGCAGAGGGGACAACGGGCACCCCTGCCTCGTACCCCTACCGAGAGCGAAGGGCCGAGAGACCCGACCATTAACCACCACCTGAGCCATGGGTCCCGTGTAAAGAAGCTTCACCCAGCCAAGAAATCCTTCCCCAAAGCCGAATTTGGTCAAGACAGCCCAGAGGAATGGCCACTCGATGGTGTCAAAGGCCATCGTGGCGTCTAAAGAAACCAGCACGGCCGGTTCGGAGAGGTACGCCGCCCTGGCGAGGGCGCCGTGAAGACGCCGCAAGTTAAGAGCGGTGTTACGGTGAGGGATGAAGCCGCATTGATCAGGATGAATCAGATCGCAGATGACGCTCAACAAACGATTGGCAAGGACTTTGGCCAGGATTTTAGGCTCTGCGTTTAGCAGTGAAATAGGCCTATAGGAGGCACAGCGGTCTCGTGGCTTACCGTCCTTGGGGATCACGACTATCGTAGCCAGACGCTGGTCGTCAGGAAGGGAGCCTGCCTCAAGGGACTCCTGAAACATACGACGGAGGAAGGGCGCGAGTTTATCCGGGCGCAACTTATATAATTCAATAGGCAGACCGTTGGGACCCATCGCCTTGCCCGAACGAAGGGACCGAATCGCAGATGCAATTTCATCTACAGACAAGGGGGCGTCCAGCTGCTCACGGTCTTCGACGGACAGGCAGGGCAAAGCAATATCCCTCAGCAGAAGGCAAGAGTCTTCCTCGTCCCTATCAGTCACCGGGGAGTACACGGCCCGGAGGTGGTCAGCAAAACATTCCACAATCTCACCAGGCTCAGTCACACACACTCCATCCGAGACACGCAGCTCCGGGACCACACGATTCACTCTCTCCTTCTTATCCAGCCACGCAATCAACTTTCCCGCCTTGTCCCCGGCATCATACAATCGACCCTGTCGCTCCCTATACATCGTTTTGGCAGTGTCAGTGACAAGAGACCTGTATTCAAACTGTTTCAGGCTGAGGGCATGGAGCCCGTCCGGAGTGACACCCGTCTCCAAGGCCGACTCCAGCCCCGAGATGTCAGTCTCCAGCTTCACCACTGCCTCACTCTTATGCTTCTTAGCCACCACTATCTGGGAGAGGGCGTGTCCGCGGATTACGGTTTTAAAGGCTTCCCACAGGGACCTTGCGGACGACACCGACCCCTCGTTTTCAAGGAAGTATTGGTCCATAGCCTTAACCAGACTGTCGCGAGTCGTAGGGTCTCGCAGGTACCACGGGTTGATGGGAGCGATCCGCCCTGCAGACCGCGACTCGGTGTCAAAGAGCAGCCACAGCGGGGAATGATCGGAGATACCCCGCGCCAGGTGCCTAATCTCTCGTATCCGACCAGTCTGTGCCGCGGGCATAAGGAAATAGTCTAACCTAGAAAGACTCCCATGCGCCCCAGAGTGAAAGGTGTACTGACATTGGGTCGGATGCATTAATCTCCAACTATCTACCAGACCGAAGGTCTCCAGCAGTCCACCAAGCCATGCCTGGGCAGCGGGGAGGGCCCTGGGTGGGTGACGATCCAGGTCACCCGAAACCACCGAATTAAAGTCCCCGCCCATAAGCAAAAGACTATCCGGAAGTTCAAGCAGCATTCGACCCAAGTCCGCAAAGGTGGAGTTCTGGAGGCCCGGGGGGACGTAAACTGAGACCAAGGAAAGGGGCTGCCCCTCCCACCTCCCAGTCAGACACACATAGCGCCCTCTGTCATCCGAGATTACCCTAGTGATATCCAACGGAAGTGAGGATCGCAGGAGAATGCCCACCCCCCTGGAACCAGTTGTGAAACCAGAATGGGCCACGAGGCGGTATCCCCCCCTGTTCATTGCATGACAAACATTACCAACCAGATGCGTCTCCTGGATAAACACCACATCAGGAGTCAGACGGCGCAAATACTGCAGTACTACACCCCGTTTGATACGGTCCCCCAACCCATTGACGTTCCATGACATCAGCCTCAACCCGTCCCCCCCCATTCCCTCCAATAGATCAAAGGCCCCCCATTCAGTAGCACAGTTCCCGAATCTGGACAAAAATCAGTACCTCGCCCTGCAAACAAAAAACACACAGCAAAACAACCCCTCCCTCCCCCCAACCCCCCCCCAAATCCAACTCCCCCCACCCTGCACCCCTGCGGGCCAGAAAACCCCCCCAACTTGCAGTGTGCCTGTCGCCCTCCTAACCCCATTCTACGAAAAGACCCCGGAGGAGGAAAGGGACCCGTCCCCGCCCGCCCCCCACACAGGTCCTAGTGAGACAAAATGAACAAAAGAAGTAAAACCCAGCTGAACAGTGCAAAATGGCAGAATCAAGGACCAAAAGTCACTCCAAAGGGGACCCGTCACCTTCGGCGCCTGCAGAGGGCCCGGGACGGCCACCTCTGTCCGGCAGCGAGTCCAGCCAGTCACTCACGGCCACAGGAGAGTCAAAAAAGGCAGTCCGATCCTCATGTTCCACTCGGAGTTTTGCAGGGTAGAGCATAGAGTACTTTAGGCCCAGTTCACGGAGACGACGCTTCACCCCCTGGAATCCCATCCGCTGTTTCTGGACAAGTTGGGTAAAGTCCGGATAAAAGTTAATGGATGAGTTCTCATGACGAACCGGGCCGTGGACCCGTGAGGCCTGCAGAATCGCATCTTGGTCTCTATAGTGGAACAGTTTGGCCACGATAGGCCTCGGGGGGGCCCCCGGCCGCGGCCGACCGCCCGGAACTCGATGGGCCCGCTCCACGGCAAAGAACTTGCTTAGGCCTGCAGGGGCCAACTGTTGGAGGATGAGTTCCTCGACCAGGAGGTCAACCGGGCGGTTGTCGGAGGACTCCGGTACGCCTATGACACGGATGTTGTTGCGTCGGGCCCGTCCCTCGAAGTCCTCCAGCCGCCGAGCCATCTGATCGTTGACCGCCTTAATGTCACCCAGCGCGGCCTGCAGGTCCGACACATCCGCACCAAGGGTGGAGGTCCGCGCATCGAGAGCCTGAACCCTCTCGTTAGTTTTGGAGAGATCTGCCCGAATTAAGGTGACATCGATTGCCACCGTGTCGATTTTACGGGCCAGGGCCTCGTATTGCGTGGCGATGGTTTCCCTGATGCCATCAATGGCGCCCATGATGTCCTGCAGGGAAAGCTCCGGAGAGACGGTCGTGCCACCGCCGGCGGCATCCGGGGGGGGGCCGGTCGCTCCAGGGGACCCTCTGCCCTGAGTGTAGCGGTCCATGTTGTTGGCCTGGACCGGTCCCCCGCGGAGGGAGGCCTTAGTCTTACGCCCCTCGGGGCCCCCCTTGCCCCCCATGTGGTCACGGATACCGAAGGGGACCGCCGATCAAGAGTCGTAGGGGCACCGGCACCGCAGACCAGCGCCTCACCAGGGACCACAAGATAGCGGTGCGGGGGGACCCAAGGCGATGGGCACACTAGTGGCAGGTGGAGACAAGGCCTCGTGCAGAGGCCAAGGAAACACCCCGCCACATCAAGTGCGTTCGCAGGCCAGCCCCCTGAAGTCCGAAAGTGAAACCGAAAGTGGTAGAGCGGCCACTGGCACCGCACTGCAGCCGCTTAAAACATTTTTTAAGTCATATTCTTAATACTTGTATGTTGGATTTTTGTTGTTTTGGTCTTGTTGAGTTTAGATAAAGATACTTTTTTTTTTCTAAACTGGTGTGGTGTCCATTTGTAGTGTTATCACTGTATTACTGTGTGTTTTGAGTACAAATACTTTACATATTGCCTTTGGGATAGGCCTGTCTGCTCGTGCCAAGCTACCCGGGGGTGAGCAGGGGTTATTTAAAGTGTGTATCCCACTTACCCCGACTAGAAGCAAGGGTTCCTATTTGGACAAAGGTACCTACCTCTGCCAACTAGAGCGCTCATTTCAAACAATCCTATTTTCACCTAAAGAGAGGTGGTACAACAACCTATCCCTTCTGCCTCAACATCTACAAATAAAGGTTCCAAGTCAATAATGAATATTACAGCTCAAAAATATTATGAAGTAAAAAAGAAAGTGCAAACAAAGTCACTAGTAATGAAAGGAAACAAAAAGAAACGAAGATTCTCAAGACTGAAATTCCGTAAATAAAGTTTCCACAATTAGATCCTCTAGAAACCGACCAACAAGAAGGAAAAAAAACACAAAAAAACGCCGGAAAATCTTCAAAACTAAACCCTATCCAGGAAAAAGGATCATTACAAAAGTCTTCTTGGGATGACTCATCCCAACATCTGAATCCTCAAGCTGAAAATGCAATAAGACAAAATGTTCCAAATTCTTATTATCCAACTATCCAACAAACCTCAGTTCCAAATACTATAGATTTACCTGTAGAGAACAAATCTCATCATCATTTGCACGCCAGCGATTTCAGACCTTTATGCGACAGGCAATGATCTCTTAAATCGCAGATGGATACTGAAACATCTACAGACTCTTCCCACTTTTCATTCATTTTCATCTCCAGAATAAAACCAGTCTACTTTCCAGATATATGTAATGTGGCAATAGCAAGAGTGGAATTTTGGTCTAATTTGTACCATTGATAGTTTTAAAAGAAAGTGAAACGCTACATAAAAAAGATTTGATGGTATCGGAGTAAGCCCCAAAATAACCTCAAGAACCACAGTCCTAACCTGGAAGAAGTTATCTCAGCCCCAAAGCAATCTCCAGATTGCATCTTCACACACTGCATCAGCAGAAAATATGATAATCTAACTTGGAGACGCAGACAGGATAATCTGGAATGATAATCCATCTCAGTCGGAGGATGTATCCCAGAAAAACCCTAGGTCCTGGATCGCGAGTTCCTTAAACGGCAATAGGCAGGGAAGAGTATTTAAAGTTTCTTTTTAGCAAGACTATTAACATCATTTTTTGGAATATGGCAGGGCTTGAACCTATAAACGTATCTAATTTATTAGAAACATCAGCAATTGCCTGAGACCTGGGCTTTAAAAGAGTTTAGACAAACAGACTATTTTGTCTTTGAGATACAAACAGCAAAAGTGAGCCAAGGACTTGCAAAGGGAGGTCTTGCCATTCTGTTTTCCGAGAAAATCAAGTGGGATTTCGAAACTGTTCATTTACCGAGCAAAAACGTTCAGTGCTTTAAGCTAAAAATACCGAAGGAGAGTTCCACCCTTGCAGACACACTTCTCCTGTTTAATATTTACGTTCCCCCGGGCATAGAAACAATTCAATGCTGGTCCATATCTTTGATTTCATCAAATCTACCTTAGACCCAGAAAAAATCCACAAATCCTTCTATTGGGAGACTTTAATGCGAACATTTCCAACAGTTTGGTAACAGCTTCTAGGAGCAATGACTTAGATGAATATTGGTCTCTCTAAAATCCTATCCCCACGCCCCCCCTCCGAGTCGATAATAGGCAATAAACGAGGGGAATTGATTTTACAACTGGTATGTGAAATTAATGGAGTAATCTTGAACGGTAGGACAGAAGTGGATGCTCCTGTGCAATTTACAAGAACAGGAGTTACTGGTCAGTCTATTTTAGATTACATCATTTATAGCTATGGTATATTTCATAGATATCAACATTTAAGAGTACACTTTACACAAAGCAGCGATCATGCAATATTGATATTACAAATTGTGCTGAATCTTCTTTCTCCCACCTTTTGGTCCTTATATCAATTGACTGGAGACACTCTTATAGCTCATAAAATGGGTAGTGTCATATGGAACACCTCCAGTCTGGATATGCTGAATAATTTGATTACTACTCGATTGCTGCTTCTATTTAAAAAGGAAAAGAATCCAGTTTCAAACTTTGAACAGACTTCTGTGGCAGTAGTTCAAGCTATTCATAAACCAGCTGCCCTTGATAACAATCTAAAACTGCCAATAAATTTAAGTAATCCCATAGATTATATCTCAAATAATTAAACAGTTTAATTAGACAGCAATTCTCAAGTTTCTCTGTTCTCAGGAAAAAAGTAGTTTCCGATTTACAGAAAGAAAAGGAAGAAAATTAATTCTATCAGAAAAAGAGAAACTATGGACAGAAACTGGGTTGATTTGCAGTTGGCAATCTCTCAAAATCATAAGCAACTGTTTTTGAGTAATAGCAAAAGCGACTGGAGCTCAAAAACCTCCTACGGCATCTTCAGTCTCTCAAAATGACGGGGAAAAGTATCTGCTAGAGCTCTATACAGCAAACCTAGACAAATTCTGCCAAAGAGCTCCTTGCAGAATGACGATTGGTTGAGAAGCAGACCAAGGTATAAGTCCCCCGACAGAGGAACAAATAGAATCTTACATCAGAAGGTCTAAAACCTCAGCAGAGATGGGTCCAGACAAGATACCAGTTATAGTCCTCAAAAGTAACCCAGAAGGATGGAGCACATTTCTGGAGCCACTGCTCTGCCACAAAACTGGGAGTATTGTTATTCCAGTTTTGAAGAAGTGCTCAATACTTTCTCTCAGTAATTATAGACAGATAGCTCTGCTGGAAGCAACTGGGAAGATGTTTGCGGAAGGCATATTGGACCATCTGAAGGACTGAGCTTTTTCAAAGTGGGTGATTCCAGTGGCCCAGGCAGGCTTCCGTCCAAGGTACTCTGTCATCGATAACATCGGACTCTTACAATCATTAATTGACAAATATGTTATAAAGACATCATAGATAGTTTATAGATTGTTTGTAGACTTTGCAACACCTTTTGACAGGGTCTAGACCCTGCTGGTGGAGGAAACTGGTGAAAATGCGGATCCCAGATGCTTTATTAGGATTAATTGTGGCCTTTTTTTAAATTTATTTTTTTAAATATCTTCATTGGCATTTGAAACAAATGCAGAGGGTATATCTTTTAGACACATTCTGAAACATTTGCACAGAGAGGAAAAAAACTAATACAGTACCAATCTCTATTGTAGGATTATCAAACAGCAAATTATCTTTTTAGTCTGTTCCCTCAGTTTATATAACGTACATTCTTGAATAATGCCTCATTGGCAGCAAAATCTTTTAACTCCCCTATAACCCCCCCTCTTACCCACCTTCCTCCATGTCTGTGTGTCTACCCTACTCCTTTCTGAACTCCTGTGTGTGCATCATCTCGTATACTGGTCATGTTTCATTCTATTTATTTAAGCGATTTATAGAGCGCGCAAATACCCGTTATACTGTTATTAGTGGTTACCCTACTATCTGTGAGGTATGCCTGGCTTCTGAATCCGCGGACGGGGAAGACCCGGGCAGCTGCACTTCCTCTATATCTCTTAACATTGCCTGCCAAGCACGTAAATCATCTTCTACTTTTTCATCATGTCTAATTTGATTCAATCGGACCGTCTCTGCCGTTGCCCATTCATAAAGCTCCTTCACCCATAACGTTACATTTGGCCGGGTGTGGCTCATCCAGGACATGTTCATTCGTCGCATTGCAAGTACAAGCCATGACAGCAAACATTTAATTGTGGCCTTATACACACCAACATGGTGTAGAGTGCAGATGGGGGAACAAAAGGGCTTAACTCACAGGATACCTACTTCAAGCAGCCTTAAGAAAGGCTGCTTGTTAGCCCCCTACTCTTTTCCCTCTATGTAAGTGACTTACCGGAATGTCTAGTAGGTATAAAGAACTTTCCACCAAAAATAGCTTCTCGTGAAATCCACGCCTTAATGTATGCCGACGATATTGTCATACTTGACCTAATATCGATCGGTCTACAACACAATTTAAATGCTCTTTTCATTTACACCGAAACTAACTACCTGTAAGTAAATATTTAAAAAACAAAAGGGGTTCCTTCCAGTGGAAAGAATCATCATATTCACTTTAATTGGAAACTAGGAGGAAAACCAGTAGAGAAAGAAGTATGTATATCAACTGAAAACAACTCTCATCCACGGCACTTAGAATCAAAAGCCACGGCCCACGTAAATGATTTAAATAATTTTTATAATTACTCAGGAAAGAGGCATTTTCAATCTCTCTTGGAAATATATCAAATAAAGATCCCGTCTACCCTGACATATGCCCTAGGACATTTCCCAATAAAAAAATGTCATTTCCTGCACAAATGTGAAGGGAAACTCTCATGGAAAATAACTAACACTAGTCTGGCTACCCCAGTCTAGACACTTCGACTAGACCTGTCACTGACTAGTGCTTATACAATTGCCCTGGCCAATACAATTAGGTGGGCATATAATATGCTTCACGCAGAAAAAGATACCATAAGAGCTTTATTAAAGCTTGAAACCTTTGAGGTTGGTTCGAGAAATTTTACATTCAACAAAAATCTTGAAATAGTTCTATCACACTTTTAGTGTACAATCACACTCTTACAGTCCTGGTCGCGGGCCCATCTAAAATTTTTCTTAAAAAATATGACACCCCATCTTAGTCTTGACCTAGATTCAGCTTACTGCTCACAGCTATATCATTATAGGTATTTTTCTGCTTCTCTCGAATATAAGATGCATTGGCAGTATCTGAAATTTACTCTTGCACACATTCTTTGTTTGGGGATCTTGCCTCTGAACTCCTATACAAAACATTGGGTTAACTCTATTGAGGATGCAGGAATATGTAAGCTTGGCAGGGGAGCAGAACAAGATCTAGCCCACATGTTATCCATTTGTCCAAATAAAGAGGTTGTGGAAACCCGGCATAGTTTTTTAAATCCTATACGTTTTAGATATAAATTGACTACTGTGAATGATCTGATTGCTCTTATTTTTTCTCCCCCAAATGAATTAGTTTGTAATATTGTACCCAATTTTTTAATTTTTTCCCCATTGTTTTAAAAATCAATTGTATTTATTGCCATTATGTAAATTTATCAATGTATTTCTTTCGGTATTTTTTATTGTTGACCTCAGTAGAGGTCTAAATCAATTAATACATTGAAAAACTGAGGGGTAACAAAAGAGTGACCATAGGGCAGTTTTGTAATACATTTTTAGACTGACTTTGCTTTGAGCACCCACACAAGTGAGGTATCCTTTTTATCGGGACATCGAGGGGAACGCTAAGTGATAGGAAATTTGTGCTGGCGCGGTGATCCTTCAACTTTTACACAAACATGAGGAAAATGTGACATTTTAGCTAAATTTGAGGTTTGCCGAGGATTCTGGGTAAAACAAATGCTGGTGGATTCACGTATGCCATACTGCCAGCTAAGTGCCAGTCCACGCAAAACACCAGCCAAGGGCCAGTCCACGCACAACGCCAGCCAAGTGCCAGTCCACACACACCACAAGGAAAATTCTCTCTCTCTCTCGCTCGCTCTCTCTCTCTCTTTCTTTCTGCCCCCCTTGGGGTAGACGAGCCTAAAAAGATCTCTGATCTGCAGAAACGGCTAAAATGTGTGCCTAAAAAAGGGGGAGTGACCTTTGACTATGGGGGCGCTTTCTAACATGCCATAAACAAATCCCTGGTGCCTAGTGGGCTGTCTGCCCCAACGCGGGGCAGATCGGGTGTAATAAACTCAGAAAGACTCTGGGGGGCTCACACCTACACAAAGTAAATATAGTCCCTGGTTTCTAGTGGGCTTTCTGGAGGCTGTTGCCCATATCTGCCCCCAGAGGGGCAGAAAGACTACAATTTTTTCGGGGAAAGGATTGGGGGCATTGGCATACCCCTTCAGGGCAGCCCCCACCCCCGCTCAAGGAAAACAAGTCCATGGTGCCTAGTGGACTTTCTGCCTCCCTGAGGGGGCAGATAAGGGGCTATTGCTGCAATATGCCCCCCAAGAGGAGGCAGAAAGACTGTGCACACTTTTTATTGGGGCCCAGTCTGTGTAGCCCCCATCCCTACACTAAAAAAAGAAAATAGTCCCTAGTGCCTAGAGGGCTTTCTGCCCCCCAGGGGACAGATCGGGGGCTATTGCCCCCATATATCCCCGTGGGGGGGGCAAAAAGACTGTGCCCATTTATTTGGCATGCCCATTCTGCACAGCCCCCACCCCTCTTTTATAATAAAACAAAAACCAATCCCTGGTGCTTAGTGGGCTTTCTGCCCCCCCTGGAGGGTGGGGGGGAGAGAAAGACTAAATATGCCCATAAAGGTGTGGGTGGAGCAAAGGCCCTTTCCCAAAGGGCTGCTCCCCCTCCCTAGTGACTAGTGGTGTATCGCTGCTTGGGGATGGCCCCTCCTGCGGTGATCCCCAAGCAGAGATCCACTAGGGAAGGGTACCATTGTATAGGGGTGTTTTTCCCTTTTCCACTCATACCTCTCATGTCTGCCTAGATGCTCAGAGGCTGAGATAGCCCTATCATCACATAGGCAGTGAAAGTGAAAAGAGCCAGTCGGCTCATTTCACTTTCAACGTAATTACATCAGCACCCCATGCGCGCTGATCATCATGATATTGAATAGCAAAAATGCCTCGGGCAGCTGAGAAAGCTCTTACCCAGCTCCCAAGACTGAGAAAGAAAAAGGGAAATCCCTCTGCTGAAAGGGTTTTCCTGGTTGTGTGCAGGGGGTGAAACAGTTCTGCCCTCAGCACACAGCCACCGTGGCTCAGGACGGAACTGTCCCGTCCTGACCATGCACGAGGTTAAACAACATTGT
Organism: Triturus cristatus; assembly: GCF_964204655.1. NCBI lineage: Eukaryota > Metazoa > Chordata > Amphibia > Caudata > Salamandridae > Triturus > Triturus cristatus. Next base: position 283,572,568 of record NC_140594.1, on the reverse strand, counting down.
ATCCTCTGTTATTGATATTGTGCAAAGTGATATGTCAACATTATATCATGGGAAAAGTCAGCTTGGATCTATTATGTAGTTTAGTTGGACATTTAAAACACTCAAAAATGGGGAGATTCCATGGCATTACTTGAATTACAGCGATTTGTTTCTGCCTTTTTAGTTAACACAAACTACAACTGATGGCCATGAAAGACGCAACTTACACAATGCTGCATTTAGAAAAATTAGATCAACTTCCATTCACTATAGCTGAAACGCCCTCGGTGGGGTGGCTAATACATGGCGTTATTTCATTGCCTATTGCATGAAACATTTTCTTATAGGTAGATATCAACCCCTTGGAAGCAGCCTAATTTATGAGTTATGGTCACTTCCATTTACATATTGTTGTGAACGTTCTAATAAGAAAGTTTTTATCACTGGAGAAGAATGTGACTCTCTTGTTGGACATTCACTTGTTAGTAAACAAGTAAAAATTCACGGCGCCAGTAATACTTCAGCGCCTAATCTGGCTTGTTTTCTGAAAAGGATCTCGGTTCCTGCAATTCTCCCTTTTATTACTGTACTCTCTAATGGGAGTTATCCCTTGCTTAGTGATCAAGACTGTTGCAGAATGCTGGAGTCCCGTATGTTTCGGCCGTTTCCCAGTTAGTCACTTGATGCGACAATGTCTTGTTTCCCCCTGCGCATGGGATAGTAGATATTTCACTGTGGCCTTCTATTCTAACATTGAAGGCAGATTTCAACAACCTGAGCAGACTCAAATCAGTATTGTTCCAAAAAGAAGTATCTCTTACATCTGCTTGCGAGACCTTCGCATTGCAGGTGGCTAGAACTTCTAGTGAAAAACAGTCATTGTTAAATAAAAATCTCCTCCTACGCTTCGGAGAATTAGTGCATCAAATTTTTAATGAGTCTAATAAGGCCGGCCTTGCTCACTTTTCTAAGATTGTAGGCTCCAGCCTCATTAGTTCTTTTCAAACCATCTTTGGAGTAATACCGGATTTTATCCACTCCATTTTTTTCTAGTGTTTTCGGAGGAATCACGCTGCTGTTCCTCATTTGTGGCATTATGATCCTGTTCCTGCTTCTCTGCAATGGATGCTCCTTCTGCGGGTGCTCGGGAGCTGGCAATGCTCAAACACTATCGTGAGCATACGCTCCAGATCTTTGAAATGCTTTTATTACTGGAGCTGGATCTTGATTGATCTCTAACATTTTGACCTGCCCGGTTTACCTGCGTGCAATCAGTGTTCCACTCTATCTGGTGTTCCTTCAAATGGGCACTAGACATTTGCCTGGCTTCGCAGACTCCAGCTACCTTGAACAATGGATTGCTAATGAGTCCCTTAGCGACTCATTTTCAGAACTGTTCCCAAGGTTTGCAACTTCTTCACAATGCAAGGTTGGAGCCACTAGCCTACGAGGAAACTTGTGCATCAGCACATGGCTAATTTGATACAGGCTTTGCCCACACGGCTGTGGGTTGCTTGGAAACTGTTTCAGCATCAGCTACGACTGAGGGGCAATGTCTGTTCTTTAAAGCTCGTGTCTTGGGCATTTGACAAATCATCATGTGAGGACGCAGACCCCTTAATGGAGTCTCTAGCCTTTGATATTATGCAATGGATTCCTCCGAAGCACTTCGATTTGACTATTTTTCTAAACTGACATCTTTTTCTAGTAACTACCATTTTTAACCTATGCTTTGAGTATGTTTACCTTCTGATTGCATTTATTAGATTTAGCACTCTCTTTAGTGCTACTATCCTGACCAAAGGGATGGTGTTATCTGTTTCCTGCATGGTCCATTGTAGTTTCCCTATGTTAGCCTAATTCTGCACCTTTTAGGCTGCATTTTCTTTTGCACGTGTTACTATATAAACATACTTGCTTTGTGCCACACTGTACTTTCACACAGAACCTGCATAGGTTTTTGTGTTTTGATCTTTTCCTAGAATTTAGTCTGAGCACACTAGACAAGGTCAAACAACAAAGTCCCTTGTTATTCTCTCAGGTCAGGCACTAGCACCTAGACATTACACAAAAAAACCGCTGCTGTTTATGAGCACATGTCTTGTTATATAACTGAGCACAGGATAATAGGAAAAAACATGGAGCGGAGTTCAGAGACAAGATAACTGCGTCAGCTGAAAATGCAGAAAGCCCATCTGTGTTTGCTAAGTTACGGGGTCTGCCGCTAATCCCAGAGATCTTTGATATAAAATCATTTAGCTTCAGTAGGAAAGGGGGGATGGTTTAGGTTACTCTATCTCATATCATGACAGGGGTTTTTTTAGTATATGATTCAAAAGCTATGCTAACAATGTTTCTGATATGTATTTGTTTTCTAATTGTGGCACTAATACTACATTTTAGGACACAATAGTTTGAATAAATATTCTAAACTCCCTTCGTGTCTTTTGTTTATCTTACTGTGGACGAGTATGAGTGAGAGAGCGGAAGTGTGTATCCTGTTACTGTGATTCCTGAGAGGGTCGGGAGTGTTGTGTTCTGGGGTGTCAATTCACTTTTTTCTCTCGTAAGGTTAGAAGGGCAAGTGAGGCACTTAAGCAAGTCGGACTTGGGCTCATAGGTGCTGAGGTGGTACGGTGACTCAGTCCCTACATGCCGATGTTGTATGGCCCCAAGCATAGTTCTGTTCCTGAGCAGAATCGTTGCAACAAGATTACAGATTGTTTAACATACTCCATAGCCACATGGAACAGCAAAGCACAAATCTGGTAATAAATGACTAATAGGGTGTACAAGCATCTCAGCCCATGGATGCCTCTACTGGATGTTCATGTGGAGCCAATTGTAAAGTCCAAGACATTTAATATAGCAAAGCATAAGCGCCTTATAAAATCAATAACAAAAGGGGGACAATAAACTAGCTAGATCTACCCAAACTAAACCCATCCAATTGATACCCACCCATAGTAGTCAATAGTACTCGTGTTGCCAAAAATCGACTCAGCAAATCTGTAGGAAAAGTGACAGGTGAGCATCGGAATACCAATCAGTGCCTTGTGTTCTTGTTGTGAACTAAGAGGTCAGGTCCCTGTGTCTTTCTCACTCTCCCCTGTGGAGTCGCCCTGGGGAGCTGAATCAGTGCATGATTCAGTCTGAAAATCATGCAGTATGGTGTCCCAATTGATAGCTATAGGGATTTTGCGCAGTCCTAAATTATCCTCTCTATGTAACGCTAAACTCTCCACCTGGGCCCATACCAGGAGCAACTGCTTCAACGCCATCAAGGGCGGAGATTCTGGTGACCTCCAGCATCTCGTGATGAGGCGCCTAGCCGTCAACAAGTCCAAATCTAGGAATCGGGAGATGACTCTGTGCCTCTTAGCCTTCCGAAAAAGGCCCAAAATGCATAACTCCTATGTGTGTGTCACTGTGCGTCCTGTGCAGCTGGTCAATTGGGTCGTGATGCCTTGCCAGTAGACGGTTAGGAGTGGACAGGCCCATAACATATGAAGGAAGTCAGCGTCAGGCCGTGACATCTAGGACAAACAGCGTCTGTTAGGTGAAAGTAACTTAATTTGGGCAGGAGTGAGGTACACCCTCTGGACAATGTAGTACCGAATGAGGCGGAAGCATGCGTTACGGAGGACAAGGACCAGGCTTTCTAATATGGTAGCCCACTCTTTGTACATGGACAAGTCAGATTCTCCTCCAGTGGAGCCATAAAGGTGAAAGTGGTGTCGCAGTGTGGTGGCGCAGCGAACTTGCGAACCAGCGTGTGAGTTGCCTGTTCGTTCCCATAACATGCAAGTATTGTATGGTATGGTATGGTATGGTAAGGTAAGGTGCATGAAATGTTCCTGCAGCATGTCGACCCATTTGGCACCAAGAGTCACAAGTAATGAGTTGTACAGAAGAAACTGGCCAGGGTGTAGGCCCTCCTCCTCTACTAGTCTATCATAAGGTACTAGATGCCATCCCGGTATAGGTCCCCCAGGGTGTGCAAGCCAACCTCTAGCCAGGTATGAAGCTTCACTGTCTTGGTGGTGGCACACCCTCTAGGAGTGCAGAGTAGAGGTAACGCCTGCTCGTACAGGATCACAGTTCGGGTAAGATACAACCTCTGGTGGTAGCAAAGAAACGCAACATTAAGAAGTAATGATTTAGGCGGTTTCCCGCGGGTGCAGGGGTGAAAGAGCCAAAGGATCACTGGGAAAGTTCAGGCCGGCAAAAGCATGGCTGTGTCAAACAGGTGTGAGCCCGCCTACCACCTGGCCACCCACTGGAGCTGGGAGGTAAGGTAGTACTGTTCAATGTTTGGGACCGTAAGCCGGCCCATGTCAGTTGGCAAGTAGAGCTTTGACAATGCCATGCTGCTGCACAAATCACTTTGACTATCCCACGAGTCTCTCAAGAGAGAGGAAGAAAGAGGACAAGACGTATAAGGGCATGTTCATTAAATAATAGAGCAAGCAGGGTAGGAGCACCATCTTCAGAAGGGCTATATGGCCCATGACAGACAGTGCAAGTATGGGCCAGAAGGACATCTGTGATCTGATGGCTGTAGTAGCCCTCACAAAGTTTCCGTCAAACAAGTTGACTGGCTGAGGATACATCCTGACTCCCAAGTATCGAAACGTGTCTGGTTGCCTCGCTACAGGGAACTCCACTGAGGACAAAGGACGGGTTGAGGGTATGCAGGGGCAAAACGAAATAGGCACGATTTAGCTCAATTAACCCTTAAACCAGAACAAGCCACAACGCTGTTGAGCGTGTGGGTTACAGTGCCAGGAACCAAGCGCATGTCTCAGAGATACAGGAAAAGATCATCGGCCTAGAGGGAGATCACGTGTGTGGAGTCCCACAGGGGGATGGGCTCGGATGGCTGCAGCAAGTGGTTCGATGGCTAAGGAAAAGAGTAGTGGGAGAGGGGGCATCCCTTACAGGTGCCTCTGCATAGTGGATGGGGTCCGATATTTGAGAGCCTGTCTTGAATGAATTAATGAATGAAGTTATATTTATATAGCGCGTAGCTACCCGGAGGCCTCGTAGCGCTTAAGGACAGCAGAAAGCAGAAAGAAAAGAGGTTTACTGGAAAGCTGAAAGAAAAAGGTAGGTCTTGAGATGTTTGCGAAAGGGAACAATATTGGGTTCGCTACAAAGCGTAAGTGGGAGGGTATTCCAAAGATTGGAGGCATTCAAAGTGAAAGACCAACCGCCCCATTTTGCTCTACGGACTTTTGGGGGCGCGGTAAGGAAGGTGTTGCTGGACCGGAGAGACCTGGTCGGTTTATAGGAGACTATCAAAGAGTGTAGAATTTGGGGGCCGTGTTTCCAGAAAGCTTTGTGTGCCAGGCACATGGCCTTGAACTGGATCCTGGCGCGGATGGGAAGCCAGTGTAAAGACATCAAAGCAGGTTTGGCTGACTGTCTACGGGGGATCTGTGTCAGATGACGTGCAGCACAGTTTTGAATAACCTGTAATTTATTTAAGGTGGACTGAGGAGCGCCAAGGTAGAGTGCGTTCCCATAATCCAGACGGGATACAATTAATGCTTGGACCATAATTCTCCTGGCTTGGAAGGGAAGTAGGGGAAGGATTTTTCTGATCAGACGTAAGAGACCGAAACAAATAGCCAAAAGCTTTGTGGTCTGATAGTTGAAGCAGAGGGTCTTATCGAGCCAGATGCCTAGACTTTTAATTTGGTGCTTAGGCGATGGCAAAGGTCCCATGCATGGAGGCCAGGTGAGGGGGGAGGAGGGCGAGGGGGACTTTCCTAGGAACATGAGTTCGGATTTATCTCCATTTAGTTTTAGGTGCGAAGTGTGCATCCAGTGAGCAACTGCCTCTAGACAAAGGCCAAGCGTGTCAGATGAGCCCTCAGGGTAATTAAGTGCCACCACTAGCTGGGTGTCATCGGCGTAGGTGATTATTTTAATGCCGAAGGGGAGTACTACTTCAGCTAGAGGGGCCATATAAGAATTAAAAAGGGTGGGACTAAGGGAGGAGCCCTGAGGGACCCCACAGTTAAGAGGCCACTGCTTGGATGTGGCTGTCCCCTCAAAAACCTGATAACAGCGGTCCTCTAAGAAAGAATGAAGCCAGGTCCATGCAGTTTTCCCAATCCCCAGGTTGGTCAGGCGATCAAGGAGGATGTTGTGGTTGACAGTGTCGAAAGCGGCACTGAGGTCGAGCAGAATAATGGCTGCTGAGCCGCCCTGGTCTAAAAGTTTCCTGGCTTCTTCCGTAACAGCCAGCAGCGCAGTTTCAGTACCTAGCTGAGGACGGAAGCCAGTTTGGGAGACATGAAGTAAGTTGTTTTATACGAGGTAATTGACTAGAGTAGAATTGATGTGACGTTCGATCAATTTACTCAGCCATGGAAGAAGGGAAATGGGCCGATAATTGGCCAGGTTAGAGGGATCCAGATTAGGTTTCTTTATGAGCGCTTTGACCTGGGCGCATTTCCACGCCCGGGGAACTCTACCAGAGATGATAGAAGAGTTAAGTATATTCAAAATTACCGGGCCTACCATGTGCAGAACCAGGGATAGTTGCTGTGGGGGGGGCAGGGTCGATAGGGGAGCCAGAGGTAACACTGGAACAGAGAGTGTCCAGAGCTTTTGCGTCAAGCAGTGGAAAGCTCTCAAGGGACTGTGTCGATTCTGCAATAAGAGTGGAGTCAGACACGTAAGGCGAGAATGACTGCCGTTATTCCAACTGTGACCCGTTATTCCAACTGTGAAACCCTCAACCTGTGATTCCCTTTCATTAGGTCTAAATCAGGAGCCTTTGGGCTCTTCTTTTAAATTGATTTCTTGGAATGTAGCTGGTCTCAGAAGCAAAGTAGACGATCCCACTTGGAGAGATCTAATTAAATCAGGTTACATTATAGGTTTACAAGAGACTTGGGACACTGAGGACATACTGCACATGGATGGGTACGAGAGTTTTTTTGTATCCGCCACTCCTTCTAGTTCAGGGAGGGCGAAGGGAGGGCTGGCAATGTTAATATCAGCATCCATACCTGGCTCGTCCTCCCAAATAGAAACAGGTTCGTCAAATTTTATGGCTACTTCTATCCTGATGAATGAGGGACCTGATTTTTTGGTTATGAATTTTTATAACTCTTTTGATAGAGCTGCCACGACCGAGCATCTGGCCGCGCTAAATAGTTTTTTAGCCGACCGTATGGAGACCAATAAACTCAAAAGTAAAAACTGCCTTACCATTCTGATGGGTGATTTCAACATCCATGGCTGTCCACACTTTTGTCTCTCCATGGACCCTTTGGGACCGATTGATTCAAGTGTTGTACACTTTGAACATTCGGCGGCGGGACTTCTTCTAGAATCCATTTTGGCAGACTATGGTCTGATTCTCCCGTCCATGGAGGGAGAAATTATTCCCACTTTTAAAGGAACTGGGAAAGACTCGGTCATTGATTATATTTTTGTTAGTTCTATTTTGGGGGCTAACATTAAAAAATACGAGACGACCTGGTCCCATTTAAGTGATCATAACCCTGTGAACTTAATACTCTGTAACACCTTTGAAAAACCGGCTAAACTCCCAACAAGAGTGCATAAATCTGATATCTGCCCATCAGATCAAGCGCGTAGAATCAGATGGTGCAAAGTAATTCCTGGCGATTTTTATAACAACTTGTACAGTAAGGTTGGCTCTGAGCTAAAAATCTGCCTGGACCTCGAAGCAGGGGATAATGAGGTCCTTCTGGCTTACTCAGCCATCTGCAGTCAGATCCTTACCGACCTGAGCCGTCCTGGGAAACACACAGATAAGGCAGAGCCCGGTTGGTTTGACAAAAGCTGTTCATCTGCCAACAGAAAGTTAATGGCTGCCCTGAAAACTAAGCCAGTGAATAGGATTTTGGTTGCGGAGTTGAGAAAAGAATACAAGAAAACCCTGGATGCCAGGAAAAAGGTGATTAGGGAGGAAGCATGGGAAGAACTTTCCAGTGTGGACGTAATAAGGAATAGCGCAAAGTTTTGGTCTGTGGTCAATAAACCCTTCTTTTCTGATACAGGAACTGATCAATTAGATTGCGGTATCGGGAAACAATCGTGGCACTCACATTTTAAAACAGTCTACGAAATGGGATCTAGTGGTGAATTGAGCACATCTCCCACCACTGTGAACCCTTATACTTTATTAGTCTCTAAGCAAGAGGTGGTCGAGGCCATCGGTAAGATGACAAGCAATAAGGCCCCTGGCCCCGATGGCGTTCCAGCGGACCTCTTTAAATCTGATCCTGAGACATGGTCCATAGTATTAACCAACGTTTTTAACCGGGTATGTGTTGCTGGGATTCCTGACACCTGGTCCAAATCAGTAATCATACCAATTTTTAAAAAAGGTAACAGGGGGGATCCCAGTTGCTACCGACCTATCTCCCTTATTGATTCAGCCGTGAAGGTTATGGGGCGCGTGGTCCTGGGAAGACTAACTGATTGGTTAGAAGACACGACCACCCTATCGTGTCTACAATATGGGTTCCGAAAAGGCCGCGGGACCATAGATCAGAGCCTGAACCTCCAACTTTTAATAGGCAAGTATACCATTGCTAAAAAAAGGGGCCTTGTATTTGGCCTTTATGGACTTGTCTTCGGCGTTTGACCGAGTGAATCGCTCAAAATTGTGGGGGTTATTATTAAACTATGGAATAGATGCCAACATTGTTTATTTCCTTGCAGATTTGCATAGAGACCTCACTGCTACGGTCAGATATGACCGGCAGGGCAATTCCACAGATAAAATCGGAATCACTAACGGCGTTAGGCAAGGTTGCATTTTAGCCCCCCTGCTTTTTACTTTATATATCAATGAATTGGGCCCTACACTAACTAAGTCATGTAAGGATATTCCTAGGGCAGGCAAATTTGACATACCAGCATTATTGTATGCTGATGATGCCGCTCTCTTAGCACGTACGGCTGTAGGGCTCCAAAAGCTTTTAGACTCCTTTGCTAAATTCATGATTGCACTAGATCTTGGAGTGAATTTCTCCAAATCCCATGTGATGTTTGTGGGCTCTATCCCAAAGAGAGTTAAAACCATGTCTTGTGAAGGTCATGTTTTATCTCGGGTCTCAAGATTCCCTTATTTAGGTGTCATTTTTGATGACAAGTCCACTTGGGCCCCACAATTGGCTGCCAAACGCAACGCATTTGCTAGGGCCACACTTGCTGTCCTAGAATTTGGTCGCAAATTGGGGGTGAAGCCCATGCAAGCTATGCTGAAGGTCTGTAGCAAAATGCACCTCCATCGCACTATACGGGGCAGACCTGTGGGGTTTCAAAAATATTTCTGATCTTCAAGTTGTAGAAAACAGATTCCTAAAATCACTATTATCCCTCCCAAGTTCTACTTCTAACTACATAGTGCATCAAGAGTGTGGCATTGACTATTTAACCGATCGTATAGCCATTGCCCCACTCTTGAAATGGCTCTCGATTTGGCTAAACCCCGACCTAGTATTAAACCATGCTATTTTAAATGATTGCCTATCCTTAGAGTATGGCAAAACTATACCGTGGCTGAACCAGATCAAAATTCTAGCGGGGTATCTGGGCCGACCTGAGCTATTTGAGAACCCAAGCACTATAGTAAGGGGGGACCTTAAATGGGCTAAAGATGCATACAAACTGAGGGCTATGCTAACAAGGGAGGAAGGAGAACTACTTAAACCCACTGTAAAGGCACATCAGCTGATTACCACATCTAACAGTTTAGAGCCTTACTTGGGTATTGTCAATAAGATGGACCATCGTTTTTTATTAATTAAGTTCAGATTGAACAAATTCCATCTTTTATTGACTGACTCCCCTGGCTGGACTAAGGAGAAGGATTTGGGGATCTGTTCGTGTGATAGATTCTCAATAAAAGACACTATGCACTTTATTTTCTTCTGTGAACATCTGTCTTTAATCCGTAAAAAATATATTATTCCTCTTTTAAAACATAAAGGCTTCAGACAGGCGAAACCAGCTCTTATGCATCTCCAGATGTTGGGTTCTCCTTGGGAGATATTTAATATTGCCACATTTTTAGGAATCTCAATGAGACTGAGAAAAAAGATCACATGGCTATAGTGTACATCTTTTTAATGTCTGAGTAATTATTTATTGTAATTTTATGTCAATTGTTTTTAAATGGCTGTACTGTTTTATGTTTAATGTACTTTTATGGTTTTTGCTATGAACCGAATAAAGTAATTTTGACTGACTGACTGACTGCCGAATAAGCTGAATTTTTTGGTTAAAGTATTCTGCCAACATGTTGCAATGGAGGGAAAGGTCCTTGATTTTGGAAGGTTCTGTGGGAATAGCTGAGAGTGATTTGGCAATTTTGAAAATTTCCCTGGGGGCAGAAGCAGCGGCAGTGATCTTATCCGCGTAGAAGCGTGTTTGGGTGGATTTGATCTCTGCTTTATAATATTTTAACGCTTCTTTATATATGTGTTTCCTATCATCCTCAAGGTTCTGTCTCCAACTTCTTTCTAGACGTCTGCATGATTGCTTAATTTTCCTCAGGTTAAGGGTATACCAGGGTGCCGATTTCTCCCCGAGTTTTTTTTGGACTGGTACCTTAGGCAGGAATGAGTCTAGCGAATTACAGATCCATGAGTCAAAATTCTTATTCGCTAGCTCCGGATTGGGGTCATGGGTGGGTTTGCTAGTGGCTAATTTAGTGGACCAAGTAGTGGCCAAGAGCTTAGCCCATTTTCTCTCCAATGTGTTTATCGGAGGCTGGAGGGGAGTAGGGTTCGCAGGCTCCCAGACCATGGGCACTAGGAAGTGGTCAGACCACGGGAGTTACCACAGAGAGATTATGTGCGTTACTGAGAACAGGGTCAAGTAAATGGCCTTTTTCGTGGGTTGGACACAGACTCTTTTGAATAATTTGAAGGGCAGAGAGACCAGCAACTAGCTCTATGGCAGACGGGTTAGATAAATCATCCAGGTGGATATTTAGGTCACCGAGCACGGTAAACTTTGAGAGATTTACGGCTCGTTCTGCTACAAAAGACGGAAGGGATGAGAGGAATTGACCAATGGGACCGGGAGGACGGTAAATCAGAAGGCCGGAGAAAGTACAAATAGGAGAGAATTCTAGAGCGAACTGCAAACTTTCGCAGTCAGGTAGGCCGTCTGAGGGGGAAAGGCGGCAGCTTATATATGATTTATAAATGATGGCTAATCCTCCGCCTTTGCCGGTTTTACGGTCCGTCCTGCAAATGAGATAGTCCGGGGGGAGAGTCTGGACAATATCAGAAGCAGAGTTGTCATGTAACCAGGTTTCAGTTAAAAATAGGGCATCTGGTTGACGGTCTTCTAAGAGGAGATGGAGTTCTGTGGAATGTCTGGGCAGAGAGCGGCAGTTTAGCAGAAGCAGCATAAGAGGTGATGTGGACATAGTGGGTTTTTTAAGGTAGGGTAGCAATGAGAAATGGCAGGCGGAGCAGGTGGACTGTCCGACAGGATTAATGGAGTTGGCGCATTTAGCGAGTATGGAGCCCCTTAGGGCTTTGAGACCATGGCCGCTGTAACGAACAGTAGGATTGCTACCGACAGGGGTTATGGCCCCAGGTCCCAGCCGGTCGCGGACGGGCGCAGACGGGCTAGCCTTTGGCGCGCCGGCGGCGCGCCCGCTGCGCGCGTCCGCTGCGCGACTGGGAGTGCATCCAGATAAGTGCCGGGTCAGCGCGAACGTGAAGCGCTGATTGGCTGCCTTAGAGCCGGAAATGAGCAGTCTAGGGGGGTGTCTCCAGCCAGCCCTCCGCTCAATTGCACAAGCCAAGTCGGACCGGGGCTTAGGAGTACACAGTGCAAGAGGTGAGTGGGTGTGCAAATAAGCAGATCACATAGAATTTATATTTAGCAGCACAAAGAGTAAAACGAGTAAAAATTTACATTTAGCAGCACAAAGAGTAAAACGAATAAAGAAACGATTAAAAACAGCCCTATATGAGGTAGATACTAAAAGCTAAGAGGTAGGTCAATTTCATACAGCTGGCGGCAGCACCTCTAACATACAAGCTCTGCGCGCGTCCGCTGCGCGAATGGGAGTGCATCCAGATAAGTGCCGGGTCAGCGCGAACGTGAAGCGCTGATTGGCTGCCTTAGAGCCGGAAATGAGCAGTCTAGGGGGGTGTCTCCTGCCAGCGCTCCGCTCAATGGCACAAGCCAAGTCGGACCGGGGCTTAGGAGTACACAGTGCAAGAGGTGAGTGGGTGTGCAAATAAGCAGATCACATCGAATTTACATTTAGCAGCACAAAGAGTAAAACGAATAAAGAAACGATTAAAAACAGCCCTATATGAGGTAGATACTAAAAGCTAAGAGGTAGGTCAATTTCATACAGCTGGCGGCAGCACCTCTAACTCTAGTGAGCAGTTGCGTGTAAAGCAACCGGATCAAACTGAAGAAGCAGCTCCCAATAACGTACTGAAGCAGGCTGGCAAAGAAGAACGTTCATTCCGAGGAATCAAAGGCCTTGGCTAGCACCAAGCACCCTGAGTGTGGACATCGATGACTGGAACATGTGAGGAGATGAAAAAAACATAGCAAATTTAAGGAGGTATTTCGAGCTGGGACAAACCTGTTCTAGTCAGGGTGGACCAACGACAAGACCAGGGATGCCAAACGTTCCGCAAGAACCATGGCCAATATTTTGTAGTCAGTATTAAGTAGAGCCATGGTTCGATAGGAACCCAGTGCAGTGCGGCCCCTGTCTGCTTTGGGTAAGGAGATGAGGAGAGCCTCCCGCAGGGACTCGGGAAAGCAAGAAGCAGATAAAGCTTCCCCGTAGAGGGTATGTATTGGAGAGGCATATGCATTGTAATTACTTGGCCGGCAGGCATTACAGACTTGGGGACTTGCCCGTCGCCAGGGCTCTAATGGCATCTTGGATTTCAGTAAGGAAAACGGGTATGTCAAGTTCCACTCGCTGTTCATGCATGATGGTGGGCAATTAGATCGTGGTGAAGAATGCGTCGCTACTGTCCTGGCTAGTGTCTGCACATGATTGATAAACTGAGGTGTAGTGGCATGTCAGTTCTGTATGTATGTCATGTTGGGTATGGAGGAGGCATCCTGCAGAGGAGCACAGAGTAAGGATAGGTTGTCTAGGTTGGTCTTAGGATATCAGTCACACCAGTTGTCTGCTCGTGCAGTCTGACGAGGCATAGGTGCGAGAAGAGTGTGCTGCTTAGTTAAGACAGCACAATCGTTATCTTCCGCTAATGGGCGTGTGTGATCAGGGTCATGTATTACTCAAGTCTCGTGAAGCACAAGGGCATGCTTAATACGGGAAAGGTCACAGTCAAGCTGTTCGCAGATGTTCTGTGTCAACCCCAGACAATGCCCTCTGATGGTCACTTTGAAGGCATCCCATTCTATTAAACCTTGCCATTAATATTGAAGTAGTCAGCAATTGCGATGCCTAGTGGGGCACGAAATGGTGGGTCTTCAAACGCTGTGGGTTGGAGGTGCCACATGGGGATGGCAGGTATACCCATCTCCCATGCAAGCTGCAAGAATTGAGGGTTGTTGTCCAAGTGCGTACGCCACAAGTAGTCCGTCTGCAGGACTGTAGGGCGTAAGTTAGCTGACCACACAAAGCGGTCTATCCGAACATGTAGATCGTGCAGGGAAGAGTAAAAGGAGTACACACGCGTAACAGGGTTTCGAGAGCAGCACACATCTATAAGTTGCCAGTGCTAAAGCCAATCGCTTAGTGCTTGGGCATTGGAGATTGCTGGTGTGTGAGGTAGGGGAAGAAAGGAGCGGTCAAGAGTAGTACTAAGGACAGACTTCAAGTCAACTCCTATGAGCCATGGGATTCTACTCCAGGAGGACAGGTGACCAGATAGCACATGCAGGAACGAGGTCTGGGCTGTGTTGGGAGCATATATGGATCCTAGTAGGAGACGGCGGCCATCTAAGTTGCCCTGTAGGAGCACATATCGGTCTTCAGTGTCCACTGCAACTTCATCTGCCATGAATGGGGTGCATGGTTTCACCCAAAGCAATACTCCACTGGCATAAGTGCAATAACCAGTGGTGACCACTTGCCCTCGTCATCGTTTTTGGAGTCTTCTGGCTTCAGCTAGAGTTAGATGTGTCTCTTATAATAATACTATCTGAGTGGATCTGCACTTAAGGTATGAGTACACTGCATAACGCCTGGAGGGCGTGTGCATGCCCCACACATTCCAGGTTATGATGTTAATGTGGGTCATATGAAAAGTGTATTGTTGCCATGCAGGGGGTCAGCCTAATCGGGACAGGTGGGGGGTCTTGTGGCATGTAGTGATAACGGTGGACGGGGCAATGAGGAGGGCTGAACGCGCCAGGGCAACCAATTATAACTGGGAAAGGAAAAAAAGAAGAATGAAACAGGAAACATCATCGGAGCAAAAAAGAACAGGTATCCACCCAAACTGTTGAGTTAACTTAGGCCAGCTATCGGCCCTACAAACTGTGTGGAAGAAACGTTGGAGGAGGTGCAGTAGCCAAAGACGCACTACCCCACATATGAAAGGATATATATGTATCAGGTACTGTGGCGAGCTACCATTTTAAAGCGTTTCACAGTGGGGCACAGACGAGCTGTGCATCATGAAGGGGAGATCCCCAGTAGGAACCAGGCCCCCCAATAGCTGCAAAAGAAGAGGGGTTATAACATGCATGAATAAAACATTACAGACCCAGAACGGTAAATGGGAAACAGTTAGGCCTCTAGGTACAGCAGCTGTGGACAAATCAGATAATATCATCTGCTGTCAGGGGGGTCACTTCAGATGGGGCCCAGGAGTTATACCTGGAGGGCCACTTAGTGGTGGAGCCCTCACCAGTGATGGATTCTGCAGAGTCAAATGTCAAGATCTGGTCTCTGGTCACAGTGTTCTATGAAGGATGGCATCTGTATGGCCCGGGTCCTCTCCAAAATCACTTGCTCCAGGTTCGGAGCAGTGCCACACTGCGAAGGATGGCGTACATGTTGACGGTGTCCGCGACGGTATCCCTTGTTTGAGTTTCCTGGTCTCACAGTGTGAGACAATGTAGGGCACAAAGTCATGAGTCCAGTTGATCCCATCCAGTCCCATGCTTCCTCAGCTGAGCCGACGAGGTGCGTGGTTCCTTCAGCAACCACGTGGAGGCGGGCCAGGAATGAAAGCTAATAACGGATGTCCAATTTGGCGCTTAACAGCCATGAAGGAGCTCCTCTGCCGCTGCACCGCCGTGGTATAGTCAGGAAAGAGCATAACCGGGGCATTATCCACCGTGATGTTATGTAATTCGCACACCTCATGCACGATAGAGTCTCGAACCTGGTAATTGAGCAGGCAGAACACAAAAGGACTGGAATTCGCACCTAGAGGGGTTTTGCAGGCTTCAAACGGTGGGCGCATTCAACAGTGAAGAGGGGAGAGAGCATGGCATTCAGGGGCAGCGCGTGGATCTTGTTTTCAACGTAGTGCACTGTGTCCTGGCCTTCTACTCCCTCTAGAATGCCACTATGTAAATATTATTCCTTGTGGAGCGGCCCTCCAGATCTTCCGCACTACACTCCCGGATGTGTACACGATCAACCAGGGCCTGTAGTAAGGAGTCCAACACACGAGTCACCGGTTGGAGTTCAGGCAATGTCTATTCAACTGTATGCACTTTGTCTGCCAGTTTGCTGGGGTCAGCGTGTAGCAAAGTGAACTCTGCTGCTACTTTATCAATTCGGTTTTCAAGGGACATGTGTGTTTGCTCAAGTGTTGCTCCAATTTTCTCCACCGCTCACAACACCGCGTCTAACTTGGTGCCCAGGGACAGAGAGGTCTGGAGACTCAGCTGCATCAAGTTCCCGAAGTGGCTTCTCCAGAGCTGATGGCAGCTGCAGCACTGGGGCTTGGGTTACAGAGAGCGGGCGTCCCATGGCTAACTCATGTATGTCGCGCATGGGGGGCACAAGCTGAGTGGGATGTGCTGAGCATTCCCTGTACTCGGACCAGTTGCTTTAATCTATGTCCATGGGGTGCGTCAAAAACACAAGGGGTGAGGCCAGCTAGGTATCATGATTAGCACAAAGAGTGGGGGTCCGTGCCATGTCCATCCAGTGGGTGTGCCATCAGGAAGGGCCTGCTTGCTTGAGTTGGGCGCTACAGCACAAGCAGCCCAGGAAGGTACCAGGTGTAGGTGCCAGACCTCAGGTGAACTTAACGGCGTGGTGCAGGGCTCGCTTGCGTACACCAGAAGGAGAGTTGTGGAGACGCAGCACGAGCAGCCCCTTGTGCCTGCCTGACCATGCGGAATGTTATGCAAAAGCGTGTGGGCTCGGTGATCACTTTTTGTACCTCCTGGGTCAGTTTCCATACGGGCCTGATTGCATACACTGTTGTGTGTCTCAGGGTGTTTTAGCATGAGCAGCCCCAGTACTAGTAGCCCTGAATCTCCAGCCCTCGACATTCAGAGGCATGGTGACAGACAGCTAAAGCACCTGCCCTCAGACAGGGTGAGTTTTATAGTGCAGAGGCTGTCTCCACAGCAATGGGCGGGACGAGAAGGGGGAAGGTGTCCAGGCAGGTTACAGTTCCAGTATCAAACGCCTGCATTTGTACAGCCCAATGCAAGACTAGGCAACAAGTCAATTTAGCATATAAAAACAAGGCGAATAAAAACCAAAATCCCACGACTCAAAACTGACAGATTGTTTATGTGTTCCAAGAAGTATATGAAACATTGCTGTTCCCAGAAACTGCAGACGGTGTTCCCAGAAGCACCCAACGCTTCCAATCCATCGAGCAAATGAGCTCCAGTCCTTTCCCTTCAGCAGCTGTCAAAGGAGGAATGACATTCTCCTTATTTTCAAACTTTATGATTGGTTTAGGCTAGTACAAAAACATTTGCACAAGTGAGGGCACTATTTTTTTGCACAGCCTTGGTTCATTATTGCACTGGACCAAGCCAACTGTCAGCTGTGTACTTTCCACGTTTGTGTTCATTACACCTGTGCAAGCCCCAGTCCCCAAAGGACCTCAAGAACTTTCTACCCATCTCCCTGCTCCCGTACCCAGCGAAAGTCATTGAGAAGACCACCAACAGACAACTAACTCACTTCCTAGAGATGAACAACATCCTGGACTCCTCCCAATCCGGCTTCGCAGCAATCGCAGCACCGAAACCACCCTCATTGCCGCCACAGACGACATCAGGACCCTACTGGACAACGGCGAAACCGCGGTCCTCATCCTCCTGGACCTCTCGGCCGCCTTCGACACAGTCTGCCACCACACCCTACGCACACGCCTCCACGACACAGGGATCCGCGACAAAACCCTGAACTGGATCACCTCCTTCCTCACCAGCAGAACCCAGAGATTTTACCCACTATTGCATTTATTGTTACTGGACTAATTCCAAGTGTAGCCAATTGTGAATGTGCAGCTTTAGCAGCCCTCGCAGGATTTACTGTCATTGTTTGCATTACAAACTGTGTCTAACATCTTTATATGTGGACTAGTCCTGTGTACAGTGGATAAAGTTGCAGTGCGGTCAGATTTGTTGTGTCTAATTATGGTGTGTAACGGCTAAAACTGGCCATGTTGCTCCCTTATTGCTAAGGGGACTTAGTCTAGCTTCATCTTAGTGTGTGGTAGGGTGCCGTCACACCAATTTTGGTGTTCTTGGTAAGTTGGAGGCATTTCTAGTGCTTCATAAGCTGTGTAGATGTTAGGAACTTTAGCTACTGTTGAAGTATTATAAACTCTTGTGCATGTGACTTCTGCTGGAAATGTAACCCATGACTAAAATACCTCTGTCCGGAATGCTTAGCTGGCCTCAACTATGAAGTTAACGTCCCCACCCGCAAGGGGTAGACCATGTTATTGGAGCACATTAGAAACTGCATGTCTGCAATTTGCTAGTATGTTAATTGCTCCTTCGTCTTCATAAGCCACAGGAATATGTAGAATTCAGAGAGGGTACCACTACAGTCTGATCCTTTTAAAGGTTCAAGCTTGAACAACCTACAGCGGATACCTAGGGGTTGCCTACTCAGCTAAGGAGGATTCTTCCCTAACACTACGGACGTCTCCGGTTAAGAGGTGAGATGGGGTCATATGGTATACAAAAGAAAACTACTTGTGCGATACATTCGATAAGAACCCAAACTAGAATGTTGGGGGTGACATGTTGTATGGCTTATACTTTCCCAAGTAAATCTGTGCATTTGTTGGACAACATAAATGTCAGGATTGTGCGAGACTGATTCAGAGTATACCTTCAGGATATTTTGGCATAAGTCATGGTAGCTCATAGTGCACCATCTGTACCCCTAATTTGACCAAGTATCAAATGGATTATACAACCTCAGAACATGACAATCCTGAGTCCCCAAGGAAATCGTGGTAACAGGCCTCGAACCTTTTTGTTCGGTTACTTTTGCATACCCAAAGAGATGTACAAGACATACTCAGCAGGTGATTCAATATTTATTTAAGCATTGTGATTCTTACATAAAAGACGTGCTGCAATTATCCATAGAAGGAAACAGAATAGCGTAATTAGCATTATAAGAATGGTGAAAAAGATAAACAGTTCAACCACTGTGCTATAACAGTGAAGTTATGCTGGCATATAAGTACTGTAATATATTGTTCTCCTACCTAGTGCTACCTTACCTAGTATGTATGTGGTGAGTGAATCTGCCAAATCCCTGTAGGGTGATCTAACTCCCCATAACCTGTAGGTAAGTGCCATTCTCCCTCGCAGAGGTAAACAGAACTCAGCTGGGCTGGAATTCCGACATGTAGGGACCTCACAGTGTCAGCAAAATGCTCCTCTATCTAAACAAGGAAGTAATGCAGTATATATGATAAGCATCGCCCAGGCTGCAATGCTGAAGCCCCAGTCAAACCGCTATTATTTATTCTGTTGCGATAGCTGTTGCTGAGCAGACAGAAAATAAGTGACAACGTTTTACGTAATGAACTTAGCCCTTGTACAGAAAGTTCAAGGTATTTGATAATATGCCAACAAAGTGGAAATGTAAGCAAAAGCGGTTCCAGAGAATATTATCCTCCACAGGCACGCAATGAAATGTGTGTCAATTGTCAATGTTCAGAGTTCAAGAGAAGATGTCAAGTTTAAATGTGAGCATGCAAACTGGTGGCTCTCTTGCTCCTGAATGTGGCCATGTGACAGTGGCCCCAGTTAGAGGATTAAAAATGTGGCCCATGTTTGCAAATTGGGGCAGTTTTGAACTTGTAAGGACAAGCTATATTAGTGTTTTGCAAGGTATGGAAGACTGCATGGATTCGAGCTTGCTGCAGGCAATGTTTGTTTTAATTTCAGGAAAATCAACAGTAAAAAGAAACAGCTCCAAGACCTTAAACCACACCCCAAACAGCAAAGAAATAGGCCCACAACTGACTTGTCAGACCACCCGATCGGGCACTGCTTGATTGCTCTATATGCCATTCCGACCCTGACCACATTTCAGGGTTTTTTCGCTGTTACAGAAGCCTCATGCCAATGAGATACAAACTAAAATGGAAGCGTATAACCTTCCCAGACGGAAAATAACAATGCACTAGTGCACAAGTAGATCTATTTTAGAGGGCCGGAGTCTGCCTGGGCTGAAGACGGCCTTCTAGTAGGTGAGCTCCTTCAATAATCCTGCATAATCCTGTCTCATCGTAATATTTGAAGCATTACGAGGCATCGCCTTTTACTAAGTGAGTGAAGGTAAGTTGGTAGATTGTGTGATTCTCGATAAGAAATGGTGTTCTTGAGGCCATCGTTGATTGAGGCGGCCACGCTGGGCCTACATCGGAAGTGCGTGTGACCTACTGCTTCTTCGGACCTCTCCGCGGCCCTAGCCTGTTACTATATCAAAACATGTAGGGGTGATCCATTCTATTCGAGATCGCCTACACAGGCTGGAAAATGACTTGGTAGACCTAAAACAAGCTCATAAGGAGACGGCGGCACAGGATTTGGTGGCACAAATCAGATATGAAATGGATGACTATAATAAGCTGGCACAAAGAGAAATAACCCACTTAGGCAAATATGCTACTGCTAGAGTTTATAGGGAGGGTGAGTGGCCGAGCGCTATTCTGGGAGCTCTTGTTTGGCCTAACTGTGAATAGTATGAGGTGCTAACTGTGTTGGATGAGGGGGGAGGGCTCTGTGCATGGTACCGTACAGGTAGTAGAGAGATTTCGAAACTATTACACTGATTTATACACATCGTGCATTAATGTTAATGAGCAGGCAACTGCTGATTACCTATATTTTCAAAAGAAAGAAGGGGGACTGGGAGCTGATAAAGGTCCAGTGCCCGTGCTTCAAAGCTATAATTAAATTAAGGGGGTCACTGTTCCTGAGAGATAAAAATGAGAGGAGAGTATCTAGGTTCTGGACAGACTATCAGGGACAGTCAACAAGACTATTTCTTGTTGCCCTCACACATCCTAGGGATGACATGCTTCATCATTGGGCAGGTGCTCCTCTTTGGGCAGGTGCTGCAATGCCCTACGGGTCCCTCAAAGGGTCACTTAAGCGGATATTGTTTTGTTTTTACAGTTTAATGAGTGCGAGGGTGTCCAAGTGGAGTGGTTTGTGATGTGTGCAACATAGTAAGCTAAAACTGACTAGGGGATGTCAGATTAACCTTAAATATATAGACTACCCTGCCACGTTAAAAAAACAGGAAGGTTGGTGCTCCTTTTAGGGAGTGTAATGTGTCCAAGTAGCTTTATGTACCTTTGCTGAGATAAAACACAGGTCAACATATTTCGCGCCTCTGTGGTCTCTAAATGATCTGTGGTGCTTCTTCATGACCAAAAAGGGGTTATAAGCCTACCCCACATCTCAATCTTTTCCTTTCCTCTAAAAGGGTGGTACGTACTTGTTTTTTAGTTAAAATGATAGTCCAACCTAATCAGGACGATCAGCTGTGCCTCATTGATCGGGGCAGAGGATGTGCACGGCTGCGGGGTATTAGAGATGCGTCCCTTTCGCTACACCTACCCTCCTCCTCTGCCCGCCCAGGTCTACCTGTCACATATTTCCATGAGGTGGCTTACAGACGCTCATAGAGTGTGGCTCTCCATCCTACCGAAATAGCAACTGCATTGAAGGATATGCCCGGTGACGGCCTAACACAAGCTTTTTATAAGGCTGATCAGGATAAATGTATTCCTTACTTGGCTAATCTCTTTGAGGAGATGGTGCACAATGGCACTATGCTTCAGACTGTGCATGAGGTGCTATTGATTACGTTGCTAAAAGCTGGCAAGTCAGCTAAACATTGTTCTTCTAACAGTCCACTGTTGCTCTTAAATACCGATATGAAATAGTTTACAAAGGTCCTAGCCAATCGGCTGGTGCCTCTGCTTCCTTGTATAGTGGGTCCTGAACAATCTGGCTCCATACCCAGGCACTCTCTTACATACAATAGTTGCACCCTCCTTGGTACTATTTCACACATTCATCATGGTGTACGTGCTGTAGCTATTTTTTGTAGATGCTGATAAAACATTTGATTCTGTTGAGAGGGAGTTTATGTTGTCTGTATTGCGATGCATGGGAGTTGGCAAAAACAAATTTACGTTGATCCGGGTCATTTATCAATACACAAATGACAGTGTGAGGGTCAATGGCTTGGTCTCTGCCCCAATAACTATTACTAGAGTTACGCAATAGGGTTGTCTGCTGTCACCATTGCTGTACGCTTTGGTGGCAGAACCCTTAGTTTGTACATTGCTGGAGTATCATGCCCACAGAAGCATTCGGTTTCAGAAATACAATTTATTAATTTCTGCGTATGCCGATGACACGCTAATGTATGCACGCAACCTTGACCGGAATCTTACTCCAGTTCTTAGGGAGGTGGTGTGCTCTGGTGGTCATTCAGGACTACACTCTTTCTGATACCATAACACCGGCGATAGCAGACTTTTCCCTTAAATGGACCACTGATTTGATACGTTATCTGGGTATAATGATTCACACTGATCCAGAGGTGGTATTACAAGAGAATTATGGAAAAGTGATTCTGCTTTCACTTATTGAACGTATAGCCAGCATAAAAATGGATGTACTCCCACAATTTCTGTTTTTATTTGCGAATATCCTGATTTTATTAACGGGTGCACTGTTCAGGACCTTGCGCTCTTTGCGGTTACGATTGGCGAGGGCTGGGAAGCAACCTTGAGTGCATTGGTCTACATTTACTCTTCCTTATTCAGCAGGGGGCCTTAACGCTCCTAATTTTGAAGAATACCATAGAGCAGCACAGACTATGTTTTCGTATTATTGGTTGCATTCCCAGGCCGAGTTACCACATGTGTGTCTAGAACGCGATGGAGTATCTCCTTTGTCTCTACCTCTTTTTTTGCTTAGTAAATCAGTTAGCCGTTTCCATGTGAAAGACCCGGTGGCTACCACCAGATATCTTTTTCACAAAACAGTAGATAGGTAACAACTGACTTTGCCTTATTCCCCGATACTGCCACTGGAATGGTGTGGGTGGTTTCTATTGGGTACTGAGTGTGCAGTGTAGATGCCCTACGTGACCTGGGGATATAGTGTAAGAGTGATTTCTTCGATAACAAGCATTGGCATAGCCAATAGGTCTCGCTTTTGGGACCTTATAAGTATTTAGTTATGCAGCACAATATCCTTGGTGCAACAACTACTGTTGCATGGCTAAACACCTGCTACCCCCTCGCCGCATTCGGACAACTCAAAATGGAGGTCGCTCTTTTTCTTAACACCATTAGGATAAGCTGCCCTACCAAATTCGCTAGTCATAGTTTCACTATTTTCAAAAAGGTGTTAAAACCCCGATTATTTCACTTATTGCCTCTTTTAGGTATACCTGCTAGCAGCCCTCTGCGCTGGGATACTTCTATTGGACTGAGCTGTTGTTGCGATATTAAATACCAAAAGCATAACATAACTTATCCGATGCAATAAATAACAGAGCAATACGAAGGACTCATTATCGAGGCCAGAATGCCTGTCACGTGCCGACATCTAGACAGCGCGTGCTGGTGCAGTCATTTGGATGGGCTGCCTCTCACCACCTTATGCTTCACTTACACCTGCAGCCAATGGCAGCCGTCCTACGCTTCATGCTGACGAAATGGCGTCCTGCTGCCGCCGTGCAAGTGGTTCTCAGTTCTAACACGTCCTGAAAAGGGGCCACTCGGAGCTGGTGAGATGATAAATGTTATTAGCGGACGGCAGCTGCTCCAGTCTCATCTATTTCCACTTCCACCATCTCACACCAAAGCACAGCTGGAAGAAACGCAGCCCCCTCACAAGACGCGCAGAAGTTAGCAGGCCGGCAGGATATCTTGAAACATTTCAGGAATCCTGGAAGTGCTGAGTAAACTAACTTGCTCGTCTCAGCCCGCACTGCCGCCTTCACATACCTCCTCAGCAACACTACCCTGAACGGGTGCAGCGGAGGGCGGCGAGCTGCGACCAGATGAGCTGGGGCCAGGCCTCCTGCCTCCCAAACAATGCTAATGAACAACGGTGCTTCAAAGTGCCATCATTATTGAGCTGTCCCTAATTAGGGTCCAAGCAGATGCGGATCTGAATAAAGCTGCACATTTCAGACTCGAGGAAGCCGGGCCAGACCTCTCCGCAGCATTTGAGGCGTTGAAGGATTTGCATATCGAAATCAACGGCAGCAAAAATACTGCCCTGAGCCATGCAGGCGAAATATAATGTACGAGCAAAACCGCAGGCTTTAGGTTGGTGAATCTACATTCGCACATCTCATCCTTTCTATTAATTAGACGGAAACTGGCCGCCATGTTTAGGTGGTCTTGGCTGCGCTATTGTGTTATGTTACACATAGCTTCCACAACAGAAATCATACGTCATTCTGTGCTCACCACCATAAGGTATGTTCAGCACTAATCTAAGCAAAACATGGCTGAATTGTCCCTGATGAGAATTGTGAGTGTATTTGGAAAACAATGCAAGAATACAAGTATATTTTTGTAACTTTCATTTTCCCATCAGTAGGGAGTGTGGTAGTTACAGGGGTCTGCTAAATAAAGTGCAGGGCGAGTTCAGTTACCCTCAATCGAAGGCCCTATAATACCTTTGAGTAGCACTCCCAATTGTAATTTACAACAAAGACACAACATAGGAGGAACGCTCTTAATACTCTGCAAACCACTAATGCATAATACTTTAATGTCTTTATACAAATAAGGACACTTCACTTTTTGTGTTTGTGTATCGGAATATCAAATATATTGTCTAACGAATATATGATGTCTTAAACATTGTTTGCAAAAGTGTCATCTCGTTGGATATAGATTTTCCATCAATAACTTAAATGGGGTGATATTTAGGAATTTAGGACATGATAATAAGTGAGACCGTATTCCCTCTACAATATTCTGGTACCACAAAAGATACAGGTAGATCACTCACCAAGATGTGCAAGAAGATTTAATCATATATTGAAAGCACCTTTTCCTGGGAACTGCCCGTGAATTTTGGATTTCAGTTTTGAAGGTGGCATGCCTAAATTTAATGGTAAAACGAACTTTTGGAAACAAGTGCATGCTTTGAACCATTGGATTCTCCTCAGAAGATCATTACTGTGTTCACTGACCTCCTGAGTGGATAACTGCTTTTTCAAGGTGGGGGCCCATTTCCTTAAAAACTCAGCATTTAGCTCTGGACACATTTGCTATATTAATTAGCCATAACAGAAGGTTGCCACCAGGCAGGGAGATCTGTAAATGTGATGACGGGAGTGGCAAGCGGCTCTCGTGTTTGCCTTTCATAGAGGTCAGATAATGGTAAGGTTTCTGATACAGCACTAATGAATTCATTCTTAGACTCAGGCGTCACTTACACCTGAGCACACACAAAATCTGCTACTGAGATCCTCCTGTGCACTTTAAGACGACACATACATCTCAGGTGAAGCCGCACTTCACTAAGCGAGCTGAAAATTTAAGCTCCGAGATTTAAGCTCATTTACTGCCTTCTAAAACATCTGTTAATGGAAGTGAAAATGCCACACATTGCCATATGATTGTGAAATTAGTAATTAAGCAACCAGGTACTTTTAATTATGTAAAGAGACAAGCATGCCCTGATACACCAGAGTTGTCTCATCTCACTCCAAAGCAGAACAACAAAGATTTGGATATTCTCTCATCAAAGCTTGGTGCATACAGTCAAAACAAAGCATCTTCCTGAAGACTAAAGGCAAAATAAAATAATTAGCAATTCAGGAGACGGTGGAAAGACCAACTAAAGGCTCAAAATGTCGCTCATCTTCAATGTTTAGAGTGATTTAGAAAACACAAGGGGGATCGCAAATTGTGCTACAGCTTCACCTTTCAGATAATAACTGCTGAGTGCAGCCGTGGCACAGGAAACATAAACATCATTGAAATTCAGAAGCAGCCCCACGAAGGAGGACGCCTCAATCGGTATGCAAGTGATGCCCGCTGGAGCTTGAATACATTAGGATTATGAACTTGCAGCATGCTAATATGCCATGCTATCATAAGCACCAGATGGAACAGTAGGCAATACATGTCCCATCAAACCTCAGGAAGATACATTAATGTCCTGGTGCTGGGATTGTGTGCGCTTTTAACTGCAGGCCTTTGCTCGCTGTGTCTTTAGACTTGACGTGCCTTAGCATTAAGTCACCCAGCCCACCTCTCCGCAGGTTCAGTGCTTGCTGTAGGCAGGACCAGGGTCGGTGGCATAAAGTACAAGCATTGGCCGCGCGGCAGTAAAAGTAACGCTGCGCGGCCGTCAAACCAAAAGTCATCGCGATGAAAGCGAAAGTGATCACGATGACGCGCTCTGTACAAAGCATGCAAGGGATGCGCGCGCAGGAGTTATTGGAGAGGCGGTGCGTGGCGCGTGCGCTTGTGCGCCTGACCGCAAGCTGGTAGCCGCTTTAGTAGCACTTCGAGAAGCCGCTTACTAAATGTCTCACCAGCGCAGCGCTGGCTCAGGCGAGACCTATAAAGGTACTTCACAGCTGGGAACAGGTCAAAACACAGATAGAAACGCCAACATTGCTAACGCGATTTTATTATTATCGTACCTGCCATGCGTGGCGAATATTGCTGGATTGTGAACCCTCTGAGCCCATGGAAAGTTCTACTCTTACTTATTTGTTGTCAATACAGATACCTAGGCGTGCAATATCGGTGCTGTATGAGCTTGCACAGGAGGTTAAGCGTCCCAGGCCCTCAAAAACTTGCCCTGAATGGCAGACTGACCTGGGTGTCGAAATCACTGACAGGCAGTGGGATTATTGCTGCAAGGTGATCTGTACTGTTTCCTTGAATGGTCGTCATCGATTAATACATTTTAAATGTCTTTATCGTGTATAATATACTCTGATTTGACAGTATCGATACGGTTTGAGAGAAGATTTTTAATGTCCTTGCTGTGGTGTGGACGATGCTGGTTTTGCTCACATGGCATGGTATTGCGCAGGTGTACAACACTTTTGGATTGGGATATTTAAAATCCTGGGAGATATCATGGGTTAGGGAGTGGCATGTTCTCCATAGCTGGAACTACTAGGAAATGATTGTGATGTTCCGAAGTCTCATTGGAAATTACTGGCATTATGTCTATTGTTAGCATGGCACAGAGTTGCAATGCGCTGGATGAAGTGACCTTTACCAACAGCAGCCGAGTGGCTAGCCAATAAGGCATATTGCAACACACACTCACTGATTATTATTATGATCCTATGCCCCCTTGTAGTTGCCCAAGAGATATATGGCCCCTCATCGAACATATTTGCTCTGTGTGGGTTCTGATACCAAAGGGGAGGAGAATCGGGAAGCTGCCATATGACCGAATTGCACTAGTTGTAACTCAAATTTTCTTTTTCTGTTGCTTATTGGGGCTGCGGAAGATATTGGTCTGTAGAAGGAATGGGGGCAACTGTTGCTCTATGTGTCCCTGGTATCATATATGCTCTTTTGTGGTTGGCTGCAGTCAATTGTTGTTTACTGCAATTCTGATTCAGGATAATTGTATCATATATATTGCTTGACAGTCTGTTCATAATGCCTCCTCAATTTTTCTTTATTTTAGTATTCAAACCGCCATCCAGCCAATATCAATTACACATTTTTTTCTACTCGCTGCTTATTCCGACACATGATGAAATACTGGGCTATCTTTGTGATATGCCAAGCACCTTGGTCTAATATGCTGCCATCTTGGACGAAGAACTGTCAAAACTGCTTAATACAAAGTATGGCAGGCAGAAAAATAGTAACTTATTTTATTGCCTCTAGGTTAGGCGAGGAATGCCAAATGTCAAAATCTTGCAGAGGAGAGTGCAAGTGGTAACAACATAAATATTCAGTTATAAGAAGTATATCATCTGTTACTCACCTGTTTTCTCCTACAGGCCATCACGTTAAGGGGGTAACAGAGACAACCCAAAAAGCACCATGTGGAACAAGATAATACTGCTGTCTGCTTCAAGTGAAACGAACACCTGTGTAGTATTCCGTGGTGCAAGAATGCTCATTGATATCACAAATAAAACTCAGAACTCATGAAACAAGACATTTCAGTAAACCCTTTGGAGATTTAGCTAGATACATTTCTTGATCCAAAACATTTATCTTTGTAGAAAAGACTTATTGCTTCCTATGTGACAACTTTTCTGTATACTTTCTAAAACCTAGAATTTTAGTTGACTCAAATCGTGCTCATGTTCCCTAAATCATACGTCCACTAACTTGGATTATGGTTGACTAGATTACTTTAGTTTTAATTTAACAGCATTATGAGAATACGTTCAGTTTCGCCAATGCAGATTTTTCCAAAGGGACATTTCAGTACATAAATAGGTAAATACAGTTTGATGCATCATAGGCTGCTTTTAGATTGAATTTGAATGTTTGCCTTGAGTGTGGATGAATGACCTCTGGTACTTTAATAATGGCACGCAGTGGCCATAGATTGAACATGAAATGCATTGATTTGGATTCTTCTGCATTTTAAATAGTGTTTTTTGTGTAGCATGTATGAGCGTAAATGTAGGTTTATCATTAAAGATGCCTTTAAAACCTATCTTTCCTTGTCGCAGTGGCCAGAGTTTCAAGGTGATTCTACCGATGCAAGAACTGTAACAGAAATAATGGAACACAAAGACAAACTACCGATTTATGTATTTTCTCGTAATGATCAAAGATAGCTTCAATCTTTTTTTGGACACTATGGGTCCTATTCACCAAGGTAAATTTACATGCGAGTAAATCTCCATGTTTAAACATACTCTTATACTTTGTAGTAAATGTACTATTATTGACTACTCACAATTTCAGAGTGCAAATTTAATATAAAGTATAAACTTACATGCCTCTGTCCCCAGAAACAAGGTTTGGAGCCAAATTTACAAATATAAAGCTACTATTAGTAACTTTTCACAAGTAGGAGTTCTCAGCCACTGGGGCGGAGATCTCACTATGGTGAAGTACAGGAAAACGTTAAAAAGTTTATAAAACTTTAAAAAAGTAAATAGAAGTATTTTATGTGAAATATTAATGTAAATTTAATATTATATTTGTAATCTAGAACATAATAAACAAAATGCTACTATACAATTTAATTCTGAATTAAATATTTAATTTAAATATATGAATTTAAATATGTGAAAGTTTTATTTTAAAGACGTATTTTCAAAAATACTAAAGTAGAATGCTTACACTTATTATTTAATCAAAATTCCAAACAAATTCTGCATGGAATTAATTTAATCAACAGAATGTAATCATGATAAAAAATATTTATATTTGTTTACATTTATAATATAAAATATTTTAAAATGAAACATTTATATTAATTTAAATATATTAAAATAAATTAAAAATTTTTATAGATGTATTTAAAAAGAAATCTCACCTTAAGTAGAATGTTTACACCTATGTATTATTCATTCAAAATTACAAGCAAATTCTGCATGGAATTAATTTAATCAAAGGAATGTAATCTTGCTCAAAAATATTTATATTTTTGTTTAAATTAAATAACTATTAAAATATTTTAAAATTAAATATGTATTTTTTCATTTATATATAAAAAAATTAACTGTAAATTCAATTTTTAACATGTTCTATGAGACTTCTGTTTTAAGTCCCTGCCTCCATTATTTTCTAGAGGAGGGTGTTACAGTACCAGTGGTTGGCCATGTGTGATGCTGGCTTTACTGCTGGAGTACATTTACTACTGTTTGGGTCATTTTTTGGCTTCAGAAGTGCAGTTTGCCAATATCAATAGACTTACTCTTTTGGGGGTGAGTGGGTGTCCCTCATTAACCCTCCCTAAATCCTTGCTTACTCCTTCCCAAACTTCTCTTATTCAGTAGCAACTATTACCCATTGTCCGGCCACTCCCCCGGTCGCTTCTACATATACTACTAAGAAGTAAAACTTTCAGTGTGCAAATCTTCCCATAAAAAGACAGGAAATGTGTAGGTGCAGGTTTCCACTCACAGGTCTATGAATTGCACTCTGTAGTAAGTAAGGAGTACTACTGTAGTACTACTACGTACTACAAATGCAGTTTGTGAATCATACCCTATTTCTTTGGACTTATCGAGTACATCAATTAGATGACCACAAGCTTGACATTTCCTGAAGAACTTGTTTTTTGTGTCCCAGGTATTCAGATACATTAGATGTAGATGTAATGTAATTAACTTGCCTGAGCTGTTAAAAAAGGTAAATGATTTTTCAATCAATTTTGATTAAAAATGAACTAATGGAGGAGTTTATTCCTATAGGTTGGGTTTGTCTACATAGGGTGGTGGATATATTGTGATTCACTATGGAAATCATTACATATACAAAGGCATGCTAGGCTTCTGGAAGTGGCAGTGAAATCAAGTTTCTCATGTTTTAATTGCACTTCAGCCACTTTAATCTTAAGGTACTGTACCGTGCCCTGACACAGAATGAGGGTGTCATCTATGAAATAATTGTAGAAAATTAAACTGTTGAACCCATCATTATCAGTATAAATACATTTTGCTTCAAATTTGTCCATGAACAGATTAGTGCATTTGGGAACCATGGATGTGCTGTTTAATTGGAGGTAGTATATGTTTCAGCTTCCAAAGCAACTGTTACAAAGTGAGACATGCAATCATTGCAAGAAGAAGACCGGAAAGTCCCCAGATAACTCCTCGATCAATAGGAACAACACTACAAATTAAATGCATCTTTTTGTGAGAAGGAGGTTTACAGAGCTTTATGCACAGTGTCATTTTATCTCCATGTGATTGACACGGTCCAAAACAATGGATGAACGGGGCAGGCGCAAACAAACAGGGTGAATGCCTTGAACCCAAAACCCATACTATGCATATTGCAAACAAGAGGTATATAGACAGCTGCCTTGATAAGCTAGACAAAAATGGAAATGTAGGAGGAAACAACTTCGTGTTCGCCAGAGACTTCGTAGGTAACAATTTCTTCTTTGGAATTTTGGTGAAAGAGAAAATTAACAAATGGCCTCATGAATGTTTTTGTGTGGTTCGAAAAAGCATTGTTTAATGAAAAGGAGAGAAGGATTGACACTTCATTTTTAAGAGCATAAAGATAGAAGGTAAAATAAGTACAGTACCTCCAACTGGAATATCGCCTCTCATAGGCCTCAGCAATCAGGCCTTCTTCTGATGAAATTTCCTTCATCCTCTTCCAGGCGGGGCAGGTAATAATGTGATCCACTCGCTGACCCCAGGGGTCATACTGCTGAAGCTGAGGGAGATTCAACTCACACTCACGACCTAAAATGTCAATCTCTTCTGTCACACGTTTTCCAAACCGTTGCAGATCTTGGTCCACCTCCAAGAATATCTAAAAAATAAATACAAATTTAAGAAAGCAGCATTGGAATGATAATAACATTTCAATAGTAGTTTAGAGAGGAGTCTATTTTCCTCTTGAGAAAAAACAGAAGCAGAGGTGAACATTTATTGGAATTCTGTGTTTCAGTAAGAAAGATGACTTGGGGGCTCATTACGATGGCGGAGGGACTGCCACCACTGGGCCGGCGGTGGCGGTCCCTCCGCCATCTGGGTCCCATTTCCCCCCGCCACATTAGGATGGCAGGGGAATCGCTTACTGACCACGGCGGTCACAAAGACTACCCTCCACGCTTCTGCCACGGCAGATTACAATGCTGGCGTCAGCCAGCCTCTCCATGTTGGTTTCACCGCCATGGAATGGCTGGCAGAGGCTGGGTTCTGGGGCTCGTTGCGGGCCCCCTCTGTGTGGGGGGGGGGAGGGTCAATGTGCACTGGGGGGGCGGGGTGGGGGGGGTAACTGTGGTACACCCCTGCATTTCCATGCACAAGGTGGCAGGCACCACGTGGTGCCTGCCACATTGTGCATGGAAATGAACGACGTGCCATTTGTGCATTGCGAACAGTGCTGCAACCAGCAGCACTGTCCGCACATCTTAATACACTGGGCTGGACTGCCGCCTTACCGGCGGCCGGTCCCAGCTCCGCAACGATGGCGTGCGAACTGATGTCCGCCCGCCATCGTAATGAGCCCCTTAGTTACTGATTTAAAGTAAAGTCCTTTCACATGAGTTTGTTTCACTTAAATAAAATGTGTAATAATTTGATCCTCTAAAATTATCATCATTGGCCTAATGTGTTTCACTGCTATCCTGAAGACTGATAGGTCCCCGTGCTATTCAACATCCATGTAGACTCTAGCATCTTCACATACAGCAACCATGATGGCAGAAGCAAATCTGGATGCAGAATGTATAGACCTTTAGAAACATTAAATTGTATAAGGGACATTGTATTCAGCAATTCATACAAATTGTAACTCGCTACTTTACATACAACATTAATTGAAAACATGTCTGCCAAATGTGAAAAATGTAAAAATCACTAACATATTACTGGTGCTTTCCATCATGGGTATCTTCTTCATATTTAAAACCCTGTTTGAATACTCTTGATAGATGAAGAAACTCTACAGCAGCAGTATTAAAAAAATGTCACAGTGCTGGAGGGTTCTCCATTTTGAGCTGCCAATATCTAATAATGGCAGCCATTTGATGGATTGTAGGCTGTGGTTCATTTCACTCTTACAATCACCAGCCATGCTGGTCCAACATGGCATTTTTATGTTTTTGGCAACTTTTATGACTTACCTAGATGCACATTTATTTGGTCTGCAATGCCTAATGCACTTACAGGCTAGCCTTTATGAAGCGAACATTAGAATTGTACCGGATTTGCAGTGTTGAACAAGTTACTTATCACTGGTAACGCCTTATCTGGTAGAGACTATCTAGCTGCAAATTCCTTAGAATATTCCCCAGGGGTCAGACAGATTCTGGATGTTTTTGACCAGTACCCGTATGTGCTGTTAAGTGGTGTCATTCGGCTCCACAACGGCGTCGGCCGCGCCCGAAGTCTTGGGAGCAGTAACTAGAGAGTCTCTACCAGATAAGGGGATACCAATGGTAAGTAATTTGTTCATCTGATAGAGATTTATAGACGCAGATTCCTTACCTTAGATTCGATACCCTAGCAATGCCTCACCAGAGGTAGGTCTGCAGAGCGGATTTAAATCAGAAAGTCCCGAGGAACCAAACGGGTGAATTGCGAGGCAGTAGTGCTTGGTATACGTGTGCAGAGATGCTTCCGTTGCTGTCTGACAGATTTATTTATTTTAGGACTTTTATATAGCGCTAGCTGGACCCAAGGGCATCAGAACGCTTTACAGCAAATATCTTAAATGCAATCAAGCAAGGCTGAGATCATAATTGGACATAAAGATTTGTGAAGAGTTTGGTTTGCGAGTTTTCAGCGGGGGGAGTAGCAGAGTGTTGGAGCGCCTGAGGTTCCTGGTCTGGCCGGCCTTTATGAGTTTGGAAGCCAGGTATTCTGGTTTGTCTGTGTGTAGGGCTTTGGGCGTGAGG
This sequence comes from Triturus cristatus, assembly GCF_964204655.1. Classification (NCBI taxonomy): domain Eukaryota; kingdom Metazoa; phylum Chordata; class Amphibia; order Caudata; family Salamandridae; genus Triturus; species Triturus cristatus. The sequence continues at coordinate 283,539,580 of NC_140594.1, read as the reverse complement.
CAGGCTGTTCTGAAGCTGGCCAGCATTTCAATTGGGAGCCATTTTAGTTCTCCGAGTGCGGGTGAGATATGGTCGAATTTCTTAGTTCCAGTGACCATTCTTGTTGCTACATTGAGGGTTGTTTTGAGGGGGTTGAGGTGGGATTTTGCTGTACCAGAGAGGACCGCATTTCCGTAGTCTAGTCTGGACAGCACCAGTGCTTGAGTGGCTTGTTGAAGGTCCTTGGGCGGGAGGAAGGGTTTTATTTTGTGCAGTAGCTTCAAGTTGAGGAAGGAGCTTTTTTCAGAGTTTTTAATGTGTTTGTTCATATCTAGTTTCGGGTCAAGGGTGATACCTAGAGTTTTTACAGAGTCCGCCAGGGTTAGGTTGCCATTGAGTGCATCAATAGCTTTGAGCCATTCCGTAATTTGAGGGTTCTCTTCTTTGCTGAAGATGAGGAGTATTTCATTTTTCTCTTGATTGAGTTTTAGATGATTACTAGAGAGCCAGTGTTGGACCTCTCCAAGCGTGGTGTTGAGTCTTTCGATGTCATCAATGGAGGAGTTTTCCAGGTAGATCCGCGTGTCACCAGCATAAAGATGGAAGGGGATGTTGGATTTTTTGAGTAGGGTAGTAAGGAGTTCAATGTAGATGTTGAAAAGTTGTGGGGAGAGCACTGACCCTTGTGGACTTAAAGTTTTTAATTTGTATTTTTTGGGAGCAGTTGTGGAGGAAGGAGGAGAACCAGAGAAGGACCGTCTCTTCAAGAACTTCCCTTTCTTGAAGAACCTTGATGAGAAGTTTGTGGTCGACAGTGTCGAAGGCTTCCGATAGGTCAAGGAGAATGAGAAGGCAGCATTGGTCCGAGTCAAGTGACTTGTGTATATCATCTATGACATTGAGGATCGCAGTTTCGATGCTGCAGCCTTTTCTCAAACCTGATTGGTGGGGGATCGAGAAGAAGGATAGGAGAGGAAGGTTCGAAACAGGTCTGAAGTTATTCAGATCTTTTGTTTCTAGGCCGGGTTTTTTCAACAGTGGCGTGACTTGTCGGACTTTAAGGCAGTCTGGAACAACTCTGGATCTCAGGGAGCTGTTTATGATCTCGCATCAAAGTGAGGCTAGGGCGAGTTTCAGTTCCTTGGTCAGTTGAGGGGGTAACTGATTGAGTGCGTGGGATGAAGGCTTAGCGCTGGAGATTAGTTTGACTACCTCTGCTTCCTGGATGGGATTGAAGGAAGTCCAGTGTTTTGGAGGGTTCCTGGAAGCGCTGTCATTAATTCTAAGCGTCGGGTTCTCGGTGGAGATGTGATTGGTGACTAGTGAGAGCTCGATCTTGGAGATTTTGTCGTTAACAAAGTTGGCAAAGTTGTCGCACAGTTCTTTGGATTCCTGAGTTGGTGATGCAGCGGGCTTGGCGGTTTGTTTCCTGATGATATTAAAGAGCTCTTTTGGTCTGTTTTTTGCCTTGTCTAGTGCGGTGCAGAAAAACACTTTTTTTGTTCTTAATGAGCGCTTTGTACTTCCTACGGGCTGCTTGGAGTTGATCGCGGCTGCTGACGGAGGGGTTGTTCCTCCAGAGTCTTTCTGTGGCTCTAAGTTGTCTTCTTTTGTTGTTGTCAGTGGTAAACCATGATCTGGATGGAATTTCCCTGGTTTTTTTTTGTTTCAGAGGAGCTAGTTGGTCCAGGATGAGAGTCATATTTGAGTTGTAGACAGAAGTGAGTTCAGTTGTGGGGAGATGATCTGTGATGGTGGGGAGGATCAAGCTTATCCTTGCTTCTAGTTCAGCTCGGGGGATCTGAGCTGTATTTCTACTCCATTTGGGGGGGTCTTGCCAGGGGTGTTGGATTGGGACCGTTTGATTGATGTGGAATAGGATGATGTGGTGGTCGGACCAGTCCACAGGAAGGATGTGGTCGATAGTAATTGCGTCGCTTTGAGCAATAATAGCGTCAAGGGTTGCTCCTCTGTGATGTGTTTCTTCTGAGCAGTGTTGGGTAAGATTGTTGTCTTATAGGAGGTTGTTCAGGGTTTGAATTAGCGGGTTGTTTACTTTATTCCAGCGTAGGTTGAGGTCACCAAGAATTAAGTTATTTGAGTTTTCGAGTGAGCAATGTGCAATCAGGTCGGAGAGGTGTTCCCCGAATGCGGTGGAGTTGCATGGTGGGTGATACAGGAGGTGGCAAAGTGTTGGTCTGTTGTCCCTTGTCTTGATGTTGACTGTGAGACATTCAAAGGAGCTGTACAAGCAGGAGTCGGTTTCCGCAATAGAGATGTTGTTCTTGTGTATGATTGCTATACCTCCTCCTCTTTGAGCTTTTCTGTCTTTGTTGATGATTTTAAAGCCTGGGGGCACAAGCATATACAAGCTGGGGTAGGAGAGTTCGTTTAGCCATGTCTCCGTGATGATGTCCAGGTCATCGACTCTGCAGGCTAACGAAGTGGTCACAGCCTTGGCTCTTGGTGGAAACAGCACACAAGACCTCAGTGAGTTGCTTCTTGGCCAATACGTAGCAGTTCTTGATGCAGAGAACTATACATCATGTGTTCATTTCTGCACAGTCTTACCTTTCTTGGTACCTACATACCCAACAGAGTTGATCGTTCATCCAGACTCTATTGTGCAATCAAGGTAGAATGACAATGCTCTTTTGGGGACCAGACAGTGAAGTCTCTCGTCCTCTTTGGAGGAGTGATGCAGAGAAAAGAAGGTAGGCAGGGTGATGCTATGGCTTACATGGAAAGGAGTCACAAACTTCAGAAGGAAGGAGTCAGGTGTCCGGAGTACCAGCTTGTCCGGATAGTAGGTGATGTAGAGAGGGTGTGCTGAGAGTGCCTGCAATTCATGGACCCTCCTGGCGAAAAGGCAGTCTTGATGGTCAATAACCAAAGAGGGAAATTGTACAGCAGCTCAAAAGATGCACACATCCAATAGTCAAAACAAGGTTTAAATTGATGCATGATGAATGGCCTGGGAAGAAACAAATGTTGCACGCCTTTGATGAACCTAGCCACAACAGGTGAATGAACAAAGCAGGCTGGTCTGGCAATTGCAAAAATACCGAAACGGTGATAAATAGCCTTTAAATCGTACCCAGGGCAGAACTCTGCTGGGCGAAAGATAGAACAGAAGAACCTGAGAAAGCGGTGTAGAAAGGGATCGATGTTCCCGGAAACACTTGATCCCACAAAATTATAACAGTGGCAGGCATATACTGACTTCGTGGAGGGTCTCCTGGATGCCAGAATAAGATCACAGACTTCAGGAGGAAGGTCAAAAGCTGTTAACTTTCACCGCATGAAGGTGAACAGTGTGCAGGATCCTCCCCGTTACTGCGACAGACGATCCTCTTGGAGAGGCAACCTGATCGGGGACTGGGGATCATGTTCACCTGCTCTGGGCACCAGAATCTTCGTGCCCAATCCATCTGATCTTATTGAGAACTCAGGGCAGGAGTGATATAGGCGGAAAAGCACAGAGGAGGTCAGAGCTTCACTCGAGTCAAAAAGTGTTTTCTGGTGAGAGCTCCTTTGGAAACTGTAGCGCGCAAACCTGCTGACATGGTGCGTCTCGGCGGTGGTGAACAGATCCAGCCAAAGCTCACCCTACTCTTAAAAGAGTCCTTGCACCACCTCCGGGTGGAGATGTCATTCGTGACACGCTAGGCATCTTCAGCTGTTTTTGTCCACCCTGGCGTTTAGGGAGCCTGCTAGGTGTCGAACCACCAGGGAACTGGGAACCAGTGAACTGCCCTGCCATTCCAGTCAAGTCCCAGCCAAGTCCAGAGACGCAGTGCGTCTTGACAAAGGTTCCACAACCCCGTTTGTTGCAGAACCAGATGGAGGTAGTTATGTTCATGAACACCTGCACCAGCCTTCCCTTGATCGAAGAAGGAAAGGCTTTAAATCCAAAAGGATCGGCCAAAGCCCCAACATAAACCACTACTGCAGATCTTTCACAGTCTCCTCTGAGATTTGGACCATGTCGGACAGAGTCCCCTGATGCTGTGCCCATAGGGACTTCAGGTCCCACTGCAGAGTCCGCATATGCCAACAGGCATGTGTGTTACAAGCACAACGCAGGAGACCATGAGGCCCAATAACCTCAGGGTCATTGTCATCAAAATTCAGGATTGAGGCTAAAACATCGATATCATAGCCTGAATAGCCTGGACTCGCCGCTTGTTTTCAAAACAGCTCTGATGAAAGGAAGCATCTGAGAGAGACTCAGGTGGGACTTTGGCAGGTTGATAGTGAATCCCAGCAAGTGCAGGAGGTTCAAAGTAGTTTGGAGGTGGGAGAGGACTGCCTTTGGCAAGCCCGCCTTCAACAGACAATCGTCAAGGAAGGGAAATACTGGAACCCCTGAACTCCGCAAGTGAGCTACAACCACCGCCATCACCTTGGTGAATACCTGAGGGAAACTGGTAAGGCCAAAAGAGAGCATGGAAAACTGAAAGCGCTCTTTGCCCACCGTGAACCGCAGGCAATGACCGTGGGAAGGCAGGATGTGGATATGTAACTATGCATCCTGCAAGTACAATGCCACCATTCAGTCTCTTCGGTCAACGGCAGACAGATCTTGGGTGGAGCGTGTGCATTTTGAATTTCGACTTTTTCAGAAAGGATATTGAGAAGGCGCAGGTCTAGGATAGGACGAAGGCCTCTATCCTTTTTAGACACCAGTAAGAAGGGGGATAAGCAATCTCTACCTATTTCATTTTTCTGTACCCTCTTGATGGCTCCCTTGGCCAAGAGTGCCAGTACTTCCTAACACCAAAAGGAGAGTTTGTCCTCCGTCAGCCGATCACATTCAGGTGGCATGGGTGGAGGGGTGGTCAAAAAGGGGATGGATTTGCCCGTTTGGGTGTTCTGCAAAACCCAATGGTCTAACATGACTGACCTCCAGTGGTGCAGGTGGTGGAGTAACCTGCCCCCCAATGGATGCCCATGATGGTCGTGAGCAAACTAAAGGGGTTTGGAGGCTGCGGGTGGGTGGACTAGTCTGGTCTGATCTCTGGCTACCTATCCCACGTGGTCTACGGGACCCACATCCTCAGCCACAAAATGGTTGGGAAGTCTATTGGCCGTTGTGGCTGGAAGGGTATGCACGCAGTTGGAAACCCTTTCCATGGCCATGAAAGGGGCGAAAGGTGGACTGGTTTGACAAGGGCCTATGGAGAAGTCCAAGAACCTGGCCTTAGTTGTGCTGTCCTTAAAGCGCTCCAGCACTAAGCCTGCCTTCTCACCAAAAAGAAGAGAGCCACCAAAGGCCATGTCCATAAGCAAGGCTTGGACATACCGTAAAAAAAGGCAGTGGTTCTCAGCCAGGCGTGGTGCCGAAGGGTCACAAACTATGAAATCACTCTGCCAAGCAAGTCGGTAGTGTCACATCATATGGTGAACTTTTCTGCGTCCCTCCCATCAGCAATAGATTGGGGGCGTATGGCTCAGGGCTCCTACGAAACCATAGGCAGAACTTATGCAACCGAATCCCAGATCGTATGGGAATAGAGGCCCAAAAGTCACATGGTGTACACCGACAGCAGTGCAAGGCTGGCGGAAGAGGACATCCTCTCGCCAAAGTTATCGAGCCTCTCTGATTCCCTATCTAGTAGAGTAGTAAGGAACGCACCAGTGTTAGCTCTAGAAGTGGAGGCTTGGACCAGCAAGCTCTCAAGGGTGGGTTGCTGGGTAGGGAAACTGGGGTCCCTAGTGGGAGTGGGGCGTCTAACCCACTGGCCTCCACCAGTTCCTCATATCAGATGTCCTCAGTATCATCAAGGGGATGCTGGTACCCATGAGGGTCCTCAAACCCCTTACATTCATATCCCTCTCCTAGCCTGTCAAAGGAAAAGGCACTGGCTTTGATCCAGAGGTCATGGTCTCAGTCAGCGCCGGAAGCATGTAGGAGTCTGGAATAACGATGGGGATGGTGACAACATGGAGCTTTGGCACTGGAGCAGGCGCCAAGGAAGGTCTCAGTTTTGCAGGCGGCTTCGCTCCAGATCCAGCACCAGATCTATAGGGCCCGACTGGCACTTAAGGCGAACCCACCGGCAGGGATCCAGTGGGAGACCCTCTTGAATCCGCGGGCCCGACGGTGCTCCTGAGGAGCAGGATGCCCAAATATGAGGTGCATGGCCTCATAAAATTATTTCCGGTGGGCGGGATTGCTTCGGCTCCAGTAAAGCCAGAGAAGTGTGGAGTGGGCCCTGACTCAGGCTCCGCCAAAGCTTTGGACCTGAAGTGCCAACACTCCAGCGCCTCATCAGAAGATATCAACAGGTGCAGAGGAGTTGAAGACCTCTTTGGCTTCTTAAATTTCTTCTTGTGGTGGGACTTAACAACTTTGATCGAGACTAGGATCTTGATAGTTGAATGGTCATTCGACGTCGGGCGGCGAGGAGATTGAGGGAGCACTCTCTCAGCACCTTCAGGTGCTTCCATACTCGCAGGTCTTGAAGTCGTGGTCCCTTTCCAAGCACCACAGACAAACCAAGTGTGGGTCTGTCACAGAAATCTACCAATGACAGACTCCTGTCACACCAGGAAAGAAAATCTCCCAAAGAAGGGTTCGACAAAAGTCGAGGGAAAAAAACAGTCAAAAAACCTGAGGGTCGTTCTTTGTGGATAGGTGCTATCTGGCCCAGAAAGGAAAAAGCTGACATCAGTGTGCCGAGGTGGTGCCTATATAGATATGGTGCCTATATAGGTACCGTGCATGACATTTCCAGCATGTATGACGCCAACGTGGACCAGAACAATGCCACCTACCCTCGTGTAGGGGTACTGCGCGAAAATGTCTGGATCCAGACTGATGCCTAGGGAATATTCTAAAGTAAGGATACTTCGGCTAGAAGTCGCTATCAGATATGAGGAAATTCTTACTGGCTAGTATGAAACCAAGTTCTCTTTTTAACCTGCCTAAAGATAGTGAATAATTCACCTTCAAGCTTACAGTTATCTACGAATCACTCTGTTTTGATTATCGCTGTTCTGTTGTTGGTTTATAGAAATTTGCTGCATTTTATCAATTATGTTCCTGGGCAGAATTTTATGAACTGTTTATTGTTCATATGAAGAATAGTAAACTATAAACTGATTGACTTCTACTACAGCTGTCCTATAAAAAAAAAAAACATAACTTGTGATTTTGTCTTTATTGTCAGCTTTTTAAATTATGTTACTTCACACAGGTTCGCCAATCTAATACTCTGAACAATTTAAAGCCATTCAACCAGTACACAATAGCTTACAAAATCATAGAGCTCTTCCAAACTAGTCTATAGTGGAGGACCTGTGGGACACATATGAATATGACAGAGAATTCTGAGTAGGCAGCAAGCGATCCTGTAATAATCCACAAACTGTGCAAACACTACATCTCCTATACAAATGAAATCTAACAAATCACATTTTGAGCATGGCTTGGACAGCCACAGAATTTGCTTTATTATCTTAATAAATTAGATAACTAAAGTCCCAACTTCAGAGGTTGGACCACAGGACAGTTCATCTAAAAAACTAATGTGTAAAAGAGCAGCAACAGCAGCTTTCCTGGTAGAAAGGTGCTCTTGGGCATCCTGGGAATGGGTAGTTAGTTTTTTTGCATCCGAGACTTATGCAGAACGCAATTCAATTGCAAAGAATTGCTTTGAAATAGGAGCATTTACGCTAGGAACTACATAGGATACAAAATAAATATTTAGATGAGCTGATCTGTTTTCCTCTGTGTACATATATCTATATATGTATATAGATATATATATTATCTAGTGTGTAATGGACACTTTTATGCTTAGCATAAACTAGTTGCACTTGGAAACATTTACAAAATACACTGGTAAAGTCACCATCTTATTGGCAAAACCTAAGATGCCTTTGAGTAAAGAACAGTGTATGTAAAGAAAGAAAGCCTTGATGTAGCACCATGGACAGGACATTAATTCTAAAAGCATTGATCTTACGTTACTATAATGATCATCAGACATTAAACATTCTTAAAAAATAAAACCAAACAATGCAATTGGCCAGAAAAGGCATTGGTACACGTACTTCTTGTCATATCGGTATGTGCAGATGGGTGACATACACTTGGTTAGGGATTTTCCAGGGAAAAGATCATGAGAAAACCTGAGATGTAAAACTTTCATCTGTGTCTTCTGAGGTATGCGGGTCTGCTGCTAACACCTAGAGATTTTCTGATATATAATAATTTTGCTTCTGTAGAAGGGGAGGGAGGTTAGGCTACAATGTTGCATTTAATGACAGCTCCATTTAAGATTTATGGACTACTTGCTATGCTAACCGTATTTGTGTTAAGCATTTTCTTACTTGTTGTGGCACGTATACTGCATTCAAGAGCACAATAGTTAAAATAAATATTTTAAGCATTTCTCGTGTCTCTGTCAGAACTTATTGTGGACTAGTACGAGTGTGAGCGCGAAAAGGTGTGGCCAGCAACCGTGATTCCTGAGAAGGTCTGGAGTGTTGGGCTTTGGGGTGTCTAATCACTTGTGCCTAGTGAGACACTATATCCAGTCGGTCCCGGGCTCATGGGTACTCAGGTGGTAGGATGACTCAGTCCCTGCCTACTAAGGTCCCATAATCCCAAGCATCGTTCCCTGCAATATGGCGCTGCCAACATTTGGTCTGGTACTTATTCACAGGACCCCTGAGTAGCTCTTGTGTTTGTACACAATACCCTCACACCGTTTTCCCGAGACGTCCGTGGTGGGAGGGCTTTGAGGTTCCCCTATTGCTGTAGGCTTTTCAAGCTTGTAGTTTAAAAGGTTTGTAAACGCATTTTGTGCTAACATTTGTTTCTACTGCCTTTCAGTTATGGCACATCCGAATCCGGATCATTGTTGCGCTGCACTTACTCAACATTTGTTGCAGCATGGAGTCCTCAATGCAGGGTCTCCTATTGTTTTTGTTGACAAAGCGGATCCTGCATACCATTTCGAAGTCTTCTACTCTGGGTTATGTTTCCTGCTGTGGATGCAAATGATAATTCTTTCCATGCTTAAACTCCTGCCACGGCACCGGCAGCTTACCGCCCTTATGTGGTTATTGAAGTTCCTCTAAATGCCTGGGAGAACCAAATTTGGTTTAATGGCACCCTACTCCATCCTATTTTTTTTTAGTTCGTATGGGCCCCTTGAGTGTTGATGGGGCCACTTTGCCTGTTTTGGCCGGCTTTACTCCACATCCTAATTATCTTAATGCGAATGTGGTGGAGGTTCGTTTGTTATATGGTCAGGTTGTTCTTCTTTATAAACTCCTGATCGAAATGATTGCCCATGCCTTTCTAGTGGTTCCACCTGGGGCTGGGACTACGGTGCAAGCTGCACAGGGTGGAGGTTTTGTGATTAGCCCAGTTATTAACTTGGTGATAGGCAATCGTCCTCAAAATCGTGAGGACTTGTCGTTTTGGATTGCCCAAAAAAATTAACAGCTTGATGCAGTTTTTCCTCTTGAAAAGCATAGGATCCTTACTATGTGCTTGCCTAGTGGTCTAATTCCTCCTTTATCCGACTGCAACACTTGGGGGATGTTGTTTGCCTCAGTGTATACATTTTGTTATGGCACCCCCTCCATGAGCGTTCTTCCGAGTGTTCTTAAACAGGTACAGGATGAATATGTGGCAGGTCCTGCCCTAGATTTGGGGATGAAGTTATTGGGTATTTTTCCGGTATTCTCGGGTATGAAACTTTCTAATGTTAAAGGTGAAGCAGCGGCTTTGATGGTTCGTCAACACCTTTAAGCAGTGCCTGGCCTTGATTGGGAATGAGTTGCCGATTATTATTGCTGACGTTTATACGTCCTTGGGACACAATAATTTAGGGATTAGACCTTCTCCTCAGGGCAAGCCCCCTCCTGCGAAGACGTTCAATCTTTCCTAAAAAGCCTCGGAACAAAAATAATCAGCAACAGAAGCCTAAGTCTTGTGGTGGTTCCGCACCACAGGACTCTTCTGAATGTAGATATGATTTGCGCGATCGCTCTATGATTACCCTCCTGAGAGGTTTCAGGTTCCTTATCCTTGTTCTCTTCGTTCCTTTCAGGAATCGTCTGAGCAACAGTGCGACAGGGGAGGACGGCAAGATCGCAGACAAGGCGAGTCTACGCAAGCCCAGCTGGACCAGCAGCACTCTTTTGACGTGAAGGTCAGGAGAGAGGAACCACCTCCATATAGAGCCCCGTTCCAGAACAAGAAAGTTGCTGCTTTAACAGCGAAGTATACCCCAGACAGTGAGAACTCTCCTCCTGGATGGGAGTTGGGCGGTGACCCTTCTCGACAGTGCGGCAGAAGTTAAAGTAGTGCGCCAGACACTCCACCCGTTTCTGGAGGCAAAAGCAACTAATACCTTTGTCACTGTTGAAACTGCAGATACCTGTGTACCACCCACGGGCAGACTTTGTCAAATTGACATTCAGATTGATAATGACATTAAGCGCACCATAAATGCCGTTTTTGGGACAACTTGACATCTTCTTATGACATTTTAATGGCGGAGGTTGATTGGCCTCCCCCTTTGTTCTTGCCTGTCCTCTAGGTGAAGATGTGCTAATTCATTCCTTTTCGAAATACATCCCTGATGAGACTAAGCATGCGTGTGCTTCGGAGTGGGCTCTTGCCTTAGCTCCTGCCTTATACCGCATCCAGGCTGGTTGGGATAAGGATTTTCCTTCACATGTTGTGCCTGTCCACTCTGTTCCACAACCACAGCCACAATATCCAATTAAACGTGACGCAAAGGCGTCTACTAAAGAGATTCTAACTCAATTTGAGTATCAGGGAGTAACTGAACCCTGTGTCTCTGTGATGAATAACCCTCTTTTTCCGGTTTTGAAACCTGGTGGCTCATACTGCATTGTTTTAGATAAGGACATTTGAATAGTCATACCCAAACTCATGCACTGCAAAACATGCATAGTACAGCATTGATCAATAATATTGTATGTAAAAGATTCAAAACTACTTTGGATATTTTCAATGGCTTTTTTAGTCACAACCTGGCTTCTGAGAGCTGGGACTTGACTGCATTTAGCGCCCTCGGCACTCAGAGGCACTATCAAGATTGCTTATGGGGAATAAGAATATCCCCTGTGTTTTAGCCGCAAGTAGTGTCGCTTTTGAATTAAATTGACCCTGATGCATTTTCTTATGTCGATCTCATATATCTGACCGATGATGAATTGAATCCTCGTCTCACGTGAGTGGATCGCATTGTTACACTATTTGCAGATCTAGGCTACAAGTTCAATTTTGCGAAATCACATATTGCATTTCTGGCAGTTCTCTTTCTTGGTTATGAACTGAACAATGAGGGTAGGGGTTTGGCCCCTCATTTTTTGGAGACGTAAGCTCAATTGCAACCGCCATCTACCCTAAAGAAATTGCAATCACTGCTTGTTTTTTTTTGTTATTTTTTTTTACTTTGGCAGGACTTACATTCCTGACTATGCTCAGCGTATCAAACCTCTTTATGCTTTGATACACCCATCCTTTTCTGCTTCCTCTTGGCTTCCTGTAAACATCGCTGTGCTGCGTGCTTTGTAGTCTGACCTACTTGCAACGCAGTACTTACAAACTAGATTAAATACTGCTAATTTGGTCATCCGGATTCTCACCGGAGCAAACAGTTTCACTTAGGTGACTTTTAATGAGGATGAAACAGTTTGAATCGCTTATAATTCGCATCGGTATACTCCAGCGGAATTGCGTTTTTCTCTACTGAAAAAATTCTCACTGCTGTGCAGATGGCTGTTCTGAAGGAATCCCCTCTGGCACAAGGTAAAAGCATCTTTGTTGTTTCTCCCGTGCCCTCCCAAGAGGCAGTCACAAAAGCCAGTGTCCCTAATTCTAAAGCTCTTCATCCACATAGGATTCATTGACATCGGCTGATGTCAGTTTCATTCTCGACCCTTCTTTGCAAACACAAGAATTTCTTCAGTATGAACATGTTCACCCTCTCCCTTCTTCCATTCTTCCTCTGGATGAGTATAAAGGTCTCATTTACACTAATGGTTCAGCTCAACCTGCCATTGGTTCTAATCAGGCTTATTCAGTGGCCTGCGCTATTGTCGTGGGTACGATGAAAAATGGAGTTTTTACATCTACCTTGGTGCACACGCAGTGTCTTGGAGACTGCACGGCCCAGTCGGTCCTCTTATCTCTTGAAAATGCTGATCCTGCATTACTCAGCCTTGTCGTGTGGGATTATTTTTTACTGTGTACAGTCTTTTAATGACAATTTTTTGGGAACAAAACGATTTTCGTGATTCTAAAGGTAGCACAATCAAGTATAAAATGCTTTGGGTGGCGGCCCTTAAGGTACATTTGCCCCTTACACGTTGCCCATACGTTAGTACATCAACGTGCGGGAGCACACGCTATTGGAAATTAGTTGGCTGATGAGGCAGCCAAATCTGCAGTAGCCACAGTTCGAGTAACCGCTGTTACTCATTTCATGACCAAAAATGATCAATTAGATTTTGGCAGTTATTGCCGCAACTAGGGAAGGCACTCCTTTTCACTCACGCTATACTTACCAGTTAACTACTGACTAAGTTCCTTTTGTTTCTATTCCTACAGTTGGTGATCGCTTGATTCCCAACCTTGACCGCAGACATTCTCTTATAGTGGCCACTCATGAAGGCATGGCTTCTGCTCACGCTGGTTTTGCAGCTACTGCTTCTCTTTTACATCAGCGCTATTAGAGCGCGGGTTATACCAGCAAGCTCCCAAATATGTCCTTTGTTGTGATATTTGTCAACAAATTAGTAGTTCCGCGGTGTTGGAACCACCGCAAACTCATTTGTTTATTTCTAATCATCCTTTTGGATGCATTTATCGTGATCATTGCAGTACCTTACCATCAGACACTGCTTTCAAATTTATTTTGGTTGCAGTGGATTCTTGCACTATGTTCCTTTGGGTTTGGCCGCAGCGCTCTGCTGGCGCTCGCACTGTTATAAAAGATTTGCATGTGTTTGTTGGGACTTATGCCTGAGTCACTTTCAATTCAGACCATGGTCCAGTTTTTGTCTCCAAGGCTTACCACGATTCGATGAAGTCCTTGGGAGTGCAGGTGCATTTCACGTCTCTATATCGGCCTGAGGGCACTTCTGTTGTGGAGCGGCTGAACCGTGACTTAAAGCAATCTTTAACAGCAAGGGTATTTGGTACAGGCAGTGGCTGGTTGGCTTACCTTTATGGATTTCAATGTGCTCTCAATAATCTCCCAAGAAGATCTCTAGGTCGGTGGACCCCGTATGAAATGCTCTTTGGTATCAAGAGGTTTGTTCCAGACCTTAAAGGTCTAGTTGTTGTGGCAGGTGCCACAAAATTTTACGTCTATAACCACTGTGCCGTCTTACAGAATATACAAAAGTGTTGTGATACACTGGCAAGATCTCATTTGACTTAGACTTCGCCCCATGAAGCAGCTGTTCTGATTCTTGTTTCAGGCTGGCTGTCAAAAGTTGGTGATCTGGTTCATGAAAGGGTGGCGATCCAGAAATAATTTGGTCCCTCCTACTGTGCTCCTGTACCAGTGCTTGGTCTGCAGGGTACCTGTTCTGCTTGGGTTTTCGGATCAGATAGAACCCGCTCATCAGAGCCTCTCTAACCCAGCCAGAACGTTACCCTCTCCCTAGGGCCTATTCACAACAAGTAACCACAGATATATACCACCTAAGGACAGGGGATTCCTACTCATATATATATATATATATATATATATATATATATATCTAGACCTCTTATAATACAAGTGGCGGCCTCGCGATCCCAGACGGACCCAGGACTTCCTACCCAGACGGCAGCCTCAGCCTCGCGGTCCCAGACGGACCCAGGACTTCCTACCCAGACGGCAGCCTCAGCCTCGCGGTCCCAGGCGGACCCAGGACTTCCTACCCAGACGGCAGCCTCAGCCTCGCGGTCCCAGACGGACCCAGGACTTCCTACCCAGACGGCAGCCTCAGCCTCGCGGTCCCAGACGGACCCAGGACTTCCTACCCAGACGGCAGCCTCAGCCTCACGGTCCCAGACGGACCCAGGACTTCCTACCCAGACGGCAGCCTCAGCCTCGCGGTCCCAGACGGACCCAGGACTTCCTACCCAGACGGCAGCCTCAGCCTCGCGGTCCCAGACGGACCCAGGACTTCCTACCCAGACGGCAGCCTCAGCCTCGCGGTCCCAGACGGACCCAGGACTTCCTACCCAGACGGCAGCCTCAGTACAAGTTCATCCTATGATTACCATAACATACAACAAGGGAATCAGTTTTACTATTTATCAGATCACACAAGAACTGCCAGTTTGAGCACAACCTGTTCTCTGGTTCGAGGGGCTCCTCTCTCCCTTATTCAGTTACCACTTACCTGATCAGGGTTAACATCCGTTCATGTCAAGTCACAGCTGACTAGAAGAATAGGCTACCCTCTTATACAAGAACACGCAGCACATGTTGATTCACTACAAACTGGGTACTTTATTATTCATTATATACGCAATCACATAACATTACTGTGTAACACATAACCTGCAAAGAAAAGTGAAAGATTAGGTTGTACACTCTAATAAGAAAGGGGTCGACATCACCTTAGTCGTGTGTAGCCTGCACTCAATGGTCATCTAGGTTCCCTTCTCGTCTGTGCCTCGGCTCGCCTGGAAGTCACACCTCCGCAGTCACGGATCTGTTCCCTTCTCCCTTCTCCCTTCTCCGAGTCACTGGGACCTCTTCCTCATCGGCTACTCTCTCCTCTCTGGCTATTCTGCTAGAAGAGTATCTGTCTCTCGGTTTTTCTCCGCCTTCAAGTTTGTCATCTGTCTTCCCTGGAATAAGTGGTAGCTTTACTGCTAACGGCTAGATGCCGCCTACGGACTGAAGTAAGTGCACCGTAACTGCCTCAGACTTTCACTAATATAGAGGTGCATTTCCTCATGGAAAATTCCGGCCCGTAACCTGCCGCCCACCAAATTCTTGTACCTCCCCGTACCAAGGACACTTTCCCAGCCGGCCGGCCTGATGTAGTGTCTTCGGCATGAAGAAAAATACAATCCTTCGATAAGGGCTGGTCTGAACCGGTTCTCTCCAAGCGAATAACACCTCATAACTAAAACATCCCCCTTAACCTAGAAGCATCTCAAGCTGCCGGAGCAGAAAGAAAGATGGAGTCTCTCCCGTTTGAGGCCTACCAGGCCTGAATTCAGAAATACCCTCACTACAGGACAGGTTATCCCTAATACTAACGAATCTATCCCCTAGGATATGTGTGCAAGCCCTGATCTATGGGGAAGAACACAGGATCATGTCGAAGTGCCTAGTAAATAGGCTCCATTCACTACTCTAACCCTTAGGCTTGAATGGTAAGAGACTGAAGTCACCCTAATCACCCGTCAACACAATAGGGCCGGGAAAATCGAGCAGTACAGTACCCAACTATGATTTTACCTCCTTTGCCTGGATACAAAGAAAATCGCTGCGCCAATTGAACATGTCAAGTTACACCATATGGCCAATACTGGCTGTTCAAGGACGGGATATTCCTTTACAGCCTGTGAGCTCTACTCTTTCTGATTCTCGCCAGCTGCGGGAGGGGGATGTCAAGTCTTCACTGGACCTGATATCTGTTTTACCTTCTAAGCCCTCCTCAATGGAAATCATTTATTCTGATCCATCATGAGTCCTCTACGGGAGTACAAGCCTCAAATTCAAATCCAGAATCCCAGCCTCCGCTGTTTCAACTGAGTTCTTCTGGTTATTATATCTATCAAGACAATTTTTCTTCGGACAGTTCTTTGTTGTCCTCAGTTTTATCCCCACCACCAGCGAGGATTTGTGTATTCATATCTTGGTTAAAACGCACTTATCTGTTTGCACCTTGGACATATGTCTGGATTGTGTTTTTCATGGTATTTCTGTTTATGTGGATTGGGTTTGTGACAGTTTTTTTCTTTTTTATCAACAAGGTGTTGGCTCCACATTCATCCTAGCATAAAATGAAAAGAGACCCTTGTGAACATTTCAGCGGTCTCAGTCACTGATGGAATTGTATGGGATAAAGTACCATTCAATGTATTTGGTCCTACAGAGACCCTACTGATATCATATGTATTCTGTGTTTCTATGGGTGATGTGATAATACCTGGGGTGCAATCAGATAATTGGGACATACATGATGTCAATTCAATGTTTTCCGAATTACAATATTACACTGTTTCTGATGCTGAAGATTTATATTTGAATTCTGCTAACTATGCCAATGTATTCTACTATCAACATTATGGTCATCACTTTCTGCACAAAACAAATGGACAACGTCCCCACTTTAACTGTACTCAATGGGAACATTGCCTAGCTCCATCTCAGGGTAGTTCCAATACACATAAAATTAAGTACAATTACTTCACCGGTTATAATCTTTCTGATCCAGAATAATATTATTTTAAATTGCCTTACCATCTTTAAAAAAAAAAACACATGCTTACTCAGACCAAGTTGATTTATACCTCTCATTTTATTGATAAATATGCCCTCAAAGGATATGATTATTGGAAAGACAATGCCGATTTGAAATACATATGGGGTACTCTCCTGGCAGGTCCAAGGTATTGAATCTTTATTTCGTGCATGTTTGATAGCTGCTCAAATTACTTTTCTTAATGACACGGTCCAACAGACCACATGTTTAGGGTTAGTGGAGATTAAAGAATTGAATCTTCCCACTATTCTGTCCTTGGCCCTATTGGACAATTGGCAATCTTATACCAATTACTCTGCGGACTAGCAAAATGATACGTTTAACTCCACTACTATAGCCCTAGCCTGGATTGTCGTTATGGCCTCTAAACACAAATGTTTACAGGGTTTACATTAACTAGACCTGATCCACGTTATCCACATTACAACACGGTCACTACTTATTCTACAGGTAAATTCATGTCAACATTGATTAGAACATTCAACACTGTCTGCCGTGAAACAGCATCTTTCACTTCTATCAGAAGACATAAACCTTTCTGATTTCCTTTTGGGTCCAAAATCCCCTCGTTCTAAACAATTTGTTTATGCTGCATATGATGAGCTTAGGAAATTGTCACAAATGGAATCTGCTGTGCGTTTACATCAAATTGATCAAGACAATTTAGACAAGGTGCTTGCTGTTGTCAACAACAGCAGTAAGACTTTATCATCTCATATTTACACCTTGGATAATATTGGGTCTTCTGTCATTGATATTGTACACAATGAACTGTCTACCTTACATCATGTGTTACAGCAAACAAATGATGGACGGAATGCTGACAATGCAAACATTCTCCCCCAGTCAAAAGATTTGGGTTAAATCCTTTGTTCTTTTGCCCACTACGCCACCCCAGTTTGGACCCAGCCATATGCAAATCAGTCTTGACCCTGTGCCCCATGGGAACAGTCCAGAACGAACTGCCAGGCGAGGTCCTCCCTGGACCGGAAACAAGCATCTTGGGACCGGTTTCAGGGTATGTGACCCTTCTTCAGCCAGGCTAGCTTGAATCCAGTGGCAACAATACCTTATATCATGTCAACATCAACTTAGATCTGTTTTGCAATTTGGATGAATACTGCAGACCCTGAAAAGTGGGCACATACCTTGGCATTACCTCAATTGTAGCTCCCTATTTTCACCATTCAATTTAACACGTAAACAAAACAGCAATTAATGGTGATGAAAGAAGTTAGTTATACCATGCTACATATAGAAAAACTTGAACACCTTCCCTTCACTGTAGCGGAAAACTAATTCTGCAGTTTAATTAATACTGGTTAATACACAGGAGTATCTTCTTGCCCATCTCGATGTTTCAATTTACTGCCTGCATGAAACACTTCCCTATAGGTAGATAGGAACCCCTTGAGAGTAGTTACATACATGATATATGGTCCTTGACTTTTACATATTGTTATCAACGGACTGATAGAGAGGTTTTTCTAACTGGAGAACTATGTGATTCCACTGCTGGCTATTCCCTTTTCTGTCAACAAGTAAAAATCTACAGTGCCTGTAATGTTTCTGCCCCTAATTTGGCTTGTAATTTGAAAGAACTCTGGGTCCTGCTATTATTCCCACCATTACATTGCTTTCAAACGGCAGTTATCTTGTTCTTAATAATCATGACTGCTGCGACCTGTGGGCGTGAATTCCGTACATGGTATCTGTTTCCCAGCTTGTTACTTGTTGCAACAATGTTCTCTTCAGGCCTCCACATGAGAATGTTAATAGTTCGTTGTGGCCTTCCATTCCAACCCTAAAAGTAGATTTCAATAAGCTAAGTAGATTCAAAGCACTATTGTTTCAACAAGAGGTGGCTCTCACTTCCGCATGCGAGACCTTCCAATTGCAGGTGGCAAGAACGTCTAGTGAAATACAATCATTACTGAACACAAATCTCCCCCTACATTTCGAGAAATTGATTAATCAAATATTTAATGCGTTTGATACTTCGAGGATAGGCACATTTTTTTTTTTTACTTGTGGGCTCTGGCCTCGTGACTTCTTTTCAAACAATTTTTGGAGTAATACCAGCTTTTATACATTTGATTTTTTCCAGCGTATTTGCAGGATTCCTGCTGCTGTTCTTGATTTGTGGAATCATTGAGCTGTTCCTTCTATTGCACAATGGCTGCTCCATCTGTAGTCCTACCTGGAAAAGCATTGCTGCAGCTGTACCACGAGCAGATGCAACAATTTTTTGGAATACATCCTTTTGATGCCGAATTTTGTCTGACCCTCCGATATGTTAACTTCACCTGTGTGCAACCTGTGTTTCATTGTATCTGGTGCCCATTTCAGTGGGCCCTGGATATCTGCCTGGCTAACCTATCTCCTGCTGCCCTGGATTTCGAATTGCTGAGGAGTCCCTTAGTGGCCCATAACCAGATCTGTTCCTTGGGTGGGCAGCTTGTATACAACACAAGCATTGGTGTTGGTGGCTGAAAATGTTCCCTGTGCATCGAGCACAGCGTCTCCTGGATCTCAGTGGCATCGAACTTCACACATGTTCCCCTTAGATGGTTCTATTGACAACTGAAAGCGAGGAGCATTTTTGTTGCTTTGACCTGCTCAATTAGATGGCGACTATTTCCAATTTGGAAGGTTCTGATGTGTTACTGGAATAGATGTCGCTCCATTTGGCATCCTATATCTTGGGTCCCGGTGATACGTTGTGATTGGATATAATTTTGTGCACAAATATTACACCAAATTCAGCAATACTTTGCTGAAGACACTCTTGCCCTGCATTCACTTTCACACTTTGGTTCTGCTTATTATGGATTTCTGCCGTCATTCAGTGCTGCTAGCCTTACCAAGGGGAGGGTGTTAGTCCTGTGCAGGCCCATTGTCATTCTCCCTATGTTAGCATGAGTACGTTGCTGACTGCCCTTTGCTTTGCACAAGGTATTCTATGGGTATGTTTCGCTTTGTGCTGCAATGTCCTTTCACACAGAACACGCTGTTGTTTTTGCGATCTGTTCTTTCCTGGGATTTAGTCTGAACATGAAGACAAGGTTGAACAACAATGTCCCTTGTTATTCTGTTCAGGTTAGGCCCTAGCACCTAGACAAAACACACAAATGCAGCTGTTGTTTGGGAACACGTACTTCTTATCATATAGGTATGCACAGATAGGTAACACACATTTGTAGAGGGACCTTTCCAGGGAAGATTGTGACAGCGCTTGAGATGTAGAACTTTCATTTGTGTACACTGAGGTACGGGGTCTGCTGCTAACACCTAGAGATCTTCTGATATATAATCATTTTGCTTCTGTAGAATGGGAGGAAGGTTAGGATACACTGTTGCAATTAATGACAGCTTCGTTTATGATTTATGGACTACTTGCTATGCTAACCGTATCTGTTAGACATGTTCTTACTTGTTCTGGCACGTATGCTGCATACTAGAGCACGATAGTTAAAATAAATATTTTAAGCATTTTCTCGTGTGTCCGTCAGAATTAATGTGGACTAGTACGAGTGTGGGAGCGAAAGGGTGTGTCCTGCAACCGCGATTCCTGAGAGGGTTGGGAGTGTTGTGCTCTGGTGTGTCTAATCACTTGTTCCTCTGTGAATGAGTAGGAGGGTAAGAGACACTGTAGCTAGTTGGTCCCAGGCTCATGGCAACTCAGGTGGTTGGATTACTTAGTCCCTGCCTACTAAGGTCCCATAATCCCAAGCATAGTTATGTGACTGCAGAATCCATGCAACAATGTTAGTATCGAGAGTCTGTCTGCCGGGTTCCAGGTGCAAGCGATATCCTGTTTAGCTATGAGGGTACCCAGTCCCAGCAGCGACCTTTACCCTCTAGCTCCTCCCCGCCCCCTAGCTCGTCAAGCAGGACAAGAAGAGGCATGAGCAGGGAGGAGTCTAGGGGGAATCTAGGACACTTGACAGTATGACGAATATCTCTCCCCAGTATTGGGCTTTCACCGGGCAGGACCATATCACATGGAAGAGGTCCGCCCCTTCCTCATTGCATATACAGGGAAGAAATGGGCCTTCCACAGATGTGCCAGTGTCAGATAGCTACTGTGGAGATATTTTGATTGAATTAGGCGGAGCCTGGAGGATACTGGCAGCTCTCTTGGGGTCATCAATGCATCTCTCAGTCATCGTCCTAAAGTGTTCCTACTCATCTCTCCCATCTGGCTTTCAGGGATATAAAAAGGGTGGGTAAATTAATTACCAAGGATTTGTAAATGTAGAGTATTCTCCTTTCCCCCCATCAGTGTATGTGCTTTCAGGAATCTCCTTTAGGGAATCCCTATGAGCTTTAAGGGAGTATCAGAGTTGCAGGAATCTATAAAACTGCGAATGGTGCAGCCCAAAGTCGGCCTGTAAATCCTGGAAGGATTTCATGAGGAAGCCTCTCCATACATCCCCTAACTGTGAAACTCCGATTAAGTCCCATTTACCAAAGCCCTCCACGCTAGACACCTGTCGCAGCAAGCGTCCTTTCCAAAGGGGGGTTTCCTTAGTTAGTTTTCCATCCTACTCTGTCCAGTACAGTGAGGATCTCAACATCCCACACAACACATCTATATTGGATTCCCACCTCATGGCCAATACCTGAATAGTGACACCGGATCTGCCCAACCTCGGTCTATCCAGCTATTGAGGATCACAAGTTGTGAAGCTCAGTAGTATAAACGCACATCAGCTGCAGCTATGTCTCCATCATAGGTGGTTTGAGTGTACTTGCTATGTGCGGTGATGTGTCCGCCCAGAGGAAGATCTGCATTGTGGCCTGAAAATCTGCGAACCATTTTTGTGGGATTTGGAGTGGGAAATTTTGGAGAGTATATATTGAAATCTCAGCAGGATCATCATTTTAAAATGGCTCGACTTCCACAAAATACTGAGTGTCAGGCGGGTTCATCTATCCAAGTCTTTCTTCATGTTAACCACGAGGGGCGTTAAGTTCAGGGGGTGGTTAAGTACAGGAGCAGGGAGATGTAAATCCCCAGGTATTGAAAACTTAACTGACGGACAGGCACCACAACACACCACTCTCCTTTCTCTACATCCCCAGTGATCAAGAACAGCAGGGATTTAGGCCAATTAACTAGGAGTCCCGACATCTGACCGTATATGTAAAGCATCTGGAGGAGCCTGGGTCCAGTGGTCTCAGGCACAGACAGAAAGAGCAAGACGTCTTTGTCATCAAGGGCAATGCAGTCTTCCGGGCTGTCCCTCCCTTTCATACCCCACATCCGTGTGTCTGATCTGACCCACGTCACCCGGGCCCCATCGCTAGAGCAAATAGCAGAGGCAATAAGGGGCACCTCTGCATGGTACTGGGCTGGACCTGGAACACACAAGACAGTACTGCAATTACGTGGCCCTGAGCTGTGGGGTAGGCGTATAGAAGCCACACATATATTATAAATCGCAGTCCCAGTCCCATGCGTCAGTCAAATGCCTTCTCAAAGTCAATAAGGAGAAAGGCACTGGGCCTCTCCTAGGGTTCGATACACCAGGGCTGCTTGCACCCTCCACCTTCCGTATATAGAGTCTGGTGCTTTGGTGGGGTACGAAACACATTGATCTACAAAGACCAGGGCTGGCAATCACTTTTGTGTAAAGTTTAAGCTTGCAGTTGATCAACGATTTGGGCTGGTAAGAGGGGCACTCCTCAAGTGGAAGACCATCCTTATGGAGGACAATAGTAGCCACATACTTGCTTTCCGGAAATTGATCTTTTTCAATGGTCTCGTTGTACATGGCCAGCAGCGGTGGAGGACACTTCACAACTTCAGAGTGAAGTCCGAAAGCTTCAGAATTTCCGGAAACTAGACGAAAGTAAGCTGGATGACTACGAAGGCCGATCACGCTGTAACAACGTAAGAATCCTGGGGGTGCCGGAATGGCCAGAGGGACAGGCACCGGACCTCTTCGTAGAAGAACTCATCCTTAAACACTTGCAGCCTAAGGGCCTGTCAAAATACTTTGCGATTGAGAGGGCACATAGAGTCCCTGGGGGGCGCCAAAAACCAGGGGCTCCTCCGCGACCGCTACTCGCACGAGTACTGAACTTCCGCGGCAGAGATGTAATCTTACAAAACGCCAGGGTGAGCACCCTGCTCCGGATTGAAAACGTTCCTTTTTCCCGGATTTTAAACAAACAGTTCAGAGGCAGCGCAGATGCTTTCTGGCCGTCAAAAAGTCCCTATGTTATAAAGGAGTGAAGAATGCAAGGCTTTTTCCGGCACGACTTCAGGTGGAGAAGGAGGGGAGGGCCTGGTTCTTTGACACTTCCAAGGCTGCCGCGGAATGGCTGGAAGGCTGGCAAGGAGCTGGAGACCATAACCCTCGCTAAGATACTAGAAAGACCCTATTGGTGAGAAGCGGTAGGCCCCAAACCCTACTGGGGTGCAGTGCAACCTCCCTGCCTGGCGATCGTTTACTGGACTCGGAGACTGATGAAGGTACCAGACTTCGATCAAAGCTGCTGGCTGAATGAGCCTGCAAAGAACTGTTGAAGGCACAACTCCTGAGACCTGGTATTTACTTATGGGACAGTACATAATTGACTGCACGGGGGAGAAGAGGAGGGTGGGACGTCTATCTTAACCCCGCAGTTCTACTTTTAGTTCATGTTTGGGCGACAGGCACTCTGCATGGTTGTGTTTATGGGCTGTTTACTGACCAGAGTGCAGGGGAGCAGGGAGGGGAGTTGTTGAGAGGGGGTTTTGAAGATTTGTTTTGTTCTAGATGAATCAGCACACAAAGATGTAGTAACGTGGGAGGAATCATTAACTCACTTAACCAACGATGGGAGAGCACAGAGGTAGCCGCAACAAACTATTGAGCTGGAACGTTAATAGGTTGGGGGACAAGATCAAATGATGTATGGTTTTACAATATATCAGAAGACATGCCCCAGATGTGGTCCTCCACCAGGAAACTCACCTGATTGGGAACACCTGCAGGGCGCTGAGTAGGTGGTGATACAAA
The DNA here is from genome assembly GCF_964204655.1 of Triturus cristatus. NCBI lineage: Eukaryota > Metazoa > Chordata > Amphibia > Caudata > Salamandridae > Triturus > Triturus cristatus. Next base: position 283,516,088 of record NC_140594.1, on the reverse strand, counting down.
TTGGTTGCACACGCAGGATTCACTTCTGGCTTACGGGGGGTGGGAATTATGACACAAAACTACTTCTCCTTCACAATCCAATCCACCTGGTCAGATGACTTGGGGAGGTACATTGGCACCACGGGGCAATGGGAGGGAGGTACACTCACTCTTGTATCCATCTATGTGTCTACAGAGCCGCACGTTTAGGGACTTGGGGGGGGGGGGCTGCTCTCTCTTCCAGAGGGACTACTGATGATGGGGGGGGGGCTTTAACGCGGTAGTCTCCGGGACACTTGAAAGACATCCCCCTCGAGACATTGGCAAGTCGACCAGATGGCTACCTGATTTCCTGGAGGCTTTGGGCCTCGCTGACACATGGAGAACATACCACCTGGACTCTATCCAACACACGTTTTATTCGGGGGCACACAATAGCCTTTATCGTATAGAATATCTGATCGTCCCGGGCTCCCAGATCACACACATTGTAGTGAAGAACAGGGTTCTACTTGTACACATTGATATGTTAGCATAAACGTATTAGAAGTTTAAACGCCATTTTGCCACTTGGCTGCTTTTGCACACGACACTACGTGTATCTGTTATTGTAAGTTAAACTGCTTGCTTTTCTTCACATGAGAACGGTCAGTTTTTTACATCCCTAGACTTACACCGCGACCTTAGTCTGTACACTGTGTGCAGAAGTCTTCAAGGTCATAATAACAATGTATGCTGTTATTCAGGTTGATCGGCCCACGCTCTAGACACAACACGCACACAGCTGCAAATATCTGAAACTCTGGTGCCTTTAATATTGCATTGCATGCATGATGCTGGCACTTGGAGAAAACCTTTCCATCTACAGAAAGCGTTGCTGATCCTGTGATGTGATTCACCTTACCTGATCTTGGAGGTATGGGGTTCAAACCTAGAGACCTTCTATTATTATAAAACCTAGTTTCTAGCCAGGGGAGGGTGGTACACAAGACGCTGTAAGACCTGTTTCCACTATCCTTATAACATGATTTCTCCCTTTGTGTTTTATGGAATTGTAACAATGCTGATTGTTTTATTTCTAATCATTTGCCTGCTTATGTTAGCCAAAATACTGCATCTTAGAGCACGTAGTTAAAAATAAACATTTTAAACTTTTTCATGTCTCCGATTACTCACGTTGTGGAATTGTATGAGAATACAAATGAAAGAGTGTTCTGGATTCCCACCATTCCTGACAGTACCCTAATTCGCTTGTTCTGGGTTGTCTAATCATTGGTAGCTTTGCTGTAGTACGGAGAACGAATGAGACACTGATGCTAGTCGGATAGGGGTTCTGGGTACTGAGGTGAGTTATTTGGTACACCACAATTCACTGAGGTCCTGGTTTCCTGTGCATAGTTCTGTGCATGAGCAGAATCCCTGCAACATGGCGCACCCAACGTTTGGTCTTGTATTCGAGACGCTTTAGTAGTAGTGCTTATATTTGTCCACAACACCCTCACTCCTGTTTCCGGTTGACAGAAGTGATGGATTAACCTACCTATATGGATAAATGATAGGTTCATTCAAGCTTGCCAACTAAAAAGGTTTGCATTTTGAATTACTACCCTTTTTGTGCTACATTTCATATAGGTAGTTTTCCTTCTTTGTGTCCTTATGGGTGACATTAATATAGTACCGCATAGTCGTGCAGGGCTCCGACGTCATCTGACGCAGTTTGGGGTGCCCAACGATGGTATCAGTAATCTTTGTGGTGATTGCCGATTCAGCGTTCCCCTATGAGCTTTTTTTACTCTTGGGTTACGTTTCCTGCAGTAAATGCGGATGATGAGACATTCCATTCTTACACTCCCACTGCGAAACCTGCGAATTACACACCATATAGGACACAGGAGATTCCGATTTCGGCATGGCAGCATCGTATTTGGTTTAATGGCGCCTTCCCCCACGCCGTAACTTCGGTTCGGTTAGGCCCCTTGTCAATCCCTGGGGCCTCTTGGCCGGGTTCACATCCAAGTTATTTGCAAGCCCCAGTGGACGACGTACGTCAGCTACAAACCGCTTTGATAGCGGTACACAGGGCTTTAGTACATCTCACGCAACCTGCAGGTGGGGGCACCTGCGGTTGCGACGCAACCAGTTGGACCGGCGGGATTTCTATTAGTCCCGTCATGGTTAATTTGGTAATGGGCAAGCGCCTTATTGGCTTGCTGAGACATTTGACCAGCTGGAAGCGGTGTTTCCTAATACGACTCCTGTGGAAAAACACAGGATTCTCACGATTAGTTTGCAGAAAGACTTAATACCCGAGGTAACAGATTGTGAGAACTGAAGTAAAGTATTTGCAGCAGTCTATGCGAAGTGCTTCGGCACACAGTCTATAACTGTGCTGCCCTCCGTGATTAAGCGTGTTCAGGATGAGCGCAGTCCGGAGGCGGCGGTCTAGTTGGGAATGAGGCTTGTCGGAGTATTTGACGTAGTTGCTGATCTCATCCTTGCTAACTTCAAGGGAGATGAGGTTAACTTTCAAGTGTCAAATGAGTTACGCCTCGTCCGATAAACCCCGGCAGTTACTGAAGATTTTTGCGTAGGCTTATAATACCATTGGCTGCAATAGTTTGGGTATCAAGCCTTTTGCTAAAATAGCAGCTCAACCGCAAACTCAGACGGTTAAGTCTACAAAAGACGACCGTCCAGTTTTCTGAAACAAAATTGGAAAAATAAAAAGGAGGGGAAGCAGCAACAGAAACAAGGGTCACGTTCTGCATCACCAATACCAGTGTCTACTGAACGCACATATGAGTTGCGCGATCGCGTGAGAATTAGGTCTCCTGATAGATTTCAGGTTCCTGATCAACGTTCTTCTCGCTCTTCACAGGAAACATCGGTCTCACAAGCCGCTGGAGAACGCGGCAGAGGTCGGGGTGCCCCACAATGACGTGAACAGCCCCGCCCGGCTGATGGTAAAGGCAAGCTGGATGATTTTCCACATCAACGCCCTCGGTTTCAGAAAAAGAAAGTTGCTGCATTGACTGCAAGGTATGCCACAGATACTGAGAACACCGCTCGGAACCTGACATGGGCGCTAACGCTGCTAGACAGCGCAGCGGAGGTTACAATAGTGCAGCAAGCACTGCGTCCGTATCTGAAGGCGACAGCAACTGACACGTTCATTACCGTAGAAACTGCTGACACTAGAGTGGCTCCCCGACAGGCTATATGAAATAGTCCTTTTAATTGAAGGTGACATAAAACGTACAATAAGAGGGATTTTCCTGGGAAAATCTGACCTCTACATATGACATTTTGTTAGCGGAGGCGGACTGGCCCCCACCTTTTGTTTTAGCCGCTCCGAGAGGGGAGGAAGTAATCCTCCCCTCTTTCGCACACACTGTGCCAAAGGAGCAGGCGCAGAACTTTGCAGAGGAGTGGGCTCAGGTGCTTGCACCAGCGCTGTACCGTACTCGGGTCGGATGGGTTAAACTGTCGCCCTGCCATGAGATTCCATTGCGGTCAATGCCTCAGCCACAACCCTAATATCCCATGCGCCAGGAAGCAAAAGCTCCCGTTGCAGAAATCCTTGAACAATTGGAATATCAAGGTGTTATTGAAACATGTGTGTCACCCATGAATAATCCTCTTTTAATGTAACCAAACCTGATGGGTCGTACCGCCTAGTTTTGGATTATCGGCATTTAAACTCTCAATGTCAGTCGTGTGTGGTACAGAATATCCACAGATAAGCCCTGGTTGACAGTCTCATGAGAAAAAGGTTTAGGACCACACTTGACATTTCAAATGGCTTTTATAGTCATAATCTGTCCTCTATTAGTAGTCAATGGACAGCCTTTACGTCTGGCGGCAAACAAAAACAGTTTAAAAGATTGGCCATGGGCTATAAAAACAGCCCGGGCGTCTTTGCCACACGTGTTGACTCTCTGTTAGAGAGCATTGACCCTGATGCGTACTTGTATGTTGATGATATTTATCTCACAGACGATGAATTATGGCCGCATCTGTGTCACTTTGACCGCATCATTGCCATGTTTGCGGACTTTGGTTACAAATTTAACTTTGCGAAATCACACATTGCAGAGTACACAGTGTCGTTTTTGGGCTATGAGCTCAACAATGAAGGACGAGATTTAGCTCCTCACTTTTTGGAGAAATGCACATGTTTGCGCGCTCCAACAACTCTGAAAAAATTACAATATTTGCTGGGTTTTTGAATTTCAGGCAAATGTATATTCCCGATTATGCCCAGCGTATCAAGCCGCCATATGCCTTGATACAACCTACCTTTACCTACCTTTACCAAATCTTGCTGGCTTCAAGAACAGTCAGCTATACTGCAACCTTTGCAGTCTGATCTTCTTGAATCTAAATACTTACGGACACGTGACAACCCCACAAACCTGGTAATAAGAATTGTGCCAGGCGCAGTGGGTTTCACGTACTTGACATTTAATGAGGGGGACACAGTCCCTATTGCTTACAAGTCAGACTTGTACACTTCGGCTGAAATGCAGTTTTCCACTGTCGAGAAAGTATTGACTGTTGTACAGATGGCGATTCTAAAAGAGAGAGCGCTGTCGCAGGTGAAACGCATGTTGGGTGTCACACCATATCCTGCCCTTGAGGCAGTGACGAGAGCCAGTGTACCGAATTCTAAAGCTTTGCATCCATGTTGGATACAATGGGCCAAGTCCTTAACGTTTATCTTTGATTCCTCACTGCAAACTCAGGAGTACTTGCAGTATGAATGTGTTCATCCTGCTCCTCTGTCCATGCGCCCGCTTGAGGATTACCATTGTATCATTTACACTGACGGCTCGGCGCAACCGGCATCGGAATCTAAGCATGCTTATTCAGCGGCCTGCGCAATAGTGGTGGGTACCATGGTGTATGGCGAATTCAGGTCCGATGTCGTGCATACGCAGCCATTAGGGGACTGTACCGCCCAGTTGGCAGAGCTGCGTGCTCTGGTGCTTGCACCAGAGTTTTCTGATCCCTGTGTGACTACTCTTATTATAAGTGACTCTTACTACTGTGTACAGTCTTTTAATGAAAATGTATTCTTTTGGACTCAGAATGACTATCGTGGTTCCAAAGGTAGCACAATCAAACATAAAATGCTTTGGGTTCGAGTTGCAGAACTTAAAGAACGTCTGCCTCTTCTGAATGTAATTCATTCTCTTGGTCACCAGCGCGTAGGAGTACACACTGTTGGTATCAGTTTAGCTGACGAAGCAGCGAAAACAGCAGTGGCGACATATCTGGTAGCAGCAGTTACAAAACCCAAAAGTAAGATTGATGATGACATCATGGCAGCTATTGCTGCGACCGAGAAGGGAGATAATTACCCTAGAGGTTTCTCTTCTAAATACTCTTATCATTTAAGTCCTGATAAAGTTCCCCATGTGAGAATTAACGACACTGGTGACAGATGGATTCCCAACGCGGACCGCAGGCTTTTCTTGACAACGGCCGCTCCCGAGGGTATGGCCTCGGCACATGCAGGCATCTCAGCGACTGTCACTATCTTGCAGCAACGTTACTGGTGGCGCAGATTGTATAAACACACTCGTGATTATGTCCTTACTTGTGACATTTGCCAGCAGATTAAGCCCTTGACAGCTGAGTGTCCACCTCAAACACAGTTGTACACATCTAATAAACCACTTGGGTGTGTTTATTTAGATCACTGCGGTCCTTTCTCCTCTGATAAGCGTATAAGTTCATCTTAGCTGCAGTGGATTCGTGCACACATTTTCTATGGGTTTGGCCACAAAGAAGTGCGGATGCTTGAACTGTCATCAGGGATTTGCGTGTCTTTGTGGGAATTTTTGCATGTGGCACCCTCTATTCTGAGCAAGGTCCTGGTAATCGCCTCTAAGGCGTACAAAGAAGCCATGAGATCTTTGGGGGTGCAGGTCAAATTTTTGGCGCCATACCGGCCTGAGGGCAATTCTGTTGTGGAGCGAATGAACCGTGACTTAAAGCAATCCTTGACAGCTAGGGTTTTAGGTACTGGCAAGAACTGGTTGGCCCATTTGTATAGCGTCCAACATGCACTTAATCTCCCTAGAAGGTCTCTGGGTGGGCGGACCCCATACGAAATGCTCTTTGGCATAAAAATGTTTGTCCCGGACCTTGATGATCTAGACATGGCGGCGTTGGCCGCACCCTTTGACGTAGATGATCATTCTGCTGTGTTACAGAACCTACAAGAGACTCAAGACAGTCTTGCAAAGGAACATTTGCCCTCCACAACTGATGCTGCACTTCAGATTCCGGTAGTTGGCTGGCTACCTCGAGTCGGTGACCTGGTCCGAGAGAAGGTGGGGAACAGCCCCTCTTATTGTGCACCTGTTCCAGTACTTGGCGTGCAGGGTACAAGAACAGTCATTTTACCTCCACTTCCTGGTCGCAAGGATAACAGGTACATCTCCATTGACAATGTCAAACTACAATGAGTGGCCGATTCTTCTTAGTATGACTCCAGCGGTCTCTTGTCCAGCAATGCTGAGAAATTCTGTTTTAGCCTCGGCAAATACGAACAGGCCTGACATTGCTATCGAGATGCATGCAGTTACTAATCCATTATTGACTCCACCGGATGGTAATCACCATGATGATACTGCGTATACCTATCCCACAGATGTGTCTTTGCCTGGTGTGCAGACATGTGCAGTTGACCAGTCACGTTTTTCATTTGACACTAACTCTACAACATCGGGTGCCCCATCGAAAATTTCTATTTTTGCTGTTTGGTTTAAAAGACATTTTTTAATTCCCCCTTGGACTTACATTTGGTTGGTGCTCATCTCTATTTTTTTTGTTCATGTCGATTGGATTTGTGGTTGTCTTTTTTCGTCTAGTAAATGGACATTATCTTACTGAAAGCTCTACAATTAATTGATGGAACTTTGGCACCCCACTCTTCATCACACATCATGAAGAGGGACCAGACTTTTGTCAATATCACTGCTTGGCCTGTGTTAGATGGGATTGTATGGGATGCTGTAAAATTTCAAATTCATGGCCCCAATGTACTTTGTGTTTCTATGGGGGATGTTTTTTTATTTCAAAAGTTTTTATTGGTTGTTACAGCATAGACATATATAAAGCAAGTCCATTAGTGTAATATGAGTCATAAATTTACGAATCAAAATTACTGTACGCTACAGTACATCATAGAAAATGTCAGTACAAAAGTACAACAGTAGAGCACGTATCACATACTCACAACAATTCAGTAACAGACATTGTATTTCAACAGCATTTTACTCATTCATTAAGGACAGTTATTTACGGTGGCAGGGAGTGCAATAAAGGCAGTCGGGCAGCATATGTTGGTGAGTCGTGGACGGTGTGTGGGCCCATCTAAGGTGGCTTACGTGTCGTGAAGTAGTTATCAAGAGTCGACCATAGTTTTCTCGTGGCAGGACGCCACGGTGTCTGAAGGAGTGTAATATTGTCTGCTCCACGTAAGCTAATTATCCAATTTAACCACCCTGCGTAGTTGGCCTTGCTGGTATCTTTCCAGTTGCTGAGGACTGTCTTAACTGCAGCCGAGAGGAGGAGGTCAAGTAATGCCCTATCATCTGCATCAAGGGATGGGTGCTGGGTGAACCCGAAAACTAGGTAGGGAGCTCTTTCACCGGTGAGATGGGGAATAGCTTTGAGATCAAGTCGAATATATTCTCCCAGAATTGCGCCACGCAGTCGCATTCTAGGATGATGTGTGATAAGTCACCCCCCGCGCGTTTGCAATTCCAGCAAAAGGCATCTGGGGAGAGGTTGTGTGCAAATAATCGTGCAGGGGTCCAGAAGGCTTTGTGTAAGAGCCAGTATTTTGTCTGTGATAGTGTAGGGCTGATTTTGTGTCTCGTGCAGGATATCCATGCGTTGGTCCAATCTGAGTCTGTGATTGGCCTAGATGAAAGGTTATTCCAGAATTGTGTGATTGGGGCAGTAAGGCCAGATTGTTGGGGACGGCTGAGTTTATAGAGAAAGGAAACCTGGTGTCCTAGTCTGTTTAGTCTGGCAAGGTATGGTGGGAGTGAGGGCGGTGTCGGGGAGAGATTGAGTTTGGACAAAGCCGTTTTTACGTTTAGGAAGTTATAGAATTCAATTGGTGCAAGATCGTATTTGATTTGTAGGTCGCTGAAGGGAATAGGGTATTCCCCCGCGTACAGCTGGTGTGGGAACAGTATGCCTTTTTTGATCCATGTCTCGTTGTGCATGGGCTTACCCTTGTACAGAATGTTACGGTTGTCCCAAAGGGATTCCCATCGTGAGCCCCGGATGTTGATTTCTAGGATTCTATCAAACTTTAGGAGAGCAGATTTTGTGTTATGAAATATCGATTTAGAATGGGTCAGTTTGTTCAGGTTGGATGAGAGGGCCGCGCTAGGGGAGATACCGTTAAGAATTTCCTCCTCAATTTCTAGCCATACTGGGGTGTATTCAGGTGAGGGAGCGAGCCAGTGGGCTCCTTGTTTGGCTAGGAAAGCGGTCTCATATCTCTTAAAGTCTGGTAAATTGACCCCTCCCGCGGATTTGTCTAAGCGAAGCTTTTTTATGCTGATTCTTGCCCTTTTCCCTTTCCATAGGAAATTAGAGATGGCCATGTCTAGTTTGTGATAGAAGTCTGGTGTGAGGGTTAGTGGGAGCATAGATATGAGGTAATTAACTAGAGGTGAAATCATCATCTTGATGGTTTCCACCCTACCCCACCAAGTGATGAAACGGGGGGACCACCCCTCTAGTTGCGTCTTGATTTTATTTAAAGTGATTTTTTCATTTCGATGGAGGGTCTCCATGAGGGAGTCACCAAACTCGATACCTAGGTACTTCACAAACTCTGGTTGCCAACATAGCCCTGAGTCTCCCAGCACCTCTTTGGTGGTTAAAATATTGAGTGGTTTGACCTCAGATTTATCCCGGTTGAGTTTGTATCCTGAATGGGAAGAGTAACTAGCTATGGTGGACATTAGTGCAGAGATTGAAGATTCTGGTGATTCCGTTACAATCAGGATATCGTCCGCATAGGCGGCGAGTTTGACGCACTTATCCCCGAATTCCACACCTTTGATGTTATCATTTTTTTTTATATGTGCAATTAGGGGCTCCATTGCCAAGAGGAAAAGTGAAGGGGAGAGGGGGCAGCCCTGTCTAGTCCCTTGTTCTAAGGGAAAGGCGTCCGACAATGAACCGTTTATAGCAATGCGTGCGGAAGGTGACCGGTATAGGGCCATAACCAAATCAGTGAAAGTTTCTCCCAGATTAAAGGCGGACATGCAGCTCTTGAGAAAAGACCAGGAGACTCTGTCAAACGCCTTCTCTGCGTCGAGGGTAATGGCTATGGCCGGGGCTGCGAGCATTTTGGCTTTTTCAATGACGTGACAGAGGATCCTCGTATTATCGTTAGACATGCGCTGTTTCATGAAGCCTACTTGTGATGTGCTGATTAGCTTTGGGAGTTGTAAATTTAGACGTGTGGCGAGGATCTTAGCATAAATTTTGCGATCTAAGTTAATTAGGGAGATTGGCCTGTAATTTTTGGTTAGCAGAGGGTCTTTACCATCTTTAGGTATGACTATGATGGTAGCTTCACTCATGGACTTGGTAATACTTTTTGTTACGCTAAAGGATTGGAATAGTTTTAGGAGAGTTGGGCTCAGGGAGTTTGTGAGTTCTTTATAGAAGCTGGCTGAGAACCCGTCAGGACCCGGTGCTTTCTTACATTTAAGCGTCTTAATGGACGCTGATATTTCCTGAAGGGTAATCGGAGAGTTCAGTGTGTCCTTATCAGTACCGTTTAGTTTAGGAAGACCCAGTGAGGTTAGGTACCTGTTACACTCTTCCGAGTCAAAGTCTAGGTTATTTTTGTACAAGTCTTGGTAAAATGATTTGAACGTATTAAGAATTAGATTCTGCTTTGTTTGGATGGCATTGTTGCTATCTTTAACTGAGGCAATGTTGAATTGCTTATTTTTATGTTTTAGATATGATGCTAAGATCTTCCCAGCTTTGTTGCCCTCACATGTTCTTAGAGCCTTAAACTTATTGATCCAGACCCCTGCCCTTCTGCTGAGTATCGAGTTGTATTCATATTTGAGTTTGGTGAGGTCGTTTAAAATATTCGAGTTTTGGAGATCTGCTATATGGGCGGTTTCCAGCTTTTTGATGTTGTCTTCCAGAGTGGACAAGTCTTTGTTTAGTTTTTTGTTAGTTTGAGCTCGGATGCCTATTATTACTCCTCTCAAAGTGGCTTTGAGTGCCTCCCAAAAACTCGCTATGTCTGAGTCGGGGGTGTCATTATGTTTGAGGTAGTCAAGGATGGCCTCCTCGATTTTTCGTTTGTTTTCTGGCTCGGAGAATATTTCGTCATTGAATCTCCATCTTTTAGGGGGGAGAATGGAACTGGAACCCACTAGTTTGGTCTGTATGCTGGAGTGGTCGGAAATCAATTTAGGGGCAATACTGGTTTCTTCGATGAGGTGGGTGAAGGGGCTATTAATGAGGATATAATCTATCCTCGAGTAGGAATTATGAGGAGGCGAGTAGAAGGTGTAATCACGGCCATCAGGGTGTTGGAGTCTCCATGAGTCGTGTAAGTTGAATCTGGAGCATAGGCGGTGTAAACTAGTATGTGAGCGTGTAGGGTGGTAGGCGCAATTCGAGTGTCGATCGGTGATTGTGTCTAGTGGCAGGTTGAAATCGCCCCCCACAATTAGTAGATCTCCCTGGGGAGTACAATCTAGGGTCGGGGCTAGTGAATCCCAAAACTCTGGATCGTCATTGTTGGGGCCATATATGTTTAAGACATGGATATGATCTTCGTTTCTCTGAAGGTGTGCCATGATGAAGCGGCCGTTATCATCGTGAGTGTGTGAAACTACGGAGATGTTGGATTTCTTAGCTATTAGTGTGAGAACCCCCCTTTTTTTGCCAACTGCTGGGGAGCAAAGGTTGTGAGATATCCAATGTTGGTTTATAAAGACAGCGTCATCCTTTGATAGTTTAGTCTCCTGCAGGAGTAGAATGTCACCCTTGGATTTTGCCAGATAATCTAGAACTTTTCTCCTCTTGACCGGATGGTTGAGACCTTTGACATTGAGGGAAACAATGTTAAGGCCCTCCGAGATGGATGTATTACGAGTCATTGGTTACTATGGTGTCGCTCTAGTTCTGGTGTATTATTGTTGAAGAGTACGTTAGAGGGTGGTAGGTGTGTGATGAGTATGAATGAGTAAGCTGCTTCATTGGATATGTTCTGTCTCGCGTGTAGTGCTGTTACAATGGTGATGTTAGAGCAGACGCATTTCGGGTTTGTAGTGAACATGGTACTGGAGGCTATTGCTGTGGATAGGCTAGTAGCACAATAGGTTAGGTCACCGCATGTGTACTGCGAGGGCCCCCATGAAATATGGGAAAGCAGTCCTTTTGCTGACATATAGTTGAGAAAGAGCATTAACCTCAAATAGAAAAAGCATGCTGAAACAAACCAGATTTTTCCTCCCCCTCCCCCCCCCCCTTGCCCCCTTCCCCCTCCCTCCTCTCTCCCTCCCTCTACTACCCTCCCCCTCCCCCCTCCCTTCTCAACAGAACTTGGGAACTGCGACGGCATTGCCATCCATCTGCAGCGCAGGAAGGAGTTAGACTGATGGATGTAATAGGGAACAGGTAATTAACCATATTCGATAGCTGTAAGTAGTAAGCAGTATATAGTAGTGTTTGATACACTGATAGTTTTTGTAAACATAAAACTTAACCAAGCAGTGAAGTTTAAGAACATATTCAAAAAGAGTAATGACCATTTAGCCACGCACCCCGTGTGCATTCATACGTGTAAGACATGCGTAAACAAAAGGTATGCGCAAATAGAAGACAAGATGACATGAGGGGATTTTCTGCAGATACATATATAGATAGTCCCTGAGGAACAGCTGATTCCCCGGTATGATCATGGTGTAGAGAGTGAAGGAGCAGAGCATATGCCCCGATTTCGGATTAGAGAGCATCAAGCAAGATCCATTCTAAAACACTTGTTAAGGATATTAATGGATGTACAGGTGACCACGGTATGAACACTGGGCGGTCTTACCTGACGGAGTCGATCAGAATCAAAGCATCAACAGAAACTGAAAACAGAAGAGACAGCAGAAAGTTCGGCTGCTCAGGGGTGAAGATTATTTCAACTAGCTATTTATCATAGGCGATACTGAACAATGAGAACATTATGCACTTCAAATTAGAGGCTTGAAATTGTTCCGTTAGAGTCACCCATGACCAGAACCCGAGTTTATATTTTCTTGCGAGTTGGTCTTCCGTTTGTTTGAAGAGCCATTGGACAAGTCCATGTTCTGCGGTGGAGAGTCACCGATGAATTGCGCCAGTGCATTGGGGTCCGTGAAGAATTTCGGTTTGCCCTGTATGGTGATCCTGAATTTCGCCGGGCCAACAAAGGAGTATTGAATGCCTTTTGATCTAAGTTTTTCTCTCAGGGCCAGGAAGCCTTTCCGGACTTCGAGTGTGTCCTTTGAGTAGTCCTGGGTGAAAGTTATATTATGGCCTTCCCAGGAGATTTTGTGATTGCGTCTTGCGAATTGAAGTATAGCTTCCGTATGTTGGTACCTCAGTGGTTTGCAAATCAGTGGACGCGGGCCTCTGTATCCATGAGGGATGTAGCTAGGAACTCTGTGGGCTCTGTCGAGTTCAAACTCATGGTGGAAGGAAATCCCTGTTATCTTCGGAATCCAAGCTTCTAGAAAGTCCACGCAGGAATTCGCATCTTTCTCCGCATTCTCTGGGATTCCAAAAATGCGCACGTTGCCCCTTCTGTTCCTGTCCTCCAAATCCGCCACCTGGCGTCTAAGTTGGACCGTTGATCCCTGGAGTTGCTGTATGGAAGTGGATGCAATATTGGATTTGTCTTCTAAGTCACTAATTCTCTGTTCCGCTTCATCTATGCTTTTGTGTACAGAGCTCATGTCAGCTCTAATTGCAGTAAGCTCCAGCTGCATAGAGTCGGTGTTGGATTTGGTTGATTTTGCTAGGTCGTGTACCTCTGCCAGTTTTTTCAGGATTACCTCTAGGGTACTGCTGACGTCTGCCCTCGATTTAATAGGAGAGTCTGATAATGAGGGTTCCGGTTTTACCTTTTTGTTGTTCTTCTTCTCATCCCTGTCCGACATTTTGCAGGCGGGTCGTGTGTGGAGGACGCTATTGCGACGGCCTTCCAGTTTGCGAGAAAGGACAGGGTGGTCTGAAGGATGTCAAAGCGCTGGTCGAGTTAGGTCGTCTAACAGAGATCTCAATATTGTGATCTTAAAGCTCAGACATCTAGCAGATGGTGTCGGTGCGTTCAAAATAAGGTTTGGGACACTTGCGCTGGACCTTTGGCTTTCAATTTGAACGTGCAGAAAGCTATCAGCCTCAAATGATATAGTGACTAATGCTGGTTAGTGTTCATGTGTCACGCTCTGCTTGTGGCTGTACTACCATTTGTGGCTGCAACTCCAAAAGATAATGTGTCATTAGATTATGCCACCTTGGGTCTGCAGGACTGATTGAGCAAACTTCCCATTTGTTTAAAGTGCACAGAGCACTATTATTGCATCTCTTTCCCGTTTTTCGCGCCGAAAAAAAGGTGAAAATTGAACAGAGTCGCCATCTTGGGGTCAGGCGCCAGTGAAGGAAGGTTCTCACTATTTTCGGCTGTATCGCCGCTGAAATTGCGCTCTCGCTACCAAGGGCACCCCTCAGGAAGGCGTAGGGCAGAGACACTGTGCCATTTGAACATTCCGCTGGGCTTTAGCAACTGTATTAGCGCTTTTGTGGAGATTTACTTGCAAGGTAGCTGGCGGGCGGCCATCTTAGGGACAGGCAGGCGGACACACGGAGTTACTGGCAAGCTCGAACCACGCCGATAAGCTCACCAATTTTAAAAACTGTGAGCATACATTGACCGGCGCCTCCCTCAAGGCTCACCTTCTCTCCGTGTGCGAGTCTCTTAGGTCCGCCGCTTTCCGCCAGGAGACGTGCAGGCTGACAGCGCTCCGCTCCGCTCCGTGATCAGTGTCGTGGCAGCATGTCAGCAAAAAGGTGCGTCCGGCCGATATCAAGAGCCGAGCTTCGCACCGAGCGTGCCTTAGAGGTTCTAAAGCCCTGCTCCGCGGTGCATACGGGTGAAGAGGTGTTTTTCTGCCCCCGAAAATTGATGAGATCGCTCTCCTGCACGGCAGAGAACAGGCTAGGCGGCCATCACCAACGCCGTCCAAGCCACGCCCCCTCTATGGGGGATGTTTTGAAACAAAACATACACTCTGATGATTGGGATTTACAAGCCGTTGAGGCTTTTTTTTCTGATTTGAAATACTATGCTGCTTTTGATGCTGAAGATTTGTACTTAGACTCAGCGAATTATGCAGTTATTTTGTTACCAGCACTGAGGCAATCATTTCCTGCATAAAGCTAATACATTTAGAAATGTGGTTAATTCTACACAATGGGAACACTGCCCAGCTCCCATTGAAGGTAGTTCGAAAACTCTATTGAAAAAATTTACATATTTTACTGATTTTAGTTGATCCAATTCTGAAGCCTTTTATTTCAAAATGACTGCTGAGTCCACTTCCAAAGTTAGACTCACTCACACTAAATTACTGTATTCCAAGTCCTTTATGGATCAATTAGCTGTAGGGGGCTATGAGCTGTGAAAAGATAAAATTGATCTTAAATCTGTTTGGGGTTCTAAAAGCTGACAAGTGCAAGGCACAGAAGCTTTACATTGTGCGTGCCTCATCCCTAACCACATGTTTTTGAATTCTAGTATTACACAAACTACTTGCATTGGATTGGCTACTTCTAAAAAAAAAAAAAAAGAAATGAATGCCCCTACCAATACTGATCTGGGTGTTTATCCTACATGGCGCAATCACACATATATGTCCCTTGATGAATTGCAGTCCCTAATTACCAATGACTCCTTCAATATTTCCAACTTGGATCCTCAAGGATGGTTATTATGGCAAAAAAGTTTGGATTCATGCCAACATCGTTTTCTGGGTCTGGCCCCAGGCTATACACAGGTTCAAGGTGGACCCCCGTTTTGAAACCTCCCATTCTGTTACTGCCTATTCAGTAGGCAAATTATGTCAAAACTGGCTTAAACATTCCACCTTAGCGTCAGTTAAACTTCATTTGTCCCAATTGACTATGTTGATTTGAATGATTTTGTTAAAGGCCCTGTAGGAAGCAGGTCCAAAAGATGGTTATACGCTATTTACAACGAAATTTGGAAATGATCTCAAATTAAAGCTGCTTCTAGATTGAGGGCTATTGATCAAGCTAATTTGGAAAAAGTGCTTGCTGTCATTGATAATAGCATTAATACTCTTTCTTCCAGAATTTACACATTAGATCATATTGTTTCATCTGTTGTGGATATTGTACAGGATGACGTGTCTGCTTTATACCATGGTCAAAATCAATTGCGTTCTATAATGCAGTTTGCATGGACTTTACAAACATTGAAGTCTGGGAAAGTTCCCTGGGACCACATGAATACCTCATCTTTGTTTTTACGGTTTAATCTGACTGATAAACAACAGTTCATGTCCATAAAGGATGTGAAATTCGCTTTTGCACATTGAAAAATTAGAACCTTTACCATTTTCTGTGGCCGAATCTAACTCGGCTTTATGGCTCATTCATGGGTTAATAACACTACATTTTCCCTTGTTTAAGTTCAGTTCATGTATGAAACACTATGCCTTAGGCAGATATGAACCATTAGGTAGCGCTTTTCTCCATGAAGTTTGGTCACTCCAATTCACATACAGGTGCCTGAGAGAAGGAAAATAAGTTTATTTAAAGGGAGAGGAGTGCACTTCTACACCTGATCACTCACTAGTGTGCAAGAACATACAATTGCACGGCGCGTGCAACATCCAAGCCCCGAATTTAGCTAGCATTATAAAGGGAAATCCAGTGCCAGCTATTTCACCCACTTTTACATTATTAGCTAACGGTAGTTATTTGCTTTTAAATAATGAAGCGTGTTGCGGGATGCTAGCAGGGATTCCGTACATTGTAACGGTCTCCCAACGTGTAGTTTGCTGTGAGAATGTGCTCTTCCCGCCCCCACATGGGAGACTCGATATATCCATCTGGCCTTCCCTACCGATCTTGAAAGCAGAGTTCAACAAGATAAGCAGAATAAGGGCTCTATTGTCCCAAAAAGAAGTCGCCCTAACTTCTTCTCGTGAAACATTTGTCCTTCACGTAGCTAACATTCGCACTGAGGTGCATGCGCTTTTGAATACTGATCTCCCACTTCATTTCGGCGCTCTAACTCACACTATGCCTCGTCAACAACTGGCTTGGCTAATTTTTTCAAAATTGTGGGCTCCGGTCTTGTGACCTCGTTCCAAACAATATTTGGTGTGATACCGGCATTTTTTCCAGCATCTTCGGCGGGTTACCATTAATTCTCGCCTTGGCTGCCGGTGTGCTGCTGTTGATTTGTTTGCTCCGAAATGGCTGCACAATCTGTGTCTCAAGACAGCCTACCCCGGCTGTTCCAGTTTCGCAACCGGATGCTTGAATACTATGGAACACTACCTCTGGCCACTTTGAGTGTAGCCTATGGATCATCCTTCCGGTTCTCATACTTTACTTGCGTGCAACCTGTTTTCCATTGCCTGGATTGTTCCTTTGAATGGGCTTTGGATTTGTGCCTCTTCAATACGGTGTCTCCTGCCCCGGATTATGATCGACTGATTAGTCCCTTAGTGGCTCATGAGTTGGACTGTTCTGGTATCGGGATTATGGCCTACGCATGGCGTTCTAGGGAATTGGGATATATGTGCAGCAGCACATGACTTCCTGGCACGAAGTTACCTCGAAGAACACGCAAGTTGTCCTCTTATAGTGCTAGAGGCTTCGGCTATCGAAGAACATGTATGTTCATTTACTTAATTAGCTTGGATGGATGAATCCGTTACTGACGATAATAATGACTTCCTCTTGGAAGCTGTTGTAACATACTGTGCGCTAATGGATTAAATTGGCTCTTTATATTTATTTTTTTTATTTTATGTGGTTTGTAGAGCGCGCAGCTACCCCCGAAGGGGTGTCCCGGCGCTAAAATCCAGAGTTACCAAGGGAAAGGGAGAGTCCATCTTCAAAGCATACAATTTTTTCTCTCATTTTTCAATAATGGATGTTGTATCGCCCCTTTGTGGTCTGTTTTATTTTTTACCTCACAACTTCGAACTTATAACTTCCAATTATCCAGCTTGGCAAAATATGAACTTGGTTCTGACTCACTCGAACTCCGCGTTCCTAAATTGCTTTCCTATTTTGTTCGTGGTCCGATCAAGGGAGGGTGTAGTGAAGAACAGGGTGCTGCTTGCACACATTGCTATGTTAGCATAAGCGTATTAGAAGTTTAAACGCCATTTTGCCACTTGGCCGCTTTTGCACACGACACTACGTGTATCTGTTATTGTAAGTTAAACTGCTTGCTTTTCTTCACATGAGAACGGTCTGTTTTTTACATCCCTAGACTTACACCGCGACCTTAGTCTGTACACTGTGTGCAGAAGTCTTCAATGTCATAATAACAATGTATGCTGTTGCTTCAGGTTAATCGGCCCACGCTCTAGAAACAACATGCACACAGCTGCAAATATCTAAAACTCGGGTGCTTTTAATATTGCATGGCATGCATGATGCTGGCACTTGGAGAAAACCTTTCCATCTACAGAGAGCTTTGCTGATCCTGTGATGTGATTCACCTTAGCTGATCTTGGAGGTATGGGTTTCCCCGTTCAAATGATTAATCAGGAACAACTCTGCCAATTAGTAAGACTTTATATAGAATAAAGTGAAAATAAATGCCTCACCACTGAAATTATTTGTCAAGGGTTAAAGAGGACTGTATAATGCTAGAGGTGGGTCTGACAAGTAAGTTGAGTGTGGTATCTAACTACCAGGTAGAAAACATCTAATAAGAAAATAATACAGAGAGAGGCCCAATTAGACGGGTGCCAATCCCTTCAGATTTTAATTGCTGTGTTAAAAAGGAAATAGATAAAAGACACCCCTCCACCACATCACTTGGAAATGTGGCCTATTAATTGTCAGAACTCATCTCTGACAGTGCATTACTTCAGACAAAAATGATGTTTCTGTTGCTGAAAGAAGGGTGCAGATTCACGAAGGATGATATTGCTCAAAATAACCCTAAACATTTGGAAAAGCTATTAACTTGGTGCATTCACCATTTTCTTGCTACACCAGGAACCCACACACCACCACTTTCAAACTTCTCACATGAAGTGTATCCAGAGTTGTACGAACCTTGGGAGGCAGGTGTCTTTTCAGAAATCCTTGAAGTAAAGTATCTTCAAGGTACTGGTTTCCAAGATGTGGTTTCTCTTGAAAAAATGTCCCGATGTGTGTCCTGATAAAGGGTACCTTCAACTCTTCTGAAACAGCCATGTTCAGTGGCCCTAGTTCTTGAATGGGAGCCCACGAGGTCCCACTTCTTATCTGGCTCTCTAAACGCCAAGGCCTTCTGTTACTAGGCAAGACTTTCTTCGGTGACAAGTAATTGATAATACAAATCCTGAAAGAAAAGAAATCATGTAAAAGGTGCCCAATAATAATAATATAGTGTTCAGAGGTACTCTTTAACCCTCCTGTAGTGGTCAGTGAACTGGAGTCTAGATGCAGTACTGTGAGCAAGCCAAACAGACCAACAATTACTGTTTATAGGTTAAGACTCGGTACCTATAACACAAAGTTTTGTTGTTCTACATTAACAGTCCTACTAGATTTGTAGAAATTGTATAACATGGTGCCACCAATGTTTAAAATTATGGTACCTATTTAATGGGTCTCCTGAGTAGTTTGTGTATGCTTAAAGCACCTTTATTACCTCTATAAGAAGACATTCGTGGTAATAAGGGTTTCATCCTCCTTCAGCTTGATAGGAAGCACCTATTTATGTCTGTAGGTGACCAAGCTGGATTGTTTACAAGGATTTACCCCTATAGTGTTTCCCTTCCACTGAATTCTATTCATTAACAATGGCGCTTGCAGTTATTGCTCTTAATTGCAGACAAGTAGTAACTGCACAGTTAACTAGACATGGGCTCACCAATGGTGGTGGTGAAGTTACCTTCGTGGCTTTTTATTCCTGGGTAGATTTTCCAGCAGTTGATGCCCTAACACACATATTTCGCACATACACTGAGGCTGCAGCTCCGGCTGCATACAAGACTGTATGAATATTTAGAAATACCATAAACTTACCAGGAACATTAAAATTGGTAGTTCACGATGTTAGACTGGGCCTTCTCTGTAATGAGGGGGCAACCTAGCCAGTCTTAGCAGGCTATACACCTTATCCTAATGAACAGACATTACAGCAGCGTGAGACACTTGCACTTTTAAACTAATTGGCTATACTGTATCAACGTCTGATGCGGTATGTTCTGTATACAATCACTACTACCCCAGCAAGCGCTCCTCAAGCTGGACATGCTCGGGTAGCTAAGCCTGCAATTAGTCCTATTACAATACATGCCATCATGGGTAAAGTCACTACCAAACAGGAGGACATTCTGTTTTGGATTTCACAAAAACAAATCAGCTTGAGACAGTATTTCCCCATACGGGGCTCTTTTGATAAATGTAGAATTCTCACAATGTGTCTTCCACTTGGCATGGTTCCTCCCATTGAGAAGTGTAACATGTGGGGTACTGTTTTTTTTGCAGAAATCTATACCATCACCCACGGTACTTCGTCAATTGCTGTTTTACCTGAAGTCCTTAAACAGATTCAGGCAGAACATGGAGCAGTCCCTGCCAAAGATTTGGGGAGGAAACTCATTGGCAGGTCTGTCACAGTGTCCTCAATTATTTAAGTAATATTAGTAGGGAGGCAGTCTCTTTGGCGATTCACCAGTGGCTCACTGCAGTTCCACCAGCAGATAAGAGACATGAGCTTCCTAAAATTATTTCTGAAATCTATACATCTATAAGTTGAGACAGTTGGGTAACCATGCATAATAAACCGTCCCTTAAAGGCAATTCTGATGCTGAAATTACCAAGCAGACAGCAGTCGTCTAAAAATGCTGGGATAAAAACGAAACAAAAACACAAACTGGATCTCCATAACCAGTCTTATGAAAACGTTACAATTTACGTAGCAGTAATACACTTAAACAGCCTGATAGGTATCAATATTCTGATACACATCATTCTCATTCCTTTCAGGACTCCACGCTAAATGGTCAAAGAGAGGGGGGCGAGCCAACCGCACACAGCAGGAGTACGCAAAACAGTGGACGGACTCACAGATCTCTTCTGACTTCATCATAAAAAAGGAAGAGAAACTTGCACAATAAAAAGGACAATTTAAAAAGAAAAGTGGCCGGAAATTTCGCTAAATATACAACAAATACTCATTTTTCAGAAGATTGCTCGACAGCACAGCAGAAGTTACCATAGTTCACCAGACTCTTCAAGAGTTTCTGGTGGTGAGACCGACTAATGACTACATACACGTAGAAACTCCAGATCAGCTGCTAAGCCCTCCTAATAGACTATATGAGCTAGACTTACAGATTGAGGGTGACAGACTGCGTACTATTAAAGTATGATTCAGGCAGAATTTAACGAATGCATACAACATTCTCCAAGCTGAGGCATATTGGCCACCTGAGTTTGTAAGAAAAGCCCCAAAAATGAGAGGATGTAATCATGCCTTCTTTTTCTGTTATTGTTCCCAAGGAATGCTATACTGTGCTTAAACCAGATCATTCCTATCGTTTATCTTGGACTACAGACAATTAAACAGTCACACACGTACTTCTGCAGTACAACATTCTCACAACTCAGGCTTGATAAACAACATTCTTCCTGTAAAATACAAAACAACATTGGACATTTCCAATGTTTTTTCCCTGTCAAAATATAGCGCCAGAAAGCTGCGACTTGGTGGCTTTCACAGTGCCCGGGGCCCAGAGAAGGTATATAAACAGTCCAGGTCTGTTTGCTGCCCATGTAACTTAATTTTTGCAAGAAATTCACCCAGAAGCGTTATCATATGCTGATGACATTAACCTCCCAGATGATGATCTAAACACACATTTGGCCAGAGTGGATCACATAATTCTGGGATTTGCTGAACATGGATATATTACATTTTCCAAAATCTAAAATTGCCTTTCTCCGTGTCCTGTTTCTGAGATACAAATTATCAAATGGAGTCAAAAGCCTAGCACCACATTTCCTAGAGAAATGTGCTCTCTTACAGTCACCCAATACCATGAAAAGCTTCGATCACTTTTGGGTTTTTAACTTTGGGTAGAACATACATACTAAACTATGCACAATGGGTTAAACCGTTGTATGACTTAATTCATCATGATTTTTCTAATAAGCATTGGACTGATGAACACTTCTGTTCTCAGTAACTTGCAGACAGACATGCTTGAGTCTATACACTTACATACTCGTGTTAACACCACCAACTTAGTAATCTGCACAGTTGCGGGTTCCACTGGTTTCACAAGTTTTATTAAATAAATGTAAAACAGTGCTAATTGCATATAAATCACACTTTTATATTCTAATGCTGAAATGTGTTTTGAACCCACTGGAAAAAAATGTGACTGCTATTCAGACTACGATTCTAAAGGAATATCCATGGGCTCAGAAGAAACATATAAATGTGGTATCTCCTATTCCAGCCTTAGAGACTATCACCAAAGCTAGCTAACCTCATGTGAAAGTCTTAAATTCAAGATGGATCCAGTGGACCACTTCCTAAACAACTACTGATGTAGAGAATATTTTTGACCCTACTTTACAAACACAGGAATACCTCCAGTACAAGCAAGAATACCCAGCGTCTAGTGACATTTTGCCTCTAGATCGGTATGATTTTATAATCTATACTGATGGATCACCCCAGCCCCCGGTTGGTACAATGTACAAATACTCAGCAACATGTATAGGGTGAAGGGCGTCATGAAAGATGATGTCTTTCAGGCACAAAAACGTATTTAGAAACTTCAGGTGACAGTACCGCTCGGCTGGCTGAATCTAAAGCTTTGGTTATGGCTTTGCAGAATACAGATCCTGAATTCCCCACACTTATAGTGTGCGATTCCTATTTCTATGTCCAGACCTTTAATGATAATTTATCTTATTGGCACTTGAAAGGATTCACTGATTCTAAAGGAAAGGCTATCAAGCATAAGTTGCTTTGGGGAAAGGAGGAGGCATATAAGGATGCTTTGACACGGCACGTTAATCATACATGGAGTCATTAGCGTGTTGGTATTAGTGTTGCAGTCAATTGGCTGATGAAGCTGCCAAGGAAGCTGTTCAATCAGTTTTGGGAGCTGCGATTACTAGTTCACATATGAGAATAGATGAAGACATACTGGATGTGGTCACTGCTTCGCTAGTGGCGAGCCCCTATCTAAAGGCTATTCAGAAAAATACTCCTATCTATTGAGTCCTCCAAATATCCTCTTAGCCTGCATTCCTGGAGTGGATGATCAAGTGATACCCCTCCGGGATCACAGGTTAGATTAAATAATATATGCTCATGAGGGATTAGCGTCTGACCATGATAGTATGGCGACTACAGTTTCTTTACTACGGAAACACTACTGGCGGCACGGTCTTTATAAACAGACTAAAAACTTTGTCCTTGCCTGTGACATTTGTCAAATAATTAAAAGTTCCAGCATTCCACGCCCACCGCAGACAACTTTTTTTAGTTTCAAATAAGCCATTACAAACTCTCTGATTAGATCACTGCAGACCACTCCATTCGAATGCTGCCTTTAAATTTTAGTGGCTGGTGATTCTGGTTCTCGATTTCTATGGGTGTGGCCACAGTGATAAGCCGGAGCTCCAACTGTTATTAAAGATTTTTAACCCTTTACCGGCACACATGTAGTAACAGCATTCCACTCCAACCACGGCCCGCACTTTGCCTCTAGGGCATACTGGGATACTGGTGGGCACTCTGGGTGTTGCTGTGCATAATTCCGCCTCCTATCATCCTGAGGGACATTTGATAGTGGAACGGAAGAACCATGACTTAAAGAAGTCTTTTACAGCTACACGATTAGTTTCAGGTCGTAATTGGATCCATCACCTGTATGGAGTCCAGAGAGCATTAAATACTCTGCCTAGAAGGTCTTTGGGTGACTGGACTCCCTATAAAGTTCTCTTCGGGGTCCAGATATATGTTGCAGATCTTGATAACTCTGGCACAGTGGCTGGAGATGTTTCCTTTGACATCAATGAACATTTCGTTGTCTCACAGGCATTACAAGACTTCCGGGATGAGCACTCTAATGTGAAATCTAAACATTCTAACACTGACAAAGTGAAAGAGCAACCATCGGTCTCTGGCTGGATTCCAAATGCTGGGGGGTCGGGGTTTTGGTTCAAGAGAAGGTTGCAGATAAAAAAAAATTTAAAAAAGGTTTGGACCATCCTACCGATAAAGGAATGACCACATTGTTCACACATATTTATTCGTTCAATAGTATTGTTTCATCTGCATTTGATATCACACAGAATGACATATCTATGTTGCAACTTGGCCAAAGTCAGTTGAGATACATTTTGCTATTAACTTGGACATTACAAGTTTTAAAATCAAATTGAGTGCCGTTGAAATATTTAAACGCAATTGATTTGTTTTTGCCTTACACATAAGCAAGAAATTATGGCTATAAAAGACGTGACCTATACTATGCTTAATTAGCTAAAGTTGCATTTGTCCGTAGCCGAAAGTCCGTCAGCCACATGGCTCATGCACAGGCTCATTTAATTACCTATTTTTACTTTTCCTTTTTCTTCATGTCGAAGACATTTCCCTGTGATCAGATATGAGGAAATAGGTGAACATTTCTTACATGAGGCTTGGTTTCTTCCAATCAAATAAAGATGTTTCCACAAGGACAAAGAGGTCTTTGTTAGTCAGCATGAGTGTGGTACATCTTTGAGTCACTCCTTTGTTTGTATAGAGATAACACTCCATGGTATCTGTAGTTTATCCACGAGCAACCTTTCATGGTATTTGAAGGAGATCCTGTTTCTTTGATAAAGTCTGAATATATGTTTCTTTCAAATGGTAGCTACTTAATTTTAAATGATGAGAGTTGTTGCAGGATGAAACCAAGTGTCCCTTATGTAGTCACTGTTTCCAAGGCTGTGACTTGCTATATCAATGTCTTGTTTCCTCTCATGCATTCTGTGAGAGAAGTTACCTTTTCGTCGACTGTCCTTCTCTCCCAGATTAATTTTAATTGCTGAAACATACTGAAAGCTTTGTTTCTGAAAAAAGACAGTGCTTTAACATCTCCAAGAGAAACTTTTTATCTCCACGTAGCCTATTCCTCAGCGGGGGTACAATCATTGTTGCGCACTCAATTACAGCTGCTTTTCGGTAAACTGATACACCATATTTGTAAGGCTTCTAACACAGCTGGAATAGTGCACTTTTTAAAAGTGGGTTTGGTTTTCTTTCTGTGATTAAACAGTGCTTGGAGTTATTCCATCTTTTGTACATTCATTGTTTTCCAGTGTTTTTGGAGGTATTCTGCTTGTGCCATTTCTTCTGATTGTAATTTTGGTCATATTCTGTTGCTTGCCAATGGATGTCCAACAACAAGGCCTGATGGTAATGGAACTACCACTTGGGCAAGATATTTGTGTTTATTTTGAAGTGCAGCAGAACCCACTTGGGAGGAACATTTGGGGGACAACAAGTACCAGCATGCCGTGTGGCACCGCCCACTGGGGCAGGACTTGGGAAATGCTTATCAGGTGTGTCCACAAAAGCTGCTGCTGCTCTTTCTTCCCCTGCCTGTGAACAAGGACAGCAATGTCTGAAACGCGCAAGGCTTCAGAGACCTTGAATTGGTGTGTGTGATCCTGTTTGCACTGCGGTCTTCAAATAAAGGTGCTAATCCTCACGAGTGGCGCATCCACCGATGGGCAACCTTTTTTGAGATATATATATATATATAAAATCTCAACTAAATCCCCTCCAATATGAGCAAGATCAGGGGACATAGCGGGGCTTCAAAGTGACCTTCAAAGAAAGATTCAGGCATGACGTGTTTCAGCAACAGCCTTCCTCAGATGCCTTCATTATATATATATATATATATATATATATATATATATATATATATATATATATATATATATATATCAACAAACTCCTCGTAAGTCTCCTCGTCTCTTTGAGCAAAAAAAGGAGCGTAGACCACAGCAAATTGGCGGTAGAGTGCGTTTATTGTTCCTCCTTACAGCGATGTAGCAGCCATTACGCGTTTCAGCCCCGGAGGGCCTTGATAACATGACACGCTGGTCATTGGTCACATGCTTTTTAAAACATTTTTTTCTCATTGCTGTTTTTTATAATTTAAAGTGCAAGTGTGCTTCAAAGTGACAGTGCTTTATACCACATAAATAAAGTGACAACAAAGCATTAGCTTACTGACATTATCCCAAATATTGAAAGCACTCACAAAATACGATATCCATAGTGTGAATATCTTCTCAGGGGCAAGAAATATTAATTCAGTGCAAAATTCGCAATACAGTACAGTCAGGATAAATCCTTAGTGCAAATTACATGGAGTCAAACTGTGCAAACATTGCAAATTAAAAAACAAGTTGCCCACAAATAGTTACTTTACTTAAAATCATAGCATAAATGCCGTGTAAAGTAGCTAGTTAAAAACCCAACTTGGTGCGGTATTGGGAATCTAAGATGGATAGTAAAAATTGTAAAAGAGATGCAAATTAAACATACAGATTTCTAAAAGTATTTGTTAAAAGAACTGTATTATAACGCATAGACAATTTTTATTATGTGCAGTTGTTCTACGGGATTTGGTCTAAATTAATCGTCTATCTAGTGGTTGATTATGGATGGACGTAAACTTGTCAAAGTAATGCTGATCACCCAAATTAGAGTGTTAAGTGTTAAGTGCAAAGCAGCTATTTATTAAAAAAATAAATAAATAGAATGCTAAAAGAGTAGTAAGTTTAAAAACATGTCATGATAAAATAATAACCTTAATGGTTTTATTTATCTAGGATCAAGGAGAACAGCTGTCAAAACGGCCTGTTCATATGCTCATTTAAATGTTTGGGTGAGCAATGATTTTGGTATTCAGATTAAAAACAGGCCATTGTTGGAACTATAAAAATGTATGGAGGTCTTCAGTCATGTTAAGACCCCCTGGATGTTTACAATCTAGTTCCAAAATATATCTGGTTTCGAGTTTGCGTAGTGATTTTTCCCTGTCGCCACCTCTTCTAGAGATAGGGATTGCATCAATAATAAAAAAAGTTAAAAACTTTGGATCTGATTGATGCTTCTCCTTAAAGTGGCGAGCCACTGGGTAAGATTGATCAGCATGTTTAATTGCCCGAATATGTTGCAAGATTCTCTTGTGTCCCTGAAGTTTAGTGCTGCCCACATATCTTAGGCCGCATGGACACAGGAGAACATATATCACATGATCAGTTTTGCATGTGAGGGCTTTGTCAATCTTAATTGCCTGCGTCTTAAAGGGTGTGGTGTAAGATGTAGTGTTGACACCGTTTTGACATGCCTTGCAGGTTTTGCATTTGGTGAAGCCTAGTCTGCTGGAGAGCCAATTGGATGCTGGTTTGTCAACTGGGTTATTTTGAACCAAGATATCCTTCATTGAGGGTGCTTTGCTGTAAGTGATGGAAGGTTTCAAGGGCAACAGATGGCCTATTATTGGGTCATTAAATAAAATAGGCCAGTTCTTTTTAATAATCTGGTAGATTTCTTTTTCCTGATTACTGAAGCCCAGGATAATTCTGAAATCCTCTCTTAGGGGAGTAGTTTTAAGAGATAGGGGATCTGTTTCAGTAAGCTGTGATTTAGGTTGGAGCAATTGAGCCCTGGTTTGCTTCATGCTTTTCTGAATTGCTGTTTTGATGCATTTTTGGGAGTACCCCCTCTCTATGAACCTATCTTGACTTGCTTGTTGTGCTGCTGATAGGTCAGTTGGATTGCTGCAAATTCTACGCAACCTAATCATCTCACCGTAAGGGATACTTTGGATTAGGTGTTGGGGGTGGGCACTAGAAGCGTGTAGTAGGGAATTTCCCGCTGTTGGTTTCCTATGCATTTTGGTTACCAATAACCCATCATTGATATAAACTTCAACATCCAGAAAAATGACTGTCAGAACTTATTTCAGCCGTGAATTCAAGATTAAGATCATTCTTATTCAAAGACTTGATAAATTCTTCAGCTTCGGTTTTAGTACCATCCCACACAACAAAGAGATCATCTATATATCTCAGCCAGAGTTTTACATTGTTACGGAGAGTGGACTCATGTTGGCTCTTGAGGACCAGCTCCTTCCACCAGCCCATGTGTAAACAGGCATAGCTTGGGGAGAAGCTGGCCCCCATAGCCACTCCGCGAATTTGCTGGAACAAGGCACTCTGAAAGAGAAAAATATTGTTGTGCAAGCAAAATTCAATCATTTGAACCAGCATTTTATTGTGTTGTTCTTGTTCCGGGGGTCTTTTGTTGAGATAGAATTGAACAGCTCTTAACCCATCTTGATGATTGATGCTGGTATATAGTGATGTAATGTCCATCGTTATGAGTAGAAATTGTTTTTGCCAGACAAAGTCATTGATTTTTAGAAGAAAGTCACTAGTGTCTCTGAGGTAGGAGGGTAGACCTTGCACGAATTCCTGTAAGAAGTAGTCTATGTACTGGGATGTCTTTTCCATCAGGCTATTTCGAGCAGAAATTATGGGTCTTCCTGGAGGTCGAAATGGGTCTTTGTGTAGTTTAGGCAGAAAATAAATGACTGGTGTCGTGGGTGAATCATTTTTGAGGAATTTGTATTCGTCCACTGAAACGAGTCCTGCACTTTTCCATGAAAGGAGCTTTGTGTAGTATACATTGTATGTTGTTTTCAGACTTAGATTATCACTGCGACCATAGCATTTGCGGTCTGAAAGTTGCCTCATGGCTTCCTCAATGTACTTTGTTTTCTTCCAGATCACCAAGTTCCCTCCTTTGTCAGCATTCCGAATGATCAGATCTGAATTAGATTTGAGTTTTTTCATTAGTTGATGGTATTGGATATCAGATTTATTCATTTTGTATTTAGATGTTTTCTGTAATTTGAAATTTAGCATTTTAATGCCCACTGTAATCTGTTCATTGAAGATGTCAATTGCATCTCGCAAAGCTATTGGGGTAAAGGTAGATCTTGGTTTGAATGGAGTTGTAGCCTTTAACTGATTTCCAGCCGTGTTAACAGAGTCACTAGAGAAAGAGGTCATATTTGGTTGAGAAGGCGTTTGTGCCAGATCTTCCATAGCTCTCAGGATAGGCATGTCAGATCCTGTGAGATTGAAGGGAGGCGAGATTTGTTGATCCATTGTCATATTCTCTTCGTGTGGTGGTGTCTCAGATTTCTTGTTGATCAAATGAAATTTTTTGAGTTTCAATTTCCGAATTCCTTTAAAGAAATCTATTCTAGTAGAGGCGTAGTTGAAATTGTTTTTTGGACAGTATGAAAGCCCCAGAGACAGAATCCTTTTCTCCGATTCATTAAGATGGATATTGGAAAGGTTAACAACCGTGTTGTTGTTCGCACTTAGTTCTTTTGCGGTTTGCGCTTCCATTTCCTTTGATTCTGTCTTTTTTGATTTCCATTGTCTTGCTTTTCGCCTCTCCCTTCTTTTGATGGTATTTGTCTTTCCTGCTGTGTCTGTTGATGGTTCCGTGGGCGAAGTGTTTGACGTCGTTCTACGCATAAAAAACCAACCTCTTGTTCAAGAGTATGTTTAACTGCAGTCTGTGCCAGGCTGAGAGCTCTTGATTCTTGTTCTGTTTCGCTTTCAATAGCTGAGCTGAGGTCTGAAGTGGAAGAGTATTCCAGTGTAGATCGACTGGTGCTTGCCATTACTTTTGGTTTCACTGTTTGTGCACCCGTGTCCTTGGGATTTCTGAGGGAATCGTATTTTCGCGCAAAGGTAAAAATGCGTCCGCATTCATAATCGACTTTGTCGCGATGGAATTTGAAATATATATATATATATATTCACTGAAAAAACCTTAGGTTTCACACATGTTATAGTTAGCTGTACATTTCACTCGTAAAAAACCAATGAAATTCCCCCGTTATAGTTAGTGCAGGCAACTATAACTCACGCGACCGCAATCCTCTGCTGATGCTAATACTGTATTTAGACACTTATTTGCCCATGTCTTCTTCCATTAAATTTTAGCTATACATATATTACAAATATTTTTTTTTCATAAAGACACATATGTCATCAGCAGAAGATTGCGGTCGCGTGAGTTATAGTTGCCTGCACTAACTATAACGGGGGAATTTCATTGGTTTTTTACGAGTGAAATGTACAGCTAACTATAACATGTGTGAAACCTATGGTTTTTTCAGTGAATTTGCAAGGTTTTTTAAATGCTAAGTTACTTTACGCCATTCGTGGCGTGCGCGCCCAGTTAACGCAGTTCGTTCCATGCGCGCACGGTGCGCTTCGCGCACCGCGCGCCCACTTTACGCAGTTAGTGCCGTGCACGCAGGTCACGCGGTGCGCTGTGCGCACCGCGTGCCCACGTTATGCGGGATGGGCCATGTACGCACGATGCGCTTCGCGCACCGTGCGCACATGGGGGACATATTATGCGCATCGTTGGGAAATGTATTCTTTATTATTTTCATATGTTGGATATGCCATGCACAAATGGTGCCCTTCGGGCACCGTTTGCACACGGGGTGGGGAGAGTGTGGATAATTTTTTTTTTGTAAAAATTTTTTACCGTACGCGTAATCGGCGATTTTTGGAAAAAAAACACATTTTTTTTTTGGCCTTGGGGGTTGTTTGGGGACCCGTATATCACTGCTGGGTGGTTATGATCTCAATATACTGCCCCTTTAGACATTTTTTGGCTTCATTTTTGCTGCCCCACTCAGAGTGCGAGAGAGAAAATGGCGCCCGCCGCTTCCTGGTTTCGGCCGATTAGAATGTTTACTAAGATCTAAGAGCCAATCAGAATCGCGCTCGTCACCGTACGCGTACGGTAAGCGCACCGTAAGCTGGCTCAGATATATATATTGATTTAAAGGCTATTTTCTCAGAATCTACTGAACAGATTTACACCAAACCTACAAAAGGCACTTCCTTGACCTGAGGACTACCTCTCTGCCAAATTTCATTTAATTCTGTTCAGCCGTTCGGGCTGTAGCTCTGTCTAAAGGTCCTATGGAAAAATACATGGGAAAAACGCGTTTTGGGACCCCCCTTTTATCTCAGCCCCCGCTTGACGAATCCCCCCGAGACTTTCAGGGTAGGAGCGGAGCTCAACGCCCCACCTATTTTGAAAATTTCGCGAGGATTCGTCGACCGGCGCCAAAGTTATTCAAAATAGAATGTTGCGGATTTCCTATGGAAACAGGGTCCTAACTATAACTATCTACTGGCGACCGCCAGTAGATAATATGAATGTGATTCATTGCATAAATAAAACCCAAGCCTTATTCTAAGTGTGGGAGATTCTGCATTACCTGAAAGGCGAAGCAAGACAATAACAAAGACACGCAGCCTTTCATCTCGTATATCTGCACATTGGTTGACCTTTAAATGTAGAATGCTCTACAACATTGCTTAGAAACATCGGCAAAGCCGATTGCTCTAGCTGAACACATATAAGGTCCCAAAGGCAAGACCTATTGGCTAAGACAATGCTTGTTATTTTTAGTCGTCTCATGTCCAACCAAGGGGTGGGTGTTAAGTAGCCTACATTTAGTCTCCATTTTAGTTTATCATTTATAGCTTAGCATCATTTTCTAGTGGTGATTTGCACATGTGTTTCCTTATGGTGAAAATGTCCTTTGCATGCATTCCTGTTAGAGGCCATTGTCGCCTTGTAGTCTGCACATTTAGCCCCAGGGTCGTTCAACTTAGACCATGAGGAATTGTTTTATTTTCTGTACTCGTAGGAGACGAAGTCTCTGCTTCAGTCTAATTAAAATGTTGTTCTGCACCTCTGGCACAGATAAGCTTGACGCTGTATAAATACAGCGTCCATGCTGAAGTCAGTGAGAGATTCACTTCATGCCAGACTTGTCGTGGAACGCTGGTGTAACAGGTGACTGAGATACAGTTCATATATCCCTCACCTTAATCGTAAGAAGGAAAACAGCTGTGCAGAAGTGGGCAGACTTGCACACTCGATACAGGGTGCAGTCCTGCAGTCCTTAATGCACTAGGGCGGCTTCCTGGCATACAAGACCAAAGTATGGGGTTGGGTCATTCCAATAGGCCGGTTGGCGGAAGGGTACTCCTGACATGCTCTCTTTAGCATAGAGATATTAGGAATAGATAGGAGTAATATTAGTAACATTATAAACAATTAACACAAGAGAATTGTTTGTATTTTTTTGAATTGTTTGTATTTATCACCATTCTAATATTGCTTATTTCAATGATGTGTCCCATCTTTTTCATAATTGCCCTTCATGTGACAGCTAAAAAGATTTGAGCTTTTCAATAAACGTTTGATAATGCAATACTGTTAATTTTTCTGACACTTTGGGCATGCATGAGAAACAAAAGAAAGAGTAGATCTGTTTCCAAGATTTCCTTGGGCATCTGAGAGTCATTTTCTAGATTACTGACAACATCTAAAACTCTATGGGTTTAGGAGCTTAGATGCAGCACTGTGAGCCAGCCAAACAGACCAACAATTACTGATTATATGGTAAGACCTAGCCCTGTATTATGAAGTTTTGCTTCTCTAAATACAGAGTCCTACTAAATTTGTAGGAGCTGTATAACAATCTCTTCAATGCTATGCATTGATCTTGTTCATTCTCTCTTTCTTCTGGGGCCCTATTACGAGGCCCCAGGGGTCCGGACTTTCAGGGCTCTGGATCTGAAAGCAATTCTACTCGTCTCCTCCCTGCCATCGTCCCCGACTCACCTGAATAGACATCTGGAAAGAGCTCGAAGTGGGTGGTATTTATCGGGAACGATATGCCCATGCCTTACTTACTTTACAAAGGCACTTCCCATACTTTTTGTCAAACAATCGTCCCTCAATGGCAGGGTGTAGCAGGTTTGGGGGGGTCTCCTGTACTGTGAAGCTCAAGAAGGGGCAGAGAGCTAAAGAAGGAACAAGCCTTCTAGCCAGATTGCCTGCTACCTGAAAGAAATGGAAATCTGTGCATTTGGTTAATCACCAAAAGCAAAGGCTGCTTGGGAGCTTGTCTAGGCTTTAATCGATGGAGTCACTTGAATTTTTATGATGGCATAGTTTTATTCTTTTGGCAAATTAATGGGACAGTGTTATCAGAGGAGTTCTGAAAGCATACTTTTAATGGACACTATAAAAATGTTTGCACTATATACAGTTTACCTATGACTAAAATATATAATCTGAAAGCACTTGTTTTATCTCAAACAGTGAATAATTTTGTTGCAGCCTATTTTATACTTTGCGTTTAAAATAATAACTACCATATTTATAGTGATTTTTGTTACAGGGTGATACCTCACAGCTCTATATAGACACAAGTCACATTTTCCCACTGCAACAATCAGGATTCAGTTCTTTGGCCCTCTGATCACACATACGGACATCTGCATTGACCATATTAACCAACTGAAGTTTAATAATGTAAAAGACTGCATTTCCCACTGAATAGTTTAACTTTCCAAGGCAGCCTGGAAATGTACCAAATAAAGTCGTACCTCAAGGCCATCTTTATCTACAATTACTTTCAGAGGCATTTGTGCCCAGCAAATACATGAGCCCCTCCATTTGAAGACCGCTGCCCTAAGTACATGGCATATAATATTGCTGTCACAATAAAACGGAAAAGGTGCTACATGAACTTCACATTCTTTGCTTGGGTATTTCTCACCTTGTAACGACTGTACGAGGAAGACAGATGAGTAAGTAATGACCTGGTTACTCTCTGGTAATCTTCATTACTCAGAATTCAGGTCTTTCAAGTCACAGTCCTGGAAATCCACTCCCCTTACGTTATGTTATGTTATGTTACTCCGCACTTTTTGAGCGCACGGCTACCCCAGAAGGGTGTCCCGGCGCTTTGGCAAAGTGACCCAGAGAAACACGAAACCAAAGGGAAAGACCTACTACCGTCACACTAGGTTACTTAGTAAAAAGCAGAGTTTTCAACTCCTTCCTGAAAGCCAAAAGATTATTCGCTTTCCGAAGGGAAAGTGGGAGCTCGTTCCACAGGCAGGCTGTCACATACTGGAAGGAGCGGCCTCCCATCCGGACGCGTTTAACCACCGGCACCTCCGTTTTAGCCAGGTCCGCTGACCTCAGCAGCCTCCGCGGCACATAGAAGACGATACGCTTCCTCAGGTAGTGAGGGCCAATCGCATGAAGGGCCTTGAATGCCAGAGAGAGGAGCTTGAATCTGATTCTCCCCAAAATTGGGAGCCAGTGCAGCCTAGCCAAAAGCGCAGAGGCACTAGCTCTCCTAGGAAACCCATAAATAACTCTGGCCGCCGAGTTCTGGACAATCTGCAGTTTGGATAACAAATACTTAGGTAGGCCTGCAAAGAGAGCATTTGCATAATCCAGGCGGGAGCCCACAAGCGCCTGGACAACCTTCCTACGATACTGCAGTGAAAGTAGGGGAAGAAATTTCTTAAGCATCTTAAGGATGCTGAAACATTTCCCTGCTAATCCCAGGATGTGTGGACGAAAAGATAGAACATCGTCAAACACCACTCCGAGATTTTTTACCTGGGAAGATGGCTTCTCTGGGGGGGACATGTCCTGGGGCCACCATGACTTCCAGCCCGGATCAGGGGCACAGCCGAAAAAGAGCAGCTCAGATTTGTCTGAGTTGCATTTCAGGCTGTGCCGCTGGAACCACGCAAAGACTGCACTCAGGCAGTCCTTAATTCTGCCGCCGCTAAAGGCCTCTCCCTTCCTGCAAGTGAACAAGAGCTGGGTGTCATCAGCATATGAGATGACCCGGGCCCCAAACGCCTCCGCTACCTCCGCAAGAGGGGCCATGTATATGTTAAAGATGGTGGGGCTCAGGATAGAGCCCTGAGGCACCCCCACCTCCAGCGGAAGCATTTCGGCCGAGAACGGTGGGGCCCAGATCACCTGTCGACGGTCGGCAAGAAAGGATTGAAACCAGTCCAACACCGTCCCTCGCAGACCAATCTCCCCAAGTCTTGAGAGAAGGCCTGCGTGTGGGACGGTGTCGAATGCCGCCGATAGGTCCAACATAACCAACATAGCCTTTCCCCCATGATCGAGCGTCTCCCTGATGGCGTCGGTGACCTCAACCAGAGCCGTCTCCGTGCTGTAATTCGCACGAAAGCCGGACTGGGAGTCATGCAGCAGTTTGTTGTTCTCAATAAAGGTGGTCAGAGTATGCTGAACATGTTTCTCCAACACCTTCGCCAGAGCAGGGAGGAGGGAGATTGGTCTGTAGTTAGCACATTGCAGGGGGTCGAGCAGAGGCTTCTTGATCAGCGGCAGAATAAGTGCGTGTTTCCATTGGCGTGGAACCACCCCTGAGCTCAATGAAAGATTAAGCAGGGGGTTCAGCAGACCGTTCACCGCCGGAGCCACCTTGCCCAAGCATTTCGCCGGACAAACATCCAACGGCGAACCAGATTGTAGCCTGGATAGCAGCTCAAGCGATGTTTCACAGGACAGCTGGGGAAAAGCAGACAATACGGGCCCAGTTTCAGCCTGCAAGGGCGCTGAATAAGTCAACTTGTCCCCTGACACCACGTCCACTGATTGAAAATCCGCCGTTGGAAAAGTGGCCTGAATCTTTGTGATCTTAGTCACAAAAAAGTCAGCGAGCTGTTTGATCCATTCCTCCGAGTGAGAGCATTATTTTATTCTTTCTTGGTTATTACAGGAAGCTTCCATACAGAGTTTCTCTTTTGAAGACCTCTAGGTATTTGGAAGCCATATTAATAGGATTTGTTTAGGTTGGGCTAGGTAAACTCTGTCTGTGGGACTCTTTTAAGTACTGTAACAAGGAGAACCTGGACTCAAAATAATGAGGATTACTGTTAAGTAACCGGGTCAGTATAGTGCAGCTAAACAGTCTGCTCTCAATCACTGACTGAATCTTTATCTTCGCCCCCTAGAGATCCTGCTGCCCTTCGGCTAGGGTTTGCGCTAAACAACTCATACACACTGGACTATCATATAGGTAATAAGTTGCATCCCTCACGCATGCAATATAATAAAGGTATAAAAAGCGAGTCATGGTCACATACCACCTAAATAAATCTTGAGTCAGGCTTCATTATATTACGTGCATAATGAGGCATTGGTAGCCCTGCAACAAATCCGCTTCCATATTGAATGCAGGTTGGTTCCCCCTAGATCAGGGGTCTTCAAACTGTGGGGCGCGACCCCCAGGGGGGCCGTGGAGTGATGCAAAGGGGGTCGCGCCTTCCCAGTCACACTTCTGCCCAGGCCCAAGGGCTTCAGCCCCCCTCCACCTCTTCCCCCGTCCTGTGTCTCAGCCCGGGCTGCTGCAGTGAAACTTGAGCTGCTGGGGGCTCAGCTGGGCAGTGTCTGGAGTCTTATCTCCGGCACCCCCTGTGTTTTTCACAGGTCTTTAAAGACCATTTGCATTTGTACATGCCTTTGCAAACTGGTTACAGAGGCTTAGGTTGTTTTCCTGGTTCCAGTACCCCCTGGGTCCCCACTCAGCCTATTCCTTTCATTTGTATTTTACATTTACTGCTGTAGTGTGAGAATGCATTCAAGGAAAGGAATACAAAGTAGGTTTGCCAAAAGAAAAATGCCTGCCGTATTTTGTTTAAAGAGCCTGCAAAGATCTCCTCTTGGTACTAAATAGACTTAGAAATAAAAAAGTATGTATGCATTCGTTATGTGACTTTTCTGTCTTTGTTCTCTTTAATTATCAGTCATGGATCATTGAGGCAGCCCTAGAACACAATTAAACGTGCTTTCTATTTATATTTGCTGTTGGAAGTATGCACAGATAAGTGCTGAAAATACCGCTTTAGGTGACTTCTTTTTTTTGTACCGACTGGGCCATCAAAATAATCTGCTGGCAACCCTAACCATAGGAATGGAAGTTTGTTACAGGATCAGCACATTATTTATTTCCTTCACCCTCGATCCCCGATTAATGCCGCAATAGTTTAACTTAGATCTTAAACTCTACGCCGCCGTCAATAACATGCGGAGTTACTTCATGGGTCTGGGAATGCACCCGCATTCAGACAACTCATTCCTCATTCTCGCCCTTCATTTTCACGCTCACCCTGCACCCACAGCGATCACAATGCACTCACACTGATCACCATACACTTGCACCATTCACCCGCTCACCTTGCACTCACAGTGATCACTCTGCACTCACAATGCACTTGTGCTGCTCACCCTATACCTCAACCTGCAGTCACACGAGTACACTACTCATCCTGCACTCATGTGACACTTCAATCACCTGTCCCCCTCACTACTCAATTTGCAACTCACTCAAACAAGCCCATCAGTAATCATACATTCATTCATCCCATTCTGAACTTGCATCCGCACCCAAATTCATACGCCACCTCACTCACCCTGCAGTCACTCCTCTTGTCCTACTCTCACTGTTGCATCGCTCACCGTGCACTCACATGGGCACTCTTGTCACCCACACAGTGCAGAGGGTTAATGTGCCTGCTAAAAAGAATATGTACCATGCAGATCCCAGAAATGAGTGTGAGTAAACTATGAGTAGTGCTATAAAAAATGAAATGTTTGTCAGAAAGGTGCTATAGAGAGATGCGGTGCATTGTTGGTGAGTGGCAGTGAAGAAATTCATGGAGAAGGAGGAAACGGGGGTGAGGCATCTAAAAAGATTGATGCACCAGGTGCGACCAGCGTTAGGACCAGCCCTGACTGGGAGTGTTAGCCCCCCCCCCCTGAAGTTCTGGTCTAGTGGCTCCCCTGCTTCTGCCTATTATTATTTACATTTGTAGTGCACTACTGTTACAAAAAGATGTCCTGGGACTAACAACCATCTACTGCCTGAAGGCAAATGAGAAACACATAGAAGGAGAAGGAGAACCAGCCAAATGGGGTAACCTACAGAGCATAGAGAAAGGTTTTTATATCTTCCTAAAGGATAATAGATTCTTGGTGGAGCGAAGCAAAGGAGGGTGCACGTTCCATAACTGCGCGGCCTGCACCAAAACAGCGAGACAGACAATTCATGCCTTCTTGAATTAGGAAACAATAAGCAGAGTGGCACCTGCCGAGAGGAGCATACGGGTCCGACCCGTATGCTTGGTGATGAGAGGGTATGAGTAGAAATGTGAATTGCCGAAGAGAAGTCTGGACACACAAGAAGTGAGTGTAATCCAAAGGTGAGGGCTACTGTTAGAACAAAGGGGAGATGTGAAAGAGGAATGGGGGGACTGCAGAGGTGTAAGATACAAATAGACAAAAATTTGAATGGAGAGACGAGGTGAATGAGAAGTGCTGAGGGGCACGGGAGGTGACAGGGCCAGAGAGGCCATGAGATAAATGTGAGAGACTGTTAGAGATGAGGGCAGTGAAAAGACAAAATGGCAAGAGGTGATTAAAGGTGAAGTGAGAGGTTGAATGGGGAGAATTCAGAAGTTGTAAAAAGGGGTGAATGAAAATGGCCTGCAAAGTGAGAGAGGGATCCGGGGTTAGGATAGGAGAGAGGGATGGAAGGGAGGGGGTGAGAGGAAAGCTGCATGGGTAAACTGCTTAACTCTGCACAAGACCCCCAGGGTTTTAAGGGACCCCCGCTACTCCCGTCCAGGGTCAGGTGAGCCTCTAATGTGGCAGCACGTATTCCTGCAGAGTGGAAGGGCCTTCACAAAGGTTGACTTGAAATCTTTCTGATGATAATTGCTGTATTTTGGTTATAAATGGATACTGATTGGGTGAAATCTTTCCTCAGTGTTACTGTGTGTAACAAATGTCAAAATAATGAAGCAATGCTATCCCAAAATACGCGGCATCACATAACCTCATTTACATTTTCATCCCACGCGATTTAGTCAACAGGTTTAGACATTTTTGTCAGGAGGGGGTCCTTACGCCTCAAAATGTTGACAGGGGGGTCTCGGCATCCAAAAGTTTGAAGACCTCTGCCCTAGATTCTTCTCTCACAACCTCATATACACAGACTTTTCATTCTAATACTTCTGCTAGTAAATGCCAACAAGAATACCCCTTTACAAATCAGACTGACCACAGATTACTGCTCCCTCCAATACCTATTTTGCTTGGACCCTGTGGTGCACTTCGCAATGTTAACCTATCCCTCTCTCTCTCTCTCTCTGTCACTTCATGGTGCAATTTGAAATATTTAACGGCTATGTTATCTGTAACTACAAT
Source organism: Triturus cristatus (assembly GCF_964204655.1). Lineage (NCBI taxonomy): Eukaryota > Metazoa > Chordata > Amphibia > Caudata > Salamandridae > Triturus > Triturus cristatus. The sequence continues at coordinate 283,477,587 of NC_140594.1, read as the reverse complement.
CATATCCCTGGATCTCAACATCTCACCATTTTTGCATTTAACTAATGCCCCTGTGCCTTTAGCATGAGTACACTCAAACATTTCGAAACACAGAGTATTTGAAGAGGAAAGACTGCTTCTATTATCAAGTATTCCACAACGCTAGAGTGGAGCTGGTGACAAGGTTCCGTTGGAGAACATTGTGTCCATCTTTTTTCTACAGCCAAAGAGGTTGCAATTAAGCAGTAAATGTACCAAATTTCTCCATATGCCAGAAAATCTTAACAGAACTCCCTCTGCTCTATTCAAGTAGATAGTGTAGCTGACCAGAAAGGAAATATCTTAGAAAATCTGTTCTTGCCACTCTCTGCATTGCTTCTCCCCAATAAACAGGCCCATGTTTCCCCTAATGTTTCAATAGACTTGACATAGGAAATGCCACTGGCAGGAACAAGTTCAGAACTCTAGGGAATATAGCGAGCCTCACACCAATTACCCCACCTAGCCATGAAAATGACTAGCACCTTCATTTTCAGATCCACAATGATTGAACTGAAATTCTCCAGGTTATTTCCACCATACAGAGAACAATTAGTGAGGGTACTATGAAGTTCTGAATGTTTTTAGTGATGCACCATCCACCTAATGGGAATTTCAGCACAAGTCTGCCTGGCTTATTTTAGTCTACAAAATTATCAATATTCATCACTTGGTTTGACTATTTTAAGACTGGAAATCCTTTGAAATGCCTAAAACTCTACCTCTGGGACTACCCGTTTGTTTGGAGAGAGCATGAACTGGCAGTTGGGGGTTGAGCTGTTCCCACTAGAGCAGGACCAAGACAGGTCTGCATAAGGCTAATGTGTCTAGAGTGGTACAGTTGGTGAAAATAATTGACTGGAACAGGTTCTTGAGTGACTGTCAGTGCCTGAGATTAAAACAAGAATTCCTTACATCAACATTGCTTGTTTTTAGATATTTCGAACACACCATCAATGGATAGCTCTAGCTTCTCTGCCAATTCCCAAAATTCAATCCCTGGAATACTGTCACTCTACCTAACGTGTTGGGTTGACGGCTCCACGGCCAGGACGAAGAATGGGGTGACACCAGTTACCACTGCCTACTTTCTCTAACAAGCACCAATATCCCTTTAACAAGCACTAATATGTATAAATGTTAAACTTTTGGCTGCTAGAATTTGCAAATATACATCTCATGCAATTTGGTCCCCTGCTCGCTGTCTTGATGACTCTTCTAGAGCTGTCCTGTGTGGGATCCTGGCTCCCTTCATGTCGGCATAGATATAATGTTCTTCCTCATTATAAGGGTTTCTAAACCTCCTCTCTGATCCCTTCCACTTTGGGAAGCCTACTACAGTAATATAATTGTCCAACTGACGCACAGCTGTAGGTTCGGCAGCTTACACTTTTAACTGCAAGATTCGAAATTGCTTAAGTTTGCTTTGCTCACTAGATTTTAACGCCCATCAGATACCCCAACTTCTTGCATTTTGATTGGATTCTACAAGACGTCAATCTGTAAACCACATGCTTTGCCCTTTCATTTATTCTTGTTTAATTTTGGCCAAGCATTTTTGGCCAGAATGTTTGAGAAAAATGTAAATTGTCCCTTTGCTGGTGTCAGTCTCTTAGACCTCTTTCTCAAGCCTGTAAGGTTATGATTAGAACCTGAAATGTTTTTTTCTACATGAAGCTTACTTTTCCAGTATATAACCACTACAATCCTTAATTATCTCAATACCCCCCTTATTTCCCCAGATGCCTTGAAAGCCTCTCAGACTACAACCCTTACAACTTTTCCATTATCATTTTTCTAAAAAAAATATTTTTAAAACTTGTTGGTAGATTTGTGTATTTACAATAGATGGGTCCTTCACCAAATGTTTCCCAAACCGCGGTGTATTTGGTTGCTGTTCTCTCTACTTGGAAGGGTAATTTCCTCATTAGAGGTGTGTGACTGGAAAGTGATTCAAATCCAGACTTCCGACCAAGGTCACAGAGAATCAAATTACAATAAACAGTATATGACGATTAGGGAGTTACAAGAGTCTCGTCTTCATTCAGGGGTACCGGTGGGGTACAAATATTCCCTCTATACAAGTTCCAAGGCCCCCATACCCTGTTCCGTTTCTTGGGACACCCTCTGGCAACATAAACTGATTTTTCCTGGAACATGCACCAGTCTAAATCTTCCTCCCATTTTCGCATTGTGGGGAGTTGGTGGGCCCCCCAGTTTTGAGCAATGTTCTTTTTCGCCATCATTACTGCCAGAGTTGCCCATTGTTTAGTGTAAGAGGTAAGGTCCGTCTGCTCCCAAATGTTTAGGAGGCACCTGCGTGCTTCTGGCTGTAAGTCAGTTGTGAGTACCTCAAGAAGCGTGCGATGTATGGCATGCCAGTAAGATTGTATATATGCACATTCTCATATAATGTGGATAAAAGTGCCAACCTCCCCACACCCACATCTGCACTCCCCACTATCTGCCTTGCCCATACGGACCACCTGTGGTGTAAATCCTGTGTAGAATTTTGAGTTGTACTAAACGTAATCTGGCCTGGATCGCCACTTCTCTCGGGCAGGAGACCGCCTCCCACCAGTCCTCCTCATCCAGTTCTAAGCCGTCTCTTATCCATTTATCCTTAAAAGATTGGAGCAGGTCTTCCATATTATTAATTCATTTTTTGTAGATCAGGGAGATGTTTTTTTCGGGAAGATGGCCATCAAGTAGTCTATCCTCCAAGGGAGGACTTACTGGTAAGTGGAGTGTGTAGGGCATGTCGAATTTGGACATACCTATAGTGCTCAGTATCTGCCTGGCAATATTGCTGTTAGAGGGAGGCAAAAGGAAGGATTTCATCTTTAACCCATAGATCTTTAATCTGGGAAATTCTGATAAGGTCCCACTTATCAAAGCCCTTGGATTGCCACAGATTGCCCAGCTTTTCGGAATTCCACAGGGGAGTTGCCAGGGTGAGTCTGCGATCCCATCCCAGCTGTTTGTTCACCACATGCCATATATGGACTGAGTGTGCTGTCGGCCCAGTGAGGGGATATTTACGGGGCCTAGAATAGAGTGCCCTACTGTATTCCCCCCCTGGGAGGAGCCAGCTGTCCATGGCATATCCCGGGTCGTCTGGATGGCCGTACACCCCCTGGTTTATATCAGCTACGTGGGTCGCCCAGTAATACTTTTTAATGTCTGGGAGACTAATGCCCCTGTCATACCAGTTGAGGGTGAGCTTGGTTAAGGCAATTCGGGGTTTACCGTCCCATAAAAGGTCTCTTTGGAGATTCTCTATTTCTTTAAAACACGATTTGGAAACTGGATCCATTGAGTTCTGGAGGGCGTAGAGGAAGCGGGGCAGAGCCATCATTTTGAAAAGGACAGCTTTACCCAATAATGAGAGGGACAGAGACTTCCAGTTTTTGATGTCACTTTTCAATCTCTGTATTGGTGGTAAAAGGTTGTGGGTGAAACAGAGCTCGGAGCTCAACGTAATAAAGATGCCGAGATAGCGGAAACCGTCCGACGCTATCTGGATCGGGCAGCCCCTCCGGAGAACCCTGCAGGACATGGACCACGGACTTGGACCAGTTTATGGTAAATCCGGAGTATCTCCCAAACACTGCAAGAATGTCCAGCAGGCATATTAGGGAGGCTCTCGGGGAAGTCAGGTATAGCAGAATGTCGTCTGCGTACAGTCATATCTTATCTTCCCAATCCAGGGACCAACGCATAAGGCGGATCACTGGATCTCTGCAGATACATGCCGCCAGGGGCTCCTGGGCTAAGGCAAAAAGGAGCGGCGATAGAGGGCACCCCTGGCGCGTACTGCGGCTTAGTTGGAATGCTGGTGACTTGCGGTTGTTCACGACGACTTGAGCCATGGGATTTGAGTAAAGCATTCGGACCCAGCCCACGAATGTGGGTCCGAATCCCAATTTGTCGAGCACAGCGAAGAGGTACGGCCATTCTAGCATATCAAACGCCATGGTGGCGTCTAGATATACTAGTATTGCTGGTTCTAGGATAGTTGTTGCTCTGCCCAGAACGCCATGTAGTCTGCGTAGATTTAAGGCGGTATTACGATGTGGCATGAACCCTGATTGGTCGGGCTATCAAATCACTTTTGTCAAACGTATCGCCAATAGTTTTGCCAGGATCTTGGGTTCTGCGTTGAGCAGTGATATCGGTCTATGGGATGCACAGCAGGTTTTGGGTTTACCCTCTTTGTGGATGACCACGATGTTTGCTATCCTTTGGTCTATAGAAGTGTCCCTTTTTCTCTGCTATCTATGAACATTGAATGGAGGTATGGAGCTATTTCATCCGGTCGCAGCTTGTATATCTCGATTGGTATGCCATTGGGATCCGATGCCTTCCCCGAATGTACTGCCCGTATCGCCTGAGCCACCTCATCGTCCGAGAAAGCAGACTCAAGATACTCACGATTCTCGTCTGAGAGGGCGGGGAGCCTGATATCACGGAGTAGGGCATTGTTGTCTTCTTCCGTGTACTGCCCTTTTGTGTGGTACACCGTCTGGTAATAGTCTGCAAACCGGTCGGCTATCTGCTGCGGGTCAGTTATAGGGTCGGTACCCTCTTCATGCAATACAGGTATGTTATGTTATAGGTTTGTTGAGCGCGACAGCTGCCCCAGCAACGGGGCGTCCCGGCGCTAAGAACAATAGCACAACCTACTGGGGGGGGGGGGGGGGGGGGGGGGAGTAGGGAGAGTAGAGACTACATGAGAGGGAAGAGGTGAGTTTTTATTGCTTTGCGAAAAGCGGACAGATTGTCAAGGCGGCGGATGTGGAGGGGCAGGGAATTCCATAATTTTGCTCCCAAAAGTCTGAAGGAACGACCCCCGATACGGCAGAGCTTCGTGCGGGGGACCACTACTAAGTGTTGGCCCATGGAGCGAAGATTGCGTTGGGGGGTGTAAGGTGTTAGCAGCGATCGGAGGAGTTCGGGGCCATCAGTTTTAAGGATTTTGAAAGCAATGGTAAGTGCCTTAAATTGAATGCGGGCTTCCACCGGGAGCCAGTGGAGTCTTTGTAAGATGGCTCTAGCAGAGCACCTTCTGGGAAGGCCTACAATTGCCCTGGCCGCTGAATTCTGAATTCGCTGTAACCTGGTTGTTTCGGCTTTGTTAGCGCCTAATAATAGGACGCTCGCATAGTCCAACCGGGCAAGGATGGTGGATTGGACAATGAGCTGCCGTGTTTTGGAGTCAAAGAAGCCTAGAATGGGATTAAGGCTTCTCAGCAGCCCAATGCATGTGGCTGCTACTTTTTTAGTGTGAGTTTGGTAGTTCAGCGAGGAATCTAGCCATACTCCTAGGTTTTTGACCAGAGATTTGGGAGGGGGGATGGGGCCCAATAAGGGGGGCCACCAGTGATCATTCCAACAACTGGTGTTCTTGCCCAGAAGTAGCACCTCGGTTTTCCCTGCATTCAGTTGTAGGCAGTTTGCAGTCATCCAGTTGGCGATTGCGGCCAACCCATCCCTAAATCTTGTGGCAGAGACCGAGGGCATATCAGTAAGGGTGATTACCAGCTGTGTGTCGTCGGCGTACGACACCAGCGTGAGATCCCATTCTTTGGCCACTGCCGCAAGGGGCTGCAGATACAAATTAAAAAGGGATGGACTGAGGGCAGAGCCCTGCGGGACTCCTTGGCCGATAGCATGTGATTGGGAGATAAATGGGGGGGCTGACACGCGAAAGGATCTGCTCGTGAGGAACGATCGGAACCACTCGAGTGCCAGATCACTGGTCCCAATGCTTTCCAGGCGACTCAGTAGGATATTATGGGAGACCGTGTCAAAGGCTGCGCTGAGATCGAGCAATATCAGCGCAGCACTCTGACCGGTGTCCATAATCCTCCGGAGGTGTTCAGTGGTGGACAGAAGGGCGGACTCCGTACTATGTCCAGGCCTAAACCCGTGTTGGGAGGGGTCCAAGATGTTATTTTTGGCCATATGGTCAGTGAGTACGGTGTTCGCATGGGCTTCTGCTAATTTGGACACCCAAGGGAGCAGAGAGACGGGCCTGTAGTTCTCCGGCTTTGTGGGGTCTAGATTGGGTTTTTTAATAATGGGAGTGACACAGGCCTGTTTCCAACATATGGGTACTGTAGCCGATGAAAAGGAGAGATTAAGGAGCGTGGCCAAAGAGGGAAGAAAGAAGTCCAGAGCTCCTAGAAAATGGGCTGGTCTCATGGGATCTGAAGGGGCACCGGTTTTCACTTTTCTGCAGAATTTAGCTAGGTCTTCAAGAGTGATAGCTGGCAGATAGGTGAGCCTGGGACCTTTAAATGAGAAATTGGGGGAGCTAGTGTGGTCAGAAGGGATATGTGAAAAGGTGTTGTAGATCTTCCTCACCTTTTCTGTAAAGAAAGTGGCGAGGTCCTCGCATTGCTGAGTGGAGGAAATACACGAGGCAAGGTTGCCACTGTTTTGTAGTTTTTGGACCAGTTTAAAAATTGTTTTCGTGGGGTTGGAGCTGGAGTCAATTTCCTTGGCATAGAAGGATGCGCGAGCAGTGCGTATAGCTTTAGGATATGACTTGAGTGTGGCCAAATAAAGAGCTTTGTCCTTGTCCCTATAGTCTTTCCTCCAATGACGTTCCGCTCTTTTGCATTCCTTTCTAAGAATTTTCAAGTTCTCGTTATACCATGGGTTAGAGGGGGTGCTCCGTCCTCTAGTCCATTTGGCAGGTATGATAGTGTCGAGTCCTTTGGTGACCCAATCCTGAAAGGCGGCATATGATGTGTTAATGTCATTGGTGATTTCAAAGTTGGGTTCTCCTAAACTGGCAGGAAAATCCATATTCTGGAGTTTGTGCCAGGGCCGTTTAAGACGGGAGGCGGACGACGCCCTGTTAGATTGGATAGCGGCCGGTATCACAAATGTGACAAGGAAGTGGTCAGTCCATCCCACGGGTTTAGGAGGATCTGCTCTGGCTTCCGGAATATTAGTGAAAACCGGGTCGAGTAGGTGACCAGCAGAGTGAGTAGGGAATTGTATCAGAGGGGTCAGCTGCAAGGCAGTCAGGTCCGCTAGGAGATTACTGATGGTTGGATCCGAGATGGAATCGAAATGGAGGTTTAAGTCCCCCAGGATCGTGAAATTAGCGGAGCGTGCAACCAGAGCATGGGCTATCTCTAGGAATTCCTCTGTGAATTTAGAGGTGGGCCCCGGGGGTCTATAGATAAAAAGGCCAGAGAAGGAAAAATGAGGGCTAGTGGTGATTTTAACACGTGCGCACTCGCAGCCCGTAATATCTTCCTTTACAAATGAACAAGTGTATGATGTTCTATAGATGGCGGCAATGCCGCCACCCCTAGAGTCTCTATTAATGGCGGACATAGAGAATCCATCTGGTAGCGTAAGATTCGGGATGCTAGTTAGTTCATCCTTGAGCCAGGTTTCACTCAAGAACAGTATGTCTGGGTTCTCGTCTGTCAATAACGTAAATACCTCAGAATGGTGCTTTACCAGGGACCTGACATTAAGCTGAGAGATTGTGAGCGAGGAGTGGTTCCTTCTGGTGGCTCTGTGTCGGGGCAGTCTTGGTTCAGATATAATTAAGTTACAGGAATTACACTGAAGAGCAGTCTGACCAATGCAGCCCTCTAGCTTGTGACAGCGTAGGCGTGGGTTAAGTGCTAGGAGATGATTTTTATCATAACAGTGGGCCGTCCGAGTTTTCTGAGCAGGGGGACTGGCGAGAGGCGATGACTTGGCGATGACGGGCGCAGACGGGCTTGCCTTAGGCGCGCCTTCGGCGCGCAGACGGCGCGCCCGCTGCGCCCGTCCGCTGCGCGTACGGTAAAGACACATACTTTTATGGGAAGGGTGGAAAGGGGCGTGGCCTCCAAGGGGGCGTGGCCTATCAGCACACCGGTAATGGCGCCGTGGTTGTTTGGGAGTCCGCTGACAGCGCAGGGGCAATTTATCCACAGGTGACACACAAATATTTAAAAACAGATTAGCGGCAATCTCCCGGCTTTCCGCCTCAGGAGGTTAGTAGGATTCTGGCAGGCAACGCTAGTATTCAGCGTTAAATACCTGCCCGGGAAGGGGGCGTGGCCTCCAAGGGGGCGTGGCCTATCAGCACGCTGGTAATGGCGCCGTGGTTGTTTGGGAGTCCGCTGACAGCGCAGGGGCAGCTGTGCGGTGTGCTTTTAGGACCAAGTCCTGTGAAGCCTGGGTGAGTCAGTGCTTATAAAATCAACAATTTATCCACAGGTGACACACAAATATTTAAAAACAGATTAGCGGCAATCTCCCGGCTTTCCGCCTCAGGAGGTTAGTAGGTTCATACTTTATAAACCACGTCCATTACGATTTAGGGCTTGTTCCAAACAAGTCTTCACACCAAAATGAATTCAATAGAAGTGTCTTGGAAACATCATGTCTCGCTCCGCCTCTAACCCCGCCCTAGCTCAATTTACAAGGCGGGCAGCTCATTCCTTCCTATCTAGCCACACAATTAACTTCCCTGCCTTGTCTCCTTGTTCATAAATTCTGCTCTGCGTTTCCCTCCTCTGCGCCCTAGCTCTATCTGTTGCTATGCATTTAAAATCATCTTGTTTTAAATTCAGAGGTGTAATTTCTCGGGGGTCACTGCCTACTCTAATTCTTCTTCCAATCTAAGTACCTCGTCTTCTGCGCACACCAAATCTTTGTGTTTGTCTTTTTTCCTACCTGCGATCAGGGATATGGCTTCCCCGCGGATTACTGATTTATAGGCTTCCCATAGCGTTTGGACTTATTCAACAGTCCCCTCATTTTCTTTGAAGTAGTGGTCCGTGGCTTGAGTTATTTTCATAATTGGTTATTAAAATATTTTATTATTATTGGTAATAAGTAGCTGCTTTCAAACTGTCCCCCTTACTACTTCTCCAAAGACAGTCCGACTATAATGTGGGTTTTTTAACCTGTTCCACTCAAAGTCTGATTGGGGCGCTACCTTCCTGATGTCCTTGAGATATATTTTGTCCCCTACCTCAAGCGCCCCCAAGAAATCAATTTTTAATGCTTCTCCTTCAGTATTATTCCTAGATCTCAAAAGTCTGCAATCCTTCTCCGAATCTCACCACCCCACCCACCTTGAAGATTTTTATAGCCAATAGTACTCCCCACCCAAACACCATCAACCTATAGATGCCTGAAGCATGTTTCCTTCAAAGCAGCAAAATAGACCTGTGTCAACGTTAGGGTGACCAACTGTTTGTAAATTTCACGGACCGTCCGTTAGTTGGACCTCACGTCCGTTGTCCATGACAGTTTTTGTCCGTAATTTTGGGCTTTGGGGAACAGCACTGTTCTCCTGCGAGAAGCCTCAGATCTCTGATGGGGCCACCTCGCACTCATCCTCTGAGCACAAGAGCAGCCCCACCCTGCCCATTGTCATTCTGTATGCCGGCTGATTGTCACATTTAGAATGACAATGGGCCAATCTGGGCTGTTAAAGTGTGTGGTGCGTCTCCTCCAGCCTCTTGTCTAGGGCAGGGCATTCTGTTTTAATAGTACATAAAGAAAAATGTTGCACCTGACCAGATGGAAGAAATGTACAGAATCCATTTCATGAAAGAAGCCACAAAAGAAGGTATTATAGTTCTTTCACAGTCTCACCGTTTTAAGAACTGGAGCATTTACAATATTATATACAACAAAGCCATAGTTGCTGCTTTTTTTATTTTATGCAGCTAACAACCATTGACAAAGCCAATAGTCCTGGATTGTTGTAGGTGTAATGTATTATATATCTTGATGCAATAACAGAAGTAGCAGAATACCAGTCGGGCAACACACTATGCTAAGCACAGATATTTAGTTTGTGTTTTAAGCCAGCTTTTTTTTTTTTTTTTTTACATCGGACACGCCCTTTGGAGAGACCACCAAGTTTTTTCAACCCACTTAAAGCCCTGTAAACAACACCATGTCACAGTCACCTCACGTCCTGGCACTGTGCATCATGCATTACTCATGACTTCCTAGTTTTTAGATTGCCTATGTGCAGGGGCATAGTGAACCCTCTCCCACCGCAGCACTTGCATTAGGAACTACAGCAGGGTGGAGTTCTTGATGGGCCTCTTCTGTCTGCAACTCTACAGACAAAGGCTCAGCTCATAATTAATGTGAAAAGGTGGGTGCGTAAGTAAGTGAAGGGATGGTGGATGGCTTAGTGAAAGGGTGAATGGATGAAAGAAAGGGTGAATGGATGGATAATGGGAGGAAGGATGAGTGAGTGGAAGGATGAGAGAAAGGGTAAATAGATATATGGGTGGAGTGGTGGATGTATGGGTAAAAGGGTGGATGTATGGGTAAAAGTGGATGGATAGGTAAAAGGGTGGATGGATAAAAGGGTGGATGAATGAATGAAAGATGGATGGATCAGTGACAGGGTGGATGGATTGATAAGTGAAAGGTTGAATGGATGGACAGATGAGTGAAAGGGTGGATGGAAGGATGGATGAGTGAGTGAAAGGAAAGGTAGATGGGCAAAAGGATGGTTGAGTGAAAGGGGATGGATGAGAGAAAGAATGTAAGGATGAGTGAAAGGATGGACAGGGTCAATGGATGGATTCATGAGTGGATGGATGGGTAAAGGGTTGGCTAAGTGAAAGCTGGATGGAGAGAGAAAGGGAGGATGGATGGATGAGTGAGTGAAAGTATGGATGAGTGAAATGATGGACAGGATAGGTATATGATGGATAGGTTGGGAAATGGTTGAATAGGTTTAGATTTAGATGGGCACACAGATGGAAGGACAGAATGAATGGTGAAAGACTGAATGATGGATGGAAGTATAAATGAATGCCACACCCCCTGGTGACGCAACCCACCATCCCAAACCGACGCATGACGTCAGGTCGCAAGCACGGAACTTGGGCTTGAAATGCTCCTTCTGCCTTCCAATAAAGGAAAAACTGATCCCTTGTATGGCGCCGTGGTACCAGAAGAGGCGTTACGCTGTTGTGCCGCTGGGCGACGCTGTTCCCATGCCATGGGGAAGCAGCGCAAGCAGCCTTCCACTTGCCCAAGGCCATGAGAGATGCGTGAGGGCATTTCTCCCTGCAGCAATTCTGCAGGGAAAGGCTGGCAAGAAACCATAACCTGCACGTTCAGACAACAGCACTGACGTGACTCAAGTCACTTCCACCACAATTTTTTTTTCTTTTAAAATTTTGCACCCCTAAGAATATTGCACCCAAGGCAACTGCCCTTGCGGACCTGCCAGCGCTACGCCGCTGCCTACTAGTATGGACGACATCCGACTATTACACGTTGTAGCCCTTATTGTCTGAAGTAACATTTCCTATACATTGACTTTCACATTTATGAGTCATTGTCACTATATAATGTGTGTGTTGTAATGCACTCCGACTCCCTGCCGTACATACTTCGGATGAGTAGCACTATAAAAGAAATTAAATACATATGAGAGGGGGTTTATGTGAACATGATGGGCACCATTGGAGGGTGGTAGCAAGGCTAGACCAGCCGTACATGGCATTGTGCGTTTCCCTGGGAGGCTGGAAGGGTGGGGGGGGGGGGGGTTGTTACTGGGGCTTGGCATTGCTAAGTTCCTTGTATGTCCATCAGTTTTTAGGTAACAATAAAAGTGTCACGATAACTCTGGTGACTAATGAACCTGCTGGAGAGAGATGGGAGTTTTGTTTAGTGGCAGTTTTGAATCATCTAAGGTAGCACACAGAGTTAATATGCCGGCAGCAAATAATATGTACCATGCAAATCAAAGAATAGTATTTTATGTGCAGAGCTCAGTGGGTTACTGCTTTTGTCACTGAGATTCTTTTGTTACTGTACATACGTAATCTAGCAAAGTGAGCTAATAACTGCCATCAAAGAGCTGCATGCAAACTACATGATACAGGTTAGCAAGTTATGTTTTCTTCTCAGTTTTTCATTATCCTGATGTTGCTAAAAAAAGGTTTGTTTGGGTAGTAATAAATTCTTAATTCTTATCATTAAAGTCAACGCTAACTACTGTGTTATGTTCTGAATCCTGAGTTTGAGCTTCTTCAGACCAAGCACTCTTACAAAATGCCTACCAGTATGGGTGACGTGCATTCTACACCTTGTAGTCTCTGTGGCCTTTTGTAACATTTTCTATATACTGAATAACACACGTATGATTCATTGTCTCTGTATGTGTGTGTGTGTGTGTGATGTAAAATGCTCCGGGACCCTACACTGATATGAGAGGCACTATAAAACAAAAGAAATACATGTGAGAGAGAGGCACTGTTGTGGATAGTGAGGGAATCATTGAAGAGCCCCATCAAAGATTGTTGTATCCTGTTGAACAGTAAAGTCATCATTTACAATGCTTTAGAAGCTAATACAATCGATATATAATGACAAATGTGTTGTAGAATGCACCAAGTTTGCCCAAATTGTCTTGGGGGGTGCAAAAACAAAGGCTGTAAGCTGTCAGACTGTTTGTAACACACAACTTTGAAATATCTACAAATGAACTGTGCAAATATTTCAAAACTTATCAGCAGTTAGGAAACCACAAATGGACTACCTGTTAGTAATTCAGAAGTGTGTTGAAAACAGACTTTTAATAGGATCATAACAATCAAGAAACTTTACTTAGTGATGTTCAAATTCACACACATTAGTATTTGTGCGCTATATAGTTTTATCAGTAAAACGGCATGTTGGCATTTTGCTTACATTCAATAGAAAATGTTTTGTATGTATAAGACTGCCTCCTTCTGTCCTACAATTATGCCTTAACAGTGTATACTGTTTCTAGTCTGTAGCACAATTCTGTGCATCAATGAGAATTTGCGGTTTACAGCTCACAAAAATGAAACAGCCCAGCAGTATACTATTTCCAATATACAGGTAAAATAAGAAGGGCTGATACATGGTTAGCCACTAGCCAGGTTATTATATAGTAATGTCAAACAGGGTTCAAAAAAGGGTGTGGGACAATCACAAATATCCTGTCGCTCTCACTGATCGCCGACAAATATATTCAGAGGAAACAGCTTCACCTCAGTTTTGTCGATTTAAAAGCGGCATTTGACAGCGTGGACCGTCACATCTTATGGGGAAAAATGCATAAGTGGAACATCCCGGAAAAAATATACCGAGGAATACTACTTCTATATTCTAACACATGGATGACAGTGAAGCTAGGAGATGGCTCAAGGCTATCAAGAAAGGTTATAACCACCAAAGGGCTGAAACAAGGATGTGTTCTGGCCCCGCATCTTTTTAACCTCTTGATGGCAGACCTGGCACCAAAACTTAACAGGATCATATCTCATCCACCCAAATTATGCTCTTAATCAGTATCACACGTATCATATGCGGACAACGTCGTTCTGATGAACCTAACTAAGATTGGCCTACAAGGATCACTTGTAGGAATTCTGGAATATATAGCCGACAACAGGCTAGAGATAAACACCTCAAAAAGCAAAACACTGTTTATCAGTGGACATCGGACGGCCAATCAGCAATTCCAATTAGAGGGCAAAAAACTAGAAGCCGTATCTAAGTACCTGGGTGTTTACATCGACAACAGGAATAATCACCGGGATCAAAAAGCATACATGACCCAGAGGACAAACGCCTTATTGTTCGCTATCAGGTCGCTAGCAAAAAAATCTGAAGGGGCCATCATTTAAGCCCCCCATTAGCAGTAATAAAAGCCAAAAGGCTACCAGCACTATCATATGGCAGCACTGCACTACACGGGAAAGACGCCAACCTGCTAAACAAATGTCAAGTTTTAATTTATAAGAGTTTTTCAAATCCCTCAGGCCGCATCTCCAGCACAGGTAAGGCTAGAATTTGGAGTAACTAATGAAACGCTGAGGAGAATGTATGCAACCATTAAACAATGGAATAGCCTGAAGCAAAACACAGCAGATTTGGAACTAAACAATGCGTTGTGGGAGGCATTAGAGAAAGATGAAAAGTCCCCATACAACCGTTACCTAAAAAAAAGCATTATCTGAAACTGGTACAGGTGAGCTCTGGGAAACCAATTTGTCCTATTCATCCTTCAAGCAAGCTATAAATAAATCAGCAAAATTTCACTGGTACAGGTGAGCTCTGGGAAACCAATTTGTCCTATTCATCCTTCAAGCAAGCTATAAATAAATCAGCCAAATTTCACTCTTTGCTAGTTGACAAAAACATCATTAGTAAGAGAAAACACGCCTGGATCGTAATTACCAATTATAAGACACTTAACCCAGCGCCGTATTAAACATCACATTTTCGGCCTACGGCCTATCGGAAGTTACAACTAATGGCCCTGCGCCTAGGCAAATTGCCGTCCATCGCAGATCAGCCAACATGGGCACAGAAAGGGCCGAAAGAATGCAGACTATGTGGGAGTAGCAAAGAGGACTTTGTTCACCTAGTCTGCATTAGTCCTAAACTATCACAAGCACAAACCAACTTTTTAAAACATGCAATAAACACCAGAGGTATAAGGACATGCAGATCAGCTATTATAGCAGGCCAGGACCCAACACATACCCCCACTGAACTGTCAACTAATAAAGTTCCTCTCTGCACATGCGAACATATTAAAAAAAAAAAAAAAAAAAAAGGGATTATGATGATCCCTGAGCATTGTACCTGAACATCAAATAAGACTGACTGGTCCTGACCCAGAATTTGCATTTTTAAAATAATGAAAAGTTGGGAAAGAACGTCCAGAGAAACATTCTCCCTTGTACAGCTAATTAGGAATTAATTAATGCTTTGGTCTAATTAGCTGTTAACTACGAACATTTGAAAACCTTAGTACATTACTAAGAGATTAACTGATTGATGATATCTCATATAGAGTTGAGAGCTGATAACTGTCAAAAGATTTTTTTCAACGCTTTTATGATTTATATAACAATAATTTTTTACCACAGCTCACTAATTTATTAGGAAATGTATTGTTGTGGTTTTAATTAACGTAAACAATAAAAAAAAAATCATAGTAATGTAAACTTCTATCTAACCACTCTGACCTACAATAATACCATAATGCTCAGCAGTGGGCAGCCAATTATAGCTCATGCAGGCTGGTTAATAACTCCCTTTTCCTGCTTAATGCTCTTTACCCTGACACAAACCCTGACTGCTATGGATCTTACCCTCAGTACTGTACCAGCCTCTATGCAAGTCACCACCAGCTCAACAGAAATGGAATGCTTGAAGTGATCTAACACATAACGCTGGCCACTCGGAGGACTGCACTCTAATCGAGCACTGCAGGTCTCAATTAGCTTCATCCTATGCGTGTCGCTTTACATCTCACAATGGCACTCATGTGTCTGTAAAACTTACCATTTGTCCCGAAGTTCTGTCCTGAATTGTGACCTTCCTTCCTGAATTTTTACATTCAACGTCCTGAATTTGCACCCATGCCAGTTGGTCACCCTACTAAACGTTCATTCACCATACAGTTTTAGTTAATGCTACGCTGCATTCTGGGTCTCCTCGTTTTTTCCATTTATCAAGTTAAGCATAGGCTAAACAAAATCGAAATATGTTGACTACTGCTGGTTTATAAACCAAGAATGCTGAAGTTATTGCATATCACAGATTCCCTTGGCAGTAAATCCATATAGCCAGGTCCATAAACTGTACCCGTCAGTAGGTAACCCATTCGGTGTACCAAAGGGCACAAGTAGATGTCGTTCGCATGTCCACTTAGCCAATTCCAGACCAGGTATATCAGCCATTCTGACTGCAATTAGACCTGCCAACCATCCCTTCATCCTCCCCGTCTCCCAGGTTTTTCTCTCCCCGGACTCGAGATTAATTTGTTTTTTTGTTTGTAATTTTATATAGCGCGAGCTTGAACCAAAGACACTGGAGCGCTTTAAAAAAGCACCAGGTACATTACACAATGACTCTTTAATGTTTTGCCGCACGGGGAGATTAAGTGATTTGCATGGAATCGCAGAATGTTGGACCGATGCCACTACACGAACCCGGTTCCCCAGTTCCGTCATCGACAGCTCTGACCTTTACGCCGCAGCTTTCCTGCAGCAAACTCACCTGGTACCTACAACAGACATGTTGTGCAACTTGCGCTGTGCGCCGAGTGAGAACAGGACATCCGGAATCAACAAGGGTAGCTGGGAGGGAGGAGGGAGGCTAGGGGATCCAATAGCCTGGCACGGTGAGAGTGACTTCGGGGGACGGAACTGGTTATCCGCTGACGTAAGCGCCGGGGCGTTCAGCGGGAAACTAAATTACGGAACACGAAGAGCTGAGTGAGGCAGGTGTACTTTGGAATAATACCAGCTGAGCAGTACTGAGGGAAAACCTTGTAAACGGAACAAATTCAGCGCATGTTACAGCGCACCTGACCTGTTAGGTAAACAAGTGAACATGTAGCCCTCGGGTTTCAAACTGCCACTAAGATACGAGGAGAGCAATACTGAGGGAACACCTTGTAAACTGAACAAATATAGCGCATCTGACGTGAGGTAAACAAGTGAGCTTGTAGCCATCCGGTTACAACTGCCACTATGGTAGAGTGGATGCAGGCGCGCAACACCCATTGGGCTCCCACCCCCGTCATATGTGTCAGCCCGGCTGAGACAGCCTCGCGGGCTGGCGTCCATCTAATTGCAGCCGCACCAGCGTACTTCACGGGTCTTTAAAAGACCATTTACACGTTAATGAGGCTTTTGTTGCGTTTTCGCCCCTTCTTACAGCCACTCTGCCTATGGCTGGAAGACTTAGCCCCCCCCCCGCGAAATCTTTTTCAGCCCCCTCCGAAATCTTTTTCAGCCCCCCCCGAAATTTGGCTCTAGTTGCCCGCCTGAGTGGATGTCATTTGGCCTTAGGTCATGTTAGTGCTGCCAACGTTGGAGCTGGGGAACCAGGTTGGAGCCTCGGCGTTGGCTCAGCTTCCTGTGATTCTGGGCAAATCACTTATCTCCCCGTGCCTACCAGAAATTAATGTGTCCTTGTATAACGCGTAACTGGTGCTCATGTTAAGCGCTCCAATACTTTGGGTCGAGTTCGCAATATATAAATCTGCAAGAAAAAAAGGCCAGTATAAGTTGGAACAATAGGAGAGCGGCCCCGTGGGACAACCTTGTTTAGGAAACCAATAGAGCGCCTGCGCCACTCGCTAGTGGGGTACAAAGGTCCCGCGACGAAAACATGTGCAAATGGGGCGGGCCACAAAGACACAAAAGCATTCCTGCTTTCTGGGATGTCTAGTCTTGATTTCGTCCTATGAAACCGATTGGTGTAGGGCACATTGAAGTAATTGTTCTATTGAATGAAAACCTACTATCGAGAAAGTGTTTTTCTGTGGCCTGGAGCCTGTCATGTCTTGGTGGTCACAGACACGCGGGAGCCAGGTAAGGATCGTATATGCTTTATTGTTATTTACTCTGCTGAGCTGTGCCCCATGCACAGCTGCCCAAACTCTCCTCTGGATCTGTAATGCCCCCTCCCACACCTTTGACCCGATGTGGTGTCCGGTTCCCTCTGTGTCCTTGCTGTCCCTTGCAGGGTCCTAGTGCCCTGCCCCAGGTCACTACATCTCCCCCCTTTGTCACAAAGAATTGAGGAGAAAATTGAAACACAGAGATGTGTAGATAGAGATAGATGCAAGTCTGCCCGGGCACAGGTCGGTGTGCCTCCTGTCATTATATTTCTTCTATTAGTCTTTTGGGCCGTCGGCTCTTATCGGACCGGCCTACGTCTGTTGCTCTTCTGCTGGTTCCTCACCATTGTCTCTTTCCTTCCTGTTACCCTCCTGCTCTTCTTGTTCTGCTGTTTCCTTATCTTGGTCTTCCCCCTTTTTCTCTTTTAGTTCTTTGAAATGTGAGCTGTTCTGTGTTATCCTCTGATGTTCTGACTCCGCCGTGAAAATTGGGCCCTTCACCTTCGTGACTATGAGGGGGTCTTTGGAGAACATGCTGTCAGATTTTCTTTGTTGTCGCTGACGCACTATCACTGTGTCTCCTTTTAGGTCTGACAAGCTGGCGTGTCGCTTCGCATCTGCATATCTTTCATCTTTTCTTTCCCCTCTCTGTCTTTGCCTGCAATTTTGCTGCGATCTGGCGCCATAGTTGCTTCTATTTGCGGTAGCCTTGTTCTACTTGTTCTTCCCAGTACTAGCTCTGCTGGGCATCTTCCTGTGGAGTTGTGAGGTGTGTTTCTCTAGTCACGTGATCTTGGCTAAGTGATATTTGCGCCAGCTTGACCCTTTGAACAGCCTTTTTGATGTTCCCCATGAACCTCTTCACCATTCCATTCGCTTGAGGCCACAGCGGTGTTATCTTCTTGTGGTTTATCCCTAAGTAAGCCATGAATCTGCGGAAGTCTTCTCCTGAGAATGGAGGACCATTGTCTGTTTTTAGCGTTTCTGATGAACCCCACGCTGCAAATATGTCATCTAGTATTGGTAGTGTTGCTGATGTCGATGAGAAGGGTCGTACCGGGAATATTCGTCGATGACCACAAGCAGGTAGTTGCCTGTGTCCAGGGTCCCAAAGAAGTCAGCTGCTAAGGTCGTCCATACTGCTCTTGGAAGTTCTGACATTTGTAGTGGTTCATGCCTAGCCGCTGGTCCTGTCACTTGACAGATGTGGCACGTCGATGTCGTTTCTTCTACCATGCGGGCTAGGCTAGGGAACCATACTTTTTCTCTTAGCAGTTTCTTCGTTGCTACTACGCCTCGGTGTGACTCATGAGACAGATTTACCAACTGCCTCCTGAGTGAGCTTGGTATCACAATTCTCGTCACACTCATCATTATTCCTGTGTCTGTTTCTGATAGTTCCTCATGGATCTTCTTGAGAGCTAGTACTTCTTCCTTGCATACTCCTGTTCCCCAGGTGCAATTATTGTTAACGTGCCTCCATCTCTGCTTTTTCGTTATCTCCATGGCCGTTTGCAGCGTGGCATCGCCCTTGCTCTCTCTTGCTAGCTCTAGTAGTGTTATCGGCGCTGGGGTGTTTTGTTTCAGTACGAAATTGAGGTATTCTGCCATCGATGTCGTCTTGTGGACCTGCGGTAATGGGTGTCTCGAAATGTAGTCTGCCGGATTGTGTTCTTTCCCTGGCTTGTGCACAATCGTGAAGTCATAGTCCATCAGCCTTATGCCCCAGCGTTCAATCCTGGGTGGCATTTTGGCTGACGGGCTGCCATAGATCGTCACTAGCACCTGGTGGTCAGTGATGATGGTGAATGACTTCCCGTAGATAAACATGTGGTAGTGTTCACATGCCCACACCACTGCTAGGCTCTCCTTTTCTGGTTGCGAGTATGCCTTTTCAATGTCTATTAAGCTTTTGCTTGCCTTTGCAACAATTTTCCTTTGTGAATTTCTCCCTGGCAGATGTTGCGCTAGAATTGCTCCTAGTCCTACTGGGTTGGCATCGACAGTCATTTCAGTGCAGAGTAGGGGGTCAAAATAGGCCAGATGTTCCACAGTCACCACTGCTTGTCTTATTTCCTCGAATGCCTTGTTGCATTCCCGAGACCAGATGAACTTCTGCCCTTGTTTGGTCAGTTCTCTTAGTGGTGTGCTCATGGTGGCGAAGTCCTGTATGTACCGCGCACAGTAGCTAGCGAGGCCCAGGATTGATCTTACTTCTGCAACATCTGTCGGGGAATTTGCGTTCTTCAGTGTTTCAACTTTGCTGGGATCTGGCCTCATCCCTTGTTTGGAGAAAATGTGCCCGAAGAACACTAGTTCCCCTCTCCCCAGCTCGCATTTCTCTCCATTTAATGTTAGGCCTGCTTGCTCCAGTTGGGTGCACACTTGACGCAACGCTGCGTCATGTTCTCTGTCTGTTTGTCCAAATACCAAAATGTCATCACTGTAGTTTAGGCTGTTCCGTACCAGCCTTATCACTTGCTGTATTGTTTCCTGGAATATCTCTGCTGCCGACGAGATTCCGAAGCTTAGTTGCTTGTATCTGAACAGACCCAGGTGTGTGGAGAATGTTGTGATGTATCTAGACTGGTGATCCAGTTCTAGCTGACGGTACCCTTTGCATAAGTCCAGCTTCGAGAATTAGCAGACTCCAGTGAGGCAGCTGATCATGTCATTTAGGTGTGGCCCCGGGTGACGTTCCCTTGGGATTGCTGTGTTTGGGATTCTCATGTCCATGCAGATGCAGATCTTTGAGGTGTTCTTCTTAGGAACTGCCACAATCAGAGACACCCAAGGCGTTGGCCCTTCAGCAGGTTCAATTATGTCTTGTGCCAGTAAGCTAGTTATTTCCTCTTCAACTTGTGGTTGGAGATGGATTGGTACTAGTCTATGATGCTGAGCCACCGGCTTGATAGCTTCATTGATGTGTAATGTTATTTGTTTTCCTTTCAGCTTACCAAGACCTTTCAGTATAGCAGGGTATTCTTGTAGGATGTTCCCCGTTTCCGACATGTGGTATGTCATTGTTAGTAGCCCCATCAACTGTGCCGTCACGTTGCTTAGCAGGCATGTTGTTGGGATGTCTCCTTTGAGCACATGTATTTCTTCTTGGTAGGACCTGCCTTTGTATGTTAAAGTCTCCGTGAATTTCCTCATATTTTCTACTGGTCTTCTGGAACCCTACAAGAACACATCCACTGTCGACGGTGATAGCTGTGGTTTCACTCCAATTTTCTGGTATTCTGACATGCACATGATGTTGCATGTTGCTCCACTGTCAAGCACAAACTTAGCTTGGTGGCTCCCTACATCGATGTCCACAGTGGCTGTCTTCTTTATTTGTTGTTATTCCACGAGATGAACGTGCTCTGTCTCTTTGGCTTCTCTTGGTGTGTCTGACCTCAGATATAGTCTCGCTTCCGACACAGGTGCTGCCGTTTCTTCTGCTTCGTCAGAAGAGCTGCGATTGGCCATCTCCATGTGTCGTGCTTACCTGTTACTGGTCATCCTTGGTCTCATTTTTCTGCCTCTTTCACTTCTGAATTCTCTTGTCATGCACGTGCTTGAAAAATGATTGTCCCTGTTGCACTTCCTGCATTTCTGACCCATTGCTGGGCAGGCACCGACGTGTGGGAATTGGAGACCACAGCGGTAGCATGTTTGTTCGCCCTTTTTTGGTATGCCCGGCATCTGGAATTTTCTTTTTGAAATTCCCAGTGACGTGATGTGCTAGCGCCACTCTCTTCCCAACTCCATCTGCTTGGGGTGCTCTGTGGATCGTGCTTCCGTGCGAGCCATCGTCAATATCTTTTCCAGCGTCGTTGGTTCCTTCAGAATGCGTGCTCTGAACTCCGACTGACAACCTTCGATGATGCGCAGTCTTATGGCTTGCTCATTGTCAAATTTGTCAAACTCGCAGTATGTGACCAGTTTTCTCAATCTCGTCGCGAAATCATCTAGGCTCTCTTCTCCTTGCTGGTACGCAGTGTTGAATGTGTATCTCTTAAAGTCGACGTTTCGTTGGGGGTCAAATTTCTGAGTGAGACACTTTATCGCTCCCTTGTAATCCGCCGTTTGATCGGCAGGGAATGTTAACATTAGATCCTCTATTTCATCCCCTGCGAGATTCAGAAGCAGGTGCAGTTGCTTGCTATCCGGGACGTCCGTGGCGCTCATTTAGCGCTCAAATTTTCTGATCCATCTTTCCCACCGGATACCCGCCTGCGGCTCCGATAGGCTAAATGGTAGGGGCCTGCGGAAGATTGCTTGCGTGCTCTGTTTTTCATCATTGTCGCTCATTTTCTTCTTTGCCCCTTTTTTTTTTTTTATTTCTTTATTTCTCCAATTGTTCCTTTATTTCCTTTTTTTCCTTTTATTGTGCTTTATTTCCCTTGTTTCCGTCTTTTTTCACTCTCTTTGTGTTTCCCTATCTATTTCAATGGCCGCCTGACTTCAAAATGGCCGCCGCCTATTTCTTGCTTCAGATTGGCTCAGCCACCTGACTCAAAGATGGCCGCCGTCGTCTCGCGAGGTTTCTATCCTCTCACTGCTTGCCTGACCTCTTAAAATGGCCGCCACCTCCTTCTTGTTCCTGATTGGTCCTGCTTGCCTGGTTTTAAGATGGCCTCCGCTCTCGTGAGAGTTCATTTGAACTACGCACGTTTTCTTCTTGCAGTCTTCTTTATGCACTCACCGGTGCAGACGCTTTCCTTTGCATCGCAGGCGGGCGCTTAATTAATTTCTCCTCACAGCAGCCACAGCGCTCTTACTGCTTCTCCGCGGCTGGGGTTGGCTCCCGCGACGCTACTTCTTTGCTGCTGAATTCGGACCAGGGTGGGCTCCTGGCTCCGTTTCTTCTATTCTTCCGTCACGCTGCTCGCCGCAATGTTTCTCTGGTCAGCCAGCGGACCAGGGTGGGCTCCTGGCTCCGTCGCGCTTTCCTCGAAAGACAGCAATTCGATTCACCTCTGCTCTACGGATCCCACCTTCGTTCGCCAGTTGTCGTGTCTTGGTGGTCACAGACACACGGAAGCCAGGTAAGGATCGTATATGCTTTATTGTTATTTACTCTGCTGAGCTGTGCCCCATGCACATCTGCCCACGCTCTCCTCTGGATCTGTAATGCCCCCACACGCACCATTGACCGGATGTGGTGTCCGGTTCCCTCTGTGTCCTTGCTGTCCCTTGCAGGGTCCTAGTGCCCTGCCCCAGGTCACTACATCGCCATAAGGTTCTGTATTAATATCACAACAGGCATATAGACGGGCCTTTTTTACAACATGTTTTAAGGGTCGCAAATCCTGAGATTCTATTAAATCTGAAGGTTTGCGACCACTAAAATAATTTTTTTATAAATGTGCTAAATGCAATTCATGGTTTTCCGAATCATTAAACGAGTTTGGGACATAAGTTGAGAAGAGCAGATATGTCTAGTGGTGTCAGTGGTCGAAGTGGGCGGGCAGGGCACGGCGTGTCTCTACTTCCTTAATTCAATAGATTCCGTTCCCCTACTTTTTTTTTTTTTTTGGGCATGGGTCACAACACGGCAGAAATAGCCTACAGATAAGGCTCGCCCGGTCGGGCACGGGTGAGAATCAGATAAGGAAAAGCACTCTTTTTCTTGCCCAGAGAAGACCAGGACAGTGTCCATTCTTGCTCTGCCGCTGGCGGATACTCCCCTCCCCTTTCTTCCTCTTCTTCCCTCTCATTCTGTCTAGCTCCTCCTCAATTACTGAAAACTGTGACTTCATGTAACAGGTTTCTCACCCTCACTTTTCTCCTCTCATTTCTTTGTTCCCCTATGAAATGGATCCAAAAAAGAAAAACACTTGCTGGAAATGTATTTTACTGTGCTCTTCCGTTGATTTTTCCGCCCATTTTACCCCGCCCCTGCGGCCCCGCCCCCTGCTCGTCCATTCGCCGCCCCGTTCCCGCCTCCCAGCTGCTCCTCCCTTCCACCTCCCCTTATATGGCAGCCCCAGCGCGTGCCTAAGGTGCGCCTAAGGCAAGCCCGGCCAGCGCCCAGCACCAGAACCCCTGGCGAACGCCACGACGCCCGACACCGCTACAATGCGAGCACCCTCCACGCACTCAACACCGGACGACCACACACCTGCTTCCTGGCCGTCACGAAACGCACATAAGGACTCTTCTCCTGCCGGAACTGCAGCTTCACCAGCATCCGATCCGCAAATCCACCCACCGGGAAAGAACGCAAACACCTCAGATGCATTCTTTTCAACACCTGCTCCGCCCGCAAACACGCCGTTGTACTCTGGGACCTACCCGACTCAAACTCCCCAAACGTCTCCTTCCTGACAGAGACCTGGCTGAACCCCTCCTCGGCACCCGACATCGCCATAGCCATCCCGAACGGCTACAAGATCACCCGCAGGGACCTCACCAACGGAGTAGGAGGAGGGAATCGCCATCATCCACAGGAACACTCTCAGAGTCTCGACCAACACCGACGACACCCTCAGCACCACCGAACACCTGCACTTCCAGATCCACACCGATCCCAACACCACCCTCAGAGGAACCCTCGTCTACAGACCCCCCGGACCCCGACCACAGTTCAGCGACTCCATTGCCGACTTCGTCAGTACTCACGCCCTTGCCTCCACAGACTACATCCTTCTCGGGGACCTGAACTTCCACCTCGTGAACAATAACGACACTAACTCCACCAACCTGATCGACAACCTCGGACTCCGGCAACTCGTCACAACACCCACCCACTCTGCCGGCCACACGCTTGACCCCATCTTCTCCGCAAGCTCCCACGTCTCCTTCAACCACACCACCGAACTCCACTGGACCGACCATAGCTGCATCCACTTCACCTCCCGGAAACCCACCACGCTCCATCACACCCAACAGATCCCCTGCCACTGCTGGAGCAAAGTCACCGAAGTCCAGCTAACCACCACCCTCGCACGGAGCCCACCCACCGACACCGCCGCCCGCAACCTTAGACAATGGATCGACGACTGCGCCAACACCCTCACCCCGATCAAGAAAACCCTCCAACAGACACACCAACAAGAAAGCCTGCTGGTTCACTGAGGACCTCCAGGCCTCCAAGCAAACCTGCCGAAAGCGAGAGAAGAAATGGCACCGTGAACAGATACCGGACAGCTACGTGGCCCACAAGAACGCCACCCGCAGACACCATCACCTCATCAGATCCGCCAAAAGGGCCTCCTTCAAAGACCGACTAGACAACAACGCACACAACAGCAAAGAGCTCTTCAGCATCGTGAAGGAACTCTCCAACCCCAGCTCCAACACCAACGACATCCCACCTTCGCAAGACCTATGCGACTCCTTTGCCACCATCTTCCATCGCAAGATCGCAGACATCTACAACAGCTTCAACGTCAAGACCGCCCTGACAACCACTGAGACCACTGCCCCCACGGCCACCATCAGCACCCATTCCCTGCTCTCCTGGACAAACATAAACGACGACACCATCCACTCCGGATCTCCGTCAGACCCTTGCCCACACCACATCTTCAACAAAGCCAGCACCACCATCGTACCCCATCTCCGGAAAGCCATCAACATCTCCTTCGAGACAGCGACCTCCGGGAGAGCTGGAAGCATGCCGAGATCAACGCCTTGCTCAAAAAACCCAAGGCTGACCCCAAGGACCTCAAGAACTTCCGGCCCATCTCCCTTCTCCCGTTCCCGGCGAAGGTCATCGAGAAGACCGTCAACAGACAACTTACCCGCTACCACGAGGAGAACAGCAGCAACCACAGCACCGAAACTGCCCTCATCGCCGCCACCCATTATATCAGGGCCCTGCTGGACAACGGAGAAACCGCGGCCCTCATCTTACTGGACCTGTCAGCCGCCTTCGACACTGTCTGCCACCACACCCTATGCACACGCCTCCAGGACGCTGGGATCCGAGACAAGGCTCTGGACTGGACCACCTCCTTCCTCTCCGGCAGAACCCAGAGCGTCCGCCTCCCCCCTTTCCGCTCCAAAGCCACTGAGATCATCTGCGGCGTACCCCAGGGCTCATCCCTCAGTCTGACACTGTTCAACATATACATGGCACCGCTCGCCCACGTCGCCCGACTGCACGACCTCAACATCATCTCCTACGCCGACGACACCCAGCTGATCCTCTCCCTCACCAAGGACCCCCTCACCGCTAAAACCAACCTCCACGAAGGATTGAAAGCCGTCGCCGAGTGGATGAAGAACAGCCGACTGAAGCTAAACTCGGACAAGACGGAAGTCCTCATCCTCGGCTCCACCCCCTCGGCCTGGGTCGACTCCTGGTGGCCGACCACACTGGGAACCGCTCCAACACCCACCGACCATACACGCAACCTGGGGTTCATCCTCGACTCTACCCTCTCCATGACAAAGCGGGTCGACACCGTCTCGTCCTCCTGCTTCAACACCGCCCGCATGCTCCGCAAGATCTACAGGTGGATCCCCACCGAAACAAGAAGAACGGTCACCCAGGCCCTCGTCAGCAGCAGGTTGGACTACGGTAACGCCCTCTACGCAGGAGCCTCGGTCAAACTCCTGAAACAACTTCAACGCATTCAAAACGCCTCTGCACACCTGATTCTTGACATCCCTCGCCGCAGCCACATCACACCCCACCTGAGAGACCTTCACTGACTCCCCGTCAACAAGAGGATCACCTTCAAGCTCCTCACTCCCGCACACAAGGCACTTCACAACACCGGACCAGCATAACTCAACAGACGACTCTGCTTCTACACTGCCAGCTCCGCTCCGCTGACCTCGCCCTCGCCCCCCGCATCCGAAGAGCGACCTCCGGCGGCAGATCGTTTTCCCACCTTGCCGCCAGGACCTGGAACACCCTCCCCATTCCCCTACGGCAGACCCAGGACCTACTAACTTTCAGAAGACTCCTCAAGACCTGGCTATTAGAGCAGTAACAAGATCCCCTTGAGACCCTCGTGGGTGAGTAGTGCGCTTTACAAATGTTCTGATTGATTGATTGATTTTTTCTGACATTTTTCTATTCCAAAGGGCAGTCTCAGGACATGGAGAAATAAAAGGTTCAAAATATGAAAAATAAATAACTAAATAAAGCAAGACAGTGTAGACACAAAGTGGCCGGATTGGTTTTATTCACACTCAAACACATTAGCGCCACTTTACAGTGTTTGCCAGTGAAGCGCTTCTTTTGTTTTCTTGTCTTTCTTAGAACAACATTGTTTTCTCAGGGGGGTGAAGTGCACCATTCCTGAAGGTACTGCAATACCTGGTTAATGGGTGGATTGGAAAACAAAATGTGCACCCCAGCTCTGTGTTCAGGGATGTGGTCTTTTTCAACCATACTGCTTAAGTTTTGTAAGGATATAAGCAATGGACATTGAAATGGGTCCCCTCTTGGTCCTGTAGTCCTATCCTTAACTCTTCAGGCAAAAGCACTCACTGATTTCTGAATAGTGAGTGTAAAAGCGTTAAGGTAACCATGTTGTTCCTGCTTACATTTCACATGCTTTACTTAATCTTGCATTTCCTATGAGTGTTTGCTTTTTCCAGGATGTTATTTTTTTTTTAGGCGGCATATTACTCTTGTCTAGTGCGTAATTTGAATTGAGTCGCAACCAGGTGTTTATAGCGGGGCACAATTGCGATTCTCCTATTACCATGACTAGAGAATCTAGATTTCATTAAAGACATGGAGGCTGACATTTTGCATGATCTTTTAATGCAGTCTCCAAGCAGCCGCAAACATCACAATACTAAAGGTTCCAGAATAGAACATAAGAAGGATTTAAAAGGCTTGAGCTGACAACCATCTGCCTCTTTTAAATGGAGAGAAGGAAATAAGCAAGTCCAAGAGATATATTAAACTTCTGCAATTCCAACTTGAAGACTTTAAAAATTGTAGTGGATCCTCGGGGAGGCGTGACGAAGGAAGTAGCCAAACGAGGAAAAATCCAAAGGCGGTTATGATGAAGGGTTACCTGAAAATAGAGCGAAGTAAATGTCTCCTGAAAGGAAGTATAAAATATAACAAGAAAAGATATAATAAAGAGAAAAGAGAAAAAACTTCAGATTTATCACTGTTAACATTATAAGCAAGTAAACATTGTCAAAGTAATCAACAAACACCCAAGGGGAGGGATGGGTGGGATAATGTCAGCCTCCGTGTCTTTAATGAAATCTAGATTCTATGGTAAAAGGAGAATCACAATTTCATTACAAGAACGGAGGCTACATTATGCATGTTGGTAGCTTTGTAAGACTACATTAGACATATGTTCGATAGGTTTGTAGTAGTGTCGTGCAAAGGTGCTAGCGTTCGACCAATCGGCCGCTTTGAGGATGTCGTCCAACTTACCTCCAGACCAAAGAGATTTAATGGCCATAGCGCCTCTAAGGGAGTGAGCCTGAAATTTTGTTAAGTCAATGCCTGCTAAGTTCATGACTGTTTTAATCCATCTAGCAATGGATGTTGAGGTTATAGCTTGATGGGGTTTAACAAAGGAAATGAGTAATTGTTTGACACCTGGGGCGCGAAGACTGGACATTTTTCGATCATACTCGTTCATGCAGTCAACTAAACAAAGTTTTGGGTAAGGATCAAATCATGGATAGACGATTGAATCAGACATAGTTTTTGTTCTACTATAAATTTCAAATTTAACACCCAAGATGTTATATGATCTATTACAAACCTCAAGAGCTTTGACATCAGAGACTCTTCGACAGGAGCTAAGGCATTGTAGAGTTGCAAGCTTGATAGAGAGGTTTTTTTTTTAATTCAGTAGGGTATTATCTGGCCAGTTATTGAAAATGTTTAGGATTAACTTAATGTCCCAGAGGCTCTCGTATTCGGGTTTAGGAGGTCTTCCTAGGCAGATGCTTTTCATTACTCTGCAGACAATTACATTTTTACCTACCGTTTTACCGTTGACAAGGTTATGGCCAGCAGAGATGGCCGATCTATAGCAGTTGATAATTCTATAGTTGAGACCCTTATCAAACTGTTCAACCAGAAATTAACTACATCAACAATAGGTGCCTGTAAGGAATCCAAGTTCCTTTCCAGGCACCAACAAACCCAGCATCTCCAAATGTTGATGTATCTGTAGTGAGTGCCTGGGGCCCAAGACTCTCTGAGGAGTGTTGCAGCTGTTGACAAAAGCCCTGAGATTTCATTGGATCTCCTGACACTCTCTAAGCAAGAAGGTTCAAACTACTTGTCAGAATTAGGGGGTGAAACCCTCCGTCTACCTCTGTTAGAAGGTTCTCTTGGGTAGGGATTAAGAAGGGGGGGTTGTATGCCAGTTCCAGAGTGGTGGGGAACCATGCCTGAGATGGCCTAGATATTTGTTGAGTTGTTCTAAATTTATTACGGGTCTCCAACCTTTCCCTTTTTTCTCTATGAGAAATAACATACTTATAAATGTTAAAGTATCCAAGGGTACCTCTATTATTGTGCCTTTTTGGAGCATGGAAGAGATCTCCTCTTCTACTATGTTTTGTTTGTCTTGAGAGAGAGGCATGTCTCTTGGGAATGAGGATTGTGTGGGTATTTGGACAAAATCTATCATAATGCCCTTGACAGTGTTTAGGACCCAGGGATCCTGAGTTATTAACTTCCATTTTGGAAAAATCTTTTGAGTCTGCCTCCCACCTTTAAAGGGAAAAGAAGGGGATGGCGGGAGGGGAAGGAGACTTACTTGGTGGGTTGGAGCTGATGGAGCCACGAGATCTAAATCCTCTCGAACGTGTTCCTCTCCCACGCTAGGGGTAGAAGGTAGGAGTGTTGAATTGTTGGTACTTGCAATGTTCAACACTCCGTCCATCATCCCCTTTGGTTTTGCTTTGTTCGCCCTAAGTTGGCAAGGTATGCCCAGACGTGGGTTCCTTGCTCACTTTGCCACTGGATTCAAGATAGCCTGGCCGATGAGGGTTATGAACCCGAAACCGGTCCCAGGATGCTTGCCTCCGGTCCAGGGAAGACATGGCTCGGCAGTTTGGGCTGGACTGTTCCCATGAGGCACAGGGTCAGACTGATTTGCACATGGCCATGTCCAAACGGGGGCGGCGGAGTGAACAAAAGAATGATGATGGACCAAACCCAGGTCAGTCGACTGGAGGTGAGTACCTGCAATGTTCAACACTCCGTCCATCATCCCCTTTAGTTTTGCTTTGTTCGCCCTTTGTCTCACTTTCTGCAAGACCCTTTGGATCATGGCAAAGGGAGGAAATGCGTATGCATTGATTCCGGACTAGGGTTGGAGAAAAGCGTTCACTGCTAGTGCACCAGGATCGGGCATCCAGCTGAAATATTTCTCGAGTTGTGACGTTAGTCTGCTCGCAAAAAGGTCTATTTCTAGTGGGCCCCAGATCTTGTCCAGGGTTCTAAAAATGAAAACATTGAGTTTCCAATCACTGTGATCTAACAGGAATCTGGAATTCCAATCGGCAGAGATGTTCGACTTCCTGGGAAGGTATTCTGCTTTGAGCGCAATTTTGTTATCCAGACAGAACATCCAAAGTCTTCTGGCTGGATTGGAGAGGTCGGCAGATTTCGTAAGCAACCGTGGGCATGTTGTCCATGTTTAACCCCTTCGCTACTGGACTTCCCCCCCCCCCTCCCCCCCCCCCCCCCGTGATAAGCCCTTTCTGGGCTATTTGGGGTAGTTCGCACTTAGGCCCCTGTAACCTTTTGACCACATAAGGTATCCACACCAAATTAGCGTCCTTTTCTTCCAACATCATAAGGATTCTAAAGGTACCCAGGGTTTGTGGATTCCCCTGGAGGGGACTCAGAAATTAGCCAAAATACAGATATTTTTTTTCTTTTTTTGAAAAATTGGAAAAAAGGGCTACAGATGAAAGCGTCTGATTTTTTCCCTGCAAATGGTGTCAGAAAAAGGGGTTGTGGTGCTGAAATCACCATCTTCCCAGCTTTGAGGGACAAGCAGACTTTTGTCAGAAAACCAACATTTTTCTGGGACATAGCCTATTTTTTGTGCTTTCAACCTTCTTCCAGTTAATGGTAGAAATGGGTATGAAAGCAATAATGAATCCTGGAAAACTATACAATTTTGAAAAGTAGACAAAATTCTGAATTCGGCAAGGGGTCATTTGTGTAGATCCTTCAAGGTTTCTTTATAGAAACTAACAGTTGAAAATAGGAAAAATTGAAAATTAGTTGGAAAAAAAAGCCATTTGTGCCAACATTTTCACCTGTAACTTCTTCAAATCATGAGAGCTGTTTAAAAGCGATATACCGTTACATCCGCTGGACCTTTCTGGTTGTGGGGATATATAGGACTTATAGGTTCACCAAGACCCCGACGAACCCTGAGTCAATAACTGAGCAGTGTCTTGCAATGTTTTTTTTTATTATGTACCGGGTATAGAGCAATTCATTTGGGAAAATATATACATGGAAAAATCGGTATGAAAGGCACCTATGTATTTCTGAAATAGGAACAAAATATAGAGTTTAGAAACAGTAGATATTTGCACACTTCCGAATTTGTGAGTACCCATACTAGCATGAGAATTATAGGTCATTTTTCAAAATGACTTCTTTTTTTACACATTTGTCTTTCATTTGGAAGGCAGAAATGCGTCAAAAGGTAATAGCAGTTGTTCTACAATTCTGTGTTACCCTAAGTCTCCCGATAAAAATGGTACCTCACTTGTGTGGGTAGGCCTAGTGCCCGCGACAGAAAATGGCTCAAAACGCAACGTGGACACACTTTTATTTCTACAGTGAAAACTGACCCTTTTTTTGCAAAGTGCCTAGATGTAGATTTTGAACCCTAGCTCTGCCGGCACCTAGGGAAACCTAGCAAACCTATACATTTTTTAATACTAGACACCCTGGGGAATCCAGGATTGGGTGACTTGACTGGCTCTCACCAGGTTCTTTTACCCAGAATCCAAATGTGTCCAAAAAACACATTTTTCTCACATTTCTGTGGTGGAAAGTTCTGGAATCTGCGTGGATCCACAAATTTCCACCCACCCCGTGTTCCCCAATGTCTTATGAGAAAAATGGTACCTCACTTGTGTGGGTAGGCCTAGTGCACGCGACAGGAAACATCCCAAAACGCAACGTGGACACTACACATTTTCACAGTGAGAACTGCCCTTTTTTTCCAAAGTGGCTAGCTGTAGATTTTGAACCCTAGCTCTGCCGGCACCTAGGGAAACCTAGCAAACCTATACATTTCTGAAAACTAGACACCCAGGGGAATCCAGGATGGGGTGACTTGACTGGCTCTCACCAGGTTCTGTTACCCAAAATCCCTTGCAAACCTAAACATTTGTAAACAAAAAGAAAAACACATTTTCCTCACATTTCTGTGGTGGAAAGTTCTGGAATCTGCGTGGATCCACAAAATTCCACCCACCCCGCGTTGCCCGAAGTCTTCCAAGAAAAATGGTACCTCACTTACGTGGGTAGGCCTAATGCCCGCGACAGGGAATGGCCCAAAACGCAACGTGGACACACCACATTTTTTTTTTTTTTAACTATTATTATTTTCAAACGTCAGCAAGTACATCAGTAGGTGAACCTTGTACACAGTAGGTTTTACATTATTACATCCAGTAATTACTGCCAAGCCATATTGATCTTAATCGCTGCCAACATATCCAAACATGAAGCCTCATTTGGAGGTATCAGTGCACAAAAATGGATACGAGTACACATTTTCATTGAATAATTTGAATAACTCTACCATTGAATATTCCGACCTCCTTTATCATTCATTGGCAGTCAACAATGTTACATGGATGTTTCAACACCCCAATATAAACTTCACTGGGGACTTCTTCTGGACAAAAAATGGTAGCAACCCTCTTTCTAAATCCTTGGTATATGGAAGGTATACAACCATGCCACTACTGGTGAATGGAGGAAATGTCCGAGCTCATCCGACATAATAAAAGTACTTCAATCGGGCCAGTTTACCCAAATACAAATTTGAGGCACAGCAACACCGTCCCACAAATCTGTGTAGAAGTCAGTTATCCGTTTGTCACAAAAGAAAGAAATCAGAATATTCAACAACAGAATTCTTTTATTTTTTTATACATCTTTTTATTAACAAATTCGACATAAAGGTACAGTTCCGCAAAAACAATAGATGGAACTACAGTGGAGCCAATTACTCATACAGATACAGTAGGATAATTCATTGGAAATCACGGGGAGAGGGCATCATCACAGTCGAAATTACGGGGTGGAACACAAATACTGCCACGGTATTCATTCCAGGGGTCCCATATCGTGGACCATTTCCGGGGGCAGCCTCGGGCCATGTATACCGTCTTTTCCCTCAGCATACACCAATCAAGGTCCTTCTTCCAGTCTGTGGTTGTGGGTGCATGTGAGGCCCCCCAGAGCTGAGCAATGTTCCTCTTGGCAACCATGTAGCCGAGTGTGACCCACTGTGTAGTGTGAGTGGTGAGGTCAGTGGGCTCCCAGATGTTAAGGAGGCATCTGCGCGCTTCTGACCTAATCTCAACCTCCAACGTTTCACTCATCACTTCGTTTATCTTCCGCCAGTATTCCTGGATTGGCTCACAGTGCCATATTATGTGCATGAATGTGCCCATTTGGGTATCAATTGGGGACCTGTAATGTAAATTCTCTGCAGGATCTTCAGTTGCACTAAGCGGAGACGTGCCGGGATCGCAACAGTTTTGTGGGTGGAGACTGCGGTTTGCCAGTCTTCGTTGTGTAATTCAATACCATCTACGGCCCACTTTTTTCGTAGTAAACGCAGAGGATCTTCCATATTATTGATGAATTTTCAATAGGTGAGGGAGATGGCCTTTTTAGGTAAATGGCCATCGAGTAGTCTGTCTTCTAGTGGGGATGAATCTGGAGGAGAGGAGTTTCGGGGCAACACTGATTGTAATGCGTGTCGGACTTGCAGGTATCGGAAACGCTCAGAGTCTGCCAATTTGTATTGACGCTGGAGGGCATCGAAGGGCTTCACACCCCCTGTGTCCCAAAGGTCTTTAATATGTGATATACCTATTAATTCCCATTTGTCAAAGCCATTTGAGTTCCCCAGGTCTCCTAAGTCCTAAGGCCAGTTAATCTATGGTTCCAACCGAGTGACTTGGTCGCGGAATGCCAGATTTTAACTGCGTGATTGGTAGGACCAATAAGTGGATATCGGCCCAGTTTGGAGTATAGTGCTCGATTGTAAGCCCCGTTTGGGAGAAGCCATCGATCCATGTTGAACCCTGGGTCGTCAGGGCGGCTGTATGTACCGTGGTGTATGGCTGCAAGGTGCGCAGCCCAGTAATATTTTTTAATGTCGGGCAATCCTATCCCTTCATCATAGCAATTGAGCGTGAGTTTTTGTAAAGCAATACGTGGTTTCCCGTCCCATAGAAGGTCCCGCTGTAGCCCTTCTATTTCTTTGAAATATGAGTTTGGGACAGGGTCAGCCGAGTTTTGTAATGCGTATAGGAAGCGGAGCACTGACATCATTTTAAAAAGGGCCGCCTTGCCTAACAGTGAGAGCGAGAGTGACTTCCAATTCGCAATGTCTCGTCTGAGCCTTTGCAGTGGGGGAACAAGGTTATGGGCATATCGAAGGGAGTGATCAAGGGAGATGAATATACCCAGGTACTTGAAGCCTTCTGTCACTATTGGTATCGGGAGGTTTTGGGGTAACGGAAGAGGACCTCCATAGAGGACATATAGGAGAGATTTTTCCCAATTGATACGAAACCCGGAATATCTGCCAAAAATGGCGAGAAAATCGAAAACAGCGATCAGGGATCTCTTGGGGGATGTGAGATACAAAAGGACATCGTCAGCGTATAAAGAAATACGGTCCTCCCAGTCCGAAGACCATCGCATTCCACAAATTACTGGGTCTCTACGGATCCATGCTGCAAGTGGCTCAAGGGCCAGTGCGAATAAGAAGGGAGAAAGGGGACTTCCCTGACGAGTCCCTCGGATGAGTATAAAGGCCTCCGATTTTTTGTTATTAAAGACTACTTGAGTCGTAGGTTCACTATATAACAGACGCACCCATCGGCTAAATCCTGGCCCAAATCCCAGTTTTGTGAGCACGGCAAATAGATAAGGCCACTCTATCGTATCAAATACCTTAGTGGCATCCAGAGAGACTATGATTGCCTCTTCCCGTATGGTCAGTGCCCTACCCAGAACCCCGTGAACTCTGCGTAGATTTAGAGCAGTATTTCTTCTTGGCATAAATCCTGATTGATCAGGGTGTATTAGGTCGCCTATTACTTTGATCAACCTATTAGCGAGTAGTTTAGCGAGGATTTTAGGTTCGCTATTTCGTCAGCGGTGAGGTCACTGTCCATAAATACTCAGTCAGCATCAGAGAGCGTAGGGAGGGAAATGTGTCTCAGGAGATCCGAGGAGTCGTCCTCAGTGTACGGTGCCAACAAGCTGTAAACATTACGAAAGTGCTCTGCAAACTGGTTAACTATGTCTTGGGGGTCTGTTATGGGAGACATATCGGTGTCCATAAGCTCCGGGACGAGTCTACTAGCGTGCTCCTTTTTATCGAGCCTTGTCTCCCCAGTCGTAGATCCGACCCAGTCTGTCTTGTCCCATTGTTTTGGCACGGTCAGTGACCAGCACTCGGTATTCGTCCTGACGTAGACGGAGTGTGTGGAGGACTTCAGGAGTGATGTCGGAATTTATGTCTTGTTCAAGACGATAGATCTCTTGTTCCACGTCAGAGATGTCTTTTATCTTGTCTTTTTTGGATCCCGCTATTAGGGAGAGGGCCTGACCCCGGACAACTGTTTTAAAGGCTTCCCACAGAGTCTGTGGAGAGTCAACGGTGTGTTCGTTCTCCGAGAAGTAGTTGTCTATGGACTTGATTAGGTCTTTGCGTATTTTTGGATTTTTTAGATACCATGGATTGATAGGGGCAACTCGTCCTACTTGTGTGTGGTCTAGGACTAT
Organism: Triturus cristatus; assembly: GCF_964204655.1. NCBI lineage: Eukaryota > Metazoa > Chordata > Amphibia > Caudata > Salamandridae > Triturus > Triturus cristatus. Next base: position 283,442,209 of record NC_140594.1, on the reverse strand, counting down.
GTAAACCCATATTGGGGAATGATCATAAATGCCCCTAGCTAGATGCTGGATCTCATGAATTTTCGTGACCTGTGGAGCAGGGACAATTATGTAGTCCAGACGGGAGAGGCTATTATGTGCTCCGGATTGAAAGGTGTGTTGAATTTTGTCCAAGTTGTATGTTCTCCATCCATCCACTAACCCCATTGCTTCCAAGAAACTGGAAAAAGAGTGTGGAGTGTGAGGTAATGTGCAAGGGGGTGTCTGTCTAGCGAGCCAGATAGTACTGAGTTAAATGCCTCCGCCAAGCACTAGGTGCCCATCAGGTAGTGATAACAGTATATTGCTGAGGTCAGTAAATGTTGTTGCTTGTAAGCCTGGTGGTGCGTACACCGACATGAAGGTAATGGTTCGACCCTCCCAAGTGCCTGTGATCCCGACATATCTGCCTCGGTCATCCGTCCAGGTGGACGTGAGTGACAGGGGGAATGATCTTTTTTGCATGATGCCTACACCCTTTGAGTTAGACATAAAACCCACGTGTGCGACCATTGAGTAGCCCCACCTATGCATAGCCTTGCATGTGTTACCGACCAAGTGAGTTTCCTGAAGCAATACAATGTCTGGCGCCAATCTCTTGACATATTGCAATTCCGCACATCGCTTAAAGTTTCTAATAACTGGGAATTTTAACACAGCACGGGGGGCACTGTTACTTGCTAGATTTTAATTTCCTTTTAAAAACGGAACAATATTTTTATCCTGTTTTACTATATTTTGTCTGTTTACTAAATACTTTTTAACATTGTCTGAATATTGTAAACAAATTGAGAAATTGTACTTTACCTGGGGTTCGCGTTCAGAGAGCCTTTTGCCTTGGACGTACGTTCTCTGTTTCCTTGACGGTCCCGCAATCTTTGTGCGGGCCGCCTTTTTGTGAGGTTAGCACTCCAGTAGTTGAGTGCTTTCCAACCATGCTATTCCATAAAAGGGCATGCTCTCGCGACCGTGCACCGGATGTGCGCAGTGGGCGCGCCAAAGCCAAGCCCGTCCGTGGCCGGACTGCGCCATGCGCCATTCCCCCCCCTGGTCAAAACTATGCAATTACTTATGCCAAATCAACCTAGATGACCCTTCAGCACAAAGGTAAGGGTAACATATGTCACCCTATCTTCCCGAGAAATGATTCTCAGGACTTGCATTGTCCTACGTGTAACTTTGTCTTGGGAAATGGGCACTCTGTTTTTCATCATCCAAACAATGCCGACACAACTCGGTCTGACACACGTTTCAGTAATAAGCGTGCCTTAACGGGTGTCTTACTGAACACTAGATCTCTTCCCAAGCATAGGCACGAACTTGCTGACTTTCTTGAACTTCATATGTGTTGTAATCTTTATCTTAAGTACTATGGTATGGTCCACCACCCCTCTCCTCAGGCCTATGTTGGTATGGCCGACTGGAGAGGTGACAGTAGAATGTTGACAACCTAAGGTTCTAGTGCGAGGAGAGCGGATGACTGGATTAAACAGAGTTGTCTTTACCTCATGCCTGATGACTCTTTCTTCATTGTAACACTGGCGACGGATCTGCGGAGGGGGCAGCCGGTCATTTCCCCTTTCTTTGGACTCTCCTGCGCATGGTTGGGAAACCTGTGTTCTTTTTCACCCTATCGTGGGGTTTACTGCAGCCTTTTCACGGAGCGCCTGTCGTTTTAATGGTGGTGTATCCGGCCAGGGAGGAGGTTCCTAGTGTGCGGGTGAAGAAGTGTCGACTTCTGTTGGCGTGCTTGCCACTTCACATTCACTCAGAACTCCTTCTTTCTCCACCTGTATCGGAGGACCAGCAGCGTGTGGAGGGTTCCTGAGGAGAGCGCAGCTTCCTGGTGCTGTTCGGCGGTGGAGTCACGTGTTCAACCAGCTGGCTTTCCCCTGTCAGCGGAGTCAGGAAACGTTGTTGTGACACGCCTCTTCCTCGGAGCAGCCGGCGCACCAGTAGCCAGTGATCCGGCTATAGGCATTCGTGTACGGAGCTTGTTTTCAGCCTCTACAGCCAGCCAGCTTCTTCCTGTCAGGTCCGCCGCGCGCTCTGTGTGGTTTGAGCGTCCAGCCTGCGGTGAGCGGGTTGAAGGAGAGCGGGCTTGGGGTTTCCCTGGCTGTGGTGTTTTGCCGATACCAGCCTACAGAGAGCCAGCGTCGCTTCCCAAGTAAGATCTCTGTGTTACGGCGAAAGCTGCGTCTTCACTGTGACAGGCACACATGTTCGTGCCTTCCTGGTATTTTCTACGCTGTGATACGCACACACTGTGCGTGCCTTGTCATCGTTTTCCTATGTTGTGGCAAAATTGATAATGTGCGATGTGCCATGTTTCCTGCGCTGTGATGCACACACATGTTGCGTGCCCCCTATCAGTATTCCGGAGCAAGTTCCAGTACATGCTCGTTTCTAAAGGAGGAAGATAACTTTTTCTGCGCATCATTTGATAACTTTACAGTGGTGTTCTGGCGTTGAGGGAAAGTGCCGTGATTCGCGGTTCCCCTCTTTTGAGTCTAGTTTGGTGTAGGGTCCTAGGTCCCAGGGCTTGTTACTGTCTCAGGGTGATTTCATGGTGTAGTTTTCTTTTTTTTTTCCTTTTTCCCCCTCTGCACGTTGACTGTTGAGTGTGAACACCCTCTGTGGAATTGCTTTGTACCTCAGTCTTTATTTCCTGTAGCACATAATGGGTACTCCGGGGATGAGTCAACCTCCATCTTTTCTTAATGACTGTGGCGATCCGGAAATACATTGGAAGGATTGGACTAAACTGTTTGAATCCTATTTGATTGCCATGGGGGGGGGGAGAGGTTTTCTCCGTTGCGTAAACAGCATATACTTTTACATAATTTGGGGGTTCATGGACGAAAAGTCTATGAGACTCTTCCTGAGCCAGAGTTGGATGAGGAGGATGACGCGGATGTGTACGACATCACCTTGATGAAGTTGGAGCTTCATTTTGGTGACAAGGTCAATGTGGTGCTTGAACGCCATAAATTTTTTTAGCAGAGTGCAAGGAAAGGGCGAATCTATAAATAATTACATAGCAGCCTTAAGAGGGCTTACGCAATTGTGTGATTTTGGTGACCTTAACGATTCGTTGATCAGGGATCAACTGGTAAGGCGTACGAACAGTGGGAGGGTGCAAGAAAAGTTACTTGCAAAAAACCCTTCTTTAAAGGATGCCATTTCCATTGCTCAATCTATTGAGCATACTGCTAAGTGTGTAAAGGAGATGAAAGTAAAGGAGGACGTAGTGGCGCCCATTCAATGTGAAGGATTGGAAGGGGAGGTAGGCAAAGTTGGCCTTAGGGAAAGCGTAAAAAATACCCCCATCAGAAAAGAGGGTCCGAATTTGAAGTGTTTCAGGTGTGGAAGCAATAACCACTTAGCTAACAGTCCTTTTTGTTCGGCACAAGGTGTTCTATGTAAAAAATGTAATAGAAGAGGACACTTGGCCAGAGTGTGTAGGGACGGGATAGGTAATACCTCTAGTTTGGGCAATCCTGTTGGGGAAACTCAGGCAAGATTCATTTTCCAAGTTAAGGATAGTCAAGAGACTAGCAAGCCTAACTATCCCAAATGCATCATACACATAGACTGTAAGGCCATTGAGATGTATGCGGATTCGTGCTCACCTTTTACGTTAATAAATGTGACAGATTTTGAGAACGTGCTGGGGTGTAGTAAGAGTTTGCTTAGCACTCCCGACATATCCCCAGAGGGGTACACCAGAGACCCTATTCCCCTTGTGGGCATGTTGAGTAGCCACATCGAATTTAAGGGTAGATCTATGGTGGGCAAAGTGTATGTGGTTGAAAGGGGTGCGAACCTTCTGGGGTGGCAACACCAGAAGGTACTGGGTATTATCTTCGACCCCAACAACAAGGACCAGGTCATCTTAGTTGACATCCCCATCAACGACAAAAACAAGTCCCTACAAGAAGCTTTTCCTGACTTGTTTACGGAGAGGTTAGGAAAACTTAAGGATTTTCAACATAGAATAAAAGTGAAGAAAGGTGCCAAACCTGTTGTTCAGAGAGCGCGCCCTGTGCCGTTGCGTCTGAGCGAAGTCCTAAAAAATGAGCTGGATAAATTGTGCGATTTGGGCGTAATTCAACCTATTGAGTCGTCGGAATGGTTGGCCCCCCTGGTTCTAGCTACGAAAGCTGATGGCAAGGGTATCAGGGTTTGTGTGGACTTACGCAGCCTCAACGATAACATCTGGGTAGAGAGATTTCCCCAACCTAATATAAACGAGATGCTGAGCACTATGGGCAAAGGATGTTTCTTTTCAGTCATTGAAATGTCCATGGCCTACCACCAGGTCGAGTTACACCAGGATTCGAGACCACTAACGGCATTTTCCTCGCCGTTTGGGGCCTACATGTTTGTGAGGATGCCATTTGGGCTTGCATCTGCGGCCTCGATTTTTCAAAAAATTATGCAGCAAGTGTTGAATGGCGTAAAAAACACCCTCTGTTTCCAGGATGACATTTTGATGTATGGGGAAACGGAAGATGAGCATGATACTATTTTAAACACAGTGTGCCAAAGGTTGTCCAGTGCCGGATTGACTGTTAAACTCGACAAATGCAAATCAAAGTGACCTCTGTGGATTACTTAGGTCACACTATATCTAAAGAGGGTTTTAAGCCTAAATACAGTTTGATTCAGGCCGTCAGGGAGTCTCAGAATCCTACTAGCAAAGAGGAGCTGAAATCATTTCTGGGTTTAGTCGAGTACATGTCAAAGTATGTGAAGAATTTTGCTGACCTGTGTGATGAGTTGCGTGAACTATTAAAAAAAGAGAAAGAATTTATTTGGGAGGAAAGACACAGCAGGGCAGTGGAGTTAATAAAGGAGCGCATCATAGAGTCACCTGCGCTAGGATCATTTGACCCTCTAAAGAAAACCTTTCTCACCACGGATGCATCCAACAAAGGTCTGGGTGCGATGTTATCCCAAAAGAGCCAGGGCAAAGATACCATTATAGCGTTTGCGTCGAGATCCCTCAACTCGGCGGAAAAGAACTATTCGGTCATCGAAAGGGAGGCGTTGGCCTGCTTCTGGGCGGTGAACCATTTTAAGTTTTTCTTGTGGGGGATACAATTTGTCATACACACTGACCACAAGCCTTTGACTTTTATGTTCTCCCCGAAAAGTGTACAGAACAATTCTCCACGCATCTCTAAGTGGGTTCTTGGCCTACAAAATTATTGTTTCAAGGTGGAGTACCTGCCTGGTCCAGAGAATGTAATCGCTGATTACCTATCCAGGTCACCATTACCAGAGTTTTCCAGAGAGGTACAGTTAGACACACCCATTTTATCTTTGCATCTTTCATCCTTGACAAAGCAAGAATGGGACGCAGGTGTGAAGGAGGACAAGGAAATGAGCATCCTCAGACAGTTCATCCTCAATGGGTGGCCGGAGAACCGTTCACAACTTCCGGAGGAAGTAAAAGACTTTTGGGAAGTGAGGTATGAACTGTCATTGGTGTCAGATGTGATACATCGAGGGGACAGAGCAGTTCCTCCCAGTAATTTGAGGGACAAGATAATTGAGCTGGCCCATGAGGGACACATCGGTAGGAGCCTCACCAAGAACAAAGTCAGAAACTATTTCTGGTTCCCCAAGATGGACTCTATGATTGAGCACAAAGTAAAGGAATGCAATAGCTGTGCCAATAGCGACAAAAGTAAAATCACACGCAAAGCCCCTTTGTCTCCGGTAGAGGTTCCGGAGGTTCCTTGGACCAAGTTAGCAGTTGACATCATAGGGCCCATGGATGTCCTAGGGTCCCAAAAGAGATTCATGTTCGTTCTAGTGGATTACACTTCCCATTGGGTAAATGTTAAATTTACTTCGCAAACCACCACTAACAACCTTATCTCATTTTTGAAGAATATTTTTGCGTATGAAGGTATTCCGGCAACTTTGGTTACCGACAATGGGATGCAGTTTACCTCTGAGGCCATGAATACGTTTTTGGTAGAGCTAAACATAAAACATGAGAAAACTGCACTCTATTGCCCAAGAGCCAATGGGTTGGTGGAAAGGACTAACAGATGGATTAAAGAACACATTTAATTGGCCATTTCCAGTGGGTTCAAGGTTGAAGATTCATTGAGAGAGTGCATATGGGCATACCACACCACACCCAATCTCATCACGGGTGTGTCACCGTTTGTGTGCTTAAGAGGAAGGGAACCCTGCACCAAAATGAACCCATACTGGTTGAGGGGTGGGCACAAAGTGGTGCAAGTTCCGGGGGGTGAGTAGAGAGTTGAGATCTCAACATCAAAGGAAATACAAAGGTTGGTACGACCACACGCATGGGGTCAGACCACGAGAGTTCAAGGTCAGCTCCACAGTGGCGGTTAAAAGGCCAACACATGTACAACCGGGCTTGAGCAAGTACCATACTCATCAAAAGGTAGAGAAAGATGGAAAGAATGTGGTTCGCCTAGACAATGGGCAAACGTGGAGTAAGGACAGAGTAGCGGGCGTTTCCTAACCTTAAAAGAAAAATGGTGTTCGTAATGTGGCCTTTTTGTTCTAATGCAAAATGTTTTGTTTCCCTACTTTAAAAGAAATGGTGTTTGCAATATAGCGTATTTGTTCTAATGCAAAATGTCTTGTTTCCCCTATATAAGGAGATGTGTTGTAATCTTTATCTTAAGTACTATGGTATGGTCCACCACCCCTCTCCTCAGGCCTATGTTGGTATGGCCGACTGGAGAGGTGACAGTAGAATGTTGACAACCTAAGGTTCTACTGCGAGGAGAGCGGATGACTGGATTAAACAGAGTTGTCTTTACCTCATGCCTGATGACTCTTTCTTCATTGTAACAATATGCCTGACCTATTATTCCTCACAGAGACATGGACTCACAGTGCCTCTGAACCTGACCTAAATGTGGCCATACCTTTGGGTTATGACCTATTTAGGATTGATAGGAAAGGTCAAAGTGGGGGAGGGGTGGCCATTGCTTACCGTTCACACATTAAAGCAACTTTTTCGGATATTCCCCAGTTCAAGGAGGAGGCCATCTTGTTTAGCTTCAAAGTTACTAATACCGATGTCCTTAATGGACTCCTAGTTTATAGACCACCTGGGCTCAGGAACACTTTTATTGAAGCCATTGTGACTGTTATGGAATCCTGCATGGTACACTCTAATTTATCTGTGCTGGGTGATTTCAACTTTCATTTAGAATCCACAGATAATGCTGATACCAGGGAGTTATTAGATCGGTTTCTTAGTCACGATTGAAGAAAATTGTCACTAGGCATACACATACGGGCAAACATACCTTGGATGGTATTTTTACCAATCATCCACAGACAAAATTTACTAAAACATAACCCCTGCCTTGGACTGACCATAGTGCTGTCTTTGTTGAAGTTCATACCAACAGATTCCTAAATAGAACGCTTGGTATAAACAGAACAGGGGTATCATGCCCTTGGAAACAAATATGCAGTCCTGATCTTGAAGCTGCACTGCCATCACAGAGCCCTTTTATAGACACTGACCCTGATCAAGCAGAGGTACATTTTAACCGCTGGATTGAACAGGCAGTCTGAAGGCTAGCCCCTGAAACTTGTACACGAACAAACAACAGATTGTCCTCAGCCCTATGGTATAACTCCAAGTTAAAAAACCAAAAGAAAATCTGCAGAGCTAAAGAAAGACTCTGGAGGAAGGAATACTCAGAGTCCGGAAAAAAAAAACTACAGAGGCGTTAGCAATTTATAAAGAGACCATAAATGAAGCAAAATCTATGTATTTTACTGAGAAAATCATGGCCTCCAAAAATACTCCCGAGAATTATTTAAGACAGTCACTAAATTAACCACCTTCGGTATTACTAAACCGTTTAACACAACAAAACAGTTTTGTGACAAACTTGCAAAATTTTTCCATGACCAGGTGGTCAAAGTATACGATGAATTTTCTACTGCCACTAATGGAACTAGACAAGACAAATTTGAGATGGACAAACCTAATACACAAGGGGCGGAGCTTGGCTCGCAAAGCAAATGGCTGCCTGAGCCTTGAGCTCCGTAGCACTACATAACTATCCGGCACATATCCTTCCCCACGCCACCGAAAGGGGGACGAGGTGGCGGAGCCCTGCAAGCGGAGGCACCCCCGAGCCGCATCGAGGAGGAGCGGGGTGCGGGGGATACTGCTAAGACTGGTTACGGACCGAGTGAGTGGAACACGCCGGCGGGCCTCGGATCCCCGTGCTCGAGTGACGACGGCGGCGGGCCGGCGTCGCTAGGCGTGCGGCGAGGGCACGTGAGACGGCCCGGTCCTTCGAGCCCCCCCTTCCTGGGAGTGTCTAATTGAGAGCAGCGCGCCGGTTGCAGCTCGCCAGGGGCACTGAGAGGGCGGCTGAGCACACGACGGCGGAGCTGGTGGAGGAATACCGGAGCGGAGCCCTACCTAATCACTCGGCGGAGCCGGGATAAACCAACGACGCTCTGCGCTCGAGAGGGAGCAGACCGACTGCCTGTCCCGGGGCGCTCAACGCTGGTGAGTGGGGTCGCTGCGGAGCCTCTTTCCGGTGGGGTGTGACGGAGTGGTCCCCCCTCTCTCTCTCCTTCCCCCATCCGATGCGGCGGGTCCACTTCGGCGGTGCTGGTGGGGCGCGCCTTGAACTCTGGTGGTCCTGCAGTGTCTAGTACAGGTGCGAGGTCTGCGGGGTGCCGCTGATGTACGGTGTGAGGTGGCCGTTGAGCACGGCGGCAGCCGAACGGTGGCTCGGGCGGCGCGCTTAAGAGAGAAACGCCAGAGCTGCGACGAGGTGAGGACTCGTGCTTGGGGGCGACAGACACACAGCCCAGGGAAGTGGGGCGGCTGTACCAATCTGTGGAAACTTATGTGGATTTTGCCAGGCCTGGAGCGGTGGAGTAAATTTGAACGCCCCAAGGCGGCGGGCTGGGAGGAGAGGTGCCCCATGTGCCGGTGCGTTGAGTGCGAACTGTAAGGGGACCCGGGAGAAGGCACAACGGTCTGCAGGGTCTGAAGGTCGAACAGGCTGCAAGTAGCCTACTGAAGCGCGTAGTGCTCTGAGGCTTCCTTGAACCCCTGACGACAGGCCTGATAGCTCACTGGGCTCACTATCTTGGGGCAGGAGGCACCACGGAGGGTGTTCGGCGCGCAGACTAGCATCTGATTTGAACTGGGGATGACCTGAGGTCCGTGGTGCAGGAGGAACTCCCCAGAGGCACGGCTGCAGGGATAGTAGAGGGTGGAACGTTGAGCGCAGGATGGGCAAGTCGGACAGAACACAGTCAAAGCTTACTTTTGAGCAGAAGCGCTCTAAGCCCCAGGTCACCCCTGATGGCGCAGCAGGTAACGGTCCGGAGGAGGAACAAGATCTTCGGAGCTTGCTGCTCTCTATGTAGAAGGGTTTACAGAGTGGTATCACCTCTCTAGGAGCCAAAATGGATGCCCTTTCGTATAGAATGGACAGGATGGCGGAGCGCATTGACAAACCTGCGGAGCGACTGGATCAGACAGAGCAGCGACTGGTGGAAGTTGAGGGAGCGCAAACTGCATCGGATACAGACCGTGTAAAGATGGGGCGCCTCATGCAAGTGCTGCAGGATAAAATGGAGGATGTTGAAGCCCGTTCTAGGCGCTGCAACCTGTGCATCACGGGCCTGCCGGAGACAACCCCAACAGGCCGGATGGAGTGTTTTGTCGAGAAGTTGCTAGTGGAGCTGCTGGGTCAGGAGGTTTTGTCCTCCATGTTCGTGGTGGAACGGGCGCACAGGTCGCTGGGGCCGAGGCCCGTGCCAGGGGCACCACTGCGTCCGATCATAGCGAAGCTGTTGAACTATCGAGACAGGGACGCTGCACTCCGCGTGGCGAGAGAAAAACGGTCGCTGACATACGAAGGGTCTGTTATCTCACTATACCCGGATTTTACTGCACGAGTGCAAGAGGCTAGACGGCAGTTCATCCCTGCCAAAAAGCAAATGCGGGATATGGGGTTGGACTATGCGATGCTGTATCCTGCCAAGCTCAGAGTCAACAGGCAAGGGGGAACACATATTTTTCAGGACCCCAAGTTACTACAAAAGGCCCTCAAAGACTGGAGTAAGGAACGGTCACGCAGCCCAGAGAGGCACCTGCAGAGTGCGGAGGCGGAGAGCACGCTCGACCACCAGGACTAACGTTGGCAGATGGTGACTATATTGGGCAGCTACTTGAGTATGTCATGTTAACGGGGGGAGGAGGAAGGTAGGGGGACAAGAGCCTCTAACGGCGAGATGCCGGTCAGCGTTTGAATAAAGCCCACAGGAATAGATGTTGCTACTAGGCCGTTATGGGACTAGAGGTTTTGAGAGGTGGAGATCCCTATATTGCTGTGCACGGGGGGGGCTGTGGAGGGAGCCTATTTGGAGCATTAGCAGTGGGCCACGCTGTAGGGCCAGGGTCACACACTACTGTATACTGTGTCACACTTTAACCCGGTGGTGGAGCTGGGATTAGATACTTGCGCTTGGAGGTGGCAACAAGGAGTGAGGGGATATCCTTTCATAGTTTTAGCACTGAGCGACCTCCGCCCGCGAGTGCTGACCACAGTGTTGAGGAGTGTTTTTGATTTGGGGGGGCGGGTAGGGGGAGGTAGGGGTATTCCCTAAAGTGGGAACGGCATGGCTGAGTTGGGGGTGGTCTGCTGTGGGTGGGGGGTTTGGGGTGGGTACATTTTTCTTGTTGCGCAGAGGTTAGTCACGCAGTATCCTTCGTGGTATCTTTCTCGACGTAAAAACTATGTGATGTCCTACGTGAGAGAGGCAGAGCGTTATGGACAGGAAAGGAATGTCGAGTAACATTGCAGCTGGGAGACCGCAGGACTCCCTCAGAGTGATCACCTGGAACGTCAGAGGCCTTAATGATTATCGTAAGATGCGTAAGGTGTTGCACTACCTTAACAGACATGCTATTGATGTGGCCTTTCTGCAGGAGACACACCTCCCTAATCAGAGTCCCATGCTCCGCACAAGAGGGGTGGTGGGTAATGTGTACGCTGCGGGCTTTACAACGCATGCTAGGGGGGTTTTGATTTGGACTAACCCCAAATCGGACTATAAGACGCAATTGCTTGCAGCGGATAATGGCGGCAGGTATGTGATAACGCGCTGTCAGGGCAAAGGCCTTGACCCACTGCTAGTGAATGTGTATGGCCCAAACTACGATTGCCCGGAATTTTATGAATCCTTAGCTGGGATAGTGAGCGGTTGCGGACTGCCCCATATTCTGTGGGGGGGGGGGGGGGGGGTATTTTAATATGATTAGGAAACCGGGCCTAGATAGATCAGGGGGCCACAGCAGGGGACCAGCGGCGGCGGTCAAAATAGTAGATAGAGCTATGACTACTATGGCTCTGGCTGACATATGGAGAACGCTTAACCTGCAAGTGGGAGGCTTCAAGCACTACTCGGCATATCACAATCTGCACACGCGGATAGATTATTGGCTGGCGTCAACGTCCCTTCTACCTCAGGTCCGAGCGTGCCAAGTCTTGCCTCGCACCCTCTCGGACCATTCCCCTATACTGTTAACTCTCTCTACGCCGGTGAAGACTGTCCCGCCTTTTGCTTGGCGTTTTCCTCCATACTCGCTCCTAGACCCTCTGTTTAGGGAGGAAATTGCAGAGGCTATCACAGGGTGTTTTGAAGTCAACGTAGGCACTGTGGAAAGCTTCCAAACGGTCTGGGAGGCCTTCAAGGTTTGCATTAGAGGGGTTGCCATAGCTAAACACTCAGGGGTGCTCCGAGATATTCGGCGTAGACTTACGTTCCTAGAAGGTAGATTGAGGGAATTAGAGGAGAGGCAGCAGACGATGCCAGAGGATGACCCTGCGGAAGAGTTTAAGGCGACCCTGGCTGAATTTCATGAGGCTGCGGACTCCAAGGTTAAACACCTAGGGAAGTACGCCACGGCCAGGGTGTATGGCGAAGGCGAGAGGCCTGGCTCTGTTTTGGCTGATATGTTGAAAGCTAGGAGAGCGAAAGCCAATATCACTAAGATTAGATCGGAGGAAGGGGCTTTGCTCACGGACGAAGTGGAAATAGCTGGACGATTTAGATCGTATTACGCAACCCTTTATTCCTCGCGACAGAGTGATATGGATGGGGATATACGAGATTACCTAGAATATATTAAGCTGCCATTTTTGTTGAACTCACACAGGGAATTCCTTGCCCTCCCCATTGAAAAAGATGAAATCTTGGAGGCGCTGTCTGGCATGAGGTCGAACAGTGCTCCGGGGACGGACGGCCTCACAGTGGCATTTTACAAAACCTTCATAGACCTATTGCTTCCGCATCTCTCCGCGTTGTTTGACGACATGTGCGTCAGGGGCGAGATGCCACCTTCCATGTGTGAGGCTGTCCTGGTGGCTATTTTGAAACCAGGGAAGTCCCCGGAGGAGTGCAGCTCTTATAGACCATTATCCTTGCTTAATGTGGACGCTAAGCTATTCGCAAAGGTCTTGGCCACGCGCCTGGCGCTGCTGGCGCCGGATCTGGTGGCCCCGGATCAGGCGGGATTTGTGCCGGGCAGGAACCTCACTTATAACTTGCGAACAGTGTTTGGTACGATGCAACATGTTAGGCAGGACTCTAAGGCGCTGGCAGTCTTTCTCGATATGGAGAAGGCATGTGATTCTGTTGAATGGGCCTTTATGAGGCAGGTATTAAATAGAATGGGGCTGGGTCCAGTCTTCCTGCAGATGATAGGGGTGCTCTATAAGAGGCCTACTGCAAGAATACGACTAGGAGATCGGATCACAGACGCGATCCCGATTACCAGAGGGACACGACAGGGGTGTCCCCTGTCGCCTATCCTATATGCCCTGGTTGCCGAACCCCTGGCGTGTGCTCTTCGGGAATACCATAGCCTGAGAGGAGTACGTTTCCCCTCTTACAAGATACTAGTCTCGACGTATGCGGACGACACTCTGCTGTATGTTAGAGATCCAGAGACCAATCTGGCGCCGGTGCTACGGGAGGTGGTACATTTTGGGGCACTGTCGGGCTTGAGAGTTAATTGGACTAAATCTATTGCTTTCCCGTTAACTCCGTCCACGGCTAGATTTGACATGGAATACCCGCTCCAATGGTCTGATGACCCAGTCCGGTACCTGGGGATACAGCTGCACGTGGACCCTGAAGTTGTAATGAGGGAGAACTATGGTAAGGCCATTGCCAAGCTGGAAGACGAGGTTGAGACTTGGATTGGATTACCTTTGTCGTTAATTGGTAGCATCTCCATCATGAAAATGGTAATATTACCTCGATTCCTATTTCTATTCACCAACATCCAGATTGTTCTCCCGCGGTCTTTTTTTGTTAGGCTTAATAAGTCCATGGTCCGACTTGCATGGGCTGGCAGACAGGCGCGGGTTAGTTGGAGAGTGCTGACACTGCCTTACGGTTTGGGGGGTCCTTAGGCAACGCTGGGTGGTAGGAAATTTGTGGATCCACGCAAATTCCAGAACTTTCCCACACAAATTTGTGAAAAAAGTGTTTTTTTTTCAACTAAATTTGAGGTTTGCAGGGCATTCTGGGTAGGAAAACGTTTGGGAACCCATGCAAGCCATACCTCGCTGGACTCCCCCGAGTGTCTAGTGTTCAGAAATGGTGTGAGTTTGCTAGGTTCCGAAGATGGCCGCTGAGCCCGGGGCCAAAAACCCAGGTGACCCCCCATGCAAAACCAGGTTGTTTTGTGATAGGTAATTTTGAGGTCTCCTCAATATGTTTTGGGCCCTTGCCTGTCGCGGGTACTTGACCCACTCACGCGAGTGAGGTATCCTTTTTATTGGGAAAGCAGGATGGTAGGAAATTTGTGGATGCACGTAGATTTCCCACACAGAAATTTGAGAAAAACATGATTTTTTCAGCAAGCCATACCTCGCTGGACTCCTGCGGGTGTCTAGTTTTCAGAAATGTGTGGGTTGGGTAGGTTTCCCTAGATGGCCGCCGAGCCCGGGGTCAAAAACTCATGGGACCCCCCCTTGCAAAACCAGGTTGGTCTGTGATAGGTAATTAAGATGTCGCCTCAATAGGTTTTGGGCCCTTGCCTGTCGCGGATTCTCGACCTATCCACACAAGTAAGGTACCATTTTTCACGACTTAGAGGTACGCGGGGTGGGTGGAATTTTGTGGATCCACGCAGATTCCAGATTTTCCACCACAGAAATGTGAGGAAAATGTGTTTTTTTGGACAAATGTTTAGGTTTGCAAGGGATTCTGGGTAACAGAACCTGGTGAGAGCCAGTCAAGTCACCCCATCCTGGGTATCTAGTTTACAAAAATGTATAGGTTTGCTAGGTTTCCCTAGATTCCGGCAGAGTTAGGGTTCAAAATATACAGCTAGGCACTTTGCAAAAAAGAGGGTCCGTTTTCACTGTGAAAATGTGGTTTGTCCACGTTGCGTTTGGGCCATTTCCTGTTGCGGCCACTAGTCCTACCCACACAAGTGAGCTACCATTTTTCTCGGAAGACTTTGGTGAACGCGGGGTGGGTGGAATTTTGTGGATCCACACAGATTCCAGAACTTTCCACCACAGAAATGTGAGGAAAATTAGTTTTTTTGGACACATTTTTAGGTTTGCCAGGGATTCTGGGTAACAGAACCTGGTGAGAGCCAGTCAAGTCAGCCCATCCTGGATTCCCCTGGGTGTCTAGTTTTAAAAAATGTATAGGTTTGCTAGGTTTCCCTAGGTGCCAGCAGAGCTAGGAACCAAATTCCACAGGTAGGCACATTCCGAAAAAAAGTCAGTGCCTAGTGGGCTTTCTGCCGCCCTGGTGAGGGGGGAGATCAGAGGCTATTGCCCCAATATGCCCCAGAGGGGGGCAGAAAGACTGTGGCTATTCTTTTGGAGGGTCAGGGGCATTGGGATGCCCACTCTGGTCAGCCCCCACCCTTGTGTATAAAAAAGCCAGCATAATCACTGGCACATAGTGGACTTTCTGCCCTCCTCCCCCCCCCCCCCCCGGGGGGCAGATCAGGGGCTACTGCCCCCATATGCCTCCTGGGAGGGGCAGAAATACAGTGGCATCCTTTTGGGGTGGGTGGGGGCATTGGCATGTCCATTCTTGGCAGCCCCCACCCCGAACTTTGTAAAACAAAAATCCCTGATGGCTAATGGGCTTTCTGTCCCCCCGGGGGGTGCAGATAAGGGGATATTGCCCCATCTGCCTCCCAGGGAGGGGATGAAAGACTGTAGCATATTGTTTGGGGTGGGGGCATTGACATGCCCATTCTGGGCAGCTCCCACCACTACCTATATATAAAAAAAAAAATCCCTGGCTCTTAGTGGGCTTTCTGCCCCCTCCCGGGAGGGGCAGGAAGTCTTTTTTTCTTTGGGGGTAGGGTGGGGGCATTTGCATGTCCCATTCTGGACAGCCCCCACCCTGGGCCTATAAAAAAAATAATCCCTGGCATCTAGGGTGCTTTCTGAACCCCCGGGGGAGCATATTGGTGGCTACTGCCACCATCCGCCCCCGGGGGGGCAGAAAGACTGGAGTTTTGGTTAGGGAGGGGTGGGGGCATTGGCATGCCCATCTTGGGCAACCCTCACCCCTAAAGTTATCGGGGGGAAAAACCCTGGTGTCTAGTGGGCTTTCTGCCCCCCAGGGGGGCAGATTGGGGGTTACTGCCCCCCCAGGGAGGGGCAGAAAGACTGTACCTTTAGTCGGGGGTGGGGGCAATGGCATGCCCATATTGGGCAGCCCCTACCCCAAATTATAATTTAAAAAAAAAAACCCTGGTATCTAGTGGGCTTTCTGTCCCCCAGGAGGGGCAGAAAGACTGTACCTTTGCGACGGGGGGTGGGGGCATCGGCATGCACGTTTTGGGCAGCCCCCACCCCTAATAAATATCCCATGAAAAATTCCTGGTGTCTAGTGGGCGTTCTACCCCACGGGGGCAGATTGGGGGCTACTGCCCCCATCGACCCCCCATGGGGGTAGAAAGACTAATCATGCCAAAATATTTATGGGGGGAGAAAAGGCCCTTTCCCAGGGGGCCGCTACCCCTCCCTGGTGCCTAGTGGGTGGATCCCTGCTTGGGGATCGCCCTCCTGGGGTGATCCCCAAGCAGGGGTCCACTAGGGAGGGGTGCCATTGGAAAGGGTAGATTCTCCCCTTTCCAACGATACCTCTCCTGAGTTTCTACGTGCTCAGGTGGCTGAGATAGCCCCCTGAGCACATAGAAACTGAAACTGAAATGAGCCTCTTGGATCATTTCAGTTTCGGTTTCACTGAAATGACATCAGCGCGACGTGCGCGCCGAGCGTCATTTCAGGGAAACGGGGGGGGGGGGGGGGTGGGTCTCGGGAGCTGGGGAAGCTTTAGGGGAAAAAAGAGAATCCCTCTGGTGCCCGCATGAGCATGTCCCTGACAAAATGGATACCTTCCATCTTGAAGTGATTGTAGATGAGATACTTGTTCAGATCTCTTAGATTTATTACTGGTCTCCACCCTTTGTCCTTTTCTTCCACTAGGAAAATGTTGCTGAGGAAATTCTTACGTTCCCAAGGGACTTCTGCGATTGCGCCCTTCGTTAACATTGAATTGACCTCCTCTGCCACGATAGATTGCTGCTCTAGTGTCAGGTTTAACACTTTGGGAGTTGAAACTTGAATGGGTTTTTCTGTGAAATCTATTCTGAAACCCTGAACAGTCTCTAAAACCCAAGGATCATGTGTGATTTGTTTCCAAATATGTAGGAAATGTTTTAGGCGACCCCCTACTCTCTGTGTTGAAAAGGAAGAATGAGGAGGACCCCTTGAGGTGTTGGAGGGGTTGGTGCCTCTGGCCCTGAAGCCTCTGGAGCGAGAGGATCGACCTCGTTGAGGGAAGAAAGAAGTGTTGGGCTGGAACGGGCGACCGAAACCTCTTTGTCGTGAGAAGGGTCTCTGGAAGAGGCGGCCAGCAGAACGACCCCTTCTGCCAGCCCTGGCAAAAAAACTTGGGTTGAAGACTCTACGCATGTTGGCTTGCGCTTTATCCAGAGCAGTAAAAGTTGCTACATATTTTCCCAAACCTTTAATCATATCCTCCCCGAAGAGGAGGCCATTGGGGTTAGATGAGGATTCCTTTTCTGCCATGTCGCAGAGCTTGGGGTCAATTTTGGACAGTACCACTTTCCTTCTCTTGGTATTTAGAGAAGCGTTGGCATTACCGAGGAGGATAAGAGTACCCTGGCTCCATCCGCGTAGGAGGTCAGTGTTGAGAGCAGTTGCAACGGATCGTGATGGTAAGCCAATCAAGACAAATTATCTGAAAAAGGACAAAATATTAAGAAATTGTACTTAACACCCTATGTGAAGGGGAGAAAAAGAGAGACGGTGGTATCTGATACTACATATGTTCGAGGTAAATACAGTCAAAAAACTGAATTCTATGTCAGGACCGGAGGCTTCGGATTATGCTAACTCTCTTCGCTTTATTATTTATCCAAAGACAACAGCAGCCAGAGAGATTAGTGAATATCAAAGCAAAAAAACCATACAAAAAACTACAACTCCCTACAACCAGGGAGATAACGTGGTAATTAGTCCATCAACTATCTCTGTGACACCATCTCAAAGTCCTCTGTCAGCTCTCTCTCCTCCTCTTTCTTCGCTGCTGCGCAGCCAGTTAAGTGCTCTTGTTTATTTTTCTGGTATTACACGAGTTTATTTGTGGATATGTGGGGTTAATTACGCATTTTTTTTTTGTACATTTGTGGGCTCTCCGTGATATTTTTTCCTAACACATTGGTCAGGTTTTATTTCTGAGCCCTCTCCGGCCCCGGGAGCGTTCTCGCTCCTTACGCGGCCGGCTCCCCTGCTGTTGCGGCATTGTTATGCGCCGCTAGGGGCGCTTGACCGCCTTGTCGTTCTCGCGTCGCGTCTCCTCAGATGAGGAGCGCGAAGCGAGACCAACGGTCACAGCCACCCCCTGCTGCCTCACCTTGACGTCCGCATCGCGGATCGTATGCTTTCCCCACAGTGAACAATTACTACGCCCCGGTGGGGGTCTGTATTGCGGATTTATCCGCGTTGAACGCGCTTCCATACCAGCGCTGTAAGCACCTTGCCAAACACCACGCATCTCGCGGAGGGTGTTATTTTACATCCTGGGCATTTTTTCTCCAAGTTTCTTGGCTTAAATTGGTATTTACAACGCGGTAGGGAGGCAGCCACCCGGTCAGGTCCTTCCTGAGGGTTTTTCCGCGTTGAGGGTCTGGTGCAGCCCTATTGTAACCCTCTGGGCTACCCTATCTTGCAGCCTTTGGACTGCGCTTAATAATTTTAGCCTGCTAAGTTTGTAAAGGTTACGTACTTACCTAATTGAACATGGCCACTCAGTCTGAATACTATGAGGAGGAGGTGCAGGAATACTTACCTTTTAGCGACGATTTCTTTGACGCGGTTGATGATTCAATCTACCGGGTGGTTAATGAAGTAGTGGGTCCGATGGAGCAGCGTCTCTCGGACAGGATAATCCAAGAATGCAATAGATTAGCGTTGGCGCGTGGTAGTGTAGCGCCGACCCCTGGGCAGTTTCCCGATGGCACCCCTCCCCCCCCCCCCCTAAGAAGCAACGCCCTGATGGGGTAGATGCGGACGCTTTTGCGCGCCTTAAGACGGCGTTTCTAGCAAAGACGGCCCCGGTGGCTCCCCCTCTCCCAACGTCCGACCAACTTCAGGATATCCCTGAACCCCCATCCCCGGCGACAGATAATGACACTCAAGGGGATACAGACGATGAGGCAAGTTCTTCCCGTCCTTGGCGACCGGCCTCGGCGTCCACTTCGGCGGCGCTCGAGGAGGACGCAGATATGCTGAACCCAGATGAGATAATGCATCCCCGATCTTCCGCTTGGGTCCCAGGGGATAAAGTTGTTAGGTTCCTTGCCAACCGTTTGCGTAAGCCACTGGAAAAAGAGGCGCGGAGTTGTTTGAGGGCGGAATGCCCGCGTCCCTCCTTGCCAGACAAAATCGCGCTTACGCCGGAATTAGATTCCAAAATGGCTACGTTCCTGGCGAAATTCGTAAAAGATCCCCGTAAGGGTATTGACAGATCTTGGCGGTCTTGTCAAGATAAGCTCCTTGATGCCGTCGGCCCTTTGGCAAAAATCTTGGACATGGCGGAGGAGGCTAAAGTAACGGGCTCAACTATTTCGCCGGAAGTCTTGTCGAATTGGGCCCAACGGGCCATCATTTTTTTGAGCAATGCGAATTGTGCTCTTTCAACGGAGCGTCGCCGCTCTTTGTTGATTAAGTTGGACCCCAAACTTGGGGATTTAGCTTCCTCAGAGGCAGGAGCAGTTGCTCAAGGGGGCCTGTTTGGAGAGCCTTTCGTGAAGGAACTGGGGAAGTTTGTCTCTACATTTACCTCCTTAGATAAGGCCCAGTCGGGTATTAAGAAGGTGTTCACCCAGCGGGTTTTCCGCGGGGCCGGTCGAGGCAGGGGCCGCTCGTCCGGCCGCGGATTCCAGCAAAATCCTCAAAGGGGACAAGGCTCTGGCCGTGGTCAATACAACTCCACTGCAAACTATACCAATTTCTATCCAACGCGAGGACAGCGTTTCAGGGGCCGTGGAGGATACAAGTCCAACTCTGGAGGCGGAGCTTCTACCAGTAAGTGTCCTCCCCGCTTGTCAGCTGAAGATAGGGGGGCGATTGGCAAGCTTTACTCAGGCTTGGGAGGAGCTAACGTCCGATGCGTGGATCCGGCAGACAATTCGCGGCTTTCATGTGGAATTTCTGGGCAGTCCTCATCAAGCCACACGACCGTGTCCCTTGCAGTTCACCCTTCAGGATGCACGGTTGATCGACGAGGAGGTCGCCGAATTGCTTTGCAAAGGCGCGATTTGTCGCACAACTTTGCATCCTCACGGTTTCCTCAGCAATATATTCCTTGTGGACAAGGCGGACGGAGGTCGTCGTCCGGTAATCAACCTCAAAGAGTTCAACGCGTGGTTGGTGTACCGCCATTTCAAAATGGAGGGAATCCACCTCTTGAGAGATCTCCTGCGCCCTTCCGATTGGATGGCGCGGCTGGATTTAAAAGACGCTTACCTTGTGGTTCCCGTGCATCCGCCCCATCGACGTTTCCTTCAGTTTCGTTGGGGGGGCTCGGTATACGAATTCACGGCCCTTCCATTCGGGCTTTCCTCGGCACCTTGGTGTTTCACCAAGCTGCTTCGTCCCGTGGTAGAGTTTCTCCGGGCGCGAGGTATACGCATGATCGTCTATCTGGACGACATCCTTCTGATGGCTCAGTCTCCCCAACTCTTGGTGGTGCAACTCCAACAAACCATTTCCCTGCTCCAGGGCCTGGGTTTTGTTATCAATACGAAGAAATCACTACTTCACCCCTCTCAGGCAGTCACCTTCCTGGGGTTTGTGGTGGACTCCGTTCAAGCGACTTTGAGTCTTCCATCTCGCAAAATGGCGAAAATTCGTCACGAACTACGCCGTACGGTGTCCAAACCCACCATTTCCTTGCGTCAGCTAGCCCGGGTTGTGGGCATCCTGTCGTCCTCGATACAAGCAATTTTTCCGGGCCCCTTGCACTATCGCGCTCTTCAGCGTCAAAAAGCCTACCACCTCCGAAGGGGTCACTCTTACGATTACGTGGTGCCCCTGTCGGCGGAAGCCAAAGAGGAGCTCCTCTGGTGGCTCAACCATATGGAGGCATGGAACGGTCGGGCGATTTTCGGATCCGTTCCAGACTTGGTCATCGAGTCCGACGCCAGCAAGTTGGGGTGGGGCGCTCGATGCGGAGATTTTTCCACCGGAGGTGTTTGGTCAGCAAACGAGCGGGTTTTTCACATCAATTGCTTGGAACTGCTCGCTGGCTCTTTCGCGGTGCGTTGTTGGACCAAGGACAGAGTGCAGTCTTGTGTCCTCCTGAAGATGGACAACATCTCCGCGGTCCAGTATGTCAATCGATTGGGGGGTCCCCGTTCTCGGGCGCTGGCCAATTTGGCAAAGGATTTTTGGAGCTACTGCCTCGATCATCATGTTTCGGTGACGGCGGAATATCTCCCGGGCCAGCGCAATCAAGTAGCGGACTGGCACTCACGTCATCTCTACGACTCCAGCCTTTGGAAGCTGGATGTTCCGATCTTCCAGTGGTTGCACAACCTCTGGGGTCCGTTCTCGGCGGATCTTTTTGCCTCCCGTCTGGACAATCAGGTGCCCAGGTTCTTCAGTTGGAGGCCGGATCCACTGGCTCTTGCCACGGATGCCTTCCTCCAGGATTGGAGTCAGGAGAACGGATATGCGTTTCCACCGTTCTCGATGATCATGAGGACAACGGCTCAGATCCGACGTCAATGTGCGCAGGTGGTCCTGATAACCCCCCTTTGGAGGTCTCAAGTCTGGTTTCCAGTTCTTCTGGAACTTTCCTGGGATTCTCCAATCCTACTCCCCTTGTATCCTCAGCTTCTTCAGAACCCGGAGGGGGATCTTCATCACCTGATCACACAGGGGACACTACGACTCATGGCGTGGCGTCTTTCAGGCGACGATGGTCGTTGCCGGGACTTTCGGGTCAGGCTGAGGCCCTCCTGTCAAAGGCATGGGCGGACAGTACCACGAAGCGTTATAGATCCTCGTGGTCACGTTGGGTTCGTTGGTGTCTTCGACGACGTCTGGATCCCGTGGTCGCAGGAATCGTTCCCCTCTTGAATTTTTTCGCCGATTTGGCGTCGGAGGGTTTGGCTTATCGCTCCATTAATGCTATCAGATCGGCGATTTCCGCCGGTCACGAGCCTCTAAACGGAGCACCTGTCGGTGAACATCCAATGGTTTGCAGACTTCTGCGGGGCGTGCGATTGTCGCTACCCCCGGAACCTCGCTACTCCGTCCTTTGGGACGTTAACAAGGTACTGAATCTGTTTCTTTCCTGGCAACCTAATCGGTATCTTTCTCTAAAAGAGTTATCTTCTAAGCTTGCTATGCTTCTCTGCTTGATCTCCTGCAGGAGAGTTTCCGATGTTCGCGCGCTTGATGTCTCAGCGCGGGTTTTTTCCCCGGAAGGGGTAGTTTTTACGATTGGACGCAGAACCAAGTCCAACTCGCGAACAATCACGTATCCGGCTTTCCGGGATTCTCCCAAACTTTGTGTGGTAGACTGTTTGAAGACTTATGAGGAATTGACGCAGGAACTCCGCCCACCAGGCGAACGACAACTCTTGATAGCTCTCAAGAAGCCACATAAAGCAGTCTCTTCCCCCACCATTGCTAGGTGGGTGCGTTGGGTTATGCAAGAGGCTGGCATTGATACTAAACAGTTTGGTGCCCATTCAGCCAGGGGCGCTATGGCCTCGAAGGCTTTCGCGCTTGGAGCGCGTTTGGAGGATTTAATGCGTGCAGCGGACTGGTCGTCCGACTCCACCTTTAAGAGGTTTTATTTTAAGCCAATTCTTAACGTGGCACAGTTAGTGGTAAGTAAGCTTTGAACTAGCATAATCCGAAGCCTCCGGTCCTGACATAGAATCGGAATTTGCCTAGTGATATGACGGTAAGTTCCAATTCTATTAAGGACACGGAGGCGAGGATTATCCCGCCCGGGGCACCCTTGGTGCGAACCCCCCCGTACAGGGGTAAGTAAGGTCTTTTCCTGGATGTTTATTGACAGAAATGCTTGCTTGCTTACTGTTCTTTGGTTCTGTGACCGTTGCTTACGCTCCGGATGGTTCGTTCAGTTCTCACCTCCCTGTTTGGCTTCTTTCAGGAAATGATGGATCCAAACAAGACCAATGAGGAAGTGGCGTGACTTGCGCGAAGAAAGAGGAGGAGAGAGAGCTGACAGAGGACTTTGAGATGGTGTCACAGAGATAGTTGATGGACTAATTACCACGTTATCTCCCTGGTTGTAGGGAGTTGTAGTTTTTTGTATGGTTTTTTTGCTTTGATATTCACTAATCTCTCTGGCTGCTGTTGTCTTTGGATAAATAATAAAGCGAAGAGAGTTAGCATAATCCTCGCCTCCGTGTCCTTAATAGAATTGGAATTTACCGTCATATCACTAGGCAAATTCCGATTCTATTCTAAATTAATCAAAACATACTTAACAATTTTCTTAGAACAAGGGTCCCTTCTTAGTCCTGTCCTTAACTCTTCAGGCAGAAGCACTCACTGATTTCTGAATAGTGAGTGTAAAAGCTTTAAGGTAACCATGTTGTTCCTGCTTACATTTCACATGCTTTACTTAATCTTGCATTTCCTATGAGTGTTTGCTTTTTCCAAGATGTTGTTATTTTTTTTATTTAGGCAGCATATTACTCTTGTCTAGTACGTAATTTGAATTGAGTCGCAACCACGTGTTTATAGCAGGACACAATTTGGTTGTAGCTGAAGGCAGTGCAAATTTCTCTCAGTGGGGCAGTATGGTGTTCAGTTGGGGGGGGGGGGGGTGGCACTATGGTCAGAGCTGCCAAATGTGGAACTGGGGAACCAGGTTCAGCCTTCATGACCAGTCCCCCAGACCACCCTCCTGAGGGAGCACATTCCCATGCTAGACCTTAGAAGCCCTGGTGTCTTAGCACCAGCAGGTGGACCCTAGCAGTGGCAAATGTGGGTTAACCTTGAAGGCCTATCCCCCATAGTCAATACTGAAGTTCACCTCCAGTCTCGTGGGCATGCCCATAAAGCAGCACACCCTAGAACAACAGTGACCCTGTCACTGAGGTCACAGGACCCTAGGGCGGTGCGAATGGTGTGACCACACCGGGCACTGACTTCAGGTGGGGGAGTCGTGTTTGCAAGTTTATTATGGCTTTAAAAGCACTTGCTTCCTCCTTCTTAGACTTCAGCAATGTTCAGCAACAATAAAATGTCATGATAACTCCAGCGATTAATGTTCTTCCTAGCGAGAGATCAGACTTTTGACTAGTGGAAGTTTTGACTCATGGAAAGGTACCGCTGAGGGTTAATGTGCCTGATGCAAGGAACATGTACCGTGCAGATCACAAAGTGCACATAATGTAAATAGGACAGTGGAGTACTGCTTTTGTCAGAGAGATCCTTTTGTTACTTACAGTTCATAAGTTAAAATCCTAACATAGAACACTGTCATCTAAGAGCTGCATGCAAACTGCAAGGTAAAATTAGAGCGTTACAGCTTTCCCCCCCCCAGTCTTTGATTATCCTAATGTTTTCAAAGCGTGTTCATTTGGATAGAAATCAATTCTGATTAGTAAAGAGAAGCCCCAACAATGGTATTATGTTCTAAATTCAGAGTTTGTACTTCTCCAGACCAATGACTATTAAACCATACTGCCTACTGGTATGGTTGTCAGGTGACTCCTACACCATGTAAAATGTCCTATACAGGGATTTACACACGTATGATTGGCTCTGTGTAATATATGTGATGTAAAGTGCTGTGACACCGTACACTGGTATGCGTGACACTGTAAAACAAATTATATGTATCTGAGAGAGTGGTTATGGAGACTTGAGGGGCACTGTTAAAGGGTGGTAGTGATGGAATCCGTGGCAAAAGTGGTCATTGAGGAGCACCAGCAAACATTGTTGTACAGGGTGCCACCAGCGCTAAAGCCGGCCCTGATCTTGAGGCCAGTCCGCCTCACCCATTGGTACCACCATTGGCCTTGTTTCAGCAGTAGTAGCTGCGACCCACCAGGGATGGGCAATGCAGGATTTGCATGCACACCAAACTAAGGGGCCCATTAGGATGGCGGGCGGTGGCACCACCGCGGAGCTGGCGGTGCGGAAAAAAGCTAATTTCCGCCCGCGAGCAGCGGCCCTCATGTCCGCCATATTAGTATGGCCAAACATAGGCCATTTCGCGACCGCCGCGGTGAGACGCGCACTGCCATCAAAGTGTGCCCGCCACTGCGGCGGTGGGAGCCAATGGAGACTCACCGACATGCGGAATGACTTTCGCCCCGCTCCACAAATTAGGATGACTCAAACAAGCAGACGCAGCGGAGATACCGCCCAACCAGAGACGGCGGAAGCTCGACAGCGGAGCACGAAACCAGAGTCCCGGTCACAACCGCCATGGACCCAGCTCTACACGTCTTTCCGGTGCTGTACCTGCTACATCACCAGGAACTCATGGACCGCCGCGGACGCCGCCGCAGGTGCGCAGCAACACGAACACAACACACGTGTAGACACAGAGTCCAAATCCACATCAGACACCCTAGGGGAGACGGGGACACATCCACAAGGGTACCCACACATCACCCATCTGCCACAAAGTTGCCCCTCTGCATACTGGACACACAGCTACCGCCACCATGCAGCAATGTCCCGGTCACGTCACCGCAGTGGCGAACACAAGAGAATACATGCGCACAATGCAGAAGGCAGGGCCAGCACCAGGCATGGGCAGGGCACAAAGACCACAGGGCCACACCTCCACCCACCACACACTAGCACACCCCCTGAAGGCACATGCCATGTGCCCCTCCTGTGCACCCCATGCAAAACAAGAAGCCAGGTCAATACACACCCTGCACCACACAACAAGCAATCATGGAGACAGACACTGCAGGAGTGGCTGCACAGGAACACAGCACAGTAGCACAGGGCCAGGGAAACACACACACCACTACAACACCACACTCAGGGCAATACAAATGAGGACAAGCACCAAATGAACACATACAAGGAGTTAACATCCAAATGGACACACAGCCTGCCCAGTCACACATACATACCACAGACTGACACACATACACACCCCACATGCCAACAGCAATGGAGCACAACAAATAGGAAAGCCAAAGTGGGCTGCACACAAATGGAAGGCCATGGAGACACACAACAAGCATGTGTACATCACATCAACACAAGGAACAGAGAACAACACCATCAAAGCACACATGGCTGGCACATTGAGTGAACTCAAACCACAGACAGCTCAGTGCAACAACACAGGGAGACAGCAAGGCAAACCACGTATAGGCACAAGGATGAAAGGAAGACCCTGAAGTCAAACTGTGAACAGCCACACATCCATACAACTTCTTCACAGGAGTACACCAGCAGCACTACACACAGGGCCCATCTACACACCTTAGGACTGACAAACACCAGTAGGAATCTACATACATACCCCCCTCACACCAGCAGCACACAACACCAGTGCCAAACACACTGAAGGCTAATAATACTTGACAGTCAATACACACACAAACGACCACACACCTTGGGGTCAGCCACAAACATCACACACACAGGGATGCCACCACAAATGTCGAAACAAATACAACAGACAAACACATAACCCAACAGAAACACACACAGAGCCACAGCAACAACAGACATGCCCTGTGCAGCAAAACTGGGGAAAGGCAATGGGAGCATAGACACAACAGGAGTGCACAACCTCATCACTCAGGAACAATGCAGAGACAACATAACAGAATACACACAGGAAATGCACCATCACAGAACAACACAGCCACAGCAAACAAACAACAGATGCACAGGCAGAACAATCACATAGCAAACACAGCAGGACATCAGGGGATGCACACCAGACAATCACAAGGCAACATACACACACAACACTGCATGCACAACAAGCTGTGTGTGCACAGCAAGCATACCAGCCACACACACACATCAGTGACAGAACAGCAACCCACACAACACCATACAGCACAAAGACAACAGCACACCCAGGAAGTGAAGCAATAACACAGCCAACACACATATATCAAACACTACACCCAACAGATGCACAAGTCTGGGACACAAAGGTGGAAACAACTTGACCAGAGGGCTGGGCAGCACACACAGTTGAACTGCATAGGAGCAACCATGACTGACAAGCAGCACCAGAACATCACACATGACCCATTGGGGAAATGCCCTGAGTAACACATTTACCCTGGCCAAAGAACTGCACCACAAAGCACAGTGTCACAAATTAAGTCATGGGGAGGCACACACACATATAAACCAAGGGGACAGCTGACACCAAAGTGAAGTGTACTGCATGTCAGTAGGGGACATGGCAGGGGTGTACCATACACAAAGAGAGGGAGTGCAGACCCACAATGGGAAGGCAGCTGAAGCACAGATAGGTGAAGGAATGACAACACACACAACATGCCACACTGGAGGCAAGAAGGCACCATATGATAGCAATGCATGAGAAAACACAACCACAATGGTAGTGTGGAGCAGCAGGTCTGCACAGTCTCCACAAACAGCAACAAGACACATGGATGTGCAACAAAACACAACACTGACTTGCCAGTAACACTCTGCATACTCACAAGTGACAAAAACAACAAGTAGGAGTCAGACAGAACTGCAAGGACATACCAACACACTGCACAGTGCACAACATACAACTCACACATGGGCATACAACCACATCCACAGGGATGAACAATCAAAACAGGCACACAACTCCTGGGTTACACATGTTTCGTTGACAGTGCAGATGCATGTACACATCAACACTCCCCACAAACTCACCCCCTTCACACTACCTGGCCATTCAAGAGCAAAAATGGAAAGTAAGCCATGGGACTAAGATGACTGGCCATCACAAGATGACCACCCACATACACCACTGGGCACACATAAAGGAAGAACACACATACATGATGACCCTGGCCAGCCTGCCTGCAATACTGTGTGCAGAAACCCACTCTGTGCTGGCAGTGCCCCCCAACCTGACATGTGTACAATATAGCCAACATGAACTAAGTAAGTAAACTACTACTGCTATCCATTGTAAATTGACACCATTGCCCACACAAGTATCTGGGTCAAGAAGAACTGAAGACCCTGTCACCCCTGAAAAAAAGAGAGTAAGTGAGCCCAAAAATTGACCATGTTGAAGTGGCACACAGACCGTGTGGCACAGTAAACCATTTACACACAGCAAAATAACTTTATTCAGTAAGGACACTGACAAAATAGACAACATGAGCAACTGTCTTTATTCACATATTGCACAGATAGGTACCATGAGAAGAGCAGAGCAAGGCACAAGATGCAGAGCATGTCCATGAGAAGCTGCAGAGACAGGGGGCACACAGCAGTGAACGACAAGGCCAGTGGGCAGGACAAAGTGCAGAGTGAGTCCATGAGAAGCTGCACAGGGAATGTGTGCGACTGTACCATTCCATGGTCAGCAACACAGTCAGAGGGCAACAATGTGCAGTACAGGCCCACCTGTGTGAGAGACAGGTGTGTGAGGGTGACTACCACTCAAACTTGGCTGTCAGGCGGACTGGGAGCTGGCTGTGTCTCGGGGACTGTCGGGGCACTTGACCGGGGAGAGAGCGGAACAGCTGAGGTAGAGCTATCAGTGGCTTGGCAAGCCGGAGGGCTGCTTGGACCAGGTAGTGTAGTGGCACGTGGAGGTGGAGTCATGCAGACGGGAGACTCGGTGTGGCTGGGAGATTGTGGAGGGGTGCCCTTCCACTTCTTGGGGATCCTAAATGGCTTGACTGACTGTGGATCAATGGTAAGTGGTGTGGGCACAACAGGCACACTCACCATCAAAGCTCCAGCAGGTGCAGGCGCTGGCAGCCCCTCTGGTGATGTGCTGGACCCAGCAGAACGCTTTGCCTGGCTTCGCCTCTGCCCCCCCTTCCCCTGTTCCCTAGGTGTTACCCCTACAGTGCCCTTCGGCCCCTGCTTCACTGGCCTTGGAAAGGGAGTCGAGGTGGTTGGTGATTCTGCCTTGGAGCCCTTCCTAGGTGTACCCTTAGTATGTACCACCTCCTTGGTGGGCACAGACACTGTATGCTTCTCTTTGCGTGATGCTTTTAGGGGCAGGAGAGTCCTTGGATGGGGATGCCATTGAGGCATGTGTGCCTGAGGTCTGTTGCTTTGCTTTTTGTCCACTGGTGTCGCCCGATGGGCTTTTCTCCCTGCGCTCTGGGGTGGGTTTGGTCTTATGTGGGGATGGTGTCTGCGCCTGGGACCGCTTGGGTTGCTGCTGCTGTGTGCTTTGTGTGCTGTATCGTGACTTTGACGTATGTGGACCGTGGTCGCTATCGTCAGACGTGGCCACTGCCAGGGGGGTGGACAAAGGGACCGGAGCTGGACTGTGAGTATGTGCCTGTTGCAGGGCAGACGTCACTGTTGATGACAAAGCCTGGACTGTCCGGTGCAGCCCACCCACGTCTGAATGTATGCCCTCCATGAAAGGAACTACTAAGGCCAATTTCTTGTCATGGTCAATGAAGGCATTGATGAGAGCTGTCTGGCCTACACACAGCTGGCGCAAAAGGTCCACAGACTCAGCACTGATGGCAGCAGGGGAGGCAGGGGCAGCGGTGCCAGGGGTGAAGGAATTCCCCTGTTACTGAGGCGGACACGGGCAGCACCAGAGGAAGTGGCTGGGAGGATGGGCACTGGCAGCTGTGTGGTGGAAGGCGATGCAGAGTCCCCGTACCCTGTGCCCTCCAACATTGATGCATCCCCGCTGGCATCGGATGAAGTGGTGCTTTGCGTCTCAGGCTAGGATTCCTCCAGCAGACTCCTGTCTCCCTTTGAGGCACTAGTGACATCTGTGTCACTGTGCTCCTGTGCAGCTGTTGTGCTAGTTTCTGGTGTCCATCTCCTGTCCCTCCGTGACCACAGGTGATGCATGAGAGAGAGAGATGTAGGGTCAGGTCAGTGACAGCAACAGCAACAGAATAAACATATGCAAGCAATGTATCACACACGATGAGCAAATCTACATGTTGCACACCACCCCGTGCAATCACATGGTGCCAACTCACTATATTGACTCAAGCAGTGCATGGAAACTGGAAACTCGGGCATGAGTGAGCCATGTGTGGACCACACAGCACAACGCCCTGCTTGTGGCTTTGTTCAAATAGACACACAACTAGCTCTGAGCACACCTAGGGACATTATGGGGGCACACTACTTGTTGCCAATGACAGATCTGGATGGAACAGGAGGGGACAATACAGACCCAGACTACAACATGACAGTCCACAATGGACATTAGCCCATGTCACCCACCATGTCTTACCTTGGGGACAATAGAATGGTGCACATTGTTTTAAGATGTGTAGGCCGCCCCAATCTGGGTGCATGCAATGGATGCATTAATGAACGCACAGTCAGATCGGGCACACTGCCGTTCCCTCCTATGGGATTCCCAAGACTACCCCAATGCAGAAGAAACCTGAAGAGCACAACTCAGATTGTAATATGAAGGCACAACATCCAATTCACCTTTGTAAGTACAGGTAGGGCAAATGCATGCCACAGGCACCCAGGCCAGCAGCCACTTAGATGCCACAGCATCACACTACCAACATCACATAGGCCAGCGCTGGCACAGCCGCTGTACACATGCAGCCACTCTCAGCCAAAGTCAGACTTCCCAAATGCTCACCCCTTGCTTGCTGCTGATGCTCCTTCAAACGTGCATCCAGCTCAGGCTGTGTCACAGCCAAGATGCGCCCCATTAGTGGTGTCATGCTGTGTCGTGCCAAACGCCCAGTGCGAGGAAGCAGCCCCAAGGTCATCTCCCATGAGTCCCATCTCTTGTGGCAGTGGGTGCGCCGTTGGTTTGAGACCCCCAGAGCTCGCACCGTCGATGCAATGGCCCTCCACGCGGCCTTACGCTGGTGTACCTTGAGCTGCAGGCATATGAGACAAGAGGGGGAAATGATCAGTGACGCAGTGTCATGTACCGACATCTATCAGTAAAGCAGCAAGATACAAAATCATCACAGATCCAACAATATGTCAATCAGATACTATAGTACAGCTCACATGGGACACCTGCATGGGAAAAGCTGATGTTAAAGCATTCAGGTGTGAGGGGGAATACAGTCCCAGCACATCTCACGCACATGCAGGATGCCAGCACTGAAACACCTATGTAGTCTGCCCACATCTCCAGTCCATTGTTGGCTTGAGCAACACATACATCGCATGTCAACCTGTGTTTGGGGGTGGACTCACTGTGTCCAAGACTGCGCAGCCATCCATTTCCCTGTCCTGTGAATAGGTGAATGTGTCATGGTGAGCACATTGAGAAACATGATCTCACAAATTAAAAATGCCATTCACAAGGGCAGTTGTGTGCAAAATACAGTGCTGAGAAGGCCCATAGCTGGAGTGCAATGTGAAAAGACTGATGTCATACTCTGTAAGTTATGTGAGGTGTCCTTGTCTTTGTAGGTGGGGACTGTGCAGGCCAGCTGGGCTCACACAGATGGACTACGGGGCACACAGCCATCCGGCCAAGCAATCACTGTCCCGACTACAGCATGAACAAACTTCTGTGTCACTGTATGGCTGACATCACAACACAGGTCACTCATACATACATGTGCAGGGAGGGAAAGCTGTGACATTGGGTACACACACCCTCCCACTGGAGACAGACAGAATGTCGGGCAGTGCATGACACTACCCCACACTCCCAGGCACATACTGCATCAGTCCAACTACATTTGTGGCCCCCCCTGCCCTACCCCACCACTTTCGAAGACTTACCATGACATTTGGGGCACCATATAGCCTTGGGTACTGTGTGAGCAACTCGTCCACCAGGACCTCCAGCTCCTCGCTCGTGAAGGGACTGGCACGGATCTTCTCTGTCCTTGCTATCACTGTGGACATGAGACAACAGCGGCAGAATTGGGTGGTGAGGGGTCTCAGGCAGCAGTCCCTGGAGGCAGCAGCAGGTAAGGGGGTCTCAGGCAGCAGTCCCTGGAGGCAACAGCAGGTGAGGGGTCACAGGCAGCAGTCCCTGGAGGCAGCAGCAGGTGAGGGGTCTCAGGGAGCAGTCCCTGGAGGCAGCAGCAGGTGAGGGGTCTCTGGGAGCAGGATCTGGAGGCAGCAGCAGGTGAGGGGTCTCTGGCAGCAGGCTCTGGGAGCAGCAGCAGATGAGGGGTCTCAGGCAGCAGGCTCTGGGAGCAGTGGAAATGTGAGGCTCACTCCCACATATATATATAGCCCCCTGGGGTCGTTTCAAAGGTGCCAAGCTGCAGCAATTGGTGGTCCAGGTCTGCCTCTTTCAAATGCATCCAATAACCGCCTCCGCGGTGGCGGAAAACGCCTACCGCGATCTTCAAAATTGCATCATGTCACCGCAGTCATGGCTCCCATTGGCTGTAAGGGCGTGCTCCATGGCGGTGACACAACGCTGGGGCCCGGGGTGCGCTACCGCGATGGTGCATCTTTCAAATACAGCCAATGTCTGCCTCCGCGGTGGCGGAGCATTCCTACCGCGATCTTCAAAATTGCATCATGCCACCGCTATCGAGCTTCACATTGGCTCTAGGGTAAGCTCCATGGCGGTGACACACCGCAGGGGCCCGGTTTGCGGGACCGTGATTTTAGCAGCGGAGCATGCCATCCGCCATTTCCACATGTCTCCATGCCTATCAGTACCGCACTTGTGTGAATGGGGGTGCTGGTGACACACCGCCGGAGCCAGGCGGTAGCTACCGCGATTTGGGTGCCATACATGAACACGAGGCTCTGCCATTCATGCGGCAGAGCATGCCAACCACCATTTCCACATGTCTCCATGCCTATCAGTACCGCACTTGTGTGAATGGGGGTGCTGGTTACACACCGCCGGGGCCAGGCGTTGGCTTCCGCGATTTGGGCGCCATACAATCGCAGTGGCCATCTGTCAAACATCAACAGGGCACAGTGCCAACATGGTCCATGGAACATCATCGTGCACACGATGCCAATGTTCCATTTACTCCACTGATGGCTACACATGCCATGTTTGTGTGTGTGTTTCATAGATTGGCCTGTACCCACTCACATGTCACTTATAGATTTGATGTTGGTGTAGGCAGGACAGTGTTGTTCTGGACTCTACAATGTGTACACATGTCAATGTGTTGAGGTGCAGTGACAATCACAGGGATGCTCGTCTCCACGAATGATGAACTATGTTGCATTGCCTCTCATGTCTGCTCATGCACACATTCGTCATTCCAGCGCCGACTGTGGTCATTGTGTGGTGGATGTGTGCCAGGTTGTAATGACGCATTGAGGTGTGACAGGTACAGCAGCTAGGTATGGGACAGTGGGTTTGATTAGTTACACATATGCTGGATGCTATACTCCCAGGCGTGCCCATTTGAAATGTGGCTGTATCCCTATGTGCATTCACATTGACCAAGGTGTTGTTTGAGGTACTTATCTTGTGTACGTTGACTGGTGTGGCCTTTGTGTACATGAAGGTGTCCCTACATGTGAGCTGGTCTGTTAGTCAAGATTGATGTCAGTCATTGTTGTCGTTGTGTCATCCAGAACGTGATGTGGTGTGCAGATCTCATAATGTCTTGCATTGACATGTGTTCACTATCATCTCCAATAGGAGGAGGCCAAATTTGATTCATCACTTGACGGTGCTGGAGGACATGGAGGATGTTGCGATTATACGAAAATGCCGCCTGGACAGAGCCACCCTGAAAACCCTTGGTGATCTGTTGGAGCCCCACCTGCAGCCTCGCAGGACATATCCAACAGCTTTCACCCCTACTTATAAGGTGATGGCGGCCCTGCATTTTTTTGCCACTGGATCATTCCAAGAGACAGTTGCCAGAGCTGGTGGGATGTCACAACCGATGTTCAGCATGGTGCTGCGTGATGTACTGTCCGCCATGATGCTATGCAAGGACAGATACATCAATTTCCCCAGGGGTGCTGAATTGCCTGCTGTGAAGGGAGACTTTTATCCCCTTGGACACATCCCCAATGTTGTTGGTGCCATTGATTGCACCGATGTCCGTCTTGTGCCACCACAGGCAAGTGAGCACATTTACCTCAATCGCAAGCATTACCACTCCATCAATGTGCAGGTGGTGTGCCTGGCAGATATGACCATCTCCCACGTGTGTGCCAAATTCCCAGGCTCGGCCCATGACTCCTACATCCTGCGGAACAGCATTGTGCCCCAGCTGATGGCTAATCTGCTTCCAGAGTGTGCATTGATTGTGGGTGAGTATGCCTAGTCGTGTGGCGTGCTGGGTGTGTGACGTGCTGCCCTCAGCCTCTGCGACATTACAATGTCTATTTGTGTTTGTCATACCTAGGTGACTGCATATGCCAACCGTCCCTGGTTGCTGAGTCCACTGCAGAATCCCAGGACCCCGACTGAAGTCCGCTACCATGAGGCCCATGGGAGGACACGTCGTGTGGTGGAGCGTATTTTTGGTTTGCTCAAGTCACATTTCCGCTGCCTGGACAAGACTGGAGGTGAACTGGCATACTCGCCCGGGAAGGTGTCAGATTGTAGTGGCATGCTGCATGCTCCACAACCTAGCCATTCGCAAGGAGATTCCCCTGCTCCTGGATGATGGTGAGGACCCAAGGCCCCAGCCTGCAAACCAAGCCGTGTCCAGTGATGAGGACAGTGGAAAGGAGGAAGGTGTTGACCTACGTGAACAGCTCATCACCCACTACTTCACTTGAAGGTGGGTGTCAATGTGCAACATACCCATTGTCTGCTGATATTGCTGATGTCGTGAAGGGGCATGTGAGAATTGTAGCATCAGCCAGTTGTAGACTCAGCGGTGTTTGGCAATGTTTCTGGGACAGGTCATTTGGGAACATCTACAGGACGTGTATGTTGACACTTGTTGGCCATTGTGACATGTGCATGTTGGGTTATCCTAATGGTAGGGGTTGTGCGATGTCTGTCATGCCACACCCAGACCAGTGAAAGTAGTTCTGTTGTGTTTCCCTAGGTGCCTTCGACTTCTCCTTGCCTACATACAGCCCATGCTCGTGGTACATTGTGATCATGTTGAAGACTGTACATCCTGCAATAAAGACGGAGCAGACACGACAACATGTGTGTAAGGATATTTTATTTGCAATGGTGAGATGCCGGGGGGGTGTACACTTCCATTGGGGGGTGGGGTGGAGCAGTGAGTTGACAGTTGTGGTAGATGAGATAATCGAGTAGTCACATTGATGTGGTGACCCAGTCCAACAGACAGATGCCATTCACAGGGCAGTGTGGGGAAGGACAGTCCAAAAAGTCAATGCAGTGGTGGAGAGGGTTGCCATCATGGCTGGCTCCGTGCCTGGCGTCTGGCAGATGCTTTGCCTCCAGATACTCCCAGGCTCTTCTTCGGACGACCCCTTCGTCGTTTGGCGGGGGAGCCCTGCTGCAGGGCCAGTGGGGTCTGAGGACTCACCCCTCTCTGTGAGCGCAGGGGAGGATGGTGAACTGTCATCGTACGGCCCACCAGAGGGAGGTGGAGGTGTTGTCTGTGGCGCATGTCTGTCCCTCAGTACCGCCACTTGCTGGCCCAAGAGGTCCACGATTTGTCCCATGCGGGTGTCGATGGACCTCATCAGCAGGATGAGCTCGTGCAACAGTTCGTCTGACTGGCCTGTTTGTCCCTGGGCCTGTTCGTTTGCGCCCAGGACTCTGGTGATGTGTTCCAGGGATTGGGTCCCAGCCTCCTGGTGTCCGTGTGTGACCCTGCCCCTCCCACCTGCCCTGCTGCCACAGACCTGTTGCCTCACCACTGTGGGCACCCGCATCCTCTCCCTGCCCTCCTCCGTCGGTGGTGTGTGCTGTCATCCTCTGGGACAGGGAGGGTGTTGTAGGCAGCACTGGTGGTGGTGGCCGCACAGGCCGTGACAGCAGGGGTCTGCTGTGAAGTTGTTGTTGGCGCAGATGTGGTGGGGGGGAAAATGGGGTCCTGGGACCTGTTGATCCCTGGCACACCAGATGGGCCAACTTCGAGATCATCGTCCATGGAATCCTGGGAGTCAACATCCGAGAGTCCATGTACCGCGGGGGGAGACTGGCTCTGCAGGCTGCTGGTGTTGTCCTCTGCAGTGAGTTCTTGGTCACCTGTGGGTCAGATGGGAAATGGTAATTGTAGTGCACCCGGCAAGCTTTGTGTTAGCTGTGTGTCATTCACTTTTTGTACCCTGCACAATTGACAGATCATCACATTGTTTACTATGTGCACTACTGTGCTTCCTGACATGATGCAGTGGTACAGGTATTACTTGTCCATGGTGTGAGGTGTCAAGGCATACCATGTGAGCTGTGCCCAATTAAGGATTACAGGGACATGTTGCCATCTAGGGCCTGGCACAACATGTGTGTAATTGAGAACTCATTGTTTATTTGTCTGACCTGGCAGATGTCACATCTGGCCATTGTCATCTCCTGCATACCTTTATTCTGTCATGTGCATATCTTGATTTATAGCTTTCATATTTTTCGAATGGTCCTGGTTGCACTTGCCCCATGGCAATGCACATGAAAATAGGTGCTGTGCATGATTATGCCCTGACTTTCTTCTACTTGTGCATTGGTGTGTCACACTTTGGTAACTGTGACAGTTTCCTTAGCTTACCTGTGTGCACACTGTGCTTGGCAATGGGGTAGGTATGCCTCTTTGTGCAATGAGGGCTGGTATTGTCATATGGCACCATTCAATTTGTGACGAATGGGTGGGTGCACGTACTGGCTACTTACCTGTAATGTGCCCACATTTGGGTTTGTTATGTCACACGTGTGTGTGCGTGGTGGTGGCTTACATCCTGCTCAGTGGGGTCACGGTCCAGAATCATATGTCTACCTACCTGTAAGTTTGTTTGGTGTACTGCAATGGCTTCCAACTGCTTCTGGGTGGGAGAGTGCCCCATCCTGCTCTGTTGTGGGACAGAGGGAATGTTGGGAGTAGTAGTGCAGGCCTCCCACACCCAGACACCTTCACTGTGAAGATGGCTACCTACCTGTTAGTTTGATGAGGGTGATGTAATGGCTTCCAACTGCTTCTGGAGGGGGAGGGCTCCATCTTGCTGAGGGGGGGCAGGGTGCATGGTGGGACTAGTGGTATAGACCTCCCACCCACAAACACCCTCACTGTGAAGATGACTACCTACCTGTTAGTTTGATGAGGGTTATGTAATGGCTTCCAACTGCTTCTGGGTGGGGGGAGGGCACCATCCTGCTGAGGGGGGGCAGGGTGCATGGTGGGAGTAGTGGTCCATGCCTCCCACCCACAAACACCCTCACTGTGAAGATGGCTACCTACCTGTTAGTTTGATGAGGGTAATGTAATGGCTGACTCATGCTTCTGGGTGGGGTGGGGGGAGGGATCCATCTTGCTAGGCTGTGGGACAGGGGGCATGGTGGGAGTAGTGGTGCAGGCCTCCCACCCCCAGACACCCTCCCAGGGAAGATGACTACCTACCTGTAAGTTTGTTTGGTGTACTGTGCTGGCTTCCAACTGCTTCTGGGTGGGGGGGTGCTCCATCCTGCTCCGATGTGGGACAGAGGGAATGTTGGGAGTAGTAGTGCAGGCCTCCCACACCCAGACACCCTCACTGTGAAGATGACTACCTACCTGTAAGTTTGATGAGGGTACTGTAAAGGCTGACACATGCTTCTGGGTGGGGTGGGTGGAGGGCTCCATCTTGCTGATGCTGTGGGACAAGGGAGCCTGGTGGGAGTACTAGTGCTGTCTGCCTGTACACATGCCCCCATGGTAATGTTGGTAGCTACGTTTGGGGTGAATGGGAGTGGGTGAATATTGGATCTGTGAGGCATGTTTTTGTGAGTGTGTGGTGCAGATGGATGGAATTTGTCCTAGGTGGTGTAGCTTTGTAGTTGTGCAAGACAGTACTCCTTTGTTTGTACTTACCAGCCTCCACTCCCCTGGCTACTCCTGTGAGACTCTCTGGATGCAGTATGGCAAGCACCTTCTCCTCCCATGGTGTGAATGGTTTATGTGGAATGGGAGGGCCACCACCAGTCCTCTGAGCCAGCTCACGGTTCTTGCTCCTCCTCTCCTTGACCACCCTCTTCAGATCATGCTACCGCTTCATGATTTCCTTTTTGATCTTGGGGTGGTCCCTACTGCATTGACCCTTTGGACTATCCTTGTTCACATTTGTGTCCTTGTGGCTAATGGTGTCTGTTGGACCAGGCTACCTAAAAGCTGTGGTTCCACTCTGACTATCTCATCTACCATGACTGTCAGCTCACTCTGTGAATTTGGACATTTTCTGTGTGGCCATGGTGTGTGGTGTGCAAAGTGGTTGTGGGTGCAGGAGTGTGAGTGGTGGTTGTGGTTGGGATGTGTATGGTGTGCGTTGTGCAGGGGGGTTAGTTGTGCAGGTGTGGAAGTGGTGGTGGTGCTTTTTTTGGTGTGGCTAGTGATGTGTTGTTTGCCTCTTCTTTGAGCTGGGGTGTGTGTCCCTT
Source organism: Triturus cristatus (assembly GCF_964204655.1). Taxonomy (NCBI): domain Eukaryota; kingdom Metazoa; phylum Chordata; class Amphibia; order Caudata; family Salamandridae; genus Triturus; species Triturus cristatus. The sequence continues at coordinate 283,403,974 of NC_140594.1, read as the reverse complement.
CTCTCCTGGAGTATTGTAAAGGATTGTGGTCAGGGAAGGGGCTGGTTTTATACTCCACTATGTGGGTGTGTCCAATTGGGGTGTTGCTGTCAGGTGTGTTGTCCTGGGATTTGTATGTTTCTTTTTGCCATGTGGTTGTGTCATTGTGGTGTGTTTTGTGTATTTGGGGGCCATGGCTGGTTTTCTGTGTGCACTTTTTGGCCTTCTTGTGGGTTTTTTGCTTCATCCGCCGTATTTTTTACGGATCGTCCGCAGCGGTGGCTGTGCTTCAGTTCTTCCGCTTGCTCTCCCATTCATCCCATTGTGCGACCGCGGCGGTCGGAGACAGCGGTACGTACCGCGGGACGGTCGGGGATCTCCTAATTTCCCGTGCGGTGTCTCCGCTATACTTGCGGTGGGTTGGTGTTTTTCTGCCGCGACTCCAAACACCGCGGACAGATTTTGGCTGTCTCTGCCCGCTACGGGCGGTTTTTCTTGGCCCCGTTCCACTGCAGTCGGTGTTTTTTGGCGGTTGATCCTAATTTGGCCGCCGGCGGGCAGTTGTTTTCCACTTCCATGGCGGTCGGGGTGCTTTTCCGACCGCCATCCTAATAGACCCCCTAAGTTCACAAATCTCACAGTCTCTCTGCTTCATGCACAAGGACTTTTAACATGTGCTGCCTGCTTAGGGGTTACTGGAATTATGCAGCAATGGAGGACAAAAGTATGCTTCAGTGTTGACTAAATTATGCACCAAATAAAAGGCTGCAGCATAATGCAAAATATTTTCTGATACTTTATTATTTTGACCTTTTTGCCTATGCATACAGTCTCTGCAAAGGTTTTGCCTTATTAGTACCAGTGTAACATACAAATGCAGCAGTGAGAAAGGTGATCAGTCATCCTTTGCATATGGATGTCCACTTGACAGCAACATAAGTCATATTTTTAGTAACTTTTGATCCGTTTGAGCGACAAACCATATATTAGATAAAATTGTCAGATTATGCAGCAGATGATGTATTGTGTGGCAAATATGGCAGAGTCTTAATTATATAGAAAACATTTGCAAACTAGGATATTTTGCCATTCATGTTTGAACTGCTCTTGTGGAAAAAGGGAGAAGTGCTGATGACATTTACTACATGGCTCTGAGATAAATAGCCTTTGCCTCCACTTTTAAGCGTATTTGGGACATTCTGTGATTGGAAACATATCCCACTTTTTGAATGTACTCTAATGTTAATAACTCCCATTAAGCCCTACATAATCACGTGTATCTATTTGTTGAATTAAATAACATAAGAAGCTGTAACTGGTCAGTGAAATGGCAAACAAATGCAAACAATTGGGATGTTTTGTGCATTCTGGGCACACCTCTGACTCCGCACACTGATCCAATCCTTGGGTTATTCCTGCCCTCTGACTCTGCCCACAGTTCCCCTACTCCCCCCCTCACTTCGACTACTGAGTCGTGTGGACATTGACATGACTGCATGAACACCGTTAAACTGCAGCGCTGCACGCTTGAGTTGTCGGCTGTCCTGTTGCTCGCCAAACCTTGCTTCCACGTCGTTCAGCCAACCTATGCCCCTCGGCAGAGAGTGCTGGGCTGAGGGAGCTCAGCCACAGGGGCTGACTTTGCTCTTTCTTGAGTGGCCGTCCATCTCCCGGCCCCAAGCACATGCCAGGATAGTTTGGGATACTTTGGACGTCCAAGAAGTGGCAGGCCCTGCTGAGTAGTGGTGAGGGCTAGGTGGGCGAGCCGCATGCCTGAACTCTCTGCAGTTAGTCGCTTACCTGGGGCGGAGGAGAGCAGTTCGGCGTGGCTGCTGCTAGGGCTCCCGTGACAAGGGAAGGCAGCGGTGAGTGGAGAAAGTGGCTGCACTAGGCTGCGGTGCGGCTTGCTGCCCCGCTTCTTCCTGGTCGAGGTATCGCCCTTACAGTATCTCCAAAGCTACATTTTTACCCAACCAGTGCCTCAGCAGAGGGGACCTTTTGGCAGAAGGTACTGTTCTTAAAAGCACTGCGTAGGCAGGGAGGCAGAATTGCTAGGAATCAGTGGCACTAAAGGAGGAGAACGCCCTATTCTTGAACTCCGATTGACTTCAGTTGGCCCCTAGTTCCCTTGGCGGCCAGCAGGACAGGCCTGTCAAGAACAACACTATCTGTCTACACGACTTGACTGTAAGGCGCGTGCACGCACACGTCAAAAGCTACAACTCACACAGGGGGGCATGAGATGGGCACAATGAAATCGGGCAGAGTAAGGCATCAGGCTCCCTCAGCAGTCAACAAAAGGAAACAAAGCCACCAGGATGCTAGTGGCACATAGGAGAGGATCTTATTACACCAACGTTTCAAGAGACAGCTCTGGAGACAACATTAACGACTTCAACACTAAGGGGCCCATTAGGATGGCGGGCGGATCGCCCCCCCCCCGGGCCGGAGGTAGTCACGCTGGCCCGGCGGGGGCGATCCGCCCGCCATCCACACTTCAAAGACCCCCCCACAATATTAGGATGGCAGAGGGGTCCGCGGCAGACGGAAAGACCGTCCGCCGCTTTTCCACCGGTCGACTCGTCGACCGGGCGGAAAACATGCATAATATGGTGGCGGTGTCTGCATTGCCATCCATATTATGATTATAGCGGAAAGCAGCCCTTCCATGGGGGCGTTGCCGCCATGGAAAGGCACGCAGTCTTCGCTGTTGGGGGCCCGTAGCGGGCCCCCAGGGAATAGGGGGGGGGGTGGAGGGTGCACATGGGGGGTACCTACGGTACCCCCTGCATTGGCATGGACACAGTGGCAAGCACCATGCGGTGCCTATCACCTTGTGCATGTCAATGCACAACGTGCATTCCCAGCATTGTGGCGGGCAGTGCAGTGAGCTCCACCCGCCACAATGATGGGAATGGGGGATTCCACCGCCACGGTGGCATCCTAATTGCAGGTGCGGGACCGCCGCACCCCTGGCGGACAGTCCCGCATTCCGTTACCATCGTAATAGCCCCCTAAGTTATCAGCCAAAAATATATACCAAATCTATTTCTTAAAATACGCTGGCTCAGTGCTTTTTTCAAGTAAACCAGTGGTTGTGGACCTCTTTAATGAGGGTTCTGAAGGCCTCACAAGACTGACAGATAATGAAATGGCTATTTCACTGGCTTCTGCTGAAAACAATGAGTATCTAGGAAAGGCGCCATCTGCAAGGCGGATAAGGAGCACGCTAAAGGCGAAGCTGCGCCTGCTGCTAAAGTGGTGTCCAGTAAAGAAACCGATGGCATGGAGAGAATGCTTATTAGGGTGGTCAACAAAAGCCTAATCGAGGAACAGCTATTCGATGAAGCAGGAGGTATGCAAACATAATATAGAGTTTTTATTATCGACCTACACTAATATCGAGTTTTTAATATCATAGGGACAGAACATCGATGTCTAGAATATCGGTGACCAGAATATCGACCTTAAGGTAAGTAATATCGTTTTTTTTATATAACGAGGTAAGTAATATCGAAGTAAGTACTATCGAACTAAGTAATATAGTTCGCAAAAATATTGTTAATAATATCGATATTTATATTAGTGTTATATATTTTAGTATGTTTTTATATGTATGTGTTTAACATTTTTTGTAATGTTTTTTAATTATTTTCAAATATATGTATTAAATGTTTAGAAATTAGTAATTTTTTTTAGGTAAATGTTGCGTTTTAGTATCAGAGCAGGTTGTGGGTTTATAGGGGAATAGGGTGGGAAGTAATTTAATTATAATTAATTCATATTTTTTATTTATTATTGATCATTAATTTAGTGTTAATTATTAATTGGTAATTAATTGTTATTAATTGTTTAATTGATAATTAAATGTGTTATTTTTTATGTGTAGTGGGTTGTGGGTTTATAGGGGAATAGGGTGGGAAGTAATTATAATTAAGTACATTTTAATTTGTATTGGTATTGATTACATTAGTGTTAATTATTAACTGGTAATTAATTGATTAATTGATAATTAAATTAATTGTGTTATGTAGTGGGTTGTGGCTTTATAGGGGAATAGGGTGGGAAGTAATTTATTATAATTAAGTCATTATTAATTTTTCTTAATTGGTATTGATTAATTTATAGTTAGGTAATTTTTCATTGGTAATTATTTTTTATTAATTGATTAATTGTTAATTAAATTGTGTTATTTGTTATGTGTTGCAGGTTGTGCGTTTATAGGGGAATAGGGTGGGAAGTAATTTAATGGTATTTAAGTAAATATTGGTATTTAGTATTAATTTATTTGTTAATTATTAATGTTATTTATTTTACAAAAATTATTTAATTAATAAGTATGTTAATTTAACCCCTACGCTAGCCTACATTTTCCACACTGTTACACTCACTGGAATTGGAATAGTAATTTTAACCCTAACGCTATCCAACACTTTCCCTACTGTTGCACTCACTGGAGTGGAAATAGTAATTTTTACCCCTACGCTAGCCAACACTTTCCCTACTGTTGCCCTCACTGGAGTGGGAATAGTCATTTTAACCCCTACGCTATCCAACATTTTCCCTACTGTTGCGCTGTTTGGAATCGGAATAGTAATTTTATTCCCTCCGCTATCTAATATTTTTTTGTATTATTTTAGTTAATAGTATATAATTAATTAAAAAAATAATTGTAATTTTTTTATTTGATATATATATTTATTTAATTTTTATTTATATTGTTTTATGTGTATAGATGTATTTGTAATTTTAAGATATTTTTTAACAATTTATATTAAAATAATAATTAAAAATATTAAGTATATATATTATATATTGTATGTATGTTTAATTTATTTTTACATTATATATATATATATATATATTATAATTTTTAAACATTCTAATATATTTTTAACTGTTTTAATTATATGTATTATTTACTTTACATTATTTTTAGTTAAAAAAACGATATTTTTAACAACGATATTTTTGACATCGATATTTTTGTTCCGCTGTTTTTGTACTTACCATAATGTAGATAGGATGTCGATATTCTTGACTTCGATATTTTTGCGTCAATATTTCTGTAGGTCGATATTCTGACTCTCAATATTCTGTCAGTGATTCGAAGCAGGAGCCCAACTCAACCAGGGGCCTCTTACAGCAATCTGGGAGCCAACAATAGTCTCTGAAGCTGACGCCTCTGCTCTTTCACCCAGCACACTGACAAGTGGGCAAACTACAAAGTGGTCTGCAGGAAACATTCGACAATAGGCAACTGAACAAGGAGCCTACATTTAATGTGCCAAAGCTGTCTAATTCCACCCCCTCGCATTATGTGCCAGAGAAGCCTCCTCTGCTAGCATCAATGATAAATCACATTGCATGGCCACCCTCCAGGGTCCAAGCTTTGCTCCCCTCAGCCCCAATAACGATCTGTTCCAATGTAAGGCTGACACTCGGGCCCCATATTGCGACACTTCTACCACACCACGCCAGAATGGGAAGAGCTGGTTGCTTCATATACACTTAATCTCCCTTTGGAGAAAAACTGTTAAACCCATAATTGCGACCTCGAACAGGAGAAACAACACAAGATGGACACTATATGGGCATCTCTATTGAACACCATGCAGCGATGTCAACACCTTGCAGTACCAGTCATACAAAATGGATATCCAACTTTCGCTCTTCAACACTTTAGCTGTTTTTGGCACCAAAATCGTCAGGAAGCTCGCTGATTTAAACCATCTTATCAAGCGGTCTCAAATCAACACACAGCTATCGCAATTAAGCAGTTGTGGAGAAATGATCAATCCTGCCTTCTTTGCTGTGTGCCCCTCTGATGGATATAAAGCAATAAACGAAACCTTTAACGGCTGCCTCTCAAGGTGTCTCACCCTCAGGGAGAGTGACAACTACTCCCGCCTCTGACCCAATCTTGCAGGAAGTTCAAGCGGCAAGACCAATTATGGAATGTGGCCAATTTCATGGTGCGCATCTTCAATGCGGGAGGCAAGGAGACTGTGATTCTTGTACAGCAGGCATCCTCCTTGAGGACTCATTCACCGTTAGGGTTGCCATTCCAATTCCTGAACTAAGGAACTCGAACCACTGTACCCTAGGGCCTCTCAAAGAAGGAAAGGCAGAAAAAGGAAAGCTGAAATTACAGCTTATTTTTGAGCTGACTTACAACACACAACCAGAAGTTCAACTCAACGGCCCTTTTAGCATAACACATTGTGTGCCCAAAATACGTCCAGTCGTGCCTCTCTGGATATAAGCATTGAGGCAACCGAAGATAAAGCAGCATTCAGTGGAGAAGACCTATCACAGGAACCAGTGATCGGCTGCTCTTGTGAGCTCCCTACGCTGTTCTGGAAGCGGAGGAGCCATTCTCCCCTGTTTGTCGCTGTGGTTCGCGGCCGCATTTGCTGTCTGCTGCCGCTGATTTCTGCCTGACACCCGCTGTTTTGCCTGCCATTGCCCTCATCACTCCACGTGGTCGGTCGGTGGAGCACTGCCAAGCGAAGCACAGCCAGCACATCCAACAGCAACGTACACTGACCTGCGGGGGGAAGCTTGCGGAGGACCCGGCTGGAGTTCCGGCTGCCACAATACTGCCACGAAGAGCAGATTCCACCCCCAAAAAACCCAGCAAGCTCTTATGATCTCGCCTACTTCCATTCTTTGTTCCACAATCAGCAATGGGGTTTATACAGCGCCACCGGCAATCATGATACAAGGTTCTAAGAGAGAAAGCATTGAAAGCCCCCTCAAAGGGGATCAAAAACCATTCACTCACGAGGTTGTTCAGCCACAAGAGGCACAGGACTCACGGGAACCATATCATTCCATCCCGGAGACAGATCAGGTCATTCCATGCACTCCAATCACCCCCGACGGGGCAGGGGAATCCCGGGGCGAAGACAACATAGGAACAAAGCGATACAACCCAGAGAACACAAATTATTTCACTTCTGGCACTCTCGGAACAGCACTCAATCCATCCCTCAATTGCCCCGCAGGCAACATCAGGGTGCAAGAAATGGGAGGCACGGAGGTCTGCAACAAAGAAACAGCCAAGATCGTGCAGCTCAAGGCAGGCTGAGGCCACCGTCGTTCATCAACACCGTCCCAAAGAAGGGAATTTGTTAGATACAGAAAAGCTCTGGTCTTCCTTACTGGACACCATGCAGCTATCCATCAAGTCAATGCAGTACCACTCTGACAAGATGGACATCCAACTAACCATTCTTAATTCAGTGGCCACCCATGTCAGAAATTTCAACAGATTATCAGATATGACCAACTTGATTCAAAGGGCTCGGGAAGAAACACAACTAATGCAAACACATTGCACCTGCTTTACCATTGGTGATGAGGGAGCTTCTAGGAGACATCAAAAAATTAACGAACATAATAAGCATAACCGCTTAGGAGGCCCAAACACACAGCAAAACAGAAGGATCTACTTGTGGAACAGTGGCGACCCCAAACCAGAGATGGGGAAAAGCCTCTCCTAAGGATTCCCATAATGGCACGAGGTCTGTAACTCGTTCAAGTCCTAGACGAACAAGCACAACTAATACAACAGAAGATCACCAAACTGAGAAATCCAGGGCCGATGGACGTAGCAAAAACTGTAACACAAAAGAACCAAATAGAGACTTAGAACAAATTCATTACCTCCAGCAACTAGAAGGAGCACAATCAATGACACAAGGAACTAAAACAGCAGTCTACGAAAGAACGAAATTGCCTGTACTCGTAAGAGAGCGAAAACCGTACAGTGACGGTACGTGACAGCCAGGTCCTGGGGGTTACAGTGAACCGAGTGATGGTCACTTGGTTCACTGTAACCCCCAGGACCTGGCTGGATCCCGTGCATTGTCACGCCGCCTCCATTATCTACATCCTCGCATGGACGTGTATTAATTTTGGAACTACCTTTCTTTCATCTAGCGGTCGCTCACCGGCAGAAATTGTTTCCCGTGGCTTCGACCTGACCGTGCTATTGCTCTCCGGCTCAGACTTGTGAGCCTCCTCCGCAGTTGCCCCCGTCACTGTACGGTTTTCGCTCTCTTACGAGTACAGGCAATTTCGTTCACAATCAGGCATGTACACATCAAAGTCCTGATGATGATCCTGGTACTCTTCTAAAAAGGATCTAAAGTCGTCGACCCCTTTAAAATAGCTTGCACGTTATTCCCTTGTGTTAAAAAAGTGCACTAGCTGTTTTGAAAAAGCTTTTTACACTGGATAACCTAAAAAGCTCCAACTTTTGTCTTGCCTGAAATGCCTTGTTTGTTTTGTTAATGTCAATGTTAACTCTGGACACAGAACTGTGTCCCACGTGTATTGTATTATATGTATGCAATTTCAATTTGAATAATTAAATCGGTTGTCCGGCTGGACTTCCAGAATATAGAATCGATTCTGAACTATATTTATCCATACATTACTCTATCCATTTGAGGATCACTGTTGTTTGTATTGAACGATTACCCAAGGTCTTCAACTACCTTTTCGGGTTCCCTTGTTCCTTAAAAACATAGTAAATAGCAACAGCTCTTGATATTTTTACATAACAAGGAACATTGAAGAGCTATTCATACATCATCTGTCAAGAAAAAAACCCCTACCTTCCCAACACCCGCCCCCCCGACCGCACCACCACCAGAGTCCACCAGCACTCTATCCCTATACAATAAGTACTCAGCGCCACCCCTGACACTCAAATAGGCCCCAAGTCTCCATCTGGAGGGACTGGGTCAAGGAAAATGCCCCTATACTCAGCCCACCGCTTCCAGATCTTGAAGTGTTTCCGAGGACATCCACACGCCTTAAAGATCGGCAACTCCAGGCCCATATTGAAATCTAAACCTCGTTTCCAAACATTAAGAGAGGGAGCCGCCAGGGCCTTCCATGCCCGGGCGAGATCCCGCTTGGCTGTCGTTAGGCCCAGAAGCAGCAAGTGGCGTTTATAGATATTACCCCCAATATCGGCCATAATGTGGAGCAACACCAATTTGGAGTCTACTGGAAGATCCCAGCCCAACACCTCCGACAGGCACCCTAACACTCCGCCCCCCCCCCCCCCCCAAAACCGGCGCACTGCAGGGCAGTGCCAGACCGTGTGCACCAAAGACCCCACCTCTCGCCCACACCTAAGGCAGTCCGGGGAGGCTATAAGACCCGCCCGCCACAGCCACTGACGTGTGTAATATGTCCTGTGGAGATACCAAAATTGGACGAGGCGCAGTCGGATCGCTATACTAGCTTCGCGGGGGGAGGCCAGGGCCTCCCTCCAATCCGTCTCATCCAACGGCCCCACATCCGTCTCCCACCGCTCACGCAGACCCATAGACTGATAGATTTGAGAGACTTTCTTTTCTTGGAGATCCCCCCCATAAACCCCTTAGCCTCAAGGGGACTGAATTCAGGGATAGATTGCATACTCTCCAGTCTAGGGGCGAGGGCGTGGCGCAGCTGGAGGTATTTAAAGAACTGCGTCTGTGGCATTTGATACTCATGCTGTAAGTCCCCAAAGGATTTTATCACACCGCCCTTAACCACCGATCCCAACGTGGAGATACCAATCCTGTCCCAACCCCTAAATCCAGAGAGGGTTGCCAACTGAGGGGCAGCCCGTTCTGCCACAATGGGGTCTCTCGGGTAAGCCGACCCCACCAGCCAATATGACGTAAAGCCCGACGCCACACCCGAAACACCACCTGAGTGACCGGTGGCAGTGCCTCTCGCAATGCAGTTGCGTAAAGTAGGGTATGTACCGTATGGGGGTCCATGAGACGCCTCTCCACCGCATACACCGGGTCCCCCCTATCGCCATACCACCATTCGTTTAGGACCAATAATGGGAGGCGTAATAATAGTATAAGAGATCAGAGGTAGCCAATCCCCCATCATATACCGGCAGAAAGCAAACCCGCAGCGATACCCTGGCCAGGCCCCCTTCCCACAGAAAGTGACTCAGCACTGCATTAACCTTCCGAAACCAACTGGGAGGAATCTTATATGGGTGGTTTTGGAGCTGGTAAAGAAGTCGAGGCAGTGCCACCATCTTAAAGATGGCAGAGCGGCCACAGATAGTGAGAGGCATACGCGCCCAGAGCTTAACATCTCGACATACTCTCTCCCATACCGGCACCACGTTGCGCTCCCAGGCGATCGTCTGCACATCGGTCAGAAAGACCCCTAGATATTGCAGCCCCCCGGCCGCAAGACGTAATGACGCCGTCCACTCACCCTGTACGTCCCGACCGCCCAGTACCCAAAGGGTGGATTTCCTCGGGTTCATGTATAATCCCGACGTCTCCCCAAAGACCTGCATTATGCGGAGCAGCCGCGGTCCCGTTTTATCCAGATCCGAAAGGAAGAACAACACGTCGTCGGCATAGAGGGCAATGCGATCCGAGAGTCCATGTTCCCACTCAAACCCTGTGTATTGCACGTCCATACGAACCCAGGAGGCCAGCGGTTCCATGGCTAAGGCAAAGAGGTAAGGCGACAAGGGACAGCCCTGTCGTGTCCCCCGGTGCACCGGGGATCGTGCCGAGGTCGCCCCTGCCACCCGAACCGAGGCCGTAAGATCTGCATAAAGAAGCGTTAAATAGGATAGGAAGCGTGGCCCCAGGTTGAGACGTTGCAGCAAGGCAAAGAGATAGCGCCAACTAAGAGAGTCAAAAGCTCTATCTATGTCGGCCAAAAGGAGAGCTGCCCGAGCCTCTCGCCGCTGGACTGCAGCAATCGCCACATGTGCACGCCGGATATTGTGACGTGTTGCCCTATGTGGCATAAACCCGGCTTGGTCCGGGTGGACCAGGGTATGAATATATGGCAAGAGCCTGTTGGCCAGGGCCTTGGCAAGAATCTTCGCCTCCACATTTAGAAGGGAAATCGGCCGATAGGAGGCATGTTGTTCAGGGGGGCGGCCCGGCTTATGGAATACGACAATCTTTGCATGCCGCCAGTCGGCCGGCAAAAACCCCCGCTCACAGGCATCCTCCACCACCGCATGATAATGGGGCCCCAGTTGCATAAAGTATTTTCTGAAGAACTCACTCGGGAACCCGTTCGGGCCCGTGGCCTTCCCTAGGGACAAGCTCCCCAATGCCGTCCCCAACTCATCCACCGTCAGCGGTCGGTCCAAGTCTGCACGCGCCTCATCCGAAAGGGCTCTAGGGGGAAGATCATCGAGGAACCGATCTATAAGCCCCCTGGGTAGGGTCTCCCGCGATCCGCACAACTCCGCATAGTATGCTGCAAAGCTTGCCGCCAAGGTGCCAGGGTCTGTCAGCATGCACCCCTCTCCATCAGTGATCCCCGGGGGGGCCTGTGATTGATGCTGCCCCTGACACAGCCTATAAAGCATTGTCCCTGATTTGTCACCCCACTGATAAACCCGGCTCCTCGTAGCCAACCATGCCTGCCTCGCCTCATCCATCAAAAGCGAGGCGTATGTTTGCTGGGCATATTGCAACTGACGCCGTGCGGTACCACCTGACTCTCCTCGGCTTCGACTCTCAAGTTCCCTAATCTCGCCCTCCGGCCAGACCAACCCCGCATCACGCGCTTGGCGGGCCGCCGCACTATATGAGATGTCAACTCCACGCAGCATAGGTTTCCAAGCTTCCCATAAGATATCAACCCCCGACACTGAGCCCACATTCCGAGCCCAGTACAGATCCAGAGCCTCCGTCTTGCGGGCACAGTAGTCTTCCTGCTGAAGATGCCAACCCGAAAGGCGCCAGCGAAATTGCCCACTGACCCCCCCGAGCCGCAGACGAAGCGAGACCGGGGAATGATCCGATAAACCACGTGGGAGGATATCCGCCTACACCCCCCGTGCCACCGCGGCCCCTGAAAGGAAAATGTAATCTAGCCGAGAAAATGACCCATGAACGGCAGAGAGGTAGGTATACGCCTGTGTATTCCCATGAAGCCGCCGCCACGCATCCACCCAATTAAGACCGTCAGCCAACGCCTGAAGTTTGGTTGGGCGATCGTCCCCTCGCGCACCACTCCCCGAACAGCGATCCCGTGACACCACCATAACATCATTCCAGTCACCGCCAACGGCATCTCTGCCCATACAGTCATGATCTTTTCAGCCAGGGTCCATGATAATAGGGGTGGGGCATAGACACTCCCGAAAATCACTACTTCCGCCCCAATATTTCCTTGAACAAAGATATACCGCCCTTGCGTATCCGCCCATAAGCGCATGTGTGTATATCGGACCCGCTTGTGAAAGAGTATGGCTACACCACGGGAACCCCTGGTGAACCCAGAATGAAAGACCTGCAGGTACCCGTATCTCTGAAGACAGGGAGCCTTAGTACCCAGGAGATGTGTTTCTTGCAAAAACAATACATCCGCCGACGCCCGCTTGGCATACTGCAGGACTGCCCCCGTTTAATCTTGTCAAGCAGGCCTCTAACGTTCCAACTCAAGACTCGGAGTACCGCAGGTCTCCCATCGACCCTAGTAGCTGTATCTGCCATAATCAGTCAATGTAGTCCACTGAGTCCCATCCAGAAGCATCCCAATTCCAGTCATCTCTGGCATCTCCCACAGGTGTGTGCGGTCCAACAAACACCATAACCCCAACAACAACAATTCCAACCCCCCACCCCATACCTCAAAACCACTGAAGTACCTGTCGCGGTGGAGAGCATCGCCAGACCCCAACTTGGATCTCCGACCCCCCACCAATGGATCCCAAACACAACCCCACCAAAAAGTCGCAGGTGACTACCCCGCTCGCACGATGCTACAGCGGCACCTGCCTGTTACGTACTCTCCCAACCCAGGACCCCCCCCTCTCCACACACATCATCAATTACAACACAGAGTCTACAATGTGATAGTCCCCCGCCAATACGGCCACTGCAATCAAGGAGTGGAAGGTGGACGCCCAGCAGCTCCCCCAGCTCAAGGCCGCACTCCACCAGATTTGGAGCTGCGGCGCGACCTGGACCGCCGGACCCATCTCGTCTTCTGCCGGCAGCCAGTCTTAGACGCCTCATCATGCGAGGAAGTAGAGTCTCTGCCGGGGAGAGTGTGACAACGAAGTTGCACGGTTTCATCCATCCATTTAAACACCTCCTCGGGCGTGTCAAAGAACAAGGTCCGGGATTTGTATATCACCCGCAACCGAGCCGGGAACAGCAAGGCGTAGGAGAGCTGGAGTTCCCGCAGCCGGGGCTTAGCCGCCAGGAAGGATTGACGCTGCTGTTGGACCAACCTCGTATAGCCCGGGAAGATAAGAATGCGAGAATTTTCAAATTGGAGTGGTTCCTTTGCCCTGGCTTGCCGGAGGATGACGTCTCGGTCATGGTAATTAAGGACCCTGGCGATCACCGGTCACGGTCGGGCACCCACTGGCGGTTTTTGGACCAGCGATCTATGCGCCCGCTCCTCCACGAAGCAGCCGGAAAGAGTGTCCGGGGGGAGCCAGGACACCAGCCACTCCGTCAGGAAACGCTCCATGTTGGTACCTTCGCATCCTTCCGGAAATCCTACGAAGCGCAGGTTATTGCGACGAGCCCTCCCTTCGGCATCTTCGACTCGGCCCACTAAGTTCTTATGGGAAGATTCCAGGGCCGCCATCTGTTTTTTAAGCGTCGCCACGTCGTCCTCCACATCCGAGACCCTAGTCTCAGCCTCTGTGATGCGGGTCACGGCGTTCCGCAAGTCCTGTCGCAGCAGTGTTACGTCGGGGACCACCGCACCAATCTTCGCATCCAACATGTCCCTAGACTGGGTAATTTGGCCGCCAGCAGGGCCGTGTTGTCCGGAGCCGCCGAGCCCGCACCCCCGGTCGGGCCCGGGCCCGTAAACTTGTCGATAGGCCCCTGTTTGGCCGGCGCCCCACCAGCTCTATCCTTGGTCATGCTTCGATCGTCTCTCACCCCCCGCGCCTGGGCACACACCAAGGGGCCCCCGGCCACAGAGTCCAGACCAAGACCAGGAGTTTGCTGCCCCCACTCCAGGCGCACTGAGAAGCGTCAGCCAGGTCCCCGAATCACAGCCGAGAAAGGAGGTCCCCGGCGGGGCAAATGAAGGCCAAAACAAGCTGCAGTCCCCGGAGTGTGGCTTACCTCCCGCAGCGCACTGCCGGCCCCTTTGCCACCACGCACCACCAGCAAGACCCTCCTCGACCGCCGCGACCCGAAATGCCCGCCGAGCACCCGGGCTCTCACTCAAAGCACTTCTAGGAGAGCGGCAAGCGGAAGGGGGGGGAAAAAGAACCAGTCCAGTGCCTCCGTTGCGGTCCCTGTACTGCTACACCATCCGGGGCCCGACCCCACCAGCCTCGATGCTCAGAGCCGCCGCCATGTACCCCCTCCACCACCACGCGGCCCGAAATGGCGGCCGAGCCCCCGGCCCACCAACCGCTGCAGGCACAAGGAAAGAGGTGCGCCTCGTGGGGGGGGGGAAGGAACCGCCCGCCGTCAATGGCCACTCACCGCCACTCCCGCGGCACTGCTCTTCGCACCCCCGCCGGGGTATCCGCTGGGCAGCGCCACTCCCACTGTCGTCCGGAGCCAATCCCAGGGAGCCCCGACCTCCGGGCTCCCAGTGCACCTCCACGAGGATCCACCGAAGCCAGCGCTCGCCGCCCCAGTCCAGCGGATGACCGCAGCTCCCGGCTCTCTGCGTCCGCCGCTCCGTCCAACGGGACGACCTCCTCTGCAGCCCAAATCAAGGCCGCGGCTTCCGAGGCGCGGCAGGGCCAGGCCCCGCTCTCTCTCACCGGCGCTGTCCCACTGGACTCCGGGAGACGCCGGGGTGCACCGGATGCTGCCACCAATGGCCACACACCCCCTCCGCTACAGGGGAGAGCCCTGGGTCGGGCAAAAGGATCAATAGCAGGATAGTTATCGGCGGGCTCGACAGAGCCGAGCTAAGGCGCGTCCGCCATGCTAGCCTGCCAAGCCATGCCCCCGCATCTGCACTTTTAAATCAGATAATTCTTTCACATACCAATACGTGGGTCCAAGTAAAGCTAGGTACTGGCCACGCCCTGTCAAGAAAAAATACCAACAACGAAGGGGCTGAAACAGGGTGCATGCTGGCTTCGACGATCTTTAATTTGTACGTGGCAGAACTTTCGTCCGAATTAAACTTCTGTAAATCAAATGCCCCCAGGTTGGGAGGGATGCCACACTCCAATCTGCTGTATGCAGACGACGTCATGTTGATCAGCCGAACCTCTATTGGTCTCCAACACCTGCTAGACACAACCAGCAGTCACGCAGCTGCCACTGGTCTAACGATCAATGTAGACAAATCGAAGGTTAAGCGATTAAACCTGAAAAAGAAAACATCAAATTACTGCTAGCATTTATCAGGCACACCCCTAGAAGCTGTGGAAGAATACAAGTATTTGGGGGTGATAATCGACAATAAGGGCACATTCAAAACACTAAAAGAAACGATCAAGGGAAGAGGCAACTTAATAGTGGTAGCTTTAAAATCCATCAAACTCAAAACTGCAGGCCTCAGCTTCATCCCATTATTACAGGTCTTACAAGCAAAGCTGATTCCGGCCCTCACCTATGGGAGTGAGTGCCTGAGAGGAAGAGACACGGACATTCTGGATCGTACACTCAAGATCAGCAAGAATGATTTTCAGCCTACCCAATTATGTCTCGCCTGCACAAATTAGGCTGGAACACGGATTACAGTGTCAAAAAATAGCTCGCAATAGCACCTATGTGAAATGCTAGTACAGGATTAGGATGTCCGAGCCAGGAACATTAAACACCCACCTATGGAACAAAATAAACTTAAGAAAGGTATGCACAGCCATGGACTACCTGACAGCATCAATAAATAGTCTAGGCCTGAAGGACCTCTGGGAGGCCTCAGGAACACATAACCGCTTCAAGCAACTCGTAAATAAGACAGTGAAAAGGCTGTCACTAGCCGAGGACAAGGCAACACTCAAAAAAAGGGCCCACGGATGGTTTGTGCTGCAGAGCTACACCAGGCCTCTTCCTCAATCCTATCTGGGTGCTGGCTTCAACAGGACAATGAAGGAAAAATATTTACGATCCTGAATGGGTATCTTACCAATCCTGCCGCATCTTCTTCCTTCGGAGCGTCTAACGACAGCGACCAAGTGCCACCTATGTGGGAAAGCAGAAGAGAGTGTTCTACATCTATTATGCATTTGTGGAGAACTGAGTCTTGAACGTCAACTGCTTTTGAAACCCATCTTTAAAAACAAGTTGATAAGACCCTGCAGACAAGCAGTGAATGCATGTCTTGGAGGTAGAGACGTACAGCTGGTGTGTCGCTTTGTACAATTCATGGAGGTGGTTGGGGAAAAAATTCAGAAATCTGGGAATAAACAACAACATCTTCAAACCTGATTTTGTCATTTTCCGGAAAATGGCCCCCGTGCACAATATTGTTTTTTATCTACAAACACACGGAACCAGGCACTTTATGAGACTGCAAGATGCAAACCTGCCAAAAATCTTGTGAAAGTTCAACAAACGACAGGGCACATATATACCGCTAATCTTTTAAAACTCATTGGTATGGCTGTTTTTCAATTCAAGAGACTAAGAGGTCCATTAGGATGGTGGGCGGAAAAGTACCCCGACCGCCATGGAAGCGGAAAACAACTGCCTGCCGGCACCGTGGGAAAACCGGCGGCCAAATTAGGATTAACCACCCAAAAAATCCGACCACGGCGGAACGAGGCCAAGAAATACCGCCCGTAGCGGGCGGAGATGGCCAAAATCTGTCCGCGGCAGTCGGAATCGCGGCGGAAAAACACCAACCCGCCGCAAGTATAGCAGAGACACTGCACGGAAATTGGGATATCCCGCGGTACGTACCTCTGTCTCCGACCGCCGCGGTCGCACAATGGGAAGAGCCAGCGGAAGAGAGGAAGATCAGCCACCGCGGTGGACGAACCGTAAAAAATATTGTGGACGAAGCCAAAACCCCACAAGAAGGCCAAAAAGTGCACACAGAAAACTAGCCATGTCCCCCAAAATACACAAAACACACCTCAATGAGACAACCACAAGGCAAAACGAAAAATACAAATCCCAGACAACACACCTGTCGGCAACACCCCAATTGGACACACCCACATAGCTGAGTATAAAACCAGCCCCTTCCCTGACCACAATCCCTTGCAAAACTCCAGGAGAGAAGGGACACATACCACAGCTGACAGGAGAGGCAAAGGACACAACATCACTAGCCACACCACACACAGCCCCACCTCCTTACCAGCACAACTAACCGCCCTGCACAACACACAACACACACCATACACAGCACAACCACAACCACCACTCGCACTCCTGCACCCACAACCACTTTGCACACCACACACCATGGCCACACAGAAAACGCCCAAATTCACTGAGAGTGAGTTGAAGGTCATGGTAGATGAGATAGTCAGAGTGGAACCACAGCTTTTTGGTAGCCTGGTCCAACAGACACCATTAGCCACAAGGACACAAATGTGGGCAAGGATAGTCCAAAGGGTCACTGCAGTAGGGACCGCCCCAAGATCAAAAAAGGAGATCATGAAGTGCTGGCATGATCTGAAGAGGGTGGTCAAGGAGAGGAGGAGCAAGAACCGTGAGCTGGCTCAGAGGACCGACGGTGGCCCTCCCATTCCACCAAAACCATTCACACAATGGGAGGAGAAGGTGCTTGCCATACTGCATCCAGAGAGTCTCACAGGAGTAGCCGGGGGAGTGGAGGCTGGTAGGTAGAAACAAATGACTACCACCACTCTGCTATGTACTGTCTCGCACAACTACAAAGCTACACCACCTAGGACGCATACCATCCATCTGCACCACACACTCACAAAAACATGGCTCACAGATCCAACATTCACCCACTCCCGTTCACCCCAAACGTAGCTACCAACATTACCATGGGGGCATGTGTACAGACAGATAGCACTACAACTCCCACCAGGACCCCTGGCCCACAGCATCCGCAAGATGGATCCCTCCCCACACCCCACCCAGAAGCATGTGTCAGCCATTACACAACCCACATCAAATTCACAGGTAGGTAGCCATCTTCCCTGGGAGGGTGTTTGTGGCTGGGAGGCCTGCACTACTACTCCCAACATTCCCTCTGTCCCACACCTCAGCAGGATGGAGCTCTGTCCCACCCAGGAGCAGTTTGAAGCCATCGCAGTACACCAAACAAACTTACAGGTAGGTAGCCATCTTCCCTGGGAGGGTGTCTGAGGGTGGGGGGCTTGCACCACTACTCCCACCATACACTCTGTCCCACAGCCTAGCAAGATGGATCCCTCCCCCCCCCCCCACCCAGAAGCATGTGTCAGCCATTAAACAACCCACATCAAACTCACAAGTAGGTAGCCATCTTCCCTGGGAGGGTGTCTGGGGGTTGGGGGCCTGCACCACTACTCCCACCATACTCCCTGTCCCACAGCCTAGCAAGATGGATCCCTCCCCCCACCCAGAAGCATGTGTCCGCCATTACACAACCCACATCAAACTCACAGGTAGGTAGCCATCTTCCCTGGGAGGGTGTCTGGGGGGCCTGCACCACTACTCCCACCATACCCCCTGTCCCACAGCCTAGCAAGATGGATCCCTCCCCCCCCCACCCCACCCAGAAGCATGTGTCAGCCATTACACAACCCACATCAAACTCACAGGTAGGTAGCCATCTTCCCTGAGAGGGTGTTTGTGACTGGGAGGCCTGCACTACTACTCCCAACATTCCCTCTGTCCCACACCTGAGCAGGATGGAGCACTCCCCCACCCAGGAGCAGTTGGAAGCCATTGCAGTACACCAAACAAACTTACAAGTAGGTAGACATATGATTCTGGACCGTGACCCCACTGAGCAGGATGTAAGCCACCACCACGCACACACACGTGTGACATAACAAACCCAAATGTGGGCACATTACAGGTAAGTAGCCAGTACGTGCACCCACCCATTCGTCACAAATTGAATGGTGCCATATGACAATACCAGCCCTCATTGCACAAAGAGGCATACCTACCCCATTGCCAAGCACAGTGTGCACACAGGTAACCTAAGGAAACTGTCACAGCTACCAAAGTGTGACACACCAATGCACAAGTAGAAGAAAGTCAGGACATAATCATGCACAGCACCTATTTTCATGTGCATTGCCATGGGGCAAGTGCAACAAGGACCATTCGAAAAATATGAAAGCTATAAATCAAGATATGCACATGACAGAATAAAGGTATGCAGGAGATGACAATGGCCAGATGTGACATCTGCCAGGTCAGACAAATAAACAATGAGTTCTCAATTACACACATGTTGTGCCAGGCCCTAGATGGCAACATGTCCCTGTAATCCTTAATTGTGCACAGCTCACATGGTATGCCTTGACACCTCACACCATGGACAAGTAATGCCTGTACCACTGCATCATGTCAGGAAGCACAGTAGTGCACATAGTAAACAATGTGATGATCTGTCAATTGTGCAGGGTACAAAAAGTGAATGACACACAGCTAACACAAAGCTTGCCGGGTGCACTACAATTACCATTTCCCATCTGACCCACAGGTGACCAAGAACTCACTGCAGAGGACAACACCAGCAGCCTGCAGAGCCAGTCTCCCCCCGCGGTACATGGACTCTCGGATGTTGACTCCCAGGATTCCATGGACGATGATCTCGAAGTTGGCCCATCTGGTGTGCCAGGGATCAACAGGTCCCAGGACCCCATTTTCCCCCCCAGCACATCTGCGCCAACAACAACTTCACAGCAGACCCCTGCTGTCACGGCCTGTGCGGCCACCACCACCAGTGCTGCCTACAACACCCTCCCTGTCCCAGAGGATGACAGCACACACCACCGACGGAGGAGGGCAGGGAGAGGATGCGGGTGCCCACAGTGGTGAGGCAACAGGTCTGTGGCAGCAAGGCAGGTGGGAGGGGCAGGGTCACCCACGTACACCAGGAGGCTGGGACTCAATCCCTGGAACACATCACCAGAGTCCTGGGCGCATACGAACAGGCCCAGGGACGAACAGGCCAGTCGGACGAACTGTTGCACGAGCTCATCCTGCTGATGAGGTCCATCGACACCCGCATGGGACAAATCGTGGACCTCTTGGGCCAGCAAGTGGCGGTACTGAGGGACAGACATGCGCCACAGACAACACCTCCACCTCCCTCTGGTGGGCCGCACGATGACAGTTCACCATCCTCCCCTGTGCTCACAGAGAGGGGTGAGTCCTCAGACCCCACTGGCCCTGCAGCAGGGCCCCCCTTCCCAAACGACGAAGGGGCTGTCCCAAGAAGACCTGGGAGTATCTGGAGGCCAAGCGCCAGTCATGCAGCCAGCCATGATGGCAACCCTCTCCACCACTGCATTGACTTTTTGGACTGTCCTTCCCCACACTGCCTTGTGAATGGCATCTGACTGTTGGACTGGGTCACCACATCAATGTGATTACTCGATTATCTCATCTACCACAACTGTCAACTCACTGCTCCACCCCACCCCTCAATGGAAAAGTAAACCCCCCCCCGGCATCTCACCATTGCAAATAAAATATCCTTACACACATGTTGTCGTGTCTGCTCCGTCTTTATTGCAGGATGTACAGTCTTCAACATGATCACAATGTACCAGGAGCATGGGCTGTATGTAGGCAAGGAGAAGTCGAAGGCACCTAGGGAAACACAACAGAACTACTTTCACTGGTCTGGGTGTGGCATCACAGACATCGCACAACCCCTACCATTAGGATAACCCAACATGCACATGTCACAATGGCCAACAAGTGCCAACATACACGTCCTGTAGATGTTCCCAAATGACCTGTCCCAGAAACATTGCCAAACACCGCTGAGTCTACAACTGGCTGATGCTACAATTCTCACATGCCCGTTCACGACAACAGCAATATCAGCAGACAATGGGTATGTTGCACATTGACACCCACCTTCAAGTGAAGTAGTGGGTGATGAGCTGTTCACGTAGGTCAACACCTTCCTCCTCTCCACTGTCCTCATCACTGGACACGGCTTGGTTTGCAGGCTGGGGCCTTGGGTCCTCACCATCATCCAGGAGCAGGGGAATCTCCTTGCGAATGGCTAGGTTGTGGAGCATGCAGCATGCCACTACAATCTGACACACCTTCCCGGGCGAGTATGCCAGTGCACCTCCAGTCTTGTCCAGGCAGCGGAAATGTGACTTGAGCAAACCAAACGTACGCTCCACCACACGACGTGTCCTCCCATGGGCCTCATGGTAGCGGACTTCAGTCTGGGTCCTGGGATTCTGCAGTGGGCTCAGCAACCAGGGACGGTTGGGATATGCAGTCACCTAGGTATGACAAACACAAATAGACATTGCAATGTCGCATAGGCTGAGGGCAGCACGTCACACACCCAGCACGCCACACGACTAGGCATACTCACCCACAATCAATGCACACTCTGGAAGCAGATTAGCCATCAGCTGGGGCACAATGCTGTTCCGCAGGATGTAGGAGTCATGGGCCGAGCCTGGGAATTCGGCACACACGTGGGAGATGGTCATATCTGCCAGGCACACCACCTGCACATTGATGGAGTGGTAATGCTTGCGATTGAGGTAAATGTGCTCACTTGCCTGTGGTGGCACAAGACGGACATGGGTGCAATCAATGGCACCAACAACATTGGGGATGTGTCCAAGGGGATAAAAGTCTCCCTTCACAGCTGGCAATTCAGCACCCCTGGGGAAATTGATGTATCTGTCCTTGCATAGCATCATGGCGGACACTACATCACGCAGCACCATGCTGAACATCGGTTGTGACATCCCACCAGCTCTGGCAACTGTCTCTTGGAATGATCCAGTGGCAAAAAAATGCAGGGCCGCCATCACCTTATAAGTAGGGGTGAAAGCTGTTGGATATGTCCTGCGAGGCTGCAGGTGGGGCTCCAACAGATCACCAAGGGTTTTCAGGGTGGCTCTGTCCAGGCGGCATTTTCGTATAATCGCAACATCCTCCATGTCCTCCAGCACCGTCAAGTGATGAATCAAATTTGGCCTCCTCCTATTGGAGATGATAGTGAACACATGTCAATGCAAAACATTATGAGATCTGCACACCACATCACGTTCTGGATGACACAACGACAACAATGACTGACATCAATCTTGACTAACAGACCAGCTCACATGTAGGGACACCTTCATGTACACAAAGGCCACACCAGTCAACGTACACAAGATAAGTACCTCAAACAACACCTTGGTCAATGTGAATGCACATAGGGATACGGCCACATTTCAAATGGGCACGCCTGGGAGTATAGCATCCAGCATATGTGTAACTAATCAAACCCACTGTCCCATACCTAGCTGCTGTACCTGTCAGACCTCAATGCGTCATTACAACCTGGCACACATCCACCACACAATGACCACAGTCGGCGCTGGAATGACGAATGTGTGCATGAGCAGACATGAGAGGCAATGCAACATAGTTCATCATTCTTGGAGACGACCATCCCTGTGATTGTCACTGCACCTCAACACATTGACATGTGTACACATTGTAGAGTCCAGAACAACACTGTCCTGCCTACACCAACATCAAATCTATAAGTGACATGTGAGTGGGTACAGGCCAATCTATGAAACACACACATAAACATGTGCATCGCCATGGGGCAAGTGCAACAAGGACCATTCGAAAAATATGAAAGCATGTGTAGTGGCACAAATCAAGATATGCACATGACAGGACAAAGGTATGCAGGAGATGACAATGGCCAGTCCATGGCCAGATGTGACGTCTGCTAGGTCAGACAAATAAACAATGGGTTTTCAATGAAACAAATGTTGTGCCAGGCCCTAGATGGCAACAAGTACCTGTAAACCTTAATTGTGCATGGGTTGCATGGTATGCCTTGACACCTCACACCATGGACAAGTAATGTCTGTGCCACTGCATCATGTCAGGAAGCACAGTACTGCACATAGTCAACAATGTGATGAAATGTCAATTGTGCAGTGTACAAAAAGTGAATGACACACAGCTAGCACAAAGCTTGCCTGGTGCACTGCAATGACCATTTCACATCTGACCCACAGGTGACCAAGAACTCACTGCAGAGGACAACACCAGCAACCTGCAGAGCCAGTCTCCACCCCCGGTACAAGGACACTCGGATGTTGACTCCCAGGATTCCATGGACGATGAGCTCGAGGCCGGCCCATCTGGTGTACCAGGGAGCAACAGGTCCCAGGACCCCATCGTCCCCCCCCTACCACATCTGCGCCAACAACAACTCCACAGCAGACACTTGCTGTCACGGCCTGTGCGGCCAGCGCCACCACCACCACCACCAGTGCTGCCTTCAACACGCTCCCTGTCCCAGAGGATGAACAGCACACATCACTGACGGAGGAGGGCAGGGAGAGGATGCGGATGCCCACAGTGGTGAGGCAACAGGTCCGTGGCAGCAGGGCAGGTGGGAGGGGTAGGGTCACCCAGGGACAACAGGAGGCTGGGACCCACTCCCTGGAACACATCGCAGAGTCCTGGGTGCATACGAACAGGCCCAGGGACGAACTGTTACGCAAGCTCATCCTGCTGCTGAGGTCCATCGACACCCGCATAGGACAAATCGTGGACCTCTTGGGCCAGCAAGTGGCGGTACTAAGGGACAGGCATGCGCCACAGACAACACCTCCACCTCCCTCTGGTGGGCCGCACAATGACAGTTCACCATCCTCCCCTGCGCCCACAGAGAGGGGTGAGACCTCAGACCCCACTGTCCCTGCAGCAGGGCCCCCCCTCCCAAACGACGAAGGGGCTGTCCCAAGAAGACCTGGGAGTATCTGGAGGCCAAGCGCCAGTCATGCAGCCAGCCATGATGGCAACCCTCTCCACCACTGCATTGACTTTTTGGACTGTCCTTCCCCACACTGCCCTGTGAATGGCATCTGTCTGTTGGACTGGGTCACCACAGCAATGTGGTGACTACTCGACTATCTAATCTTCCACAACTGTCAACTCACTGCTCCACCCCAACCCCCAATGGAAAAGTAAACCCCCCCCGGCATCTCACCATTGCAAATAAAATATTCTCACGCACATGTTGTCGTGTCTGCTCCGTCTTTATTGCAGGATGTACAGTCTTCAACATGATCACAATGTACCAGGAGAATGGGCTGTATGTAGGCAAGGAGAAGTCGAAGGCACCTAGGGAAACACAACAGAACTACTTTCACTGGTCTGGGTGTGGCATCACAGACATCGCACAACCCCTACCATTAGGATAACCCAACATGCACATGTCACAATGGCCTACAAGTGTCAACATACACGTCCTGTAGATGTTCCCAAATGACCTGTCCCAGAAACATTGCCAAACACCGCTGAGTCTACAACTGGCTGATGCTACAATTCTCACATGCCCCTTCACGACAACAGCAATATCATCAGACAATGGGTATGTTGCACAATGACACCCACCGTCAAGTGAAGTAGCGGGTGATGAGCTGTTCAGGCAGGTCAACACCTTCCTCCTCTCCACTGTCCTCATCACTGGACACGGCTTGGTTTGCAGGCTGGGGCCTTGGGTCCTCACCATCATCCAGGAGCAGGGGAATCTCCTTGCGAATGGCTGGGTTGTGGAGCATGCAGCATGCCACTACAATCTGACACACCTTCCTGGGCGAGTATGCCAGTGCACCTCCGGTCTTGTCCAGGCAGTGGAAACGTGACTTCAGCAGACCAAGAGTACGCTCCACCACACAACGTGTCCTCCCATGGGCCTCATTGTAGCGGACTTCAGCCGGGGACCTGGGATTCCGCAGTGGGCTCAACAACCAGGGACGGTTGGGATATGCAGAGTGACCTAGGTATGACAAACACAAATAGAGATTGCAACGTCGCAGAGGCTCAGGGCAGCAGGTCACACACACAGCACGCCACACGACTAAGCATACTCACCCACAATCCATGCATGCTCGGGAAGAAGATTAGCCATCAGCTGGGGCACTATGCTGTTCCGCAGGATGTAGGAGTCATGGGTCGAGCCTGGGAATTTGGCACACACGTGCGAGATGGTCATATCTGTCAGGCACACCAACTGCACATTGATGGAGTGGTAATGATTGCGGTAAATGTGCTCACTTGCCTGTGGTGGCACAAGACCGACATGGGTGCAATCAATGGCCCCAACAACATTGGGGATGTGTCCAAGGGGATAGAACTCTCCCTTCACAGCTGGCAATTCATCATCCCTAGGGAAATGGATGTATCTGTCCTTGTATAGCATCATGGCGGACAGCACATCACGCAGCACCATGCTGAACATCGGTTGTGACATCCCACCAGCGCTGACCACTGTCTCTTGGAACGATCCAGTGGCAAAAAAATGCAGGGCTGCCATCACCTTATAAGTAGGGGTGAAAGCTGTTGGATATGTCCTGCGGGGCTGCAGGTGGGGCTCCAACAGATCACAAAGGGTTTTCAGGGTGGCTCTGTCTAGGCGGAATTTCCGTATGATCGCAACATCCTCCATGTCCTCCAGCACCGTCAAGTGACTAGTCAAGTTTTGCCTCCTCCTATTTAAGATGATAGTGGAAATGGCGGTTGGCATGCTCTGCCGCCTGAATGGCAGAGCCTCGTGTCAATGTATTGCACCCAAATCGCAGTAGCTACCGCCTGCCCCGGCGGTGTTTCACCAGCACACCCATTCACATAAGTGCGGAAGTGAGAGGCATGGAGACATGTGGAAATGGCGGTTGGCATGCTCTGCCGCCTGAATGGCGGAGCCTTGTGTCAATGTATGGCTCCCAAATCGTGGTAGCTACCGCCTGGCCCCGGCGGTGTGTCACTAGCACACCCATTCACACAAGTGCGGTACTGAGAGGCATGGAGACATGTGGAAATGGCGGTTGGCAAGCTTCGCCACTAAAATCGCGGTAGCACACCCTGGGCCCCTGCATTGTGTCACCGCCATGGAGCATGTCCTTACAGCCAAAGGGAGCCATGATTGCGGTGGCATGATGCAATTTTGAAGATCTCAGTAGGCGTGCTCCACCAAAGCGGAGGCTGTCATTGGAAGCATTTGAAAGATGCACCATCGCGGTAGCGCGCCCTGGGCCCCAGCGTTGTCACCGCCATGGAGCATGCCCTTACAGCCAGTGGGAGCCATGATTGCGGCGGCATGATGCAATTTTGAAGATCGCGGTAGGCGAGCTCCACCACCGCGGAGGCGGTAATTGGATGCATTTGAAAGAGGCAGACCTGGACCACCAATTGCTGCAGCTTGGCACCTTTTAAACGACCCCAGGGGGCTATATATGTGTGGGAGTGCGCCTCACATTTCCAGTGCTCCATTTGTCTGCTGCCTAAGACCCCTCACCTGCTGCTGCCTCCAGGGACTGCTGCCTGAGACCCCTCACCTGCTGCTGTCTCCAGGGACTGCTGCCTGAGACCCCTCACCTGCTGCTGCCTCCAGGGACTGCTGCCTGAGAACCCTCACCACCCAATTCCGCCGCTGTTGTCTCACGTCCACAGTGATGGCAAGATCCGTGCCAGTCCCTTCACGAACGAGGAGCTGGAGGTCCTGGTGGACGAGGTGCTCACACAGTACCCAAGGCTATATGGTGCCCCAAATGTCGTGGTAAGTCTTCAACAGTGGTGGGGTAGGGCAGGGGGGGCACACATGTAGTTGGACTGATGCAGTATGTGCCTGGGAGTGTGGGGTAGTGTCATGCACTGCCTGACATGCTGTATCCAGTGGGAGGGTGTGTGTACGCAATGCCACAGCTTTCCCTCCCTGCACATGTATGCATGAGTGACCTGTGTTGTGTTGTCAGCCATACAGTGACACAGAAGGTTGCTGATGCTGTAGTCAGGACAGTGATTATTTGGCTGGATGGCTGTGTGTGCCCCTGTAGTACTTCTCAGTGTGAGCTCAGCTGGCCTGCACAGTCCCCGCCTACAAAGACAAGGACACCTCACTCAACTTACAGAGTATGGCATCAGTCTTTTCACATTGCACTCCAGCTATGGGCCATCTCAGCACTGTATTATGTACACAACTGCCCTTGTGAATGGCATTTTGTATTTGTGTGATCATGTCCCTCAATGCGACCACCATGACACATTCATCTATTCACTGGACAGGGACATTGATGGCTGCGCCGGTTTGGACACAGTGAGTCTACCCCCAAACACAGGTTGACATGTTATGTATGTGTTGCTCAAGCCAACAATGGACTGGAGTGTGGGCAGGCTACATGGGTGTTTCAGTGCTGGCATCCTGCATGTGCGTGAGATGTGCAGGGACTGTGTTCCCCCTCACACCTGCATGCTTTAACATCAGCTTTTCCCATGCAGGTGTCCCATGTGAGCTGTACTATAGTCTCTGATTGCCAATTTCGTTGGATCTGTGATGATTTTGTATCTTGCTGCTATACTGATAGATGTCGGTACATGGCACTGTGTCACTGATCATTTCCCCCTCTTGTCTCCAATGCCTGCAGCTCAAGGTACACCAGCGTAAGGCCGTGTGGAGGGCCATTGCAGCGAAGGTCCTAGCCCTGGGGGTCTCAAACCTACGGCGCACCCACTGCCACAAGAGATGGGACGACATCAGCCGGCTGGCAAAAAATCTGGCGGAGATGACCTTGGGGCTGCTTTCTCTCACTGGGCGTCTGGCACGGCGCAGTATGACACCACTAATGGGGCGCATCTTGGTGGTGACACCGCCTGAGCTTGATGCACGTTTGAAGGAGCATCAGCAGCAAGCCAGGGGTGAACATTTGGGGAGTCTGACTTTGGCTGGGAGTGGCTGCATGTGTACAGAGCCTGTGCCAGCGCTGGCCTCTGTGATGTTGGTAGTGTGATGCTGTGGCATGTAAGTGGCTGCTGGCCTGGGTGCCTGTGGCATGCATTTGCCCTACCTGTTCTTACAAAGGTGATTTGGATGCTGTGCCTTCACATTATATTCTGAGCTGTGCTCTTCAGGTTTCTTCTGCATTGGTGTAGTCTTGGGAATCCCATGGGAGGGAACGGCAGTGTGCCCAATCTGACTGTGCGTACATCAATGCGTCCATTGCATGCACCCATATTGGGGAGGCCTACACATCTTACAGCAATGTGCACCATTCTATTGTCCCCAAGTTAAGACATGGTGGGTGACATGGGCTAATGTCCATTGTGGACTGTCATGTTGCAGTCTGGGTCTGTGTTGTCTCCTCCTGTTCCATCCAGTTCTGTTATTGACAACAAGTAGTGTGCCCCCATCATGTCCCTAGGTGTGCTCAGAACAGTTGTGTGTCTGTTTAAACAGAGGCACAAGTAGGGTGTTGTGCTGTGTGGTCATCTCATGGCTCACTTATGCCTGAGTTTCCTGTTTCCACGCACTGCTTGAGTCTATGTAGTGAGTTGGCACGATGTGATTGCACGCGGGTGGTGTGCAACATGTAGATTTGGTCCACTGTTGTCATGCATTGCTTGCATATGTTTGTTCTGTTGCTGCCACTGACCTGACCCTACATCTCTCTCTCTCCCATGCAGCATCACCTGTGGTTATGGAGGGACAGGAGACGGACACCAGTGGGGGTGAAACCAGCACCACAGCTGCCAAGGAGCCCAGTGACATAGATGTCACCAGTGCCTCAGAAGGGGACGGGAGTCTGCTGGAGGAAATTTCAGCCTGAGGCGCAAAGCACCACTTCATCCGATGCCAGCGGGGATGCATCCATGTTGGAGGGCACAGGGAACGGAGACTCTGCATTGACTTCCACCACACAGCGGCCATTGCCCACCCTCCCAGCCACTTCCTCTGGTGCTGCCCGTGTCTGCCTCAGTAAGAGGGGAAGTGTCCTTTACCCCTGGCACCGCTGTCCCTGCCCCCGTGCTGCCATCCATGCTGAGTCTGTGGACCTTTTGTGCCAGCTGTGTGTAGGCTAGACAGCTCTCCTCAATGCCTTCATTGACCATGACAAGAAATTGGCCCAGGTGGTTGCTTTCATGGAGGGCATACATTCCGACATGGGTGGGCTGCACCGGACAGTCCAGGCTTTGTCATCAACAGTGACGTCTGCCCTGCAACAGGCACATACTCACATTCCAGCTCCAGTCCCTTTGTCCACCTCCCTGGCAGTGGCCACGTCTGACGATAGTGACCACGGTCTACATACATCAGTCACGATACAGCACACGGAGCACACAGCAGCAGCAACCCAAGCAGTCCCGGGCGCAGACACCATTCCCACAGAAGACCAAAGGCACCCCAGAGCGCAGGGAGAAAAGCCCGTCAGGCGACACCAGTGGACAAATAGCTAAGCAGCAGACCTCAGGCACACATGCCTCAGTGGCATCCCCATCCAAGGACTTTCCTGCCCCTAAAGCATCGCGCAAAGATAATCGTATAGTGTCTGTGCCCACCAAGGAGGTGGTGCATGCCAAGGGTACACCTAGGAAGGGCTCCAAGTCAGTATCGCCAACCACCTCGGCTCCCATTCCGAGCCCAGTGAAGCAGGGACCGGAGGGCACTGTAGGGGTAACACCTAGTACACAGGGGAAGGGGGGGGCAGAGGCGAAGCAGGGCAAAGCGTTCCGCTGGGTCCAACACATCACCAGAGGAGCTGCCAGCGCCTGCACCTGTTGCAGCAGTGGTGGTGAGTGTGCCTGTTGTGCCTACACCACTTCCCATTGATCCCAAGTCAGGCAAGCCATTTAGGATCCACAAGAAGTGGAAGGGCACCCCTCCACAATCTCCCAGCCACACCGTGTCTCCCGTCTGCATGACTCCACCTCCACATGCCACTACACCACCTGGTCCAAGCAGCCCTCTGGCTTGCCAAGCCACTGATAGCTCTACCTCAGCTGTACCGCTCTCTCCCCCGTCAAGTGCCCCGACAGTCCCCGAGACACAACCAGCTCCCAGTCCGCCTGACAACCAAGTCTGAGTGTTAGTCACCCTCACACACCTGTCTCTCACACAGGTGGCCCTGTACTGCACATTGTTGCCCTCTAACTGTGTTGCTGACTTTGGAAAGGTACAGTCGCCCACATTCCCTGTGCAGCTTCTCATGGACTCAGTCTGCACTTTGTCCTGGCCACTGGCCTTGTCGTTCACTGCTGTGTGCCCCCTGCCTGTGCAGCTTCTCATGGACTCAGTCTGCACTTTGTCCTGCTCACTGGCCTTGTCGTTCACTGCTGTGTTGGACCCTTCCCTGTGCAGCTTCTCATGGACTCAGTCTGCACCCTGGACTGGCCACTGGCCTTGTTCCTCTTTGCTGTGTTGGACCCTTCCCTGTGCAGCTTCTCATGGACTCAGTCTTCACCCTGGACTGGCCACTGGCCTTGTTGCTCTTTGCTGTTTTGAACTCTTCCCTGTTCAACTTCTCATGGACTCACTCTGCACTTTGTCCTGCCCACTGGCCTTGTCGTTCACTACTGTGTGCCCCCTGCCTGTGCAGCTTCTCATGGACTCAGTCTGCACCCTGGACTGGCCACTGGCCTTGTACCTCTTTGCTGTGTTGGAGCCTTCCCTGTGCAGCTTCTCATGGACTCAGTCTTCACCCTGGACTGGCCACTGGCCTTGTTGCTCTTTGCTGTTTTGAACTCTTCCCTGTTCAACTTCTCATGGACTCACTCTGCACTTTGTCCTGCCCACTGGCCTTGTCGTTCACTGCTGTGTGCCCCCCGCCTGTGCAGCTTTTCATGGACTCAGTCTGCACTTTGTCCTGGCCACTGGCCTTGTCGTTCACTGCTGTGTTACCCCTGCCTGTGCAGCTTCTCATGGACTCAGTCTGCACTTTGTCCTGCCCACTGGCCTTGTCGTTCACTGCTGTGTGCCCCCTGTCTCTGCAGCTTCTCATGGACATGCTCTGCATCTTGTGTCTTGCTCTTCTCTTCTCATGGTACCTATCTGTGCAATATGTGAATAAAGACAGTTGCTCCTGTTGTCTATTTTGTCAGTGTCCTTACTGAATAAAGTTATTTTGCTGTGTGTAAATGGTTTACTGTGCCACATGGTCTGTGTGGCACTTTAACTTGGTCAATGTTTGGGCTCACTTACTCTCTTTTTATTAGGGGTGACAGGGTCTTCATTTCTTTTTGACCCAGATACTTGTGGTGGCAATGGTGTCAATTTTGAATGGTTAGCAGTAGTCATTTACTTGATTGGTTCATGTTGGCTCTATTGTACACGTGTCGGGGGGGGGGGGAAGGGGAGTCACTGCCAGCACAGAGTGGGTTTCTGCACACAGTATTGCAGGCAGGCTGTCCAGGGTCATCATGTATGTGTGTTCTTCCTTTATGTGTGCCCAGTGATGTATGTGTGTGGTCATCTTGTGATGGCCAGTCATCCTAGTCCCATGGCTTACTTTCCATCTGTGCTCTTGGATGGCCAGGTAGTGTGCAGTGTGAAGGGGGTGAGTTTGTGGCGAGTGTTGATGTGTGCATACCTCTGCAATGTCAACTACACACGTGTCACCCGGGAGTTGTGTGCCTGTTGTTTTGATTGTTCATCCCTGTGGATGTAGTTGTATGCTCGTGTGAGTTGTATGTTGTGCACTGTGCAGTGTGCTGGTGTGTCCTTGCAGTTCTGTCTGACTCCTACTTGTTGTTTTTGTCACTTGTGAGTATGCAGAGAGTGTTACTGGCAAGTCAGTGTTTTGTGTTTTGTTGCACATCCATGTGTCTTGTTGCTGTTTGTGGGGACTGTGCGGACCTGCTGCTCCACACTGCCATTGTGCTTGTGTTTTCTCATGCCTTGCTGTCACATGGTGCCTTCTTGCCTCCAGTGTGGCATGTTTTGTGTGTTGTCATGCCCTCCCCTATATGTGCATTCAGCTGCCTACCCATTGTGCGTCTGCACTCCCTTTCTTTGTGTATGGTACACTCCTGCCATGTCCCCCTACTGACATGCAGTACACTTCACTTTGGTGTGAGCAGTCCCCTTGGTTTGTATGTGTGTGTGCCTCCCCATGACTCCATTTGTGACACTGTGCTTTGTGGTGCAGTTCTTTGGCCAGGGTCAATGTGTCACTCAGGGCATTTCCCCAATGGGTCATGTGTGATGTTCTGGTGCTGTTTGTCAGTCATGGTTGCTCCTATGCAGTTCAACTGTGTGTGCTGCCCGGTCCTGTGGTCAAGTTGTTTCCACCTTTGTGTCCCAGACTTGTGCATTTGTTGGGTGTTGTGTTGTATGTATGTGTGTTGTTTGTGTTTTTGCTTCACTTTCTGGGTGTGCTGTTGTCTTTGTGCTGTGCTGTATGGTGTTGTGTGGGTTGCTGTTCTGTCACTGATGTCTGTGTGTGTATGGTATGCTTGGTGTGCAAACACCGCTTGTTGTGCATGCAGTGCTGTGTGTGAATGTTGCTTTGTGATTGCCTGGTGTGCATCCCCTGATGTCGTGCTGTGTTTGCTATGTGATTGTTATGCCTGTGCATCTGTTGTTTGTTTGCTGTGGCTGTGTTGTTCTGTGATGGTGCACTTCTTGTGTGTGTTGTGGTATGTTGTCTGTGCATTGTTCCTGAGTGGTGAGGTTGTGCACGCCTGTTGTCTGTGCTCCCATTGCCTTTCCCCAGTTTAGCTGCACAGGACATGGCTGCTGTTGTTGCTGTGGCTCTGTGTGTGTTTCTGTTGGGCTATGTGTTTGTCTGTTGTACTTGTTTCCACATTTGTGGTGGCATCCCTGTGTGTGTGTGTGTGTGTGATGTCTGTGGCTGAGCCCGGGTGTGTGGTTGTTTGTGTGTGTACTGACTGTTAAGTATTGCCAGCCTTCAGTGTGTTTGGCACTGGTGTTGTGTGCTGCTGGTGTGAACAGGATATGTGTGTAGATTCTTACTGGTGTTTGTCAGTCCTGAGGTGTGTAGATGGACCCTGTGTGTAGTGCTGCTGGTGTGCTCCTGTGGGGTAGTTGTATGGATGTGTGGCTGTTCACAGTTTGACCTCGGGGCCTTACTTTCATCCTTGGGCCTATACGTGGTTTGCCTTGCTGTCTCCCTGTGTTGTTGCACTGAGCTGTCTGTGGTTTGAGTTCACTGACTGTGCCAGCCATGTGTGCTTTGATGGTGTGAGGGTGTTGTGCTCTGTTCCTTGTGTTGATGTGATGTACACATGCTTGTTGTGTCTCTCCATGGCCTTCCATTTGTGTGCAGCCCACTTTGGTTTCCGTATGTGTTGTGCTCCATTGCTGTTGGCATGTGGGGTGTGTATGTGTGTGTGTGTGTGTGTGTCAGTCTGTGGTAAGTATGTGTGACTGTGCAGGCTGTGTGTCCATTTGGATGTTAATTCCTTGTATGTGTCCATTTGTTGCTTGTCCTCATTTATATTTCCCTGAATGTGGTGTTGTGTGTGTTTCCCTGGCCCTGTGCTACTGTGCTGTGTGTTGTGTGTTCTTGTGCAGCTACTCCTGCATTGTGAGTCTCCATGATTGTTTGTTGTGTGGTGCAGGGTGTGTATTGCCCTGGCTTGATGTTGTGCATGGGGTGCACAGGAGGGACATATGGCATGTGCCTTCATGGGGTGTGCTAGTGTGTGGTGGGAGTGGGTGTGGCCCTGTGGTCTTTGTGCCCTGCCCATGCCTGGCACTGGCCCTGCCTACTGCATTGTGTGCAGGTATTTGCTTGTGTTCACCGCTGCGGTGACGTGACCGGGGCATTGCTGCATGGTGGCGGTAGCTATGTGTCCAGGATCCAGCGGGGTGACTTTGTGACAGGTGGGTGATGTGTAGGTGCCCTTGTGGATGTGTCCCTGTCCCCCCTAGGGTGTCTGATGTGGATTTGGATCCTGTGTCAGGCCGTGTGTTGTGTTTGAGTTGTTGCATACCTGCGGCGGCGTCCGCTGCGGTCCATGAGTTCCTGGTGATGTAGCAGGTACAGCACCGGAAAGACGTGTAGAGCTGGATCCATGGCGGTCGTGACCGGGACTCTGGTTTCGCGCTCCGCTGTCGAGCTTCCGCCGTCTCTGGTTGGTCGGTGTCTCCGCTGCGGTGCATCTGCTTGCTTGAGTCATCCTAATTTGTGGAGCGGGGCGGACGTCATTCCGCACGGCGGTGAGTCTCCATTGGCTCCCACCGCCGCGGTGGCGGGCGCACTTTGATGGCGGTGCGCGTCGCACCGCAGCGGTCAGAAATTGGCCTATGTTTGTCCATAAACATATGGTGGGCGTGATGTCTGCTGCCGGATGGGCAGAAAAAGGCATCCTAATGGACCCCTTAATGTTATTTACTTCCATGTATAATGCACCAAGCGCTTTATGAGAGGACTTTAACTTGCCTCTACTAGTAATAATAAAGGATGATGACTTTTTAACAAATCCGTCGTTTCAATGGCATGTTCCACCTCAGGCAGGTAATAAATGGGGAAGGCAAAGGAAATCTGTTAAGAGGCTACTGGGGGATCTTGAATATCTCAGCTTCCAGGCCTTGAATGGCTGGTTCCCCTAAGATTGTCAGCCAGCAGTGACATTTGATACAGCAAAAACCAGTACAACAATAGGCTATGCCTTTGTAAGCCTGTCTCTATTTCTTAAAATCTCTGCTCTCCACCTAGGAGAGAAGGATAACCGCGATCACCTGCCACAAGAAATTACGCTTAAAGCAAGAGCCTTAATTCCCTCATATTAGGGGCACTCCTTTGTTAGAGCAGAGGAGCGTCTCCCCACTTATAATATACCAAAGCCCCAGAGATGAAAAATAAAATGTTAATTCATGAACATTTTATTTTTCATCACCGTCCTGAACAGAGCATCAGGACAGGGGCGGGCTGCTGCTGAGTGACAGCAGCTGGAAGGAGGGTGGCCGGTATATGCACTCTTTAAAGTGCGCATGTCTTTTTGGCCTGCCGTCTTGCGACGGCCAGCCACACATGCACACTTTAAAAATCTCTAACCCAGTTGTCTTAAGACAGCTGGGTTATAGAAGTGCAGGCCTCCACTGCGCTGTGGAGTGCCGAGTGATGCTGCTCCCTCCAATCAGGGCACTGCTCTCATGGCACAAGAGTAGCACGAGGATTGGTCAAGGGAGCTTCCTGGTGGCTGGGCTGAAGTTCCAGAAAGAAAAGGTCCGGTGCGGAAGCTATGTAAGTGTTGTTTTTTTTTGTTTTTTTTCTCAAATCTATTTTGTTTGCGCTTGCCTGCCTCCCCCCTCCTCGTAGATACCAGCCTTTTATTTTTAAAATGTTGTTTATGCGCGCGATCACTCCCCTTCCCCGTAGATACCAGCCACCACTGCCTCCTATCTAGTACAAGCTCCTGGCTCTATCCACACTGTGAACAACAAAAGAATCTAATTTAAATCCAGGTCCTTAGAAAATCTGCTGAAATCAGCAAAGGCCTTACTATAAGAAATACAAATGTTAAGCCCAAATCCTTTGGCTGGATGGGAAAATTTCACAAAGGCACTAGGAGAAGCTCGTTCAACCTCTGTGAAACCCAGGTCCTTGATACAGGAAGGGTCTAGACAGGGGAGGGATACTGTTGCCCAGTATGAGCAAATCTTGTTCTACAAGAATTCAATAAACAAAACACTAAAAAAGCTCAATTTCCACGCATCGGATATCAACTTGCAAAGAGAGCTGAGACAACTTAAAGCGGACCACCTGCCTTATTAAAACTAGCCACGACCTATTGGACAGATCGCTTGGTGCCTGTCTTCTAGCAAATTTTAAGGGCGGAGGCACTCCTGGCCTCAGGGAGGGGCTCAATCATATCACTCATTTATAAACACCGGGTAAGAACAAAGGGAAAAACTACAGACTGGTAGCTCTGATTGATAATGATGCCAAGTATTTTGCCGAGGTCATCTTGAAGGAGCTAACATCTTGAGCCAATGAAAATGCTGTTATCCCTCTTAACCAGACTGGATTTTATAGGCATACGGGCACTGCTACTAATATTCTAACCCTCTCTTTACCAATAGGTGCAACGAAGGGAGCTAAGCTACCCCTCTACCTCCGTTTTACTGATTACAGATCTGCTTTTGATCATATAGGCAGGGGTAAATTGTGGCTCAAATTGAACTATTGGAAGATTCCATCTGCCCTCTTGAAACAGCTGATTTTGGTACACACAGATACCTAGCTACAAGTTAAAGTGGGGTCAGGAATCCATCTTTCTAGATACAACCTGATCACTAAAGGGCTGATGCGGGGATGCGTCTCAGCTCTTACCCTGTTTAACCTCTCCATGGCGGACTTAACTTCGAGGTTAAACAAGTGCAATTCTAAACGCTCCGAAGTTGGGATGATCCTTTCGAATTTACTATAAGCTGATGATCTGGTACTCCTAAGTTGCACCCCTGTTGGACTTTAGCACCTATGAGATGTCACTCAAGCCTATTTGGATGAAAATGTGCGAGCATTTCTTTAGACATGTCTAAGGTAAGGGTTCAGAATCAACAAAAGGTAAAAGGGGCACCACGTTGATATCTGGCCAAACAACTGCTTTAAACAGTAAAATAGTATTAGTACTTGAGTGTGACAATAGACAGCAAAGGCACAATCACATCTCAGAAAGAAGTCCTGAGGAGGAGAGGTATCACATTGGCTTTGGTGCTAAACAAATCTAAAGAACAAAGCAGCCAGCTATAACTTTGAGCCATTACTTCAAGTGATCCAGGCGAAGCTCGGCCCAACAATAACCTATGAGAGCAAGCCAATGAGAGGCAGAGGCGTGGCTAATTTAGATGGGATATTAGTAGGTGCATTCAGAATGATTTTCAGTCTTCCTAAGTACACATCACCGTCTCAAAAGTGACTTGAGTTTGGCCTGCAGAAACGGGCTGGCTCGAAGAGTTGCATATATTAATTGCTGGCATATGATCAGGGGTGCACAGCCAGGGACCCTGAAAACTCATCTTTGGGCTGAACTGACGTTCAGGGAAAACTGCCTACAAGGGCATATTTCTAAGAATCAATTGAGCAATTGGGCCAACCAGGCTTGTAGGAGGCGTCAGGAACTCATGAACGCTTCAAACGGCTGGTCAATAAGACCATTAAACGTGTCTCCCTGTTAGTGGACAAGGCTTCACTGACAGGTGGAGCACATGGCTGGTTTGTTCTCCACAGCTATTTCAATGAAGCTCTTCAGCCCTATCTATGTACAGGATTTACTAATGCTACTACAATTAAGTATTTGTGCTATTGTCTTAGTATATTTCCCTCTCTGCTTCATTTTTCGCCTTGGAAACGCAACTCGGCCAACTCTTGCTGCCGTCTGTGCGGGACAGGGAGAGAAGATATCCTGCACTTAATGTGCATACTCTTGAGCGAATGCAGATCTATGCTACACCCAATTTTTTAGCACAGCGTTATTCGTACTTGCAGGCAGGCGGTTATGGCTTGCTTTACCACAGATGACTTATAATGAAACTGTCACCTTGTGAGATTCTTAAACATAGTAGAAAAGAGACTAATTGACACAAACGCATCCCAAGGACAAGCCAAAAACCCACCAGGCGTTGGGGCCAAGAGCTTTATGTTAATACACAAAGAGGGCCAGGAGGAGGTTTAAGGACCAGCGTGGGCACACTCCACACGCCGCAATATACCACACACAAGAGCCCACGGGTCCGGATTTGTAATGGTACACGGGTATGACACTCAAACAAAATGACACCAGAAAAGAATCAACCTGAGAGGGGAAGGTATCCCTTTTAAGGACGACTCCCCTCACACACCTAAGGTGTCATGCTTCATCATAGGGGTGCCTCCTCGCATTAGGAACCTAGTCCTAACGCGGGCTACAACCCCCTCTCTACGAGGTAGGAGCTCAGGGATGTTTTTCAATTTGAGCACATGGGTTGTCCTAAAAACCCTATGTGAACGTGGTGTGTGGATGAGTGTAAAGTGCAGTGCTGGTGAATGAATTAAAACTGCCTATAGAGCTAGCTGACTGAAACTTTATTTTAGCTACCCTATGACAGGATTAAAAGCAACAAAAAGCTGAATGATGCAGCTGTCAAAATTCAAAACAGGTGCATCCGGAGGATCAACATGTTTCGGCCATCAGCGACCTATATGAGTATCTTGGCCTTCGTCA
This sequence comes from Triturus cristatus, assembly GCF_964204655.1. NCBI lineage: Eukaryota > Metazoa > Chordata > Amphibia > Caudata > Salamandridae > Triturus > Triturus cristatus. Next base: position 283,365,950 of record NC_140594.1, on the reverse strand, counting down.
GGAGCCAAAGGATAAAAACAGCTACTGCGAAAGGTGTGAAAAACAATGAGTAACAATAAATGGTGTATACTGAACCAAAAGTTAATGTGTTCAGTGAACTACAACCTGCAATGGGAAGAGAAGACACAAATAAAACTAGTGTCAAAAGTGATGAGGTGTCACAAGCCAAATACAATCAATTTGAACACAAGTAGTGTCAAGTATAGCAACTATTGCAACTGGCTTGAGGGCAATAGCAGAGCTGCACTTACCAAATGTAGTCTCAAAAGTTATCGCAACTGTCCGGGGGCTAATTTAGCCAAATGTACAAACGCTACCCCCACCTAGAAAGGAGAATGGGGGTGGTCAGTAAGGGAGTAGATAGAAATAAAGATAAACGGGGTGCATGCAGAACAGACACTACACATGAGCAAGTTATGAAGAGAAACTGACATGAACAGTCTTTGACTAGAGAGTCAGCAGTTCTCTGTGTTATTTGTATTATGTGCTGACCCGAGTATGCCTAATAATGAGAAAGCTTGTAACTTGGAAACCGAACTTTACACCAAGCCCATGGCCAGGAACGCATTGCTTCACTACAACAGTTACCATCCCAAATCGTTGCGCAAAAATCTATCATTTGGCCAATGTTTGAGGCTACGGCGTAACTGTTCAGCCACTGACAAATATAAAGAACATGCCAGGGCTTTAAGAAATAACCTTCTGGACAGACAATACAACAAAGCTTTAATCAAGAGATCAGCCAAACGTGCATTGAACAATAATAGAGAAGCTCTACTGGACAGTGCATCCAGGACACCGACGCAAAACAGACTGGTGTGTGAATACCTTTAGTTCCCTCACAAATGTAACAAAACAATCAATACCTGGAGCATTCTCAATAATGTCTGAACTGGGGTGGCAGAGTGGGCTAAAGAACGGTGATGGATTAAACCCAGATCAGTTGACTGGGGGTGAGTGCTTGCAATGTTCAACACTCCGTCCATCATTTCCTTTGGTTTTGCTTTGTTCGCCATAAGTTGGCAGGGTATGCTCAGACGTGAGTCCCTTGCTCACTTTGCCACTGGATTCAAGCAAGCCTAGCTGAAGACGGCTGAAATGCCAGAAACCGGTCCTAGGAAGCTTGTTTCCGGTCCAGGGAAGACATGGCTTGGCAGTTCGGGCTGGACTGTTCCCATGAGGCACAGGGTCAGACTGATTTGCATATGGCCATGTCTGAACTGGGGTGGCAGAGTGGGCTAAAGAACGGTGATGGATTAAACCCAGATCAGTTGACTGGGGGCGAGTGCTTGCAATGTTCAACACTCCGTCCATCATTTCCTTTGGTTTTGCTGCATTCTCAATAAAGGTCAACACACATTACAAAAGCCCCTGTTTGTGTTCAAACGCAGTGCCAATTTGAGAGACACTCTGGTACACACCAGACTGCCACTAGGGAACACACAGAAACCAACACTCTTTTTGTACCTACCAGCAGTACAGGGCCATTTCCCATGCGGGTCTTGCTCTGTCTGTCCGCAAACTAATGTAATCAAAACCATTGATATAGGCACCACAAGACGATGGGAGTTAAAAATCCATACAAACTGCAATAGTGATCGGGTCATTTACCTCATTACTTGTCCTTGCGAACTTCGATAGGTGGGAATGACCACTCGCAAGATACGCATTCGTATACAGGAACACAAAAGTACTATTCGATGCTGCAAACAGAACACCCGACTGACCAGACATTTCTCAGAGATGCACAAGATTCATTCAAATGGACAGTACAAGATAAACCCAATTTGAATGCTAATACCCCTAATCTGGCTTTGCGCCTGTTCAGGGCCGAACAGTGTTGGGTCTTTAGATTGTACTTAAACAAAGGGATCCACCCGCATGTATAGTAGATCAAGAGACTCCCGTTCATACCATGTGTGTCCCACGGTCGTGGAGAATACACATCAGTTGTTAAAATACCCCTCACACACCAAAAGGGCCCTTGGTGTCATGCTTCATCATAGGGGTCTTCCCGCCCCTCTACGGGACGGGGCGTGCTACGACCAACGTATACGTGGGAGCACTGTTCTTGGTGAGACTACTATGTGTAGTGCAAGGGTGTGCAAGGAAGGGTCAGGAGTGAGTGGAGAGTGATTTTAAAAAAATACCTGGCTCACTGGACTAGGAAAAATTTTTTTATTCTGCCATCTAAGCTGGTATTAGTAAAAAGGTGGGGGTGGAGGGTGTATGCCTCAATGAGCTTGACCTCCTGGTGTCGACATGTTTCGAAGCTTCCCCAAGCTTCTTCGTCAGGACCTAAGAAGATCCCTTCCAACGACGCACTGTGATGTGGTGAAAAATAGTGGGTGAAAAAATCAAATAGGAGGTAAATAGCCTCCAAGAGTTGGTAACGCCCCAATGGGTCTTACATACTCCTTGTAACTTGCTGCAAAGAGAACAATTTCCTCATGAGCTCATTTACCGAGTGGTTGGAGTGCCAAATAGGCTACGCCTCCTAGGATCAGTGTCCCGCTCAAATAACCACCCCGGTCGGCTCCGTCGACGGAGGAAATTGTTCTCTTTGCAGCAAGTTACAAGGAGTATGTAAGACCCATTGGGGCGTTACCAACTCTTGGAGGCTATTTACCTCCTATTTGATTTTTTCACCCACTATTTTTCACCACATCACAGTGCGTCGTTGGAAGGGATCTTCTTAGGTCCTGACGAAGAAGCTTGGGGAAGCTTCGAAACATGTCGACACCAGGAGGTCAAGCTCATTGAGGCATACACCCTCCACCCCCACCTTTTTACTAATACCAGCTTAGATGGCAGAATAAAAAAATTTTTCCTAGTCCAGTGAGCCAGGTATTTTTTTAAAATCACTCTCCACTCACTCCTGACCCTTCCTTGCACACCCTTGCACTACACATAGTAGTCTCACCAAGAACAGTGCTCCCACGTATACGTTGGTCGTAGCACGCCCCGTCCCGTAGAGGGGCGGGAAGACCCCTATGATGAAGCATGACACCAAGGGCCCTTTTGGTGTGTGAGGGGTATTTTAACAACTGATGTGTATTCTCCACGACCGTGGGACACACATGGTATGAACGGGAGTCTCTTGATCTACTATACATGCGGGTGGATCCCTTTGTTTAAGTACGCTTCATTGGGAGGAAGTATCCACCTCCACCACTCGTTGAGTGGAACCTCTCTACTCCCCCCTTTGTTTTTCTTTCTGGGTCTTTAGATTGAACACCTCCGTCGTCGGACTCAACGATGATATCCCGTGGCTTGCCCTGACCAGAGACTAGTGACTTATGTTTCCTGGGCCAGCCATATACTGCCCTTGTCTGTTTTGTCGACTTCGGTCCAATCTTCCTTGACTTGGTTACATCCCTAGTGAGTAAGTGTCTGAATATTGTGTCATCGGGGAGGAGGTTTGAGACATTCATTATGGATAATGTTCTCCTCTCTCACGAGCTTTGTCACAGTTTCACATCATGAAGTGTACCATCCACTATCCAGCATTTTTTCGTGCCATTTACTTTGTACTTTCCCTAGCTGGACACCTTGACCTCTCGGTTTTCAGCCACACGCAATACCAATTGCGTTCTCAGCACCATGTTGTGTTGGTTAGTGCCCTTTTTGATATATATCTTTTATATATATTTTTATGTATACTTTTTATATGTATACATTATATCAAGTTTGCCCAGCCATTCAGTGATCCCCCTTTGGGACTCAATTTCTCAGGTTTCTTGATGTTTAATTGATGCCTGGTGCTCACGATGTGAGGCAGAGCCAAGTCGGGACTCCAATTCCCATGCTCTGCGAGTTTCCTGCGGCACTTGGCGCGTATTACATCAGTCTGTATCCCGTTGGGACTCCATTTCCCATGTTACTGCCTATCCTCACGTGACACGGAACGCCCTCAAATACGGCAACCTTCCCGGTGTTCTGTTTCCCTTCCGGAAGGAAAGACGCCTGAAACACCCGACCTCAGATTACAGGTACAGCCTTTATGAGCGCGGAGCCCTTTTGCCTATTAGTTCAGCGCGCTTGTCTTGCGCTTAGGACGGAGTGCCTTTTGACTTTCGCTGCTATTCAGCGGTGCCACACGCACTGAGTTTACCGTCCACCCCCCCCTTTGCGACATGCGGGATTATTGCGGGGTATTATTCACCGCACTTCTGCATCTGCGCGATGCTAGGTTTCTCGCTATGCACTCCCTGCGTTTGACAGGTGAGGCTTTTTTACCGCTTTGACCCCCGAGTGGTTCAAGCTCCCCCACGCAGGGGAGTGCTTTATTGCCAAGACCTCACTGTTGGAGATAGCTATTCTAATGCTGCCTGGCCGCCTTTATTACCAGGGACAAGCCTTCTTTGGGATGTTGTCTTGAGGCTGAAGACGGGGGTTTACAACCAATCTAGAGCTACAAACTTCCTCATTATTTTGGCATACTCTGGTCAGCACATAATACCAATAACAGAGTGAAATGCTGACTCTCTATAAGTCTAAGAATGCCCATGTCGGGGGGGTGCGTGGCCAACCGCCAACGGGAATGGCCGCTCTGTAGTTTCTCTCCGGAGCGCCACTCCCGATTAATTCTGCAGTAATCCGCTCCAGCCGGCCCAAGTCCTGGTGCCGGGGAAGTGTTTCTGGTGCATCCGGTGGTTGCTGGTTCAACTTTGGTGAACATCGGTGAAACTGCTCCGCGGGGGCTCCGGAGCCCGTGGCCCTGTGGCTGCCCCTGCTGACGGAGGAGCCGGCCCGGCGCCACGCGAGGCCGCGGCCTACACTGACAGGGCCTCTGGTGGTCACCTTGGCGACGCCTGTAGCGGAACCCGCGAGACCGGAGCACCAACAGAGGCTGTGTGCAGCAGTGCGACGTAACGCCGTTGAGTGCGTGTGGGCTCGGGGCGGGCCCGAGACAGCTGCGTGGCCCCAAAAAGACAGTAAGGGCGGCAGCGCCTAAGGGGGGGGGTGCGCACTGAGGCCCCTCCCTGAATCACCTTGTGGCCTACAGTGAGGCCCATTACTGGATGCGCTCGACGGCATACTGCCATATAAACACCTGGGCCTCCCACCCGGTTGAAGAGGTGAATGGAGAGGCCGCCTACTCCATAAATGCTGGACCATACTGTTCTGGTGGTCAAGGATTAACGGAGGCCCTTGATCTCTATTGCGGAGAGTCTCCACGCGGTCCCGCTGTTGGCGGCTCACCAAACGATGTTCCTCAGGCCTACTACGGAAGCTCTTTCCAGCCGTGTGCTTTGCCTGCCCCATAGTCTTCACGCCTGAACTGGAAATTGGTGGCAGGAGTCCTTTGGGGGTAGCGGGAAGCCTACAGATTGCCGCCAGTGCCTGGGGACCTCGTGATTACGACGGTGAGGCCTCGAAATATCGATACCATGTTTGGTATACGCAGGACACACCGGTTCAGCCATCGTGCACCTGGACATTGATAAGGCGCTGGTGTCCCGGTGCGCCCGCGGTGCCTAACATACTCACCCCTCACCCGGGAAGTCCCTGACCAGTGGGATCTGCAGGCCTGTCTATACAAGTGAGGAGCACTGCCTCTATTAAGAGATTCCTGCAGCCGCAAGAATTGTGCCTTTGATCTTCGTCCGACTGCCCATAGCTGGGAGACTGATACGCTTTGGCTCTCCTCCTGCGGCCTTCGCGGGGTGACCCTGATTAGATACCCCTCAGTGTGGGGTGCCTCCTGTGAAAGCAGACAGGCCGGGTTGAAATATTTCACCGCAGGCGGCGGGGAGTAGCGGATGCGCCTCGATCAGCGGTGGTGATCCCGTGACGAGACACAATGGCATCCGGCAGCTCGAACTGGACGATGGCTCAGTCCAAGCTAGAGAAGTTCGCCTGGCAGAAACAGCAAACTGAAGACCGAACAGAGGCGGTGACACCGGGAGAGGCAGCAGAACCGTCAAATAAGGATCTACTGGAAGCAATAATGGCGATAAGGACCTCCCTCGAGGTGCAGATTGACACAGTGGCCACAGATGTGGCACTGATTCGAGAGAACATAAAGAAAACAACAGAAAGGGTCGGAACGGTAGAGAACACCACCAAAGAATTAGTTACGGACACCGCTCTGCTCGGGAAAGAAATCAAAGACCTCCGCTCCTCCCACGAGGCAATGGCCCTGCAGCTGGACGACTACGAGGGTCGCATGCGATGGAACAATGTTCGCATTATTGGTGTGCTGGAACGCGCGGAGGGGCAGGCGGCAGACCTCTTTGTGGAGGAACTGGTCCTCAAACATCTCCAACCCAGAGGACTTTCAAAATGCTTCACGATTGAGAGAGCTCACCGAGTACCCGGGGGGCGCCTGGAGCCTGGAGCACCTACTAGACCACTACTGGCAAGGGTCTTCAATTTTCGAGACCGTGATGTCATTCTGCAGACGGCAAGGGCGGCCCCGCCACTTATCTTGGAGAACAGCAAAATCATGTTTTTCCCAGACTTCACGATGAGAGTTCAGAAGCAACGAAGGAGTTTCCGGGAGGTAAAAAGGGCTCTACGTGATCAGGAAGTCAAGTACGCAATGATGTTCCCCGCCAAGCTCCGTGTGGAAGCAAATGGTAAATCCTGGTTTTTCACCCGACCAGAGGAAGCTTGGGACTGGCTCGATGGATGGCGCACGGTCGAAAAAAAAAGTCAAAAAGACGTTCTCGGCAGCGGATGTCAACGCTGACTGGCACCAACAGAGAAGATCCCCTCCGCATTCTGACTCTGACTCTCAGGGACACACGGAGGGCGCTGATTCTGTGGTTGGTAAGATGGTGTGAGATTGGCAATGTTCTCCTCTGAACCCATGGTCGTGGTGCCATGATCTCCCAAACGTGACTCTGCACAAATAACAGTGATGGGGGGGATGCCGGGGAGGATGCCTGATACCTGGGTCGGGTGGGTCGCCTGGTCTTGAGGGGACACCTTAGCGCATAACTATAATGCCTATGCTGCTGTTGCACATGTTCGTTTAGCATATTAGGCAGTTCGCGATCAGGATGAAAATGTTAGTATAGTGTTATTGATGAGGTGGGTGTCGTGGGACACTTTGCGAGGGTTGATATGGACCTCTAGGTGACTCAATGCTTTAGAAGTGGGATGACGTCCTGATCACTGACCCTCAGGGCATCGCAGAGACGTTTGCCAACTACTATGAACAAACTTACAAAATGCCACGGGATTCACAAGCACCATGGGCGGCAGAACTCCTCGCTACTATTGAGGTATCAACTGTCTCCCCACAAGATAGGGAGGCTTTAGAGGTCGATCTTTCCGTTGAAGAGATTCGGGAAGCAATTCAAGACATCCGGGCCGGTAAGGCGATGGGCCCCAATGGGCTTCCGATCGAACTCATGAAACCCATGGCGACGAAGCTCGCTCCCCACTTACTGAATATGTACAATGAATGCTATGAGACTAGTCTCCTCCCAGTCGATATCCGCGAGGCCACTATTGTGGTTATCCGCAAACCCGGCAAACCAGAGGACGAGTGCACATCCTACCGGCCTATCTCTCTGATAACAGTGGAGGCCAAAATCTTGGCCAAACTGTTGGCTAACCGACTACTTCCGTATCTCGCTGACTTGATTCACCCGGACCAGTCGGGGTTCATGCCAGGTCGCAACACGGCACGTAACTTATGGCGTGTCCATGGCGCACTGGGTCGTGTGGCGACTATAGAGGAGGAAGCGATCTTGCTCGCGCTTGACGCAAGAATGGCATTCGACACCGTGGCATGGGACTATCTATTCGCTTTTCTGGCTCGCATTGGCCTCGGGCCTGAGTTGATTGGGTGGATCAGATTATTTTACAACCTTCCCATCGCCCACGTCTCAGTGAACAACCATCGTTCAGGCTCCTTTCCCCTAGGTCGGGGCACAAGACAGGGCGGACGAACACGAAGAGCACATATCGCTATACGCGGATGACATTTTACTTTATCTCACTTTGCCGGCGTGCTCTCTTTGCCGCGTTCTCCACATTTTCCATATTTCCGGGGCTCACTCCGGTTACCAGATAAACTGGTCCAAATCCCAGATGTATTCCCTTTTGGGGTGATCCACCGCAGAGCCCTCAAGGTTATACCATCCCTGTAGCGGTCCAGGGTTTTCGATACCTCGGCATCTTTATAACAACTGACGAGGCAGCGTTCTGTGAACGGAATCTGTTGGGTCCGTTGCAGAGATTTAAATCTGATGTCACCCACTGGAAGACGCTGCCCCTCACCCTTCTGGGCAGGGCACCTTTAATCAAGATGCTCGCCCTGCCACGCTTTCTTTATGCCCTGCAAAATACCCCTTTCCCGGTCCCTGATTCCTACTTTACGCAGATCGATTCAGCAGTTAGAAAGCGGATAGCCATACATAAGCTCACTATGGGTTGGTACGATGGAGGCATCGGGTTGCCAAACATGCGCCTGTATTACCAGGCGTCTCAATTAATTGCCATTAACAAATGGGTGTTTGGATCCCATTCCGACCCCAGCTTCCGAACTGAACTGTGGTTAATTGGGAAGGGAGGCTACAATAGAGCGCTATATTCTAACCCCAAGAAACTAGGTTTGACCGGCCCTACGGCCCATACAGTTGATGTGTGGCATGGGGTCCAACGGCGGATGGGATGGCGTGGGCACCTAACAAAGGCCACCCCCCTGTGTGAGCCCGACATCCTGGGACGCCTCAATGCCTGTGCAGGATTTAATAAGTGGGACACGATCGGCATTTCCACGGTGGGGAATATGTGGATTAAGGACAAGAAGGCCTCCTTCGCAGAACTCCAGCTCAAATATCAGCTTGCACCATCAGAGCACTTCCGGTATTTTCAGATTAGCCATGCCATAGACTCCGCCCTTCCTACTGACACCTCCCTCCCAGAATCTTCTCCTCTGGAAGACAGGTTGTTGCTGGATCCAATGGACAGAAAGGCTGTCTCCTTAACATACACGAAACTTATCAACAACCAGCCCGACCCAATGCTAAAACTACGTGCTAATTGGGAGGCGGACATGGGTGCTATCAATGACGAGGACTGGATCGAAGCGCTAGCTTCCCCCCGCGAGGTAGCCATCCCGATGCGACTCCGGCTTGTCCAGCTTAAGATTCTACACCGTGTATATTTTGATGCTAAATTGCTCTTTAAATTGGGCAGGAGACCAGACACAAATTGTCTTCGACATTGCAATCAATTAGGCACATTCATACACATTATATGGGAATGCCCCCACATACAGCGATACTGGGTAGATGTGACCCGACAAATGACTAGATCTTGTGATAAACCCATTACTCCATCTCCCGCCTATGCCTCCTCAATATCTGGGAGGCAACAGACCTCACCCAAACCGAACAATCATGGGCCACCATGGGATCGAGCATCGCGAAAAGAAATATTGCCCAGACGTGGGGGGTGGATACTGTACCACGGGTGCGGGATTGGGCTAATGACATTGACCATGCTATGGTAGCGGAGAAAACTGTATATAAAGGTAGAAGCTGCCCTCGAAAGTGGGATCAAAAGTGGGGGCGCTGGCATAAATATAGGGGGGATATCTGTATCTCTCCCACGGTGGAACTTGGGAGAGAAATGCAATACTGGAGGAGGCGGACACAGAGGTGACGACATAATTCTCCGTGCCGACAAAAATTTGCAGAAGTGGTGACTCCCAGACCTGTGGACATAAGTGTACCCTCTATACTGACCATCATACTGCTCGATGCTACTGTTGATGCTCCAGAATGATAATGCACACTTTACTTGTACTTGAATGTATGTATATACAGCTGAACTGCCTATGTACTATCTTCGCTGCTGCTGTTTTATTTTCTAATAAAAATTGTTATAAAAATAAATAAATTAAAAAAAAAAGAATGTCCATGTCCGGATTCTTTCCATAACTTGCTCACGTGTAGTATCAAGAGCTTGACATATTCTTACAAGCTTTCTCATTATTTGGCATACTCGGGTCAGCACATAATACAAATAACACAGAGAACTGCTGACTCTCTCTAGTCAAAGACTGTTCATGTCCGTTTCTCTTCATAACTTGCTCATGTGTAATGTCTGTTCTGCATGCACCCTGTTTATCTTTATTTCTATCATACTCACTTATTGACCACCCCCATTCTCCTTTCTAGGTGGGGGTAGCGTTTGTACCTTTGGCTAAATTAGCCCCGGACAGTTGCGGTAACTTTTGAGACCATATTTGGTAAGTGCCACTCTGCTATTGCCCTCAAGACAGTTGCAATAGTTGCTATACTTGACACTACTTCTGTTCAAATTGATTGTACTTGGCTTGTGACACCCTTTTAATTTTGACACTAGTTTTATTTGTCTCTTCTCTTCCCATTGCAGGTTGTAGCGGAGTACTTCACTCAACACATTAACTTTTGGTTCAGTGTACACCATCTATTGTTACTCATTGTTTTTCACACCTTTCGCAGTAGCTGTTTTTATCCCTTGGAATCCTTTCGAAGGCCAAGATACTCTTATAGGTCGCTGATGGCTGAAACATGTTGATCCTCCGGATGCACCTGTTTTGAATTTTGACAGCTGCATCATTCAGCTTTTTGGTGCTTTTAATCCTGTCATTGGGTAGCTAAAATAAAGTTTCTGTCCGCGTGGCTCTTGTGTGTGATATATGCCAAGGGCTTTATGCCCAATTGCTTGGTGTGGTAGCTGCCTCCATGTACTGATGGCGCTCTTACCCCGGAGGTATGCAGGCCTTTATACAAAATTCACCCAGGACTGAGGTCAGGCACGGTTTTTATTATTCATTGGAAGAATGCACTTTATCTCTCTCACTTTTGTACCTTGCAAGTACAGCGCATATTGACTTTGTTTTCATCCTGCGTTCTTGTTAACATAGTTGGGAAAGGTCCCAGCGTCTTGCTGATAGTTGTATTACCCACCAGCTACTATTGTACATACAGCTCTTATTGATCTTTGAACTACACTCTTGAACGAAAGCAAGCACAGTAGTATTGACAAAATTGTTTATCTAGCTTCTCTGTATTGCTGTCAAGTTCTAGCTGTCTAGCAAGATTGTATATTGAACTAATGTTTTGCTCCCTTTGCATAAAAGACAGTAGAGCAATCATAGCAGGTGGCAGAGATGAAACTCAGTATTATAATAATTGCTTTTATCTGTATATAACACTACAACTATGTTTAATCTGTTTTTTCGCATAGTGGAAGTGTTTTTTAAGACTCACTGGTTTCTTTATAAGCTGTTTTTACTTTTGCAATAGTATTAATTAACCGCGCAAACTAAAACTTACTTACTAGTAGTGTGTGTATGAGAGAAGACCCTCCCACTTTTACATAAGATATATGCTGACTAGTACGTGGTGAATGCAAGAAGAGTAATATTAATGTAACTCAACTATTTTAAAATGGAGACAGGTGCAATTGTTCTTGTTTGTGGTAAAGGTGTTTGTATTCTATGCATTTAAAATGATTGCCACCACTTTTATCTGCAAGTATGCTTAAATCAATATTCATCCAACATGTCTTCTCTTTTTTTATATGAATATACCGCTTTAGTGGGACACAAATGTATGAATCCTTGAAACCTAAACTACATTTTTTTTTTTTAAACTCCAGGAAGCAATGAGTTGGGAACCTTTAATGCAGTTGAACAGTGCTGCTAGTTGGGCACAAGAAGCAAAACTATTTTAATTATATAGGCTTTTTGAGATAGTTCTTCCCTATTGTAAACCTTTTGTTTATAATAAGATCACAACCCTTTCCTCTGTTTCTGTGTATAAGATTGTACTCTCGAGTTTGCCTCAGTACCTCCCAATTAGATTGGAAAAGGTGGCAATTCAGAAAATGTATTTTACAGCAAATCAGTCTATCCTCCTGTTTCTCGTTTCAGGTCAAAGCAGTGTTGAAAAGCTTGCTTGCTTATTAAATAAAAATGGCCACAGCTCAGCTCCCCCACCGGGTGAAAAAACAGAAATCCAGCAAGGTAACTTCAATATTTATTGATTTATGGGTTTGGTTATAAAGTGCAACATACACTCCAAGTGGAGATTCTCGGCGCTGGATACCAACAATCTGAAGACCTGGTAAAGGAAAACATTTTTTAAAAACAGGTTTTCCTCGATTTCAACAGGGGCGAGAGGAGACCGATCTCCAGTAGGATAGAGTTCATAACACCACAATCAAGTGAAAGGTTCTTGCGCCCCTCTTAGAGTATCTAGTGCACATGCATATTTGCTCATGCTAAAATGCAGTTCACAAATATTTTCTAGGAGTACTATTTCATGTCCTACTTCTGTAAATTCTTGGGATTTCACGAAAGTTGTATAGCTGCACTTAATGCAAGGACATATACCATGGGTGCACTTTGGAGACTTTCTTTAATAATTAGGCCCCTAATTTGGTGTGGCGTTGACCATGACCTTTTGTGTTTATTAAAATTCTGTCTCTCTCTCTGTATCGGCTGGCTTCACTGTTAGTGGCGGCATTCTTCTCTGTCATAAGGAGAATATCGGCACACAAAGAACTTTTGTTCAGTGCCAGTAACTACTGTGGCAGTGTGGGCTTTTTGAGACCAAAAGCAATTTTTGCTTTTGCCAGTGTTTGTTATAATGTTTAGGGCCTAGCAGCTACCACACCAATATGGTTTTACAAAAACCATGCCAAAACAATATACACATTGACAAAGCTAAAAAGCTGACCACCAATTTCAGACCTACTGGCCTTGCCAGTGCTTGTTTCCCATAATATTATTGAAACTGGTTACACTGATTTTCCATTATGAATATTTTTGGGAAATACTGGCATGCATCGACACATGTTACTAAATAAGGCTGCAAAGAAACGATACCTGAAATTTTACAGTAGTTTAGCAAAATGTTTTTTACCTGGTTTCAAATCAGAGAGCTTTCTGGGAGCATTATATATAGCCTCATATTGCTAAACTTTGAAAACGTGTGTAGACATTTTTATATGGAACCACTGTCAGTAGCGCAGTCAGAGCTTACAACATTTACCTATAGCGCTCACCCTAATAATAAAGGCTTTCAATAAATGAACCATTACTACAAGTTTGAACAGCATTAACATATGAACACAAATATTACCTTAACTGCAGACAGTGCCCTTCTCTGATCCATAATGTGGTATTGCAAACTGGCAGCCAAAGGGTTTGTGCTGCAGGAGGTTGGGCCTACTCGTCCCAAGGACAAAATGCGCATGAACACTTGTTGCCCTTAACCCCAAACAATTTGTCCTGGGTGTCGGCCTTTAGGAATTATACAGCCTTGAAGTAGAAACAAGAACTAATTCCTGTCTGGACCTTTTTTTTTTTTTTAAACTCTTTTTATTAACATTTCCATTTGTAACCAATACTGCAATACCATAGCGCGCATTATCAAGTACATCACAGTTTGCTCGTGTCAGCCGCTGCCGAGCGCCAAAGGTCCCATTCTGTCTCCTCAGGACCCCAACACCCTCCTCCTCCACTGTGTCAAACATCTCGTGTCATGCCACCCCATACACCCCCAGTTAGTCTGAGTCATCTGATAGGGATTCATCCTGCGGGGGTTCACAAATGTTCCCTCGATAGTCATTCCACTTCCCCCATATCTTAGTCCATTTTTTGGGGCATCTTCTGTGCACATAGACCGATTTCTCCGTCACCATTAGGTCGTCCATACCATTACACCATTTTTGGAGGGTCGGAGCCTGCCTGGCTCCCCACTGTTGCGCAATGTCTCTTTTCGCCAAAGCCATCCCCAACGCTACCCATGTTTGCACTGTCTGCGTAATATCCGCTTCTTCCCAGATATTCAAGATGCACCCCCTGGGTTCAGGGACTAATGTTGCCCCTGTGACTTGCGCAATTGTACGCATGACTGCTTTCCAATATTTCTGGATGTGTACACATTGCCATAATATGGGCCAGAACGTGCCTGGCTCTCCACACTGTCTGACGCAAAGTGGTGTGTCGGCTCTGTGTAGTTTATGTAGTAGTGTCCTGGTATAATAGGTACGGTGTAGTATCTTAAGTTGTATTAATTTAAATCTGGATGATATCGCCACTTCTCGTGGCGATGCCAGCGCGTCCTGCCAATCAGTCTCATCCAGCTCCCCCACGTCGGCCTCCCATTTAGTTTTGAGGGCTTGTGTCGGGTCTGGTTGGTTGTTTACGAGTTTTTTATATGTGAGTGAGATAGCCTTCTTCGTCATATGATCAGTAAGGAGCCTATCCTCAAGGGGTGTGGACTCTGGAAGTTTTGTGCCTTGTGGTATAAGCGCCGTAAGGGCATGCCTTATCTGTAAGTAGCGAAACGCCTCAGTGTCCGCCATCCCATAGCTCCGCTGCAAATGCTCAAATGGGACGGGGCTCCCCTTTTTCCACACATCCCCTACCTTTGAGATACCGATCAAATCCCATTGTTTAAACCCCTTCGTGTTCCGTAGCCTGCCCAGTTTATTGGTGTCCCAGAGTGGCGTCGCCTGCGTGATGACTCCTTCCCATCGCATCTCCTTCTGTACTGCGTGCCAGATCTTAATTGTATGTGCTGTAGGGCCTATAAGATGCTTGTGTTGAGTCCTATTATAAAGTATTCCCATAAGGTTATCCGCCCCCAGTAGATGTCTATCCATACGGTAGGCCGGGTCTCCCTGATCAGCATGAAGCCATTGGTTGATTACCATCAGGTGTGAGGCCCAGTAATACAGCTTAATGTGTGGGAGTGCTATCCCTCCATCATACCAACCTTTCACTAGTTTGTGCATCGCTATACGTGTCGCCTTGCCATCCCACAGCAGCTTACTGAGTTCACTATTCACTTCCCGAAAATATGCTGGGGCTACCGGGAATGGTGTATTTTGTAGGGCGTACAGAAACCTCGGGAGCGCCATCATTTTAAAGAGGGCTGCCCTGCCCAATAGGGTGAGCGGTAGAGACCGCCAGCACTGCACATCCCTGCGTAGACGCTCCAGTGGTTTTTTAAGGTTTTCAGCTATGAAGCGGGGTTCCTGCGCCGTGATGTAGATGCCCAGATACATGAATCCCTCAGTCACTATTTTAGCAGCACAGTTACGTGGGAGTCGGGGCCTATCGCCTGAGAGTATATAAATATGTGATTTTCCCCAGTTTATGGTATACCCTGAGACCCGGCCGAACGCCACACAAATATCCATGAGGCAATTGAGTGATCGGGCCGGATAAAGGAGTATGTCGTCCGCGTAGAGTGATATTCTGTCTTCCCACCCCAGCGCCCATTTAAGCCCACGGATTACCTGGTCTTGTCGTATCCACGCCGCCAAGGGTTCTAACACTAGTGCGAATAGAAGAGGGGATAATGGACAGCCCTGCCGAGTCCCCTTAGCCAGAGGGAAGGTGCCCGAGATCCTCCCATTAGCCACAACCTGCGCCATGGGTTTTGTGTACAGCAGTTCCACCCATTTTATGAATTTGGGACCGAAACCTAAGTGGTGAAGTACCGCGAATAAAAACGGCCATTCCACCATATCGAACGCCATTTGCGCGTCCAGGGAGAGAATTATGGCGTCCTCTTGGATGAGGGGTTTGCGCGCCATGACACTATTCACTCGCCTCAGGTTCAGCGCCGTGTTCCGATGCGGCAGAAACCTCGATTGGTCCGGGTGAACCACCGACCCCAGACAAGGCTAGAGCCGCCTCGCTAGCACTTTGGCTAGTATCTTCGCCTCTGCGTTGATCAGGGATATGGGCCGGTAGGACATGTCTATGTCTGTCTATGTGTTGGTTTTTGTAAGGCGCGTATATCACCCGAAGGTCTCATAGCGCCGACAGATGTTCAGATGGTGAGGTAGCAGACATGCAGAATTAAAATAGCCATGTTTTCAGAAGTTTGCGGAATCTCTGATGGCTGGGTTCAAGTCTTATGTGTAGAGGAAGAGTATTCCAGCTTTCTGGGGCAATTTTGGAGAAGGATCTATCTCCATTTCTGACGGTTCGTACTTTGGGGACCGCTAAGAGGTGAAGGCTGGAAGATCTTAGTGTTCTGGCAGGGCGGTAGTTCGTCAGTTTGTTTGCTAGGTAGACTGGGCCATTGCCATTCAGAGATTTATGGACTAGGCAGCACATTTTAAACTTAATACGTTTCTTAATGGGGAGCCAGTGAAGCGTCTTCAGACAGGGGGCAGAGGAGGTACGGGCGGGTAGATCAAGGGCCATTCTGGCTACTGTATTTTGAAGAACCTGTAGTTTATTCAGGAGGTTCTCATTAATAGAGGCAAAAAGAGCATTGCCATAGTCCAGGCGACTGATAATTAGTCCCTGGATTAAAGGTAAGCGGGAGGACAGAGGAATCCACTTAAAGATTTTCTTTAGGTTGCGCAGGAGTCCGAAGCTGGTATGAGAGATGTTATTAATATGGTCTGCCAAGGTAAGCTTGTTGTCTAGCATTATCCCCAAATTGTGGGCTGCTGGTTTGGGAGGAGGACAGGCACCCAGCGGTGCTGGCCACCATTCGTCGGACCAATGCTTGTGAGCATTACCAAAAAGCACAATCTCCGTCTTAGATGCATTGAGTAGAAGATAGTTCTCTGTCATCCAGTCCTTTACTGCTAGCATGCATTTTTGCAATCTCAATTTGATGTCGGTGGCGTTAGGTCCCAGGGTGATCAGGATTTGAGTGTCGTCAGCATAAGACACGGTCTCAAATCCGTAGGCTTTAATTAATCTTGCAAAGGGAGAGACATAAAGGTTAAAAAGCGTGGGGCTCAAGATAGAGCCCTGGGGCACACCTTTATCTACTTCCTGATTAGCAGATGAAAATTTGCCAATCTGAACCTTTGAGGTACGTCCAGTCAGATAGCTTTTGATCCAAGCCAAGGCTGAGCCCTCGACACCAGCCTCTGTCAGCCGTTCTAACAGAATGCTGTGTGAGATGGTGTCGAAGGCTGCAGACAGATCAAGCAATATTAAAATGGCAGATTGTTTAGCATCCAATGCTAACCTGATGTTATCGACTGTTTCTAGTAGGGCTGTTTCGGTGCTGTGGAATGCCCTGAATCCAGACTGGGATGGGTCTAGAATTTTATTAGACTCAAGGTGTTTAATGAGTTGGGTATTAATTAGGGATTCCATGATCTTGCCAAACAGCGGGAGCAGAGAAATAGGCCTGTAATTCATAGGAAGGGAAGGATCGGCAGAGGGCTTCTTCAGGATGGGTCTGACGATGGCTTCTTTCCAGTGTGAAGGGACCGTTGTGTGAGAAAGTGAGAGATTAAAAATTTTAGTGAGGTATCAAGATAGGCGCAATTTTAGATAGGATGAGAGAAGAAGCTGGATCAGCAGGGGAGCCAGACTTAATTCTGTTCAGGGTATTAGTGACTTCTTCATCCGTGAATGGGTGAAATTGGCTAAGGATAGTGATGGGGACAGGCAGGGATATATTGATAGGTGGATCAGGAGATGGAGTAGCAGCATTGAAGTTGATAAATGATTTGTAAATATCATTTATTTTATTGAAAAAAAAAGACGAAATGGTGTCAGCCCATTCCCGGGACACATTAGTGACGGGTTGGCAGGTTAAGGGGTTGGAGAACTCTTTGACTATTTTATAGAGTTCTTTGTGCGAGTTTGCAGCCTGGTCTATCCTATTCCCCAAGTAGGCTTTTTTGGCTAGGGCTATGTCGCTCATATATTGGTGGTGAAGTTTTTTATAGTGAGATCTGTCACTAGGGTCTTTAGTGTGGCGCCACTTGCGTTCGTGGGCTCTTACAGCCAGTTTCATGGTCTTCAGTTTGGCAGTAAACCACGGGGACAATTTATTAGGACATCTCTTAAGTTTGTTGGGGGCGATTATATCGAGAGTAGTAGTGATAGCTTGATCTAAGTTGATGGCTGCCAGGTTAGGATCATTGAGCAATTCCGTGGGAGGGGGGGAAAAATGGGAGGAAAATGCTTCAGAGTTGATCTTATTCCAAGGTCTACTCATGATGGGGTCTTTACTTGGTTGGGGCGTAGGTGAGGTAAGTTGGATCTGGAAATGGATTTTAAAATGATCTGACCAAAGGACGGGTACAGAACAGTCAATCGTTATTTTGTTGGAGTTGGTGAAAAGGAGATCTAGGGTGTGCCCGGCAGAATGGGTGGGGCCAGTTACTAACTGGTCTAGGCCTAACGCATTCATACTGGTGATGAGCTCCACGGTGTGAGGGTCTTGTGCAAGTTCAGTGTGATGGTTAAAATCGCCTAATAGGAAGAAGTTAGTCGAGGATAGAGCATGTGAGGCGATAGTTTCGGTAAGTTTATTTACGAAATTAGTTTTAGTTATTGGAGGTCTGTAGAGGAGGGCTCCTTTCCAGGCTTCTTTGTTCCCGAGTGTTACCGTAAAAGTACAGATTTCACCCCATTCAGCGGCAAGTGAGTTGACTAGGTGAAGCTTGATGTTGGCTCTGTATACGATGGCGATTCCGCCACCTCTTTTATCTGGCCTATCCAATCTTGAGATTTTATACTCCTGGGGAAGGGCAGTCGCAATATCTGGTAGTGAGGACTCTGATAGCCAGGTTTCTGTGATAAAGAGAAGGTCGGGCTTATCAGAGTCTAAGAGTGACCAGATTTCGAGAGCGTGTTTGGGGAGGGATCGAACATTGCAGTATAAACAAGAAAGGTACATCGGTGTGACGGGTGGGGGTTTACTGGTAGTAAGTGCGTTTACAGGGTGTCTTCCCCGAGACGATAGTCGGATCGGTACTTTGTTACTGGAGGAAAAGGAGGCATGACCTGCAATGCTTGTGGCTGGGCTGCTGGTGTTCATGGCCAGTAGATCCCGGCGGGAGTATTTAATAAGAGCCATGGAAAAGGGTAAACGGGCAGGGGTCCTGGCGTCTGGCGGCGGTCAGGTGCGGACGGGCGCAGACGGGCTTGCCCTCGGCGCGCCGCTGGCGCGCCCGCTGCGCGCGTCCGCTCTGCGCACTCGAATTTAAGTGGGGAGTGGGCGGGACCGCACAAGCTTGGAGCGCTACCTTCCTCTCTCACCGGAAGTGAGGATATGTAAGCTCCGTGTCTGCCCCGCCGCTCAAACGACACAAGCCGCGGCGGACTGGGGGACACCGATGAAGTAAGTAGGGCAGAAGACAGTACGCTGTAAACTTTAAAAACACAGTAGACAATTTTAAAAGTAACACGCTACATCAGTTCTGCTAGGCACCTACGTGGATTCGTGGTGGGAACAATCTGTTTGCGCGCGTCCGCTCTGCGCACTCGAATTTAAGTGGGGAGTGGGCGGGACCGCACAAGCATGGAGCGCTACCTTCCTCTCTCACCGGAAGTGAGGATATGTAAGCTCCGTGTCTGCCCCGCCGCTCAAACGACACAAGCCGCGGCGGACTAGGGGACACCGATGAAGTAAGTAGAGCAGAAGACAGTACGCGGTAAACTTTAAAAACACAGTAGACAATTTTAAAAGACATGCAACTGGTTGGCGGTTTCCCGGGCTTGTGTATTGCTACTATCGTGGCCAAGCGCTGGTCTCTGGGAAGCTTCCCCCTTTCCAAGCTGTCATTATACATGTTCAAGAGGTGGGGCGTTAAGACCGTAATCAGGTGTCGGAAGAGCTCCACCGGGATACCATTAGGCCCCAGAGCCTTGCCCGTGTGGAGTGCGAGTATGGCCTGAGTCGTTTCTTCCAGCGTGATGTCCGCCTCAAGCGCCTGCACTGCCGTGTGAGCCAACTTTGGCATTTGAATGTCGTGCAGGAAGGCTCTGTTTTCTTCCATAGGGGCCGTTGCGGTTGGTGTGTAGATGCGTTCATAATGTGCCGCGAGCTCCTCTACAATGTCCTGGGGGTCTGTGATTGGCGCGCCGTTTGGTGCGGCCAGCTCTGCTATCCACCTACCAGCTTTGTCTTTCTTATCTAACCAGGCCAGTAGCTTTCCCGCTTTGTCCCCCTGCTCGTATACTGTGTGTCTTGTGGTCTGTAGTCTAGATTTCGCCTCCTCCCATACAAATGTCTTGTATTCTTGTTGCGCCAGCTGTAGCCCATGCGTTGCCGCCTCTGTAGCGTCGGCGGCGTAGTCCACCTCTGCCCTTTGCATGTTCTCCTCTAGCGCGTGGAGTTGTTGGCTCTGGCGCTTCTTGTGGTGCGATATTGAGGAAATGGCCTGGCCTCGCAGGACCGCCTTATAGGCTTCCCAGAGCGCCGTTGGCGACTCCACCGTGCGCTCATTCTCACTAAAGTATTGTTTCGTGGTGGTGACCAACGTTTTCTTGATCTCTTTAATCGCTAAATAATGTGGGTAGATTGGGTAGAGTCTGCGCCTTCTCGGGATGTCTGATGAGTATGTGAGCATGATTGGGGAGTGGTCCGAGATTCCCCTGGGCAAGTGTGTCACCTCCGCTACCCGTTCCAATCCCAGCATCTGGGTAAACATGTGATCGATCCGCGACTCACTGTTGTGCACCCCTGAGTGAAAGGTATACTGCCTGTCGTGTGGGAATTTCGCTCTCCAGGTATCTGTGAGGCCGACCGTATCTACAAAATCTTTAAGTTTCGAACTAGCGCTACAGGGGCCTCTGGGGGGTCGCCTATCCATGGCGGTGTTAACTCTGTCTGGACCTTTTGAACACAATTGTAAATGGTCAAATCCCAAATGCACTACAAAACACAACTTGTCCACCCACAAACGAGACCCGACCAAGATTGTAACTAACAACATTACATCAGTAGGATCAATGGTATATCCCCCTAGCTATGCGTGCACCCAAAATGGTAGAATGAGGAGAGGGGAGAGTTTGAAATCAGTTATACCTTGCGCCACGGTGAGTGGCGGCAGACACCCTGGATCTGATGCAGCCACTCTAGCTACTGATGACTATCCCAGAGTATCTATGGAACATATACCCGATTGTTTGGATCTCCCACCAGGTGTCACCCCATATGATATGTGATAGTCCTGGTTAATGTTCCCCCCTTATCTACTAATAGTATGGAGAACTGAATTTCATTGAGAAACCAGTCCCTAAATTGGTTGGGCGTAAGATCAGGTGTAACTGAACATCTATTTAATGACTTACAGATGGCAAGGAGAGCCAAGTGGATGGGGAAAGGAAAAACCCCCTAAATGGTTATTGTGTAGTTCTGTCTTTTAAACCGCCACGGCTGGTGGAGACTTTTTTGAGCAGGACTGGGGCCACCAATGTCTCCACAAGCACTATTTCTTCCCCCCCAGGTTACTTCTATCAACCTGTAAATGTAATCAATGGTAATATACCGCAGACTAGACTCGATCGGAGACCAATGGCGAACTTAGACTATTTGGTACCAACTTATAATCGCTTCCATTACCTGTCAAATCTGGATGGGCTGGATTGACTTAATGGGGATGCTTCTATAAACAGTGAGGAAGACACTATGATAACTTCCTTTACAGAACGCACTGAGAAAGGAAACACCTCCCAATCATTGAGAGAGGGAATTACGCTGACCCAAGAAACATCTCCCTAACCAGCTACTTGTAACACGCCAGGTGCCTCGATTAACAATGATAAACATAATTACACTCAAGTCAATTCTGAACTACTTGGATTTACGTTTTGGAATATGGCAGGTCTGTGGAGTAAAAGACAGAACTCAGAATGGCTAGAGTTTGTAGTCGGTTACCAAATTATTTGTTTACAAGAGACATGGCTCACGGAGCATAGCCACATGCACTGGTATAGAACATACTTTACTTCCGCCATTCCGTCGAGGCATGGCAGATCAAAGGGGGGCTTATGCACTTATGTATCTAATAGTTTACAATTCATCAATATCGCCATGGTGACACACAGCTCTTATTATCAATTAATAGTATGTGACTTGATGGGCCCTGCTAGGTTAGCAATAATTTTTTATAATAATGCCACCACAAGAGAAATAATAGTTACCCTGCAGAAACTGAATGATGATTTGGAGCACATTATCACAGACAGCAGCAAGTATATGATAATTTTATGGGGGGATGATTTTAACACACACCCTTGCAATACATTGACAGGTAAAATATGTGGAATGATAAACACAGAAGACTTTGTTCAATCTCATTTTAACCATAATTCATATGGGGAAAAGATCAACAAATTAATATTTAAGTTTGATATGACATTTGCTAACGAAATGTCTTTCCCTTACGCTCTACGTAAGAACACTTTCAATCGGAAAAATACCCATAGCATTATAAATCATGTTTTATTCTCTAGTAGGTGTGCTGCCCATGTATTTAATTTCAACACTCACTCGATTTCATTAAGTGATCATTTTCCTTTGAGTTTACAGTTATCACCAGTACTATTCCTCAAGCAGGGGCATAGTAAAACAACCCTACAGGCGGAAGAAATTGAGTTAGCAAGTCTTAATGGTTGGACACAGATTGTCCCGGAGGGATTCCTCAGACGATTGATAGCCAGTAAAAGGGAAGCCTTTGAGACGTGTCTAAATGTCACCACCACACCTAATGGTCTTATTATTATTTTTTTTTTAAATAGATTTTTATTAGTTTCACATTATAAAAGTCACATACAGTACTTGAGCAATAGTTCAGCAGGAAATACAGTGCATTGAACCATAAAAAGGATGAATCAGGTGCAGTCATGGTATCCCCGGAGGCCACCCATCATTACGCTGCAACTCCATTTCCACCATTTGGGAAACACATAGTTCGCCTCTATATAAATTCCATTTGCCCCATTTTCTATCCCACTTCTTTGGACATCCTCTTGCTTTAAACACCTTTTTTTTCGGCTATCCTACATTTGTCGACCTCTTTTGCCCACATTCGATGAAAAGGCTTATCCGCCACTCCCCATTTTTTGGCAATCTCTCGTTTGACTAAAGTATAGCCCAGTGTGGTCAGTTGCTGTTCCACCTCCGTGAGGTCGGTCTGTTCCCATATATTGAGAAGGCCCAGTCGTGGTGTGAGGGTGAGTCCCTTCCCCAGTAGATCTTGTATATGTCTCTTTGCCCCCTCCCATATGGGATGTACCTCTGGGCAGTTCCAAATTGTACTGTAAAATGTTGCATCCTGATAGTAACCACACAGGAAAAGCCCATCAGGTCTCCCCTAATGGTATTATTAAGGCGTTCTTCTCTATTACACGGTGTAAAGGAGAGCCTTTTTGTTGCCAGAGAGAAAGTAAAACAGGAAGAGAAAGGCTGGTATGATACGTCATGTACTAAGACCCTTAGACGTCTAAAGGAGGCACTACATAAGTCTCCTGGGTGCACCATTGAAGTTCGTTCCTGTAGAGCTGATTATAAGCAGGCTGTGAAGCGAAGAAAATTACGGCTAAAGGATATGGCCAGGAAATCCCTACATGAAGCGAGTATCAGTAATGACAACAGAGCCTTTTGGTGGGTAATTAACTCCTCACCACTGAGAATAGATGAGGTCCCTAGGATTGAGCTGGCTATATTGGAGGAAGAATGGATAAAGGAATTTGTTAGTATATTTATTCTCTGCCTACTACAGTATTAGCATCAGAGCATGGATATAGTCTTAATGAATCCATAGACTTCTCTAAAACTGCCTTCATTGCCCCTTTTAGCCTGGAGGAAGTTAATAATGCAATACAGGCAAGTAAAGGCCGAAAAGCCCCAGGACCAGATGCAATCCCTGTAGATTTATGCAAAGATAACCTCGCTTTATGGGGCCCCTCTTGACTTTAGTATTGAGGGCATGCTGTTCAGCTGGTTTCTTGCCATCATGGGGCGAATCAATTATTGTACCTATTTATAAAAAAGAGACCGCCTAAACCCAGAATGATATCAGCCAATTTCCCTGCTCGATTCTTTAGTCAAGATTGCGGGTCGTATAATCCTGAATAGACTGAACGATTGGGCGGAATCACACAATATTATATCAGAGCTGCAATACAGTTTCCGCCCTGGGATTGGGACAGTTGAGCAGAGTTTTAATTTAAACATGCTAATAGGAAAATATGTCAATATTAAAAAGGGGAACATCTATTTAGCGTTTGTCGATCTCTCTTCGGCCTTTGATTGCGTTATACATGCTAAATTATCGCCGAAAAAGAAAGACATGGGGGTGGAAGCACCGATTATCAGCCTTCTGAGGGACTTATACTCTGGTTGTAAAGCTGGAGTCAGATGCAGCACCAGGGGAGAATGCACCGAAGCCTTTAGGGTAGAGAGGGGGGTGAGACAGGGGTCCATCCTGGTCTCTTTCCTGTTTTCAGTATACATAAACCGTGTGGGCGAGGCACTTGTGGCATCCTCCAAAGATCTCCCACAAGTAGGAACGCGCCCTGTCCTGGCCCTCCTCTATGCTGATGATGCCATTCTTGTGGCTTGTAAGCCACTGGCCCTTCAGACCTTGCTTTCAAATTGTGTTGAATATATGCTGGACCTCGGCCTTTTAGTTAATCATACAAAAACGTTTATAATTAAATGTGGGAGGAATACCACGATATGCAGAGATATAAAAATAAACTGCACCAATATTGGCTTTACGAATACTTTTTCCTTTCTGGGGATTTTATTCAATGAAGATGGTTTATGGAACAAGGCTATTGCCAATAGGAAGCTACAATTTAGCAAAGCTTGCATGGCTCTAAGATGTTTTGCAAGATGACTGGGTTCTAATCCACCGCGGAGATGATGACGATATACAACGCTAAATGTCTCAGTATAGGACATTACGGGGCGGGTGTGTGGCGCACAAAAAATGCTCAGACATACAACTGGTAGAACACAAGTTCCTTAGGTATCTTCTTGGTACCCCTAAAAGCATCTTAGTATATGTATGCCAAGCCGAACTGGGAGCCCCATTTTTTACAGACCTAATAAAGCTGCAACAAATGTTACTGTGGTATAAAGTTATGACTTCAGATCACACAGGCCTAAATCGAGCTGTAATCGGGGACTGTCTCAAGTCAAGCTTATACTTGCGTATTTCGTGGCCGGCCTATGTCCAATGTTTTTTTTGCGATATGGGCCACCCCGAATACTTTGAGTAGCCCGAAACATTAGATCTTATTAGTAGAAGTACTGTGAAAAAATGAAGGCATGACACACCTGGAAAATCTCAGATTGATAACTGAAGTTCCTAAGTCTAATGTTTTAAAAAATCTGCTGATTTTAAACACTTTTAATATGCAACCTTATCTTAAAGCTGTACTAAATGCAAGGCAGAGGTTTGCTTTGACCCGCTTAAGACTGGACAAATTTCATCGAGTAACCAGCTTTCCAAAAATGAACAATTGGTCAGTTAGCTTGGTTAATTGTCCGTGTGACCATGCAATGTCCCAGAACACTATGCATGTGGTTCTTTTTTGTAAACCTTATAGTCAACTGATGAAACGTTACATCTTACCGATCATTAGACCACTACGTTTTAATGTTTCCCTGCATATTTATATCTGCAATCATTGCCTACTTTAGCGATTTGTTGTGGAAGGTCATTCTTCCTATGAGCTGTTCTCAATGCCAGAAAGAATATCTTACCCGCCCCTGTATAGAATTGGGCATAGTGTGCCAGCCCTCTATGGATCTGGGTAATGTGTTTTACATTCCTAAACTACACAATTATTGTATGTGCAATTCATTGTACTTTTTATGTCATTATAAGTGAATTAGATTTAGGCACCTTAGGACCAGATACGATGAAATGCATGGCGAACCCACAATTGCTGAATTAATCTATACAAATAGGAGCGTACTTTGTTTTTTATCTTTTCTATCCCTCTAATAGCTGCACACTAACTTTTGCACTATTGATATACCGTGATATTTGAAATAGATTGTATATGTTTTTTTTTTTTAATATTAATCGACGTAGAGTGGTTTTTTATATTTATAGTAGCTATTGGAATGGAATTACATATTGGGTCTCCTTAAAATATTTTGGTAGGACTTGTATGTATGCCCATGTTGCCTGAAACTTTGCTGCTATTTGGTAACCCTACTGTGTGTTTTTCACACTGTACTTTTGTGTATATTCTTTTGTTTTATGCTATGAATTGTATTTTGATGTTTGCTTGTACTGTCTGATGCTTTTATGGATGTTTTATGCCTCCGAATAAAGTTATTAATGAATGATATTATCATGGCATTATAACCCTAGTGCCAGGGGCATTGCAGATGTTGCTGTTATATATCACCCTTGTAGAGGTTTTCAAAATAGACAGAGCCTTGTTTGCATTATTGTTGGTAATCCTGCTCTGAGGTGATCATGGCTGGTAATCTTGCATAGGATCACCACTAATATAATCTTTTCTGGTCTGTATGGCACTAATAACAATAGTCGCTTGAAATGAATTTCACTGAACACAAGTAGCTCTTACTACTGAAAAGGGCGGAGACCCCGTATTTAGTGCCAATTCTAGATTGTAACTGCTCTCTGTAGCTTTCAGTGACACCCTGAACTGGAACATATGGCTGTGGGCCAGGAAACTTGTTACCTTGCACTGTAAAGCCAATAACGCATTTGCCCGCCAGAAGCACTCCTTCAGCATTTTAGACTACTGTGATAAACGTTTTTGGATCCCTGGGGAGTGCTTCTTAATTTTTAGGTCTAGTCGCTCAGTGGACTAAAGGATTCACTCCATGCATATCTGTTTGACAATAAGTTCAACTCAAGCAGGCCATTCAGCCTTTGTTCCTTCTGATGTCTATATAATGAGTACTATTGAGTTGGGTAACAAACATCTGTTATCTGTCAGTAGCGCCAAGTCTCACAAGGGGTGACCATGCACTTTTCAAATAGGTCTGTTATGTTACTGGCTGAACCCAGAGTTATTTTTGCACTGAGCTAGAGCTAGAGCTGTGGTGTGGTCATATATACTTGACCACATTTGTTGCTGTTCTAGTGAGGCCCTTTCAGTCATTGACTGGGTTTCAGTCAGTAACTGAAAGGACCAAACTGGAACAGTAACAAATGTTGTGATTGACTGGCAAACCACTCCAAAGACCTTGAAGGATCTGAAGGTTGCAGAGCCTTCGATCTCATCAATCACACCTGCTGCACCATTCAAATTATGACCGTAGTGCCTGAAAGATAACTGCACTTGTGATTGTCTGTTTAGTTGTAAAATGTAGCAATAATCGGTGTTTAGTGGAGTGCCTGGAGCTCTTGGTCTGGGTGCCACTGCACCTGCTGGACTATTGAAATCATGACCCTGTTGCCTGCAAGATAACTGCACTTGTGAATGCCTGTTTTGTAGTAAAATATAGCAATATTTGATGTTTAGTGGAGTTATGACAACTTTTGGCCCCGGTGCCACTGCACCTGCTGCACCATTTAAATCAAACCTCTTTTAAGTACAAGGTAACTGCAATTGTGACTTCCTGTATTGTAGTAAATATAGCAATTTTAGGTGTTTAGAGGAGTTCTGACAACTTTTGGGTCTGGTACCACTGCACTTGCTGCACCATTCAACTCATGCCCCTGTTGTCTGCAAAGTAACTGCTCTTTGACTGCCTGTTTAGTAGTAAAATATAGCAATTTAAGGGGTTTCGTGGGGTGCCTTTTGCTTTTGGTCCTGGTGTTACTGCACATGTTGCACCATTGAAATCATGACCATGTTGTCTGCAAGGTAACTGCACTTGTGAGTGGCTGTTTAGTTTAAAATGTTTTAAGTAATCTGGGTTTAGTAGGCTCCCTAGAGCTTTTGGCCTGGTGCCACTGCACCTGTTGCACCATTCAAATCATGTCCCTTTTAACTACAAAGTAACTACAATTGTGACTGCCTGTTTAGTAGTCAAATATAGCAATATTCTGTGTTTAGAGTAGTTCTGACAACTTTTGAGCTCGGTTCTACTGCACCTGCTGCATCATTCAAATCATGACCCTGTTGTCTGCAAGTTAACTACACTTGTGACTGCCTGTTTAGTAGTAAAATATAGCATAGCTCTTGTATATTACCTTTATTTGTAACGTTCAATGTTTATTACAACATTTAGAATTTGATCATAATGACCAAATAGATTACGTTGAAAAAATCTATTTGATAATGCCTGCAAAGTGCAAAGAAAGGTGCTGAGGCATGAATAGGAAATGTCACAAACATTCTAAGGCTAAAGCATCTGCTTTACATCACTTGGTAATAAAAAGTAAGCATTCCAGCGTACTGTTAAAAGCTGTCTGCCTCTTCTGTGGGAAGAGGTCTTATCTTGACAGTGAATGGGACTTAAACAGTGTGAACAGCTTTAGTAGAAGTATTGTAAATGACTGAAGCCAGGAGAAGTTAAAAAAAAATAATTCACACAAAAGCGAATGAACACAGTAATTCAGCATTAGGAACTGGTAAGAACCCCCTTTTAAGATATATTAAATACAAGAGATTTCACAAGCACAATGCATTCGCTGTGCAGGCGAAACCTAATAAACCATGCATTTCGGCTGACCTAGGCTTAGAGCTACAGGTGGGGGAACTCAGCCTGAGCCTTAGCGGAGTTACAGGGTGATCCCAAACCAAGCGGTAGAAATACGCCCCAAAAAATGGAGATGGGATTGCAAACTTGTCCTCGAGCCATAAGGAGGCCTTGAGAAGAAAGTGATAGCAATATCTTTATCTGTTAAAGGACAAATGGTATCCGGTCAACTGAGGTTTTTTTTTTTTTGCAGAGTTTTATATAGCGCAAACTTGATCCGAATCCAATAGGGTATCAGAGCACTTTACATAGCACCGGTTACGTTACACGAGGACACACATTCATTTTTTTGTTAGGCACGGGGAGATTAAGTGATTTGCCAAGAATCACAGGATGTTTAGCGTTGTTACTGAGATTCGAACCCAGTTCCCCCAGGTCCGAGATCGAGCGCCCTAACCGTTAGGCCAACTCCTCTCCCCAAGAGGGGTGGCTTTAAATCATTCCATGTCTCACAGGTGCAGCAGCCCCAGATTTAGAAGGGGGTTGCAGCTCCACTTGAGGACAGCGAGCACCGGATGTTGATATACCGTGGAAAGTATTGTATCCCTGGTTGCTCTGGCTTGGTATTCAAGGTGGGGTGTCGGTGATTAGATTGTAGCACAGCGCTAAACACCCAGATCGCCCGTAACCTAACCCTACCTGTGTGTCAATAGGGTTAATAAACTTGAGACAGTTTCCCCCAACCAAAAACTGTGGGATCTGTTTTTGTGTTGCATGTAGAATCACCAGTGGTTGGGTTGCAATAATGATCAAGGCTTGGCAGGCGCGCAACGCACATAGGGATAACAGGGCTGAACCTCCCCCCCCCCCCCCCGTCAGGTATCTCAGCCCGGGCTGCTGCAGCTCGAGCTGCTGTGGGCTTAGTTGAACAGTGTCTGTAGTCTTCTCTCCGACACGCCCAAGTTTTTCACAGGTCTTTAAAGACCATTTGCATATTTACATACCTTTGTAAACGATTCACCAAGGCTTAGTTTTGTTTCTTGTTCCAGTACCCCCTGGGCCACCAGTCTGGCTATTCCTTACATTAGTAGTGTGAGAATGCATTTCATGAAAAGGAATATAAAGTAGGTGTAGCCAAAAGAAAAATGCCAGCCATGTGTTGTTTAAAGAGTCTGCAAAGACCTTGTCTTGACACTAAATAGGGTTATAAATAAAAAAGTATGTATTCATTTGTAATGTGACTTCGCTGTCTTTATTACCTTTAATTATCAGTCATGGATCATTCAGGCAGCCCTAGAACACAATTAAAAGTGCTTACTATATATATTTGCTGTTCGAAGTATGCATGGCTTTAGGTGATTGTTTTATTTTTGTACCGTCTGGGACATCAAAATTATGAGCTGCCAACCCTAATCATAAGACTGGAAGTTTGTTGCAGGATCAGAACATTATTTATTTCCTCCACCCTCGATCCCTGATTATTGCCATAATAGCAATAGTTTAACTTGTATCTGAAACCCTAAGACGCTGTCAATAACATGCTGAGTTACTTCAAGTGTCTGGGAATGCACCCTGCATTCAGATAACTCACTCCTCATTCTCGCCCTTCACTTTCACGCTAACCCTGCACTCACAGAGATCATAATGCACTCACAATGATCACCCTGCACTCACACCATTCACCAGCTCACCGTGATCACTCTGTACTCCAATGCACTTGCGCTGTTCACCATATACCTCACCCTGCAGTCACACGAGCGAGCGCATTACTCACCCTGCACTCATGTGACTTCACTCACCTGTCCCTCTCACTGCTCAATCTGCAATCTCACTCAGACAAGCCCATCACTAACCATGCATTCATTCGTCCCACTCTGCACTTATATCCACACCCAAATTCATATGGTCACCTCACTCACCCTGCAGTCACTCCCCTTACCCTACTCTCACACTGTTGCATCGCCCACCGTGCACTCACATGGGCACCCCTGCCACCCACACAGAGCAGTGGGTGAATGTGCCTGCTACAAAGAACGTGTACTATGCATATCACAGACCTGAGTGTGATTAAACTATGAGTAGCACTATAAAAAAAGGAAACGTATGTCAGAAAAGTTCTTGTCGGAGGCTGGCTTAGTATAAGGTGCTCACTTATGTAAGTGTAACCACCTGCACTAATCCAGACAACCCTTATGGTGATTTTAGTGGTCTTAGACAACCATAGAAAGCTCTCTAAGTGGTAGCTGTGGAGAGCATCCTTCAGGCTTAGTCCAGGTGGAGTGTAAAGCAGCTTGTTTTATCAGTAAGTAATCTGATGATGTGAGTCAAGTGAAAAAGAACCGCACAGTGAACTTACAAAAATAGGTATTTATTATAATCACTCACTAACACATTGCAATATCTCCTACCCGGAGATATAACCACAATGCACACAATACTTCAGTAATAGAACAGGTAAGTAGCCCAACTACACAGTGGTCCCCAGGGAAAGACCAAACCATATACTAAAATAGTAGAATGCGAGCCACGACCTAAGTTGAGACTGGACCCAGAGGACGTAGAAGAGTTGGGGACCCAAGGTAAGTATCTAGGAACCCCACGGAAGTCAGAATGGGAACACGACCGCATGCTCAATACAAGTCAATGGGTAAGTCACGGTTGCAGTTTTAAAGAAGGACCCTTCCCAGTGGACCCTGAAGAAACCCCGTGGAAGATGGAAGGTTGGAGAGTAACCCCACCTGTGGATACCCAGGAACCAGGATACCTACTGCAGGGAAGCCGGGTGCTTAGATGTGAAGTGATGTCAAAAACTGCCGTAGACCACAATGTAGGACTTGAGTAAAGATGCCGCTGGCGAAAAAGGTGAAAGAATCTGGTGGAACCCAAAAGGTGGACTCAAGGTGAGAGGAACATGCAAGCACGGAAGACGAATGCCCATCGATGTCGATAGATGCAGGAGCGTTGACGGTGCCCTTGAAGTTGCAGCTGTGCAGACTAGGTGACACTGAGGATGACCAGGAGCCGGTTACAAGCTGTTCCACATTGGGTGTTGAGAGCCAGGAGGTCAGTGTCCGCCGGGGGAACCAACAAGCCTTAGCAACGGCAACAGGCGCAGTATTCGAAAAAGGTGCAATGTCGGGATCAGCGAGGTCCAAGTGACTCACCACGGCCAGGTAAGTCAGAGCAGGCCCGAGCAAGCAGGTGAGCCCACTGGAGCCAAAGAAACCCCCCGAGAGAACTCGCAGGCCGGAGGCACATTAGTCGCAAGTGGACCTTGAACAGCTTGTCAGGGATGACGGACCACGATGCAGAGGATCCGGTGTGGACAAAGATCTTGGCTGCAGGAGATGCTTGAGGCTGGAGCTTCTTGGAGCCCGAAGATCTCTGGAGGGGAGAGTCAATAAGCCTTGGCAACTGCATGTCGACGCGGTGCACAGGCGTACTGCTCCAGTGGTACTGACGAGGGATACTGGCTTTAAACTTGCTGTGAAGACAGGTCAGGCCTCAAAGAAGTTGCAGAACCACCACCTGTGTTGCTGAACCGTTCGGAGTCCTTGGGAGCCCAAAATCAGCAGACCGTTCAGCCACGTTGCGGTGCCTGCAGATGCAGGAGAGTGACTCCTTCACTTCAAGGGAGATTCCTTCGGGTTTCTTGGATGTCCACAGGTCCTGTGAAGAACCTGTATGGAGCACGGCCACAGACGATGCAGAAGACTTGCAGAACGACCAGACCAGGAGCAGCAGGAGTCTTCCCAGTTGCAGTCTTGGTTCCCAACGTGAAGTCCAGAGTGCAAAGAAAGTCGAAGATGATGTGGAGTTGGATCTGAATCTTGTCCAACGACAAATCTAGGGACCCATCTACAGGTAAGCACTTAAGTACCCTATGGAGAGGGTTAGGAAGATTCAGGTGCCCCTCCCAGAGGAGGGTCTGGACAGTGGCGAAGATACTCCCATGTCCTTTGTCCAGTTTCATACCAGAGCGGGAGCCAACTGCTCCCTGAGCTGGTTTGAACTGGAGTATGCTAGGAGGGCACCAAATGTGTGGCGCTGGCAAACGCCCCCACTCTGTCCCAATACACTAAATCCTGTCTGGGAGGTGGTTACACCTCCTTGTGACAGGAAACCTATTGTCCTGCCTGAGCCTGGCTCAGCAGCAGGGGGGCAGAATCATGTCTCTGGTCGGCAGCAGCCATAGCTTGCTTTCCGGGTCTAGAAGACTGGTACCGAGATTACTGAGGGCCTTTACAGTGCATGGAATCATACCCCTAACACTGTTTACGCTGTATGATTCCAACATGTTTGATATCAAATAAAACAGGGTTCGTTACAGCCAGAAAAGAGATGGTCATCGCGTAATGACGCATGTCCACTCTATGTATCGTAATGGCTGATGCACTCGCAACCCAGGAGAATGGACTCTGAAGATTGTAGGAGTACCCTGCTCATGCAGGGGCACCCTCACACTTACAACCAAGCAACCTGCCTTTAGGATTGAAAGGCCTGCCTTAGGCGTGACTTATAGGTTTTAAGTGCAGTGACCTCAGATATAGGTAAACCTATATCTGTCGTAAGTGGTGCTAGCACCAGCTTACATAGCCTGCAACGGCAGGCCTGTAGTCAAATTTTAAGTGGTCCCTCATGGGTGGCATAATACAGGCTTCAGCCTATGGGGGACCCCTGGTGTGTCTATGCCCTGGGTACCTTAGTACCATATACTAGGGACTTACATGGGTACATCAGTAGCCAATCTGGGGGGGGGGGGTACCTAAGTACTCATCATGTCCAATTTAGGGAGGAAGCACAGAGACTGGGGTCCTAATTAGTAGGATCCCAGTCAGACTAGTCAGAAAAACATAATTGCACCAGGAAAAGTTGGGGGTGACCATGAGAGCAGATCCTACTTTCCTACCATGCTATAGAGTGATGAGGTGCATTGTTGGTGAGTGGCAGTGAGGGAATTCATGGAGAAGGAGGAAAAGGGGGTAGGGGGCGCCGAAAAAGACTGTTGCACCGTGTGCCGCTAGGGCCAGTCCTGGCTGGGAGTGTTTAACCCCCCCCCCCCCCCCCCCGGAAGTTCAGGTCTAGTTGCACCCCTGAGGCTTGGTGTGGGACACTATGGCCAGTCCGGCCCTGAATGCAATACAGAAATTACGTTCCGCCCAACTTTTGATCGGGCCATATCTAGGCGTGGGCGGTGAACTCCGCTCCGTTTGCGGAGTTTTCTGCCGTCCACGCTTCGCGGAACTCGCTGAGTACAGAAAACTCTGCTTCGCGTAGTGCAGGCGGAGTATTTTCCCGTTCGCAAGCTGCCGCTCGGGTAGAATTTCTACCCGAGCGGCAGGAAGACCAGCCCAAACAGCAGTTTGCAGTACAAACTTGCGGAACTTCGCGGAGTTTTTTGGAGCAAAACTCCGCGAACTACGCCCAGGCTTAGCCATATCAAGCGATTTTTACAGATTAAGCAACGTCTTATCAAGTAGTGTAACTTTGAGTTTTCTTTACTTATCTTGAGGGCCTGGCTCTGCAGTTTGACGTTGTATTCTCTCTGCAATGCTGTTTTTTTTTTATTTATTCCTGGGATATTGTGATTTTTCCTTTGTTTCCTAGTAGAATAAGTTCGATCTAGAATAAGTTTCATCTGTATTTTTTCGGGAACTCTTTTTTCTTTCGCAGTAAATGTACATTAAGTCTCTGGTGTATTACAGGCAATGGTAATATTTCCTGATAAAATTGCTTCCGAAGAAGATTCTCTGATGCTGGTGAAGAGACTTTTTGCCATTTCTGTTTCCTGTATAACATATCTAAGAGGTCTCTTTCCGGAGAGCTCCTATGGAACACGGCATCTCGAGGGTAAGAATATTACATTATTTAGATCTTCCAATCAGGTACCTAACCAATTGAAAATGAAAGTGTTACTTTTCGCGTATGGATTCTTGAATAGAGCCACGTGTATTAGCATGCCTTCTGTGGTATTACTTTCCCTTTATCCATCGTCATAGTAACATCTCTGGGCCGATTATTTAAATCACATTTTCTGTGAATATTGTATGAACTTTAAAAATAGGTAAGTTTTTTATACTTTCTTATAGTCAACCGAGCTATTCAACTGCGATTTATTTTCTTACTATTTACAGCTCTGCATTGTTTTTACATGCTGGTCTGTGTTTTTCTTGATAACTATTCTAATATTCTGATAAATTATTAAATGTTTAAAACATTTTGAGATTTTTAAATGTTACGTTACCACTTAAAGTTGCGGACGTTGCTAGGGTGTGCACTGTGCAATATAATGATGTAAAGAAATGTGACTATAATTGGTGTTCAAACCTAGTACTGTCAGAGAAACATCCATCTGTTTCAGGCTGAAACAAGCATTGGCAACGCCAATCGGTCTCGTCTTTCTTCAGCAATTGGCTTTACCAGTATTTTTTGCCAATGTTGTGCAGCATCTGAAAGAACAAATTGCAGGTTTGCGGTTATCTTAAAAGAGATTATATAAAATATCAGAAAGGAGAGCACAAAGGTGGAGCTTGGGTGGGTACAACACGGAAAACGTGGGGCGATGGGTGTGAGTTGGAAGCAGCGTATGCAGGAAAGAGCAAGAAAACACAAGCTCCTATAGAGTGGTGGAAGCAAAAGAAAAAAGTAGTTGCCTTGTGGGGAGCTGTGGGAATATACAAGCCATCTAATGAAAGGGATTTTAAAGAAATTATAATAAGAGGGAGGGACGGACACAAGAAGAGGAAGGAAAGCCATCAAAAAAGATGTGAGCAAATGAAACTAACTAGAAACCCAGCCAATAGAAAATAATTGACTGACTTAACGCTCAATAAGTACGGAAACTGCCAGCCACCATGGGTTTTTGACAGCAGCTGTCCGTAGGTAACACTTAAAAAAAGACCCATCGGGTGACCAGTAAATAAACAGCTGTACTTGGGGTAAGTGTTCCTGTCACCTCCTTGTGCACCAGTCTCACCACACCTGCCACACTACTGATAGTTATTCCTCTGCACCTAATCAAACTTGCATGATAGTGTTGTATCTACATTTCAATATGAAGGAACAATTCACCTGAAACCTGAACTTTGGAACAACTAGCCATCCCAATGCCCATATACCTAGGATCTCACCACCACCTGCATTTAAATAAAAGTTCTGGGATAGAAGCAGCTGTAACACTATGGTTGTCTGTGGAGACCTAACATCATCTGATCGAGTTAGCAGAATCATATATTTTCAAAAGCACATGGTCAAAGACAGACTAGCATGCTATTATGCTGACATGAAAGGCATTAAAAGGAACTTCTAAGTGTGATCAGTATTCCAAAACATATCTATATTATATTGGTGTCTTCGTACAGTCCCCTTTGTGTTAGAATTGGTTGCCCTGGCATGGTTGCCAGACACTTCTGCCGACTTTGTTTTCATTATTGCAATTTTAATGTAACATGATGTTAATTTATGCAATTCAAATTGGCAATGTAATGCCAATTATAAGCAGTATAGTATTTGCACCACATGGATGTGTTGGAAGGATTACTTGACGAGTGTTATGGTACTTGTGAGAATGGGCTGTTGGTTGACTGCGGTGTGAGCCATGGTCAAGCAACAGCCACAGTCCTTTGCAGGTTGAACCCCAAAAAGTCACTAAATTAACCTGAGCTTCACCCTGGGTAGCTTGGCACAAAAAGCAGTCAGGCTTAACTAAGAAGCAATGTATAAAGTATTTATGCAGCCCACAAATAGTAATAAAGTGAAAACACAACACAAGAAAAATCCAACACCAATTTAGAAAAAGAAAGTACATTTAAAAAATAAAACAAATTGACACCAAAAACAACAAAAACCCTATTAGTAGAACCGGAGTTAAGAATTTAAAAGCTTCTTAATAAAAACTAGAGTCTAAAAGATCAAATCGCCAAACTTAAACATCTAGTCGTGTGAGACCGGGTTGAAGTTGAAAAATATGGCTGACCGCAATGGTGCGTGGTTCGGATACAAAAAGTGGATTGCTCCCTGTCATTACTTTTCTTCAGACTTAGAAGCATCTTATTTTTTTAAAAGATTTTTTTATTACAATTAAGACAAATAGTAACATCAGCAAAGGAAAAGAAACAAGAAACAATAGACTGTAGCACCACATCATTATCTTACCAATCACAAACCCAGGCAACTCACTAATCCCCTCCCTCCCCCATCCATTACCAAACATATCACAGGATTTCAGATGAGTTCCAATGTTACTTAGAAGAAAGTTTGAAAAAAATGGTCTGAGAAGGTAAAGTTCAGCAGGGCAAGCTGCGAAGTCAATCCGAACAGTAATGCACCTCGGACGGATAGGTGAGCAGGTTGGTCTCGGTCTCCCCACAGGTGTCTGATCAGTTTTTAGCCCAAAATGTTCAAAGTCATCAGTTTTGTATTTTGGCTATCTGGGCACCTTTAGCCCCACCACCAAGGGTCCAGGACTGGCGGGACACCACTTGGGGGTCAGGACTCACGCAGGCTGAGTCCAGGTGGCTCTGAACAGGCGGCCAGCAAACTAGCTCTTGGATTTACTCTGGTAGTCCTGGTTTCAGGTGAAGATGCAGGGCTAAAATAGCAGAGCTGTCCTCTTAGGGTTCAAGGCAAGCTCCAGGCAAAGCAGTCCTGCCAGGTACACCAAAGCAGTCTTGCAGCGTGCACAGTGGGTCACAGCAGCAGGCATTCCCCTTATCAGGGAGTGAATTGAAGAGTGAGTCTGGGTGTCTTCTTTTTATACTTGGTGTCCTTCCCTCTGGAAAGTGGTAGAAGCTTCTATAAAGTGTATTTGAAGTGCATGAAATTTCCTGACTCCCCTGCCCTGGCTCCAAGCTGACTGCAGTGAGAATGTGGAGATAATTATTTTGTGTGAAGGCAGAGCACAGCCTATTCAGTCGCAAATGGGGCTTTGCCCCCCCCCTCCATCCTGCCAGCCGATGACCCATTCAGGCACACTTAATCCCTCTATTGTGTGCCTGTCTAGGAGGAATGCACAAAGTCTGTCAGTTACACCCAGTCATGTGACCCAAGGCCAGTTGCAAACACAAAAGATCTAAGGGCAGGAAAACGCAAACTTTCTAAAAGTGGCATTTTCAAAATTGCAAATAAATATCTAACCTTACCATTAAAGAGGATTTTTCATTACAATTTCATAGATTCCAAACATGAACTGGCTACCTGGTCCAAATCATAAGTTAGCACTTATTAAATGGAATAAGGCAACCTAATGTTAGCCTATAGGAAAGGTAGGCCTCACAGTAGTGAAAAACAAACGTTGGAGTTTTTCATTTTCAAAGTACATGTCTAACCTTTTTATTACAATGTACCCTGCCTTATGGGCTACTTAGGGCATACCTCACGGTTGACTTATATGTAATAAAAGGGGAGTTGAAGGCTTGCCAAGGGGGTTATATTGCCAGGTTGGATTGGCAGTTTAAAACTGCATTCAGGCTGCAATGGCAGGCCTGGGACATGGTTTAAGGTCTCAAGTGGGTTGCACAATATGTGCTGCAGGCCCACTAGTAGTTTTCAATACAAAACATATACTTAGATGAGTCTTTGGGGCAGCCTGTGACCATGATTGGGTGGCTTTGATGTTAAACTCAGTTGTCTGTTCATGATTCAGTGGCTTTCTTCTCTATTCTTGTGTTTGTTCTTCCCAGTAGTATTTCATTCTAACAGTGTTGTTACTGGGTGAGTTGTACACTTCCACAGCATTCTTAAGAGGGCTCTCTCCCCTGCCTTTTCTTCTAATTCCTCCCCTTTGCATGCCTTCCTTTCATTCCACCCTTTGACTCTGCACATCCTCATGGTCCCCGACCGCACTCTGTCCCACTGGCCATAACTTCTTTATTTATGTATTTTTTTATGTGTTGCATCCAACTGCTACGTGTGCCAGACAGTTACTAACAGCCATGGAGGGGAGAGCGCCTACTAGCCCCAGCTTGGGCCGTCCATCCCTCACCATGTGTGGTATGTTGTGTGGTGGCCATGTTACACAAGTGACAGCTACTGACAGCCCTGGAGTTTGGAGGCAGGGTTTGGGGGTCTACCAGCCAAAGCTGGGCCTTTCCATCACCTTCACTGTGAGTTGTATGCCATGTGCTGTGTGGTTGGCATGATACACAAGTGACAGTTACCGACTGGAGGGGTGAGCTCCTGCCTGCTATAACTTGAGCCGCACCCCCCCGCCATGTGGTATGTTGTCTGGTGGGCATGTTGCGCAACTGTTGCGTAATGGGACACTACAGTGTGAAAGGTTTCCCATGACGAACATGGGGAGGGTTCATTTAATATGCTGTCTCCCCTCCAGCTTGCTTTGCCAATTTTTGCCAATTCCAAATGGTCATAGCTGCTGCAAGCACAATGTTCTGGGAACCCAGTCCTGCAAATATGTAGGAGTTCATGTGCTGAGGGAATACAAACATGCTCCCCAGAAGCCAGTTTCCACCAGCTGCAATACCTGACCACGCTCTCTTGAGTTGTGTTGAGCTTTGTCTAGCAAGGAGAGACCTTAGCAGAGTGCATCTCGTTGTGGTCTTGCTACAGACCGCTCCTGCTGTCTATTCGAGACAGCAATGTATATTCAGATACAATATAGATTGTGTTTGTTCCTTTTTAGGTCTCGCCTGCGACAGCGCATTTGCTTGTGAGAGATATTGTATGCACAAAAGGGACTTGCAGCCCGCTTATTACTTACCATTGGTTGGTTTGACTGTCACTCTCGTTTCCTTGCTTCTCATTGGTAAATGCATGGGTGTTTCAGTTCCTCTATGTGCCTTTCTCTCTTGGCTAGAGTGTGGACCAAGTACTGAATAATTATGTTTCCTTTCGCGGATCCTACTCGGATTGAGGTACTTCTTTTTTTTTTTTCCCTTTCATTGTTCCTTCCTCTTTTCTCGTCGCTGCTTGCCCGTCTCCCCACACTCTCCCTCTTTGCTGCTTCACCCATTCTCTACCTCCTCCCTGCTGCTTGTCTGCTCGACCCGCCCTCTCCTCCGTGTGTATATATATATATAGCTTAGCAGTCAAATCATCATTCACAGATTTCACATTCCTCCTGCATTTTGTTTTCATTTTTGTA
Source organism: Triturus cristatus (assembly GCF_964204655.1). NCBI lineage: Eukaryota > Metazoa > Chordata > Amphibia > Caudata > Salamandridae > Triturus > Triturus cristatus. The sequence continues at coordinate 283,326,518 of NC_140594.1, read as the reverse complement.
TAGCGTCCCCTTGCCTCCTGTTCTTGCTTACATATGCACTCACTCTCCTCCCCTAGTCGTCGCCCCATTCCCCCTTCGTTGCTTTTCTTAAAAAAAAAAAAAGAACTGTGACGTGGTCAACTCTGACCGCATCATAGCACTTTTTTTTCTTTAAGCCATGTTGCGCTGATGTGCATGTTAATGTCCTCAGGTATGCGTGCTAACACTGCTAATTTAGAAGGGAAAATCATGCTTCTTACAGAACAATATTTCATTCTTTTATTTTTCTACCCAAGGTGTTTGTTACTTGAATTTCTTTTTACCTAAATCTCTTCAGCGTGTTCACACATGTTGGCATGTTAATTTCTCTCGATTCCAACAAGATTTCCACTGACCTATGAGAAGCTCCAGTCCCTCTGATTTTTAGAACACTAGTGCAAAACATATGACTGCTGAGAGAGAGAAAAAAAATAGCTTCCCAGGGGAGGAGCATGGGTCTCATGTAAATCTATGAAAGATTCCAATACTGGAGAGCTAGTTACAGGTAAGTAACTGATTTCTTACTCTAGTATTGGAAATTCCATAGATTCACATGCTTGAATCAGATTAAAGAGCAGTTGAACGGCACATTGGCAGCATAATCAATGTGTAACAAATATAAGTAAATAATATGTATATATGTAAGAGACCTTGAGAACAAGGTTATGAAGAGCATAGCAGTATAAAAAGGAAAATACAATTGTGTTTCTCTCAATAAATAGAGAACCATGGAAATAGTGCGTAAAAAAGATAAACGGATGGTGGGAAGACAGGGATGGCGTACCTTTATTGGAAAAATCCGATTGGCCGCACTCTGCTAGTCCTACCAGCGTGTTACCCCAAAGAATTGTGGTCCATGAAGTAGCGTCGGCGGGTACGCCTATGCCAAAAGTTTAAAATGAAAATGAGTGTCGCGTTAGCCATCCCTGGACACGTGTTTCGAGGTAGTTGCCTCTCGTCAGCAGGGAGTAGGTATGTGTGTAGGGTTGCTGCGTAGGCTGCCAAAAAATATTCTCAGGTAAAGTACCACTCAAGGCGCACAGGTGCGTAGCCATGGGCTCCTCAGCCCCACCGGCTCAAGGGAGCCTGAATATAAACAAAAATCCGATTGGCCGCACTCTGCTAGTCCTACCAGCGTGTTACCCCAAAGAATTGTGGTCCATGAAGTAGCGTCGGCGGGTACGCCTATGCCAAAAGTTTAAAATGAAAATGAGTGTCGCGTTAGCCATCCCTGGACACGTGTTTCGAGGTAGTTGCCTCTCGTCAGCAGGGAGTAGGTATGTGTGTAGGGTTGCTGCGTAGGCTGCCAAAAAATATTCTCAGGTAAAGTACCACTCAAGGCGCACAGGTGCGTAGCCATGGGCTCGTCAGCCCCACCGGCTCAAGGGAGCCTGAATATAAACAAAATTCCGATTGGCCGCACTCTGCTAGTCCTACCAGCGTGTTACCCCAAAGAATTGTGGTCCACGAAGTAGCGTCGGCGGGTACGCCTATGCCAAAAGTTTAAAATGAAAATGAGTGTCGCGTTAGCCATTCCTGGACACGTGTTTCGAGGTAGTTGCCTCTCGTCAGCAGGGAGTAGGTATGTGTTTAGGGTTGCTGCGTAGGCTGCCAAAAAATATTCTCAGGTAAAGTACCACTCAAGGCGCACAGGTGCGTAGCCATGGGCTCGTCAGCCCCACCGGCTCAAGGGAGCCTGAATATAAACAAAAATCCGATTGGCTGCACTCTGCTAGTCCTACCAGCGTGTTACCCCAAAGAATTGTGGTCCATGAAGTAGCGTCGGCGGGTACGCCTATGCCAAAAGTTTAAAATGAAAATGAGTGTCGCGTTAGCCATTCCTGGACACGTGTTTCGAGGTAGTTGTCTCTCGTCAGCAGGGAGTAGGTATGTGTTTAGGGTTGCTGCGTAGGCTGCCAAAAAATATTCTCAGGTAAAGTACCACTCAAGGCGCACAGGTGCGTAGCCATGGGCTCGTCAGCCCCACCGGCTCAAGGGAGCCTGAATATAAACAAAAATCCGATTGGCCGCACTCTGCTAGTCCTACCAGCGTGTTACCCCAAAGAATTGTGGTCCATGAAGTAGCGTCGGCGGGTACGCCTATGCCAAAAGTTTAAAATGAAAATGAGTGTCGCGTTAGCCATTCCTGGACACGTGTTTCGAGGTAGTTGCCTCTCGTCAGCAGGGAGCAGGTATGTGTTTAGGGTTGCTGCGTAGGCTGCCAAAAAATATTCTCAGGTAAAGTACCACTCAAGGCGCACAGGTGCGTAGCCATGGGCTCGTCAGCCCCACCGGCTCAAGGGAGCCTGAATATAAACAAAAATCCGATTGGCCGCACTCTGCTAGTCCTACCAGCGTGTTACCCCAAAGAATTGTGGTCCACGAAGTAGCGTCTGCGGGTACGCCTATGCCAAAAGTTTAAAATGAAAATGAGTGTCGCGTTAGCCATTCCTGGACACGTGTTTCGAGGTAGTTGCCTCTCGTCAGCAGGGAGTAGGTATGTGTTTAGGGTTGCTGCGTAGGCTGCCAAAAAATATTCTCAGGTAAAGTACCACTCAAGGCGCACAGGTGCGTAGCCATGGGCTCGTCAGCCCTACCGGCTCAAGGGAGCCTGAATATAAACAAAAATCCGATTGGCTGCACTCTGCTAGTCCTACCAGCGTGTTACCCCAAAGAATTGTGGTCCATGAAGTAGCGTCGGCGGGTACGCCTATGCCAAAAGTTTAAAATGAAAATGAGTGTCGCGTTAGCCATTCCTGGACACGTGTTTCGAGGTAGTTGCCTCTCGTCAGCAGGGAGTAGGTATGTGTTTAGGGTTGCTGCGTAGGCTGCCAAAAAATATTCTCAGGTAAAGTACCACTCAAGGCGCACAGGTGCGTAGCCATGGGCTCGTCAGCCCCACCGGCTCAAGGGAGCCTGAATATAAACAAAAATCCGATTGGCCGCACTCTGCTAGTCCTACCAGCGTGTTACCCCAAAGAATTGTGGTCCATGAAGTAGCGTCGGCGGGTACGCCTATGCCAAAAGTTTAAAATGAAAATGAGTGTCGCGTTAGCCGTCCCTGGACATGTGTTTCGAGGTAGTTGCCTCTCGTCAGCAGGGAGTAGGTATGTGTGTAGGGTTGCTGCGTAGGCTGCCAAAAAATATTCTCAGGTAAAGTACCACTCAAGGCGCACAGGTGCGTAGCCATGGGCTCGTCAGCCCCACCGGCTCAAGGGAGCCTGAATATAAACAAAAATCCGATTGGCCGCACTCTGCTAGTCCTACCAGCGTGTTACCCCAAATAATTGTGGTCCATGAAGTAGCGTCGGCGGGTACGCCTATGCCAAAAGTTTAAAATGAAAATGAGTGTCGCGTTAGCCATCCCTGGACACGTTTTTCGAGGTAGTTGCCTCTCGTCAGCAGGGAGTAGGTATGTGTGTAGGGTTGCTGCGTAGGCTGCCAAAAAATATTCTCAGGTAAAGTACCACTCAAGGCGCACAGGTGCGTAGCCATGGGCTCGTCAGCCCCACCGGCTCAAGGGAGCCTGAATATAAACAAAAATCCGATTGGCCGCACTCTGCTAGTCCTACCAGCGCTGGTAGGACTAGCAGAGTGCGGCCAATCGGATATTTTTTTTTTCTTTATTGGAAAAGATGTTGTAGCTCTGCGTAGCCCACTGCTGCATCATTGCGAACTGCAGAGTCCAAGCAGTAATGCTGAGTAAAGGTGTGTCCGTTCTTCCATGGTTTTTTGGTGAAAAATTGAATGGTGCTGGAAATCCATATGGAAATGCTTTGCTTTGAGTGGGAAGTCCTTTCCTTGGAGCATTGTAAGGAACAAATAGCTGAGAGGATTTGCGGAAAGCTTTAGTCTTGGCTAAGTAAACTTTTAGGCATTGCTTGACGTCTAAAGAATGAAGCGCTCTTTCTGCTGAAGTCACAGGATTTAGAAAGAGAGTCTTGAGAACCACTGGTTCATTCAGGTGAAAGTAAGTCTGCAGGGACCTTAGGAATTCATTTAGGGTTTGTACAGAGAATAACCCTATCAGTTCTGAATTGGAGAAAAGGATCTCGTATGGTAAAAGCCTGAATCTCACTGACTCTTCAAGCAGAGGTCAAGGTGAGAAGGAGAGCCAGCTTCCAGGACTGCTTTGTGGCTGAGATAGAACAGGGTTTATTTGCTACAGTGGGGGTCGGGGCCTTATGGAAGGAAATGTATGGAATAAGCCTTTGAGAAACTGTTTAATGATTCTGGAAGACCATAGTGATTGAGAAGGTGAAGATCGCCTGAAATGGGAAATGGCTGCTAAGTGGTCTTTGATGGAAGAATGAGCTAGACCTTACTATGCCAGGTGAAGAAGATACAGGAGAATTTCTTCTGGAGAGGAGGAGAGAGGATGAACCTTGGCCTGTTGACACCAGATGCAGATTCTTTTCCATTTGAAGCGGTAGGTTTTATTGGTACTATCAGCACGGGCCATGGCTAGAATTTCTCTGCAGTTCAATGGTATGTTCAGATGTTGGAACTCAGGAGCCATGCTGATAAGTGAAGAGGCTTGAGATCCGGGTGTAGAATTTGGCCCTGACTCATTGTCAGGAGAGTGGGGAATGTTTTGAATTGAACGTGACGCTCCTGAGAGAGAAGCAACTCCGTGAACCAGTGTTGGCATGACCAACACAGAGCGATGAGAATTAGTTAGCAAGGTTTTGCCTTCCTTTTCCTGAGTACTCTTGGGAGGAGAGGAATTTGGAGGAAAGGTGTAGGCAAAGATGCCAGACCATGCAATCGAAAAGGCCTTTCCCCATGATCCCGGTTGGGGATGCCAGCTTGCATAAAATCTGCATTTGCGGTTCTGGGGAGTTGCGGACAGAGCCAAATGCGGCTTGCCCCAATGGAGAAGTATGTTGTCTAGGATCTGCAGTTGTGGCTCCCACTCATGGCATGATGTTGTCAACCTGCTGAGAGTGTCAGTATGGTGTTCTGCTTCCCAGGAACATGTTATGCTAAAAGACACACCTTGTGTGAGATTGACTATTCCCATATTTTCTGCCCTTCCTGGGAGTGCAGCAGGGACCTTGTGCCACCCTGCTTGTTGATGTAGTGAATTGTTGTGTTGTCCGTACGTACGGAGCACTGCCGAATTTTGGATCCTTCGGACAAATGCCTTCAAGGCGAGATGTACTGCTTTTAACTCCAGTAAGTTGATGTGAAATTGACTTTGGTCTGGATGCCATTTGTCACTGACTAGGAGATCTTGGAGATAAGCTCCCCACCCCTCCAAGGGTGCATCGGTTTGTGCTGGCTAGAGGAGTAATCAGGGGGTAAAATGAGAGACCAAGTAAAAGATGTTCCTGCCTTGTCCACAGAGATAAGGCGTTCACCATGCGTGGTGTAAAGTTGATGAGGTGGCCGAAGGAGCCTGTTCGCTTCAGCCACTGTTTGCCAATTCCTCTTGAAGGGGACGCATCCATAGGTGACAGAAGGGGACAAGAGGGATGCAGGAAAACCTCATCCCTGAAACGGATTTGTAGTGGTGAACGGAAAGACACTTTTTTGTTTGGATGACCTTTGCCAATGAGATAAGAGGTAGTTGTCGCTCCTGTGTGGCATACACTTTTGAGGATGCTCTGTCTAACTTGGCACCTAAAAACATTATGGTTTGTGATGGATATTGGTTGGATTTGTCTAGGTTGAGTGTGAGACCTAGTTGCCTGAAGAGATCTGTGCAGTTATTGTGGATGCCCATGCTGCCCGCTTGGAAGGCGCCTTGACCAGCCAGTCTCCAAATAAGGAAATACTTGATGGTGGTTTTGTCTGAGAAAGGCTGCCACAGGTGCGAGGCACTTTGTGAAGATGGGGGGTGCAGATTTGAGGTTAAAGGGGAACACCTTGAACTGGAAGTGACTTCCGGCTACCGTGAACTTGATATTTTCTGTAATTTGGAGGAATAGATATATGAAAATATGCATCTTGGAGATCAAGGGTGGTCATAAAGTCCCCCTGGTTTAGGGGCTGGAGAACCTCTCATAAAGTGACTATACAGAAGAACTGTTTCTTTAGAAAGGTGTTGATGTTTCTGAGGTCTAGGATCGGTCGCCAATGCCTTGACTTCTTGCGTATTAGGAGGAAATGACAGTAGAAACCTTTCCCTTTTTTGAGAGACAGGAACCCTCTCAATATCTCCCTTGTGCAAAATTGTTTTGACTTCCAATTTTAAAAGATGGAAATGTTTGTGGAGGGATGGTTGGGGTGAATTTGGTGGTGGTGTTTGGAGGAATTCCAAAGCATGTCGAATTGGGAACGGTCTAAGACTCTCTGGTCAGTGGTAATAGCCTGCCATTGGCAGATAGAGTTGGAAACCTTGCCACCGAGGCAGAAGGAGGTAAGGGAGAAGCCTGAGCCAGGGACACTCACTTGTGATGGTTAATATCTATTCCAGAATGTCCAGCCTTTCCTCAAAGCTAAGATCAGACATATGAGGATTGCGGTGGTTGCCTCTGCTGATACTGGGGGTGATATGGTTAGGAGGAGCTGGAGTAAGAGGGGTACCGATATTGTTGATTACCCCCTCTGTAGGAAGGTTGTCCTCTTCTCATGAGCCGTGACAAGGCACTTTGCAAAACTGAAAGGTCCCTAAAGACTTAGCAGTATCGGTATTGGCTCGGCATTGATCGCCTGGAAGACCTCATCCATGTGTTTCCCGAAGAGGGATTCTCCATTGTATGGTAGGTCCAGGATCTTGCCAGATGCCTGAGTACTGCAGCACCTGCCACTTGCCTGAATCAAATGATAGCAATATCCATGGCACAATCTATGATTTTGCTGGATGTGAGACTTTTTTTGTCTTCCGCCATGACATTCACAGGTAGCTGGTCAATATAAGGAGCAATATCCGACCACTTTTGTCGATCATACCTTCCTAGAACTTCCAAGGAGTTGGCAGCCCTGACTGTTAGTGTGGGCATGGAGGAAAAACATTTGCCATTGGTGTCCAGGCACCTCCCATCTTTATCCAAGGGAGCTGAAAGTGGTGCAGAGGGAGTTTTGGAGCGACGCTGAGCTGCTTGTGGGACCACAGCATCTGGTTTAGGATGTCCAGTGAGACATTCAGGGGCGTCCTCAGGCACTTTGTACTTCTTACCAAGGCGTGGTAATACCGCAGCTGGGGTCCTCACCACTTGGATGCCTGCCTTCCAAATGTACTCGATAATGGGTATGGCCCTGACAAATTTTCAGAAGGGCTCTTTGAAATCATAGAGAAAGCAGTCCAACTGCTTTTTTTTAAAAAAAATCTTTTTATTAAATTTCAAAAGAAGTCAATGAAAACAGCAAACATTTGCGCCACGCAGGGCGCATAATTCCAAAGAGAACAGAACAATCCCAGGTGATAGATGCAGACCCAATGCAAATGTTTGACAGTACACATCTAATCCTCCATCTACAGTCTAAGCATTGTCGTGCAACCAGATTTAACAGGCACCGCGTACAGAGCAACCAACAATAAGCATTTTAAGATTCGGTATCGTCAGTAGTGGCAGTAGCTAGCAAATATTGCCGAAGCTGCTCCCAAATATCCTTAGGCCTAGATGCAGCAGGCAGCTCCTCTGTGTAGATTGCAAGAGTTTCCCACAATATATTAAATCTTTAATCCAGTCTGGTATCCGAGGACTGAGGCGAGCTTCCCAGGTCATAGCAACTCGCCTTTTGGCTAACAAAAGAGCAACACGTACAAATCTGCCCAGCACCCCCTTTAACTGTGGTACGTGGCAAAGCAAGCATGCCGTCGGTGTGCACTGTATCACAGCGCCCGTCATCTTATGTATATGACTGAGTATCTCTTTCCAATATGTGTACACCGCTATGCAATCCCACGCAAGATGGCAGAAGTCTGCGTCGCTGTGCCCACATCTCCGACACTGCGCTGAGTCTCGGAGTCCCATTTTGTACAATTTAAGAGGAGTATAGTATACCTGGTGTATAAATTTCAGATGTATGATTCGCAAATTGCCGTTGGCCGAGAGTGTCCCTGTAAGGGTGCATATTTGTTCCCAGTCTTTCACTGTTAGAGGGGTTTCTAACGCAGAGTTCCAACGCTCTAGACTACTATCCACCCCCATCAGTGCCTCCTCCTGTATCGATTTATACAGTTTTGTGATTAATTTCTTCTTTGAGGAGCTACTAACAGCAACTGCAGAGAGAGAAGAGTCGGCGGTTCGGACGGGAACTCCGGATAGTGACTTTTTAAGGCGCGCCTTAGGCGGTGTGTAGTGTATATGAATAGCGGTGTGGGATTGCTGATGAATTCCACTTCAGTATCTATCACGCACTTGCCCTCTGAATATATGTCGCGCATATGCGTTATTCCTACTTCTTTCAACGCCCTGATAGGACCAGTCTCCTGCATAACAGACAATGGCGCATGCCCTGTGAGCGGCAATGCCGGCGCGTATATAGGGAGCTTTCCTGCCATCCTGCCGATCGCCTGCCACGCTCCCACCGTCGCATCTATTGAGTTCATTTCTTGCTTAGGTGTACCCCTTTTTACATGAGTAAGTATTCCCGACAGTGGTATGGGATGTGCATCCCCATCCTCCACCGCTAAGTGAGGGGTAAAGTTATGTGATCGATACCAATAATAAGCGTATTGAGCCTGGGCACATAAATAATAAATATATAGATCAGGTGCACCGAACCCCCCTCTGGCGTACGGGAGCGTCAACATGGCCCAGCTGATTCTCACCTGCTTCCCTCCCCACACTAATTTTAAAAGTTGTGTCCTGACCGTAGCAAAAAAAGTCTGGTTAAAGGAAGTGGAATATTACAGAACAAGTACAAAAAACGAGGCAGGACCCTATCTGCCAGAGACAAAGGGAGATGCACCCACCTCTCAACCTGCTCTTCCAAATGATGCAGCGCTTTGCCGTAATTCTCCTTGAGAACCACCTCAGGGTCTCGATGCACCCAAACACCTAAATATTTGACTGGTTCAGTCGTCCAGATCAAAGTATATTCTAAGTGGGGGGGGGGAACGCGTACATAATGTTAATGGAATGATCACTGATTTTTCCCAATTGATCATGAGGCCAGAAAACAGACAAACCTAATGTACTCTCGCAGCACCTGCGATAGGTGCGTCTGCGGCTCCCGTATAAAGAGGACCATATCGTCAGCGTACATAGATATCCCGACCGGCCGTTGATTAAAGTTAAGCGCTGTCTGTCTGTGACGCTGACGTAATATACAGGCCAGCGGTTCGAGCACAAGAGCAAACAGGAGAGGCGACAATGGGCATCCCTGTCTGGTGCCCCGATCTATACGGAGAGGGTCTGAAGTAAGGCCACCAACTCTCACTCTCGCCGAAGTGTCTGTATAAAGGATTTGCAGCCAGCGTAAGAAAACATTTGGGAGACCCATTCTCCTCAATATATGAAACATATACCCCCATTCAATGTAATCGAAGGCCTTAGCGGCATCAAGCATGACCGCAGCAGCCTGGAGATCAGGGTTCAGAATGTGATACATGGCGAATATCGTGCGCAGGTTATTGGAGGTGGAGCGCCCCGGAACAAAACCAGCCTGATCCGGAAGCACCATGACCGGGAGCAACGGTTGTAGTCTAATAGCCAATATTTTCGCTAGAATTTTAGTATCTAGGTTTATCAATGACAAGGGTCGATACGATTCGCACGTAGTCGGATCCTTATCTTTTTTTTAGCGCCTGTCGGAGTGAGGGCGGCTGTATCCCGGACTTGTGCGCTTCCGCATACACCTCTAAGAGATATGGGACGACGATGTCCATATATTGTTTATAAAATTCCGAAGTGAGCCCATCTGGGCCAGGGGCCTTGTTATTAGGTAGGGATTTAATGGCCTCCTTAATATCCGACTCCTCTATAGGCCGTCCGAGGTATTCACGGTGTCCATCTGCAAGCCACACACACGCGACTCCCTCCAGATATTCGGACAGAGCCGCGTCATCACATGTGCCCCTAGAGGCGTATAGTTCACCATAAAAAGTTCTGAACTGTTCCAATATATCCTAGGGTTGATAGTGTTCCACCCCGTTCCCATCTACTATCTTATGAATATGATGATAGTTAGCTCGAAATCGAATGGTCTCAGCAAGCCTCCTACCTGGGCGCCCAGCCTCGCCATAAGCTCTGGCTACCTGTCGCTTCGACTTGTAGCGTATCTCGGTGCTCGCCAAGTCATCATACTCTTTTAACAAAGCATGAATCTTGTCAAGTGGGGTGGTCGCTGGGTCTGCGATATATTGCGCCTCAAGTTCACTCAACTGCGCATCAATCTTCGACAACTGACTTCTAAGGCCCCTCAAAATCCCTGAAGTGGTGCTCATACAGACCCCCGAATTGTGACCTTGAATGCCTCCCACAAGATTGCGGGACTATCTACTGACCCCACATTCTGTGCGAAATATTGTGATTGCCTGTCTTATGGTGTCGTTATATATCAGATCTAGTAATGCCTCAGCTCTGAATCTCCAGGTAAATGGAAAGTGCGTGTTAGTTGGTATGTGGATTTCTAGCAGTATTGGGTTATGATCTGAAAGCGTGCGTGGTAAGTTGTACACATTTACAGCCCAACCGTTAGCACCTTCATTCAGTAACCAATAGTCTAATCTGGACCAACTTTGATGCGACGGCGTCACATGTGTACCCACTCTCTCAGCAGCGTTCCGTAGCCTCCATACATCTACGAAGCCCATTTCCACCATAGCATTACGCACACACTGCGCAACTTTTACTGTACGAGCCCCTTGTGGATTGGACTTATCAAGGATCGGGTCGAGGTGCGTATTGAAATCACCCCCCCATAGTGTCGCTGCATCCGGCCACGTTCGGAGCACTCCCAGCAGTTGTACATAAGGTTGCGGCTCGTCCACCACCGGACCATATACATTAATAAGTGTAATCAGTGTATTTTCCAACTTGCCCTGCACTAGGGCCCATCGCCCGTCACTGTCAGTCTGTGACCGTATCGGGAAGAATGGTATGCCCTTCTTTATCAGTATGAGTACCCCCCCTGGCATATGTAGAAAATGAAGACGCTAATCGGTACCCTGCCCACTTGCGTGCAACATTGATCTCTCTCTGCGTGGACAAATGCGTTTCCTGCAACAGAGCAATATGAATTTTATGTCTATCTAGATGCGCTAATACTTGTCGAACTTTTTTCGGAGTGTTTAGTCTGCAAATATTCCATGTTACACAGTTGTATCTCTCACCCATTGTCGCTGCTGCCCCACGCACATCTGCACCTGATCACCGGCATTGACATGCATCTCAGCAACCTGGACTGAGCTGTGTCCATTTCCATCACGTGCAACATCATAACAACCCCAACAAGAGGCCAGTGCCCTCCCCCTCCCCCCACCCTCTTTGGCAACCCCAATACGCCAAAGACAATCCCTACTATAACTGCCCCATCAAACAAAATACTTCGCACCGCCAAATCAAATTGGGGTATTCCCATGGGGGGAGTCGTTGTGGTGCACTTCTCTCTCCCCTATTGGAGGAAGAGGGCCGCCAACTAGTATACCGCCACTGGCACACCCTCCCGCAACCTCCAACAAACATATTGACCTTAACACTATCTGAATACCCAGGGCTCCCGCTCGATCTGCATTCAGCGACAGCATATTGGACCAGAGGAACACCCACCCGCACAGCATCGCATAATGTACTACAGTGAGTGCCAGCGCGGCGCCCTCCTATGCATCCCCACCGGAAGCCACTCCCACGCCTGCAATCACACACTGCAGATAGACCTCGCAGTTACCATCACCTACATCATCATTATCTTTATCATGCGTTAAATAGTGAGCAATTAGAGTGTTTCCAGTTACCATTGAGTAAACATGCCATCGTCCATACCTCCACAGGTCCGCAAGCCAGGAGAGCAGGGAAGGATAGAAACCAAACAGAACACTTAATACATAAGTACTACTCTACATCAGAAGTGTGTCCCGGTGCCTGTTTCTGGCGCCGCAGAGTCCGTACGTAGTCCATGGCTAGTTTTGGATTATTAAAAATCTTCGCCGCGCTATCCTCACTAATTTGCAAAAGCGCAGGATACAGCATAGCGTACGGTACTTGCTCCTGCATCAGCACTTTCTTTACTCCTTGGAACTCTTTTCTCGCAGCCTGGACTGAAGCTGTAAAGTCCGGATAGAACGAGAGTTCATTCCCTTGATAGTGTAGCTTTCCCTTCTGGCGTGCCACACGTAGCACCGCATCCCTGTCCCGATAGTTGAGAAGCCGCGCTATAATGGGTCGCGGCGGAGCAACCGGAGGCGGGCGCGCCGCCACAGATCTATGCGCGCGCTCAACCACCAGCAGGTTGGAGAGGGTTTCCGGCCCACATACTTCCTGCAGGAGAGTTTCAATGTACTCATCTAGCCGGCCCACATTTGTTGATTCCGGCAAACCTAGGATGCGTATGTTGTTACGCCTCGAGCGCGCTTCGATATCCTCATTCTTGTCTTTGATTAGCGCCCATATTTTTTCAATGTCTGTTGTTTTGGCAGCCACGTGCTGTAATCCATCTTCTGCATCCGAGATCCTTTGCTCCGCCGCCCCCAACCGCGCTACCTGCTTATCCAATTTAGCTGATATACTGTCCATGCGGCCATTAAGCGCCTCGATCTTGCCGTCTATTGATTGCAAGCTAGTCTGAATCTCCTCCAAAGTCTTCTCCAGCGTTGTAGGGACCTGCTCCATCGCGTCCATCTCCGCATCCGATGGTGCACCCTGCGCCACCTTACTAGACTTACGCGATTCAAAGTTTAGACGAGGTTGATGCTTGTCAGGTTTCCTCATGTTTTTGTTTTAAAGTAGCAAGCTTTGTCCGTTCTTACCAGTCGTTTTTTGTCGTGTTGTGCAGCCTGGTAGTCCGCAAGAGCAGCAAACTCATGAAGTGCCCACAGATTTACAGATCAGAGAGGCAGCGCACGTAGTTCACCCACCAGGCACAGCCTGCCGCCCCAGAGCGATCGACAGTCAGTCTGCCAGGGCCTGAAGCACCGCAGCGCACCCAGAAGTCGCGGTTATGGGCGGGCAGTCGCCAAGCAGAGTCCACTTATCTCCTCTAAATCCACAGTCAGGCGTGCACACCCAATGGTCTTGAGGCCAATGCTCCCCTAGTCGCGCTGTAATCAGCCACACCACCACCGGGAAGGCCAGTGCCGCACCTCTAGCAGCTTCAGATGGCACCAGCCGATCCAATCACAGTATCTCCGTCTCTGGAGGAGCACCCAGCCACCTACGGAGAGTACGCCGCCATCAATGTCCTGCACTTTATGTTGGAGAGAGATTCGGGGAGCAACTGATGAGCAAAAGACATAGGGAGACCGGCTCCAGGCTGCCCACAAGGTCCCAGGCGCGCAATGTAGCCCCCGAGCACCAGCGTTCACAAAAATAGCTGTGGGGAGGGATCGCACCACTGATATGCCCTCTCTGGTCACTCACTTCAATAGCGCCGCCGGCTGATTCCCCCGGGCACTCCCCCGCCGGGCTCCGGCAGTCCATCTTCACTGCGCGGCCCAGTGCGTCCCTGCGAGCCGGGCGGTCGCGTACTGCCCGCTCCCGGCAGAAGAGCCAGCCGCAGCCGCCAGCCTCTGCACCCGGCAACGGCTCAGCAACGGGGCGACACAGTTCCGGTAACCCCATGGGGGCCTCCCAGCGTCCCAGCGACAGCAGAATGTAGATGCCACAGCGCGGCCAATGTCCCCGGCCGCCGTCGTACCTCTAGAGCCGTTCTCCTCCACAGTCCGCCGCAATTTTGCTTGCGCGCGGTCTCCAGGGATCGGCCCGAGTCGCGGCAACAGGACAGCCGCGCTCCGTTATTATCTCAGCCGGGCGGTCCCTGGGTACGTGAAGGTGGTTTCGCTGCGTCGGGCTGGCGGGAGGGCTCCAGCAGCAAAGGATAAATCAGCGGATCATTGTGGTGACCGGCGGAGGCGCACTACAGTGCTGCAGTCTCGCCGCGCGCCAAGCCACGCCCCTCCTGCAGTCCAACTGCTTTGTTGGCATGGGGAGATAACACCTTTTTGCCACTCTTTCGAGGAGGTTGTGGAATCCCCTTTATCTGCTGGGGCAGAATCCGCCAGAAGAGGTGTTGGCGATGAGGGGAGTGGCAACATATAATCATCCCATTCTGCTGCTGTGTCACAGAGCTCGCCTTCTTCCCTGTCATCATCTGATGTTGAAGGATCCTGGTGGGAAGCTATCTGCGGTGTATGCAGAATCGGTGGAGACAAAGGCAGCAGTCTTGGAGGCAGTGATGGTGAAGATGATTTAACTGGTGACCTTGCCGGTGGAGATGAAGGTGTGGTGGGAGGCGCTGATGGTGGAAAGCACCCGCAATAGTCATTCAGCAGAAACTAGATATAATGGTAATTAAACTATTTCCTCCTGATATTGGTGTTGGTGGTAATGCTCAGGTAGAACATAAAATGATTGTTCATAATAGCCCTCTTCCTCTGGTTAAATCTTTACGTGCAATTCCAAGGGACTGTGTGCAACACCAAAGAGACCTTCATCCTCTGAGTCTTCCTCATCTGGATGGTAAGTGAATAGTAGAGGAGAGATCTTATTTGGAGCAGTGTGTGCTGGAGTAAGATAAGGAGACTGATGATGTTCTGCTGTTTTTTGTCTCTTTGACGATGCGGTTGATGGGGTAGTCGTCTCGGGTAGTGTATCCTTCGTCGATGGTGATCTTGTTGTCGACAGCTGTGACTTGGACGACGGCGGTCACTTGGTCGACGGCGGTCACTTTGTCAACAAGGAGTCATAGTCGACAGTGGTTGCTTTATCGACAGTGGAGTCTTTGTCGACGATGGTTGCTTCATCGACGACAGTATGTTGGTGGACGGAATTGGACCGTGGCTCGTCGACGGGAGTGTCGTGGCCGAGAGCGAAGAAGCTGTGGAGAAAGTAGCTGAAGTGGAAGTACTGGATGTAGATCTTTTCGCCGTCGACGGAGTGTATATTTTCGTCAGCGGCGAGACACTCATCGATGATCTCATCGTAGACGGCGCTGAAGATGGCTTTTTGAAAGAGTTCTTGATCTGTGGTATAGGTATAGGAGGCTCAGATACAGTTTTTGAAAACTGTTTCTTCTGCAGATCATAAGACCCTTATTCTTCATGTTTTCTTGCTGAGAGAGGTCCGTGAGAGGATGTTTTAGAATATTTGCTGGGAGGGTGCAGAGAGGCATGTGTAGAGTCTCTCTGTCTTTTCTGAGATCTCGTGGAAGAAGAAGATTCTTTGCTGTCAGTATCAGAGACAGGCTCGTTCCTAGATTTAAGTTTTTGGATCCCTTAATGGAGCCTCCCTTTTGGGTCTTTAAGGGTCTTGGCAGAAAGGGTTCAACATACCTTACAGTCTGCAGCTTTATGAACAGGGTAAAGGCAGTAGATGTAGTCTTGATGTGGATTATCTGTATATAGCCTCTTTTTTCCAGAGGTGGCTGTCTCTGCAGGGAGCCTTTTTTGCTTTCTCTGACATGACTCAGTCAGATTTAGTCACAAGAAAAAAATATAGATATACGGGTGGAAGATATATCTGTAAATGTATATGTGTGTGTGAATGTATGTATGTATGTATATATATATATATATATATATATATGTGACTCAAACAGATGGATGCACCAAAGAACAAAAATATATTTCCACTACAACGCTTCAGCTTACGCCTTCCTCAGGTAGTACAAGATGGTTTGCTCTGTGGCTGCACAGATGACACAGCTGAATTTTCAAAAAGCATCATGAGTGAAGATTCCATTTGGAATGTGGAATCAATGCAGTCCTGAGAGCTCTTGAGCTATGCAGTAATCAGGTTGTGTTCTCAGTAATGTTTAGTCCATCTGGATGCAATGATTTTAAACGGTACATCCAGAAGTTTTCCCTGGAGTCCAGTAGTTCTTCCTTTAAAACATGTTCCACTAGGAAAATCTTCAAATCTGATAGTGAATGAGCCACAAGGTTAAAATAATTGGCTACAGGCTGGTCAATTTTCTTATTAATTATTGCCGATTTGTGGTTCCTAAATCGTGTACGGAAGTCATTCACTGTTTGGCCTACATATTGTTTTTTACAGCTTTGCCGTTGGCACTGAATCACATAAATAATGCATGTTGAGCGACATGTAAGATGCTGCCTTATTGCATAGGTCCTTCTCGTAACAGAACTAGTTACAGATGATGTTTGTAAAAGATATTCACATGTGATGCACCTTTTAGAGTCACGGCAATGAACCCCTGCATTGTTACAGCTTGCTTGAGTTCAGCTCTCACAATAAGAGATCGTAAATTTGGAGCTCTGCGGTAAGCAATGACTGGCGGTTTTGGAAAAACCTTTTGCAATTTTTCACAAGTGGACAGTAAGGGAAATGTTTTTTGCATTATATTTCTGTAGTTGGGAGCTGATGGATGATAGTCAACTACAAATGGAGTTCTGTCACTTTTGTTTCTGCCGTTGGTATTCCAAATAAGTGCTTCTCTGTGTAACTGCAAAGACTTGTCAATTTGTTGCTGTATGATATGCAGAGGATAGCCTCGCCTTTTAAATAATGTAGCAAGCTCCTGTAGATGGTCTTTATAGGTTTCCTCATTGCTGCAGATGCGTTTTATTCTGAGTGCTTGGCTGTAGATGATGCTCAGTTTAGAGTGGTGTGGGTGACATGAAGTCCAGTTTAGATACAAATGAGCATCTGTAGGCTTGTGGTACAGATCAGTTGTAATTTTGTGTTCATGAATGGTGAGTAGCGCATCCAGAAAAGGGAGACGAAGCTTCAGTTTAGTATTGCTGCTGGTAAATTTGATGGTAGGATGGATATTGTTGATATAAGCTGTAAATTGTTCCAATGTTCTACTTCCTGCATTCCATATTATAAATGTCATCAATGTATCGTAGCCATACCAGTGGTTTGATGCTAGAAGTAGCAAGTATACAGTTCTCTAGTTTGCCCATGAAGATATTTCCATAGGATGGAGCCATCCGAGTGCCCATGGAAGTCCCTTGTATCTGCAGATAGTGTTTACCATTGAATGTAAAATTGTTGGATTTAAGGATAACTCTTGCAAAGTTGGTAAGCACAGTTGTTGATGGCTTTTTCACAGTTTTTTTATTAAGAGATTCAGATAATGCCACAAGCCCATCCTCATGTGGTATATTGGTGTATAATGATGTAACATCAAATGTAGCCAGAAGAGTATCATCATCAAATGTGGAGGTTTGGTTTAATTTTTCAATAATCTGAAGAAAGTGACTGGTATCTTTAACAAATGATGAAAGTTCCTGTACAATGGGTTGGAGATGCAGGTCGACAAATAAAGATAGTCTCTCAGTGGCTGTGTCATTGCAAGAGATGATGGGACAGCCAGGATTGTTCATTTTGTGAATTTTGGGAAGCATATAAAATCTCCCAGGTCTTGGTTTGGGATGAACAAGTATATCTGCTGTTGTTTCATCAATGAGGTTTAAGCTCCTGTATCTTACAACCATGTTCTTAATTTCTTTGTTCAAGTCTTCTGTGGGATCAGTTTCTAAAGGTTTAAAAGTATTGGTATCCATTAGTTGTCTCATTCCTTCCTCAATATAATCACTTACTTTCATGGCAACCACTGCACCACCTTTGTCTGCCGGTTTTATGATGACATCCATTCTCTGTTGAAGGAGGTGAAGAGCTTTTCTTTCTTCTCGGGTAATGTTATCAAAAATCTTTTTAGTTGTTGATTCCTTGATGAGTTTGTTGATGGATAAAATGTATGTATCAAGGACAGGATTTCTACCACATTGAGGAGTCCAGATTCCCTGGCTTATTCATACATGGCCGGGAGATACGGGGCCAAGATATGGGAGCTAATTTACTCTTCTAGTAGGATATTATGCTGTCCACAGTGCCACGGACACGCGCATGCTGTTTGCAATGGCCAAATGGCGAGAGCACCCATCTTTGTCCATTGCAGACGCGTGCATGAGAGCCCTCGCAGAATTGATTCCAAAAGGTGCTCTCCTGGCTAGAGCAGCGCATGCGCTGCTTTCGCCAGGCGAGACCTAAAAAGGGTCTGCTAAGGGGAGCTGGCATATTAGCGGACAAGTAAAAGAATTTAGTAAGGGCAACGATTTTTGTGAAGGCTATCCACCCTGCATTGAAAATGGCAGTTTGGTCCACATGGGTATCCTGTCCACAAGCCACAGGAGTGATCTGCTTTAGTTTTCGTATATGATGTCTTCCAAGTCTCTCCCAATCCATACTCCAAGATACTTAGCTGTGTGCTCTACCCACCTAAGTGGAAATTCAAGCTCAAAGGTAGTCATGGCCTTCATGAGTGGGAAGTAACTGATTTGGACTAGTTGGTAGTAATGCCTTCTACGTCTCCAAATTGTATGAATTCACAGAGAATCAGGCCATTGTTCTTGAGAGGGTGTTCCGAGCATAGAGCGTGATATCATCAGCATAGATACAGACAACCAGCCATCTGCTTGTGAAGTTTAATCCCTTATTGGAATAGTGTTGACAAAGCCTAGCAGCAAGTAGTTCCATAGCAATTGCGAACAATAGGGAGCGATGGGACACCCCTAACTAGCTCCTCTCTTTATGGGAAAGGGTGATGAAATGAACTCACTAATATGGAGTCTAACAGCGAGCTGCACATGCAGTCACCTAATCCATTAAATAAATTGGTGGTTTAGGCGAATCCGGCCCAGGAGTGTGAAAAGGTATTTTAATTCAAGTGAACCAAACGCCGTAGTCACATCCAAGAATAGTGCTGCAGCTCGTACTTTACTTGGGGGTCGAAGGAGTGTAGTAATGCAAAAAGGGTACACAGATTATACGCGGTGGAGTGCCCGGCTATTAAGCGCAACTGGTAGGGTTGGATGATGGTAGGAAGGAGCGGGAAGAGTCTAGCGGTATCAATTTGGCAAATGTTTTATTGTCCATATTGATCATGGATAAGGGCCTGTACTAGTGGCAGCTGTTGGGCGGTTTAGCAGGCTTTAGGGTCATGACTGTCAGTGCCTCACAAAGGGATGGTGGTAGGCATCCAGCTTCCCTGGCTTATTCATACATGGCCGGGAGATACGGGGCCAAGATATGGGAGCTAATTTACTCTTCAAGTAGGATATTATGCTGAAGAGGGTTTGAAATAGTGATATATCCATTATTAAACTAAGTGATCATATTTCTGATCCGCTATTGGTTGAATATTTTTATTACCCTGTGACAGATCTCCTGCCTTTGAAGTATGCAAACCCTGTTGAGGTTCTGCTCCAAAAAATAGAAAAGGCACCACTGGGTCAGTCAGGTCTTCCTTCTAGTTAACACTTTCGAAGTCCCATGGTTTCCTATCTCCTCCTTTTGATCCAGAATGTCTTTAGTAGTGAGTTTAACGCGTCATAATCTGGCTCACTGCCAACACCTAAGTCGCTGTTTAGAGCACTGATGTGAAAGGGTAAAGTTATTTTGATTTGCAATGGATACTCTATGCACATTCCCACAGGAAAAATCACCTGCGGAAAACCTACACTATATAGGCTTGGTATTTCGATGTTAATATGCAGGTTGCGGAATGGCAGATGGGCTGCAGATGAGTTGTTTCTGACAGGAATGCCAGTGGTGGCACTATGGCCAAAAACAAAGCAGCCCCTTCTCATGTAAATGGGGTTGCAAACATGGTACAGCACATGTCCCATATCTACCTCACTCTGGATGATCATTTAGGACTCCGTTAACTGATTAATTTTTTTAAGACTCAGACTTTTAAAAGAAAAACAACACTACATACCAAGGGGACACCGGTTTAGGTGGTTATGGAAATACTGTCTGTGAACTGAGTTATAGAGATGAAAGATCGAGAAGGTCCCTCGGAGAAGACCAGTCTGGCAAACAGGGCAGGGTTGCTGGGTGATAATATTCCATCTGACAAGGTCAAAACTGAGACTCAGAAATACATTCTTCATGACTTGAAGAAAGTAAGCTCCTCTGAGACAAGAGAAGCCAACGGAATTACCCGAGGACAACTTGTAACACAAGGGCATGGAGGAGGTGATTTGGAAGTGTTTGAGTTGAGGGGTGGAACTTGTGGATTGGCAGAAATTGGATTGGGGCAGCAGAGTGCTGACAGCAAGAAGATCTGAAAGGACCTTAGCACGTCCAATAGGGTCGTTATGTAGAACTACGGTGTGAAGTGGACAGAAGATGAACTTATATTCCCGCACGGGGGCCCAATAAGTTGCTAGCACTAGTCTGTATTACTATGTTTGTTATATTGGGTTGGAGTTGGAGGGTGATGATAGTTGTAGCTGAGGTCAAACTATCCTATGTGTACACAGGACATATTTAATGCAAGGCAAGAAAGAGCATGCTGGGATGCACCTTTACGGTTTACTATTTTGGACTCAACCAGAGGCATACCTCGGCTGCCATGGGGCCTTATGCAATCAAAAGGAAACAGGTCCTATCTGTGGGTAGGTTAATAAAAGACAAGTTTCTTGAGAGAGCAATAGGCTTCTCACGCTCTTGGACTCCAGTTCTGCTGCACTAATTACAGCTATGCCTCTGTAGGCACATACTACTCTTCAAACCAGAAAAACGTAACATAATGACATAGCAATGTGAGGATTGTTAAGTGCTCGCCTTGACTATGCCAGTACATTAGTGCACCTTGCTCATTTATTTGCCTATATAACACCAAACTGTTGTCAAACAGATAAGAACAATGCTTTGGTAGTTGGTGTACTAAGGTGACTTTGTGGGGCCTCTCCTTATCTTTTAAATGCATTTACAGTAACTTACCTGGGAATAAGAACAGTGCAACCAACCAACCAGAATTTGTCCGATTCTGCAAACTATGTTTCTAGGACAAAGAGACAGGTACTTTTCTGTTTGGCATCTGTGACTATTAAAGCATCACCATCAATGCTTCATTCAGGATATATTTCCTTCTGGGGCATGAAACGCATCTATTTTAAAATGCTGATTGTTTGTAAGCCGTACACTCCATCTGGTGGTAGCATCAAAAGAAGTGCGGCTGCCCGCGGTGCAGACAGTGGGCCCTGTAAATGGGCACCCCCCTTAGTGCCGCATTAGGCACCTCCCCGCACCATGGTGCAGGGACCCCATCCTCTGGGAGTCCCTTCTACGTCCGGCACCACTGCAGTGTCATTTCCGGGACAGTGGGCTGAGGGACAGGTACTTATACCTGCCCCCACCCACTGAACACCCTCTTTGTTCCCAGCTGGATAGACTGTCAGCTTGCTGAGTATAATGTTTCGTATCATCACCAATCAGAAGGGTACCTGGAGAGAAACCAGTAAACAGGCAGGCCTTTGTTCGTGGTGGAAGGAAATTCATTCCGGGGACAAACCTTTGAGCTAGGTCCAAGTCCTGGTTTAAGCATCCATGGTTACAGCCCAGTAAAGGCCTCGCTGTTGTCATCATTGAATTACTACAATGTACCATGGATAGGGAGCATATTAGGCATATTAGCTACCCAGCGGATGTGTATCACAAGAGAAACAGTTACATGTGATTGCTGAGGCCTCATTGACGCTTGTCATAGCAGTCCAGAGCACACCACAGAGTGTGAAGGATAGGCCATGTCCCCTGACACAATATGCTAAATTTGGTTCGCCTGGGATTGGTGCCTGCAATCTCATTCTAAATTTTGCAGCCAGAAAAGAAAAAGGTAAAGAAATATCTGTGAATGTACGGGGCTCACTCAGCAGTGAAGCAAGCTAAGATTCTGCATAATCGTATAACCCTGCAGTGTGACGCAAGCAACAATTGGCATTCCCATTATTCAGGAAAGGGCAAGTATTGGTACGTGTTGTTCCCCTCGGTTCCCCCAATTGTCTGGTATACAGCAGTTGAAGTTTGGAATCGGATGACTTACGCTAAAGGTGGGGACATTGGCATGGGGGCACAGCAACCAAAAATCGCAGTCAGATTGTGAGGGTCTTGCATGCAATAGGGGCATAAAATGAAGCAGAATACTGGGGGTGACCCCCTCATCGCTTGGATATTTGGGCAGTGGGATTCGCAATGCTAGAGGCGTTACTTTGCCCACGCCTTGGGCAGAAGGGCACATTGGCATGAACCTGAATATTTAGTGGATTTCAAATAGGTTTCCCGCCTGGCCATTTCTATAAAAAGTGTGCACCTTGTAAACATGAGAGTATGGGTAACCATTCAGCATAGCGGGCTGCCTAAGTTTGTCATTCCAAGTGTGCTGTGACTCCAATAGCGGGGAGAAATCTAGGTTCGGAGCACATAGGCTGACAGTTACCAGATCACAACTGGCATTCATAATAAGAGGGTGCAGGCAAATTCGCTCATATGTTTATCCCATTTCCTCTCAAATCCAAAGAGCATTGGCAGTGTCATCTTTTCCGGCACCTTCGTACATCTTTAGCAAAATTTGGCTAGGGGCTACATACACCAGGGTGGCGACACAGCACCTGTAGAACGCAGCCCAACTGAAGGGGCAGGCAACAAGGACTTGAAATGTAGCAGGATATTGGGAGCACCCCGAAACATGTCATTGATTCCTATGGGCGGTAAGATTCCTTGCAGGCGCGGTACTCCTACACAGGAGGAGGCCAGCTGGCAGAGATAAGGGTATGGTGTGGGCCTCAAACGAGAACTTGTTAACAAATACACTGTTGGCCTGGGAGGCGAACTCCAATATGTTTTCCAGCGGATTCTGAAATCAGTGACTGGGCAGTGATGGGTAAAGGCTTGACCCAGCAACACCTAACAAGTAGGCCCATATTGGCACAGAGGACACCATAGGGATTTCATCCTGAACTGAGGTTAAAGTAGAGAACAGTTTTTCTCAAATCCGGGGAGGCCAGCCAACAGGCCTAAGGTTGGGTGAATAAAGCTGTTGTTAAAACAGAGAACAGTTGTTCCCAATTTAAGCGAATGCCATCAGATTTGCCTATAGAATGGTAAATAAGCCACGCTCAAGTCCACCAAGCAGGAGGGCTTATTTCATCTCTAATTCAAAATAAAATAAAATACCAAAGGCTTGGTAAATAAGGCATGGTCTCTTTAGTGCACAAGGTTTCCCCGATATGGACGGGGAACACCTGCAGAGGTAGATGGGAATCGTCCAGCTAGGACTGGTAACCTGTCAGAGGTAGAAGGGAATTGTCCAGCTAGAAGGACTGGTAACTGCATGTTGCAGGAGGTTGTGGAGCCTGCCATGGTGAAGGGACCCCATATATGACGGTGGCCACATCCAGGGCTTTGGCGGAGTTACAGGGCGATCCGGAGGTTGATTGGTACGAGGGGTACCATTTCAGGAGCACAATAGAGGTGCATTATGCCAAAATCCCAGAAGTCTTTACGGCAGGACCCTAGTTGAAAAACAACAGCGCCCTGCTAGTCCTTCGGGCGGTTGTAAGCCCGAGCAATCGGGAGCTTGCCTGGATATGCTCCATCCCTAAAAAGGCGTGAGTAAAAGTGATGGACTAGGGGTCCATGGTATGTAAGAGGGATAACCCTACAAAATGGTAGCACTGATTGGGTTGGCCACGGTGCAGTTTGGCTCATCAGGCGGGCAGGACAGCTTAGGTTAGTCACTGCTGCCTGCCCTTGGATCGCCCGTAAGTTAACCCACCAAGTTGGCATACTTCTTGTATGTAATAAATCTGCAGCAAACTGTTTCCCAGCAAAATATTGTGTGGACTGTTTATTTTGCGCAGCCCAACTATTATTGCTAAGCGGGGGTTGCCGATATCGGCGCTATGTGGCTGCCCGTGGCGCACGCAGTGGGACCTGTAAGAGGGCAGCCCCCTTAGTGCTGCATTAGGCACCTCCCCGAGCCCTGGTGCAGGGACCCCCTCCTTTGGGAGTCCCTTCTACGTCCAGCGCCTCAGCAGCGTCATTTCCGTGGTGCTGTGGGCTGAGGGACAGGTACTTATAGCTGCCTCCACCCACTAAACACCCTCTTGGTTCCCCGCTGGACACGCTGTCACCCTCCCATCCACTTACCCTACGTGCCGGCGGGAGGGCAGGCTAACTAATTGAATGTATTAATGTATATATTTTTGTTGCAGGCGGAGTTACAGGGCGATCCGGAGGCTATTTGGTACAAGGGGTACCATTTCAGGAGCTCAATAGGGGTGCATTATGCCAAAATCCCAGGAGTCTTTATGGCAGGACCCTGGTTGAAAAATGACAGCGCCCTGCTAGTCCTTCGAGCGGTTGTAAGCCTGAGCAACTGGGGGCTTGCCTGGATGGGCTCCACCCCTAAAAAGGCGTGAGTAAAAGTGATGGACTAGGGGTCTATGGTATGTAAGGGGGATAACTTCACAAAATGGTAGCACCGATTGGGTTGGTCACGGTGCAGTTTGGCTCATCAGGTTGCCAGGGCAGCTTAGGTTAGTCACCGCTGCCTGCCCTTGGATCGCCCATAAGTTAACCCACCAAGTTGGCATACTCCTTGTATGTAATAAACCTGTAGTAAACTGTTTCCCAACAAAAATATTTGTGGACTGTTTATTTTGCGCAGCGCAACTATTACTGCTAAGCAGGGGGTGGGGGTGGGTTGGCGATATCAGCGCTATTTAATTTGGAGCTCGTCACCATGTTTCTAAAACATAAGCTTAAAGGTCTAGCTTGGGGTGTAGCTTACACCTGAGTATGATGGCTGCCTGAGCCTAGAGCTCCACGTCTGTGCTCCCTGTATCAGTCCCTTTTAGTGCATCTACACATTGGTGTAAGCATCAGAGGCCGGGCCTATCGTTATTTTAGACATGATGCTCGTTCTTACTTGCTCATTTTAGACTGCAACATTTTTTGGGTAAGATTCTGCCTGTGCAATCTCTTCAGTGCCTCCCAAGATGGCTGCCTGCCAACTCCCGTCCCCGCTGCCCCCCACAACTGCTGCAGCTCGAGCTGCTCTGGGCTCCTGTGGGCATTATCTCCGGCACGCCAGAGTTTTTCACAGGTCTTTAAAGACCATTTGCATATTTACATACCTTTGTAAACTGTTTAACAAAGCTTAGTTTTTCTCTAGTTTCTGTACCCCCTGGGCCCCCATCCTGCCTAGTCCTTACATTTGGATTTTACTTTCACTGCCCTAGTGTGAGAATCTATTTCATGAAAAGAAACATAAAGTAGGGTTGCCAAAAGAAAAATACTAGCCATTTCTTGTTTAAAGAGCCTGCACTGGCCTCCTATTAACACTAAACAGGGTTAGAAATAAAATCATATGTATTCATTGGTAATGTGACTTTTCTGTCTTTGTTCCCTTTAATTATCAGTCATGGATCATTCAGGCAGCCCTAGAACACAATTAAAAGTGCTTTCTAGGTATATTTGCTGTTCCAGGTATGCACAGATAAGTGCTGAAAATAGACTTTTGGTGACTGCTTATTTTTTTAATGTCTGGGACATCAGTATGATGAGCTGGCAATTCTAATTACAGAACTGGAAGTTTGTTGCAGGATGAGCACAATATTTATTTTCTCCACCCTTGATCCCTGAACAGGGCCGGACTGGGAACCCAAACCGGCCTTAGCAATTAAGTCTGACCGGCCACGGGGGAGGGAGTGGGGCCTTAGGGGGGTGTGCTTGGAAAACACTGCAGGCTCTTTTGGTACAAGGGGCCGATATTGCAGTACTTCTGCAAAACCGGCCCCCTGTACAAAAATGCCCCCCACTGGTCCAAAAACGGCCCCCACCCTTCCGGACCACCGAGAAAACGCCCGGTGACTGCTACAGCCGGTTGGCACTGTCCCTGAATAATGCCATAATAGCAATATTGTAACTTGTATCTGAAACCCTACGCCAGCCCTCAATAACATGCTGAGTTAGTTCAAGTCGGTACAAAAGGGGGTGGTGATGGACGGAGCATCAGAACCAATCAAACACTCACACCCAGTCAACAGATCTGGGTTTGATCCATCACCGTTCTTTAGCCCACTCTGCCACCCCAGTTCAGACATGGCCATATGCAAATCAGTCTGACCCTGTGCCTCATGGGAACAGTCCAGCCCGAACTGCCAAGCCAAGCCATGCCTTCCCTGGACCGGAAACAAGCTTCCTAGGACCGGTTTCTGGCATTTCAGCCGTCTTCAGCCAGGCTTGCTTGAATCCAGTGGCAAAGTGAGCAAGGGACTCGCGTATGAGCATACCCTGCCAACTTATGGCGAACAAAGCGGTACAAAAGGGGGTGGTGATGGACGGAGCATCAGAGCCAATCAAACACTCACACCCAGTCAACAGATCTGGGTTTGATCCATCACCGTTCTTTAGCCCACTCTGCCACCCCAGTTCAGACATGGCCATATGCAAATCAGTCTGACCCTGCGCCTCATGGGAACAGTCCAGCCCGAACTGCCAAGCCATGCCTTCCCTGGACCGGAAACAAGCTTCCTAGGACCGGTTTCTGGCATTTCAGCCGTCTTCAGCCAGGCTTGCTTGAATCCAGTGGCAAAGTGAGCAAGGGACTCACGTCTGAGCATACAGAGATACACAAGAAAAATTGTATTTTCACAATGGTTGCAAAGAGTTCTGGTGAAACTTACTCCCATGACAATCAAGGTAGGTGGCTGATGACTAAGGCCAAGAAAAATGATAGGGCTTTCTACATTGCAAACATTTATGCCCCAACCGATAAGTCAGTTGAATTTTGGTGAGAATTAAATACGGTTGAGTCAGACCTCCTAGGGGATCTTGATATAATAGTGGGTGTGGATTTCAACCTGCGATGGATGGTGCTTTGTACAGGCTGTTGAATACCAAATTTATGGGTAGAAAATCGTATAAACAAATGAGAAAATTCTGCAAAAACTATAATTTGATTGATGTTTGGAGACTGTGCAACCCCACCGGGAGAGGATTTACATTTTATTCCAAACCCCATAACTATTACTCCAGAATATGCTACTTATTTGTAGGAAAAGACTTTCTTTTCCAATCCTTGAATCTGAATATTGATCCGACTGTAGTTTCTAATCATGCTTGTATTTCTATAGATGCCATTATAGGGGACACCGCTGTACGGTCCAAACAGTAGAGACTCAATGACGATTTACTGGATGACATAGAGAGTAACCAATGTTGTTTGTTTGTTACATGGAACATACGCGGACCTAGAACTAAAGGGCTACATAACAGAACCTACGATTACAGGCCCCCGGCCGTATTTTAATCGAATGTGGGAAGTTGTTCACCTCCCAGTGAAAACCTATGCGGATTTAATCAAACAACAGGCTTTATCGAAATAATAAGAATACCGCATCGGCAGCATAAGGGGTTGATGAACCATAATATCGGTGCATATCGCTTTGCACAATTAAAAAGTTGCCGTCCTATAAATGTATGGAACAGGTCATATGTGACCCTGTAGTCAAGACACGCCTTATGAAAATGGGTGCTTGATTGAATTCAAACTGGTTTGAGGATTGAGTATAAGAGGGGAGGGAAAAAATAGTTTTTTTCCTGAGGAACGTGGTTCCGTTGTTTTAACCCACCGAAACGCATCGACGCCGTGTGTTGTCATTAAATTTGTATTGAACTGAACTACATTCTGACAAAGAACTGATGATTTTCAAGATGTTCAGTCTATATGCTTTTACAAATTAATGCACTTTATGACACATGTAACTGTCTTTCGTGAAGTCCTTTCAGATTTTTAGATTATGAACTATGTATTATTCATGTTTTTATTGATTTTATAGACATTGGAGATTTTTTGATTAAGTGCTATTTATAAGTGTTTCAAAATCCGGTTCAATTTTGTGCCTGTGATTCATGGGTGGATGTATGTGAGTACATGAGTAGTGTTAGCGAATTAATGTGCCAAAAGTGAATTATATTTTTGGCATAGAGACTAAACATTTCATCTCTGTGACACTATGTGAGTTTTTGGATAATAACACTCCATCTGAGACTTCCCCAGTTATTAAATGGGATGCTGTGAACGGGACACTAAGGGGGTTATGATAGGTTTGATGGCAAACAAAAAGCTTAAAGTCAACTGTCTGTGCTTCAATCCGAGATCAAAAAGACTGAAAATGCTCCTAGAGGTGCTGAGGGCTCCTCCTTCTTGACAAAACCGGGGAAACTCCAATTTGAATACAATAAGGTCCTGAGTATTGGAGTCGAGAAATCGGTTGCTATAAATAATGCTGAGAAAATTTGCAGTGGAAATCGTGCAGGGAAATCCTTATCGAATTTCTTTGAATTCAATAAAGGTAAATCCATAATACATGCCATCGAGTATGGAAAACAGCAAATTCTTACATCAGCTTAAGACATCCACCCGTCTTTTCAAGAATCTTATTCATCGTTATATAATTTCAACGTTGTGATCAATCCAGAGGCATGTACGTACTATCTGTCTGCAGTCAACCTACCAAACATTTCCCAGGATGAGAGGGAAACTCTTAATGAACCCATTGCTCAGTTTGAAATAACAAGAGCTATTCATAGCCTTAAACTAGAGAAGGCTCCTGGCCTGGACGGCAACTCTGAGAAATTTTATAAAACCTTTATTGATACGCTGTTAGACCCGTTGGAAGCAGTATTATGTCACCACGTGACCTGAGGTTTTATTTAATGTTCTGTCTCTGCTTCAGCCATTGTGATCCCAAGGAAGGTAACGATCTGGACGTCAAGAACTATAGGCCAATTTCCCTTATAAATATCACCTGCAAAATATATGCAAAAAGTCTATCTTTTCACCTTGACCGAGTCATACACAAACTTATACACCCAACCTAGATTGGTTTCCTCAAAGGTAGACGGGCTGCAGACAATATCAGACTGCTCCTTGTCCTGATGGTCCTCATGGTCACCCAAATATCTTACGTGGTGGAGCAATGCCAACCCATGATCACATTCTGTCAAGTATGGGCCCTAATTTTCATTTGTCAAGCTTCTTCAAGACAGTGGATAAATATGTATCTGACTTTCTCTGGAAGAGCAATGGGGGAAGAATAGCCAGGGACAATCCCAGAATCAATGAAAAAACACAAAGGATTCCTTAATTGTTCTGACTTTTCTAGATACCATCGGGCTTACCCGTCGGCCCAAGGAACTTGGTGGCTTTTGCATTATGATTAAAACGCCCCATTATGGCAGCAAATAGAATCCCAATTACTTAATCCTATTCCCTATTCCTTTATGTGCTACTCTTAGGATCTACCAGGCTCCTCAGCTAGTATTGGAACACTCCCAGGTCATAATTCTTATTACGATCCAAGCCCTGAAATTCATGGACAAGAAAAAGAAAAATCAAACGCCGGGCTGTACCCTAGCATCACTCTGGCACAATATACGCATACAAATTTTACATACATCTTTTTACTGGGAACACCGGGCAAAGGCTGGAATACACTTTATTAATGATCTGGGTTCGAGGGAGGATCTTGTCCCTTTTTCCGCATTACGTGAGAAATGCTTACTAGGAAACTTAGAATGTTACAATTTTCTCAAACTCAAGGGGGCTCTTAGAGAAATACCTCAACCTTATCACTTCGACCTCCTCACTTTATTGGGCAACTTAAAAAAAAAAAGTGGCTGTACTGTCTCTAAAATAAGCACATTTATTCCCCCATGTTCTTTTCTCCTGCACTGCATACTTTACAGACTCGTTTTAGAATGCTGTTTGGTACTCCCTTTTCAAAGTAAAAATCACCCCGGCTTTGGCACAATCACGCTTATCGGCCTTACGCAAGATACGCTACACACCTACACAACTTCACAAACTAGGTGTGATAGAGTCAGGTGTGTGCTAGAAATGTGGTGGAGTTCAGGGGGACATACAACATATGCTATAGAAATGTTGTAAGATTCGTCCTTTTTGAAGTAGAGTTCAAGCCCTCATTCAAGACATTTTGGAATTTCCTTTTGAGATGGACTTTTTAGTCATTCCAGTGGGTGTCTGCTCATCTGCTCTCCCACACCTTATCACTAGCTGATCCACTCCTCCTTGAACTCTTTTTGTGATTGGGAGTTAAAGATGTACTTTCGGAATGGAAATCCACATCTGTGGTTCACTTTAAAAATTGTGGCCTCTGCTCTGTGCCACTAGAATCTCAGACAATATCAGATACTCCAAATTTCATTCCTGTCCTAGCTCCAGGTGACTGTGAGACAGTTTTGATGTCTTTCTGCAGAAGTCTAAACATTCTTGAGATCTACTGTCTCTCCAATAGGCATACTAAATTGTATTCATTACACTTTATGTACTATACTATGGATTACCTTCGGCATGTTGATGTAAGATGATAACTGTACATTACTTTTCAGTGTCCATGCTAGACATTTACTCCGAATATGGAACATTGGAGAATTAAAGATGTTACCTGGTTGTCCTTTACCTCATTTAACGCTAAACCTCCTCTTGTCCCCCTCCACCTTGTCTCTCTCATTTTCCTCTCTTTCTTTCTTTTTAGTTTCTATGTCAGGCCACAGACACAAGCAATTTGTTGTTGTATTTTCAATGTTGTTTTCCTCAATTATTGTGCATATATGTGTATCCCCAAGGCTGAGTAGAGTGACAGAAACGGAACAAGGGGTTTCAACCTTGCAATTGGAGGTGGCCACCCTTCAGAAAGCAGTTGCAGAGATGCAGGCACTCCGCACCTTTCGTGGTGAAGATCAAGGGCGCTGAGGGATGTTCCAGAGGAATGACATACGCCTGTTGGGCTTCTGTGAGAAAGCCGGGCCAGTCTGTAGAGCTCTTCTTGGAGGATTGGATCATGAACACACTGTGTCCCAAATGAGTCTTGAATTTTTTCATGATTGAGAGGGCTCATCGAGTGCTTGCCCCCCTCCCTGGCCGAGTGGCACCATCACGAGCTATCATAGCGCACCTGTTCAATTTTAGGGACCAGGATGTAATTTTGCTCCACGCCAGAGCGCACGGAGTTCAATGGTCAAGCCATAATTATATTCCTGGACTACACTCGTAAGATGCAAGACCTACGAAACAAGTACTGGGAGATGAAAAAGCGCCTGAGAGACAATGACATGCATTACAGCCTCATGTATCTAACAAAACTTAGAACACAGCATAAGGGGAAAGCGTCCTTCTTCACATGCCCATCGGTAGCTGAGGATAGACTAGACTCACTAGGGGTGGCACAACACCCAAGCTCCCAAAATCAAATATGCAAAAGTCAGGGGACATCAAGACAGAGTGCACGGATGTGGAGGCACTGTGTAGATTCACTGACCAATTCAAATGCCAGCTGTGCAGGAAGGATCCTTGTCTGCCCTGATGGTACACTGGCAGACTCCAGCTGCATACCAGACACACATGAATCTATGTCATCCCATATATTACCAAGGGCCGAGGTAAAGGGGACGCTGACTGAGTTGATGCCAACTGAGTAACAGAGACCAGGTTTCCCCCTCCCCTTTTCTTTTTTTTAAAACAATCTTTATTCATTTTATATCTTCACCCCACACACATCCACCCCCCGCTCAGACAGAAAAACATTTTAATACACCAAATACATTCCAAAGTTCATTACATTATTTCATATATGAACAGTAAACTACTTTCATCTCACACTTCTAATTATAATACAATTTACTTCATTTTATAGACAAAAGCTAATGTAACCCCCTAAAAACTGTCTTAAAGGGGCATGTGCAGATACTATAAAGTGCATATTCTTACTTCAGCTTCATTCCCCACTTTGAGTTTGGATCCAAACACTTAGGGGGTTCCAAATTTTCATACCTTTTCTATGCTGATTACTCCCTTTTCTCTTGTATACGGCTATTTCTAGACTGTACATTGCAAGCAACCTGGCAAGCCATTGTTGAAAAGCCGGAGCGTTGGGATCCAACCAGGCAGCTCCAAAACACATTTGTAAAACTGCCATGGGGATAAAAATCAATTCATGCCCTACCCTTAAACGGTTAGTCTCAGAAATCCCTAGCAGAATTACATTATCCGACAATATTATTTCAGTTTTTAAAACTTCTGATAAAAAATTTGCTATATCTTTGATTATTGTTTGCAGAACATTACATGATGCAAAAATCTGCATTATAAAGTGCACAACGAGGACAGCATATTCCCTTCCCTCCTCCCCATTTTGCGATTTTGTCAGGTGTATAATACAAGAATAAACAAGTTTTATAAAACTGTGCCTATAACCTAGCAGACATTAAAACAGACTGCGACAACTCATGAGCATACAAGAATATCCCAACTGACATCCCAACTTTCGCCTGCCATTTCTGGGAATTCTTATCCAGATCATCCAAAAAGGCTGCGTTTATAAGTGTGTATTTATCCCCAATAGAGCTTACTTGGTCTTGGTTTATTCTTTCAATAATTTCCCCTTTCTCAAATTTGGCCTGCCCCCCTCCTTTCCGTATAAGAAAATCTCTATTCTGGAGAAACTTAAAGAAATCCTGCCAATCCAAAGCAAAGTCTCCTTTCAGTTCTTCGAAGGATCGAAGGCCAGTGGGGGAATAGAACCAGCCAATTCGATTGATTCCAGCCCTCTTCCATTTTTCCATGCAAGTGTCTCAAAAACCTCCAGAAGTTTAAAATTATTATCTAATGGTGTGTAGAAAGATAATCTACCAAATCTGCATACTCTCCTTATGGCACTCAATACTATAAAAACACTAAAGAGGGTCTTGAACCGGACGTTTTTTGTAGTAACTGTCATGCAGCTGGTGCCACAGACACCCGCTGGTTTCTTTCCCTAATATAAGTTCAAAGGGGGAAGGAATTTTATCAGTCCGTACATTGTCTGATTGAGTCTGTAATAGCTCTCGGGTATATATTAGTGTAGTGGCCCAATAATATAGTTTCATATTCGGGACAGCCAAACCCCCCCCCTCTTCCTTAGGCAGATTCAGAAACCTAAACACACGCCTTGGTCGTGAATAGGCCCAAATAAATCAGGATAATATATGCTCTATTATTTTGAACCACTGTGGTCTGAATTCCAAGCATATAGCTCTAAAAAGATATAAGATTTTCCGAAGAAAAAGCATTTTTATAATGTTACATCTTCCTCCGATGGATAAATGAAGGTTATTAAGCCGTTGGAGGTCCTTTTTCATACTACCCATTATGGGTTCCAAATTCTCCTTGTCTAACCTGGAGGTGATACAGATGCCTAGGTAAATAGCCTATTCTACCACCCGTTTATCTGTTATCTCGAGTTTATCATTGAGGACAGCCTGGGTCTTATCTTGATTCAGTGCATACTCCGAGACCTGTCCGAAACGTTCTTCCTCTTCTTCAATTACCGTTAAGGCAGAGTTTGGGTCTGCCGTCACCAAAGCAATATCGTCTGCATCTGCCAGAGTCTTGGTAGCCCAGTACTGAGACCATATTGCTGGTATTTGACTGTTGTTTTCTAGTCTGCGAATAAATGGATCAGTATAGAGCGCAAACAAAAGAGGGAAACAGGGGCAGCCCTGCCTGGTACCCCAGGAGATAGGAAACTCTTTTGAGAGTATGCAGTTTACCTTCACTCCCACTGATGGTTCAACATATAGTTGTTTAGTTGCTTGAATAAATCCATCCCCTATCCCGAACCTAGACGTGGCAATCCACAGATATTGCCAGGAGACCCTATCAAAGGCTTTTTCTGAATCTAGAAAAACCAGAGCCAAAGGGTCTCCTGCAACACTAGTAATGTCGAATAGTGTAATAACTCTCTGGATGTGGTCTATTGTCGACCTCCCAGGGACAAACCCGTGCTGACGCTCTGAGATAACCTTATATATTATAGGTGCTAATTAGCTCGCTAGCAATTTTGAGTAAATCTTTGTGTCGCAGTTTATTAATGTAATAGGACGGTATGAGCCCAATTGTGCCACAATTGTTGCTCATGACCATGATTGGGGGGGTCGCCCTCCATCAAATATATATACGAACAGTTCATTAAGGATGTTTTGCTTGCGAAGGTGACATAAAACTCAGTCGTAATGCCATTGGTTCCTGCCACTTTCCCCTTTGCTAGGCTATTCAAGGGCAGCCATATTTCCGTCCAACTTGGTGGGCTATCAAAGCTTTCCTGGTCTTCTATCTCAAATTTCTCAAATGATATAGAGTTTAGGTACCCTTCAATATCACCCTGATCACTCCTGTCATTGGCCATATAAAGACAGTGATAAAACCTCCCAAATGCATCCCTTATGGAATCTGGGTTAGTGGTCTGCCCTATCCCAGGGTCGTTAATATCTCGAATTATATTGGATGTAGTTTGTTGCCTAGTACGAACAGCCAGCTGATGACCAACCTGTTCATTTAACTCATAAACCCTTTCCTGCCGAGTTACAGCTTTTCTCACAGCTTTGTTCGTAAATACGTTGGTAATAGCTGCCTTTGCAATTGCTACCTGCCGCTGTGCTAACTCAAGATCCTGGCCTTCCTTAACTGCCCTGACCAAATCCTCTTCTGCTACCCCCAAGTTATCCTGCAGAGCCTTTAAAAATTGCTTGGCCTGTTTCTTAAGGTTCAGGGAGTATCGCAATGTTTCCCTTCTAATACCTGCCTTCATGGCATCCCACACCATCTCGATTGAGGTGCTCCCTATGTTATCCTCTAAAACATTGGGATCCAATGTTTCATGTGGGCACAATATTCAGTATCATAGAGTAAAGCTCTCTTGAATGTCCAGGACCTCACGCTAGAATTGGCTACCTCTATTTCCAGTTCAACCACTAATGAATTATGGTCCGAGAGTACCCGTGGTAGTTTTACTATATGGCACATTGAATTTAATATTTTAGAAATAAACATATAATCTAATCTAGCATGGGTCATGTGTGGATTAGAAAAATAGGTGTACCCTGGGTCATTCGATCTTAACAACTGGCAACCATCGACCAACCCATGAGTCTGACACACATTTCTTAAAATTTGAAACACTTTTGGCTTCCTACCTAAAATACCTCCACCCTCCCTCAAGAGACCAATTGCTAGGTAGATTAATATTGTAATCTCCACACACAATAAGTGGGAGCAGCCAGTGAGCAGATCCGCTCGAGATAGTATTCAATACAGTAGGGTCATCACTATTGCATGCATATAATGTGCATAACGTTAATTTCATCCCCACATCATATTGGCATTCAGTGATCGCCCAGCGGCCAAATTTATCTGAACATGATCGCGTAAACTGCAGCCCCTCTCCGTTAGCCAAGATCACCACACCCCGTACCCTGGCCCCCTGTGTCATTACACTTATCACCCTAAATCCCAGTGTATTTAAAATATGAAGTTGTGACCCATCTAAATGTGTCTCCTGGGGGCAGATAATATTAGCACCGAGCGACTGTAACCCAACCGCAACTTTCTGTCTTTTCTTCACATCATATAGGCCACAGACAATAATAGACGCCACTCTCAATACACCCATATGAGTTTTCGACATTGGCCTAATACTGGTACCCTATCTCCATGAAAACCGCCAACCGTTCATAAATCTCTATTCTTTTACTGAAAGGTGCTGCACAAGTATCTATATCAACTAAAAAATAATGTCAACTTAACTTAATTCCTCTCATCCCCATCTGAGAACCCCCCTTCCTCTGTCCCCCCCACCCTCCACCAATTATCAGACAACCAGGCTCTGACATGAGCCCATGTGAGGACGTCTGTGCCACACCTCCTCTCCCTTTACCTCCCCCCTTTGATTATACCTTACCATATACCCACATCCCGATCAAAAACTCTCTATCAGCCTTAAATCATTGCCTGTAATAGTTGTTACATGTGTTTACAATTTAGCCCCAATAGTCCCTGCTGCAATATCGTCCAAGAGTTTCTGGACTTGAATTTCAGAGGTGAGACTGAAATTCTGGCCCTTACATATCACCTTCAACCTAGCTGGGTTTTGTAGAAAAACCAGGCACATGCAGATTGAAACTAGGTCATTAACCCGTTCGTCGCGCCCGTCGGCCAACGGCCGTCGCGAGCACTACCTCGGTAGTGCTGCGCACGTCCGTTGGCTGACGCGGCCCCGCCCACTCAATGGAACGCCCCGCACCGCGGCGGAATTACCGCCGCAGTAAACGGGTTAGCTGTCTAAGCCGCCATCCCCTTTCCACGGTGGCATGTGCAAAATCAGGTTTGGCAAAAAAGGAAAATCCTTCAAAGCTCCTTTTAGCATTAGGGCTAGCTAGATCGTACACAGCTTGGCCAAGCAGGAAGTTGCCAAAATAAATCAATATGGCATGGGGTAGAACCTTTTCTCCGGAGTAATGCCTTGAAGGTGAAAGAGGGAATCTGTGAGCACGTTGAACTTCCTTGTCACAATCCCATGTTGAAAGCTCGGGTAGGGAACCTCTCAACATGTTTACTGCAAACTTTCTTACGTCGTTGCCCTCACAATTCTCCGGGACCCCTAACAACCTTAGATTATTATGGCACTGCGGATTCCCGTAGTCCTCAAGCTTCTACATAACATCCTTTAAGGTGCTATCCTGCGATGAGGCCTGCGCCTTCAAAGTTTCGACAATGCTTTTGAGCATATCCGTGTGTGACTCCACCATATTGCTCAGCAATGTCAGAGTAGATCTTTCCCACTTTCCATACGGAGCCTTGGAGTTTCTTGGTAGCTAGCCGTGCCTGTCGATTGTCTGCTTTGACTTCATCCTGAAAGGCTCATATGGACTGCAAGATCCTGGGCCAGTGAGGTCTCAGTCGGATTCACTCTCTTTGTATGATCTTTGTCCCCACCAGCATTAGCCGCTGCTTGCTTCTCATCTTCGTCTATCCCCTCCAGGGAAAGCATTTGTGTTGCTGAATAGTCCCAGCCTAGTTCTTCCACTATCTCTTGCTCCCGTGGTATCTTCCTGCGAGGCCTTTTCCCAGACTCCTGTTTGGCTGTTTTCTTTGTGGTTATGACTTTCTCTGAAGGGCTGGTGTTACCTGAGGATGAGCTCCCACCATCCTCATCACTACTGACAAATAGGCTACTATCCTAAACCTCTGACTCTTCTGTTATAGAGAAGAATTTTCCCCCCGGTACATCTGGGGACATGCAGCCATCTTCCACAACTCCCTTTTGGCCCTCGCTTACTCCAGGAGAGTGATGACCATTCTCGCTTGCCAAAACTGTTAATTTGCTGCCCTGTTCGTTATTAGTTATGCCAGACATACCCGAATCCATCAACGGGGGTCGAATGCCCTCCATTGATACTTTTTCACTTGGGCTAATATGTGCTGCATGTACATGTGCCTCTATAATAGTGTTGTCACAGTTCGCCGGCAAGGGGATCATATTTCTCCCATCTGGAATGTCTGACTTTTCAACTTTACCCAGTGGGTGTTTGCTCTACAGTTTTTATCACTAGGTTAGTTTCCAGTATTTGGCTGCTTCTAGCCCCATCCACATCACCATTGTCATTACCAGAATCATGTTGCCGCTCATCTGGGAGGGTCTCTTTCCCCCCCGTAGCTATGGGCTAGGAAATATCAAAGATAGAAGGTTGGGATTTCCTACATCAGTGGGTGGCTTCCCTTGCTGGAGATTTGTTTTCCCTGGAGGTTTATTTTTATCATTTTCGATTTTCCCCTGTTTTTCTCCTTTACTGAGCCGTAGATCCCCCTTCTTGATACTCATTCTTGAATCCGAGCCCTCACGCAGTGACTGTACGGCGGTAGTGGTCGTTCGCTGCTTTCCCCTTCCTTGAGCAAGCATTTTAACTCACTCCGTCTCTGACCCAGACTCTGTTTCTGTCAGCACTCCAGCCAGGAGTGCGTTGCTGTTTCCAGGCAACCACCACAGAGCGTAGGCGTGCCCGGACCCTGCCGCAGCTGTCCGCAGAAGCCGCTTTAGGGCCTCCCAGCGTCCCCCGCAGAACTTCCTTTTCCCCCAATAAGCATGCCCTCGCTGTCCTACTTGGAGGGATGTCGGAAGGGACGACCGAAGGACACTGTGACCGTCGCAGGCGCCACTATGACTCCAGTGCATACTCGTAACCACCAGCCGGTACGTTTTATCCACCGAGGGGGAGAGAGGTAAGCGGTGGCTTTTACTCAGACACCATCTTGCCTTCCCCTCTTCAATGTATGCAATTGATAGTTTATCCTGCTCTGGTCTACTGTAGTCGCCGATATTGTATGCATAACATGCCATAACTGTTACTTAATGCAGGGGAGCTGAGATTAAGGGTGGGCTGTGGGTTACTTGTACACCCAGGAAGTTATGTACATGCCTGTACGATGCTTAGAGGAGATGGTCGGCGGGTAGTTTAATAGTGGGCTGTGGTCCTATTGAGCAGGCTGAGTGTTTAGGCCTCACCGCTCGTGGGCTGTCTGGCTCATAGTACCCCCAGGGGCACCCCGCTGTCCCC
The DNA here is from genome assembly GCF_964204655.1 of Triturus cristatus. Lineage (NCBI taxonomy): Eukaryota > Metazoa > Chordata > Amphibia > Caudata > Salamandridae > Triturus > Triturus cristatus. The sequence goes on along the minus strand of NC_140594.1, from coordinate 283,288,185 downwards.
CCTCCCCCATAATAGGTACCCAAATGACACACACAAACAGTTGGAGTTGGGTAACAATGCTGCAGGTTTATTACATAATTCCAGAATATGTAATGAGTGGGTTATCTTACGGGCGATCCAAGGGCAGGCAACCAACTGGGTCGCCCGCCCGCCTGATGAGCCGGGCAGCGCGGGAGCGATGCCCGCCGTTGCTGCCCTCCCGGTGATTCTTTCTACGATCACGTGCCGTTGGTAATTCTACTCACGCCCCCCCCTCTCGGGCGGAGCGTCGCATAGCAAGCCCCCGGTTGTTCAGGCCCACAACCGCCCGCAGGACTAGCGGGGCGCCGACACGGCTTCCGGGACCTCCCTTGAGGCTCCTCGATTTTGGCTCAGGCGCCCCCTATGGTGCCGCGCAGAGGTACCCTTTGTACCGGCCTGCTTCCAGATCGCCCTGTAACTCCGCCTGCATCGAAAAAGAAAACATTACAACGCTCAGAAACCCCCCCCCCCACCCAACGCCTACGCCGGGTAAGCGGTAGGGAAGGAAATGGCGAGGTGGGCGACAAAGAGGTCGCCAGGTGGGTGGGGGAAGGCTAAATAGCCTCCCCCTCACACTAGGGCCAGGAAGTGACACGCATTGCGCGTCACTTCCGGCCAGCCCGAGGAGGGGGGCTCCGGTCTGCGTCCCCGTCCCCCCCAGTGGGAGGGGGTGTGGAGGGGTGCCCGGTGCCCCGGGGGCACTAAGGCGGCGACCGCCGATTGGCCCCCTGTGGGGGCCGCGGTCAGCGGCATAGTACCCCCAGCGGCACCCCGCTGTCCCCCCTCCCCCATAATAGGTACCCAAATGACACACACAAGACAGTTGGAGTTGGGTAACAATGCTGCAGGTTTATTACATAATTCCAGAATCTGTAATGAGTGGGTTATCTTACGGGCGATCCAAGGGCAGGCAACCAACTGGGTCGCCCGCCCGCCTGATGAGCCGGGCACCGCTAGAGCGATGCCCGCCGTTGCTGCCCTCCCGGTGATTCTTTCTACGATCACGTGCCGTTGGTAATTCTACTCACGCCCCCCCTCTCGGGGCGGAGCGTCGCATAGCAAGCCCCCGGTTGTTCAGGCCCACAACCGCCCGCAGGACTAGCGGGGCACCGACACGGCTTCCGGGACCTCCCTTGAGGCTCCTCGGTTTTGGCTCAGGCACCCCCTATGGTGCCGCGCAGAGGTACCCTTTGTACCGGCCTGCTCCCAGATCGCCCTGTAACTCCGCCACAGCCCTGGAGGCGGCTAACCGTCGCAGCCAGGGCCCCCCACCAACCCGCTATAGTCTTACCTGCAACCTCTCCTATCTAGGGCTTCCTGCAACTAGCTGGAAGAGAACCATCCTAGCAGAAATAAGAGTTTGAAATTCTGCCACCTCATGACAGTGTGACAGCGCTAGCGGGACTCAAACCCTGTGAGATCCCTTATATCCACAGGCCCAAGACTTACCAGTGAGCTGTAGCTCCTGGTGTTGTAGATGGCCCCATCTATGTCCCCAAGGCCCGAGGCGCTATCCTAATCGGATAGGGTCTGCTGAAATAAAGGACCCGTTGGGCCTGGGGAGATGTGCCAAGAACTATTCGCCCCCCATGCGGGCAGGTTACCCTCTTCACAATTCTGGGCCTGCCCTCTTTGGCTATGAAGGCGAGAAGTGTTTTCCTTAACCTTTGGCCAGTCCCCTCTGATTGCTCAACCTGGAGCACAGGAGTGCTCCTGGCTGCCAGCGCGTGACCATGGGCAAGGGGCGACTCTTGCCCCTGCCCACCATCCCTTATTCCTTATGGGAATTATGCCCCTACAGATCCCTCAGTGATGAAACCCCCTAGGTATACCAGCCTTGGGAATCTGTCTGGCTTAAGCATTGCACGCTGTCAGTAAAGTTCCAGCATTGAGGATTGACTAAGTCCTACTTTGCCCCTCCCATCATGCTCCTCAGTAGGAGGGTGGCGGGGGGTGCCCCCCCACAAACCCAGAGCATCCCCAGCGGTGCCAAATTCCTGCTCCGTTGAAGTAGAGATTTAGTGCACCCTGGGCGTGACAAATGTACTATTGACATAATGTCCCCTTGTGTTTGCCCCGCTGACACCCCAGTTATTAGGACAGCAGCACCCTATGTTGGCTGGCAGCGCCCCTAGCGCGGTAAACGTGTCCGTAAACCCGGATCCCAGTCTCCCGCAGCTGCGGTACGCGACCAGTGAATCCGGTGGGGGGTACCCCCAACCGCAATGTTCCTCTAGACATCCAGAAAAGGCCCTATTTTACCTGGGCCTATCTCCAAATGATGGTGGTTTCACCCAGCAGTTTAGTAATGCCTGCAATCGCGTAATGTGAACAATGCATGTACTTGTGTCATGTATCTGCCTTATAGGAGGCTAGCAATTACGTGTTGCATATTTATATAACGCGAACTCGACCGGAAGGTTTGGATGCCATTAACTGAGCACCGTAATTACATTACACCTTCAAGCAGGGGGTGCTTAAGAGAATCGTACCATATTACACGCTCCCCGTACCGGATCACGCGAGCACCGCACCAGATTATCCATTGAGGTGCGGGGGTTTAGTAATGCCCGCAATCGCGTAATGTGAACAATGCATGCACTTGTATCATGTATCCGCCTTATAGGAAGCCAGCAATACATGTTGCATAAATATATAGCGCGAACTCGACCCGAAGGTATTGGAGCGCTTTACATGAGCACCTTATTTACATTACACATTTAAGCACGAGGAGCTTACAAGATTCGTACCAATTATCCATTGAGGTGCGGGGTTCAGTAATGCCCGCAATCGCATAATGCGGACACGACCTCAAGGGGCGGAACCTCACTTCCCTAAACCAGCGTCCAGCTCGCAGTCGTCGGACTACCCCACCTCTGCAGGACACCACGCCTACCGCACGCAGCCCACTGCATGCCCCCACCCCCACGCCCTCAACGGCAGCATAGCCGACGGGAGGGGGGGCGATAACCTCATCCAGGGAGCGCCACGGGGGTTGCACCGCCCGCGATCCGCGGGGACCCAGGCAGCTCTCAGCCTTGCAGTCCTGGTGTATTGGGGCCGTGAACCGACGCTAATCTCCTAACGGCTCCCCCGGCGCAGGGTGTGCGTCTTCTTTGCCGTCGCACCCCCATTCATTTGCTTTGCTCGCGAGGGCTGCCGCCATTGAGAAGTATGCCCCGCGGGCGAAAGGCCGACGGACACACGATCGATACAGTGTGTAATGAGCGCTCTACCCTACACTGAATCACGCTGCGGTGACGCTTGGGCAGGGGAAGGTTTAGACCTTGCCCGCGAAACCCCCTGAACCCTAGTTCGATGCGGCCGCCAACCTCTATCTCGCTGCGGCCGATGCATGGACAGGAGGAGGTCTGGAAGGCATTGAAGTGCTTTAACTAGTACAGTGTTTACATTACGCATTCACGCATTCGGTGGCAGCGCATCCATTGCCCAGGACCACGCGGCCCGCCGCATGCCCCCCGCGCCCCCAGCGGCCGCGCACCCGAGGGGGGGGGGGCAAATGCCTTCTCCCTAAAACAAGCATGAGGAGGCGACACGGGGGTCGGAATTGCCTTTGCACCTGATAAAGAAAGTGCATCCCCACTTGCCCTTGCTTACCCTGCTATAAAAAAGCGCGAATGGACATCCTTCACTACAACACAACCTCATTTATCAGGCCCAGTTCGCTAACTGGGCACGGGCTGTCAGTGTGTGCATCGCCGTGATACCGACCGTGGCAGAGAGCACCCCCCCAGCCATACGTAGTCGGGGACTCGGACTCAAGATGTGGAACAGAGAGATTTGTTCAGCCCTATGCCAGTCCGCCCAACGCCAACCAGACCCAGCCGGAAGGACCAGACCTGGCCGGGTGGGGCGATGGGGTGCTAGCCGCGCCAATCCGTCCCCGGCGCCGTTGACATCAGAGACACATACTCGGGGAGAGCAGGGTACGCGGCGCAAAGTGGAGGGGCGGAGTCAGACCCGCATATGTGGGAGCGCACTGGCTTTAAAGATTTTCGTAGTCGGCAGGATCCGAAACTGCGCGGGGAAACCCCAATAGATTTCTAGTCTATCGCCTTAACCGCTCGGCCACAACATTAAAACATTAATGCACGCTAACGTATTGGAGCGCCGGACACGAGCGCCATGCCAAATTCACATTGAGGTGCAGGGGGGTGTCGTAATGTTCGGAATCGTCTAATGCGCGCAAATATGGGCACGAGCAAAATCTGATGAACAATGCATACACATGTATCATGTATCCGCATTTTTCGGCAGCCAGCAATTACAGCTTGCATATTTATAGACGGGGCCTCAACAACGCTGACTCATGTTCAAACGGGCTCCTGATACAGGAATCAGGACATCATTACCCACACCTCGCCCATGGCCAGAACCGGAAGATACGGTGCTTTGCTGGACATCCCCACAGTAACTGAAAGACGCAGCAAATTAATTTAAATGGAAATGGTGCCTGGCAGCTGCCGCCTGCATCGCGCTAGAGGCCCAGCCAGGTAGAAAATATCGCGAGGGAGAGGGATGTCTCACGCAGCACTGGAATCGAGCCGCTGAGAACCGCGGTGCGGGCCGCCACCGTGACCCTGGAATCAACCCTGGCGCAGATCCCTATCACAAAGAGGCCTGCAGCCAACAAATCCTACCCTTTTCTTTGACAAGATGACAGAAGGGTTCTTATTGTGCGTGCTTAAAAAGCGCGAAATCGACCCGAAGGTATTGGAGCGCTCTACTGAGGACCTCTCTCAGCAGAGTAGAGGTTATCCTGTTATCTTGGAGCGGAGTGGGGTCGGGGGCGGTGGCGGTGGCGCACCGGCCACAAGGCCCCGTCAACCTGGTACTGCCCAGGGACAGGGCCGGGGCGGGGGGGGGGTGTAGCAAGACTCACCGTTGGCACGACTGCTGTCGTATGCTGACCCGTCATTTAGCTGCGTCCGGTCGCAATCCGGCCTGAACAGAGCTGTAAAACAAAGCATCGTAAATAAACAGCGACCATGACTACGCGCGCACGTCCAGGAGGGAGGGGGTGGGGGGGGGGTGTTGAAAGGCGGGAGCAAATATGTGCGACCATAAACAGAAACGTAATGCATCAGCCGCCCATTTGAGTTTTACACCTTGTTAACCTTACACCCAAAACCACCCCATGACGCACCCCCATACGTGTGGAATACTGTAATCCCTTCAAACCTGTACTGTGCGCGTAAACCCTAGAGAGCCGGGCACTAGCACCGCCCATTCGGGTGTAGGGGGTGTCGTAATGGCCGGAATCAACTAGGATGGTGGCGCGACACCAAGACTTGCAGGCCGGGTTCTCGCCCCTATGGCGCGCTATTAACAAATGCCTGCCATCTGTGCATGCCCCCCCCACGACCTCCGCGGCAGCGTAGCAGACAGGGGGTGGGGGTGGGCGATAACCTTTCAATCCAGGCAGCGACCACGAGGCTGGCACCGGCCTAATCGAGCGCTCGAGCGAGTGTGCCCAACAATTTAGCCAGAGATTCGGGTCAGGTAATTAATTCCCACTGAATAATACAACTTCCAGTGCTAGAATCTATCTATTCTAGGACTCAGGCTCACGGATATGGGAACGAATCGCAGTTGGCTTCCCTGTCAGCGGCATGCCGGTAGGTGACCCTGTACACCTCAGCCGCACTCCAGAGGCAGGCGCGGCGCTGTGCAGAGGGCAGCCCCTGTGGCCCCCTCCGGGTTCAGCCGCTTGCCACCATTGATAAGAGGGGCACTGAATTCCGAGAGCTTAACATTGCCCAACATGTAAAACAGAACATATTTATTATTTCTCGTAAAATCCATCGGGCCCGCTGAGCTGCTAGCTGCCCCATGCAGTGTCAGACGGGTTGTGGCGGCAAACGTTAGAAGGTGCCCGACGTATTCCACCTCGGGTGCGGCATGCGCCTACCGTTAAATGCAGCACAACGACTCACCGTAAGCTCCCAGGCCTGACAATCGGCATGATAAACAGCGTGGAATCCCGGCGTGAAAATGGGTTTTATATACTGCAAATTGTACCCGAAGATATCAGGTATAGGCAGCCCCCACTACCTGTTGGACCCAGGCCACCTCATCACCAATCTCGATGCATAAATATATTGCACGCGCTCGACCCGAAGGTATTGATGCGCGACCCCCCGGGGACCCAGGCAGCCCCGTTACCCATGTCATAGCATAATTATATAGCGCGAGCTCGACCCGAAAGTATTGGAGCGCTTACATGACAAGTACAATATTCCGTGATCATGCCCTGGTTTCATGCATCTGCCTATCTAGGCAGCCCCCAATTCCTGTCGGACCCCGGCCGCCCCGTCACCAATCTCGATGCATAAATATATTGCGCGAGCTCGACCTGAAGGTATTGCTGCGCTTCACATGAGTGCCGTATTCACCCTCCAAATCTAGGCACTGGGCGCTTCGCTCCCAAGTACAATCTTGCGTGAGCGAGTGTCTTGGAGCAAAACCTGTTGCATACTCATGTAGCGCGCAATCGGCCCGAAGGTATTGGAGCGCTTTACCTGAGTGCCCTATTTACATTACCCATCCAGGCACTAGGCGCGTAATTCAAAATACGATAGAATGTGAGCGAGTGTTTCAGATAGCCCGAGCACCACCCCCGATTGTCCCTTGAGGTGCGGGGGGGGTTTAGACATGGCCGCAATGCGGGCGCGATCCCACGGGCCAGAATGATTACCCTAAACCCGGCCCCAACTCGCAGGTTGCCACGGCTACCCCTTGGCCCCGCTCGCTTCACCCCCCCACCACAACGCACGCACTGTCCATGTGCACCTGCAAGCGCCCCCACTCCCGACCCCACCGGCCTCGTAGCCGCTGGTAAAAAAAAAGGGGGGGGGGCGATAACCTTCCCCAGGGAGCGCCGCGGGGGCTGCACCGCCCCTGACCCGCGGGGTCCCGGCAGCTCCCCACCTTGCAGTGCCGGTAGTAGGAGGGAGGGGGGATGGGACCGGAACCCCGCGACCCTAAGGGTATGCGGCTTAATGGCCGGTCGCCCCCCCAATCGTTCGCTTGCTCACCAGGGCCGCCGCCCTGGCGAACATGCCCCGAGGGACGAAAGGCCGAAGGGCACACGACGAATAAATGCTGACTGGACCTCTATCCCAGGTTTATTGCGAGCCCTCTCCCTTAAGTGGAGATGCCGCGTGCCGAACCGGGGCCTCGCACATATCGCTACCACTGTTTAGCCCGTGCCCGCGAAACCTTATCTCGGTGCGGCGGGGTGCGAATGGATCGCCATACACAAACCCCCTGAGCCGCCATGAACATAATACTCTCCCCTTACAACTCCGCGAACCCTTACTTCTGTGCTGCCGACACGTGGGCCAGGGCTGGTCTAGCCAAAAGTATTTGCGACGCGAGCATGCAGGTCCATACCGGGCCCGCCACGGAAAACAGGTGTAATTAGAAACCCACGAGCGCTCTTCTGCCCACGCCCGCCTCTTACACCACCCATGCCCCTATCTTGCGCCCCCTCCGCCCGTGGCCATCCTCGGCACAGGGCCCGTCGACCTGGTACTGCCCAGGGACAGGGCCGGGGCGGAGTGGGTGTTGCAAGACTCACCCTGATCTAGTAGCGCAGAGCGACGACAACCAAAGCTTCGCGGGGGCCGGAATCGCAGCGAGGAAGGCGCGGACGGCGGACCGATGCTGCTGTGAAAATGGCGAGGTGGGCGACAAAGAGGTCGCCAGGAGGGTGGGAGAAGGCTAAATAGCCTCCCCCTCACACCAGGGCCAGGAAGTGACACGCATTGCGCGTCACTTCCGGCCAGCCCGAGGAGGGGGGCTCTGGTCTGCGTCCCCGCCCCCCCCCCAGTGGGAGGGTGTGTGGAGGGATGACCGGTGCCCCGGGGGCACTAAGGCGCCGACCGCCGATTGGCCCCCTGCGGGGGCCGCAGTCAGCGGCATTACTACTAGCGACAGGTAGGGAGGAGACTGTTGTATCCTTGGGGGGGATGGGGCGACAGGTACTAGAAAGGGACCTAGTTGAGGAAGGCTATCCAGTTTTGACTCACTACCTATGGGGGGGGAGGGGAGGGGGGGTTTCCCAAGGTTTTAGACTTGTTATTGTTTTAAAGGGACAGGGTTGGCTCGAGTCGAAGGGGTGGAGGTACATGCTACATTAATGTTGCAGAGCTTCGGGGCTGCGGGACGGGGTGGCGGGCGGGACTCCCACTGGATGGACTACTTCTAGATCATATAAGAGATGGTTTGGGATAGTAAGTGGATAAAATGGAATGTAAGGGGACTGGGTCATGAAGACAAGAGACAGAGCGTGCACTCCTGCTTGCGTCGATATGGAGTCTTGTGGCTTTCTTGCAGGAGACTCATACTTGGGGCCCCTGCCCTCTGACGTAGATGGCGTGGCCAGATCTTTGTGACCACTTATTCTGGCTATACATGGATGGCCGTGATGTGGGTGGCGCCCGGGATCCCCTTTGTAGTGAAAGGGATTAAAATTGACCCTGAAGGTCAGAATGTACTTATAGCAGGTACTCTGGATGCCCGAGAGATATGTACGTTGAAGGTGTATGCCCCCACAACAGACAACCAATCATTTTACGGTAGTATCCTGAGAGATTTGGTGGAGCATGTGTGGGAAGCTGTGCTTTTGGCTGGGGATTTAAACTGCGCACTTGATGGGACACTGGACCGACCCGCCCCTCCCCCCAAAGTAGTTACTAAACCCGCAATGACAGAGGCACTGCAAGAAATGATGAGAGATGCGGGGCTTCACGATGTTTAGAGACTACATCACCCTCAAAGCCAGCAGTATTCCTGCTATGGGCATGTATAGTCGTATTGATTACTGCCTCATGATGGACATGGCCCTGCAGTGGGTGGTGGATGTAGGGTTACGCTACATATCAGATCACTCCCCCCTACTTGTTTCACGTGCAGCCCCCTGCGGTGCCACTATGGAAATGGCATGCAGAGGCACTGACAGATCAAGTATTCGCTCAGAAGGTTTCTTGAACATTAGATGGCTACTTCAGAGATAACTGGGGCAGTGTCTCGTCCCGGGCTGTCGAATGGGACGCCATGAAGGTGGTACTGAGGGGGAATGTCTAAAAATATCATATGGAGTTAGACAGCTACTCAATAAACAGCTTGATAGCCTTGTAAAACGAATGTCAGAGCTAGGGCAGGCACTCAGAGTAGCCACTCAGAATTGGCTGCAGGAAGGAATTAACAGACACATGGGATAGGCTTGATGCATTTGTGTGCTATATAGAGAAGGGTATGTAGCGAGCTGTATGCTCGCCACGCTCATCAAGGGAAAAAAATATAGTGCAGCAATTACAGGACTCCGTGATCAGGGTAAGAGGGTTGCTGCGCAACATGATATAGTGGAAGTGTTCGCAAAATATTTGCAAGGTATATACACAGCCATGGCCCTTACGACTGTATCAGAGATATGTGCCTATCTCGACTAGATACGTATGCCAATTCTATCAAGGGAGGATAGAGATTCTATAGACACCCCTTTAACTAAACACAAGATCATGGCGGCAATGAAAACAATGAGAACTGGGAAGACACTGAACGGGGACGGACTCCCAGCTGAATTTTACTTCACCAGACAGAAAGATCCGGCTGAGCGGCTTTTGGAAATATACAATGAGGTGTATAAGAAGGGGCTACTGCCTGGGTCGATGAGAGAGGCATTAATAGTGATGATACCGAATCCTGAAAAGGACAGTTCAGCTGCCTCCTCGTACCGACCCCTATCGATGTTAAATGTTGGTCTGACAATTCTAAGCAAGGTCCTGGCCACAAGGCTTTTAACCCACTTGCTGCAATTGATAGCCGAGGATCAATGCAGGTTTATCCCGAACAGGAATACCATACAAAATTTGCGGTGGCTGTCATTGGTAATCCACTCCCCAACCTAACAGCTTGACCAATACGCGCTAGCATTACTGGATATCAAGCAAGCGTTCAATTCAGTATCATGGGACTTTTATGGGAGTTACTGCGTAAAGTAGGCTTTGGAGACACCTATGGTAAATGGGTCAGATGTTATAGTTGTGGCTTTAGTTTTCAGGAAATTACACTGAGCTTTGCAGCCTTCTCTAAACTCCTGTAGAACACACATGCAATTATAATCATCTACCTTTCCCAACTGATGTTCACTCATAGACCAAAGAAATCGACAGATACCTCCAGTAAGGGTCTTGTCTTTGTTGTCCAAACCCAGGACTACTGATGTCTCTTGTAGGCCTACAGGAGTTTGGAGACAGGGTATCAGATTGATCAATTTTCTTACCCATATCAGCAATATACAGGATGAATAATAGGGGAGCCGGCTGTCAGAAATCAGCAGGATGTTCAAGGATTTAGAAACTTTGTATCACAAGAGAGCTTAATCGCTGATTTATACAGAAAGGGCTCTCCCACCCTAAAACGGACAGATTAATTCTGCATTCTCACACTGACCTCGATTGAAATCTTTTCTTGAGGCCGTATTTCAGCACGCTCATCAGCTACCAGCCAGTTAACAATAAACCCATCATCAACTACAGCCTTGTTGAGGATGTCGTCACCATTAATTGACCCGTTGACAAACATCTAGTCAATTAAAGACCTGTTGATGCAACTTCCTTCAGCGGAGGACCCTAAAGACCAACATTTGTCTATAATTTTACCAGTACACATTTCTCTTAATGAAATCCCCTTCAACCAACAGCCAAGCTCCTGGAAACAGAAGCAGAGGAGGAATCAGATGATCCTTACCGTGCAGCATATTGTTGAGATCAAATTATATTAAAGTTCCATGACACGGATGAAGAGCACGGTTTTTCTTCTCAACATGATTCAGAAGTTGATTAAACCTGGCAAAGACCTTGCTAGTTGCAGTTCCTAAAGGTCTTTTTTTCGCTTATCAATATTGATAACAAATTACTCATTAAACTATTTACAGGTAAGCTACCCTCCTAATGTCAACAGTGTGATTCCTGAACAGTCGGAACCATTTCTTGGAGATTAACTACTCACAATGTGACTTTCTTAGCAGCAGACTTTCTTAGCAGCAGTTCCAAGAATAAATAGATCTAGAACCGGCGGAAGGACATTCATGTACAATGCAGCGAAAGCCTGGAATGCTCTACCGCTTCATCTTAGAGCCACCCAGAATCTTACTATGTTTCGCAAGCAACTTAAGACCCACCTGTTCACATCTTCCTGCTAAACTTTTGTTTCTTTTCTCCGTCCCTTCCCTGCACCCTGTAGGTCCCGGCTATCCTAGCGCTTGGACGCCTTCGGGCAACAATTGCGCTCTATAAATCCCCAAGTTTACAAGTTTACAATGTCCATTACAATATTTTCATTACGTCATCACCTTTATCCAGATTTAAAGGCAGCTTCAGTGTTTTTGGATGCTGCTAAAGCATTCAATGTCATTGAATGGACATATGCATATCTGATAGAGACTTCTAGCCACAGATTCCTTACCTTAGAATTATCCCCAGGTGTCAGACTGGATCTAGAATTTATTTGGTGAGCAGTACCCCTGCGCGACAGTAGGCGGCTTAGTTTGGCTCCACATTGGCGGTAGCGTCCGTGATGGAAGTGACATGCACAGTTTCTATATAGGCGCTACCCCAACATGCTGATGTCACTTTCTTTTTGCAACTTTCCACACCAGAAGTGCAGAGCCACGAAGACACTGACCACTGGAGTGGCAAACTAGGTCCCTTAAAGGGGAAAGCCCTGTCCCCAGAAATCCATTCGTAGAGCGGGTGGGATGGGTGGATTGGTAAGGAATCTGCAGCTAGATAGTCTCTACCACATAATGCATTACTAACTGTAAGTAACTTGTTGATCTGATTAAGACTTCTAGCCACAGATTCCTAGATACCTAAGCAATATCTCCCTGGTGGTGGTTCTGCAAAACAATTTCACACTAAGAAGTCCTGCAGGACCGTATGGGCCAAATGCACATCCCTACGGACCTGCCTGTCCAGGCAGTAGTGCTTGGTAAACGTGTGCAAAGACGTCCACGTTGCTGCTTGGCAGATTTCAAGGACCGGAACTCCATGTGCTAACCCAGTGATCTGATCCTTGGCTATGTTGGAATGAGCACGCATACCCTGTGGGGGTTGCTTTTTGGCCAGTGCGTACCAGATTTTAATGCAGAGCACGATCCTTCGGGAGATGGTTCGCTTCTGCACGACCTTTTCCTTCTTCGCTCCAACATACCCTACAAAGAGTTGGTCATCCACCCGAAAATATTTTGTGATTTTGTGCGGGCAAGTTCGAATGAGAACACTCTTTTTGAGTCCAAACTGGGAAGTCGCTCCTCTTTCTTGGAGGGATGTGGCGGAGTGTAAACAGTAGGCAAGATGATTGATTAACCTACATGAGAGGGAGTGACAACTTTCAGTACAAAAGAAGCTCTGGTGTGAAGAACCAGCTTGTCTGGGTAGATGTTCAGGAATGGAGGCTGGATGACAAAGTCTGAAGCTCAGTGACCCTCCGTGCAGATATTTTTGCCACCAGGATGGCCATCTTGATGGTAAGGAGCCTGAGAGGACACTTGGGCAGTCAAGGGAGCACACATCAGAAAAGTTAGGACTAGTTTGAGGTCCCAATGAGGCATGATGAAGGGCAAAGTTGGGAGCATGTGTAGCTAACCTTTCAAGAACCTATTCAGAACAGGGGATTTGAAGAGAGAAGGTGGATCTGGCAAATGCAGAAAGGCTAAGATGGTGGAAAGATAGCCCTTTAGGTGCCCAGAACAGAGCCCTGTTGGCCAAATAAAGGATAAGAAGAAGGACATGCAAAAGGGGAGCAGAAAGAGGTTCAACCTGTTTCTCTGCACACCAGACTACAAACTTGACCCAACAGCAGCTGTATATAGACTTGATAGAGGGACGCATGGTTGCCAGAATAACATTGATTACTTCGGACAGAAGGTTGAAAGTTTTCAACTGTCGCCACTCAATCTACATGCATGAAAGCGGAGCATTGACAGGTTCGGGTGGAGAGCCCTTACCTGCTGCTGCGACAGAAGATCCTCTGGAAGGGGCAGCCTGATTGGAGAACCGATGGCCATGCTCTGCAGCACGGAATACCAAACTCTCCGAGCCCAGTCCGGAGCCACAAGGATGATTTGGGTTCGGGCGTTCCTGTTCTGAGGAGTGGTATGGGCCGAAAGGCGTGCCGGAAGCCGAAGCTCCTTTTGAGACAAAAGCAAGAGTGGCCTTGCAACTGTCTTTTATCCGTGTGGAGCTTCAGGCAGTTGTCCTTCATTCAGTTGGCGACGCTGGTTATGTACCTGTGGAAGTTGGTTCTTGTGTTGGTGGGATCTTATGTGAGTGACAGAATGAGCTGGATGTCATCTGCAAGGATATGATGCTTAGTCTTTAGGATCTGACGATGTTGGCCAAAGGGGCAAGTAGGTGTTGAAGAGGGTAGGGCTGAGGGAGGAACCTTGAGGGACACCGCAGATGATGTCCTTGGGTTCAGAGGTGAATGAAGGTAGGCGGACCATATGCACACTTCGGGTGAGGAAGGAGATGATCCACTTGAGGTTGTTTCCTTGGAAGCCGATATGATGCAGTCTTCTGAGTAGAGTGTGATGAGATACAGTGTCAAAGGCTGCTGAGAGGTTAAGAAGGATCAGAGCCACTGTTTCTCCTCAGTCGAGGAGGGCTCTGATGTCATTAGTGGCTGCGATCAAGGCAGTCTCGGTGCTGTGGTTGGCGCAGAATCCAGATTGGTAGATGTCTAGGAGAAGGTTCTGCTCCAGATATTTTGAGAGTTCTCAGATGTCTTTTTATTTTGGCGGGGAAAGTCAGAAGAGAGATGAGGCAGTGGTTTTTGAGTTTGCAATGGTCAGTGGATGGTTTATTGAGGAGTGGTTTGATTTCTGCATGTTTCCAGTCTTGAGGAAAGATGGCAGTGGCAAGTGAGGAGTTTAAGAAGTTGGTGAGCTCGCTGCTAATCCTGGGGTTTCCAAGGTTGAAAATTTGATGTGGGAAGGGGCTCGTGGGTGCTCCTGAGTAAACGGAGTTCACGATGGTGGTGGTGTCCTGGTGGGTGAGCTGGTTCCATGAGTTAAGTTGGTCATCCGTGTTAATTTCAGTGAGTGTGTGAAGGGGAAGGAAATCTGAGAACTTGGGCTGAGGTTCGAAGTTCTTATAGATGATGGTGATCTTGTCGTGGAAAAAGTCAGCAAGTCTGTCACATAGTTCCTGGGAGGTGGGGATACTGTTTTCTGTAGCTGTGGGGTTGGCGAACTCTCTAACAATGTTGAAGAGCTCTTTGCTGTGGTTGAAATTGGACATGATGAAGTTGGCTAGGGCTTTCCTCTTTGTCTCTCTCACTCAGTAGCCGGTGGTAGAGGTTGAGGGAGCTCTTGAAGGTGGTCCTGTCTGAGGTGTCCTTCTTTTTGTGCCATCTTCTTTCCAATCGCTGGCAGTGGTGTTTTGCTGTTCTCAGTTCCTGGGTATACCAACTTGGCTACTTGCTAGATTTCCTGTGTCTGCTGGTCTTGATGTAAGCGAAGATGTCAGCGCAATTGGTGATCCATGAATTTACGTTTTTGACAGCTTGCTCCAGGTTAAAGCAGTGTTAAGGGATGATGTGTTGAGGGCGTTAGTTCATTGGCTCTATAATAGTTTACGTCAGCTGCAGTGGGGGGAGCTGGGTGGTCTGGCGCTGGAGATGTTAAAATGTACGATGGAGTGTTCAGTCCAGGTGAGTTCGGTGACGTGACTGTACTTGACCCTGTTGCTGGTGGTGAAGATGGGGGTCCAGCATGTGTCCTGCGTTGTGGGTGGGGTTGGTGACGAGTTGGGTGAGTCCGATGTTATTCATGCTGTCAAGTAAGCTGGCGGTGGTGACCTTTGAGTCGTCGAGGTGGAAATTCACATCTCTGAGGAAGATGTAGTTTTTGGAGTTAATGGCGAGCGGGGCAATAAATTTGGGGATAACGGTACAGAAGCTGGGGCGTGGTCCAGGTGGTCTGTAGTCGAGGGTGCCTCTAGTGATTTTTCTGCCTGTTTGTAGTTTGAAGTTGAGGTCTTCAATGGTCTGAATTGTGTCTTCTGTTTCAGTGATACCATGGATATTTTTAATGTGGATGATGGTGATCCCTCTTTCAGGTTTGTTGGTGCGGCCTTGGTGTGTGATCTTGTATCTGTAGTGTGTTGCTGTGGTGATATCGGGGGGACGCAGATATGAGCCAGGTCTCGGGGAGGACTATGACGTTGGAGGTGAAGTTGGTGATGAGTTCCCAGATCTCGGTGGTGTGTTTGCAAAGTGAGCGTGTGTTTAGGAGGAGGGAGGCAATTTGTTGTTAAGTAGGTGCGTTGTGTTGGTTGGTTCACGCGGTGGTAAATGGAATGCTGGTGGGCAATCTGAAAATAAAGGAGAAGGAACATTGGATGCAGGAGGAAGGTCCTACCATACATTGTGGGGGGGGTGTCAGCTGTGGTTGTCATGTGATCGTGGTGTTTGTGGTCCACGACTTGGAATTCGGCAGCAGTGTAGCTGCAGGGTGTAGGAGAACCAGTGGTTCTGGCACTGGGCGGGCGCTGATGGGTGCAGACAGGCTTGCATTTAGCGCACCTTCAGCCCACCAGCGGAACAGCTGTGCTGCGGCCTCCTTTAAGTAGGTCCTGGGAGGAGCCGTGGGCAGGGAAGGCAGGAAACGGGCAGCGGCAAGACAAGCGAGAGAAAAACAAGGGAAAAAACGAGGCACAGGTAGGCGAAAAAGGCAAAGACCTGAAGAAGGAAAAACAAGGCACAAAGAGGGCAATCATTTGGCTGTTCAGTGGCCGACAGCAAGAGAGAGAGCTGCGCCTGGTTCCTGCCTAATGAGGTCACGCTGTGGCATCTATTAAGTAGGTCCTGGGAGGAGGTAAGGACAGTGGGGGGGTTAGTGAGATGTGGCGGCAAAACAAGCAGGAGAAAAAGGAGGGAACAAAACAAGCGGGAGAAAAGGTGGGGAAAAACAAGGCTCAGGCACAAAAGTAAAAGGCGCAAAGACAAAAGAAAATACACGAAAGGCAAAGAACAGAAGAAGTAAAAACTAGTCACATGGAGAGCAAGAATTCCTCTGTTCAGGGGCCGACAGCGAGTGTGAGAAGTGGGCCTGGATCTGCTCAATGATGTTGTGCCGCGGCCTCTATTAAGTAGTTCCTGGGATGATGAGGGAGCGGCAGTGGGTAGGAGTCAGCAGGGCTGGCAGGAAACAAGATGGAGATAAAGGAAGGGAAAAATTAGGCGCAGACACAAAAGGGAAAGGCACAAAAGGCAAAGTCCAGAAGATGGAAAACCAAGGCACAGGAAGGGCAAGAATTTGGCTGTTCGGGGGCTGAGAGTGAAAGTGAGAGTTGGGCCTGGGACCTGCTCAATGGGGTCGCGCTGCAGCCTCCATTAAGTAGGTCCTAGGAGGAGGGAGGGTGCAGAGTGGTGGTGGGCAGTGGGTGGGGCTGGTGGGAAATGGGAGGCTGCAAATCAAGCGGGAGAAATAGGAGGGAACAAATGAGGGGCAGGGAAAAAAAGGCAAAGACCAGAGGAAGAAAAAACAAGGCACAAGGAGGGCAAGAATCCAACTTTTCGGGCCGATAGCGAGAGTGAAAGCTGGGCCTGGGACTCATCTTAGTGTTCCAGTAGTCTTTCTCTGCCTGCAGGTAGGCAAATACAGTCCTGCCTTTATTAGACCACTCAACCACAGGAAATTTTATTTCCCGAGCATTTACTAGGGAACCAGCGATACCAATTGTCAAGGAAAGTGTCCCAGGGCCTGTTAAGGCTGTTGGCGGTTCCACCTTGACTTCCGGGACTACAAGCTACCACACACGAGAATAGGTTATGATGATAGAGGTACACTTGGTATGACTGATCTCAGACTACTGTAAGGCACACTGTATTCTGAAAATAAAGCCCTCAGAGACAGAGGGACCCACAAAATTACTGACATATGAAAGTGTAAATGCACAAATCTGCTGCGTAGCGACATTGCCCAAATTTTATGCCAACTATAGAGAGGTAATTGCTAAACAAAAAGCAAGTGAGCTTACCCTGCATAGAGAATACTACTCCTGCATCGATTTGAGCCCTGGGTTAACAATCCCCTGCAGTCAAATCTATGAATCAAGTGAACCAGAGTCTCAATGTCTCAAAACCTATCTAGAGGAAAACCTAACCTCTGGGTCTATTCGACCCTCAAAGTCTCAAGCTTCTTCCCCACTTTTTTTGTACCCAAAAAGAGGCAGGGAATTTTGGCTCTTTATCAACTATCGGGCTAAAAGGAGGATAACCGAAAAAAATTGATATCCGTTATCATTGATATCAGTTTCACTGGATCACATCAAGAAGGGGGTAATATTTACCAAATTGGATCTCTGGGCACATACCATCTTGTCAGAGTTTATAAGGGCGACGACTGGAAGACCACATTTAGGGCCAAATTCTGACTTTTTGAGTACCAGGTCATGCCTTTTAGACTCTACAACGCCCCGGCAGCCTTCCAATACTTAATGGACGACGTACTAAGAGGGTATTTGGATTTCTTATGGATCGTCTATACAGACTATATTCTCATTTACTCAGACACTTCACAAGAGCATGTTTTAGAAAGACTACGAGAGTATGTCTGTTTGAAAATTCGGAAAAGTGCCTGTTTCACGTCTTCCAAAGAGAGTTCCTAGATTACATCTTTAGCCCAAAAGGTGTTCAAATGGATGACAGTAAGGTAAAAGCGATCCTACAATTGTCCATAACAACCAATGTTATAACTTTATAGAGTTTCCAGGAGTCCCCAACATATATAGGCGATTTTTTCAAAGTCTCTGTTGCTTAATCCAATGACCAAGCGTCTACGCAATGGAGTACCATTTTAAATCAACTCCCAAAACAGAGGAGGGGTTTTCTCAGTTCAAGAACTGTTTCATACAAGCTCCTGTCTTATATCACCCCAACATGAGCTTACCCTGTATTCTAGAAGCTGATGCCTTTCGGAGGCGCAACTAGAGCTAAATTTAGGGGGGTTAGGGGGGGCTAAGAAAAAATGTCAGGGGGGGCTAATTCTTCCAGCATTGGCAGAGTGGAAATGCAGGGGGCTCTAAGAAAGGGTGAGAAAGAACAAAGCCTCAATAACAAGCAAATGGTCCCTTAAAGACCTGTGAAGTACTCAGGTGCCGGCTGTGTGTGTGCCTGGGAAGCTGTCTCAACCCGGGCTGACACACACGACAGGGGGGGGCAGCTGAAGCCCTTTGAGCCCAATGGGTGTTGCTCGGCCTGATGCCTTTCATTTCACCATGGGGACAGTTCTGTCCCAGAGACACCCCAGGTCAACTTCACCCAGTGGCATTTAACTCTTGTAAATTCTCACCTTGTGAACTAAACTACAGTATCTCCAGTGAGGAGTTATTAGCTATAAAAACAAAAATTTTCATTGAGTGGCACCATTAATTGATCGGAGCAAGACAGACATTCGAAATCTACTCCTATCACAGAAAACTACAGTCTGCACGAGCTGTGGCACCTCTTCAGCTATGCTGATCCCTGTTTTTCTCAGGCTTTGACTATACCATTTCCTATCAACCAGGGGCTCAAAATGGTAAAGCGGACGCTTTATCTAGAGCGTATACCCCAACCGGTGAAATCGCTCATTTCACTTCACTCTTTATTCTGCAAGAAACAGAGATCTGCCACAGATGATCAGGTCATATGCTTCATCTCCAAGGACCTTTAGACAGAACAAAAGACACAAACAAACCAAATGCAGACACAAGAGTGGGTACAGGGTGAGTCTAATAGGTATGAGAAAGAGTGATTGCTTTATCAAGATCACAACCTATATATACCATGTTCCTCCTACTACGTTATTTTTGGTGGCCCACTGTTAGAGCAGATGTGAAACAATATTTTGCTACCTGCTTGATTTGTGCGCAAACCAAATATAACTATAAAAAACAGCTGGCATATTACTTACTGTTTCTGTACCGCCGTCATCTAGGCACACTATTTCAATGGATTTTGTGGTTGACATAACCCTTAGTGACTGTCATACTGTAATTTAAGCAGTCATAGATTGTCTAAATATAATGGGATACTTCATATCTCTGCCATAGCTCCCCAGTGCTCCTGAGTTGGCTTGAGTATTTTCCCAACACATCATTACACTACATGGTGTCCCTCAAGTCATCATCACTGAACGGGGGCACAATTCACCTCTTGTATTTGGCAACACCTATGCAAAAGCCTTCAAATTGAAGCTCGGCTCTCCACAAGTTATCACTCAGAGACAGCTGGGATGGATGGGATGACCCAGCTACTAAATCAAACCTTAGGACAATAATTACGATACCTTGCTTTACAATATGGTGATGATTGGTCAAAGCATCTTTGGATTGCCAATTTGTAAACTATAACTCTGAACATTCCACACTGAGATATTCACCCTTTTATTGTTTGAATGGATTCCATCCCAACATCCTACACTTGGAGTTGCCAGTAAATAACTCAGTACCCTCGGTGGAGAAACATCATGAGCATTTAAATAACATCATGCGTGAAGCAGAAGAACACATACAGCAAACCCATAAGGTCACAAAGAAATATGCAGATCAGAACCCTTGTACCAGGAAGGAGACCGGGTTTGGTTGGCAACTAAAGATTTAAAAATACACGGAATCATAAGTTAAAACACAATTTTTTAGGGCCCTTGCCTGTCTGTGACTTATTAAATCCAGTCACTGTTAAGCTACATCTTCCTTCCATTATGCATATACACCCTGTGTTCCATGTATCCTTACTCAAACTCTGCCATCCAAAAACAAGATTATGCACACCACAAACTCCAGTGGTGTTGCAAAATAACAGGAGTACGAGGTCAAACAAATTCTAGATTCCAAGAGAAAACAAGGCAGAGTGTTCTCCCTAGTAGATTTGAAGGGATACGGTCCAGAAGAATGGCCTTGGGAGTCATCAGAACACCTTCTCTCCAACCCTCGGCTAATCAGACATTTTCATAATGTACAACCTATGAAACCTAAACCACTGCCGAGACAGTGGTTCTTGAGGGGGTGGGGGAGTGGTTACTGTTACATCTCTCATCAAGTTGATCAAAGTTTCACCACTCCCTTCCTCTCTAGGAGGCATCTGGGTCTCCTCAATGCGAGTCTGAAGGAAGCGCAGGGTAGGATGGTAGAGTAACACATGAGGAAAAGTGAGGTAGAAGCACAACTGACACGTTAACACACTCTTCAGCAGGAAAGCATTACGTATTCCCCAACAGAGTGAATATGGGTTAGGTTATACAGCGCTAGTACTGTGAGAAATCTAACACATACATCATGAGCCTTAGAGATCATGGAGGCCCATTTAACAAGCTTGAGTGAGTAAGAAGGCCTGGAACTTTCTATTCAAGCCACACGAGATCTGGAAATCTCAGCATCCATTTTGTTTGGCACTGCATAAAAGTCCACGCCCCGTGCCCTACCGTACTCGGCAACTGAAAAGCCACAGAAGAAGACACACACCCTAGAGAGAATATTTAGCTGAAATCTACAGTTGCTGGATCCCAAGGAGGGCCCGATCCTCCTACCCTCCATCGCCGCAGTCCCAATACACCCATGATGAACCTGAAAAAGAGAGCAAACAATTAGTAAATACTTTCCATTCTAGCACGAGGTTGTGCATGAGGACAGTGAATGCACAACGTGTGCTAAGAACAATAAGTAAGGACTTTCGTTTCTTAACACGAACTTACACAAAAAGGTGAAAGCATAATACAGGTTTAGCGAAAACCAGAGTTTAGCACGTCCCTCTTTAATCCAATATGCAGTGTGTGCCCAGATAGGCTCTAAGTGAAAGCATGTAGCAGTCAAGAGAAACAAGCAAAAAGCCAGATAAAGGTGCTTAAAGAACAAAACGGAATCAAACCCACACATAACAACAAAGTCAAGCAGCAGGCCCGTGCATATAAAGGCGAAATACTAAGATTCTATTAGTAAGGCTACCCACACTGTGCAACCCAGTAAAAAAGACTTTTATAATGACCTAATTCCATAAAGGGAGAGAAAGCGCCTTTGGTGACTGAAGCAGAGCTGACTCTGCTAGGGTTGAAAAGAGGAACTAGAGTACTCAGTAAAATAAGAAGAGCTCAGTGAATGAACAAGGTCTCTAGTACAGGAGAAAGTACAGAACGAGACATTAGGTAAACAGAAGTGAAAGAAATATGAGCAAGCAGTTGTGAACTTGCTATTGATGTTCTGTTGTACATGTAATTCCTCAAACTATTCATTGTTCACTACACAGTTGCAGTCCTCCGCAAACCGTAAAGGAATAGATGCTTCTTCCCAAGACTGGTCAGCAACATAATCAGAGGTGGGCAGTGATCATGCAGCAACAGCAGAAAGATTGGTCTCTCTGTTTTTATCCCTATTATCCACCGTCCTCTCGCAGTTCTCAGCGTTGAACATGCAATTGCTCATTCTATAGAGTGTTGTTGAGCATTGGTGGATTAGTGATTCGAACATCGCTCCTGCTGGGTTCGTACACTTCAGGTGATTGCAACTGTAGACTTGTGTTCTGACAATGTCTGGATGATACTGGGGCAGTGCAGCTAAATGATCATTAAAATGCAACATAAGCTCCAATAAAAAAAACGACGATCTTTGTTTATGTATGGTGTGAAGATGGGTGTTACCCAAACTGTGCGAGTAGATCAGTAGGTCTGCAAGCTTGATTTGTGCACTAACCCCATTTTGAGCGTAATGCCCAAAAATGTCTTTAATTCCTCAAGTCAATTGGAGTCCATCGGTGTGCCCTAGAATGAGGCCCAAGAGTGCCTCCATGCTCCCTCAGAAATTGTTCTACATGCAAATTTGTTTTCTATACAATTTATTCAAGGAAGTCAACATCCAAAATGAGATGGACGTAGCCCATGGCCAAAAACTTTGCTGCATTTACTTTATATCAAGGGTCTCCAGTGAACGGGGTAATTTGAGCTGCACTAAATTGTGGGGCTGCCAAGAGAGAGCACTCTATGCTTGCTGCTGCAACTACCTATTCTCTGGGTTGGTCTACTCTGCTACGGTCGCTCCACTAGTCATCGGATGTAATTGCGCTGACTGAAAAATCACTTTCAGATTCTGCACCATTTTTCTCCCCCTCAGATGCTGTCTCAGTATCAGATCTGCCATCAGATGCTGCCTCAGAGCTGTCGTCCATAACTCGACTTGGGGCTTTGGCAGCAGTTGTCAGAGAGATGCCATCTCTGCTGACTGTCTAAAACCCTTCTTCAAAAGCATTTTGTCCTATTTAGAAGGCAGAAGTATGGTTCTAAACCAGTGGGTGGGTGTGTGCATCTATGAAATATGTGTGACAAAGTGTATAAGCAAAATAACTTTTCGCTTTTTGATGCTTCTTCGGCTATGCCGAGGACACTAAAAAAGAAATCCAAAGTATCACTTAAACATGCCACATACACAGTACTAGTACTACGACATACTTCATGAGACAAATGGTGCAACGGAGTGAGCAAAGTTGTTGCACTGCATCACATTGGGAGAGCAGAACTGCACCTTACTCCAGAATTGGAATTTTCATAGATTCCCATGCTTGAATCATTCCCCGTCGTCGAGATGGGAGTCACCTGTAAATATAAAAATAGCAATACAAACCATTACAAATAGAAACTTGGCCTCGGCCCTTTCTAGTTTTGTAACATATCCACCTCTTTTTGTAAACAAAATCAACAACCAATCAGAGCAGCCTCACCCTCTAGAACCCTCGTGAGAGACCCTCAGACCATCAGATTTTCTACTGCACGTTGTGCTAGGGAGTCTCCACTGAGCTCTGCCCAGTTTTTTCCTTGTTACCTTTATTTCTAGGGTTTTTTCAACTGATTTCTTCAGCAGCTTCGTCAACAGCTTCTTCAGCTTCATGTCAACATGTCTGAGAAGGAGAAAAAAGGGCTTTTTAGAGCTTGTTCCGCCTGCTCTAAAAAAAAGGCTTTACGTGGATGACCCTCACAAGGACTGCATCTATTGCCTCTACCCAGATCACAAGGCTAAAGATTGCAAGGTTTGCTGTACTTTTTCCTCCAAAACCTTGAGAGACCGTGAGGGACATCTCCTGACCTGGATCCAAAAGCTGAAGTCCAGGAAGGATCCACTATCCAGTGTCGATAGTGATGAGACCACATCAGCTTCGTCTGCCAGGAGAGCTCTGAAAAGGTCGAGATCTGACCCCTCTTCTTCTGAAGACCGCCCTGGCAAAGCCTTCAAAAAGACCTCTCATAAGTCTAACAGGCAGAGCCCATGCAAATATCCTCACCGAGGTGTAAAGGAGAGGGAAGGACTTTCTACAGTAGTGTCTACAGTGAGGAAGTCAAGTTCTGTTCCTCCATCTTCTCCACTTGGTAGAAAAAAGGACTTCAAAAAGCGTTTCTCTGTACCTTCTGAGGGAAAACATGCCGAGAAAATTCCACTGTCGACGAAGAAGCTATCATCGCCTTCGTCGACGCTCAGCGAAAAGGTACAGTCTGTCTTCCCTGGCCCTGGCGACGGGATTGTCGTTGAGAGTTTGCTTGTCTTCATAGTCAACGGTGCAGCATTCATAGTCGAAGCCAATGACGACGGATGCGGGGTCAGCAGTAACGGCGAAGTTGTTGTCAACGGTCTAGTCGACGACCTCGACAACGACAAGAATGTCGACGGCCGTGGTGACGACGATGACGACGGGGAACGCTTCGACAGTGATGACGACGGTATCGGTGACGGTACCGACGGTGACAACAACTATAGCGTCGAAGACCACGTCGACGGGGAAAATTTCTGAGTTAAACATAAGGAAACATCGCATTACTCCTGAGCTCACTTCCCCCAACAAAGTGACACCTCTGCTGCCTACTCACCTCCTAGAAGAGGAGGATTCGGAGGAGGAAGGTCCTTGTGGGTATGCACATAGCCCTTCTGAACTGTATGATAAGTGCCAAGACCTGGATTCGGAAGATGAATATGGGAAAGAGCAGGATTATGATCCTCCCCAGGACTATCACGGAGGTTACCAGGAGGAGATGGTTTGAATGCCATCCTCCTTGATTTCGGACTTACAACTCATACTCTCAGACAACAGAAGGAGATTTCCAATACCATCTCTAGCTCAGGAACAGATTTCAGCTCCTGCCGTTCTACCTACAGAGCCTTCCACCCCTCGGCTGCCACCACCACCACTGCAATTGGTTGTGAATCCACCACCGATGACTCCACTTAACCAGGATACCGTGGATGATGACCAGGATAATGCAGTCCTCCCGGATCCAGACAGGGAATGGGATGATTGTATTATCCCTACTCCTGCTTCATCTTCACCAGTGCCAGTGGATTCTCCACCTGGGGACATAGGTGGTTTCCATAATTTGTTGGAGAGGGCAGCTAAGAGTTTCGAGCTTCCAATGCCATCGGTACAGTCTGAGTGCTTCTTATATTATTTCAAAGAGCCCTTTAAGAAGTCTGTGAGATCTATTCCTATTGTTGGACATGTTTGGGAAGAGGGGCTTAAAGTTATGAAGACCCCAGCTACACTGGTCCCGGTGCTTCCTGGTTTAGAGAAAAAGTATAAAGCCCCGGAGGATAGCCCGGCTTGCCTGGTGAGTGAGACAAAACTAGACTCAGTGATATCTCAGGCAGCACAGAGGAAGTCAAAAACTCCAGCGGCTCCTCTGACAACACCTCCAGATAAAGAGGGCAGACGCTTGGACAATGCGGGCATAAGGTTTTCATCAATGTCAAGCCTGCTCATCAAAGTGGCTAACACTTTAGCCATCTTGGGGCGCAACGACTGCCAAATGTGGTGTGACCTCTCTCCCTATCTAGACCAGGTGCCTGATGACAGCAGGTCTGCAGCAAAAAGGATTTTCCAGGAAGGTTAAAGGGCCTCCTCTGAGGTGATTGATTGCGCAATGGACATTGCAACAACGGTGTTCCGTTCTCTGGCTGGAGTGGCAGTCCGTCGCCAGGGATGGCTTCGAGCTACCTCCTTTAGACCAGAGGTTCAAAACAAGATTTTGGATCTTCCTTTTGACGGAGAAGCGCTCTTTGGTAAGCACATAGACGATGCGCTTCAGGACATTAAGAAAGATACAGACACAGCGAGATCTTTAGGGACACTCCAATACCGCAGGGTCCCTTATCGTGGTGCAAGGGGCAGAGGCTTTCTCTCATACAGAGGAGGTTACCAGCAATATCGGTACTCCTTGTATACTCCTGCCTCGCAATCTTACCACCCGCAGTATAACCAGTGGCAGGGTCAGTCCTCTTCATATTCAAGATTGACGAACAGAGGAAGAGCAGGACACCAGGGGAAGGAGTCCTCTAAGCGTCAATAGCGGCCTGCTGCTCTGTCTGCTGTTCCTCCCCCTCATTTAACACCTTTGGGGGGCAGGATCTCACATTACTCCCAAGAGTGGCAATGGATAACATCGGATCGTTGGGTTCTCATTATCATCCAATTCGCCACACGCTGGAGTTTGTCCATCCTCCTCCAACCAAGCCCTCTCGCGCCAACGTAACTAAACATCTTCGTCTCCTGTGTTTAGCGGTCCAACAGATGATGCAGAAAAGGGTGATAGAGCCGGTCCCTATCTCACAAAGAGTAAAGGGTTTCTTCTCTTGGTTCTTTCTAGTTCGAAAGACTGTAGAAAAGTGGCGCCCTATTCTAGATCTGAGGGAGCTCAACACCTATCTTATCAAACAGTCGTTTCGAATGGTCTCCTTGCAGGACATACTTCGACTTTTAAATTCAGGAGGTTTCATGGCCACTTTGGACCTAGAGGACGCATATTTTCATGTTCCCATATATCCATCCCACAGGAAGTTTCTTCGCTTCACAGTAGCCAAGAACCACTTTCAATTCAGGGTCCTCCCCTTCGGCCTCAGATCGACACCAAGGTTCTTTACAAAGATACTGGCTCCGGTAGCGGCTTTTCTAAGGAAACAACAGCACCAGGTTTTCCCTTACCTGGACGACTGGTTGCTAAAGGCTTCTACCAAGCCTGCAGCCGAAAGGTCAGGGGTAGCTTGTACAAAGCTGCTCAAATGTCTGGGTCTTACCCTAAACAGAGAAAAATCAAAACTGTGCCCTTCCAAGAACGCCGAATTCCGGGGAGCCATATTGGACACATCCCTGAACAAGGCTTTTCCGTCAGTGGAAAGACAAGCCAAACTGATGTCGATGGCCCATATACTTCACAAAAGGTCACTTTCAGTTCGCCTCTACAAGTCTCTTCTGGGATCCATTTTGTCCTGCATTCCTCTAATTCCTCACTGCAGGTTACGAATGCGCCCTCTTCAGAAGCAACTGGACTTACAGTGGCGCCAAGTCGAAGGGTCTTTTCAGGACATGATTACTATCACTGTGCCAATGAAAGAAGCCGCTTCATGGTGGACTCACGAGGATAACATTTCCCAAGGTCTCTCCTTCATGGTCAACTCAGATCCTCAGATTATTACAACAGATGCATCTCTGGAGGGCTGGGAAGCGGTCTTACAGGACCTCCAGATAAGTGGTTAATGGCTACTCCACCATCGTCAGCGGAAGCTCAAGCTTATCTGGGAATGGGCGATCCTGCATGGAGTCTCACTAAAAGCGGAGCATCTCCCAGGGAATCTCAACTAGACAGCAGACACACTAAGCAGACTAAAATCAGTCAGCCACGAATGGGAACTGGACCACAGGACTCTGGAGAAGATCTTTTGACTATGGGGCAATCCGGCCATAGATCTCTTTGCCACACTGGAAAACAGGAATTGCCAGTTCTACGCAAGTTGGCATCACCATCCGGGATCCTTGACGAATGCATTTTTGATAGCATGGTCAGGCGCCTTTGTTTATGCTTTTCCCCCCATTCCTCTGATCCCGACGTGCTCAGAAAGCTAAAGACGGAACCCTGCAAGATACTAATTGCACCGACCTGGCCTCGCCAGTCCTGGTTCACGGAGCTTTTTCTTCTATCCTTGGAGCATCAGGTTCCTTTGAAAACCGATTCCATCACTACTGACAATGTCCCAGGGCCAAGTATTGCATCCGGATCCCTGCAATTATCAGTGTGGCTCCTGAGCACAGAGAGTTTCTCGACTAAAAGCTCTCTGCAGAATGTTGAGACATCCTGTCTCAGGCCTGTGCTCAAAGTACAAACAAAACCTACCGGATGAAGTGGAAGAGGTCTTCTCACTGGTGCCGAGAATCGAGAGTTCACCCTTTCTCTTCCTCGGCGCATAAAATCCTTCCTTACATTCTTTCCTTGGCAAAGGCGGGCCTGGCTCATTCATCTATTAAAGTTCATCTCACAGCCATCTCTCGCTTCAGAAGGACATCCTCAGGCCCTTCGCTCTGGTCAGCGAAGATAATTAAACAGTTTATGAAAGGTCTTTTTCGGGCCTTCCCTCCAGTGAAGCCTCCACCACCACTGTGGCACCTTAATCTGGTCTTGATCCAGCTCATGAAACATCCCTTCGAGCCTATATATAAAGCGAACTTGAAATTTCTCTCCTGGAAGGTGGCCCTTCTAGCCTTGACATCAGCTAGAAGGGTCAGCGAGTTGCAGGCACTCACAATTCAAGAGCCCTTTCTTCAATTCAAGAGTGAAATGGTAGTACTCCGTACCAACCCAAAGTTTATCCCGAAGGTACCTTCGGACTTTCATTTAAATGAACCTGTGATACTTAAAACTTTTTTTCCTCAACCTACGACTCCCGCTGAGAGGTCACTTCACTCATTGAACATTTACCGTTGCCTGAAGTTCTATTTTCAGAGGACTAAGGATTTCAGAAAGTCAGCTCAGCTCTTTGTGGCTTACAGCGCCCCTCGGAAAGGATTTCCACTTTCCAAATAAGGGATTGCACGGTGGATTTCCAGCTCTATCCAATTTTGTCATCAAGCAGCTGGTAAGCCCCTTGAGGGGAAAGTCCGTGCTCACTCCACGATGGCGATCACTTCTTCTACGGCCCTCTTTGCTGGGGTACCTATCCGGGACATCTGCAGAGCGTCAACATGGAAGAGTACCCATACCTTCACAATACATTACTGCTTGTATTCTTCATCGCGCAGCGACACTGCAGTAGACCAAGCAGTCCTGAGGAACCTTTTTCAATAAGTGGTGAGCTTTCCCTCTCATCCCTCCTTCCTTTTTCCTTTATTACTTCTTCACACATCCTTTGATGCATTTGATTGCTTCTTGTTATTTCTGTATGCATAAATGGGTATTTGATTTGCATTTTAATTGTGGTGATATCTTTGATTTTGCTATTTTTGAAGAAAAAAAAAAGAATAAGGTCTAAACTGTGAAATACGCTATTTACTTTTCTTTCTTTAAACTCTGTTGAAAGTAATACGGACAAAGAAATGTGCTCATGACTGCTAGCTACTCTGATTCAAGCATGGGAATCTATGAAAGTTCCAATACTGGAGTAAGAAAACAAGTTACTTACCTGTAACTTTAGTTCTCCAGTATTGGAAACTTTGATAGATTCACATGCAACCCACCCTCCTCCCCTGGGAAAGCTCGACCTTCTGCATCTTTATGGTTATCAAGTGGCACTACACTATGAAAATCTTATGGTCTGAGGTTCTCTCAGGAGGGTTCTAGAGGGTGA
This sequence comes from Triturus cristatus, assembly GCF_964204655.1. Taxonomy (NCBI): domain Eukaryota; kingdom Metazoa; phylum Chordata; class Amphibia; order Caudata; family Salamandridae; genus Triturus; species Triturus cristatus. Next base: position 283,259,509 of record NC_140594.1, on the reverse strand, counting down.
GGCTGCTCGAATTGGTTGTTGATTTTGTTTGGTCTCTTTTACAAAAAGAGGTTGATATGTTACAAAACTAGAATGGGCCGAGGCCTAGTTTCTAAACACACGTCCCTTGTGCCATAGTGCAATGGTGTTTGCTTTATGGTCAGGATATATTTATGTGCAGGAAGTCGCCTCTTCCTGCATAAAAACTACCCTTTGAGGCTTCCTCCTCAAAGAAAAAGATATTCTCCTAGTTACATCAGCCTCAGACAGGAGCAGTATTTTGCCACAAGTGCATGTTACGAGTCTTTGTAGATATGGATTTGTGGCAAAAAACAAGGGTGGAAGCACAGGAACAGCCATGGACCACCCACAGAGCGACTCAGTGATGCACAATGTCCGGTAATTATTATTATTATTTTTTTACAAAGCAACACAGATAGCGATTTCACTTTGCATTGTAAAATCTCAACAAGGACTTTGCCTTGAGTATGTGTAAAAAAACAGTCATGCAAACATGAGGCAAACTTTTTGAACGTCTGGTCCATATTTTTTTACTGATGACAAGCAGTGTAGATGTAGAAGACTATATGTATTTTTGCTTGCTGCATTCAATATTTGTTGGTGTAAATTAACACTAATATGCCATGTACATGGGCCCACAAACTCCCTAGTGGTCGGGTGGATAAAGGGCCATTTTGCTTTTGTCTGTGGGGGAGGAATTGCGATATAATTGGTGGTGCACTCCCCTTCCTTCTTTGTGAAAACAAACATTTTTGAAGAATATACTTGCCCGCAGGGGGTTTGGCGCATGTCTCAGAAAAGGCCATCCCCAGAATGTGCGAGTGCCATGGTTGACCTGGCCTATCAGTCAAGCTGGCATTGTCTGAAGAAGTGGTCTGACAGGTCAGTATGTGAAACGTTTTTTTTCTGTTTGTGAGCTGATTTTTATGTTGGATTTCTCTGAAGTTACCACAACCAAGTACAAATGCATACAGTCTCCCATATCTTGCAAAACACTTAGTCAGTTTAAGAGTTCAAAACTGCCCTGATATGTAAATTTGGCCCTCATTGTTTTTTTTTACTCTATGATGCGGGCCACATATCTTTTAGAAAGCATGATTTTACCCTGTGCCCACCCTCCTCCCCGGGAAAAACAAACATTTGGTCTGTTTATTCCCCATTGGGGAAGAATGCATATGCATTCTTGCCAAGTTTCACAGGTCCATGCGTGATGTGCTGCTCCTGTCTCGTTTTGGTTTTTTTTCTTTGAATTCTGGGACATGTAATCTTGTTTATTGCATTGTAATACAGGATTACAAGTCTCAGAATTCAAAGAAAAAAACCTGGACTGGAGCAGCACATCACACATGGACATAGGAAACTGTTGAACTGTCCACTTTGTTTACCCCTGTGGGGTGGAATCAAATGCTTCACAGAGGCGCGATCAAGCACCCTAGGGGAAAAATAAATGTTTTTATTAAAAGGAATTATGTTTTCTTGTTGGGGACTGGGGCATGTCACAAGTGGGCTGACTGCCCCAAAGTTCATACATTTATGCCCGCCCAAAATATTTTTTTAGAAATGATAATGCCCCCTGTGCAGGGTCGGCCCTTATTACAGAGGGTTCAACCCCCAAAACAAATGTCTGCCATTTTTCCCCTCTGAGGTGCACGATCATGCCCCCCAGTAGAAGAAAATATGCTCCAATGGAAAAAAAAGATGCTCCCTCAGTGGGGGTGAAAAACCTACCTGGTCAGCCTGCTAAACGCCGGAACACGCCATTGCTGTCACCGCCACCGCCAAGAGTCACACCGTGCCTGAGTCAGCGCCGCCGCCCCGGGACTCCATCTCCCGGCAGCACTAGCGGCGGCGCGCTCATTGAACGCAGCGCCAGCGCCAGGAGGCGCACATAAGATCAGCTGAAGGCGACAGAGCGGGGGGGAGCTGAAAAACCTACCTGGTCAGCCTGCTAAACGCCGGAACACGCCATTGCTGTCACCGCCACCGCCAAGAGTCACACCGTGCCAGAGTCAGCGCCGCCGCCCCGGGACTCCATCTCCCGGCAGCACTAGCGGCGGCGCGCTCATTGAACGCAGCGCCAGCGCCAGGAGGCGCACATAAGATCAGCTGAAGGCGACAGAGCGGGGGGGAGCTGAAAAACCTACCTGGTCAGCCTGCTAAACGCCGGAACACGCCATTGCTGTCACCGCCACCGCCAAGAGTCACACCGTGCCAGAGTCAGCGCCGCCGCCCCGGGACTCCATCTCCCGGCAGCACTAGCGGCGGCGCGCTCATTGAACGCAGCGCCAGCGCCAGGAGGCGCACATAAGATCAGCTGAAGGCGACAGAGCGGGGGGGAGCTGAAAAACCTACCTGGTCAGCCTGCTAAACGCCGGAACACGCCATTGCTGTCACCGCCACCGCCAAGAGTCACACCGTGCCAGAGTCAGCGCCGCCGCCCCGGGACTCCATCTCCCGGCAGCACTAGCGGCGGCGCGCTCATTGAACGCAGCGCCAGCGCCAGGAGGCGCACATAAGATCAGCTGAAGGCCGCGTCGCGGGATCGCGCGCGGGTCGGCGCCGGGAGAAGCCCGGGACAAGGGCGGGACCGTCTGTGGCCGTCCGGGGCCGGAGGAGGCCGGGCTGGGCCATATCCCCTTCGCCCAGAGACTGTGAGTTACTACAGTGTTTTATTGTACTGACTCATAGTTGATTAGTACTAGACACAGGCATATGGATAATTTAACTACTCATTGAAGTACATGACCTTCTATTCATGGACTAGAGACTACTACCTGTTTGGACTGCTATTCCCACCCACTGTTTACTAGTGGCAGAACTAACTCTATATTGAATTTATTTGCTCTATGCGATAAAATAAGGAAATGATGAAACGGGGAAGGAAAACAAATGCCAAAACCCCTGCAACACGCTCACATTCTAAGTCCCTAGCTGCAGGTCCCCAGCCACTACCAACGTTGACTGCTATCGATAAGATGTTGCAGCAGACCATTGGGGTTGTGGCAAATGCTATAGAGAATACTGAGAGACGGCTCTCTATCACACCATCACTGTACATCCCAAGCCAGGAAAGAGACACTTCGGTCACTATGACTGAAACGATGGAGGCTAGCTCTTTTATGACATCCTCTTATATAGATCTACCCTCCAGCCAGGTGCCAACGGAAAACTCTAAAGATCCCCGAGATAGATCTATTATATTGGCTTCTCCCCCTGTTATAAAGAAAAGGGTGGATTCACGTAAACCGTGTCCGAGAAATAAAAATAACATTGCTCCAACTAAATCAAACAAAAATACTCATACCAATCATGACCTGGTGACCCCATCTGAAAATCCACGTGACTCAGCGCCAGGAATACCGTGTTGGGTTGCTAATATGGTCACAGACCTACAAACTTCCCTGGAACGCACAATTCTCACCCAGCTTAAGCCACTAATATCAAAACTTGATAAATTGATTTCAATGTTAAACGCTAGAGGTGGGGGGAAAACTGAGGCAGCTAATTCCCAAAGAGCGTTGGCCCCTTCTGCTATGGTAGCCCAGCAACATAAAGCCTCTAGTGCTCCAGTACCTGGCACTATTAGTCAACCGGTACAGATTGTAAATACGGGAGCGACCTTGGATACCCAAAAACTTACATCATCTCCACCCCATGACACTTCTTGTGTTGGTCCTCAGCAAAGAAATAGCCAACCTACAAAAACTCCAGCAAATAAACCTGACAAAGTCCCGACTAAATCAAAGCAAGGCCAGCTGAGTAACAATACTAGCATCCCCACGAAAGGTAATATGATACCAGAAATTAATGCCCAGCACTTTCCCACAATAAACTTACCTCCTGAAGCGCAAACCTTTGCTGTAGCATTGGTGGGTGTCCCATCCTTAAGTGAGGGCAAAAGAGAAAGCGAGGGTGAGCTAAAAAATAAGTGTATTCAGTGGCTCACAGTGAACAGGCCCCTGCCAAGAGACATCTCAGGAGAAATTTTGCTGGCTAGAAGAGTGGGCTGGATCGGGAGGACCCCAAAGACTGTAGCAGGAGACGTAGTAATCCTAAATTTCAGGGATCCTGCCGCTGTACAATACATATGTAGTAGTGGCACCTATAGACAAAATACTCAAATATCTGCTCTACATCTTTCCTATTTTTATCCTATGCCTAGCTGGGAACCACACTGCCCTAGAGCCAGGCTCTTCAATAGGGGGCATCACCTCCCATCCTGTAACTCGGAAAATAGAGGAATATCTAGAGAAGGCTGGCCCATCCGTACCCCTCTCTACCCGCTTCAGCCACACTGGAATAGATTCAGTGTACTGGAAGAGGTGGATTGACTTAGCTCAGGCAAAAAATTAGGTCACCAATCCACCAGTAAAATCCCTAGCCGGATAAGGGGCACAGAGGAAGAAGCACCGCTAGTAGACTGTACAAACAGCTCGCAAACTGAGCAGACGAGTGTGGGCAGGGAAACCAATATAAATAGCTTGGACACTGAGAGCTCCGATGATCCGACACAAGGTTGTATAAAATTGGTCTCTTGGAATATAGCCGGCCTAAAAAATAAGCTAGGTACCCCAGACTGGACTGCATTTATGACTAAATTCGATATCTGTCTAATGCAGGAGACATGGGCATTGGAGGATAGCAGTAGCCCGACTTTTGCTACCTACAATATCCTCGCAACAACATTGGGTAAAGGCCGTCCCTCTGGGGGACTATCGATATGGGTAGCTACACATTTGGGAACCCAGGCTGTACAAATACCAACAAACTCGCTGGATTTCCAATGTGTTTTATTACAACTGCCTAATAACCCCCCAGTAGCACTAATTAATGTATATTCGAGGCCAATTAGAAATGGTAAAGAATCAACTACACTGAGTGAGCTGACATCATTTATCTCAGGGTTAGATCCTTGTATTTCTATAGTCCTTGGCGGGGACTTCAACTGCCAGTTTGAACCATTGGGAGGGGTGGATCAGGGTGAGCAGGATGAGGTAGATGCGCTATGGCACATCCCAGACCCTGATATTCCCCCAGTCAGAGCTTGGACACCTTTGGTATTACAAGTACAATCCTTCTGCCTTACAACGTCTCTGCGGGCGTGTAATGGGAGAATGGACTCTGACCGCCCAGCAATGGGAACGTTTAACCGGACAGATAGGGTCTCCATTATTGACTATATAATGATAGAAGCTAAAAACTGGAGTAAGTTAAAGAACTTCAAGGTTGAAAAAAGGCAGGATAGCGACCACAACGCTCTGATTTTAACCTTGAACTCAGGGGCCTTTGGGCTAAAAAACCCTGACACTTCATTAAATGTGGCAATTCCTCCCCTTGTATTATCCAACAATCGCAGAAGGGTGAAATGGCCTCGGCTGGCAACGTCACTTTCACAACTTGCGAAAATTTATCAAACTGCGATACCCTTGATAACTCGGATGGCTACCGAAATAGGACCTATGCAAGTAGTGGAAACCCACAAACAGTTAGTGACGGAATTGGGGGATGTCTTTTACCCGATAGCTGGAGCAAATAAGTATGTCCCCAAAGCTTTTCCCTGGTTTAATACTAGGTGTAGGGAACAAAAAAAGAACCTTCTCGCAGCAATCAAAATAAAAAATAAACCCAACATACGAGTTGCTAGACAAGAGTATAAGAAGGAACTGTCTAGGAGTAGGATGGAATGGGAAGAAGAGAGGTGGGAAGCGTTGAGGGATGCCTTAGTGACAAGGGATGCCAAACTCTTTTGGGACCTAGTAAACTCCTCTGTAGGAGGCAGGGGGGAATCTTTCCTGCCTAATATTGCTCCCTCAGTATGGGAAATTCACTTTGCCACATTGTATTCCTCACCCTCGGTCACCCTGGAGCCACTGAACAGGGCTCTGATAATGCAATCAAGTGACCAACTTTGTATTTTACCGGACCTAGATCCTACACACGAGCATTGTCCACAGGAGCGGCCAGATCGTGGAAACCACTCTGACCACCTAAGAACTAGGAACCAGATGACTTCTGAAAGCGTTGAGGAAATCTCAATCAAGGAAGTAGAATCCGCTATTGCCAGGCAGCCCTCTAATAAAGCCCCAGGGCTTGATAAAGTGCCAGGTGATCTCTTTCGTTCACAACCTAAAATCTGGGGACCTTATCTAGTTGTATTATTCAATGCAGTTCTGGCGGGAGCTAGTTTACCAGACACCTGGGCAGGGGCTGAAATTGTTCCTATTTATAAAAAAGGTTGCCCTCTAGTTCCCTCGAATTATAGGCCTATAAGTCTCTTGGATACTACACAGAAACTTATGGGCCGGATCATACTAGATAGAATACTCGGGTGGACAGAGGAGAACAAGATATTAAGTACCTACCAGGCAGGGTTTAGAGCAGGGATCTCGACCTTGGACCAGCTCTTTAGATTACAGGTCCTGTTTTGGAAGACCGTAATTCTGGGAGGGGGTAGCCTCTACCTGGTCTTCGTAGACTTACGGGCTGCTTTTGACCTTGTGCCCAGAGAAAGTCTATGGAAGGTCCTGAAAGATCTAAACCTCCCGCCTTACCTACTAGATGTTTTGAAGCATTTCCACAAAGAGAACTACGCCCAGGTACGCTGTGGGAAAAATGGAGAGCTTTCAGAACGTTTTCCAGTCACCAGAGGAGTACGCCAGGGCTGCGCCCTGGCACCCACTCTCTTTAGCCTCTACATCAATGGTCTGGTGAGTGAGTTAGATAAGGTTGAGAATGGCGATGTTCCTCGGTTGGCATCTGGACGGGTGCCTGCATTAATGTTCGCAGACGACACCCTACTGTTGTCTCGAACCTCTACAGGCATCCAGAGGGTTTTGGATGGCTTTGTAATATTTTGCGCATCACGGGGGCTTGAGATCAATCTAGAAAAGACAAAGTTCATGATCTTTGGCCCCCCGAAGCGCACTCGCCCCTGCCCAGTCCTAAATGGCATCCCATTAGAAAGGGTTAGTACCTTTGTCTACCTGGGTGTTACCCTGACTGAAGATTTTGGTTGGGGCCCGCAGGTGGTCAAATCTGCCCTGAGGCTTACACAGATAGCGGGGGGTATAAATAAATTCCAAAGGAACACGCTATTTAAGCCAGTCTCCCCTGGTCTTGAAATATATAAAGCCCAAGCTAGACCTGCTGCAATGTACGGTGCAGAACTCTGGGGCTATACCCGTGTACTGGCCCTGTCCAAGGTCGAACATACATTTATTAGAAATTTGATAGGGCTACCACAGAGTACCCCGTTGATACCCCTGAGGTTGGATTTAGATCTAGAGCCTATCTCTGAACTCCTGGCGAGCAGACCCCTCCTGTATTGGAGAAGGTTGTGGACAGCACCAGAGCTAGGAGATTACAGAGCTGAGTTTCTAGCAATTTGGGATCAGCTGAAGAGTAGAAACATACATTGGCTATCCCATATAAAGGCCACATCATACCAGATTGGTCTCCCTCAATTATGGGAGACTCCAGAAGAAGGTTGTATGGCGGTAAAAAGAACGGAGTTGATAGCCCTAGTTAGACAGCACAATCTGGACCAACTATACCGCCTGTCATCTATGGGCAGGCTGACTATGGAATTCCTGCAAGTAAAACTGACCCCTAGCAGGGAGGAGTTCCTAGATTTGATTCAGCCGCCCAGAGCAAAGAAATTATACATCCAACTAAGGTATGGTTGCCTCCCGATTGGGGAACTGACGTCCAAGTGGACGGGAAGAGATGCGGGGGTTTGCCCTGTCTGTAATAAAACCAAAGAAGACCTTGTCCACGTTTTATTTTTCTGCACCGCTTATAATGAAATACGCAGAGCCTGGCTAGTGCCATTGTGCCGAAATCTGGGAATAAAGCACTGTGTACAAGCCTGCAGGATTTTACGCTATGACACTTCCCCCCCAATCGTGTTCTCTGTTTCCCGTTTTTTATATGGTATGTGGAGAAGAAGGTCTGCCTTGATAACCTAATCAACTATCTATTTTTAACACAATGGAATTTAATTGTTCATTCCTGCTACTTTGATAACTGTTGTTTAATAACTTTTTATCTATAAATATTGAATTATTTATGTATTTTATGTAAATGTATATATTTTATCTGTGCTTTTATGGTCATTGACCGAAATAAAGCTATCAAAGAAAAAAGTACAACAATATCTCAACAGATATTATTTCATAGGCTAATAAATGAACATGCACATTTAGTTGCAAGGAAAACAAATAGGGAGACTCAATGATTTGGAAACAGTGCCAGAGGCATCATGTATTGAGAGTACGCAAAAGTGGAAACATTGTATTGGGAACGAACAAATAGGGAACAGTTGTATCAGCACTGTTAACAATGTAAGTAACCAGATGAACTTTGTGCACATAGGTGCTCGTGACACACAAGGTGGACGGCGCAAGTGACAAGTGGAACAACGATAGGCGGCGCGAAGTGAGAAAGTGATAATAATGAAACTGTACTTAAGTTTCACAGGTAGGTATTTACAAAGAATTGTACAAAATTGGTCATTTTTGGTGAACCAGAGTATAAGGCACCACAAGTTGCACTGGAATGTCAACGAACTTTTGATCCTTTAACAGTTAGAATCATCATCAGTACCAGGTTACGGTTTGGAAAGTGCTGAAGGAGGATGGAAGGAATTCCGGAGGAAGAAGATACATAAATTTCAAATCGGGGGGACTGAGGTGCCAGGGGCCAGTGGTCACTAGAAGGCCGCCAGGAGGAGAAAGGCAATGAATGCAGTAAGTAGGAAGACCGGTAAAATCGTGGAAGTATGGGAGTGACGTGTTTATGAAATCAGGGGTCTGGTAGGAGGCACGTTTCGTCCAATTAGTGGATGAGAATAGGCGCCTGAGTAGTGAGCAATGACCGGCGTTAGCTCCAAAGTCTGAGAGGAGTGGGAGCTTACAGCTTGAAGAATTGCAGTCAGTGGAGGTGGGGAGAAGAGCCTCTGGGGTACAGCTAGGAGTTGTGAATGTAACCGGAGGTCGGGGAACCGATCCTCTGGGAGCCGTCCAGGGCGATCTGCTTAGGAACTGGTCGGCAACTGTTGGCTATTTCTTTGTTCCCAATCCAACTGTTCCCTATTTGTTTGTTCCCAGTACAACTGTTCCCTATTTGTTTGTTCCCAATACAATGTTTCCACTTTTGTGTATTCTCAATACATAATGCCTCTGGCACTGTTTCCAAATCATTGAGTTTCCCTATTTGTTTTTCTTGCAACTAAATGTGCATGTTCATTTACTAGCCTATGAAATAATACCTGTTGAGATATTGTTGTAGTTACATACCGCTTTCACCCAGATCTCGACTGGGTCTATGGGTATACTCTTATTGTTTAACCCTCAGTGGGGGTTGGCACATGTCCTAGGGCGATTGATCCCCAAATATTCATAAATTCCCTGGTGTATAGTGGGTCCATCACGCAGATCGCTGTCCATCCATGATCTGTAAACAGGAAATGTTTTGAGAAAGGCATCACTGGAAAGGGTAGACTCTCCCCTTTCCAGCGATTACTCCCTCAAAACTGTGGAGGCTGCCATAGAGGCAAAAATCATCCCCATTTGGTGCATTAGAGAAAACTCAACTCTTTCTTCTTGTCGCTCCCGTGGTGAATAGTGACGTCACTGCACCTCATGGCTGACTGACGTCACAGATGGGCGGCTCTGAAGCGCAAGCAATTCCACTTTGCCCCAACATTAAAAAAATATATATAGGGGGGCGCTAGAGGGCGCACGACAAGATGGCCGCACCTTAGTGCTGCTCTGCCCGGCCGAGCCATCATCTGACAATTATCTACCTAACATCGCTGAATCTCCGCCCCTGACTGGACTGGGCAGTGCTGTGGTGCTCGCCTGTGGGCGCTGGGAGTGTTAAATTGCGCTTTGGTACACCGCAGCGCTCTGAATTCGGCCCGCCAGCCCTATCGATCTGCGCTCAGAAAATGGCGGCCGCCGGGCACTCCTGAGAAGCGGCTTCCCTGCTTGGGCCTTACCTCGCGCATTGGCTCCCCCGCTGTGCCCTAGCTGTCTGGGCCATCTCTGGGACTACACTCCGGGCCTGGGGCGGCGGAGGGTGTGAGTGCACCAGGCCGACTGGAACACGGCTGAGTGAGGAGTGGCGAACGGAGGAGAGAGGCCGCCTACCTGCATCCCCTCGCAACCGGAGCTGAGCTGCGGGTGGCTGCCGGCGAACCGCAGTGCTCCTGGTACCGGCAGTGGTGAGTGGGGCGGGTGGGGACCCTGGGCGGGTGCGGTGCTCTGCTTGCTGCTGGGGCTGGTGGGAGCACGCTGCTGGCAAGGCCGCGGCTCTGTGTGCGACGAGAGCCTGGGTTGTGGTGCAGCCCGATGCTGCCGAGCTTTTGATACCTTCGCTGGGTCTGTATCCCTTTTGGGGTGCTGGGTCCTCCCCTGGACCACCATGCCCGGGATGGGCTACCCTATGATTGCTGACCTGCTAACGGCCCCCATCCCTGTCCATGTGGCTGGCGACTGTCATCACCAGTGGTGCTTGCTCATATCTGGCAGCTGGTGAGGGGTTTGTGGTGCTGCACTGCTCGGGAGGCCTGCCATAGCATTGAGAGCTGTCCCTGGAATTCTACGCTGCTTCCATCTAGCGGCAAGACTATCTAGTAAACCCCGCATTACACGGGTTGCCTGGGTGTGCTGTGTTTCTCCTGGGTCCGAGAGTAACTCAGCGGTGGGACTACGGGTGCCTTTGGCCTGTGCTGGGCCTCTATTATCTGGCGCTTGCTTGGTATACTCTCGTTGACTTCAGGGTGCAGTGACGTTTATCCTCAGGGATCCCTGCTACGCTGGTCCCTGCTCTACCTTCGGCCTGTTTGGTGTACACTTTCTCGCGCCTGGGCTACGCCTTACTGGATTAGGTGGCACGTCTCACTTGGTCTAACATGGGGAGAACTGACAAATCGCTGCCTCGTCTCACATTTGAGGCTCACAAGCCTGCTAAATACTCACAAAAGGCGGCCTCGGAGGTGGACGCCCATGGTGACACCCCCTCCCCCCCCCATGCTAGAAACCACCCTTTTGGCTATGCAATGTAGCGTTCAATCTATTGAGGGCACTATGGCCGCAGTGAACCACCGCCTAGACTATCTGTTGTCGCAGTTGGAGAAACAAAATGCCCACATGGGGGAGGTTGAACAACATGTTTCGGCAACTGAAGAAGGTCTGGGTGAGGTTGCTGGCAAGGCGCTCAACATGGAGAAGGTGTTGACCCTCATCCAGGCCAAGAATGAGGATTTGGAAGCGCGGTCCCGGCGCAATAACATCAGACTCACGGGGTTGCTGGAGTCCACAAATGTGGGGAAAATGGAGATCTTTATGGAAAATCTAATTAAGGAGCTGTTAGGAACTGAACACCTCTCCAGTATGTTTGTCATCAAGCAGGCCCATCGCTCCCTGGCGACGTGACCTGTGCCTGGTGCCCCTCCTCATCCTATAATAGCTAGACTATTAAACTACAGAGACCGAGACACTATTTTACGTTTGGCTAGGGACAAGGAGACTATTGAACACCAGGGCAACACTTTGGCCTTTTTTCCCGATTTCACTGTGGCTGTGCAGTCTGCTAAACGGGAATTTAGTGCAGTGAAAATATTTTTGCAATCGGAGGGGGTCCCATATGCAATGCTATATCTTGCACGCTTAAGCATAGGCCCAGATGGGGACTCAATAATTTTTTCCAACCCCAAGGCAGCACTTGAACATGCGAAGCAGCTGAAACATAGGCGGTGCGGGCCTGGCACAGCCCAAGAAGAGGAAGATACATGTTGTTTCTGTTTTAACATTATCTACCTTCTTACCTCGCTCTTAAACTCAGGATTGTACTATGACCACGATGCTACATGTCTTGTTAGTGTGTGGCTCCGTCCGGTTGGGGTGCCTCTGTATCCCTGGAGATAACATACTCTTTTATAATATGTGCTGTGGTGACTGAAGTTTGATATTTTGGCAAATCCTTAGATCTGCTTGGCCACATCCTATTGATTGGGATGCTAGTAGCACTTTGCGCCCCCTAACTGGGTATACCCCAAATGCACATTACACTTGTTTGGTTTTGTTGGGGGTGGGGGTGTTTGAGTTGGGATGGCTTTGGCGAGTTTGGGACGCTGAAGTGGGTGAGGGGGTTCTTGTTTGGGAAAGGCAGACTGGCATTGCAGTTATGTTGTGAAACTCCTGTAAAGGAACATTATGGTACTTTAGACATGCATGGTGTGCTCTGTAGTGCAGGTGTCCCGTTAATGATGGCTCAATGGTATGAGCGGTAAAGTTAAGTTCCTCACCTGGAACGTATGTGGGCTCAATACCCCTAAAAAGATACGATCGGTACTGGCGTATCTGGATAGAATGGAGGTACAAGTAGCCTTATTACAAGAGACTCACCTCACTAAAAAATCAGCGCAAAGAGTGGGTGTACGCTGGGCGAGTGCGAGACCTGCGTCCTCCTATTCTACATATTCTAGGGGTGTGCTGACTCTCGTTAAAAAAGGTGTCCCCTTTACTGTGGTTCGGACTGACACAGATGAGCATGGGCGAGTGGCAATAGTACATGGGCAACTGGGTGGCATTTGTGTGCTGTTGGTTAACGTCTATGTACCAAACACAGATGACACCTCCTTCTTTGCAGATGTATGGCACAGGATCTCTGAGTTCCCTCCAGCTGCAGTGATTTGGGGAGGCGATTTCAATGTGTGTCTTGATGTTACCTTAGATAGGGTTGGTAGTGGATTAGCGAGGCCTAAACAGGCAGCGGAAGTGCTATTGATGTTACTAGATGCTGGCCACTTACACGATGTTTGGCGTCTTCAGCATCCTGCTGGTCGGTAGAGCACATTTGTATCATCTGTACATGGGACATAGTCCCGCATAGATTTCTGGCTTGTCTCGGAGGTTGTTTGCACTTGGGCTGTGAAAGTTGGGCATATGGCTCGCACACTCTCTGATCATTCCCCTGTAGTCCTTGAGTTGCAGATACCCACATGTGAAAGGCCGCCCTTTACGTGGCGATTACAACCAACTGAGTAAACTGACCCTGATTTTAGACAAACGATAGGAGAGGCGATCCATAATTTTTTTTAAGAGAATGAGGGGTCTGTTGATAGTGCTGGAGTGCTTTGTGAAGCGTTCAAAGTGTCTATCCAAGGGGCTTGCATGGGAGCACAATCTGGAGTGCTGCGGGATCTCCGACGCAGAATTCACAAATTGGCATCCGACATCTCAACACTCGAGCGTGAATATGAGATCAATCCCTCCCCAGAAAAGTTAGCTGCAATAAGGGAACTAGTCACGGACCATAACGAAACAGCTGATCAGGAGTTATTACAACACTCTCGCCGCAGCTCCGCTCGCTATTATGGAGAGCGGGGCCGTCCGAGCCGCTCCTTAGCGCAGAAGCTGGTAGCGCCGCATAGCCAGGAGTATATTAAGGAACTCTTAGATGAGAATGGGGTTGCCTATTACTCGACTCCCGAAATTTGTGATATAGTTTTACAATTTTACACCAAACTTTATGCTGCTAGGGGCTCCCTGCCACTTGAAGAGATAGATTCATATCTGGAAGACGTTGCACTGGGGTGGCTCTCTAATTCACATCGGGTATACCTTATACAGCCGTTTGATGTCAAGGACGTTAAACTCGCCATAGTGTCATTACCTACCTGTAAGGCCGCAGGGATGGACGGGCTTCCCAGCGAGTTTCATAAGCCCTATGTGGCTGATCTTGCCCCCAGGCTTCTTACGTCTATGCAGAGGCTTATGAAAAGGGACGACTTCTGCCTACTCGTAAAGAGGCCTTGCTGGCGACTTTGTTTAAACCTGATAAGCCCCCCAACATGTGTGAGTCCTACAGGCCTCTCTCGATTATTAATATAGACGCAAAGATACTGGCAACATGATTGCCACCAGGCTTCAGCTGCTGGTCCCTCTCCTGGTCTTACCCGATCAGTCGGGATTTGTATCTGCGCGCTCTACGACCCACAATTTGCGCACTGTATTCTCCACCTTACACTATTTTAATTCAGATTTCCAAGCAGTCGCGGTGCTGCTTGACGCAGCAAAAGCTTTTGACTTCCTCCAATGGGACTACATGTTCACGGTTTTAACTAGAATGGGCCTTCCTCCGTTTTTAATGCAATGGATTAGAGTGCTCTTTGAGGAACCGGTTGCCCGTGTACGCGTTAATGAATGGGTGTCTTCCTATAGAAAGAGACACGCGGCAGGGATGCCCCCTGTCGCCGATGCTCTTTTCGCTCGCATTGGAGTCTCTGGCCTGCAAGCTCCGTCAGAAGCATGCAGCAGCTGCACTACGTTTTCGGCAGAGACCACTTGCGGTCTCCCTGTATGCAGATGATATGTTACTCTATGTTCGCGATCCCGCCACGTTTCTGCCTGAATTGCTCCGGGAGTATGTCAAATTTGGGTGGTATTCGGGTCTTGGGATCAATTGGGCAAAGTCAGTGGTGTACCCGCTGACGGCCGTCACGAGAGAGGTGGAGCTGGATTTTCCACTAACCTGGACGTCAGATCCGGTGAAATATCTGGGGGTATGGATGCATAGAGATCCAGATAAGGTGATATCTGAGAACTATGGACGTGCCGTTACGCATATCACTGAGCTGGCTGAGCGGTGGGCGCGCCTGCCCCTCTCCCTCGCAGATAGGATAGCAGTTCTAAAAATGGTCTTTCTCCCCAAACTGCTCTATTTTTTTCTCAACATACCTATTAAGTTGAATGTGGCAATGTTTACAACACTCCAATCGGCATTGCCTACATTTGTATGGGGCGGAAAGAAGCCCAGATGCAGTTGGGATACTCTGGTTCAGCCCTTTGACCGGTGTGGGTTTGAGGCTCCTGACCTTAGATTGTACTATCTATGCTCGCAGGTGCAATTTGCGCATTATTGGCATTTCCCGCAACGGTTTCAACCTCACACAGCTATTGAATCGGATGCTGTTCTTCCAATGCCATTGCGGGCAGCGACTCTTTCTGGAGGCTCGGGTGGCCATCGGACTGAAATAAACCCCGTGCAATGCACAGCATGGGCTTAGCGAATGTTAGCGAAAAGGGCGCAGCTCCCGTATTTATATGCTCCACTGCTGCCTTTGGCCTCGCACCCTGACATTTCTGCGGCACGGGAGAAGCCCGCTCTCCGGGTGTTGGCTAATGTTGGTATTTCCCGGATGGGGGACCTGTATACGCAAGGTCGGTTCAGGACATTACAAGATGTACAAGGCGGTGCTGATCGTGGATTTATGTTGGTTTTACTTATGTCCGAGGCCGGCAAGCTGTTAGAACTATCTACCCGAATTATCCGGAGGAGCCCATGGCTCTGCGGGCATTGCAGGCGATGCTGGCGGAAGAGGAGCGGAAGGGCTTAATCTCCAAACTTTATAATGCCTCCCTGCGAGAGCGAGAACTTGGTGATCATCCCTCTTATCTTAGATGGCAGGCGGCGCTGGGGCCCACCCTCACAACCAGACCTTTGGAAGGCGTGCTGCGAGCTTACTGGTCGCCTCACAGTGAATTGTAACCTCTGAATAATTCACTTTAAATACTTGCACCAATTATAGTATACCCCTCTGCAACTCTGTAGGTATAGTCTGCGCGAGTCTGCTAGCTGTGTGAGGTGTGGGCAGGCTGATGCTGACTTCCTGCATGTTGCATGGTTGTGTGCAGGTGTATTCGCCTTTTGGTCCAAGGTGGTGAAGGTGCTCACAGATATTGTGCTGGAACCAGTGCATTGCACTCCTGAGATCTGCCTCCTTGGGTATGTGAAATGTCTTAAGCCTTGTAATAACGCATAGTCGCAGTATCTACTTTGTTTGCTAAAAGGGCTATCACACAGCGTTGGGGAGCTAAGACCCCTCCAACGGTGAAAAAGTGGATCCGAGATCTACTTTACTGTAGGGATCAGCTGGGGATCTATGAGGAAGAATTGCCCGAGGCCTCGCGCCCCAAGAATCTCTGAGCCCCGCTCACTGCATATTTTTTTTTTTTTTTTTTTGAAACCGTTTATTGCAGTTTATAGAAGTTACAGGTATGGGCCTACAACCACACGGCCGGCCGCTAGAGCATCAAAAGCATATTACATACATACAGCAAAAAACTTTCTCAGCGGTGCACAGTAGGAAGACAGGAGTGATCAATGGTGCAGGCCTCACAGCTCCATGCCCACAGTACGGTTCCATTTTCTTAACGCAAAACAACGTAAACAAACCACAACCGCAAGGCAACCCTCAATCCAAAGTGACAACACGTGCTCCATAAGTGGGGGATCCAAACCAGCAGCAAAATTCTGAAGAGGGGGACGGGAGTAGATCAGGGACTGGGGGACCGCGCGCCCGCGGCCAAGGGAAGGGCGCCATCTAGGGAGACGGAGCCGGCGAGGCCGCCGGTAGCAGCGGCGGCTCACAAATACCCCCGCGGTAGGCGTTCCAGGGGCCCCAGAGTTTCATCCACGCCCCAGGCTTACCCCTCGCCACATACACCACCTTTTCACGAAACATACACCAGTCCATATGCTCTTTCCAGGCCGACACCGCAGGGGGCCTCTGGGATCCCCACAATTGGGCAATATCACGCTTGGCTATCATGTATCCCAGAGTCACCCACCGCGCCTGCGGGACCGAGTAGTCATTTGGTTCCCAGACGTTCAGCAAGCATCTCCTCGCTTCAGGCAGCAGCGCGACACGCGTAACCATTCGTAGAACCTCATGCACACCACGCCAGAATCGCTCCACCTTCGGGCACTCCCACAGTATATGCATGAAAGTCGCCAACGCACCACAGCCACGCTTACACATTCCATCACCAGCAAAACCCATACGTAAAAGCCTTGGCCCCGTCACGTAGACCCGGTGAAGGATCTTGAGCTGGACGAAACGAAGGCGAGCCGGGATGGCCACCTCTTTCGGAGAGGCCACCGCGGAGATCCAATCCTCGTCGTCCAGCTCCAGCCCGTCGGCAACCCAAGCCTCGCGGAGACTAGTCAGCAGACACGATCTATCGTTAATCAATTTTTTGTATATGAGGGAGATCGTGCTGTCCGGGACATGGCCATCTAGCACTCTGTCCTCCAGGGGGGAAGACTCCGGAATGGATGCAACATCCGGGAAGACGGAGCCCAGCGCATGGCGGACCTGCAGGTACCGAAAGTACTCACTGCCCTGCAGCTGAAACTCCGCCTGCAGCGTCTCAAAAGTTTTGAATCCCCCCCTCGTCCAGAGATCTCCCACCGTGCTGATTCCGATCGTGTCCCACTTCTCGAAGCCCTTCGACGTCCACAGGGAGCCCAACCTCTCAGATGCATACAGCGGAGACGCTCGGGTCAAACGGTCCTTCCACCCCATAGCTGCATTAGCCGCGTGCCAGACACGCACCATGACACGCGTCGGTCCCGTCAAACGGGAGTCGGGCGCGCCAGGGTAGAGCGCTCGATTATAATCGCCACCGGGCAGAAGCGTCCTGTCCATCTCAAATGCCGGGTTCAAGGCGGGCCCGTAAAGGCCATGATTAATTGCAGCTAGTTGGGAGGCCCAGTAATACCGTTTGATGTCCGGGAGGGCGACCCCTCCATCGTACCACGGGAGCGTCAATTTAGCCAGAGCAATACGCGGCCTCCCGTCCCAGAACAGACGCCGCTGGAGGCCCTCCACCTCGCGAAAATAGCGTGCCGGGACCAGGTCCATGGTATTCTGGAGGGCGTAGAGGAAGCGGGGCAGGGACATCATTTTAAATAAGGCCGCTCGGCCGAGCGGCGAGAGCGGCAGACGCCGCCAGCGCACCACGTCCTCCCTCAGACGCTGGAGGGGGGGCAACAAGTTCTGCTCATAGCGGGCCTCCGGGTCAAGAGTGATATATATACCCAGGTACCGGAAACCCTGGGAGGCAATCTGGATCGGACAATCCCGTGGCAAGACCGGGACCTCCCCGGAAAGCACATAGACACAGGATTTCGCCCAGTTGATGACCAGGCCTGAGTTGCGACCGAAGGAGCGCAAAACATCAACCAGGACGATCAGTGACTTGCGCGGGGAGGCGAGATACAAAAGGATATCGTCAGCATAGAGGGACACGCGGTCCTCATGCTCGGGGGTCCAGCGGAGACCACGGATAGAAGGGTGCCACCGCAACCACTCCGCCAGGGGCTCCATGGCCAGGGCGAACAGGAGAGGCGACAGGGGACAACCCTGTCGCGTGCCCCGCCCCAGCGCGAATGGGGCAGATACTCGCCCATTCACCACCACCTGCGCCAACGGGCCCGAATATAGCAATTTGACCCAGCTGACGAAACCCGGGCCGAACCCAAACTTCGCCAGCATCGCCCAGATATATGGCCATTCGAGCGTATCAAACGCCATGGTGGCGTCCAAGGACGCCAGGATGGCCGGCTCCCGCACAAATGGGACACGCGCGAGCACCCCGTGTAAGCGCCGCAGATTAAGCGCCGTGTTGCGGTGTGGTATAAAGCCCGATTGGTCTTGGTGGACCAAATCGCCCACCACGCCAACCAACCGGTTGGCCAACACCTTGGCGAGGATTTTGGGCTCCGCGTTCAGAAGCGAAATCGGCCTATAGGATGTGACCCGCTCACGGGGCTTCCCCTCCTTATGGATCACCACAATTGTAGCCAGACGCTGGTCCGGCGGGAGGGAGCCCTGCGAGTGGGCCGCAAGGAACATCGCGCGCAGGTGGGGCGCCAACACATCCGGGCGTAGCTTGTATAGCTCAATGGGAATACCATTGGGGCCCATGGCCTTGCCGGATGCAACCGAGCGAATAGCCGAGGCAATTTCGTCCGAGGTGGGCGGGGCATCCAGCGAATCCCTGTCCTCCACCGTAAGGGAGGGCAGTGCGATGTCCCGAAGCAAGGCATGGGAATCTTCCTCCGAGCAGGGAGAAACCGGGGAGTAGACTTCGCGGAAATAATCCGCGAAGCAGGAGACAATGGCTTCCGGCTCAGTGACGCACACACCATCCACGCTCTCAATCAGAGGCACCACGCGGCTCGCTCTTTCCCTCTTGTCCAACCACGCAATCAATTTGCCAGCCTTGTCACCCACATCATACAATCGCCCCTGCTGCTCTCTACTGAGGCCCCTGGCCGCCTCCGTGACGAGGGCCCGATAGGCCGCCTGCTTTAAGTGCAAAGCATGCAACTTGGCGTCTGTTACCCCGCTCCCCAGGTCACCCTCCGCTCACTGCATATTTGTTGTCCCACCCATATCTGATGTAACCTGTGGAAATGTATGCCTCTTGCTCTGTATGTAACGACTGATTTATTACGAGAGCTCCATCACTGAACTTGTTTCTGCTGCTACATACATGTCTGTCTAAGATGTACAGGATTTCTCAAAATGCACAATGTCTTGTAATTCGCTCTGCCTGGGGATGGGGGGGGGGGGAATATAAACTTACAAAAAAAAAAGAATTCTCCATTGCAAGCACTGAAGGATCCTTTTAATATCTCCTTAATGATGGCCAATAGCCAATGGACATACTGGGAGGTAGTGTGGGCATTGGCCAATGACTGACACCCGCACTTAATGGGTTAATGATTACATGATTGCTTTGGCTTTGTATTTTGTTCTGCTGAAACCCAATTAAAATATTTAGGTCAAAATGAGTTTAGGTATTGTAGCTTCGGCTTGTGAGGGAGAGACATTAACAGCCATAGCTAGTTAGAGAATTTCAGTTGCCTTTCGGTAAGACACTGGAATTCTTGTGCAGAAGAAGAGTCACTTAGATTTTCCCCCTAACTCACACAATGCTTCTTCTCATCCCATAATAGTCCCAAGAAATCCATCCAATCTCTTCCTGCCCCATCTGCAGTAAAGAGTAGCTACGTGTTGAGGTGTCATAAATCAAGGTAGTTAAAATCAGTAAAAGAACGAGCCAAAATCTGAGGAATCAACATTAAAAACTGCACTTATTCCTCAATTTTCTGTGTATAATCGAAATTGAAGAACTTAAACTTTTATTTCCCACATTCTTGATTATTTAGAAAACAAAAGTGTGTGAATACCTGTACAAGATCAAGTTTGTTGTAATACTTTTTAAAATGTTAGTGTCTAGTGGTGTGGCCAGTAGATATCTGAGATGTATGACAATGATACATGATTAAAGGGACATAGCAGGTCCCAAAGTGAAAAGAACATTACTTTATCCTCACTTGCTGCATCTTGAGCTCATCTAAACGAGTGCTGCTGTTGAATTGCCTGTAGATGTGTGACTTTTAGTTTTTGGCTCAATGGCACTTGAAAACTATTAGAGCAGTATATTTTTAAAAGCAGTTGATGACTTAGCATCTCATACCCTTGGCTTGTCAAAAGAGTGCTCTCGTCATGGCCTGGGTGGCGCTCTATGGAGAAGGAGAGATGAGCAGGTCATGGTTGCTCTCAAGGGGACTCATCCCACCACAGCATCCAGAGCATTTAAGTTCATACACCTGAGGACAGAATTGGGCATATTCATAAGCAAAGAATGCACAGATTGAAGTATTCATCTGAAACAGTTCTTTCATATTTCCTGTCAGGTGGCTACATGAGGGTGACCATGAAGGACTGCACTGCTTGTCAGCAGTTGCAAAGTTTTAGCATTGCTGGTCACATTCCATACAGGGTTCATGCTCTAAGGCCAATCGAGAGAACATGCAGGGCAGGAGGAGGTACATGGATCCGTCCTTCAGAGCCAGCTGTACAGAGGGTAATGGGAGTAGGGTTGCTCTGCTATACCACTTTGGATGGACACCACCACCCAACAGAGTCTAGCACCCTGTTGTCAAGCAACATGCCATAACTATGCATGCCACTTATCAGGAGACGTCTGACACAGGTCTTCGGAACAGGAAGACATTCTGGGTCTGGCAGAAGTTTAAAATTAGAAGCAGGCTGTCACATACAGGCTGTGGAATGGACAGTACAGACTGCTCCTCTTAAATCAGACATCTACAGAAGACAGCTCACAGACTCACATGGAAACTTATTAGACAAGGTTATGAGACAACATGTGCAGCACACAGACGCAAACGATTGCTAGACACTCAACAGGAATGGCCTTGATCTAAAGCGTCAGTACGGCATCTTAACTCTATCATTGGTACAGGCAGAAGTGAGGTGAAAACACAATACAGGCATGACAGCCTAATGTTATCACTGGGCACAGAAAGAGAGGGTGCAGGCACACCAGCTACCCAATGACAAGGTACTGAGAGAAGTACAATGAATACAGGGTGCAAGACTCATGATCATCAGGCACATGAGAGATGTGTACATGAAGATTGATATGGTCACGCCTCATAGATTTTCAAAACTCCAAAAGGAAATGATAGGCTGCTTGGAGGAGACGTGTAGTGGTGGCATGTCTCACCACTCCCACAGTGTTGTGCACACATAAAGTAAGGGTGTTTAAAGTCAGACAAACCTGTCAGGGAATCTCTTACATCTGCAGGTAGTATTGCAGATCCTCACCTCTCACCCAAGAATTTCTCGCAAATAGCGATGTTTCATAGCATAGCCAAGTTTATTTACTACATTAAACTTCTGCATAAATCATGTGAACAGGAATTGTCATTATATTTGTAAACATCTCATCAATCTAAAATAAAATGAGTGGAAGCTAGATGTAACCAAATCATCATTCATTACACTTTCCAAACCTGTTAGTAAAATTACATTACTATATTGTTTTAAGCTCTTTCTGGAGCTTGCTCTGATTAATTAGCATTTGAGTTGTGTAATCCCCATACCTTTGTGCCAGCAAATCTCAAATTGGAATCCCGATTGTCAACTCTACTCAGCAATCGGTCAGCCTCCTTCCACCAGCCGAATTACTAGGGTCTTTTCATACCCTTTTCAAACATTAAAATACCATCCTGTAAACTATTCCAAAATAGATCTCAAAGCGATGAAGACCTAATCGAACAAGGAACATTCTGGAATGGCTACGATTGAAGATGTTAGAGATGCTGACCTCTAAAAAGAAAACTGTACTGTTCTCTACACCGGTTGGCCGTTTTAAAGCCTGTGGCATAAGAGAGGTCTTCTGAAGCTCGGATCCTGTGCTTGTTACATAGGACAGAAAGCAACCATTTTGTTTTTGGAAGCACAGAGAAACTTCTCTAGTTGTTCCTCCAGACTGGAAAAGGCTCATGTGGCTTTCAAAACACGACTAGCAAAAGATTTGCAAAAATAATGGATAATAATTAGGCACATAAGACGCTCATGTTATTAGAGAGAATTCTTTTGCCTGGCATATCCATATTTACTAATTCATGCATTCAGAGTTTTTCAGTGTATAAACAATAATGTTAACATACGATAACGTGTAGAAAAACTGTACACATATGAGACTGGAAGCTCTCTTACAGCGGCTGCAGGATTAATAGCTCTGAAGTCGGGTACTGCTGATAGGAAGAATGCAGGTCAGGCTGGGCAGCATATGCAGGCTCCTGGTCTTGTTAGGTTCTTTTTCTCTGACCTCCTCCAAGCAAGTTGTTAAATGCTGAACTCGGGATCTGGCTCTACAGGGCAGACAGATCCTAATTTCCCAGAGTAGGATGTAGCGGTCTAGTTGTTCCCCTTAGAGACTGCCTCCATAGCCCGGAAGGGCACCCACACATTGTAGCACTCTCTGGCCAGGCGTGGCCAGACAGCATAAATAAACGGGCGGAGGTCGCACGGGACTTCCGGGCCACACTACATACTAAGAGTGCGTGCCTTTATTTCTGTGGTGCCAAATTCCCCATTATAAGCGTAGCGCTTAGCAGCGCGCTACACTGGCGACAAGGGTGGGCGCTTCTGCCCCTTACATGCTGTCATCCTACCTGTGCAGCCGATCGTCGCTGCTATCCAGGCGCCTGTTCCCTGCATCGAAGATCGCCGCACTCCCGTATTGTGCCGAGGACCGCACATGGGCGGTGAAGGTTTGCTGCCGCGTCCTTCAAGTGAGGTACCCCAGCTGTTCTCCGGGCCTCTCCCGCAGGTGCTCCTGAGCGGGCCTACGCTCCGTGCTGCATGTGCATCGTGCTCTCGCGCACATCGCCCTGCCACAACTTTCTGGCCGTCCCGCTCTGCCTTGCGGCGATAGGCAGCGCCACCTGCTGACTTCAGAAGTAACTGCAGGCTGCAATCACGCTGTGTGTCTGGGCTGAGGCTTCATGCTGAAAGTCCCCTGCGTATGCCCTGCTACCTGCAGACTGGGCAACTTTGCACACCCTCCACTGGCCCTGCTGCCTGCAGATTGTACAGCCTTGCACAACCCTCCACTGGCCCCCTGCTGCCTGCAGACTGTGCAGCCTTGCACAACCCTTCACTGTTATTGGTGGGGGAGTGAGAGAGAGAGAGCTGGCCTGCTGTAGGTGCAGCCCATCGCCAAACAGCTTGGCCCAGGACTGCCGGAAGTGGGAACCTCTAAAGTAGCATAACAGACCCAGCGCGAAACACCTCTTAGCTGGAGGGGGATTCATCGGTCTCAGCAGAAGTCCATCGCGGTGTTGACACAGCAGAAGCACCTCCATGTCGCTCCCCCCTGCGGCGGCCGCGCCTGCGGCTCAACAGGACGTGCCTCCAGCACAGCTAGTGGTACAGCCCACGTCGCAACACGCACAGATCTCAGTGCTGCCCCCATTCAGCGAGCTCATTAATCCTGCGACAGCTTCACCTTGATGGACGGTCTGGATTGGCAGGCTCAACAACTATTTTACCGCTACTCGTGAGACGGACGGCGCAGTGAAAAGGTCGCTGTTACTCCATTTTGGAGTGGAAGAAATATACAAACTATTTGCACACCTCCCAGACACTGGTGCTCCTACTGATTACGACGCAGCAGTCAGGGTATTAAATGGCCATTTTGACCCACAACTTAACCCAGATTACGAGCGTTTCAAGCTCCGGCAAGCGCGTCAGAGAGAGGGCGAGACCATGGACGCTTTCCACGCTCGGCTGCGAGAATTGGCCAGTACCTGCACGGACGAAGACCAGAATAAGGAAGTAAGAGCCCAAGCAATCCAAGGATGCCGCAACAAACATCTTCGGACCCTCATACTGCAACAACCAGGAATCACCCTGGAAGACATTCTTATCCTAGCAAGGTCGCACAAACTTTCTGATGCCAGAGCCACGGTCATGGACGACACACTTACCCAGCAAGCAGAAAAGCCAGTAACAATAAAGACTGAACGAGCGGATGCAATACGAACTCCATCCAGAGGCGCCCGAGGATGATAGCTGACCAGAAACCAGCGAGGGTCACGCTGTGGCTACTGCGATAATGAAGAACATCCACCCCGAGGAATGCCCTGCACAAGATCGGACGTGCTCTAAATGCGGCATCCCCAATCACTAGGCAAGTGTCTGCAGAGGAGGGGCCCGAAGCAGAGGAGCTCGTGGAAGACGTCCGCGTCCAAGGCAGTACGGCAGCTATCGCTCGATGAAGCGGACAACTCCAAAATGGCGAAAATTCCAGCCAACCGGAGGCAGTACCTAGAAGATTCATCCACAGATCAAGAGGCTGAAGCCTATATGATATCCTTTGCGAGTGATCTAAAAAGAAGACGGAGACCCCAACCGACGTACGCCATCGAAATTGCAGGAACACCAGTGACTGCTCTAATTGACACAGGAGCGTCCGTAAATGTAATGGGCTGCCAGCAGTACAAACAACTGAAGCTGAAGCCTGTGTTAACCCCATCGAACGTGAAAATCCTGACGTACGGAAGCCAGAAGCAACTACCTCTCAAAGGGAAGATGATGGTGCAAGTCAAGTCGGACACTCACGAGGTCACCACGACGTTCCACGTCATAGACCGAGAAGCAGACATCTTAGTGAGCAGCCATACAGCGGAAGATCTGGGGCTGGTGACATTCGCCAACGCGGTCAAGACCCTGCCGGCTGACAATATACTTGAGCTGTTCCCACAACTCTTCAAAGGTCTTGGATGCATGAGGAGAAATCCCGTAAAGTTGCACATCGACAAGGCAGTGAAACCAGTTGCCCTACAACACCGTCGCATACCTTTTCATCTAGGCCACTCGTCGAGCAAGAGCTACGGAACCTAGAGCAGCAACGAGTGATCGAAAAGTTCACGGGACCAACGCCATGGGTATCGCCCATGGTCATCGCAGAGAAACCGAAACAGCCAGGGAAGATACGCCTCTGCATTGACATGTGCATGCCGAATCAAGCAATAAAGCGGGAGAGACACCTTACCCCAACGGTCGACGACATATTAGCTGATCTATACGGATCCCGATGGTTTTCGAAACTTGACCTCAATGCGGGGTACCACCTGCTGAAGCTGGCGGAGGAAAGCAGGTATATCACGACCTTCTTAACTCACCTAGGGCTACGCCGCTACAAAAGACTCAATTTTGGCATATCTTCGGCAGCAAAAATATTTCAAAATGCAGTCCGGTAAATGCTGTCAGGGCTCCAGGGAAGAACACCATCACCATCTCAGAGCCAGTTTGCAACGCTTAGTTGACCATGGTGTGACACTTCACCGGGACAAATGCCAATTCTTCCAAAAGTCCATTGAGTTCTTTGGCTACGTATTCAGCCAAGACGGAGTGCAGGTGGACCGCAAGAAGTTGCAAGCCATTCAGCAAGCACCAGCACCCAGCACAGCATCAGAAGTTCAGAGCTTTTTGGGCATGGCCACATACTGCGGACGGTTCATACCTAATCTGGCTACAGTGGCTGAACCTTTAAGAGTCCTCACGAAGAAGGATGCAGTGTGGCGATGGGGAAAAGAAGAAGAAGAAGCATTCCAAAGGGTCAAGTCGACACTGTTGAGCAAAACCACCATGGCCTATTTTGACACTGCACGACGTACGGAAGTAGTAGTGGACGCCAGCCCCGTAGGATTAGGAGCACTCCTCGCTCAAGCAATAGAGCCAGGAAAGTGGGTTACCCTAGCATTCGCGAGCAAAGCGCTCACACCAACCGAGGCTCGTTACTCCCAACTTGAACGAGAGGCACTAGCCATCAAGTGGGCTTGTAACCACTTTCATCTCTACATCAGTGGACATCCTTTCAAAATCGTAACTGACCAACAGCCACTACTTCCGCTGTTCAGAGGAACCGCTCTGCATCCACCTCTCAGGATCGAAAGGTGGGCCATACAGCCACAGCATTATCAAATGGACATGAAGTACAGACCCGGAGCCAAGAACCCTGCTGACTTCCTGTCAAGGCACCCGTTGGACGTACTCCCAGGAAGTACCAGACGAGAGCAACGTACCGAAGAATACGTATGCATGCTGTCTCAATGGGCCTGTCCACGAGCCCTTACGATAGAGGAGATAAAAGCGGAAACGGACAATGACGCAGTACTTCAAAAAGTACTAGAGGCCCTATGCAGTGATTCATGGGAAGGTTTCCTCCAAGGCATCACAGGATGGAACAAACCAGACCGAATCCGGCTGGGGAAAATGTGGCGATTCCACGACGAAGTAAGCACGTCTGATAGTGGCGTTATACTACGAGGGTCACAAATCGTTATCCCGATAGGCCTCCAAGAACGAGCAACAGTTCTAGCGCACGAAGGCCATCAAGGTACAGTGAGAATGAAGTCACGAATGCGAGAAAAGGTGTGGCCCTGGCTTAGAGGCCGCTGTGGACATCATCGTGAGGAACTGCCAGGCCTGCCAGCTCACCAGCAACCCAGAAGTACCAGCACCGGTGATAACAGAAGATCCAGCACCCTCCCCGTGGTCGTGGGTGAGCCTAGATTTCGGGAGTTTCCCAGATGGAAGAGTCACCGCTATCCTAGTCAACAGCTACACGAAGTATCCTATTGCAGAGATCATACCGTCCACATCATTCAACCATTTGCAGCCAGTGCTCGAGAAAGCGTTTGCGCTCTTCGGACTGCCTCAAGTTGTAAAAACCGACAATGGACCTCCGTTCCAAGGAGGAGAATTTAAGGAACTGTTAACGCAACTAGGAATCAAACACCACCCAATCACTCCTCAATGGCCTCAAGCCAATGGTGAAGCAGAACAGTTCATGCGAACACTAAATAAGATCCTTCGAATATTGGTAGCCGAACAATCTGACCCTGAAATGGCACTTCACCGATTCTTGAGAGAGTATCGCAGTACCCCACACTGCACTACACAGCGGTCGCCGTGGGCACTAATGCTAGCCGGTCCCCGGCAAGATACCATTCCAGTGGCCGACAACTGGATGCCTGAACCATACAATCCTGTCGATGTGCAAATTCGACGAAGAGCCACTAACAACAAAGCAAGCAGTCGGAGAAGAGCACGATCGAGAGTCATAGCGCCTGGATGCACCATCCTAGTCCCCCACCGTCGCAGCGGAGGGAAATTCCGCACAGCATATGAGCCTGGACTATGGACAGTACTAAACATCAATGGAACGGCCCTCACCGCTAAGAAAGGAGGAGAGATCATCACCCGGAACATCTCCTGCTTTAAACAAGTACAACCGGACGATGCTGCCCTGGTACATCCCGGCAGACTAGAAGAAGGGGACCCTCCAAACAGCAGTCTGTCACCACGATCTGACAGCACTCAGGGCTCCGTTCCCGAAACTGTCACTCCAGCCATGGATGGTGGGCAACCCAGTGTCATGGAAACACCGCCAGCCGTCAGCACGATGAGAACTCAACAAGATGCGCATGCCGGTACAGCCTAAGGCCAAATCCTAGGCCGAGCCAGAGACTGGCAGATTTTGTATGTTGATTCGTCACTGACAATCGCCGTTGAACACTAATTTGGGATGGGGTGTAGCGGTCTAGTTGTTCTCGTAGAGACTGCCTCCACACATTGTAGCACTCTCTGGCCAGGCGTGGCCAGAGAGCATAAATAAACGGGCGGAGGTCGCACGGGACTTCCGGCCCACACTACATACTAAGAGTGCGTGCCTTTATTTCTGTGGTGCCAAATTCCCCATTATAAGCGTAGCACTTAGCAGCGCGCTACGTAGTCCACCTGCAGTTAAGTGTTCCTCCTCACTTCTGAATGTATAGTCTTTACCCCTAGAAGGGAGACAGTCCACGTTCCTACTTTTAGTGCTCACCTTTCTCTCAAAGATAATGCAGAGATTTTTTGTTATCAAACGTTTATTAATTGTTTAACAGGTCATGCCAGAGGTGATACACAGCTTATGTGCCTACAACCTTATAGGCCGGCAGCGAACAACCAACACACAGCAGGAAACACTTTCAGAGTCAGGGAAGCCTGGGGGACTCAATGATGCCCCGGGGGTAGGTCTATGAGCAGGCGGCCCCTAGCCCGGATCCCCGGTAGAGGCCCTATACCCTGCGCGAGCCCTCCATCTGACAAGAGAGTGTATAACATTACAATATTCACTAGGCAGAGGCAAGCTAGTCGAGCAACACCAAGCACGTCCTTAGGGGCCAATGTCCTGTCTTTCTAAAGACTACACTTGACACCGTTGCTATGCAGTTCCCTGTAAACACATCTACCTACACATGCAGTCCGCCTCGTCCATTCTACAGTTGGGTCACGACAAGCAGTGCATTGTTACATATCCCGCCCGTCTAATGGACAGCGTGTAGGGATACCCTCCAGCCCGCCCTCAATGAGTCGCCATTTATGGCCTGCAGTGAGTATAGCATGAGAGGGCTGGCAACCGCCAAGCGCTGTGTGGCATAGGCTCGCTAGCATCCAACAGGGTCGTATCGAGTATGGCATAGGGCAACAACCAGCATATAAGTCATGGCACAGTAACAACATATTAGGAACCCGCCCATCCTCCCCGTGCTGTGTTCGTGTTAAAGCTATCCACTACCGCACCTGCATCAAATGGATAGAAAAGAGGCGACCAATCAACTAATGGGGAAGGGAGACAGAACGAAAGGAAAGAAGGTGGGGGTGTGAAGTCTAGGGGAGGAGGTTCAGCTTGGAGGGGGGGGGAGTATGGGTCCCACCAGTACCACAGGGCATTGGCCGAATGTCAAGGTCCTCCAGGGGCAGGTTCCCCCCCAACCCGGGGGTGTCTGGAAGAGTCGGAGACCCCGAATTGTTTGCCTGTCTCCAGAAATTCCCTGGATCAGTAGGGTCCACTACATCGTCAAAGAGCTTCAGGGCTCGGAGCCGCGGAGGCTGCAGTCTCGTATGCTCCAGTCTCCCCAGGTGGTCGATCAAGGGCTTCCAACGCTGGCGATACTTGGTATCGCGGAGTTGAAGGCGTGCCGTGAGGAACTCCATCGCCACCACATGCCACAGGCGGGTAAACCATACATTGATTGAGGGTGTGTCGGGCTTCTTCCAATAGAGAGCCACTGTTTGTTTCGCAGCGCCCAGCATGTGGAAGCTAAGGTGTCTGTCACGGCCCGTCATGGCCCGTAGAGTCGTCGGCCGAAGGCCCAAGAGTACCACCAGCGGGTCCTCCGGGAGAGGATACCCCAAAACCTTTTTTATGTGACTGAGGACCTCCTTCCAGAAGGCGATCAGCAGAGGGCATGTCCACCAAATGTGGATGAAATCTCCCGTCGCCTGAGTGCAGCGCCAGCAGAGGGGGGATGTCGTAGGGAACATTTTTTGGAGCCTAGCGGGAGTGTAATACCATTGGGTCATCACCTTGTAAGCCGATTCCTGTTGGGGAATGCTACGTAGGAGCTTGGGAATGTCGCTCCAGAGCCGAGACCATTGGGAAGGGGTAACACCTGAGCCAGTGACGTTGTGCCATCTCTCCTGGTAGGGATGGGAATCCGGTTGCTGTGCGTGTTGGAGCACCTTGTATATGCGGGAAATCAGCCCCTTGTAGGTGCCGAAAGTACGCGCCAACCGCTCGAACGGGGTGTAGGGCCGCGTGGCCGCCTGCGCCAAGGCAAAGCCCTGTATCCAATGGCGTAGTTGTATATACTGGAATTTGTCCCTCTCCATAAGCCCAAACTCCAGCTTACATTGAGCGAATGTTTTGAGACAGTCCCCAATAAACAGGTCACGAATCGTCCTGCAGCCGGTTTCCGTCCAATTCGCGAAATATGGAGGGCGATCCGCCGGCGGGAACTGCGGATTACGGGCTATCGGGGTGTGGGGAGACGGAAAAGTGGTTAGGCCCCGACGAACTGCCACCTTGTCCCAGATTTCAAGGACCGTTTTGGTGGGAACCGCCATGTAAGCGCTACGGTGGCGAGCCTCCCGGGGCAGCCAAGCATGGTCCCAGAGTGGACGACAAGTGACTGCCCGATCCATGTGGAACCACACCTTTTCACTCTCCCACGCCCCCCATTCCAAGATATAGCGGAGATGTGACGCCCAGTAGTAGTCTAAAAGGTTGGGGCAGGCCAGCCCTCCCCGATCCCGAGGGAGTTTCAGGATCCGGTTGGAAAAGCGGGGTTTCTTCCCCCCCCCATATGAATGTGGTGGGGGAACAACCTTTACAACGCAACTGTTACAACGCACTACCTTTACAACGCATTTTTTACAACGCATAATCCATTACAACGCATGACATTACAACGCATGACACTACAACGCATTTTTAAAAACTACCTTTACAACGTATTCCATTACAACGCATACTACCATTACAACGCATACCATTACAACGCATAATATTACACTACACTATCCAACACTTACCCTACTGTTGCACCCCCTGGAGTTAGAATAGTAATTTTTACCCCTATACTATCCAACACTTACCCTACTGTTGCACCCCCTGGAGTTAGAATAGTAATTTTTACCCCTATACTATCCAACACTTACCCTACTGTTGCACCCCCTGGAGTTAGAATAGTATTTTTTACCCCTATACTATCCAACACTTACCCTACTGTTGCACCCCCTGGAGTTAGAATAGTAATTTTTATCCCTATACTATCCAACACTTACCCTACTGTTGCACCCCCTGGAGTTAGAATAGTAATTTTTACCCCTATACTATCCAACACTTACCCTACTGTTGCACCCCCTGGAGTTAGAATAGTAATTTTTACCCCTATACTATCCAACACTTACCCTACTGTTGCACCCCCTGGAGTTAGAATAGTAATTTTTACCCCTATACTATCCAACACTTACCCTACTGTTGCACCCCCTGGAGTTAGAATAGTAATTTTTACCCCTATACTATCCAACACTTACCCTACTGTTGTACCCCCTGGAGTTAGAATAGTAATTTTTACCCCTATACTATCCAACACTTACCCTACTGTTGCACCCCCTGGAGTTAGAATAGTAATTTTAACCCCTATACTATCCAACACTTACCCTACTGTTGCACCCCCTGGAGTTAGAAAAGTAACTTTTACCCCTATACTATCTAATACTTACCTTAAATGCAATTTAATATTATGCGTTGTAATGGTATGCGTTGTAAAGGTAGTATGCGTTGTAATGGAAATGCGTTGTAAAGGTAGTTTTTAAAAATGCGTTGTAGTGTCATGCGTTGTAATGTCATGCGTTGTAATGGATTATGCGTTGTAAAAAATGCGTTGTAAGTGCATGCGTTGTAAAAGTGTGCGTTGTAACGACATACATCCATGTGGTGAGGTCACGCTGCAGCCCCTGAATGCAGTGTTCCGGAATAGGAGTCGGCAAGGTTTGGAAAAGGTATAATATCTTCGGCAAGATAGACATTTTAACCGTGTTCAGCCTACCAAGCCAGGAGAGGGGCAGGGCCTTCCATGTTCGGAGGTCGGCCATGACTGAGAGCTTGTATTCCTGCCAGTTGACCTGCGTCCAAGTATCCAGATCCGGAGTTATGTTAAGGCCCAGGTACCGCACCGACTTGCTCGCCCATTGGTACGGAACGGAGGCCTGGATCGCCGCGAGTTCCCCGTCCGGAATCGTAAGGTTAAGGGCCCAGGACTTCGTATGATTGATTTTCAGCCCAGAGGCACTTTCAAAGGTTTGGAGTAACGAGTGGACCGCCGGCAGCGAGCGCGGGGGGTCGGAGAGAGTAAGGAGGAGGTCGTCTGCAAGAGTGCGATTTTGTGCTCAACCCCCCGAAGAGATATGCCACCTATATCTGGCGACTGGCGTATCCGAATGGCCAGAGGTTCCACCACAAGGGCGAACAGTAGGGGCGACAAGGGGCAACCCTGCCAAGTACCTCTGCAAATGGGAAAAGGCTGCGTGAGTTGGCCGTTGACCCGCACTCTGGCCATTGGTGAGATAAAGGGGGCCATGATACGTGCCACCATCTTAGGGCCCAACCCCACCTTCCGCAGGACCGCCCTGAGGAAATTCCAGTCCACTCAGTCGAAGGCCTTTTCCGCATCGAGTGATAGCAAGCATGCTGGGATCCTCCAGTGTTTGGCCTTCCCCACTATGTGCGCTATGCGGCGCACATTGTCCGCCCCCTGGCGTTGGTGGATAAACCCCACCTGGTCGGGCTCGATGAGGTTCGGGAGGTGGGTGCTAAGCCGTTTAGCCAGGATTTTGGTGTATAATTTCAAGTCGGTGTTTAATAGTGCAATAGGCCTGTAAGAGGAGCAAAGGGTGTGATCCTTCCCGGGCTTCGGTATGAGGGCTATTTCAGCCATTGCCATGTCCGGCGAGGGCCCCACTGATTCCGCGAACGAGTTGAAGAGGCGCAGGAGATACGGCTGCAATTGCGGCAAAAAGGCCCTATAGAAGGACACTGGCAGCCCATCCGGGCCTGGCGTCTTGCCGAGCGGAAGATCCTTCAGGGCTTCCGCCATTTCTGTGCGGGTGATAGAGTCCTCCAGGGTCTCAGATTGCTGCTTGCTCAGCGGTTCCCATCTACAGGTGTCTACAGTTTCCGATATCAGAGCTGCGGGTCACTCGCATATAGAGCCGCGTAGTAATCGCGGAACGTTTGGAGCTTTGCCGGTTCTGCAATGGCCCATGACCCGTCCGTCTGTTGCAGCTTGGCGATATGGGCTCGTGCCGCTCGTGTTCGCAGGCGCCGCGCCAGAACAGCACCCACCTTATCACCGCCCTCGTAGTACCGCTGCTTGAGTGAAAGCAGGGCGCGCTCAGCCTTGTTGGTACGGTGCGCGCGGAGCTGCCCGCGTAGGACGGCCAAGCGTCTCTTACACGACGCCATCGGGCGCTCGTGGTCTAGCTTCTCTAACGTCTTTACTTCACGCTCGATTTTGGTTTCATAGAGCCTGGCTTCCCGCGCCCTGGCGGCTGCTATTGCCGTGAGGGTACCCCGTATCGTAGCCTTAAAGGCATCCCAAAGAAGAGGGAGGGGGGTCCCCGGCACGTCGTTGTCCGCGAAATACGCCAGGATGGCCGCCTGGACCTCCTCTCTATCCACCGGGTCGCGAAGGACGTGATCCGGGAATCTCCAGCGGCGCAAACGCGTCGGGCGAGTGGAACACTCCCGTATAAGCAATTCCACATGGGCGTGATCCGAAATCGAAATGCTGGAGTGTGACACTGATATGATGTCCTTAAGCAGGGAGTGCGATGCAAAGAGGAGGTCGATGCGAGAGTATGAGCACTGTACATGGAAGTAGAAGGTGTAGTCCCGAAGCCCCGGCGAGTAGTACCGCCAGGTGTCCACCAAGTTTAAGGAAGTGAGGGAGCTCTTCACCGCCGCAGACATAGCCCCCGTCCCGTGAAACGCCCCCCCACAGCGGTCCATCTCCGCGTCCCACACCAAATTGAAGTCACCTCCAACTATGAGATCGGTGTCTACTGGCTCAAGGTGCTCCCTAATGATCCCGCGTAAAAAGGCATCTTGACCCTGGTTGGGGGAGTAGATATTGCACAAGGTGAGTGGATGATTCCCTCTCCTGAGCTCCACCCGCAGGAACCGACCCTCGGCATCTCTGCTGACCCTAGTGTCTCCCCGGAGGAACCCCGCCCTACAGAGGATGGCTACTCCCGCCGACTTAGTGGTGGCCGAGAACCAGAACTGGTGGGGGAAGCGGGGGTGCGCCATTCGCACCACATCCGATTTGAGAAGGTGGGTCTCTTGGAGGAAAATGACGTCGGGGCTCTGCAGGAGCAAATAGCGCCATATTTGGCGTCTCTTATTGGGTGAGTTAAGCCCTTTCACATTGAGGGATACAATCTTCCAAGAAGGCGAGTCAGTCATTGATGCAGAACCACTAGCAAGGCATCTTTCATGCTGTCGTTCCCCTCAGACGTGTGTCCCCCCCACCAAAAGGGTACAGAAAGAGAGGGAGAGGAGAGAAGGGAAACATGGCAAGAAAAACAACCAAAACACTGAATCTGCCAACAGGGCCAGCAAGGCCTATTCCAGTCTAGGGAGTAGCCAGGCACAATGGCACAGGCTGTCCCGGAGATGTCACTCTCCCAGAAATAGGAGTGGGGGTGAATCATCGCTTATCTGTAGATCCATGATGTCGAGGGTCCGCTCCGGACCGCCGCCGCAGCCGTACAGGTGTCACGCCAGGTACCAGGCAGGTGTGCGTCCCCCAGGGAGGCCCCCCGGGCGTCGTGAGAGGCAGGGCCAGGGCCGCCACAAGTAGTCCAAGCCCACAGCCAACTCAGTGTCCAAGCTGCT
Source organism: Triturus cristatus (assembly GCF_964204655.1). Classification (NCBI taxonomy): domain Eukaryota; kingdom Metazoa; phylum Chordata; class Amphibia; order Caudata; family Salamandridae; genus Triturus; species Triturus cristatus. The sequence goes on along the minus strand of NC_140594.1, from coordinate 283,225,037 downwards.
ACCAGAAAGGAGGTATCACCAAGAAACATTCATTTGGAGGCGAGCGCTTGCGAACCAGATGGTGACGGGCCTCCCTCCAGGGATTTGATGTGCTCTATGATGTCTTGCTTGTCCCGGGAGGATCGGCTGCCATCCGGGGAGGAGGGGTGCCTAGAGCGGCGCACCGTGGACCACTGCGGCTTCAGAGGGACGCGGAGACCAGCAGGTCGGCGCGAGGGGCTAGCCGGCGGGGAGTCCGGGATCTGAAGCTGCAGGGGCCGCCTCTCAATAGGAACGCAGCACACGTCGCTTAGATTCCCACTGGAACATGAGGGCAAAGGGGTGAGCCCATTGAAATCGAATGTTGAGTTCCCTCAGCTTGTCCGTAATGGGCCGGAAGTCCCGCCGGCGCCGGAGGGTAGTAGGGGCCAGGTCTTGAAATAGCTGGATGGGCTTGCCCCCACAGAGGATTTCAGGTTTGCTTCTAGCCGCTTTGAGAATGGCTTCTTTCTCGACGAAGAAGTGGACCCGCGTCAAGATGTCAGGGATGAGTCCCGGCCTTCCAGACGGTCCGGAGACCCTATGCGCACGGTCCAATGTGGGCGGTGAAGTGTCATCGTCACCTCGAATATCATGGAGTAGGTCCGCCACAAATGACATAATGTCTGCTCCTTCCGCTCCAGTTGGCACCCCCCGTATGCGTATGTTGTTGCGGCGCCCCCTATTTTCCAAATCTTCTTGCTTGATTTGCAGCTCGACATGTTGTTCTTCTAGAGTGGCGATCCGCTGCCATAGGCGTTCCTGGTCCTCCGTACGTGCGTCTAAGGTTTTCTCCAGGTCATCAACCCGGCCACCGAGTTCCCCCACATCTCGTCGCAGCTCCTTGACACAGGCCTGGACCTCCGTGCGCAGCGACCCAATTTCTGTTTTGAGCTCCTGCATGAATGACGCCATGAAGGACTGCGTGACTGGCGCAGCGGCGGCCCCAGGGTCCGATATTGCTGCACTCGTCGACGGTACAGTCGGCTTGCCCCACAAATCCTTGACCGAGGCGTCTTTGGGGGCCGCGCGCGGCTCCTTCCCTGGCTTTGTGCGCGTCATGCTTCAAGAGGGTCAGGGGGCAGCGTCTCAACAGGGGGGAGCAGGAACCCCGGTACTCCAGAATGCGCACTCAGCGTAAAGCGCAGGTCACTGGGCCACGCAGTTCATTAATGGCAGTGAAGCCCTTTCCAAATGGCCCTCCAGGCTCTGCGCAGTCGGGGAAGGGGAACGTCAGGTTCTCAAGCCCCCGCGTGGTGCCCGGCTGCCGGACAGGCGATCCGCCCCCAAGAGGGTTCCCACCTGCTCAGTCAAACGGGGGAGGTGTAGCGGGGGCGCTGTAGCATCCGAAGGCTCGCCGCTTCAGTCCCGGTCCACCCGGTGGGGCCCTGATCGTTCCATCAGCCGTGGGGGGGCCTTCACGCGGATGCTAGCCTCTCTCCCTGCCCCCGCCATTCCGGGCAGGCTCCAAGCGGGTCCAGGCCACCGCGCCCCAGGCAGAGGCGCACTCCCTCCGTCTTCAATCAGGCCTCAATACGAGCCGGTCGGGGGTCCCAGAGCAGCCCCCAGGGACAGCGCGGCAGCGCGGGGCTCCGTGATCCCCCTCCAGCAGCTTGCTCTCTCGTCTCAGCACTCCCCCAAGCACCAATAGTCGCAGGTCTCCGGGGCTCAGCTCAGCAGGCGCCAACCGGGGTGCAGTGAGGCAGGGCACCGGACACTCCCAGGGTAGAGGCCCAGCAGGCAGCCAGCGCCAATTCACCGGGGCCCGGCTCACCAAGGGCGATGCTTTCCCTCGGCCGCCAGCCACACCAGGCCGCCTCTAGCGCCAACCTCGCCACCAGGCTGCATCCTGGGGATGCAGCCACTACGCTGCATCCCCAGTCACACCGGCCAGCCAGGCGTCCCCCTCAGGAAGCCATCGCTCTCCCTCCTCAAGGTCGGGTCACTCCGCACACCCAGCGCCGTCAGCAGCCGTCTCCGGGCCCGCAGCGAGCCCCCAACGCACCCGGGAGCGTCCCGGCCTGCCAGAATCTGACGCCGGCGATCACCGCCTCCGCTCGGGCCTCGCAGTCGTCACTCTCATCGCCCACGCCGTCCGGGGTCGGGGGTCCTTTACTGTCGGTGCCTTCTGGCAAGGAGCCTACAGCAGTCACCAGCGCGACGCCTCCTCAGCTCCGGACTCGCCCAGCTCCGGGCGCGCAGATCGGGTGCAAAGAAAATGGCGGCCAGCCCGGCCGGCACCCGGCTCCTCGTCTGCGCGGTATTTGCCAGCCTCAACAGCCACCGCCGACCGCCCAGACCGGTGCCCCCAGTGCTCCGCTCTCCCCGGGCTGTGTCCCCGGTCTAAGCATCGCCGTCACACCGCCGTAAGTGGCAGTTTACAACAGCGGCAGTCCGGAGCGGCCGCGACCTGCGTCCTACTCCATTCCAGGCGAGACCACGCCCCCCGAATGCAGAGATTTTTAAAGTCAAAAGCAGAATGCAAGATATGCTTTAGTGGGGAGTTTTTGTCCAGTCCTGGTGCAGTTTGCTCGAATCCAGCTGTCCAGTCCGATTCAAAGTGGGCACCAAATATTTACAGGGAACCAGTGAATTTGAAGTGCATTTCTGTTTCAGTCAGCCACAGCACCATGCGCCACAGAAATACCATATATATACATATATATAAACCTTGACAACCAGTTTCAGCTCGAGCATGCTTTTTTTGTTTAATATTTGACCCCAGCTAGTTCTCATCAGCAGCACAAACAACAGGTGTGTGTTTTGGGCCAACAACCCTGCTTCACTGTCAAAAATGTGAAGCGGTTGTCCTGACACAAGTCTTCTGCACAAGAAAACATAATGAGTCTGTCAGAATGTTGAGGTGAACTGCAGGTTGCAGCACGGACACTACACCACATACGTACCCACATATAGGTATAAGCAAATAGCCTGCAGAGCCCGCTTTTTAGGAACCCACAAACGTTAATTGCAATGGAAGACCAAGATTTAATTACTTAAAATGTTCATAACTGTTGATTTGAAAATTGAGAAGTTATAGACCTAAATCGCCAAAATGCGAGTGGTAGCAGAAGTGACACCTCACGCCCTTTGACCTCAGTGACATCAGAGGATGTGATGTCATGACCTTTGAGCCCGAACCTTTCAAGAATGTGATACCACATGACTTAACCCCGACGGCATCACAATCATTGACATCTCTAAATGTCCATGATGACTGCATGATTAATATAACAACACAGATAAATCTCAATTTTTGATACCGACTGTATTTTAAATTTTAATTAAGGTGCTGACATGATATTCCAGTGCAGTATTACCCACTGATCTTTTCCCTACATGAAAAAGTATATGTTTGTTTGGAAGGGAGGGTACAAGGTCACAAAACACAGAACAACGCTGGGAACATAAATTATATTTTTATTCATTTCAAACTTTGAAAGTCACAGACATTGATAAGTATACATTACAGCCATTCGTCATATTCATAATATCAGGGAATGTACAGTTTTCAGTCACTTAGTTCAAAAGATTGCGCCAAAGTTTGTCTTAGTTCCATTTCTACAGTTGGGGAAATACACAGGTCCCCCCGATACACATTCCACTTGCCCCATTTTTTGTCCCACTTCTTAGGGCATCCTCTTGATTTAAAAAACACTTTATCAGCGATCATGCACTTATCTAGTTCCGTTGCCCATATCCTGTGTGATGGTCTTTCTGCCACTCCCCACTTTGAACTATTTCACGTTTTACTAAGGTATTCCCAACCTGGCCAGTTGTTGTTCCACTTCTGTGAGGTCAGTCGTCTCCCATATGTTAAGGAGCTCGAGTGGTGGTGTAAGGGTTAGTTCCTTCCCTAGTGCGTCCTGTTTATGTTTTGTAGCCCCGTCCCATATTGGTCGTATGATCGGACAATCCCAAATAGTGTGAAAAAAGGTTGTGTCTTGGTGGCAGCCCCGCAGTCGCTAAGGTGACCCCTGTAAGATATGTTCTATGTAGGATTTTGAGTTGAATCAAACGGAAACGAAGGGTGATAGCCGCCTCCCTCTGGGACATCAGCGCCGCCTGCCAGTCCTCATCTTCAATGGGTTCTAAATCAGTTTGCCATTTTTCTCGGAGCGCCTGAAACGGTCTGGCAGATTATTACACAGTTTTCAATATGTTAATGATATAGCTTTATTTAAAATTGGTTTGGACAGCGGCCGATCCTTTAGAGGGGACGACTCCGGCAACTTGCTCATGTCTGGGAGTGCGGCAGCTAAGGCATGGCGAATCTGTAAGTATCGAAAAACCTCCACTTGAGCTAGGTCATACTTCTCCCTCAGTTCCCCAAATTTAAGGATTTTGCCCTTTTTTACTAGGTGCCCTATAGTGGAATTTCTGATGGTAACCCACTTATCAAACCCAGCTGATTACATAACAGTCCTAGTTTGGGAAGACCATAGTGGTGTGGCTTGAGTCATTGCATTTGCATTCCGAAGCGTCTAGTCGCCTGGTGACAAATCTCTACAGTATGGGCCGTTGGGGCAAGATATTGTCATTTCCGGACTTTCGTATATAAAGCCCCAAAGCATCCCTCTCGACCCATCTGGTATCTGTCAAGCATGTAGGCCGGGTCCATCGGGGAACGATATATCCAGTGGTTTACTGGCACTAGTTGCGAGGCCCAGTAGTAAAGTCTCACATCAGGGAGGGCGATCCCCCCATCGTAACACCCCTTAGTCAATTTCCGCATTCGCTATACGGGGCGGTCCTCCATTCCACAGTAACGTCCTAACTTCACTTTCCACACTTATAAAATAAGTGTCAGGAACCTTATTTGGACAGTTTTTTTAAACAAATTTTATTTGTCAAGCGGCACATATACAGCAAGGCCCTGTAACCCAGAGGTGTCTGCACAATCAGAGCATGTAATATTGACTTTGACATTTTTCATAATGATACCCAAAAAACATTAACATAACATGTGTATTTGTAAAGCACACGTTCACCACTACGGGTATTTTGCCGCTGAATAACAGATGTTTATTGTTACCCAACTCAATGGTACTCATTTTATCGACCTCAGATGGATGAAAGGCTGAGTGGACCCGCCGGGATTTGAACCTGTGACCATGAGGTTGAACACAGGCCCCTGCAGCAGACGCATTAGTCCACTGAGCCACCAGACCCGGCTTATTAAAGGTAATACAGTAAAAATCTAACTCTCCCTCCTCTCCCCCGATTGCACTATACATCCACTCTAGACAGAACCATTCAAATATTTACAGTAGAGCTACCCACCGGGGTTCCACCACCCACCCCGCTCCCTGGATCCTCCCCAACGAGCCCAAATCTTATAAATGTGGGTCCCGTTCTACTGGAACCGGGTCTAGGAGCAATCCCCGATAGTCTGCCCACCTTTTCCATATTTTAAAATGTTTTAGGGGCACCCCCTGGCAATGAAGATGGGTTTCTCTAGGCCCATGCAAAAGTCCAGGCCATTCTTCCATGTGGCCGCCGCAGGGGGCCTCGGAGCATTTCACGCCCTCGCTATGTCCCTTTTTGCTAAGGTAAGACCCAACAATAATAAATGGCATTAATAAACGTTGCCGCCTATCCCCTCCAGGAGGTGCAGCAGAGCTAGTTTCGGCGAGCGGGGAAGGTCCCAGCCCAAAACCTCTGATAAGCAAGTGTAAACCCCCCTCCAAAACGATCCAGTGAGAGACACTGCCAGACCGTGTGCATCAACGTACACAGAGGAGGCACACAGGGGAGGCAATGAAACCCACCTTCCACAACCGCATTTGTGTGTAATAGGCCCTATGTAGGTATTTAAACTGGACCAGGCGCATAGGCACCGCAATGGCCGCCCCGCTTGGAGCAACTAGGGCCTTCACCCAGTCCTCCTCTTCCAAGGGTCCTAAATCCCCCTCCCAATCCTCCCGGAGTTTCTGTAGTGTGGAGGAGCAGTGGATAACTAGGGTTTGATATATCTGTAAATCTTACGGTCCTGGAGTTCTTCCATAAAGACTTTGGCCTCCAGGGGGCTGAACTCAGCTACAGACTCCAATCCCACCAGGCTGGGTAACAGGGCGTGCCGGAATTGAAGATACTTTAAGAATTGGGACTTTGGCATATGGAATTCCATCTGAAGGTCCTGGAATGATTTCAGTACTGGACCCCTCATGACATCCCCCAAGACCGATATCCCTATACGATCCCAGCCTCGGAATCCCTGCATGGCAGCTAGTTGCGGCAAGCGCCCATTTTCCCAAAGGGGAGTCACCTGCGTCATCTTGTTCCACCACCCCATTCTACGCAATGTCTGCCTCCAGACCTGGAACACGACCTTTGTTGCCGAAGGCAATGATCCCCGCAGTGGTGCAGAGTCTAATACCGTATGTAGCGAATGATCTCCTATAAGCCGCCGTTCTACCGCGTATGCTGGATCCTCCCGATTGCCATACCCCCATTCATTCAATATAAGTAGGTGAGATGCTTGATAATATGACAGGATGTCTGACGATTCTAGTCCCCCACAGTAGGTAGATAAAAAGAACGTCCGCAGGGCCACACGCACCTTGCCCCCTTCCCACAAGAACTGCCCAAGGGCTGCATTTACTTGCCGGAACCAACGGGGGGATTGGATATGGGTGGTTCTGCAACTGATAAAGAAGACGGGGAAGCGCGACCAACTTAAATATGGCTGATCTGCCATAGATAGTCAGCGGCATACGGGACCAGGTCTTAATATCTACGCGCACTCGCTCACACACCAGTACTAGATTACACTCCCAGGCGACTGCTGGCACATGTGTTATAAATACAACCAAATAATCCAGTCCTCCCATCGCCAGCTGGATCGACTATGCCCAGGCGCCCAGTTCTCCCTGACCTCCGAGCATCCAAAGCGTAGATTTGCGGGGATTCATATATAATCTAGAGGTCTCCCCAAAAATCTGCATTATGTGCAGGAGCCTTGGTCCCGTTCTATCCACATTTGTAAGGAAGAAGAGGACGTCATCCGCGTACAATGCGATCCTATCCGACAACCCCTGAGCCCATTCAAAGCCCTGAACCTGCGCGTCTATTCGGACCCATGCGGCCAGCCTTATTTGGACAGTTTTGAAGGATGTATAAAAAGCGTGGAAGAGCTAGCATCTTAAATAGGGCAGCTCGGCCCAATAAGGAAAGGGGCAGGGATCTCCAGTGCTTGACGTCATTACGCAACCTATTTAAGGGTGTCACTAGATTTTGCTCATAAAAGAGTTGGGGATCAGGAGTTATAAAAACCCCGAGGTAACGAAATCCGTCAAGGGCAACCTCTGCTTTGCAGCCCGGGGGGGTTTGGGAACTGGGCCCGAAGGACAAATAGTTCCGATTTGCTTCAATTGATCGCATAGCCGTAATACTTCCCAAAATTCGTAAAGATATTTAAGATTACATGTATTGATTTGTATGGGGACGCGAGATATAGCAGGATATCGTCAGCATAGAGCGATATCCTGTCATCATGTCCTTCCGCTCATTTCATCCCCCTAAGCATTACATCTCCTTTTACCCAGGATGATAGTGGTTCCAGCATCAAGGCGAAAATTAAGGGGGACAGGGGGCAGCCCTGCCTGTTGCCTCTCCTCAGCTGGAATGTTCCGGATGTATGGTTATTAACCCGTACTTGGCCCCACAGATCTGTATATAGCAGTTTTACCCAACCCAAAAATTTCGGGCAAAATCCCAGGCGACTCAGTACTTCAAAGAGATAGGGCCACTCTAACGAGTCAAACTCCATTGAGGCGTCTAGGGACAACACCACTGCATCTTCCTCTATATATTTATGTCGCCCAAGGACATTGTGAAGGCAATAGATATTCAATGCCGTATTCCTCCCCGGCATAAAGTCAGATTGGTTGTGGTGGACCAAAGATGGGATTACCGAGACCAAGCATGAGGCAAGAAGTTTCGCAAAGATTTTCGCTTCAGCGTTGATTAGAGAAATCGGCCTGTAGGAGCCGCAATTCTCTGCGGGTTTCCCCGGCTTACGGATAACTACTATTGAGGCCAACCGTTGGGATGCTGTCAGGACTCCTTTATCATAGCTTTCCTCATACATGGTCCTCAAATGCGGCGCAGTGTGGGAAGCGACCATATTAAGAAATTCTATAGGGATCCCATTGGGTCCCATCGCCTTCCGGATTTCGTCATCTGTGAGCTCTTCGTCTAGTGCATCTCTGTCGCCCTCTGATAGTGTAGGCAGACGAATATCTGTTAGCAGTTGATGGGAGTCGTCTGCCCTGTATGTTGTTGAGGAAGGTGTATACCTTCTCTAAGTGATCTGAAAATGCATTTGCTATGTCCTGTGGGTCTGAGATTTGCTTCGTACCATGGAGGGTCAGCCTGGGTACCCATCTCTCTCCTTGCAAATTGTCATGATTTAAATGTTCTCCTAATGTTTACCTCAATGAGAAATGTAATGATAAGTCATAAAGAGAGGCAAAAAAAGGGAAAAAACAAACCATAGTACCTATGTACACTTATATTAATTGCTATCATCTACTCGGCCTGTTCACAAAGGTAAATTCAGTTGTAAATGTAAATTTACAAGTAACTTTTACCTCATACCTGAAAGGAATTCACAAAGGGATTCCTGGCAGATGTAAGCACTTTGACGGGTGCAAGATCTCCGCCATTAACATGGAGTTCTCTGCACCTGTAAATCCTCCTTGGGTTGGAATTGAGTGTGTTCTTTGGCGTTTGGAACACACAAGTTGTGGTTTGCTTTGGAAAGTTTGTGAACACCCACAAATTGGTACGCATGTATGCATTCACAAACTCCTATCTTTCCCTTTTCAGCCTAGAAAGATAGTCATATTTTTACTCCAGACAAACAGTGGCATAAATCCCTTTCCATGATGAGAATGGGCATGGATCATTGAAAAATTATATGGTGGTGTAGGGTAAGAGGTTTCTCTACGGGGACTAATATTTTCCTTGTGGAGAATTAAACAAACAAACAAATGTGCTTCCAGAGGACTCCAATCCACCTCTCTAAAGTTCTTTACCAAGGACTCATGTGTACAGTGGGAATAGGTTCCATGATTTCCCAAGAAATCTGCAAGGAAACCTATGCCAGGTATAGCATCCAATGCGGATCCCAATCAGAACTTGTATATTCCAAAAAGTACCTTTAGTCGTAGAGTTAAAAATCAGAGTGTAGTTTTAATACTTTTTTGAGCTGGCCCGCTGTAAGTTGAATGACAACTATATTATTGTCTTAAATTTCGATTTATGATCAATTGTTACACACTCGCACAGAGGTGAATATTTGTGCTACAATGCATTGTAGGAACCTGGCTCTGCATATACTATACCAAAGTAAGGTATAGTGTGCACAGGAGCCAACGACCAACACAAGAACTGCACCGCCAGCGGCACTGAGGCAGCTGGATGCAGGAGGTAAAGCGGACATCGCTGTCCCCGGGCTTCTCAGTGGAGTCCGTCGGTTTCAGAAAGCTGCATACATGGTCGGGGGGACTTCTTGGAGGTGACCAACGACTGGGAAGGTGACTGGGAATCTGGCAGGATGCTTGGACACCGTCGGTTAGGCCACCCTGGGCCGGGAAGGTTTCAAGGGCTGGGGTGTCTTTGGCATCAGTTTCTTTAGTCCGCAATCAGTCGCGGTCGGCGTCAGTCAGACAGATGCGATCGGTCATCCTGGACAACATCAGGCAAAGGAGAAGTTGTCGTACCGCCTTTGGTCGCGGTCGGGGGGACCCTACAAGTAAAGACTGCAAGTTTAGTTTCAAGATTGTGGGAGGGCAGGGGTCGCCGGATCACAACTTAGAATCGTCGGTGGGACCTCTTTTGAGTATGGAGCCACTCGACCTCGGGCAGTGGCAGTCGGGAGCGGAGTGGTGCAGAATCGCGGAGTCCGGACTTTGATGGTTTAGTGTTTGGCTTGAGCAAATCCGGTGCTCACGGGAGACAGGGTCTGTTATTTGAGTGCAGGGCAGGTCCTCCGGGGTCTTGGGGTCTGCTGCTGCAAGACACACCAGTTACTTGGCTGTAGGCAGGTGGTGGTTGGGACAGGCCAGTAGGGCTGGGGTAAAGTCAGTTGGTGTTCTCGGTTTCGTCCTATGTCAGCACGGCTCTTCCGTCCGTCTTCTTTCTTCCTTGAATCTGAGGAGGCAATGTTCAGGGTCCCCCCCAAAATACTAAATTTAGGGGTGCTAAAGGGGTGTGTAGATTGGGAACAATGGGTCCCTTCCTTGTGGTGGGTACACCCCCTATAATGCCACCCTCTAGTGGGAGGTGGGCATGAGCCTCTTCCCAATTTGCTGAGTCCCCTCATTTTCAAGATGGAGGGGACTGAGATGTGTGCTTCACCTCGCTTCCCTCACCTTAGGGTTGGGGTTGGCAATGGTGGGTACATATTTCTTCCTAACTTGGATTACCCACTGATTCTTCCACCGTAGTGGGGGTCAGAACCGGTTGGAGCCTTTTGCTGGGGGCAGCAAAAGGCAGGGACAGCGTCCAAAGGCGGCAGGCCTTCGAAGCTTCCCTTTTCGTTGGCGCAGCCCATCCTGGGGGAGGAGGAGGCATGACGCCTCTACTCAGGATGGGCTTTGTTTCTGGACCTAGAGAGCGGGTACCCTCTACCCAGGGGTTTCAGAAACCTGTCTTGTCATGGCAATGGCGGGCAGCAATTCAGGAGCCACACCAGGGCTGGTTGGTTTTCAGGGTGAATCTCTAAGATTCCCTCTGAATGCATTTTACATTAAGTCCCACACTGGCATCAGCGTGGGTTTAATGCGATGAGACGTTTGCTACCAAGCTTCCCAGTTTTTAGTGAAGCCATTATGGAGCTGTGGGGTTCGTAGTAACCAACTCCTAGACCATATACTCTTTATAGGTTTACTACACTTACAATGTCTATGAATGGACTTAGACACTGTAGCGGTACAGGGCTCATGCCTCTGTATCCTCACCTTAGGACTAGTGCACCCTGCTAAAGGGGTGACTTACCTAGGCCTTAGGCAGTGGATTGCAGGCATGGCATGCAGGGATGTGTGCCATGTCGACTGTTCACTTTTCTCTGCACTAAAACACGCAGCCTGTTGTGGCACAGTGTGTTTGTTAAGGTGCAGGACCCCTAAGGGTGGCACAATGGGTGCTGCAGCCCTCAGGGGTCTTCCTTGGCCACAGTGCCCTGGGTACCTATGGTACCTTTTACAAGGGGCTTACCTGTGGCCAGGGATGTGCCAATTGTGGATACAAATGTACAATTTTGGGAAAGAACACAAGCCCTGGGAACCTGATTGGCAGAGACCGAGGGCTCATCAAGTCAGGTTGCATCAGATTTCAGACAAAATGGGGAGGGGGGTAACCTTGCAAATGAGGGGCACTTTTCTACATCCACCATTTTTCATGTAGCCATAGTAAAACATGAGAACACTTTAAACAAATGTTTTTTTCAACGTGCTTCATCATATGAGTGTAAATTGAACTCCTGAATTTATGTTGACAGATCAGAAATTCTACTGGCCTGGCTCTCAGCAGCTACTGTAGTAAGTGAACAGTGGTCATCAGAACGCTGTTTTCATTCTGCTTTTGGCACTGCCTTTGCGATCTCTGAAGCCTGGTCGCAAAGCCTGTACCAGGGGTCACAAAGGGCAAGCCAGGGATCGCTGTTGCGATGCCTGGGAGATTCCTAAATAAAGTCCATGTGGGAAGGTATTCAGTGACACGAGGGTGGAGAGCCTGAGCATGCAATTGTAGAAAGGTAATAGTATGCCTGGAATATAAACTGTTAAATGAACATCTTGTTGCTTGCTGATTTCAGTTATTCACGCTGAAAAACAAAATCTGTTTAGGAATTCATTCAGCACACAATTGTAGACAACTTGTATAACCATGCTTCTTAAAGACGATTCTTAGTTATGCTTTGTATGCTACTTGTCCTTTAAAAACTGTCCTCTAAGCTTTTTCCAAAAGTTTTTTCACTGTCTCAGGCATTGAGCGAGACTTTGAAGGCGCAGTCATTTTGTCAAACTGTATTCTAAAGGTTCTCTGAAACTTGGCATGCATAAACGAACGTTTCTATACCTTTGCTAAACAGTGCATGGTTTATTGATAGAAGATCTGGATTGTGTCTCATAGTCAAGAGGCTTAAGTTTGTTCTGTCTCTTTTATAGATCTCTGCTTGAAAATTCTAAGAGAAGATAAGAATTGTCCAGGCTCATTGCAGGTTGTCCGATGGTAAGTGAGAGGATGGAGTAGAGCTAGCACTAGGTGAAAGTGGCATGCGTTTATGTCATAAGGGCTTCCACACATGAACAGGTATTGGCAGAGCCAATAGGTCTGGCGCTGGCTGCTGACCTTTTGGCTTGGCCAATGCTTATTTTCATTTTGTTTGTGATTTTTTTTGTATGAAGGCACTTATTGTATGAAATCAATAAGTATAATTGTACATTTTAGGAATCCAGATCTAGTGGACTACATATTGGGTGACTATAACAAAAACTCAACCAGTACTATACAATCTATGCCTCTAGGTTACTTCTATCCTAGACACAGAACTACATACCCATTGGCCTATAATCAGGGCAGGAAGGAAGGAGGAATAGATGGATATAGGATGGGAAATCCTGAATATAGTCACTTTCCACCATTAGATTTGGACGGCCCGCAGTGGAAGAACAGATTCAGTCCCCTTCAACACTTGGATGAAAATGACTGACTAACCAACCTAGATACACAATTTGTGGGGAAAGAAACAAGAATGACCATGGATACCACTGAATCAACTCCTGCCGGAAGGAATATGCTGAACTCCCAGGAAGGCTCCCGACAGAATCAGAATGGGGAGATGCAAGATCCCCTGCCTGAAGAGAGGGAGGCAGATGACCTTTATGCTTGTGGTTTAAATCTGACCGGGGAACAGGGGGGTAAGGTGAAAATTACATCTTGGACCATAGCAGGCTTAGCAGGAAAAATACCTAACGTAGATTGTAGGAACCAATTAAGGGGTTCCCACATAGTAGTTTTACAGGAGACCTGGGCGGTTGAGCCCGATCTTTACCATTTGGAGGGCTATAAGTTATTTTTTGTCCCTGCACAAGAGAGTAGGGCAGGTAGAGCTAAAGGAGGCCTAATAATATATGTCGACATCAATTTAAAGGGGAGATGGACTGTGCCATCTTGGGCCTCAAAAAACCTGCAAGCAATAACATTTCAAGGACAGGGGCTGAGGGTACAATTATTTAATATCTACAATCCAGGCTCAGGAAGCGGCACTAATGCCGTGTTAGAGGAACTTGATGCTAGATTAAAACAGAAAGTCGATCTAAGAAAAGGAGGGGAAGATTCATTTGTCCTCTTAATGGGAGATTTAAATTGTCACCTATGCTCATACTTGATACCGGTAACAATAGATTGGGATCTTTGCCCAGTCAGAAAAGGGCCACACTTCGAGCATAGTTCTGAGGGCATATTACTTACAAAACTAGTAGGTAGTCACTCACTAGTACATACCATTGATTTGGTAATTCCAGGGCCAAAGGGTACCTTGGTACCAACTTTTAAAGGTAGGGGATGTTCGTCTATCATGGACTATATTTTGATATCCGCCTTTGCCAAACAATGGATTAGGAAGGTATGCACTAAATGGAGCCCCTTTAGCGACCACAATCCCTTATCTATAGAAATACTTTACAAGGGTCATGTTGAAATGAATAAACAGTTGGACACTATCTTACAGCCATCAGATCAAGGGAGGCGTTTAAAATGGGCAAAAATCAATGCCCCGGAATTTTATACCGCATTGATAGTAAAGGGGAAAAAGTGGGTTGAAGAGTGTCTAGATTTTAAAATAGAGGGAGTTGACTTAGTAGCTGCTTTTAGGGAACTAACTAATCTGGCCGAAAAATTATTGGAGGCGAAAGGTCCTAGTAAATCAGGGACCCAACCAAGATGGTTTGACGCAAGCTGTGCACGAGCACTAAGAAATTTAAAATCAAGTCTTAAGGTAAATCCAAGGGACACAGTGGAAGTGGCAAAGTGCAGAAAAATTTATAAAATCAAGACTAAAGAAAGGAAGGCTACCCTAAAAGCAGAACTATGGGCCGATTAAGAGAGGCTGGAGAGAACAGGGATTTCACTGAATTTTGGAAAATCATAAACAGGCCCTGTTTCCACGACCATAATGCCCCGGTCCTCAGTACAAACATTCTCCCGCAGCAATGGGTGACCCATTTTGAGAACCTTTATGATCATTCTATAGATTCTAAACACGAAGGGGATTGGGATGGCAAAAGGAGTTGGGTGCAGGATTTCACACTCGCTGAGATTATTCAGGCAATCAAAGGGTTGACTCCAAATAAAGCCCCAGGGCCCGACGGCACCCCTCCAGATTTGTACAGAAGCAACATTGACTTGTGGGCGCCAATTTTAACGAGGGTGTTAAATGCAGCTATTAAAACAGGACTTCCGAGGTCGTGGTCCACGGCCTTGATTGTGCCTATTTTTAAGAAAGGAAACAGGGACAACCCCCAATGTTATAGACCCATATCACTGATCGATGTCTCGGCCAAGATACTGGGGCGGGTGGTTTTAAATCGTTTGATGGCCTGGACTGAAGAGCACCACACTATAGTGGATACCCAGTACGGTTTCAGAACAGGAAAATCGACCAGTGATCAATGTTTAAATTTATACTTACTGGTCGCTAAATACACGAGAGCGAGTAATGGCACCGTTTATATGGGATTCATGGACCTGGCGGCGGCCTTCAATAATGTGAATAGAAGTAAACTTTGGGAAAGGATGAGTACTTTGGGGATTGACCGGGGACTTATAAATATCTTGAGAGAATTACACTGGAACACCACAGCTAGGGTTCGCTTTAGTATGGAGGGGGGGCAAACTGACTCCTTCCCATGCTCTAGAGGAGTTAGGCAGGGGTGCATTCTTGCCCCCTTCTTGTTCTCATGATATATTAATGACCTGGAGTCATGCCTCATAGCCCAGGCAGTTGATTGTCCCAAGGTAGGGAAGCGTCAAATACCGGTACTATTGTACGCGGATGACGCGGTCCTGCTCACTCGGACACCGAGAAGTCTTCAATCTTTGATCAATGGATTTGTGGTTTTCATGGAAAAACTTGACCTTTCCGTGAATTTGACCAAGTCCTTTGCATTGATTGCAGGCAAAAAACCTACTAAAAAACCGGTGTTCAAAATCGAGACTCACACCATGGGCATTGTAACCACCTTCCCATATTTAGGCCTATTATTTGATGGCAAGATTCAATTTGATACACTACTGGAGGAACATTGTACTAAACTGGCTTCCTCATGTGGTGCAATCATGAACTTTGCCCAAAGACTGGGACTTTGGTCCCCAGAGCAAATAATGAGCTTATATAGCTCAATAAGCATAGCCAAAGCAGTATATGGAGCCGAGGTATGGGGTTATAGGGATGCCAAACAGCTACAATTAGAGGAAGATACATTTATTCGTAGAATCCTCAAGATTCCACATTCAATACCAGCTGAAATCGCACATGCCGAACTCGGAATCCCATATATTGTAGATCAGGTCAAGATTAGACCGGTCCTGGCTTGGCTTAGTATTTGGGCCAACCCGGAGGCAGTATTAAGCAAAGAAATTCTTTCTGACTGTATACAAAGGGACAAAGGGATGTTAATCCCTTGGCTAAAATATGTCAAAACAACTTTAGAGTCCATAGGCCAGCACACCCTCTTTAGTACCCCTGCCTTAATCTCAAGGAATAGCAAATCACAAATTAAAAGACTGTTGCTTGATAAATTGGAGATGCTTAGGGAGACTACAGCTTTTGCACTAAAACGCTCAGTTGTAGCGCACTCCCTAGTTAAAGAGGCAGTGGGTATGGAACCCTATCTATTCCTGATGCATAATCAGCAGGATAGGTTTTTAATGTGTCGTGTTAGGCTCAATTTGTTGCACAATATTTTATCGTATCCGTCTGGTTTTACTGTAACTATTGAGCAGAAGGGTGCCTGCGGCTGCGACAATATGTCTCCGCAGGACACCCTTCATTTTGTATTGTTATGCCCATTTTATCGTTTGCCTAGGCGTATGTTTCTGGTCAAAATTTTAAAAAACGGAAAATTTCGTCATGCTAAAATAGCCCTGTTGTTCCTTCAGAGAGCAAACGACATGCATACTTTATGCTCAGTAATAAGCTTTCTGAAAGCGGCAGTAAGATTAAGAAACACCAGAGACTAACTTATCTTGAATAATATATCGCTTTTTATATGAATTGTAACAGTCTGACCGATGGTTATTTTTATATTTATGTAATATAAAATCATATGTGTTGTTGTGTTTTTATAATATGTACTTTTTATGATGATTTTTTTAACCATCGAAATAAAGAAATTGATTGATTGATTGATTGTATGAAAACAATCATTATCTGAAAGCCTTTATACTCACACACACATCTCTATCTATCTATCTATCTATCTATCTATCTATCTATCTATCTATCTATCTATCTAGACAGAGAGCTGGATATAGATATATATGCACGCACACATTGCAACAGTAGACCCTCCTCGCACTGAGGTGAGTATTGTGCGTATGTATACACTGTGCAAGAGCAGAATGTCATATCGCACAGTCAGGTAAGTCAGTAGCATAAGTGAGCTCTCCCTATGACCTCTGCATTATACTGTGATAGGTAGAAGCAAATTCCGAATAACACTACCAGAGACCAGTGGATGAAGAGGGCTGACTGAAAGGCCCTGTAAATATATATGTAGAGCCTATATATCTTTATTGAAAGCAAAAGGTCTTGTCAAACGCCAGACCTAAAAATGAAGAACACAGTAATTGCAAAATTTGCAATAATACCTTCATTGTTGAGCATCTCATGCGATATCATGGGTGAAGAAAGTTGTTACTGAACAGCCAGTACACCTGTCTAGTGTCATGACCCAAATGCCAATATGTTGGGGATATTGAGGCCAGTCCCTCCTCCTCCCCGTATGTGTCTGTTCAGTCGCTATGCTATGCTTCACGCATAGGGTAAAGGGAATGTTCAGAAAGAGAGCGAGGTACCTGCTCTTTCATATGGTTGGTTGGAAGACCCAAACTGGAATGACAGGACCAACGTTCGTGACAGTGTTTAGGCGAGTAATTAAGATCCAGCGACATCCCCACCAGAAGAGAAAGACCACAGTAAGCAATGACGCACTGCTGCAGATAATATAAACTAACCAATGGTTTTTCAGTATGTGCAGGTGAACTGTAATTAGCACAGATTTGCAGGGAATCCTGCACAAGAGACCAAGTAGCAGATGAGAACACTGCAGCACTGGTAAAGAGGAAATCTGTAGGTAGGGAAACAAAACTAAGCATCACATGGTAAGTACAAAACTCACTGATGGACGAAGGACCTAAGGAGACAAAAGTCAACAAAGGTGATGGACGCAAGATGGGATGCTAACTGATGCATGAGTGAAGGAGTCATAACAACCGCTGTTGCAAGATTCCCCTTTTGTGCACGTAGTAGGACTTTATACCGACCTGCCTCTGTTGACCGGGAAGTGCTTCCCGCTGTGGTTTTCTCTAATGTATTGGTGCAGTGTAACTGTTCTGTTCGTGTTGGAAGTCTTTGCCTTGTCTGTGTATGTCTGTCTTTTCCATTGCTCTTTTCTCCATCTTGTCCATGTTTGATGTTGCTGGAGTATTTTCTAAGCTAATGGATCTGGTAACCTGACATGCAAGCCGTTCTGCATATGGAATGAAGTAACCCAACTGCAAGTAGTCAGGACATTGAAAGTCACCGAGGAGTTCCATGACCATCGCTTAATATAGTTGACTATCAACACACCCGTAACTTGCGTTTGGTGGTATTTTCGTCCTTGTGATACACGTTCCCTCAAGTACTTTGTAGACAGAAAGAGATGTGGAAAAATGAAATATGCAAACTGTCAACAGTAACATCCAGTCGTTGGAATCTGGAAAATCTACCATAAAGAATAGAAGCTGATGAATTAAAATTGATATTGTGGAAAGATAAAACAGTATTGTAGCACATTGGCAGATGTAACAAAATACTTGTTTAAACAGTTTACAAAATAATGTACTTCATTGTAATGGAAAAAATAAGTGTTGTGCATAGTTGGCTTATAGATAATAACAGAAATGTTTTTATTTCTATTAAAATGTAGCAGCTATTTTTGCATGGTGTAACATTTCTTTTTATTAGGTTTTTGATTTACAACAACTAATAACTTGTATGCAAATGGAGTCGCCTACGTTATTCTATACATGCATTTCAATAGTATTGCCTTTTGGATTTATATATTTAAATAACACTTTAACATTTACTACTGTTGTTCCGTCGCATCAATCACAGTATTCGGTATGTGAGTTTATTATAGATTGTCTGGATTTGAGTAAACCACAACAACCTTCGTGTTGAATGTATTGAGCTTGTACAGCCTAATTTGGCCTGCCAGTGTCTACTTATCTCGCCTATCCCATTCTAGGGATTCAGTTGCTCAAAAGTGTGTGGGTTGAATGATTTTACATCAGTTAAGGGGAGAATTTTTAATCCCTAATCGTGCATTTTATTGTTAGATAATTTGTATGAATTTGCCTGTGGACTGCATTCATTGCCACAGATTCATGCCAGAAGTGAATGAGCATAAATGATGAGAACTAGACACTGATTTATGTATCTAATTATTTTAGAGGTCTGTCCGGTGTATATGGCACAACAACATCAGTGGGATAAGCAGGGACAATTCCGTAGAAAGTTCAGTGAGCCCTAATCAAGGCCTTTAACCAGTGATCGGAAGTGCATTAAAAAAAGTATGGGAACTGTGATCCTGAATCCAGTGGTGTGCGGTCAGTGTGCAAGGGTGCAGGATTGAATGCGTGGCTAAAAAGAACAAAATATTCTGCAACTATTTTGTTGGTCTTTCACTTATAAGTAACTGCATATAAAATATCACACACCTTAACTGAAAAATAAGTGCAAGTTAAACTAATCAGGAAGAGATGCAGTATTTTGCATTGTGAAACCTCTATTGGTTAATTCTATCACTGCTGATATTGGTGTGTGTTTTAATCAGAGAGACACATAATTTAATCAGGTTGGTGCAGTGGGGAATAGTGACTTGTGTTTTTTTAGTGTTAGAAGGTGCCAATCCGGTGATAGAAAGCACTATGAATATGTATGACATTACACAGCACACTAGGCCGGTCACCTTACAATAACAGCTCTCAAAAAGAATACTTTTGAAGTGATCGCTTTCTGCAGCACTCTTCGGGGGATCCAAAGCAGAGGTACAAAGCAGTGTGATCTTTCAGCATTTGATTGCCATCAGCCAAACTGAATTTATGAACAAAAGGCAAAGCGCTAGACCTCACCTTATGGGTCCTCTTCCCTTTACAGAACAGAACCTGCAGTTCCACCCTTGAACCCTTGCTATCTAACAAATGGAAGTACTTCAGTAGGATGATTCAATAGCTCCTTGCTCAGCAAAGGCCTAGTCAAATTTTTTAAAGCGCTTTGTGCCCTCTTCCTTCACTTCATTGTCTAGGTCTTTTCCCTCCTGCTTCAGTAATATCAGCAGTACACTTCCACTGTCTAGGAAAACAACCTCACCACCATCTTGTGCAAAGTCCAGGCCATGGGCTTTCAAAATGGATTCCAAATCCTCCATCGTTCCGGCTCACTTTCACACACACACACCATACATGTACCAAGCAGGCTATTTCCATCAGCATGCACAACATGAACTTGAATGTTGGTGCTGGGATCCAAGTAAGTGTATACAAGCAGAACTTTACACAAGTGGGCCAGTGGGCCTCTACTACAGTGATTCAGATAAACTGAACCGAGAAGAGAGTGTAGACACTGGGTGGATTAGAGAGAATTTATTTCTATAACTACAAGCAACAGGTATATTTTACCTTTAATTTCCGAACTACACAATCAGATTGAAAAAGGGCAACTCTTTGAAAATCTGTGAGCTGCCCGCAACCTTGTTTGCATCAAGAAAGAGGATGACAGGGAAATGGTTTTCATCACCCTCTATGGCCTTTTTGAGTACAGAATACTGCCCTTCAGGTTATGTGCTTCCCCTTTTCCAAAATGGGCCCCAAAATGCTGCCTGTGGGGCTTGATGTCATGCACGGACCTGTGGCCTCTGGTAGAGGGACTGGGTGGAAAAAAGGACACCCCTTTCTCTTTTACTAGATGAAAAGTGCTCCTTGTAAGTGATGACATATGTGGAGAATGCTGGCAAGAGGTGTCCAATGGCACCAGTGCTGCTAGGTTCCAGTCATTATCAAGCAGAAGCTCTATGATGACTTAAGCAAAGACAATCCTGTGTTGAGGAAGTCCAAAAGTACTTATGCACGCATTATGCACAGCAGCCACTTTGTGGTGGCATTGCAAAGCAAAACCTCATAGAAGAAATGCTCCAATTTTTAGGTAGTCAACAAACAGTCCATCTCGATGTACAGCTTCAGCATGGTCAGTACTTGCCACTTGACCATTATGAGTCCCTCGGAAAGTTCTTCGAGTTCATGACATTAGCCACCCTCTTGGCTTCCACCTCAGCCACAGGGGGCGTGATGCAAGCAATCACAGCAGTGGTCTTGGTCACAGGAGCAGAGCTTTAACTTTTGCAGGTCAGTGAGTGAGTTGCTCATCCTGTCCAGGGGCACGATTCACAGAACTAACTCCTAAACTTACTACCATTTACTCATTTTAGTATTCACAGAAGGCACTTACTCATTTAGGTATACACAGAAGCCACTTACTCATTGATGAGTAAGTGCCTTCTGTTAAAACGAAAATGTGCATTCTGTGAATACCAAAATGGTAGTAAGTTTAGGATTTTGTCTTAAGTTAGTTCTGTGAATCGGGCCCCAGGTTTTTTCCTTTGCACTCTGGCACTTGTAGTACTGGGACTAACAGGACGACAAAATCAGCAAATCAAAGAAGAAACCTGGCCTAGATGAGCTACTAATGTGAGTGGATGGGAATCTTGGAAGCTTTGCAGTGGCCAAAGGGAGGCATTGTCCCGTTACTGGTACCTTACAGGGTCTGTAGCACCAGAACCAACATCTGATTGAAGAAATTCTGTACATATTGGAGATTGTGTGAAGCTAGATCAGTATATAGTGTCCACCTATGGCGAGGCACTGTGCACTGAGTCCAGGCAACCCTCAGTGATAGTGTTTAGGTCCCTGAAAATCAGAGCTCTCAAGGGGTAGCTGTGGAGAGTAGCTAAGGGTTATCCATGAGGGTGTAAAGCAATTACAGTTACCATTAAAGTCAGTCAGTAAGCTTTTCACACAAGAAAGAACCACACCAGGTGAGTATAAAAGTACTTTATATTTATTGCTACCACTTGGCACTAACTTGGTAAATCTCCTACCCAGAGATATCAATTACACACAGGAAATAATTCAGAAATCGGTAAGTAGCATAGGAAAACACATGGGCCCAACCAGGGGGGCCAAACCATATGCTAAAATAGTGGAATGTGGGGGCATGGCCAAGAGGGCGTCTTGGTAGGATGCTTATACGGAGCTCTTGGCTCCCAACGGGCCCTAAATAGCAATCCCAGCAGTGCGAGGGTGCCGATATCGGCGACAAGCTTCTCTGGGGCAGTGTTGCATTGTGTAGGGGGTGAAGCGGCAGCGTCCACGCTCTGGAGCTAGCCATTTCCTGACAATGGAGTTGCCTTGTGTAGCTGCAGAGTGTTCAGAGGGGCCCGCGGCGATCCAACAGTGAGAGTGGGGAATTGGCGCCCCACAGCGGCCCCGGTGTGTCCAGGGGGGCCCCACCACTCATTATCCCTGCAGTATCCCCGGTGGAGTGAAAGCTGAACCTACCTGGTGCCGCAGGGGTATCATCGGATCACGATGGTCAAGCAAGACCCCGGCGCCATCACCGTCAGCAGGCCTCACTCCCGACGACTTAGGGGGGAGAAGTGGCCGCGACCAATGCGACACCCTGCCACTGACGGCCGCTCTCTCCTACCATCTGAAGGGCCTGCGGAGGGGCCCCTGGAAGATGGCTGGGAGGTTCTCCTGACCCGGGGCAGCGCGTCTCTGGACGGTGAAGGTGAGAGGGAGCACACGAGGCCCGGAGATCTGGCCTGGACACCAGCGAGCTCCCAGAGGTGACCAATCACCCCTCGGCGGCCTTTGTGTGTCATAGGAGGCCGCTGCCACGCATCAATCCTGCAACACCCCCCGGCGAAGCAGAATCCGACTCTACCTGGGGCCACAAGGGCGGACACTGGCCGCGGTAATCACGCGAGACCCCGGCACCATCATTGCAAGCAGGTCTCACTCTTGATGACCTGGGGGGAGGAGCTGCCACGACTGCAGCCGCGCAGCACTGGGCCCCCACTGTGTCGCCTTCCCTCTCCTACCAGCTGAAGGGCCTGCTGAGGAGCTTCTGGAAACTGTTTAGACATCTCTTCTGACCTGAGACAGTGCAACACCGAACGGCAGAGGTGGGGAGGCGCGCACACAGCAATCCGTGCCTGTCCGGGCCTCGACTTCAGCGAGCTTTCAGAGGTGAACACACACAGCGGAGGCTCTAAGCTAAGCCCCTTTGCACCCTGGCCCGGGTGGGGGTCTAACCGGAATCGCCCTCACTGAAAACATCAGCTCCCACCGCGGCGGAGCCCCCTCCACAGACCAGACAACTATCTGGTAGCCCGGCTGGGCATAACTGGACGATGCTTGGCGAGGGCACAAACGAAGAGCTCCACTAGATGTGTCAACCCTGCGTCTAGGCCTAGGCTTGTTGCCTCCAGCGGCCGCAGACGTCTTTGGGTGGAATTAGTACCGGGTCTTTCCCACGCTCCAACTCTCTGGGGCTTCGATCGATATCAGCAACACCTCTTGTCGGCAGTGGGGCCTCAGGGCAGAAGAGCTCCATCCACTGACGCCCAGCTGGGAAGCCAACGCCACCGTGACAAAGCCGAGACAGAGAGTCTCCGGACGCAGGCCACTGGTATCCGTCACGCCCACACCACGTTGCTGACTCTGCTTCCTGATCTTGCTTCTCAGAGGTTGCGCAGGATCTCTCATCCCAGCAGACCTCTGTACGCCTAGCCCTTGCTTGGTTATTGGGCTCCGCGAGCGTGGGCATCATGGTTGTCGCCAAAGGTAAGAAAGACAGGACTGTAAAAGAGATGCTGCTTAAATCCACTCAACAACCCGAAAGCTAGACGGGCTCGGGGCGTACAGACGAAAGTGAGGGGCATGAGGGCCCAGAAGCCCCCGTCAGTTGATCATTCCTGGAGTCCCTCTTTTCCTCCCTACGAGATGACCTAGCTATGATGAAACGCGATCTCCAGGCAGATTTCCAAGATGTCTGTTTATGACGTGGACTCCTTGGGAGAATGAGTTCACACGATGTAGGAGCACGAGACTGGAAGGGACCAAGAAATTGAAAACCTCCAACAAGGCATCTTCCGACTGCAGGAGCAGAATCTGGACCTGCAGGTCCACACTGAGGACTTGGAGAACAGGTCCCGGCGGAATAATATCTACATCCACGGTATGGCGCACGAAGATAGCGACGGCGATATCGAGGCCCTCGTGGCGGGCCTCTTCCGCTCCATCCAAGGAGAATCTCCTGAGTTTCCGGTCAAACTAAACTGCACCCACGAGGTGGGCCAACGAAGAGCAGCCCCTGCGCCCCTGCACCCCTGGCGGACATTCCGACCTGTGTCCATGATTACCAGCTAAAGGAGAGGATCCTCCGAGAGTCTCGATAAAATCCAGACTTCACATATCAGGGACAGAAACCTATGCTATTCCAGGATTTGGCTGCCTCTATGCTTCTCAAACGCAAGTCCTTGCGGCCGATCACACTCCACCTCCGAGAAGCCAGCATAAAATATTCGTGTGGACACCCGTTCAGATTGATTTTCTCCTACAAGGGGGAACTAAGGCAAATCCGTTCACCCCCTGTGGCCTATAAACTCTTAGGCATTGACGAACCCATGCTGAACTCGCGCCCTCGCAGGTGCCGAAGCGGCCATGGATGGACCACCATCAAACCGCCAAGCCCGGCGACTCGCCCTGACCCGGACACTATGTCCAAAGAACAGCAAGCAGTGCTATCATCCCTTGCTGGGGCATCTTCAGAGAGGGGATTCCCACCAACTGCATTTTGGTACACCATTAATGCATCCTCGCTCCTGGAAGAGGGTGTTGATAAAACTTTCATGGGCGTTCTCTGGTGGGAGCGGGGAGCCGCGGGCCACGAGTACCTCTTTCTCTCTTTACCAAGAGCAGGACGCTCTGGACATTGACTTTGATTCATGCATCACCATATGGTTTTGTTTGTTATAGAGTTTTGCGTTTTCAATGTTGGGGCCTCCTCCCCCTGTTAAGTCTCTCCTAATGCACACACAGGGCAGCAACCCATGCATGATATTGGCAACTTACGTAGGATACATCACAAATAAGACAGCAGCGACTCGATTAGCTCTTAAATATCCGCAACTATAGCTACCCCCTCTTTATTCTCCACACAGATGAATGTTAAGATCCTAACGCTCAACGTAAAAGGGCCTAACAATCCAGCTAAGCATAGAGTGGGCATCGAACACACACGAGGTGAGGACGTAGCAAACACATTCTGAGACACTCACTCAAATCTGTATACTGCACAATCTCTGCCTGACCAGAACACCTCCAGGTATTGCCAAGGCATAAGTCACTCTAAGCTAACAGCTGACCAGGGGGAGACCGTAGATAGCCCTATTAGAATTGAAGAAGTTATTTTGGCCATAGCCCAACTTAAACTTCTTAAATCCCCCGGCCCAGTCGGATTTACTGCCCTTTTTTAGAAAACCTTCTGCTCACTTATAGCTCCAATACTGACACAACTTTTTAATGCCATAGTATCAGCAAACCAGTGTTCGACGTAGAGGTGGCTGCAGAAGCAGGGAAGTGACTCCTTCACTCCAAGGGAGATTCCTTCTGGCTGGGATGCAGGCTGAGTCCTTGGTGACTCGAAAGATGCACGGCCACGGAGTTGCACAACTTGAAGAAGCACAGGGAAGAAGATGCAGCAGGAACCTTCTCACTGGTCTTTTCTTTCGTCCTTGCTCGAAGAACAGCAGAGTTCAGTGTTCACCAACAGAAGAGACTTTGGACAGTCTTCAGATGACAGGCAGTTGGATCTAGAAGTTGTTGTTGGGACGAATTATAGGCCAACCCTGGGGGGGGAGCTTAAGTAACCCTAAAAGGAGAAGGACTTCTTCTCTGGTGATCCACCTATCAGAGGGGGTCAGGGAACCTACTCAGCTGTCCTAGCCAGTCAGATGTTCCCAGGGGCCAAAATTCAACATGACAGATTCAAGTGCCCACCTGGAGGAGCTCTGGGCACCTCCCTAAGGAAGAGCTGGACAGGGGGTGGTCACTCCCCTGTCTTTTATCTAGTTTCGCGCCGGAGCTGGAGTCAAGAGCTCCTGAACTTGGCAAGACTGGTTTATGCAAGGAGGGCACCAAATGTGCCCTTCAGTGAAGTCTGCTTGCGCTCGGGAGCACCCCCACATGACTTGATTCTAAATGTCAAGAATTCCTGTCATGCGAGGGGAGGAAAACGGTAACCAGCGTAAACGGACTACATCTCCCAGGATGCTTAGCGGTTGAGAGGTTATGTAAACAGGAGAGCTGTTACATAACTCAAGGAAAACACGCCCTTATGTAAACAGGAGAGCTGTTACATAACTCAAGGGAAAACACGCCCTTATGTAAACAGGAGAGCTGTTACATAACTCAAGGGAAAACACGCCCTTATGTAAACAGGAGAGCTGTTACATAACTCAAGGAAAACACGCCCTATAAAGGGAGGAACCGGGAGGTACAAGGCTGTCGGATAATGTGTTTACACCGACGTACCTGCTTCGTGAAGAGCAGTGTTCCGGAGTGGTGCTCCAGTAAGGCAAGAACGGAGGTAGGTCGAGTCGTTACTCCCTGGGCCGTGTCTTGCCCCATCGTCAC
This sequence comes from Triturus cristatus, assembly GCF_964204655.1. Taxonomy (NCBI): domain Eukaryota; kingdom Metazoa; phylum Chordata; class Amphibia; order Caudata; family Salamandridae; genus Triturus; species Triturus cristatus. Next base: position 283,198,988 of record NC_140594.1, on the reverse strand, counting down.
CTGTGAAGGACCCGGAAGCTCTACCGGTCAACCATTGAGCTTCGCTTTTTGACTCGGCTGAGTCAAAGCGCAGTGGCGCTTTTGCTGGTTGGAGTCGTAACTCCCAGCCCGACCAGAGATACAGGGACTGGCAGCTGTAACGCACACCAGGAGGTGTTTGCCGCGTTACAGACTCGGAAGTCCACAGGATCGATCGAGCGACTGCTCTCGGTTCAGTCTTCTTGCTTTTGATTGGGGTATCGGTGACGCATCACCAGGAGGTGACTCCGCGTCCCGGTGCAGTCGGAGGAAGAGGTTGAGCGGCTGCTCCCTTCAGGTAGAGACCCCGGCTGGGTGTTTCCCTGACTCCTCGATTCTCCCCAACACTCGTCGTGCCCCTCACAGCCTACCGATTGGCATTGTCGGCCATTTCATTTCTGCCCTCTGTTGGCATACGCCGGGATCGGCGTATATGCAGAGGACGGTTAGGACCATCCGTGCTGTGGGCTGGTAACGTACTTAGCCTGGAGGATTCCAGTGACTATAACTTTTGTTTATTCGTTGTATTGTTTTTGCCTTCATTAAAATAACTAACCCTTCACAAGTGGTTGCGTCCTCATTATCGTGTCTGTTAAACGATCCTGAGACGTTCAGGGCGTTACAAAATATCCGACCGTAATAACACTAACTGTCTCCCGGTCGATAACAGACATGGCAACACTTGATGATGTGCTGGCTGCTTTAGCGACCGTGCAAGTTGAAGTGGCTGCCTCTAGGCAAGAAACAGCCGATGTAAAAGCCAGACTGGATGCTATCCAATTGGACCCGCTCACGCCCAGCACCTCCCTCACGAACCAGACCCCTGCGGTAGTAGTGGAAATGCCGGTAGCCATCCCCTTGGCAACACCAGAGAGGTACAGTGGGGATCCTAACACAGTGCAGGTATTCCTCACACAAGTGGCGCTACATTTATCGTGCAAACCAAAGGCGTTCCCCACGAGTCAGGCTCGTGTGGCTTTCCTTATTTCCTATTTGGCTGGAAACGCGGCACAATGGGCCGTACCTCTGGTGAGCAGGGACGACCCCATCTTATGTGATTGGGGTGCTTTTCGCGAGGAATTCCTGAAGGTATTCGACAGAAGGGCTGACTCGTACACGGCGGACCGTGAAATGCTTGAGTTGAGACAGGGATCCAACGACCTGGTGCAGTATCTCAACGCGTTCCGACGGCTAGTTGCGGAAACCAAGTGGCCTGTTGCTAAACAGACGGCGCTCTTCCATCACGGGCTGTGCGATGAGCTCAAAGACGCCGTGGCTCATATTGACCCTCAACCCAAGACATGTGAGGGCCTTATCAACCTGGTATTACGGCTGGAACATAGGCTGAGTGAAAGAAAAGGGGATCATGGGAGAAAAGGAAAATCCCTTCCATCCTATGTGACGGTGGGAAGTCCTGAAACTTCCACCGCATCCAAGGGAGAACCCATGGACATCGGCGCAATACGAGCGAGCCTCACAGCCACGGAGAAAGAGTCACGCCGTAAACAAGGATTGTGCCTATATTGTGGCAAAAAAGGCCACTACGTACGTGAATGCCCTGCCAAACCGAAGACGTCACGTTATCGGGCCAACCGGTCGGTAACAGCCGTGGTGGACATACCGGCGGAAAACTAGAGGACTCCCAGACCAAAGAAGGGGCATCTCGGAGTCACTCATCCATCCCTTCACTCTCCAACTCGGTCACTAAGGGACACCGACACCTGTTTCTCACGGTGCACGTGGGAGTGCATGACCAGTGGATACCCGTTGTGGCCATGGTGGATTCAGGGGCCACTGGCATGTTTATGGACCACAACGAGGCATGCAGGCTAGGGCTAGTGCTTCTTCCCAAAGCTGTACCCGAAGACGTCTATGCTGTAGACGGAAGGCGATTGGTGACGGGGCCCATCGGGCAGCACACGGGGGTCCTTCCGATGAGATATGGGAGGAACCATTTGGAACAAATCGATTTTAACATCATCCGAGCGCCCCAATATGGCGTCATATTGGGATTGCCGTGGCTACAGAAACACAACCCCTCTGTGGATTGGCCAACACATCGCGTCGAAATGACGTCACCGTATTGCATCCTGCATTGTGGAAAAAGAACGGAATCCCTTGACGCAGATGAGAGCGGGAGTCAGACGGTGGCTACAGCGGCAGAAAAAGATGTGGCTCTCCCCCAGGCTTATCACAGTTTTGAGGATGTATTTGATGAGGTGAAGGCGGAAGTGCTACCACCACATAGACAGTTTGACTGCCAGATCGACCTGGTGCCAGGGGCCAGCGTTCCCAGCGGCAGGCTGTATGCCCTGACGGAGCCTGAAAACGTGCATCTCCGGGGGTACCTGGATAAACTCCTCAAGCTAGGATTCATCCGCCCGTCCAAGTCTCCGGCCGCCTCGCCACTCTTCTTCATCCCGAAAGCTAATGGGGAGCTGAGAGCCTGTGTGGACTTTAGGGCATTGAATGCGATAACCATAAAGAATCGGTACCCCTTGCCTCTCATCAGTGTACTGCTGGAACAGGTCAAGAAAGCTCGTATCTACACCAAGTTGGATTTGAAAGGGGCATACCATCTGGTGCGCATGAGGGACGGAGACGAGTGGAAGACCGCCTTTAAGACCAGGTTCGGCCTTTTTGAGTACCTCGTCATGCCGTTCGGTCTGTGCAACGCCCCGGCAGCATTTCAGTACTTTTTGAATGAGGTATTCAGAGAGGAGTTGGATATCTACGTGGTCGTATATATCGACGACATCCTCATCTACTCGTCCAGTGTGGAGGAGCACGTACACCACGTCAATGCTGTGCTCCAAAAGCTGAGGGAAAACAAGCTGTTTTGTAAACTCAGCAAGTGTGACTTCCACGTCACGTCCGTGGAATTCCTCGGAGTGATGCTGAGTCCAGAGGGACAGGAGATGGCAGAACGAAAGATCAAGGAGGTGAAAGAATGGCCGGTGCCCCAAAGCGTGAAGGACGTCCAAAGTTTCATTGGCTTCGCCAACTTTTACAGGCGGTTTATAGATGGATTTTCAGGATTGGTGGCCCCAATCACACAGCTACTGAGGAAGTCCAAGGAGTTTGTCTGGTCCCCTGAAGCGAACACAGCCTTTGAGGCCCTGAAAAGCGCCTTTGGTAAGGCGCCGGTGTTGGCTCACCCCGATCCGGATCTCCCCTACGTGGTGGAAGCGGACGCTTCGGATGTGGCGCTGGGGGCTATCTTGTCCCAACGCAACCACGACACAGGGGTGCTTCATCCCGTTGCGTACATGTCCCGCAAACTCAACGACGCCGAACGCAACTACCATATTGCGGAGAAGGAGCTTCTCGCAATCAAGGACGCCTTCACCGAATGGAGGCATTGGTTGATGGGGGCAAGACATGTGGTATCGGTGTACACGGACCATCGGAATCTACAGTTCATGACGGCCACAAGACACCTTTCTCCCAGGCAGCTGCAGTGGATGATCTTCTTTGCGGGGTTCAACTTCCGCATCACATATCGGCCGGGGACGGAAAACCGGAAGGCGGACGCCCTGTCCCGTCAATCTGCAGTTAAGGAACCATTGCCTGCGACCGAGCGTTCCATCATTTCCCCGAGGATGGTATTGGGGGTTATCCAACCGGATACTTTCCTGAGGGGAATAAAGAGAGGGATCAGGTCATTCGCATGGCGGAGGTGGCTCCTCAGTCACAGAGAATGGCAGCTGAAGGACGGGATACCCCTGAAGGGCAGGTGCCTGTTGATACCCACGCCTAGGCTAAGGAAACAAGCATTCATCTGGTGCCATGACTCTCCATGCGCAGGTCATTTGGGCTTTGAAAAAACGGTGGCTAGCATGGGACGGCATTTCTGGTGGCCAACCATGAGAGTGGATGTCAGGAGGTGGGGACAGGAGTGTCCTACGTGTGCTACCATGAAGGCCGACCATGGCCGAACCCAAGGGCTCTTACATCCACTTCCGACCCCGGATAGACCATGGGATAGCATATCACTGGACTTCGTGGTGGGCCTACCGGTAGACCAGGGGATGACGGCAATACTGGTGGTGGTGGATTACTTGACGAAAATGGGGCACTTCATCCCCTGCAAGAGAGTCCCTACGGCCGGGGAATTGGCGTCACTACTCCTAAAGAATGTGGTACGACTGCATGGATTACCTGGGGTGATCGTGTCGGACCGGGGGTCGCAGTTTACTGCGCAATTCTGGAAGACTTGGTGCACTGCGCTGCATGTTAAGACCGCCCTGTCCACCAGCTACCACCCTCAAACGGACGGCCAAACCGAGCGCCTGAACCAAACGCTCAAACAGTATCTGCGATGTTTTGTGGACCAGGGCAGGGAAGAATGGGTCGACTTGCTATGGGTTGCAGAGATAGCCTATAACAACGCCACTCACAGCTCCACACAGTCATCTCCGTTCTATAGCAACTATGGCCAACATCCCAGGTTCTTGCCATTTCTACATCCAATCAGAGAGGACAGGATTCCCGCCACAGCGGACAGGGTGGCACACATAAAAGACACGTTGATGCGCTCAAGGGCTGTCCTAATAGAGGCCAAGAGACGATACAAGGCTGCGGCCGACAGGAAGAGAAGGCCCGGGCCACTGTACCGCACTGGAGACTACGTCTGGATATCCACAAGAAACATGAGGTTTCGAAAGAACAGTGTGTTCCATCCCAAGTACATGGGCCCCTATCGCATTACCAAGTGTATGGGTCCCGTGAACGTGAAGGTGTGCTTGCCCCAGTCATTGCGGATACACCCTGTCTTTCATGTATCATTGCTCAAACCAGCACCCTCCAAGCCGTCTGGGACACCTAGGCCGGTATGCGTGGAGTCGGAGGTGGAGTATGAAGTGTCGGGCATACGGGCGTCCAAATGGCGCAGGGGGAAGCTGTGGTACCTGGTTGCGTGGAAAGGCTATGGCCCGGAGGAGCAATCATGGGAACCGGCTGAAGGGGTTCATGCTCCGCGCTTGGTCTCCTTGTTCCATCGGCGTTTTCCTGCCAGCGCTGGACCCGTGGGGAGCCGCTGAGAGTGAGGATGTACTGTCAAGAATTCCTGTCATGCGAGGGGAGGAAAACGGTAACCAGCGTAAACGGACTACATCTCCCAGGATGCTTAGCGGTTGAGAGGTTATGTAAACAGGAGAGCTGTTACATAACTCAAGGAAAACACGCCCTTATGTAAACAGGAGAGCTGTTACATAACTCAAGGGAAAACACGCCCTTATGTAAACAGGAGAGCTGTTACATAACTCAAGGGAAAACACGCCCTTATGTAAACAGGAGAGCTGTTACATAACTCAAGGAAAACACGCCCTATAAAGGGAGGAACCGGGAGGTACAAGGCTGTCGGATAATGTGTTTACACCGACGTACCTGCTTCGTGAAGAGCAGTGTTCCGGAGTGGTGCTCCAGTAAGGCAAGAACGGAGGTAGGTCGAGTCGTTACTCCCTGGGCCGTGTCTTGCCCCATCGTCACCTGTGAAGGACCCGGAAGCTCTACCGGTCAACCATTGAGCTTCGCTTTTTGACTCGGCTGAGTCAAAGCGCAGTGGCGCTTTTGCTGGTTGGAGTCGTAACTCCCAGCCCGACCAGAGATACAGGGACTGCCAGCTGTAACGCACACCAGGAGGTGTTTGCCGCGTTACAGACTCGGAAGTCCACAGGATCGATCGAGCGGCTGCTCTCGGTTCAGTCTTCTTGCTTTTGATTGGGGTATCGGTGACGCATCACCAGGAGGTGACTCCGCGTCCCGGTGCAGTCGGAGGAAGAGGTTGAGCGGCTGCTCCCTTCAGGTAGAGACCCCGGCTGGGTGTTTCCCTGACTCCTCGATTCTCCCCAACACTCGTCGTGCCCCTCACAGCCTAGCGATTGGCATTGTCGGCCATTTCATTTCTGCCCTCTGTTGGCATACGCCGGGATCGGCGTATATGCAGAGGACGGTTAGGACCATCCGTGCTGTGGGCTGGTAACGTACTTAGCCTGGAGGATTCCAGTGACTATAACTTTTGTTTATTCGTTGTATTGTTTTTGCCTTCATTAAAATAACTAACCCTTCACAAGTGGTTGCGTCCTCATTATCGTGTCTGTTAAACGATCCTGAGACGTTCAGGGCGTTACACTAAAGGAGAGATTGGCCGAATAAAGATTTTTTCTCTTGGGGTCAAACGTCTGCTGATAAAAGCTACTGGTTGATCCTGGCCCTCTTCATTACGTTGTGATAACACTTCTCCTATTCCTATCCCAGAGGTATCTGTCTGGACAATAAATTGTTTGGAATAATCAGGATTCTGCAGAATGGAAGCAGAGCACATGGCCTTCTTCAAGGCATCAAAGGTCTCTTGACAGATACCTGTCAAATTCACCTTTTTAGGCATCTTCTTAGAGGCGAAGCCATTAAGGAAGTCACAATGGACCCAGGCCCCTTAACAAATCTTCTGTAGTACCAAGTCAGGCCCAAAATATCTCGGACCTGATCTGGGTAGTGGGAGCAACCCAATCCACAATGGTTTGGATATTGCTCTCCAATGGTTGAACTTGGCCTCCACCTACCAGGTAGCACACGTACACAACCTTACTCTACCCTATCTTGCACTTACTGGCCTTGATAGTGAAGCCTGCCTTCTGTAGGGCCACAAGTACATTCCTGAGGTGGACCAGGTGATCCTGCCATGTGGAGTTAAAGACAGCTATACTATATCAACATAGGCTGCACTAAAGTCTTGGCAGAACTTGATTCACCAACCTCTGAAATGTGGCAGGTGCATTCTTCAAACCAAAGGGCATTGCAGTAAACTGGAAGTGCCCTCCAGGCGTTGAAAATGCTGTCTTAGGTTTTGCAGCATCTGTGAGCCTTATCTGCAAATAGCCTGCAGTCAGTTCAAAGCTGCTGAGATACTCATCTGTCCTGGGGATTGGATGGGCAACTGTCTTAGTGACTGCGTTAAGGCCTCTGTAGTCTACACAAAACCTAATTTCTCTCTTCCTGCACTGGGAGTGAGGTTTTGGCACAGGGACTACTGGACTAGTCCAGGGACTATCTGTAGGCTCAATGACCCTTAACTCCAGCATCTTTTGGATCTATGCCCTAATGCAATCCCTGACATGGTCAGGCTGCCTGTAGATTTTACTCTTGACAGGCGGATTGCCACCTGTGTCCACCTCATGTGCACACCAGGTAGTCTGACTGGTTGTCAGAGAAAAGAGGTCTGGGAACTGACTGAGAACCTGTCTGCAGTCAGCTTGTTATTGGTCAGTGAGGTTATCTGCCAAGACTACTCCATCAACTGAACCTCAACAGGGTCTGTGAGAGGAGATCAGGGAGAGTGCTCACTCTCTTCCTCCTGTCCTGTCGAAGTAAGGCTTTAGACGATTCACATGATACACCGTGTAGGGGTTCTAGGAGTACCTAGGTTCACCAAATAGTGACTTCACCTTTCTTCTCCAGGATAATATGGGGGGAACTCCATTTGCTCTTGGGGCCACAGGTTCCAGGACCCATACTTTCTGCCCTCGTTGGTACATAGTCAGAACAGCCTTTTGGTCATGCCCCAACTTCTGAAGTTGTTGGCTGGCTTCCAGGTTTTTGCTGGCCTTCTTCATTTACTCAGCCATGCATGAACGCAGGCCTCGCACATAGTCCACAATGTCTTGCTCATGAGGTTTGAGAGGTTGCTTCCATCCCTCCTTCACTAGAGCAAGTGGATCCCCAACTGGATGTCCAAATAGAAGTTCAAATGGGCTGTAGCTCACCCCCTTCTGTGGAACCTATCTGTAGGCAAAAAGAAGGCAAAGTAATAGGACATCCCATCACCTCCTGAGCTTGTCAGATAGTCCCATAATCATACCGTTAAGGGTTTTGTAGAATTTTCCAACCAACCTGTTACCCTGTGGATGGTGGGGTGTAGTGAACTTATAGTTGATACCACACTCTTTCCAGAACTAGGCCACTGCAGGAGCTGTAGTGGTCCTAAGGGGAATAGCTTCTGGTTATCTGGTTGAATGGTCCACCATCCCCAGGATATAACTGTTCCCAGATGCTGTAGGAGGGTCTAGAGGACCACTAATGTCGATCCCTTCCCTTTCAAAGGGAACCCCAATCAATGGTAGTGGGATTAAGGGGGTCTTTGTAGTGCCAATTGACTTACCACTGGCTTGGCAGGTGACACAGGAGCCACAAAACTCCTTGTTATCCAGAGACGTTTTAAGGCATGGGCAAAGAGGGCTCTGGCCCAGGGTCCTCCTTTCAGCGGGCTCCTGATAGAGCTAGCTGTGTTCTGCCCTGACGGCCTAGAATAATCCTGAAACAGATTCTTTTAAATTCCGTTTTCCTTCAATTTATTCTAATTTGGGTGGTGTGTGAGAGTCTGTGACAAACCTTTTGCAGATAAATATTATGTTTGTTTTTGCAACATCCATAAAAAAGTTTAGAGGGGGCATGGCCAGCCAAGATGTCTGAGTGGATGTAGTCCATCGAGGCTCCGCCACCATCAACAACAGATGAGGGGCTAGACATCACCGATGGGATCGACCAAAGCACTCTGATGCCTGTTGAACCAACAGCTAAACATTGTCGTTGGGAACGGCACGAATAAGGCACACACTGATGGTGAATTCTGTTGGACGAGAGACGGGGCAGGAGGAGACAAGATGTCGCCAAAAGACGTTACCGAATCGTAAAGCTCCCTTTACGCAAGAGACGATCTCCTGGAGCGCCAATGAGACGCACTGTAGTATAGAGAGAGTGGAGAAGCAGCTCTCTAGATAAGGAGCACGGTCGGCCCAAGATCCAATGAATCATAAGTATACTGGACTGGAATTTACACAGCATGCATACTGGTTATGGTTATGGTTGGCTAGAACCCTCCCTATCTATGATACATTTCTACTTTCCAGGTAGATATTGCCTGGCACTGTTATTTGTTTTTCTTGAGTGTTATTTCGCAACTTATTATTTACATGAACGACATTATAGTATCATTGAAAATTTGATATCAGTATATGTCACCATGTATACATATTGCCGATGCCCGTTGAGGCATTAACTCTGTCTTGGATGTCAACAATAAAATTATGTTGTGGAAAAAAAAAGATCCATCAAATGCGGCGGCACGGACGGACAAGCCGACCGAGCGAGGTGAGCCGCAGGGCGCCGGGAGAGGGCAGAGGAAAGCAGCGGGGCCTGATCGGGCACAAAGGAGAGAGGCTAAGCTTGGGGAGACAGGATTGGTCTACAAGGAGACAAAGAGACACGCGGGGGTAATGCCTGGCCTTAAGATGGCCGCAACCCATTAGACCAGCCACTCCGACTAGAGGAACAAGGGCAAGAGACTGATTGTCCCCTCCCTCCCGAGACAGAAGAAGCTCCCGACCAATAGTGAGATGAGGGCAAAACTGGAGTTTTGAAGAGAGGTCCCACAGAGTACCCTTTTAAGGCTCTGTGTTCGACCAAGTTTACCCTGTATACAGCTGAGGAAGTGACACAAGCTAAGCCGGACTGGAGCCACAGGAGGCTTAAGGGACATTAGTGTCCTCCCACGTGAAGGAAGTAACCTGATTAGGGTCACCAGGGTCACTCGCAATCACCTCTCAGCCTTCCATACAAATGAAGAGTCGATCAGACAGTAGAGAATGCAAACCAAGTATATTTTATTCAGGTACACTTGAGCAAAGTCCAGCCTGACCAGCCTTCTAGGATTGCTGCAGAGGGACTGACTTCAGCAAACAAAGAGATACATCATGTAAGTTTTCTGGAACAAGAATTTCCTGCTCCTAATGGAAATCTACTAGCAGGTGCAGCTAAAACAAAGAAGTTCAGTAAGACGAATCTTGACTCTGAGACCGGGCACGCATTATCTTACTGCCAGGGTCATTCTGTTAATGTCTATCGCTAGGGTAGTGGGAGAAAGCCTCTATCTATGGGAGAGGAATGTGTTAATAAGAATTCATTAGCAGAGCAAGGCCTAACCTTGGAGAAATTAACATTTCCACAGATATGTAGCTGACAACATGATTCAAAATGGCGGCTGAACATAAAATGGTGCAGCGAATGCTAACTTAACACGAGAACAAAGCACAAACTAAATAGCAAAACACTTTCATTTAATCAGACCCTCCTTTTAGCATTCGCTAAACCATTTGTGAAGGAAAGAGGTGTTGTATTCTGAGAAGCAAAGGACATCAACACTTGGACTCAGTATAGGGAATAGAAGTGGCAAGGGATGATGTGGAATAAAAAATGCCTTTATCAATCTGTATCAGGTCATTAATATCCTTTTGCAACATGATGGCAGCACTAGTGTCATTAGCTGGCTTTCTCTGTTTAGGGGTGAGAACACTTGTACAATAAGTGCAGCAGGTCAGGAGACAGTGTATGCAAAGACAACATGTGATGAAAATACCAGCAATCACAGCTAGAAAGATAAGGATCTTCCAACCCCAGGACGTGAACACACCCCAGAACCACCCAGAGAGAGTCCAAGTACCATGTTCTTGGTGTATGTCAGATGAGTCTATGCAATTTCTGTATGGCAGCATACACATTGGGGGCGTGGTCAGGTATGTACACACAACAGCTATCGCCAATGACGCAACAGGCCCCACTCCTATCTGCAAGTATGATGTCTAACACCATCCGGTTCTGCAAGGTAACTAACCTCGTAGCCTAAAGCTCAGCAGTGATGTTGGTCAGTATACCAGCCGTTGTATTAATCACCCCTTCACAACCCTTGTTAACCGACGACTATTAAGGCTGTTAGACAAAAGGTACGATACCCTTCATGGCATCCTCAAACTGTTGTAAGGTGGTATCTGTCTGATCTATATCCTTTGTGTCAATTACCCTTCTGACTCGGGGCAAGTATACACTCCTGCGCTGCAGCTGATGATCTTTATGGTAACTGGGCGGAGCTATATACGCAGGGGAAGGAGAAAAGAGAGATGACACCTGCCCGACCATCTCCTCGGGAGCCAGACATAAGCTTGGGATCCACGGACAAAATAGACATTAGCGAGTGGGATTAAGGGCGGACTATCAGTCGTTCTCAATCTGTATGTGGAATTGCATCCATTCTCCCCCACCTTTATCCTCCCAGTCCCCTGGACTCGGAAACTAGCTGTTGTGTTGACCACTGACACCGGTATTGGCTGGTCCTTGGTATCCTTACAAGCCTGGAAAGATTGGAAATACTCAGACGTGTTAAACCCTTGGAAATCAGTCATTTCCATTTGAAACCAGGTCTTGTTCTTTACTCTTTTGTATGCGTTCATACAGGTCTTTAAAAACAATTTACCAAATTGTCGGTCCTGCGGGGAAACCCAGGATGGAAATGTACATTCTCTACCACAGTGCGAGGATCAGCAGGTGTCCAATCCAGAGTAGAGAATTGGGGGTGAGGGCGCACCATACTGAGCAATTCAATCCAATCCTCGCAACTACTGTGGTATGACAGTGGCATGGACAACAAATGATCATTTTATGAGTCACTCAGGGAAGCAATCCACAAATTCAACAATTAGTTGTATTCGACAACTCATGAGCCTGATGCAACGTTTGTAGAAATACATAATCTGTATAAGACTTTCGGTGCCCTCCTTTGTGAGGGGTCAAAGTAACAAACGTGTTCTGGGGGAATGGGTGTTGTACCAACCAAGGACTGTACAGTATACTTCTCCTCTAGAAAAGAAGATATTCCAAGTAGTGTTACTAGGGTAATCCCAACTATTAATGCTAAAACTATTTTACTCTTTGTGGACCAACCCCGTTCTGGACTTGGTAGTGCAAATCGCTGTTCCTCCTTTGTAATAGGCTGACCAAACTGATACATTATGAAGCAAAAAGGGGAATGCAGTAAAAGTAATAACAAAGGCAATTGTTCCCAGTGTCCGTCTGAGACTCACTGGACAGGCTCCTATTGTTTATCAACGTTGGCGCTCTTGAGCACTGGCGGTGGAGCTGCTCAGTCCTAGTTCTTGAATAATAATCCCACGTAGCACAGGATAATGTACCATCCTCCAAGGGTGCACACTCGATCTATCCTGTCCAATGTCAGAATAATGCACCAATCTCGCCTCGCCCTAAACTAACACCGTTGGTACTATTGACAAATTACACCCTGACTTGCACAGTCCTTCCCTACTAATCTGACTTCTCCTTTGGTGCACCATTCTTTAACCGAGAGCGCAAATTATACTTGGTGACTCCAGGCACTGAGGGGGGTCAATGAAGAGCGGCTCTTTAATGTATTTGATTTCAGGGGTGACCACTGCATTTAGTACGTCGTTCTCAGCATACGTTTGGGTCCATATAAGCCACGCATCACTAAAGGGGACGAACTGAGGTATCTTCTCTCCCTCAGCATCCCCAATACCATCCCTCACCCATTGGTCATAGGGTAAGGGCAAGGGTACTCTGCGGCAGTGGCTGGAATTAATCCAATTCTTTCTGCCAGCAACTTTCACAGCGGTCCTGGTAGCGAGGAGGACTAACTCGGGCCCCTTCCAATGGGCCTCCAGGCTCTTCTTCCGCTGAGAATTTCGAAGTAACACCAAGTCGCCCTGCTTGATGACACAGGTAATCGGTTAATAAAGGAGAATCTGCGTGGACGTGGGACGCCACAGACATTCGCCGGGCGTCCGAACACGACCTTGTAGGGTGATAATCCTCTCCTAGAGCATGCTGTTGTTCTTGTGGACAAAAGAGCAAGTGGTAAAGCATCTGGCCACTGTAACCCTGTGGTCTCCTGAATCTTTGCCAATTTCAGTTTTGAGTACCATTGTACTTCTCAACCAAACCTGCTGACTGGGGGAAATTCGTAGCATGAAACTTCTGTCTGATGTGTAGTCCCTCACAAATGAACTGAATAAACTTGGCATTGAAATTACTTCCGTTATCACTCCAGATCCAGCGGGGCAAGCTGAAGCGAGGAAAGAACTCCTTTAGGAGTATCTTTGCAGTCGCAATGGCTGTATTTTCTTTGGTGGGGTAAGCCTCAACCCATTTACTGAACACACAAACAACCACCAACACATACTTCAGATTGTTATCTCTGTCTATTTCGATATAGTCCATTTGAAGGACCGCGAAAGGGAAAGTGGGAGGTGCAAAATTACTCGGTGGTGTAGGGGTACCCTTGCCAGGATTGTGCATCATACACACCATGCAGTATTTCATTAAATGCTCAGCTGTCTTTGGGATGTTATCATTCTGCCATACGGGATCTAACAACTTGCAAATACCCTCAGCACTGATATGAGCTGGCCGTGAGCCATAGTGACACAGGAAGAACTAATTTATCTGACAACATCCCTCATCATTCAAATTTGCTGTACTTTCTTGCCACACCACTAATTCCGCAACTGTGGCTTCACTCTGTATTTCCTTCACGTTTTCAAGTGTATCCTCAAACATGGTGAACTCAAGCACCCACTTAGAAGGACCTGCTACAAACATACTTTTCATCTTAGTTTAGGCTGTTTCCTTAGCTGTCTGATCTGCAAAAGCATTCCCCTTAAACCAACATCGTCAGTAACTTTCTTATGGGCACTGCACTTCACTATTGCCAATTTCATAGGGAGTGTCAAAGCAGACAAAAGCCTATATAAGAGAGGGCCATGCTGTAGTCTTGTCCCATGGGAAGTAAGGAACCCTCTCTCTGCCCAGAGCCTCCCGAAATTAGGGGCGACTCCAAAGGCGTACTGGCTGTCAATATAAATATTAACAACCAGTCCCTCTCTCAATTCACAGGCTCAAATAAGGGCGACTAGCTCTGCAGCTTGGGCTGACTGATAGGGAACTTGTGATGTCTCAACTACCGTGTGCAGTGTTGTAATTGCACACGCAGCAGTTGTAGTGCCATCTGGTAACTTAAAACAAGAGCCATCGACATATGGTTCCCCTTGGGGGTCAGATAAGGGAACATCAGTCAAGTCTACCCGTCCATTTGTCTCTTCTGTCTGGAAGATACAATCGTGTATGTCAATCTCCTCATTCTCAGAAGGGAGGGGTAGTAACGTGGCTGGATTCAGAGTGGCACAGGGTTTGATCGTAATGTGCTTTTGAAAGAGCGTTAGCTCGTAACCTGTCAGACGTGCTCTGGTAAGGTGCTGTGTCCTTGTCTCATTCAAAAGTGTATCCACAGCATGGGGTACCATAACTGTGAGGTCAATATCGAGTACGAGTCCCGCTGATTGTCTTATTGAGACATCCACAGCTGCAACCACTTTTAGACAGCTCGGGAGAACTCGGGCGACAGGGTCAAGCTCAGCAGAGAAATAAGCACCCGGACGCTGCTTATCTCCAAATTTCTCTGAATCTGAAACTTTTACCAGCTAAGGGCGAAACCGAACAGATATGTTCTATCGGGATGAATGGGAATACTGAAGAATGCATTTTTCAGGTCAATGACAGAGAGGAATTTAGCAGAAGAAGGAATCATTGTCAAAAGAGTCGTATTGTCGGCGACCACCAGGACTGGGGAATCACTATAATATTAATTTCACGCAAATCAATCACAAAGCGATAAACATCTTCTCGATACTCAGAGGGACCCAAAGGCATCCATTAAGTCCTGCCCATCTAAAAACAGACCTTCAAACCGTGTGAAAATATAAGACACACTCTTGTCTTTCTTCAGACGACAAGCTGATAGCTTGTCCCAATCAACCTTTCTAAGCGGGATAAGAGAATGCATATATGTAATGATATGACCGGGCAAAGCAAGTATTTCTGCTTTAGGCTTCTCACCAGGCTTCCTCTCTTCATGCCATACTTTTATCTGATCCCAGGTACTACCCAATTCCGCAACATGATCCTGTGTGTGTACTTGTCTCCAAATATCAACCCGAACCAACAAACCAAAGAACATTTCAATATCCGCAAGCGTCATTACTGTCGAAGAAGCTGCCTCAGTCAATTCTTTATAATATGCAGTAGGGTTTTCCCTAGGGTCAGGTAATTGAGTTTTAAGGGACAAAACCTCAATCCTTTTCCATGAAGTATAAACCCACTGTTCTTGGAAACGGGCCCTGGCAGGAGCATCCGAATCCTAGAGCAGTGCTCCCAGGCAGCTGACGGCCAGAGCGAGAGGGGCGTGGCGGCCCAAAAATTGTGCATGATGCTGGGTCTGGTCGTAGGAGGGCAGACCACCAGGACGGGACTGCAGTGACCGAGGTTTTCTGAGGCGCTGTCACGGGCCGCCGGTGATTTGGCTGTGCCTGCAGTGTTGGCTGGACCCGGAGGGGCCCCGGGGGGGGCTGGCACATCAAGCAGCAGGAAGGTGCGGCCAGCTTGTGGGCCTTGGAGCTAGGCAAGGACACAGAGAAAGTTGCAAAGAGGAGGCAACGGCGGTTAAGAGCGTCGTTGACATCTACGTGAGGCGTGCTGGAGGTTGTCATGGGCCCTGCAGATCAGCTGAACATTTGAAAGTGACGGTAAGGAAGCTGCACCAGACCGTCCTTGAGGCCTGAGAGCTGTATTTGTGGAGGACAGTGGAGGGACTCCCGCTGGGCCCTTCATCGATTAGAGCCTGTGTGGCGGTGTTACGCGCCGGCCCCGAGTTGGGTTGTCCACGTTTGGATTCCTGTAGCTTCCGCCTGGCCTTTCCGTCTTGCTGGTTTTCACCAGCGTGTGTGAGGTGAGGAGGCTTCACTGGCGACTGCAGGTTGTGCCCTGGGGGAGTCTGGAGTCGGGAGCCCTCCCCCCAGACATTTCTGTCAGACTGTCCTACCAGCTGCTGCTTTCGGAGGGTCATGGTGATACCAAAAGAGCAATTACTGCTGTAATCTAACAAGATGGACAATTATGCAGTTCCCAGGCAGTCCATGGAGGGTGTGGGGGTCAGCCGGTGGATCGGTGGAGCCAGCGGAGCCCTCTTTTGGGGGGGGGGCATTTAGGTAAGCCATTCAGGACCTTAAGACCTCCCTGGAGCCTAAAACTGATGCGCCAAATTCCACACCCTCCAAACCACCTCCAAGTAATTGGAAGACCAAGTACGCAGCCTCCCGAAGCAGCAAGAAATTATGGCGGCCAAACTCGAGGACCAGGAGGGCAGAGCCTGCTGGAACAACATTAGAGTGGTTGGGTTCCCAGAGGGGTCAGAGGGACCCAGGCATGACCTGTTGATTGAAGACCTTATAACTAATTTCCTGCGACCCAAGTGCCTCTCCAATTTTATTTCGGTTGAGCGGGCGCACAGGCCGGGTGCTCCCCCACATACTATTATTGCCAGGATCTTTAACTACCAGGACAGGGGCGCCATATTCCAGGCAGCTTGCTCGCTTGGGAAATTGAAATACGAAAATGCCATAGTGGGCTGTTTCCCGGTCTTTATGAAACAGGTACAATGGCAGGGCCATAGCTTTGAGGAAATCAAGAGGGTACTCCGTGATAGAAAATTGAAATACATGATGTTATTCCCGGCCAAGTTGCTCATCCTGTCGGAGGGCAAAGCATTGTTCTTCACTACTCCAGTGGAGGCCTGGGACTGGCTGGAATGCTGGCGTACCTTGGAGAAGAGGCGGCCTCGTGGGTGCAGGAAAGGGCACACCCCGGGCCGACAAAGCAATGATTCACCAGCACTCGGTGACAGCCAGACAATCGATGGCGTGGAGGAAGAGGCACCGCGACGGACACTGGATGACTACCTGATTGTATTGTATTTGGGGCTGACAGTGGGACTATTGTTTAGACTGGCTTGGGAATCCCCTACTGAGGGCATTATTTAGTTCTGTGGGCCCGTGGTCTTGAGGTACTAATTTGTTCTCCTGTTTTGTGGGGGTACCCAATGGAGCGAATCGGTAAAAATTCATTCTAGTGGACTCAGGGGAATGTACGAGCCCATGAGGGATTGCACAGGAGTTTGTTTTATCAGCAATAGCTATGGGGAGACAATGTCAGTCTCACAAGGGGTTTGCGAGGGCCTTAAGCAGTCGACAATGAATTGGTAAAGCGGCCAACACTTGAAATGTTTGTTGTTCAGTTAAGGGCGACAGGCACTCTGCAAATTGGAGTGGTGGGCATGTTTCGACCCACAGTGCAGGGTAGCAGGGAGGGGGGAGTTTATCAGAATGTTATACCATTGATTTGCTTTCAATTTTATGCTCAGTACACCAACCATATTTGTGGTTACCTAGTGGGGCGAGGGGAGGAGGGGGTCCGACCATGGAGACTGGGCGGGCTATGGCCGGATCCACATCTTGGGCATCTTGGGCAGGAATGGCCTTTGCCGCCACACGAAATGGAAATGCAGACCCCTGAGGATCTACACATCCTGTCCTGGAACTTGAACGGTCTGGGCTCTAAGATTAAACATACTCTGGTATTGGAATTTATCCGTCGACACATCCGTGACCTGGTTTATTTACAAGAAACTCATTTGAGAGGTCACTGCTTTAAGGCCCTGGATAGATGGGGCTACACCCTGATAGCGCATGCAGGCTTCAGCACTGAGTCTCGGGAGCAGTCTATCCTTCTGAAATCCTCGATATCATACACACCTGGTCAGATGTGGTGCGACTTTCTGGGTCGCTTCGTGCTGCAGACAGGCATTTGGCACGGTCAGACACTTAACCTATGCTCTTTATGCACCGCCTAAACTTCAGGGGGACACTTTATTGGCACTTGGCACTTCTCTGTTGAACTTGCCGACTGGCAGACTAATTATAGGGCAGACATGAATGACGTGATGGAGCCAGGAAGGGACAGGTGGCCGGAAAGGGTGGCTGCACAGGGAGGGAGCCAACTTCACTCCTTTATGACCGCCATTGGTTTGGTGGACCTTTGGCGGGTACATCACCTGAATGAGAATCAGTTCACACACTTGTCGGCCAGGCATGACAGCCTCTCCTGTCTGGATTATATATTTACCCATCACACAAGTGTGAGTCATTTTAAAGAAGTGACGCAGCTGGCACAGAACATTTTCAACCATTCCCTGGTGTTGGCCTCCCTATCGGGTCTGGCCAGGGAGACAGTATTGCTACCCAGTATAGCGTATTGTCACTTGAAAGACAGGAAATTCCGAGACCAGGTGAATGAGTGCACCACTCTGTACTTTGCGGTCAATGCGGGATCTGTAGATTCGGCACGCACATTGTGGGAGACTTTTAAGACTGTGTTGAAGGGACACACTCAGGCCCTTATTGGGTTTAAAAGTTAGGAAAAGGTTGCCCAGTGCGTAAAATTGGAGCAAGAGATCATGCCCCTGCCGGGAGGCAACAAGAAGAGAGGTTTCGGTCACTGGGCTGATTCATATCATTAGCAGGAGCTGAGGGACCTAGTTGAAAACGCTGTGTGGGCGCGCCTTGGCTACTCAAAGTCAGTTGTAGGATACTGGGAATAAAGCCAATAAATGTATTGCCTGGTAAGATAAGAGAGATAGAAATAGAAATTGAGTAGTCAAAGTTAAGGACCCCACGTGTGGGGTTCACAATTTCCGGCCAATACAGCAGAAGCATTCGCACAGTATTATGAAAACATATACTCCTCCGAGACCCTTATGTCCCGGGATGATTGCGCTGAACTCTTGGAGGATCTTGCACTCAGTGTCCTCTCTCCTGAGTACCAGGAGGTATTGGAACAGGACCTGACGGATATTGAGGGGGCCGTCCATGGGCTCCAATCTGTAAAAGCAGTGGGGCCTAACGGATTGCCCGTAGAGCTGTTTAAATGTGTGGTAGATCAGATAGCACCACACGCTCTAAATGTTTAAAACGGCGGAGAAGGATGGAGCTCTCCTGTTTGATCAAAGGACGGCCACTATTGTGGTTCTCA
Organism: Triturus cristatus; assembly: GCF_964204655.1. Lineage (NCBI taxonomy): Eukaryota > Metazoa > Chordata > Amphibia > Caudata > Salamandridae > Triturus > Triturus cristatus. The sequence continues at coordinate 283,180,190 of NC_140594.1, read as the reverse complement.
AGAAATGCAGGCTCCCTACGATCTGCAGTTCGTACAGGCCCATTTCATTACTTAATTTGGAGGCCAAGTTATTGGCCCAGGCCTTGTCAATCCAGACATGCAAGGGTACCCGACTTAATTTAAGGCAGCTCTATGGGGTGATGCATACGACGGTGGCACCGGCAGCAGTGTAAGGCATGGTGCTCTCCCTGGATGCAGGAATGGTTTTTGATAGCAAAGAGTGGCATATCTGTTTGTGGTGCTGTCCAGGCTAAACTCTGGCCCTAAATTCTGTTCATGGGTCCAACTTTTATATCGGGATGTCGTGGACAGGGTACCAGTGAAAGGTGTGGTTTCCTGATCTTTCGACCCTTCACATGGGCACGCGTCAGGGGTGCCCCTTATCACCAATTATATTCGCCTTGGCGCTGGAACCTTTGGTGGCTTGGCTCCAGCAAGGCCCTCTCCTGTGGGGCATCCAGAGGAACAAGGCGTGGGAGGAGAGGATCTCTTTGTATGCCGACGATATGTCTCACGGCCTCTGCTGTCGATGGACAAGATTTTCCAAATTTGTCAGCTACCAAATTAACTGGGATAAATCCCTAGTTTTCTCTCCGATGTGGGCCATCCGGTCCTCACGCCGGCCTGCCTAGCTACGGTGGTGTCGAATGGTTTTCGATAACTAGGTATATTCGTGACCAGGGATATCAAGGATTTGAGAAAGCAAAAGGGGGGTATTATTTATCACAGGGTATGGTATGGCGCTTGCCAAGTGTTGTGAAAGTAGCAACGGAGATATATCAGTTTGGTGCAGCAGGTGAGGGAAAACCCCTAAGCCCTCAATTATGGACACACGTCCGTCCAAGCAAATAACATCAAACCCTGTGCACATGCATAAAATAGTTATAACACAAAAGTGATCGTAGTTGGTAAATGAAGACAAAGTATTCTTTCTTCAAGTGTAGGTTTAATGTTGTGTTGCTTCACAGGCCAGCCAACAGGTGTTTCGTCTTTGGGTGTGTAACCCTAGACTTCTTCAGGGCTCAAAAGACACTTTGTAACTCTTTGGACCTTCCAACTGGTTTTAATTCCGACCCAGCGGGTCCTAATATTCACTTCGGTATGTAGGTTCTCTTCTTTCAGTTGTTCAGTCAATCTCTTAGTACAGGTAATAATATTCGGATTCTGTTGTCCCAGTTATAATCATCCAAATAACACGCTTGTGCGCCTCCTTTAGATAGGCTAACAGTTACGTGGCGCCATCCGCCATATACAACTTCCAACTGGTGAATCGAATCAGCTGGTGAGAACTTGTGAAGACAACATTGCAGGCAGGACCTTCACGAAAAAGAATAGTATAGAAACTTGTGGCACACCGACCGACTAGTGGTTAAAAGCTCACGAAAAGCAAACAGATGAAGAGCTGTTAAAACAATGTCGGCACATAGCCGCTCGGAAATTGACTGAACAACTGAAAGAAGAGAACCTACATACCGAAGTGAATATTAGGACCCGCTGGGTCGGAATTATTATCAGTTGGAAGTTGTATATGGCGGATGGCGCCACATAACTGTTTGCCTATCTAAAGGAGGCGCACAAGCGTGTTATTTGGATGTATAAGAAGATTTGGGGCAAATGGAGCCAAGAAAGAGAGGCCTGAGGGTGTGTCAGGAGATGTGTGGGAGGGGGGAGGAAGGTGCCTTTCATTTGCATTGTTCTCCATGTCACCTTGTGCCTGCAGTACAAAAGGGGGTGGTGATGGACGGAGCATCAGAACCAATCAAACACTCACACCCAGTCAACAGATCTGGGTTGGATCTATCATCCTTCTTTAGCCCACTCTGCCACCCCTTGTGCCTGCAGCCTTGTATTAGTGTAATACTAGATGATTTCATTCTTATCTGACACGGAATGTGGTGGTATTCTCTCCATACTGACTCGCTTTGTACATACCTAATGTAATCATTAATGCATACTGAGCAAATGTTTAAAAAAAGACTGTTTAAAAAAAACAACTAAATGTTGGTTTGCTCTAACTGTCTGTTTTTAGGGGCCGAGGCATTGACACATTCAGAAACTCTTTCTGTTTTCATGCACAGCTTTTGTGTGTTTGGCTCTGTCGTTTTTGATATTGTCTTCTAGATATTTAGACAAAAGTGATGTCACAGGCACCTGTGGTGCGCTATATTGAATAGTTTCTCAGTATCCAGGTATTACATCTTATGATTTGCAGATAGCATCGCCACCTAGGTTAGAAGAGTTGGCTTTGATAAAAGTCTTTTGATCTTATTTGAAGGTTTGGAAGTGAGTTTAGGCTGAGAACAAGATTACATAGCCGTTAGAAAGAGCATTACTAAAGGTAAGTAATTTATCCTTAAATTCCTAATGCCTGCTCAACGATTTAGAGTAGGGAACTACCTGGATGAGATAGGTATCATGGTCAAGGATCAGATGAGACCTGTTGCTGAGATTCGATGTAATGTGAGTGTGCAGACTAATGTGTGGTTTAAGATTCTTGCAAAAAAGGGTTTTGTATTGTAGGATTATATAGCGCTCGCTACTCATGGTGAGGCGTTGATAAGCTGTTTGGGGGGCAACATGCCACTCAATGAGCCCAGAGTTAGTTTTCACTGTTAGTTAAAGGTGCTGCACTTGAAGTATATTATGCAACATTAGTAGATTTGTTATACTGATTAGTTTCATGCAATTTCCAGTCTGTAGCAAAAGTTATTTGTTAATTCCTATTGATGACCTTGACCTTTGGCCTGGGTCAAACTCTCTCCCCAGCAGCTCCGCTGTGCCGTCGCCGCAGCCCTTCAACCTCACCCTCCTGGTGAGGTTTGCGCCTGCTGCCCACTCCGCTGCCCAGATCCTGCCTGCCTCAGCCCAGAGCCTTCGCTGATTTGTCCCGGTTCAATTATTGTAAATACTTGGTTGCCTCCGCCTTTTTTTAATCTCCTTATTTTCACTTCACTATTTTTACTTTCCCAGCCTGTTTTCCCGCTGCTGCTGCCCCAACGGCCCCTCCCCTGACAGTCCCGCTCCCGTCTCCCAGCCTCTTGTCCCTCCCCCTCCTCTATTAATGGTGGCCGAAGGCGTGCCAAAGGCAAGCCCGTCTGCGACCCGACCGTGACCAGCACCAGGGACCCTGGATCTCCCTCCATACACCGGTACGAGCCAGACACTCCTCGCACTCAACCCCGGAAGAAACAACAACTGCCAGCAGGCAATGCCTAACACAACCCACAGCCAGTTCTCCTGCCTCCAGACCTTCACCACCGCTCCGGCCACCAACACCCCTGATGCCCTAAGGTGCATCCTCCTCAATGTGTGCTCCTTGCACTGACACGCCGTGGAAATCTGGAACCTCCAGGACTCGCTCTCACCCGACGTCACACTCTTCACGGAAACCTGGACCAGTGCCTCCTCGGCACCCAACATCGCCACCGCCATCCCAGTCGGGTACAAGATCCAGAGGAAGGACCGCCCCAAACACCCGGGGGGAGGCATCGCCATTGTGCACAAAAACTCCCTCCGCCTCACCACCTCCAGCGAAAACGTCCCCGCCGCCGAGCCCCTGTACTTCCAGCTCCAGACCAGCCCTAACTCCACCCTCCACGGCACCCTCGCCTACTGACCCCCCGGTCCACGATCACTCATTGCCGACACCATCACCAACCTCATCGCCCCCCACGCCATCGCCGCCATGGACTACATACTTGTCAGAGACCTGAACTTCCACCTTCACAACCTCAACCACCCAAACACCGCCACCCTCCGTGACAACCTCGCCAACATCAGACTGAAACAACTCGTCACCACACCGACCCACAAGGTAAGACACACTCTGGACCGCATCTTCGCTGGAGGCAACAGCATTCACTTGAGCCACACCACACAGCCCCCCTGGACTGACCATCACTGCGTACACTTCCTTGTCAACAAACCCAAGCCATCCTAACCTGCTCTGCGCACCACACGTAGGAACTGGAAAGAAGAGTCACCAAGGAACAACTCAATTCCACCCTCAACTGCAACACCCCCGCCATTGCAACCGACGCCAACCACGCGGCCAGGGAATTCCACACTTGGATTGACAACTGCGCAGACAAGCTCACCCTTCTGCGAAACCACAACAAGCAACGCCCCAGGAAAGCCACCTGCTTCACCACCGCCCTCCAAGAAACTAGACGGACCTGCAGGCACCTGGAGAAGAACTGGAGAAACAGCAAGACACCCGAAAAGTACACCACCTTCAAGGATACTATGATGGAATACCATCAACGCATCAGAGCCACCAAATGGATCTTCATCCACAACAGAATCCTCGCCAACTCCAGCAACTCCAAGGAACTTTTCTGCTTCATCCAGGAATTCACCAAACCCCGCAGCGAAGCCACGGACATTACCCACTCCCAGGACCTCTGTGACAAACTCGGATCCTACTTCCACCTGAAGATAAAGAACCTCTACGACAACTTCAACGACCACACGCCTGACTCTAGGTTAAGCCGGCATGTCGCCACCGTCAGCCAGACCACCATCTCCGCCTGGACACCGATCACGATAGAGGAGACTGCTTCGACCATGAAAGGCATCCAATCCGGGGCCCCTATGGACCCCTGCCCACCTCACATATACCACAGAGTCGCCACCTCCATCGCACTCGTGCTGCAATGCACCATCAATACCACCTTCGAGACAGACTTCTTCCCCAGCAACTGGAAACGTGCAGAAGTCAGGCCCCTGCTCAAGAAGCCATCAGCAGACCCGACTGACCTCACAAACTACCGGCCCATCTCGCTCCTCCCTTTTGCAGCTAAAGTCGCCGAGAAGACAGTCATCGCAGAACTGACAAGGTTCATCGAAGACAACGCCATCCTCAAACCTTCCCAATCCGGATTCTGAAGAAACCACAGCACCGAGAACGCCCTACTCGCCGCCACCGAAGAAATCCGCACCCTCCTCGACCAAGGCCACACCGCAGCCCTGATTCTACTCAACCTATCAGCAGCTTTAGACAACGTCTCCCACCGAACACTCTCAGCTAGATTACACGATGCCGGCATACAAGGCACCGCCCGCGACTGGATCAGATCGGTCCTCACCGGCAGGAGCTAAAGGATCAGACTGCCACCCTTCCTCTCCGAACCCACGGAGATCAACTGCGTAATCCCACAGGGATCATCACTCAGCCCAACCCTTTTCAACATCTACATGGCTCCCCTCGCCGCCATCGTCCAACAGCACGGCCTCAGCATAGTCTCCCACGCCGACGACACCCAGCTCATCCTCTCCCTCACCAAGGACCCCACCACCACCAGGCTCAACTTCCAGGAAGAAATGCAGGACGTTGCAGCCTGGATGAGCAACAGGTGCCTAAATCTCAACTCTGACAAGACGGAAGTCCTCGTCCTCGGAACCACCCCCTCATCATGGAGCAACTCCGGGTGGCCACCGCCAGGAGCTGCACCCCCCTGACCCCCCACGGACCACACCAAGAACCTTGGCACTTACTCGACTCCTCCCTCTCCATGAATCGACAGGTCAATGCCGTCACCTCCAGCTGTTTCAACACTCTCCGCATTCTCCGTAAGACCTTCAAATGGATCTGCGCCGAGGCAAGGAAAACAGTCACCCACGCACTCATCACCAGCAGGCTGGAGTATGGGAACACCCTCTATGCTGGCATCAACAAGTCCCTACTCTGCAAGCTCCAGACAATAAAGAATACTGCTGCCAGACTCGTCCTGGGGGTCCCCGACACGAACACATCAGCCAAAACCTACGCAAGCTCCACTGGCTCTCCGTCGAGAAAAGAGTCACCTTCAAGATACTCACCTACGCTTACAAATGCCTACACAACACTGGACCCCAATACCTCAACGACAGAATCACCCTCCACGTACCCAAACGAAACCTCCGCTCCACCTACCTCTTCCTCGCCAAAACCCTGCGCATCCTCAGAGCCAGAACAGTGGTACGACCCTTCTCCTACATCACGGCCAAGACCAGGAACGAGCTCCCCACCAACATCTGACGTGCCCCCTCCCTGAACACCTTCAGGAAGGCTCTGAAAACCTGGCTCTTCGACTTATACGAAACAGCTGAACCCCCCCCCCCCCCCACCCCCAAGCAACTTGAGACCCTCACGGGTGAGTAGCGCGCTTATAATTCCCTGATTGATTGATGCAAATGGGAATGCCTACCCTACCGTATTTCATTTAATGTTGGTAGTCATCTACTCCCGGCACTGAATCATTATTAGATTTGCTTGAAATCTTCTCTTCTGAGCCCAGCGACATCAAGAAAGTAAATGGAGAGGAGGAGCCTAGCGCGCATCCAAGATGGTCGCGTGAGCACAGGGCTCCCCGGACCCTTGCTGCTCCTCGGAATTTATCCTGAGAATATCCTGATGTGGTTTATGGAATCTGGCAGATGAAGACCGGCAGAGCACATATCTCTTTTCAGAACTCGAATCGGACCTGGGAATCCTGATTTGTCGTTGTTCGAACTTCTGGGACCCACCTGACGGAGGTGCCCGGGGCGAAGGTGATCCGTGGAGCCGTGTCGTAATTGAACAACAGCGGCTGCAGTGCGGTGCCAGCGGCCGCTCTACCACTTTCGGTTTCACTTTCGGACTTCAGGGGGCTGGCCGGCGAACGCACTTGATGTGGCGGGGTGCTTCCTTGGCCTCTGCGCGAGGCTTTGTCTCCACCTGCCATTAGTGTGCCCATCGCCTTGGGTCCCCCCGCACCGCTATATTGTGGTCTCTGGTGCGGCGCTGGTTTGCGGTGCCGTTGCCCCTACGATTCTTGGTCGGCGGTCTTCTTCGGTGTCCGTGACCACATGGGGGGCAAAGGGGGCCCCGAGGGGCGTAAGACTAAGGCCTCCCTCCGCGGGGGACCGGTCCAGGCCAACAACATGGACCGCTACACTCAGGGCAGAGGGTCCCCTGGAGCGACCGGCCCCCCCCCGACGCCGCCGGTGGTGGCACGACCGTCTCTCCGGAGCTTTCCCTGCAGGACATCATGGGCACCATTGACGGCATCAGGGAAACCATCGCCACGCAATACGAGGCCCTGGCCCGTAAAATCAACACGGTGGCAATCGATGTCACCTTAATCCGGGCAGATCTCTCCAAAACTAACGAGAGGGTTCAGGCTCTTGATGCGCGGACCTCCACCCTTGGTGCGGATGTGTCGGACCTGCAGGCCGCGCTGGGTGACATCAAGGCGGTCAACGATCAGATGGCCCGGCGGCTGGAGGACTTCGAGGGACGGGCCCGACGCAACAACATCCGTGTCATAGGCGTACCGGAGTCCTCCGACAACCGCCCGGTTGACCTCCTGGTCGAGGAACTCATCCTCCAACAGTTGACCCCTGCAGGCCTAAGTAAGTTTTTTGCCGTGGAGCGGGCCCATCGAGTTCCGGGCGGTCGGCCACGGCCGGGGGCCCCCCCGAGGCCTATTGTGTCCAAACTGTTCCACTATAGAGACCGAGATGCGATTCTGCAGGCCTCACGGGTCCACGGCCCGGTTCGTCATGAGAACTCATCCATTAACTTTTATCCGGACTTTACCCAACTCGTCCAGAAACAGCGGATGGGATTCCAGGGGGTGAAGCGTCGTCTCCGTGAACTGGGCCTCAAGTACTCTATGCTCTACCCTGCAAAACTCCGAGTGGAACATGAGGATCGGACTGCCTTTTTTGACTCTCCTGTGGCCGTGAGTGACTGGCTGGACTCGCTGCCGGACAGGGGTGGCCGTCCCGGGCCCTCTGCAGGCGCCGAAGGTGACGGGTCCCCTTTGGAGTGACTTTTGGTCCTTGGTTTTGCCATTTTGCACTGTTCAGCTGGGTTTTACTTCTTTTGTTTATTTTGTCTCACTAGGACCTGTGTGGGGGGCGGGCGGGGACGGGTCCCTTTCCTCCTCCGGGGTCTTTTCGTAGAATGGGGTTAGTAGGGCGACAGGCACACTGCAAGTTGGGGGGGTTTTTTGGCCCGCAGGGGTGCAGGGTAGGGGGAGTTGGATTTGGGGGGGGTTGGGGGGAAGGAGGGGTTGTTTTGTTGTGTGTTTTTTGTTTGCAGGGCGAGGTATTGATTTTTGTCCAGATTCGGGAACTGTGCTACTGACTGGGGGGCCTTTGACCTATTGGAGGGGATGGGGGGGGACGGGTTGAGACTGATGTCATGGAACGTCAATGGGTTGGGGGACCGTATCAAACGGGGTGTAGTACTGCAGTATTTGCGTCGTCTGACTCCTGATGTGGTGTTTATCCAGGAGACGCATCTGGTTGGTAATGTTTGTCATGCAATGAACAGGGGGGGATACCGCCTCGTGGCCCATTCTGGTTACACAACTGGTTCCAGGGGGGTGGGCATTCTCCTGCGATCCTCACTTCCGTTGGATATCACTAAGGTAGTCTCGGATGACAGAGGGCGCTATGTGTGTCTGACTGGGAGGTGGGAGGGGCGGCCCCTTTCCCTGGTCTCAGTTTACGTCCCCCCGGGCCTCCAGAACTCCACCTTCGCGGACCTGGGTCGAATGCTGCTTGAACTTCCGGAGAGCCTTTTGATTATGGGCGGGGACTTTAATTCGGTGGTTTCGGGTGACCTGGATCGTCACCCACCCAGGGCCCTCCCCGCTGCCCAGGCATGGCTTGGTGGACTGTTGGAGACCTTCGGCCTGGTAGATAGTTGGAGATTAATGCATCCGACCCAATGTCAGTACACCTTTCACTCTGGGGCGCATGGGAGTCTTTCTAGGTTAGACTATTTCCTTATGCCCGCGGCGCAGACTGGTCGGATTCGAGAGGTTAGGCACCTGGCGCGGGGTATCTCCGACCATTCCCCGTTGTGGCTGCTCTTTGACACCGAGGCGCGGTCTGCAGGGCGGATCGCTCCCATCAACCCGTGGTACCTGCGAGACCCTACGACTCGCGACAGCCTGGTTAAGGCTATGGACCAATACTTCCTTGAAAACGAGGGGTCGGTGTCGTCCGCAATGTCCCTGTGGGAAGCCTTTAAAACCGTAATCCGCGGACACGCCCTCTCCCAGATAGTGGTGGCTAAGAAGCTCAAGAGTGAGGCAGTGGTGAAGCTGGAGACTGACATCTCGGGGCTGGAGTCGGCCTTGGAGACTGGTGTCACTCCGGACGGGCTACATGCCCTCAGCCTGAAACAGTTTGAATACAGGTCTCTTGTCACTGACGCTGCCAAAACGATGTATAGGGAGCAGCAGGGTCGATTGTATGATGCCGGAGACAAGGCGGGAAAGTTGATTGCGTGGCTGGATAAGAAGGAGAGAGTTAATCGTGTGGTCCCGGAGCTGCGTGTCTCGGATGGAGTGTGTGTGACTGAGCCTGGTGAGATTGTGGAATGTTTCGCTGACCACCTCCGGGCCGTGTACTCCCCGGTGACTGATAGGGATGAAGAAGACTCTCGCCTTCTGCTGAGGGATATTGCTTTGCCTTGCCTGTCCGTCGACGACCGTGAGCGGCTGGACGCCCCCTTGTCTGTAGATGAAATAGCAACTGCGATTCGGTCCCTTCGTTCGGGCAAGGCGATGGGTCCCAACGGTCTGCCTATAGAATTATATAAGTTGCGCCCGGATAAACTCGCGCCCTTTCTCCGTCGTATGTTTCAAGAGTCCCTTGAGGCAGGTTCCCTTCCTGACGACCAGCGTCTGGCTACGATAGTCGTGATCCCCAAGGACGGTAAGCCACGAGACCGCTGTGCCTCCTACAGGCCTATTTCACTGCTAAACGCAGAGCCTAAAATCCTGGCTAAAGTCCTTGCCAATCGTTTGTTGAGCGTCATCTGCGATCTGATTCATCCTGATCAATGCGGCTTCATCCCTCATCGTAACACCGCCCTTAACTTGCGGCGTCTTCACGGCGCCCTCGCCAGGGCGGAGTACCTCTCCGAACCAGCCGTGCTGGTTTCTTTAGACGCCACGATGGCCTTTGACACCATCGAGTGGCCATTCCTTTGGGCTGTCTTGACCAAATTCGGCTTTGGGGAAGGATTTCTTGGCTGGGTGAAGCTTCTTTACACGGGACCCATGGCTCAGGTGGTGGTTAATGGGCGGGTCTCTCGGCCCTTCGCTCTCGGTAGGGGTACGAGGCAGGGGTGCCCGTTGTCCCCTCTGCTCTTTGCTCTTGCCCTGGAGCCGCTCGCTGCTTGGCTCCGCTGGGAGCCCTCGATCAGAGGGATCCGGTGGGCCCCGGGCTTCGAGGATCGGGTCTCGTTGTATGCGGACGATATTCTCCTGTATCTCACCTCGCCGCGGCGGTCGCTTAATGTTCTCTTTGATGTTCTGACTTCCTTTGGGAGAAATTCGGGTCTAACGATCAACTGGTCTAAATCCTGTGTCTATCCTATCTCCGGTGACCCTCCTCTCTTGCCGCCTCGGCTTCCGATCCAATTATCTCTGTCCGGCTTCAAATACCTGGGGATATACGTCTCGTTGAACCCGGTGGCTCGCTATGAGCAGAATCTCCTGCTTCCACTTCGGCGTTTGAGGGAGGACACGGCTCGGTGGTGTAAGCTGCCCTTGTCCCCGCTGGGTCGGGCAGCACTGTTTAAAATGCTGTCCCTTCCCAGATTCCTCTATGCGCTTCAGAACTCCTTCGATGTCATTCCTGTGTCCTACTTTCGGGAGGTGGAGAGCCTGCAGAGGAGACTGGTGTGGGACGGACGGGCGCGTATCGCTCTGGCAAAGCTTACTCTCCCCTGGTACGACGGGGGCATCGCGCTTCCCGACATTCGCAGGTATTATTGGGCCTCACAGCTATCGGCCATTAACCATGCCACGTATGCGCCCGGCTTGAATCCGGCGTATGGGATGGATAAATTCCTGCTTCCCGGCGGAAATTATAACAGGGCGCTTTACTCCAGATCGGCTGGACGGACCCTTACGGGCCCTACTAAGATTGCGGTACGGATCTGGAAGGCGGCCAATGTAGCCATGGGCTGGAGTGGGCGATTAACGTGTGCTACTCCTCTGTTTGCCTCCGATCGACTGGGAAGCCTCTGGACAACGAAGGGGTTTGACCGTTGGGACACGATTGGTATTAGTAGAGTGGGAGACCTATGGATTAAGGGTGCGGTTAAAACATTCGCGGCGCTCCAGAGCGAATACGAACTTACGGGAAGGGAGTTCTTTCGCTACGCCCAGGTTCGGCATGCCCTGCTCTCGGTTTTTGGAGAGGGGACCAAGATCCCGGATTCTTCGCCTCTCGAGGACCGCATACTCGATGGTCATGTCCCCGACAGTACTATCTCTTTAATTTATAAAAAACTTATCAATAATCGGGCTGACCTCTTGGTGCGCCTTCGGGAGGCGTGGACGGGGGATGGGGTGGAACTGGACGACGAGGACTGGCAGTCCGCACTGTCGTCCCCCAAGGAAGTGGCCATTCCAGCCCGTCTCCGCCTGGTCCAGCTAAAGATTCTCCACCGGGTGTATGTGACGGGTCCCCGTTTGGTCTCGATGGGATTCTCTGAAGACGGGCTCTGTAAGCGGGGATGTGGGCTCAGTGCCACCTTTCTCCATATCCTCTGGGAGTGCCGCGAGGTGGCGGAATACTGGCGCCGGGTACATGTGGTCATGGGCCGGGTCACCGGGGTGGCGCTTCTGCCGGAGGTGCGTCGCTGTGTCCTGAATGTGTGGGAGCCCAATGATTATAACGCGGCTCAGACTCGGTGGGCCTCTTGCCAAGAGAGATATAGCGCAGCTTTGGGGTTCCCAGCGGCCTCCCACCGTGTCCGTATGGAAGGAGAACATGGACTGGTGCATGTTCAGGGAGAAGACTGTGTATGTGGCTCGTGGTAAACCGGGGGCATGGGGTAGAATCTGGGGGCAATGGAACGCGTATCGTGGGGGTATCTGTACTCCCCCCCTAGTGGACACCGATATTGCTTTGTCCCCCTGACCCTTGATGGTTCCTTGCGACTTTTGGAACAACCGAATATAGACGTTCCTCTCCCGTGACCCCCCCCCGACCTATTAGTACTCCTCCCTCTTGATAGCTATTTTAAGGTCTGAAGTAGAGTCCCCCGGATGTAGCCTTACCCACACTTTTTGCCCGTATGCCTCGCCTTTTGTTTTTACTTGTTATTTATGTTAATCCTATGTATCCTGCTTCCCTAGGACTATCCGGAGCCATGTACGGGGCTGGGCCCCGGGAGCCGACTATTGCCTTAATAACTGTATGATCCTTTCTGAATCTAGCGGCCGGCCCTGGTGGTTGTAGGCCCATGCTTGTAATTGATTTATTGTTCAATAAAATTTTTTAACAAAAAAAAAAAAAAAAAAAAAAAGAAAGTAAATGGAATCATTATAGCATTCCGTTTAAACTTCATCCTGCCTTATGGAAGCTTAAAAGAGAGTCTTTAGTATAGAAGAAGGATTTTCCATCTTTTAAATAAAACTGAAGTTTTTGGCATCTTCAGTTAAAAAGATAAATAATTTTCAAAACAGTAAGACAGCAAAAACCTGAGTGAAAAAGTAGTTGTACAGTACTTTTTTCATTACTGTTTAAAAGTGTAGACAAGTTATTATTCACATTCTGCATGTGTAAGGCATCTTATGAACTCGCATGTTAAAATCAAGACTTTGTTTCTATTGTAAATCACAAGAATATATACCATAAGTTTCTCCTAAAATGCTGTTTTGCAGGATTCAGGGATCTTTTGATGCTCTGGAAAAGAAGTATGTAAGTATTTTTTTTTGTTGGATGTTATCACTCTGTTAGCAGGAACAGTTTCACATAGTGTGAGGTGAATTGCACAGTCTCCCTGAGTGATGCTCCATTATTTCTCACTTAATAGTTAGTGGGTGGGAATTTTCCTTGTCTGGTTCATCCAGTAAATGAGAGCGTTTGGTATAACCTCAGATGCCATTCAAGACTGAGAGATGCTAAATATACTCCATCGAGCACTGCTGCACATTCTGATTTCCAAAATGCATTGGCCGCAACCCCTTTTCCTTCCAAACACTTACTTGAAGTGTTGTCAAGGGGAATATCATTGTTTTTGTTGAAAATTGCATGGGCTTGTTGCTTTCTAAATATGTACATCCCTGAAAGCTGTGTTCCTAATACTTTAAAGGTTGGCACTGCTATTGCCACAGTCTTGTACATTGCTTTGAATTCCTGCCAGATGTTTAGCCCAAAACCGGTTCTTTCTATTTCTTGAAATACAAGATCCTTGACTTCCTTCCACATTCTGACAAAGATCTTTAAAAACAAAACAAAACAGTTTCAACCACCAAGTTTTTATTTTCTTTCGAACATTGAGCCATGGGGACCTAATTTGTGGACTTGCTCCGGGTGCATGAATTGTGAACCCTAGTCGTGAAATGCAAAACGTTTGTTGGGACAGTCCTAAGATATAAACGGGAACGAGATAAACAGCAAAACACAAGGACACCCATGCGTGAGCACATTACTAATAACAATCTCATATCGAGAGGTCGAGATCTGTTGGCCATCTTTTAGCTGAGGAGAGTTTTTAAGCCTTATTTATCATAGTTGTATGAAATATAAGATAATGAACATTCTGTAATGAACAACAGAATTATGCTTTAACTTTGAAGATAGTGTAAATTATAGCATTATATCTAGAATAATATGTGTAGACCTATGAATGATTCAAAACAGTAACAAAAGGAATGTATTCAAATATCTATGGATGATCAGTAAGGATTTTGGAAAAAAAAATAATCAAGGAAAGAAAAGAGAAGAAAAAGAAAAAGGAATGAATAGTGGGAAATTAATTACAAATTAGATTTTTTTTTAATTAAATGAGAAGTGAAGCATATTTAATAATAAACGTGAGGCAATATATAGAAAACAAAAATCATTTAAAATCATCATGTTATAAAGAATATATATACATACAGTTTATAGATAAATGTGGTAATTAATTATAAATTGTACATAACATAGAATTATTAAAGAAATTCAAGGAAGTCTAGGCATCTCTTCAAAGATTGATGTAAAGCATATGGAATAGCAGTAGTATTTAGATGAATTGTATCAGGAGACCATAGAGCTTCCCTTTTTCATGCAAAGCAGAGAAGTACAATAAAAGCTCTATCAAGCAAATGGTTATACCATATTCCATGCCACCAAGCTTGAAACAAAATATATTTTTAGGTCTTCCAGTTTTTGGTAATTTTTTGTAAGACAACTGCTAACTTAAGGTCAATTATTTTAACATTTAACATGCAATCACTTCAGTGTTGTGATACGCTGCCTAGGAATAGATTGGCATTGGAAAAAATATCATTTGATTGAAATGCAGAGTTTATCTGTTCCCAAACTTGAATCCAAAACTAGTGAGAATAATGGCAATTAAATATTAAGTACTTGTAGTCTTTGTTACATTCATCTCATGACCAGCACGTGGCAGGTATGTCGAGAGCTATCTTAAAAATTTGAGGAGCTATAAGAAGTCTAGAAGTCTATTATATATAAACAACAAGGATTGGGTAGTGTTGCTGCTCTTGAAGATGTTCGAATGTTGAGCCAAATTTTATTCCACAGATTAACAGAGAAATTAACATTGAGATCTTCTTCCCACTTCAGTTCCACCTGTGATTTTTGCCTCTCAGTATCAGGAGATCTAATAACTATGTGTAGTGTGAATGATGATTGTCTTGAAACAAGAGTTTCAAAAAGGTGGTTATCCAATATCGTGGCTGCATTAGTGATTGGAATTTTAGCATATATAACAGATACAACTTGTGCTAAAGTGTTGAATTTGTATTTAAATTAATTTGGAAACTGAAATATATGTTGTGCATCACAGAAAGGTAGCACTGTATTGTCCTTAAATAATTGATGAACCCATATTAACCCTTTAACTCTCCATAGTTGTCAATATATTGTTCTATTTTTAATTTTAATAAGATTATTATGCCAGATAGGCATAGAAATATAAATTATCACCAGCCCATGAGACTTGTTTCTTTGCCTTTGCAGCCATAATTACCTTGAGTAAGTCAGTATATTTGAGAAAAAGGATACTAACTCCTCTCAGACTGTTAGATGGAGAAGCAAAATTCGGTTTAAGCCCCAACCTATGCGCTATTTGAATATGTAAAGAAACTGATGATGCAAGTCTAACACCTTAGGTATACTGTTTTGAAAGAAACTGAATAGGATCACTCCCGTTTGATCCATCTGGCAGGCCATAAATTTTAAGATTATTCCTCCTGTTGCAACTTTCAAAATCCTCGGCTTGTTTATGAAGAAGATATATTTGTGACTGTATTTTGTTGATCTTTGCATGAAAGTCCTCTAGGTTGCTCACCCGTTGCTCAACAACAGTCACTCTTTTTTTCCAAGCGAGTCCATCTGTTATCCAGTGTTTGTAATGTTTTATTAGTTTCTTCGATCATGGTCAGAAAGCTCTGATCACTTCTAAGAGTAATTTCACTGATATGGAGGAAAATGTTTTTACTGGTAAAGGAGGATCATTTTTAGGCTTCTTATGTGTAGAGCCGCTAGAATCTAGTGGCACTTTAAGTATAAGGGAGCTGGAAGTGTTTTCTGCTAAAGCCAATTTTGGTGACAATGAAGGGGCATTTGCATATTGCTTGACATTATGAGGTTCCTTAATATTTTCAGGAGAAGATCCTTCTGAGTTCAACATATTTCCAGAAAATTGAGAAGAGCAAATAATGTTAGTTAATTTTAATTTTCTTATTTTTCCCATGCAGAAAACTGGCTGACAAAAATTGGTAAAAATCTCAGAATTTGGGGAATCACTAGCTGCTAATGACACAAGATATCTCAGCTAGAACTAAAGTAATCTGAAAGTAATGCCTAGAAACTTGTTGGTATTAGCAGATCTTACTGAACCTGTGTCATGCACATGAATAAAGTGTTTGGTAGTAAACAAAAATTATAGAGTATAATCCCTCATACAAAGGATGACTGAAGTGATAGTAGAAATTGAAAAGAGCATTTGGCATTTGTAATTCTCTAAACTTGCTGCAACAATAGGCAAATACGAAGAAAAACAATTATGTTTAAAAAATATCTCTTTCATTTTGGGAACATTTTACTTGCATACACACAAATAAAATGCCATGTTGCCAGCCAAAAAGCATAAATAAATTGCCACATTGCCAGCCAAAAAGCAAAGGAGTGCGACCCCTTTCAAAAGGCAATAGAACACTCCAGGAGCTGACTATTAGACTGCACTCCTTTCTTTCCTATTTGGTTTTTCAGTATAAACTCATTGCAATTCGTATTTCATGTGAAGCTAGAAATATGGCTGCCACTGCTGGAAATGTATGGCCTCCCCATGAACTTTAGTCCACAGATTACAATCTTCTCTCTCCTGGCTGTATTTGCCTTTTAATTAGACTGCACATTAATCTAAGCAGTGTCCGCTTTTAATGTGGATGTCTAAAGCAAACTTAGTTAGAGAAAACCAGAAATGCTTTTTGGGGAGGTCTCCATGTGTATTAAATAACACACAAACAGTCAGCAAACTCTCCATGTGTGATAAGTGACCTGAGGAGACAGCTGGTTGCTTCATTCAAAAGGCCTTTCACATACCAACAGCACTGAAAATGTTTCAGTTTCACAATTAAGGGGAGGGAGGATTCACACCTTGTTGTCTTCTAGTGTTCTTATATATAAAATAAATGTCCTGCTGTCATTGTCAAATTCATTCCTGACTGTCACCGAGCTGAATCAGCAGGCGACCTTCTTCTCTCAGCGTCAAGCTACGGCCTCAGCTCAGGAGACTTGATTTACCTGAATAAAATGAGTTTAGCACAATTCTCCAACCGGAACCTTCAGTGGGACTCAGTACAGAAAATATACTGCTTCGTCCAAGAAACCTAGTGCTGATCCCGTTTTTTTCGAATATAAAAATGAACTGTAGATAGTGTACATAACGCAATCTGATGGATCTTGCGGCATTGTAAAACAGGAGAGCAAAAAGTCTTAAGATAGTCACAAAGTGGTGTGAATCTATTACCTTTAATGGTTGGTTATGTGAATAAGACACCTGTATGGGTTAAAGACAAATAGATAAAACATACAACTGCAAATACTCCATGTAGATGTAGCTGCAAAATTAAAGCTACCTGGGCTGGTTTTTTTATAAAATAATTACTTTAGTTTCATGCAATTATTTAGCAGCTGCATAAATTTAGTATTCTGTGCTTAGCATTAGATAGAAAATAATAATTTGGTGTTCTTCTTGTACATGTGGAAGATTACCTTTCGAGGTAATTCACTGTGTACCAGCCTTCTCCTCAAGCCCTGCTATGTTCCATGAAAAAAACCCAAGCTGATTACTAGAGGCAGACCATATATGGGAACCATCAGCCTCCTCACCCGTTTCAACAAAGTCATCGCCAGGCTCGGTGGATGGTAGTCAATCCACCTCCTCAAGGGCCTCAAACCTATTTGAGGAAGTGAAAGGAGCGTTCAACTCCCTGGAATACCTGTAATGTATCTCTTGGGGGCCTTGGGGCATCCGGGGATTTAAATACCCCGTTGTGCTCACCCTGGGTGGTGTGCCTGGTTTGTAATAGAACTCCAATGGCTCAATCGGCCAAAGTCCCAGAGGTAAAGGGGTGCCCTAACAAGACTCCAGTACTGCAAAAACGGGCTTACCAGTAAGTATCAAGCTAATGCAGTGTGCAGGACCAAGTGATATAGCCCTGCCTCTTCCTGGTGCTGACGGGCGCAGGACGGGCTCGTCCTTGGCTCGATCCAGCCAGGCCCCGCACCGCGGAAGATCTCAAAGCGATTTATGCACAGCAGCACGGGGAAATGACGAGAGACCCTCCTCCGGGCTTGATAGAATAGGTGTACCCTGGGACAATGAGTCTTCTCATGACCTCCTGACCTGCGGCAACAGTCAAACAGTGTCCAATGCCATGGGAGATCCCAAAGCACTGTATGCGCGGCAATGCAGGAAAATGCCCGGATTACTTACCGGTAATCTTCATTACTCCGAGTCCTAGTCTTCCTCGCCACAGTATTCACCAATGAGCCTCCGGCTCCACACAGAACTCCAAGTAACTTAAAAGAGCAGCGCTCTAGTCTCCCCTCCCTCCTCCAACATGGCCCCCAGTGGCTTCAGCCAATCCCATAAAGGGATACAAACCAGCCAGCCCGATCTGATAACCAAAGCCGCAGACATGAAGCCACCACCAGGGCCGGGAGGGAAGGGAAACTATACTGTGGCGAGGAAGACTAGGACTCGGAGTAATGAAGATTACCGGTAAGTAATCCGGGCATTACCTCCTCGTCCAGTCTTCCTCGCCACAGTATTCACCAATGAGCCGATACCAAAGCAATCAGCTTCATGTAAGGAAAAGACCACAGCAACGTGCAGTGAAACCAGATTTAATATACAGAGGTACAGCAATCAAATACAACCCCTCAAGGCATCCCCGCAGTCAACACAGAAGATGCAAATGAAACAGAACCCCCACCCCCAACCTGGAGGCGGTAATGGGACATGAATGTATGAGGTGAAGACCAAGTAGCAGCCCGGCAAACATCCTCCATGGACACCCCTTTGAAGGAGGCCCAAGACACAGCAACAGAGCGGGTGGAACGCCCCTGAACAGGAAGGGAGGGAACTTCAGCAACCGAAGCATACGCCAACAAAATGGCCTCCTTGATCCAGCGACTGATCGTCGAGAGGGAGGGTTTCAGACCCCGACGTGACAAACCATAATTGACAAACAAGTTGTCCACTTTGCAAAACGAAGACGTGCGCGACAAATATATCAATAAAGCACGCCGAACATCCAAGAGGTGCAACAGGGATTCCTCATCCGAGGAAGGATCAGGACAAAGACATGGAAGCACCACCTCAGAAGACCTATGAAAATAAGAACCCACTTTTGGAATGAACGTAGGATGAGGGCGCAACACCACCCTGTCCGGCAAAACCAACAAAAAGGGAGCAGAACGAAGGAATGCATCCAGCTCCCCCATACGTCTGGCAGAAGCAATCGCCACAAGAAACACCACCTTGAGCGTCAAAAACTTCAACTCCACCGACTCCAAAGGCTCGAACGGAGCCAATTGCAAGGAGCGCAAAACCAAAGGCAGGTCCCAAGGTGGAGGACACATAATAGGACGGGGGCGTTGGAAAGATAGAGACTTAAAAAGTCTAGCAACCAAAGGTGAAACAGAAATCAAAGGAAGGACATGGAACGCCTGAATCGCAGCCCACTGAGCCCGAAGAGTCGAAATGGCCAAGCCTAGCACAAACCCATCATTCAAAAAATCCAAAATGCGAGCCGGATCCAAAGAAGCCACCGACAGATCGCGACCCAGACACCAAGAAACAAAATTATCCCAGTGTTTAGCATAGGACTTAAGGGTGGAAGGTCTCCTGGATTGCTGAAGGACCCCAGCTACAGCCAAGGAACAGCCAGTTCGCATCAACGAATCCCTCTCAAGAGCCAGGCCCGCAGACCCAAGGACCGGAACACAGGCAGAGGAAGAGGAGGGCCCAACAGAGGGTAAGGACTGAATGGCAAGGCCCACCCCGGAGACACAGCTAATTCCAACATCAGGGGATACCAAGGGCGACGCACCCAACCCGGAGCAATGAGAAGCACAAAGGTTCCCTCCCTCTTGATCTTCTGCAAGACCGCCGGAATCAGGGGAACAGGAGGAAAGGCATACAACAGACCCTTCGGCCAAGGGAACGACAGGGCATCCACCCTCCAAGCATCCCGGCAAGGCATAATTGTGCAATAGCAACGGATCTTGAAATTGTCCCGGGAAGCAAAGAGGTCGACAATCGGACAACCAAACATCCGTCGCAACCTCCTGAAAAGCACAGGCGTCAGGGACAAAGAGCCCATGGAGGGAAACACCCGGCTCAGACAATCCGCCACAGTGTTCTCCGCGCCAGGAAGATAAATGGCAGACAGGGACTCCAGATTCAACTCCGCCCAACAACAAATCCGACGGCCGAGGCAACAGAGGGACTGAACCCTGCACCCTCGCTGATGGTTTATATATGACATCACAACCTGATTGTCCGTTCGAACTTGCACATGGTGACCCTGAACCAGATTCGAGAAATCCAACAAACCCAGGAGGACGGCTTTCAGCTCCTTGTAGTTGGAGGAACATGACAACACCGACTGAGGCCAAACCCCCTGAGTCGTAGAATCCCCCAGAGTAGCACCCCACCCCAGCAGGCTGGCATCGGTAGTGACCACGCGGGTGGGAACAATCAGAAATGGGCGGCCCCTGGACAGATGACCTTCGTCCAACCACCAACTCAGGACCACCCGAACCTCTTCCGACATAGGAATCAAAACATTCATATCTAGGGAACAGGGGTCCCAATGCGACAAAATGTGCGATACCACCGGGTACATGTGTAGGCGAGCCCACGGCACCGTCAACAATGACGCCGACATCAGACCCTGAACCCTCAGCCATAGGCTCACAGGATGAGACAGTCCCACCAACAGGGCACGAACAGCAGACATCAGGGACAGAATCCTGGGAGGAGGAAGGAACACCATACCCAACCGAGTCCTGAACAGAGCCCCAATGAAAGTCAATTCCTGTGCAGGAACCAGGGAGGACTTCGGTACATTCACCAGGAACCCATGACGTTCCAGGACATGGCACACCCTCTTGACATGCAACTCCGCCTTGGGAAGAGAAGAAGCAGAAATTAAAATGTCGTCCAGATAAGGAAACACACTAATGCCCTCCCCATGCAAAAGGCCAATAAGAGGAGCCAGAACCTTAGTAAAGACCCTGGGAGCAGAGCAGAGTCCAAATGGCAGTACCTGGAATTGGTAATGCTGACCCATCACGCAAAACCGGAGAAACTTCTGAGAATCCGGATGAACCGGGACATGTAGATAAGCATCCCTCAAGTCTATCGAAGCAAGGAAGTCGCCCTGAGATATCAGAGGAAGGATCAACGGAAGGGAAACCATCTTGAACTTCTTGTGAGGTACGTAAGTATTCACCCACTTCAGGTCCATCACCGGGCGAAGATCTCCAGTGCGCTTCGACACCAGAAATAGGATGGAATACACACCCAACCCCAACTGATCGGCGGGAACAGGAACCACCGCACCCTTTACCACCAGTGAGTCGATGCCGTCCAAAAGCGCCAATCTCCTTACCGGATCTCTGGGACAAGGAGTAGCCCTGAAATAGTCTGGCGGAGGTAGGATAAATCCAATCCGCAAACCCTCTGAAACCACCTGCAGCACCCATTTGTCCGAAACAGACCGTCTCCAAGATTCCAGGAAGAAACGGAGGCGACCCCCAACCGGACCCATACCAGGAGCGATCCAGTCACGACTTTGGTGCAGGAGTGGAGGAGGAAGAGGAACCGGAGAACCGGGTTTTACCAAAGGAAGGAGCACCCCGGCCACGCCCCCTCCCACGAAAGGGCTGACCAGCTCGACCTCTCCGAGAAGGGCCAAAAGCTCTCTGAGGACCAAACGAACGGAAGTGACCCGCTCGCTCAGGAGCCAGTAGCTTACGGTCCTCCGCCGTCTTCTTAACCATGTCATCCATCAGTGACCCAAAAAGTTTAACCCCAGAAAAAGGAATCTTCATCAGGAGGTTTTTCTGCGCAGCATCAGCCTTCCACGAACGAAGCCACAACAGTCGCCTCGCAGCCACCGAAGACCCAGCAGCGAAAGCCGCAGCCCCTAAAGAGTCAAAGGAGACATCCGAAAGCAACCGCACTTGTTGCTCCATCATCGCCAGGGTAGAAGAAACATCCTCCCCCTGGTCCATCAATTCAGACAGAGACTGAAAATCCTTAAGCAAGGATTGGATAGTGTAAGACGCATAGGCAGCAGCCCTGATAGAGAAATTAGCAGCCGCAAAAGTGCGTTTTACCGCACCATCCACTTTACGGTCAACCGGGTCAGCAGGAGAAGAATCCTCAGACACTACATTTCCATGAGACACCATGCTGGCCAACAAGGAATCAACCTTCACCGAAGAAGGGAATTTCACATCAAAGTCCTGCAGCGGGTACCGTTTACTCAAAAAGCGTGGAAAGGAGCCTCTGTCCACATCTTTCCATTCATTCTCCAGGACCTTCAAGACCGAAGAGTGTAAAGGCAAAGAATCAGGCGCAGGACGCTGGTATTGCGCAAAGAGATCGTCATCCAGAGGAACAACAGAAGTAGGAAACACCAAGTTCTCTCTAATGTGACCCAGCACCTCCTTCAGGTCGGCACCCTGCACAAAACGACCTCTGACATCAACATCCTCCTCCATGTCAGAATCAGCAGCCGCAGCTACATCCACCTTAGCCCGCTTCGCAGGAGTAACAGGCGTCTGACTTTGCATAGCAGCAGCAACAGCAGAATTGATCATCTGCTGTAACACATCCATAGACGGGATCTGGATACCAGAACCAGAAGCCCCAGGAGCAGAATCAGGAACAGAACCACTCTCCATAACAGCAACACACCAGTGAACGCACGAAGAGAACACAGGCAGAGGAGAAGACAACACGCCTGGCTTAAAAGGCCCCGGGGTTGCTAGGTAACCAAACCAGCCAGAACCCGTAATCAGACAAACCAACCATAAAGGGAGGAGAAACAGCCGCGCGCATGTCCACATACCCAGCAAGCGAGGACCGAGACAGATTCGAACAACAAGGAACTCACCACTAAGAAGCCGGTAAAGAAATGCCTACGGGAGCTACCCGCCCCCACAGCACGCACACGCGCCAGGAATAGCAGGCAATTAATGAGACCGGGAGCCTCGGGCCCCCAGATCAAAGGCATCCGGCCGCGCTATGTCCGCTGAGCAGGACGCGCGGCCGGGAAACGAAACAGACCACGAGGGATCGTCAGTGTCACCGAACGACACAGGCAAAAAAACAAGACGAACGCCACTGAAAGTCCGCTAAAGCAGGACCAGCGGCTTTAAAGGCAGTAGCAGGAGGTACAACACGACAATTTAAACAAAACACACTACTACCCCCAAACTAAATACCCAAGGGCATAACGGGACCGCTGAAGCAGGAACCCAGCCCCACTCACCTGACGACACCACCGGTCAACACAGGCAACGCAGCACTCGGAGAAGTGCAGAAAAAAAGAACAGATCGGGCTGGCTGGTTTGTATCCCTTTATGGGATTGGCTGAAGCCACTGGGGGCCATGTTGGAGGAGGGAGGGGAGACTAGAGCGCTGCTCTTTTAAGTTACTTGGAGTTCTGTGTGGAGCCGGAGGCTCATTGGTGAATACTGTGGCGAGGAAGACTGGACGAGGAGGTAATGACAAGAGCCCCTCCTCGCCGGGCTTGACGGAAGTGGTGTTCCCCTGGACTACGAGTCCCCTAGCAGATCTCCTGACCCATGGCAACAGATAAACAGCGTCCAGCGCCTCGGTAGATCTTAAATCCCTTTGTGTGCAGTGGCGCAGGGAAATGACGAGAGCCTTTCCTCTCCGGGCTTGATAGAAGCGGTGTTCCGTTGGACAATGAGTCCCCTAGCAGACCTGCTGGGGACGCGGCAACAGTCAAACAGAGTCCCCTAAGGGACAATTTGAAACCTCCCCTTTTTAACATGTCACATCAGTCAGCAATTGTGTTGTTAATGTTATTGCGTTGGAAGGTTGCTCTTCTCACTCTTATTACTAGGGGGGTGGGAAGCATGACTTCCTGTTGTTCATGTGGTAACTATTCTTTCTGAGTATATAGAAGCTTTGTACTGCAGATACCTGTACTAGATCTCTTCGATCTGCTGACACCTCTTCTGCAAGGTAAATGTGTGTCCCTGTACATCCTGTGATCCCCTTGCATACTACACCACCCTTAGCACTCGTGGACCTTGTCCTCCCCCTTATGTCTTCTTCCATTGAAGACTGGTGCTTCTCCAATGGATACAGCTCACCTACCGTACTTAACACCTTGCACCAGTCAGCTCCCTTTGCAATCTGTGCCCCTATTTGTATGATAGGCCTGCCCTGTGCAACCTGCAATCTTTATCTTTTTTTTCTCAAATTGTATTTATTATTTTCATCAACATATGTTCAAGCATTACAGTGTTGCATCTGAGAAACCATTCATAAAAATCATGCCATATGGTAGGACAGTATCGTAAATAATGGTTACTTCAGAAATCATACTTTAATTGCCCATCGAACTACACCATCCCATTACTCAATATAAAGAGAGAGGAGAGAGGTACCATCACCCTCCCACTCAACAACTTTCTTCTAAAAAGGAAAACTTTCCAACAAAAAGAAAGAATGAAAAATCATGCACACACATACTATCATTAATATCTACTAGTAAGAGTCAGACATGTAGAGAAATCCTAAAGCAGCAGATAAAGGGGAATCAGGATTGCCATGGGGTGAGGTGTCCACCCAAGGGGGAGGTCAAGTCTGAAACTGTTGATGACAATAGACCAGCGGTAAACCCACCAAGAGATACCTCACCAGAGGGCCTCATATATGATCAAACCTCTTTTGAGATTCTGTGAGTTTGTCGGTGAGATGCTTCATGATATGGCTGTTGCCACAGAAGAGCATGCCACAGGGAAAGAGAGGGGGCTGACGGTTACTTCCATGCGGCAACCAATGCCATCTTGGCTGCACCCAAACATAGCCACATTATCGATCTGTCTCCCGTAGTATGGTGCTTTAGAGAGGGGTTGTGTAATCCCAGCAGGACAAAATCAGGTGTCTAGGGCAGGGGGTATGTTTGTTTTGCAGTTTTATATAGCGCAAACTCGACCCAAAGGTATTGGAGTGCTTTACATGAGCACCAGTTACGTTACTCAATGACACATTCATTGTTGATAGGCACGGGGAGATGAAGTGATTTGCCCAGAATCACAGAATGTTTAGCCGAGGCTCGAGCCCGGTTCCCCAGCTCCAAAGTCGGACACTCTGGCCGTTATGCCACATCCTCTCCCCAAGGTATCCCAAAATATCCTTTATTTGGGCCAAAATCCCATTCCAATAGGGTCTAATCATGGGGCAGTTCCACCATATGTGTCAGAAGTCTCCCAGTAACCTGCAACCCCTCCAACACTGATCATATGTACCCAAATATATCTTGTGGAGCTTTACAGGGTGAAGATACCAATTGTACAGAATTTTATAATGGGACTATCGTTGGCCTAATGATGGATTAAACCTAGAGATATTGTTCCATAATTTACTCTATTGTGCAGTGGTGACGGTGCTCCCTAGGATCTGATCCCATAGACTCTTGTGTCTCAGTACATGAGCTGAGGATGTTGTGTTAAGAAGAGAATATAAAAATGAAATATGCCCCTTGGATCCCCCATGAAGGCGCTCAAATTTCTCAATGGGTAGTAAGTATCTAGCGGCTGCTCGTCTGAACTCAGGTTGAGTGTACCAGTGGGAGGTAGATTAAAGTCTCTACAGCAGTTGTCAAATGTACAGATATCCCCTCCATGATACAAATCAGAGATGGTAAGGCACCATCCTTCTCTCCATAGACCAAAGGACCCCTGTGTTAGTGCCACTGGGAAAGCTTTATTGAAGTCAATGGGAGTGTATGGGGATGGGAAGTTTGTTAGCCTGTTCCGGCGAGTCACCTAGTCACACACTTTCAATGTAGTCCTGGTAGGCATACTTAAATAAGCATTAGGGGAGCAAGATTCTTTAGGTTTACAGATAACATCCCAAATTGTCCTTCCAGTGATTGCCCTGCCCATATTAAGCCAATGTTTATCCGATTGCCTCATGGACATTCCGAGATCATCCTAAGTTGTGCCGCCTTGTAATACATTAGGAAATTTGGAAGAGCAAGCCCTCCCTCGCATCTAGGAAGCATTAATATTTTATAAGAAAGAGGGGTTCTACGGTTTTGCCAAATGAAAGCTGGGAGCTGGAAACGCAGGAAGATAAAATATTGCTTGTCCGCGTTCTCAGGGACACCGTGAAAGAAATAGAGCACTTGTGGTAGAACTGTCATCTTATTTGGCATTAATTCTACCCAGCGAGTTCAAGTATAATTGGAACCATCTCTTCAGGTCCTGTTGCAACTGGTGAAAGAAGGGAGGGTAGTTAGCCTTGTAAAATTCTTCGACCTGAGGCGTACTTTTGATGCCTAAATATCTGATCTCTTTCTGTGCTGACTGGAAAGGTGTATTCGTAGCCAGGTTTCTCATTTCCTCTGCAGGGACTGTCAGATTAAGAATGAAGGACTTGGCCATGTCTACCTTAACTGCCGGCAGTGGTTCGAACTGCTGAAGTTCTTGTTGTAAAGCTAATAATGAAGTCTGTGGGGATGTAAGCGTCAGGAGCACATCATCCATGAACAATAAGATCTTATGATTTTCCGATCCAACGGGAATCCCCAGTATAAGCGGGGAGTCTCTTATTCTCACTGCTAAGAATTTGATACTAAAGGCAAAAAGTAAAGGAGAGAGGGGACATTCCTGTCGTGTACCCCTTTCCAACGCAAACAAATCAGAAGCCATTCCATTGACCATAACTCTCAAATGAGGGTTAGCATAATTAGCTTGGATCTGCTTAATAAATGTATTGCCAAACCTGAAGAGTCGCAGAGTGGAGAAGAGAAATGACCAATCTAATCGAACAAATGCCTTTTGGGCATCTAGTGCCTACAATACTGCAGATATCGTCCTCTTCTCCACTTTTTCCAGGAGGTGGACCACTCTCCAGAGATTGTCATGAGTCTGTCTCCTCTTGATGAATCCTGACTGATCAGGGTGTATCAGATCCAACATGACCTCCTCTAGTGGGTTAGCTAATATTTTAGTGTATAGGTTTGCATCCAGATTAAGTAGAGCGATCGGTCAATACAAGGAACGCATACTAAGGCCCTTCTGTGGTTTTGGAATAACTGTAATGATCGCCTCTCCCATGGAGGGGGTGACTGCGTGCATCTCCTTAAAGGAATAAAAATGGAGTAGTCAGGTGAGGGGGTCAGGTCTGAACTGAATGTTTTGTTAAATTGGGCTGTGAGCCGATAAGGACCAGGAGACTTGTATAATTTTAGACTGGAGTTGCTCTAACAGAATGGGCTCGTCTATGAGGTCTCACTGGAACTCAGAGATTTGAGGGAGTGTGGAATTCGCCAGATATTCTACTTATGAGTAATTGTGCACCTTATATCTAGAATAAAGAGTCTTATAAAACCCTTTGAATGCTTACGCCTTCCCACCCTCAGTGTGAGTCAAAGTCCCCTCTGCATCTTGAATAGAACCTATATAATCTCTTTCCTTCTTCGCCCGCAATTGTCTGACTATATGGGAGTCCACCTTGTTTACCTTTCATAGGTAGTTTGTTTTAGACGGAAGAGTGAGAGTTCTGCTCTGTTCGAATATATAGCTGTAAGTGTACCCTTAAGTGCAGTCATTTTCCGTTGAAGCAGAAGTGTGGGTGAGTCTTTACAGGCTCTTTCGGCTTGGCAGAGCTCGTCCTCCAATGCCAAACATTCCTTAGTTTCCTGTCTCATGTGAGTGGTCATAAGAGATATGCATTCCCCTCGTATTTCTGCCTCGAAGGCGTCCCAATGTATGGCATAATTAGTATTTTAGTGGTGGTTTGTTTGACAGTACTCCCTAATCGTTATCCTAAGTTCATCCCAAAATGTGCGATTACGTGTCACAGGACTTAGAATGAACCATCTATGAAAAGGTGACTTCGGGCTCAGCTAATATTCTGTGATTTCTAGCATGGCATGGTCCGAGATGGAGATTGGATGTATTCCAGTAGTTATAATGGTTGACTGTAGCACTTTGCTCAGAAATATGTGGTCTATTCGGGTGTACGCTCTATGTGTATAGGAGAAGAAAGTGTAATCTTTAGGAGTGGGATCCAGGACTGTTCATCACAGAAAAGTGAAGAAAATGTGTTTTTTTGTGTGTGCAAAGTTTGAGGTTTGTGGGGGATTTGGGGTAACAGAACCTGGTGAGAGCCACACAAGTCACCCCATCCTGAATTCCCCTGTGTCCCTAGTTTTAAAAAATGTACAGGTTTGCTAGGTTTCCTTAGGTGCCGATTGAGCGAGGGTCCAAAATCCATAGCTAGGCACATTGAGAAAAAAGCATCCATTTTCTTTTTTTTTCTTTTTTTTTTTTAAAAACCTTTATTTATATCAGTCTGGAACACAGCTATTCAGCCGACATCCCGGAGGTTCGGCAGCCAAGTAAGGACAACACATGGAAGTGTCCATAGCTCTGGTGCAGGAAAAGACAAAGGTTCCTTTTTTAGAACAACCTAAAATAAATAACACAAGCAAGGCAGTGTACCCAATAAACACGTGCAAGTTCCCGGTGGGAGCGCAGCCCCATTCTCAAACACAGAACATAACCACCAATCGGGCAGATGAGGGAGAGCAGAGGCACTAGCAATCTAACGTAATATCCTCATAGTAATCCCAAGTTGGAAGGAAGGCTAGGGGGAAAGGTGCTCCTCCAACGGTTCAGTGGCCGGGGGCAGACATATATCCCCCCTATACTGGTTCCATCGCCCCCATATCTTATGCCATTTCTTAGGCCGCCCCCGGGCACAGTACGCCGTCTTCTCCCTAAACATGCTCCAGTCCATATTTTCCATCCATGCTTCCACAGCGGGAGGTCTCTGAGAGCCCCACAGTCGCGCAATATCACGCTTCGCCACCATATTTCCCAGGGTCACCCATTGAGTCTGCGCAGCATCATAGTCAGTAGGACCCCAGACATTCAAAAGACAGCGCCGTGCCTCTGGCAACAGTGCAAAGCCCGTGACCTCCTGCATCACTACATGAATTCGCTTCCAGAACTCCGCAATCACACCACATTCCCATATGATATGTAAGAAGGTGCCCACCATCCCGCAGCCCCTCTTACACAAACCATCCTCGGAGAAACCCATATGAATCAGTCGGGGGCCCGTCACATAGACTCTATGAAGTATCTTAAGCTGCACTAGCCTTAGCCGTGCCGGGATCGCGACCTCCTTAGGAGAGGAAATGGCATACTGCCAGTCCTCATCATCCAGTTCAAGACCGTCCCTAGTCCACTGATCACGCACCCCGAGGAGGAGGTCGGTCCGGACGTTAACAAGCTTCTTATAGATTAAGGAGATTGTACTCTCCGGCATATGGCCATCCAGAATCCGATCCTCCAAAGGAGAGGACTCGGGCACAGCCTCCCCCTCGACGAGGACGGACCGCAGAGCGTGGCGCACCTGTGCGTACCGGAAATATTCCGTAGCCTCCAGATCGTACTCCGTCCGTAGCTCATCAAACGATTTCACTCGTCCCTTAACAAGAAGATCCCCCACTCTGGAAATCCCAATGAGATCCCATTTCTCAAACCCCTTCGTGTGCCAAAGTTTCCCCAACACATCGGAATCAAACAACGGAGTGGCGCGGGTAAGCCTATCCTTCCAACCCAGCGAGTTCGTAACAGCCTTCCACACGTGTACCGCTGTCTTGGTCGGTCCCGTGAGGGACCCATCCATCGACCTGGAGTAGAGTGCTCTAAAGTAATTACCCCCGCGCAGCAACCATCGGTCCATAGCAAAGCCGGGGCTCAGCGCCGGTCCGTAGACGCCGTGGTTGATCGCACTTAACTGGGTGGCCCAGTAGTATCGCCTGATGTCAGGAAGCGCGATACCCCCATCGTACCACGGAAGGGTCAGTTTTGCGATAGCTATACGCGGTCGGCCCTCCCACAGCAGCGAGCGCTGGAGGCTCTCAACCTCCCGAAAATAGCTGGCCGGGACCAGCTCCAGAGTATTCTGCAGGGCATAAAGAAAGCGGGGAAGAGACATCATTTTGAACAGCGCGGCCCGGCCCAGGAGGGAAAGCGTCAGCCGCCGCCAACCCGCCACATCCCGCCGCAAGCGCGTCAATGGAGGGAGCAGGTTTCTCTCATACCGAACAATCGGATCGGCGGAGATATAGATCCCTAGATACAAAAAGCCATCCCGGGCGATCTGGATCGAACAATTCCGCGGGAGAACAGGGACGTCTCCATACAGGGCATACAGGTACGACTTACCCCAGTTAATGGTGAGACCCGAGTTCCTACCAAAAGAGGCCAAAACGTCACAGACTACTATGAGAGACTTCCTAGGGGAGGTGAGGTATAGCAAAATGTCGTCGGCATAAAGAGAGATGCGGTCCTCATGATCTGGTGACCATCGGATCCCCCTTATGTCCGGGTGCCATCTTATCCATGCCGCCAGCGGTTCAAGGGCAAGAGCAAACAACAACGGCGACAGGGGACAACCCTGCCTGGTGCCCCTCCCCAGCTCGAACGGACAGGACGCCCTACCATTGACCGCGACTTTGGCCAAGGGTCCTTCATATAGTAATCTCACCCAGCCAACAAAGCCAGGCCCAAAGCCGAATTTTGCAAGTGCCGCCCACAGATATGCCCACTCTACCGTGTCAAAGGCCATCGTGGCGTCAAGTGCAGCCACAACGGTCGACTCCTGCAGCGTCCCCGTCCGCGCGAGCACGCCGTGGATGCGCCTAAGGTTCAACGCAGTGTTACGATGCGGGATGAAACCGGATTGGTCCGGGTGGATCAGGTCCCCAATCACCCTAATCAAGCGGTTGGCCAGTATTTTAGCAAGGATTTTCGGCTCGGCATTAAGTAGCGAAATCGGCCTATAGGAGCTGCATTTATTTCTGGGCTTGCCGTCTTTGTGTATGACCACAATTGTCGCCAGACGTTGGTCAAAGGGAAGGCATCCCATTTCTCGCGCCTCCACAAACATAGCTCGCAGATGCGGAGCAATCTTGTCCGGACGGAGTTTATAGAACTCAATTGGCAGACCGTTCGGGCCCGAGGCCTTGCCCGGGCGCAGTGAACGGATAGCACCCGCGACTTCGTCAGCTGTGATGTCACCATCCAAATCGTCCCTGTCTATATCAGAGAGGCAAGGCAGAGCCAGATGGCGCAGAAGCTCTTACGAGTCCTCAACCGGCCTGTCCGATACCGAGGTGTAGACCGTACGGAAATAATCCGCGAAGCACTGAACTATGCCATCCGGCTCAGTAACACTAACGCCACCCTCTGTAACAAGTTCTGGCACAACACGGTTAGCCCGCTCTTTTTTATCCAGCCACGCTATTAATTTCCCGGCCTTGTCCCCAACATCGTACAGTCGCCCCTGCTGCTCCCTACTCAGGGCTTTGGCCGCGTCCATCACCAGGGCCTTATACTCCGACTGCTTAAGGCTCAATTTGTGCAGCGTTGTTGCCAGAACTTCCCCCTCCAAGGCCAACTCTAGAGCCGCTATCTCCGCCTCGAGCTGTACAACCTCCGCATCCCTCCGACGCTTGGCCGCCGTTATCAAGGAAAGGGCCTCTCCCCTCAGCACAGTTTTGAACGCTTCCCACAAGGACACCGCAGACGCGACCGAGCCTAGGTTTTCCTGGAAGTAGCGATCGACCGCCTTCAGTACAGCGCTACGGGTCCTAGGGTCACGGAGATACCAGGGGTTAATCGGGGCCACCCTACCCCCCATCTCTCGACCAACATCCATACAGATCCACACCGGCGAATGGTCCGAAATACCCCTAGCCATGTGCCTAGCCTCAGACACAAAGGAGGCGTGTGCAGCCAAAGTAAGTACATAATCAATTCTGGAGAGACTGCCGTGCGCCCCTGAGTGAAAGGTGTATTGTCGCTGAGTGGGATGCAGCAGTCTCCAACAGTCAACCAGACCAAGAGTATCCACGAAATCCGTAAGCCATTTCTGCGCCCCCCCAGTGCTCCTAGGTGGGTGTCTATCAAGCAATCCGGAGCCAACCGCATTAAAATCTCCACCCACCACCAACATCCCTTCTGGAAGATCCAGCAGAGCCCTCCCCAGGTCCTCAAACGTGGAGGGCTGCAGCCCAGGAGGGACATACACAGAGACCAGGACCAGCGTCCTGCCCTCCCACCTCCCCGCCACAGCCGCAAATCGCCCCCTTTCATCAACAGTGGTGGAATCAACCTCAAACGGCAGTGAGGCCCTGACAAGTATTTCAGCCCCTCTGGAGCCCGAGGAGAACCCCGAGTGCGCGACAAATTTATAGCCCTTCCTGTTGAGCGCGTAGCACATGTTGCCTATCAAGTGCGTCTCTTGCAGTAGAACTATATCAGGGGAACATCGCTTCAAGAATTGCAGAACGATCCCTCGCTTAATGCGATCCCCTAAGCCATTAACATTCCAACTGAGTACCTTTAAGCCCCTACCCCCCCATCCCGAAATGTAAGGAGACCGCCACCCCCCCCGAAGAACCGCACTTGAGCTACAGAAGCTTGCAT
This sequence comes from Triturus cristatus, assembly GCF_964204655.1. Taxonomy (NCBI): domain Eukaryota; kingdom Metazoa; phylum Chordata; class Amphibia; order Caudata; family Salamandridae; genus Triturus; species Triturus cristatus. The sequence goes on along the minus strand of NC_140594.1, from coordinate 283,147,940 downwards.
CACTACGCCTTGCAAAACAAAAACCAACAACAACCATCCCAACAGTCCCAGTCCACCCCCCACCCTGCACCCCTGGGTAAGCTTGAAAAGCCCCCCCAACTTGCAGTGTGCCTGTCGCCCTATTCTAAGACTAATCTACAAAAAGAAACCCAGAGGAGGAGAAAGCTCCCTTCATACCCCCGCCACCCTCCGGGTTACTACACTCCCGGAGAAACCAAAAACTGCGAGTCACTGTCCGGGGCAAAGTCAAAATAATCTTGCACCAGAGTCCTCATTCCTGATCCACACCACCACCTTCTGCTCCACCAGCATGCTCCCCGCCGGCCCGTCGCTGGGGCAATGTGTCCAGCCATTCTCCAGCCATGTCCGGTGAATCAAAAAAGAAAGTCCGCTCTTCATACACCACGCGCAGTCTGGCCGGGAAGAGCATGGCGTACTTCAATTCCATCTCTCTAAGCCTTCTCTTAACCGCCAGGAAGCTCTGCCTCTGCTTCTGCACCGCCTGAGTAAAGTCGGGGTAAAAGTTCACAGTGGTGTTCTGGAAGGCCGTCGGGCCGGACACTCTTGATGCTTGTAGAATGGCGTCCCGGTCCCTGAAATTAAAGATCCTTGCGACAATCGGTCTCGGAGGGGCCCCCACCTTGGGCCTCCCACCAGGGACTCTGTGGGCCCGTTCAACAGTAAAGAACTTACTGAGGCCTTTGGGCGCCAGATGGTTAACCACCAAGTCCTCCACGAACAGGTCCACAGACTGTTCCTCCGAGTTTTCCGGGACCCCAATAATGCGCACGTTATTGCGCCGTGCCCGGCCTTCAAAGTCCTCCAACCGTCGGGCAAAGAGGTCGTTCGCGGACCTCAAGTTGCGGACTTCCAGCTGCAGGTCGGAGACATCACCCAGGAGGCCAGAAGTTTTAAGGTCCAGGGATTGAACCCGTTCATTGGTTTTCCCCAGGTCTGCCCGAATCAAGTTAACGTCTATCGAGATGGTGTCCACTTTGTGTGCCAAGGTCTCGAATTGCCGCCCGATAGAGGCCTGCATCCCCTCGATGGCACCCATAACGTCCTGGAGGGTTGGTTCCGTAGCGGGGGGTAGACCGTCCTTCAGGGCTTCCAGTGGCCGACCCGAGCCGCCCGGCGACTCCTTCTGATGGGCATAACGGTCCATGTTGTTGGTTTGGGTGTACCCTCCCCGCCTGGTGCTCTTGGGCTTCTGTTTTTCGGCTTCCGATTTGGTTGACATCGTGATCCGCAGCCGAGAGCAATACCCTTGCCCATCCAGAGAAGACAGTGCGACAAATGGCCGGCGCGGCGCACTCCCAAGCCAGGGCGCGATGAAATCAGGAAAGTGAAAGTGATGACACCGTCCTTCCGATGGCTCGCCCCACACTCAGCCGCTGTTGTTCAATTAGTGTTCGGGCACCGTGCCAGCGCAAGCCCCGGGCATCTTCCGGGGAGCAGGCCGCGACCTTCCGTGTGGCACAACTTCGGCGTCCGGTGGGCGATTTCAGTCCGGACAGCGACAATCACCTCAGCAACGGTTCGCCTTCAATATTCCGGGTGTGAAAGACAGGATTCGTCACAGGATATTTGCCGGAGGGAGCGCGGGTCTCAGGAGCTCCGGGCTCACGCGGCCATCTTGGTCACGCGCTAGGCTCCTCCCCAAAAAAAAAAAAAAAAAAAAAAAAAAAAAAAGCATCCATTTTCACTGGAAAATTTTGATGTGCCCAAGTTGCATTTTGGGCCGTTTCCTGTGTCAGACGCTAGACCTACCCACACAAGTGAAGTACCATTTTTATCTGGAGACTTGGGGGAATGCTTGGTAGGTGGAAGTTTGTGGCTCCCCGCAGATTCTAGAACTTTCAGACACAGAAAAGTGAGAAAAATGTGTTGGTTTTTTTTACAAAGTTTTAGGTTTACAAGGGATTCTGGGTAACAGAACCTGGAGACACAAGTCAACCCATCCTGGATTTCCCTGGGTGTCCAGTTTTCAAAATTGTACAGGTTTACTAGGATTCCCTAGGTGCCGGCTGAGCTAGGTTCCAAAATTCACAGCTAGGCACATTGTGAAAAAAGGTCAGTTTTCACTTGAAAAACGTGATGTGTCCACTTCGCGTTTTGGGCCATTTCCTGTAACGGGCCCTTGGCCTACCGAAACGAGTGAGGTACCATTTTAATCTGGAATCTTTGGGCAATGCTGGGTGGGTGGACGTTTGTGGCTCCCCACAGATTCCAGAACTTTCCATCACAGAAATGTGAGAAAAATTTGGGTTTTGTGTACAAAGTTTTAGGTTTGCAAGGGATTCTGGGTAACAGAACCTGCTGAGAGCCACAAACGTCACCCCATCCTGGATTCTCCTCTGTGTCTAGTTTTAAAAATGTGCAGGTTTACTAGGTTTCTCTAAGTGCCGGCAGAGCTTGAGTCCAAAATCCACAGCTAGGCACATTGTGAAAAAAGGGTCAGTTTTCACTTGAAAAATGTGATGTGACCAAGTTGCGTTTTGGGCCGTTTCCTGTCACAGGCACTAGGCCTACACACACAAGTGAGATACTGTTTTTATCAAGAGTCTTTGAAAAATGCTGGATGGGTGGAAGTTTGTGGCTCCCTGCAGATTCCAGAACTTTCCATTACAGAAAAGTGAGGAAAATTTATTTTTTTGTTTTTACAAAGTTTTAGGTTTCTAAGGGGGTCTGGGTAACAGAACCTGATGAGACCCACACAAATCTCACCACCCTGGATCTCCCTCGATTTTAAATCATCTGCAGGTTTGCTAGGTTTCCCTTGGTTCCAGCTTAGCTAGGGTCCAAAATCCACAGCTAGGCACAGTGCGAATAAAGGGTCAGTTTTCACTGGAAAACTGTGATGTGCCCACGTTGCATTTTGGCCTGTTTCCTGTCGCGGGCACTTGGCCAACCCACACAAGTGAGGTGCCATTTTTATCAGGAGACTTGGGAGAATGCTGGATGCGTGGAAGTTCGTGGCTCCCCGCAGATTCTAAAACTTTCCATCACAGAAAATTGAAGATTTAAAAAAAAAAAATGTTTTACCAAGTTTGAGGTTTGCAAGGGATTCTAAGAAACAGAACCTGGTGAGAGCCACACATGTCACCCCATCCTGGATTTCCCTGTGTCTTTAGTTTTTCAAATGTACAGGTTTGATAGGTTTCCTTAGGTGCTGGCTGACCAAGGGTCCAAAATCCACAGCTAGGCACGTTGCGAAAAAAGGGCCCATTTTCACTTGAAAAACGTGATGTGTCCACTTCGCGTTTTGGGCCATTTCCTGTAACGGGCCCTTGGCCTACCGAAACGAGTGAGGTACCATTTTAATCTGGAAACTTTGGGCAATGCTGGGTGGGTGGACGTTTGTGGCTCCCCACAGATTCCAGAACTTTCCATCACAGAAATGTGAGAAAAATTTGGGTTTTGTGTACAAAGTTTTAGGTTTGCAAGGGATTCTGGGTAACAGAACCTGCTGAGAGCCACAAAAGTCACCCCATCCTGGATTCTCCTCTGTGTCTAGTTTTAAAAATGTGCAGGTTTACTAGGTTTCTCTAAGTGCCGGCAGAGCTTGAGTCCAAAATCCACAGCTAGGCACATTGTGAAAAAAGGGTCAGTTTTCACTTGAAAAATGTGATGTGACCAAGTTGCGTTTTGGGCCGTTTCCTGTCACAGGCACTAGGCCTACACACACAAGTGAGATACCGTTTTTATCAAGAGTCTTTGAAAAATGCTGGATGGGTGGAAGTTTGTGGCTCCCTGCAGATTCCAGAACTTTCCATTACAGAAAAGTGAGGAAAATGTATTTTTTTGTTTTTACAAAGTTTTAGGTTTCTAAGGGGGTCTGGGTAACAGAACCTGATGAGACCCACACAAATCTCCCCACCCTGGATCTCCCTCGGTTTTAAATCATCTGCAGGTTTGCTAGGTTTCCCTTGGTTCCAGCTTAGCTAGGGTCCAAAATCCACAGCTAGGCACAGTGCGAATAAAGGGTCAGTTTTCACTGGAAAACTGTGATGTGCCCACGTTGCATTTTGGCCTGTTTCCTGTCGCGGGCACTTGGCCTACCCACACAAGTGAGGTGCCATTTTTATCAGGAGACTTGGGAGAATGCTGGATGCGTGGAAGTTCGTGGCTCCCCGCAGATTCTAAAACTTTCCATCACAGAAAAGTGAAGATTTAAAAAAAAAAAAATGTTTTATCAAGTTTGAGGTTTGCAAGGGATTCTAAGAAACAGAACCTGGTGAGAGCCACACATGTCACCCCATCCTGGATTTCCCTGTGTCTTTAGTTTTTCAAATGTACAGGTTTGATAGGTTTCCTTAGGTGCTGGCTGACCAAGGGTCCAAAATCCACAGCTAGGCACGTTGCGAAAAAAGGGCCCATTTTCACTTGAAAAATGTGATGTGACCAAGTTCCGTTTTAGGCCCTTTCCTGTCGTGGGCACTAGGCCTACCTACACAAATGAGGTACCATTTTTATCAAGAGACTTGGGGGAATGTTGGGTGGGTGGGTGGAAGTTTGTTGCTCCCCACAGATTCCAGAACTTTCCATCACAGAAATATATGTAAAATATGTTTTTTTTACCAAGTTTGAGGTTCACAAGGGTCACTGGGTAACAGAACCTGGTTAGAGCCACACAAGCCACCCCATCCTGGAGTTCCCTCAGTGTCTAGTTAAAAAAAAAATGCACAGGTTTACTAGGGTTCCCTAGGTGCCGGCTGAGCTAGGTTCCAAGATCCACAGCTTGGCACATTGTGAGAAAAGGGTTAGTTTTCACTGGAAAAATGTGATGTGCCCACGTTGGGTTTTGGCCCGTTTCCTGTTGCGGACACTAGGCCTACCCACACAAGAGAGATACCATTTATATCGGGAGACTTGGGGGAGTGCTGGGTGGATGGAAATGTGTGGCTTACTGCAGATTCCAGAACTTTGCATCACAGAAGAGTGGGCAAAAATATTTTTTTTATTTTTATTACAAAGTTTGAGGTTTCCCACAATTTCCACAACTTTCCATCACAGAAATGTGAGGAAAATGTGTTTTTTGTACAAAATTTGAAGTTTGCAAGGGATTCTGGTTAACAGACCCTAGTGAAAGCCGCACACCACCCCATCCTAGTTTCCCTCGGTATCTAGTTTAAAAAACTTTTACATTTTGCTTGAATCATCCCCGCCATTGAGCTGGAAGTACCAAAGTATCATCACAATAGCAGTTTAATGATAAACAGCCCATAGGCTGTAAACAGTCCTCTTGTGTAAACTATTTCAATTATGTATGAAAAATAAACTCAAACCAGCCAGTTTAGAGAAGATTGAAAACTACACTGTTCAGAGGCCACCATCCCTCATATTTGAAAGCACTCACTAGTATCAAGGGCTATAAAGATTGATAAGCCTCTTGCTGGTAGGAGGGCTGGTGGATAATGCAACGGGTTTTGTAGATAGTGAGGGCCGGCAATGGGAGAGAGTGGATTTTCATCATAGTGAGGATGATCTGGTTATATTTCTTTGGCCCTTAATGAGGTGTGCCCTAACAGGTAGGATGCCCTTAAGGAGGGTCAGTGTGAAGTCTGAGAGGCCATGCAGAAGGGCATTGTCACCATCCAGATGCAAGAGTGTGAGGGTTCATACATCAGTTCTGAAGTCACTTTCTGGGAGAAAATGTTTCATTTTCTTAAGTAGAGAGAGACAGTACCATGCGTCTTGGTTTTATTGACGATGTGTCTTTGAAGGTGAGATTGTTGTACAGCGTGAATCTGCGTGACCTGTCTTTGAGTAAAGGTTGGAGATCAAATCCGTCCAAGCTCATGATGGTGAGCCTGTCTTGGATAGCAGTAGCATGTTGTTTTTGGCGTATAGCAGGGATTCAGCTTTGATAGGTTCAATTTTCAGATAGGTGCTGGACATCTAGGTTTGGATGAGGTGCAGGCAGATGATTAGGATTTTCTGCGTCTTGGAGGTGCCTTTATGAACAAACTGGTGTCAGTTGGGTAAGTAGGAATACCGTTGAATGATATTTCCATTGAATCACATTATATCACATTTGCAAGTTCTGGCTGTAGATGAGGGCGGGGTGGTCGACAATGTTGAAGACAGTAGAGAAGCCCCATAATATCAGGTGGTAGAGTATGATCTGAAGCTGGATTGATAGTTGCACAAGAGATGGTTGGCACTGATGTGATGTTGAAATCTGATAAAATGTCTGGAGAAATCAGGCTTTTGGAGGCCATGACTTCATTGACTTTTTTAAAGATGAAAGCACTTATCTGGCTGCTGAGTAGTGAAGAAAGAGAAGGTGCTTCTTTCTCTGATGGATTATGTGACGGATCCTCGGTTTCTGGTTGGACAGGATATGATTGGTACTCATGGGAGTCACATTCATGGAAGCTGTTATTGTTGGTTTTTACTTGGCTGTTGTGAAAATAACAGAAGACAGCAATGCATGGTCCTCACCTCTGATCCTGTCATCATATTTAAATAATCACATAGGTAATTCTTGTAGAATAAAACTCATTTAAAGTGTAATAAACTTTAGTAAGTTTTATTAAGTAAAGAGTGTGTGTTTGTGTCGTTGCTTAGTGGTTGTGGTTTGCTGGTGTCTATTCAGTTACTCAAGTGTATATTGTGGGCTGCACACCTTAGATAACTTCTCTACATATACAAATATGTCTGTGTGTGTGTTATTATGTGCACAGCATCAAATGTGCAAGAGATTTAGTGTGTTGTAGTGGTTCCACGTCTAGTATGACCAATATTAACTTAATATTTCCTTTTTTCTTACTTAGCTTCGGATGGCACTATTGACCGTGAGTATTTAAAGAAAACCTGAACTTTAAATTCGTTAAATCTAATTGATTTTATAATTATCAGGAACTGTTAAAAAAAAACAATGTTTTTTTGTTTTTACAGTTTTACACGAATTCCAAGGATCCTGAGGTGAGTAAAATCAAATGCCTACAACATTGATGTCAAACTATGCACAGGTAGTTTCAGAATTGACTGATTGTCACTCATTACATCTCAATTAAAGGGGTCATTCGAGAGGAGATTCTCACAGATGGTCAATGCCAAAACTAGTGCATTGTCCATGGTACTGTCTTCACGTCTGTCTCTGTGGATTCTCAGCTTCTTTCTGTTTTGGAGATGCGTCTCTTCATCTGTTTGCAATTTTCAACTAGCTTCTTTTGTTGTTTCTTCCCTCTTACAACACCAACATTAGGGAAGAAGAAAATGTGTATTTTTAAATCAATATACTATTTTCGCAGTTTCCTGGTTTAAGGTTGAGTACAAGTCAGCTCAAATCTATGACTTGCTTTCACTAGCCATTTCTTGTGTAGAGTGTTCCAGTGCCACCCAAAGCCTAATTCTCACAAGGTTGCGAGTAGTCTTTCATGAGATAAACAATTATTTTTATTCTAGGCTAGACCATATGTCTGTTTTGGTACTAGGGATTACTGTGTGTATCTGTCTTTAGGTATGTATGTATATGGTATTTCTATAGTACGCAGCTAGCCAAAAGGCAGCAGAGCCTTTTGAAAAGGAATAGAAAAAGGCAAAATAAAGTCAGCATAAGGACGGGACTGGAAACCAAGCAAGAGGAACTTTTTTCATTTTAGAAATTCCTGTGGTAATTCTGGGAGATTATCAGCGTAAATCCAGAACAACTGGATAAAGGCCTATTGTTGTAGAGATAAATGTCAAACGACATACGAATCATGAAGCAGTTATGTTTCTTTAATGGAGCATCACAAAGGAAGCCCTCGGGGGTACCCAGGGGTTCGGCGCCCCTATCTTCGATCTTCTCTGGCTGGTGCAACGAGGGCTTTATACGCGCTACAAGCCTAAGGTCAGTCTTTTGGCCGATGCCTTGGGGATCGGTTGTTCGACGCCCCGATACTCGTTCTTCTTTGAGACCGCAGGGCATGCCGCTTCTCGCCCCGGCCGAAGACCTCACTGCTGCCTCTGGGTGCTTTTCGCGGCCCGGATTTCATTTCATGTGTGCATCGGCCTGTTAAACGTGCTCGCGGGCGCTCCATCTGGGGACTCTCGCTTATGATGGTGTTTAACCATCTGACTCCCAATCTGCTGGGAGAGTGTACACGCGACATTAATTGGAGGATTGACGAACTGGCAGGATACTTTGTTGCAGCTTCCTACGCAGTATTCTGCGCCAAATTGCCTGCAACCGATGCCTACTGTGTCTAAGCAAGGAGGCTTTTCTCCGCCTTGCTCCCTTCAGACTGCCTTTTGACCGGGTGCTAAGGACTGACGCCTCCACCAGGTTTCTACCTGGTCAGGGTAAGTGTCTTTACTATCTAAAACTTCCCTGCAACAATGGCAGCTCACTTGGAGCTAAGAGGTAATTGACCTTCTTTAGACTGTGTGCCTTTGATCTTACCTCCTCTTTCAAACGTCCCTCAAAATGGAGCCTCTCTAGGTTATTAATCCACTTTAACCCCTTCGCTGCGGCGCGAATTCCGCTGCAGCGCTGGGGGGGTTTGGGGGCAGCACGGTGGCGCGGTGCTCATGACGGAACCGCGCCGTCATGAGTCACGGGCGAGCTGTGCTCATGACGGCGTGGTTCCGTCACGACTCCGCCCACTCTCTAATTCGCCCGCACAGGCGGGGAATTCGAGCCGCGTGGGAGGAGCGGCCGCTCCATGACGGAACCACGCCGTCATGAGCACACGGTGCCCGTGGCTCATGACGGCGTGGTTCCGTCAAGGGCACACAAGGGGTTAAGACAAAACTCAAAATGGCCACTGCTCAAAATGGCCTCGAAGATGGTCTGAACCATAACTCTTTCATTTCTGAGTTAGGTACTCCCATGACCCTTACCAAATTACATTGTTATTCTCCTTAATTAGATTTTAAACAAAAGTGCTGAAATAATTACTTGTCCATCTTGTTCCCACCTATTATTAGTCAAGGTTTATTAATCACTCGTCTCACCGCTCTGGCAGCGCCAAGATGAACATAATCACCTATTAATACTCACCATTTAATAGTCAAAGTTCATTCTTCACTATTCACACCACTCTGGCAGCGCCAAGACGAACATACTCTCCTATTAACAGTTCAAAGTATCAATCACCTGGAAGTCCGCTGTCAGGACAATATTCTCAACTATGGGTCAATATCATTAAAGACCTGGGTATACATCAGTTTAAGTTATAATGCTGCATTGAAAACTAGGTACCTGACTACTTTGCCATCGGTACTCACTACGCCCCCACCCCCCTTTCGTGGGGTCTTACTTCCTCAGACCTTCTCCCATATTGCTTGATGTGATTCTCATCCCCAGTCTATTGCCCCCCCACACACTGGCTCAACCCAGCAGTGGCATTCTGAACATGCACGGGCGAGAGGACGCCCGCTCCCTAGCCCTTTACCAGGACCCCCTACTAATTGGGCTACCTCTCCACCCTTTATTCTTTTGGGCTCCTTTAATCGCTGCCTACTACGCTTCTCAGTCAACATGGCACAAAATACTTATCATGCCTCTAACCCCTTTGTCCAATCTGGCGTAAACTCGGTTAAAATTATCTACACCCCCCAACCTATCGTTAAAGGCTAAGAAGACCTTTAAGCACAATATCCTCAAGAGATGGCCCGAAACACTGATATCGTACACATATATCTCAAATAAGGGCACGATAGTGACTGATATAATCTTCTACACCAACAGAAGAGCGCAGTGGAGAAAGGTCCTCGCCGCTATGCTGTGCTACAAACAGACCAAAACTCCACATGGCTTTCGTATAACCACGCTTCCATCCCCGGCCCTTTTGGCGGAGATGACTATCTCCCTTTACAATAATGGTAATGTCCTTATCCAAGCATCTGACCTGAACCTCAAGCGATTCAATCATGCCTTTTTGAGGTTCAAGAACACTCTAACTAACTTCAACACCTCCACTGACAGTCAAAATGTGCCACTCACTGGCTCTGATCCCGAGGCGATTGACGGCCCCTCTTCCCCACTGCCCACGCTCCTGTCTGTTAACACGCTCCCCACAGCTCGACCCAAGTTAACAGATGCTATCCCAACCCCCCTCACTACGAACCCAAAAAACCCACGTCTGTCTCATGCTGAGGAAGTTTTAACTGACCAGAGTACCTCCCACCTTGTTGCTATCCGCACCAATGCTCCTCCTCTACCTTGCCTCACCTCCTATCCTCAATCTCCTGTATCACACACTATTTATTCCAATAACGGGAGATGTTGACCACCCTACCAACCCTAACAGTCAGGTAGGATTGGATACTTGTTGATGTTGCCTATACATTGACCAATAACAGACACTCACCCACCCTGTCACTACACGCTTCACCACCCTCTACTCCTCCTAATTCCACTCCGCCTCTCCCCATTCCCACTCCAAGCTCTGATCCCTATCTCGAGTATGACCCTATCTTCCTATGCAACTGTGCCAATGGTCCTACCCAACCCAACCCTCTACTAACCCTACAACAGTGGAACTTATCCTACCTGCACGGGCTACTCCTGCAAATAAGTGCTTGAACAATCATGGCCTTGAGAAGAAGATTGATGACCTCAAGCATGATATTTTGGTAGTCAAAGAATTGGTGCAAAGGATTCTGCAGTTCTCCTTGAAGAGGGAGAAGCATTGGGTTTCACCCCCGCACAGAGGAATGATATCCACAATTCACAGAATTTGTACTCTATCAAAGATATTAACTCCTTCTGCTCCTCTCTTAGCTACAGCTGGAGCTCGAGGCCTCTACCTAACCACCATTCTCGGCCCCACAGACCCCTACCTCAGCTTTCTGATGAAGACATTCTCGCCCTGCTTGGGTCCTACACTGACTCTAAGACGGTCTCCCAACCCAACTCTACTCTCAGCATCCCCTCAATAATTGCAGACCCTGACAGGGAACCAAGCCTTAATATCAGAAATTTGAACATGGCCCGTTTTGTAGGCTCAAATCCCGAGGCGGTGGAGGGGGGACCTTCATGGTGCTGCGGTCCAAAGCCTGAAACCTACTACACATATCTCTCTGGTTCATTGACACCAAAGTAAAATGCCTTAAAATGTGGCTCTTGGATTATGTGTCTCCCTCATCTAACTCATTTATCATCTTCCAGTCATTACTGATAAATTCTCACTCAGGGAACTGTGTTGTTTCCCAGCACAGTGCCAGGGTGCTTAATTGCGAGTGACAGGGTGCTACTGAAGTTTAACATTCCTTCACTCATTCTCTGGTGCTGCGATCGTCACAATATTTCAGTGCTTAATAAGTAAATCCATACAACCAATTATTATTATTGTCTACATGGAAATACAGGCTCCTGGGACTACAAGTTTGAAACTGTTTTTTTTTAATACCTTCCATATGGGCACCATAAGAAGAAAATGGTGTACAAAGTCATCCTTGTTGTTTAGCCATATATTGCACTTGCGGCAGCAAACATATTACAGTAGGTTAACAGCACAACTACTTGAATTTCCAGCTAATAGATGCTCTTGTTCAGTAGTTCACGTTTCACTTTTATTTATCATCGTTCTAGTTGTTTATTCCATCTTTAGTTTCATAACCCAGCAGTTGTATAGCTTAAAGTATATTTTTCCACAAAAAAAAAAAAAAAATTCAAAAAAGCATAAAAACATTGAGAGAGTGGAATCGCTTAGTTCTTATGAAACATAACTATCAAAAAATATTTTTTTTCAGAGCCATGTGTACTGGTCCAAACGTAAAACCTTTTCTGTTTGCTTTCCTTTCCCATTTTTCAATTCAAAGGCTTTGCACTCAAAAGTGCTGCATGTGTTATTTTTACACTTCATGCTTTCAGTGCAGGAACCACAATAATGTAATATCAAAACTAAAGTGCAGGATCAGATCATAGTCTTTACCTTGGTGCTACAACCTTTGTTCAAATGCCACTGTACACAGCAGAATATAAATAGCAGTGACAATTGGGGCCTATTTAGTAAAACGTCAACAGTGGTAAATCTGTACTTACCTGTATGCACTTACCTTTCCGATATTGTAGCCCTCTAAAATGTGACTGCAATATTTTGGTAGCACAATATTTCTGTAGTACATATTTCGACATGCAACACTTTTGGCTCAACCTGAGAGTATTCACTGACAATTAGGCATCCTAGTTAAGTAGCCTTACAATCCCTGCCTTTATAATTCCATACAGTAGTGTTTCTGCAAACTTCATAGGCACGTATAGAGAAGCAGCCCAACAGAGTACGAGAGTCCAGTTTCCTCGTGGATAGAGAGGCTGGGAACTAGCAGCATCATTTATTTCCTTCTATTAGGTGGAGATACTGATTGGACAGCAATCCCAGGTGCAGTATTTTTTAGCACTGTTTAGCAAGAACACTTACACTCATAAAAGTCTTGAGCAGCATCTCACAGACCTGACACGATTCTGCCATGTGATGCATCGTTTCTTCATTACTCAGGAGAGAGAGTTTGGTACTTCTTAGGCCAGTGCTCTGCAATGGGACTTCGGACTGAGATGCTCCAAGGGCTGTTGGGGTTATATGACAGAGAGACCAAATTTGCTTCTGCTCCTAAACAGTACAGACCAGACCCTGCTTCTGACTGAGACACAGTACGATGCAGCCTCTGGACATCGAGGTGTACCAGATTGAAGAACAATATTGTGTGTCAGAGCCGGTCCATAAATGCAAAGGAAGGAATAGAAGGAACTGAGGCTTACCTAGTACATTCTTCGATGTCCGACATCAGAAGGACAATACAGCTCCTCGAGATACTGAAAGTGTGGACTTACGTCTGGTTAATGGAGGACAGAACTGTGCCGGCCGCATAGAAGTTTATTATGGAGGCGCCTGGGGGACCGTGTGTGATGATTTCTGGAGTACAGCAAATTCAAAAGTTGTGTGCAGACAGCTGGGCTGTGGCACTGTCCTGGCATCTCCTGGAGGGGCCTATTTTGGTCAGGGAACTGGAAGCATTCTTCTGGATGATGTGCTCTGCAGAGGACAAGAAGCTCACCTATGGGACTGTCCCAACAGAAGATGGAACATACGTAACTGTCTCCATAGCAATGATGCTGGGGTTATCTGTTCAGGTATTGCATGTTTTTCGTTTTTTTTTAACATAAAATATCTGTTGAACTGTCACTCAGTTCAGTGGGTAAGAGAGGACGGATGGACTTCGGGTGGATCATTAATAATTGTTTGGTGGATGGATGATAGATTAATAAATAAGATGTAAGAAGAAAGATGTAAAAAAAAAAAGAAATTTGAAAATAGAGAACCTACATCACATCACAACACCTCGACTCAAGAAGTGATCACTTCCGACCTGCACATCAATGCGATGCTTCTCAATTGTAGATCAGCTGTGAAACATGCAGCTGATATTTCTGATCTCATCATGGCACATAACTTGGATCTTCCAATCATCACTGAAACCTGGCTCAATGATACTTTCTCCCCAATTCTTGACATCTTAATCCCTCCCGACTACTCTATTCTCAGAAGTGATCGACTGGATAAAACAGGAGGGGGCATTGCCTGCATTCATCGCTCCAACCTTACAGTAAAACAATCCTCTTATACTGTCTTATCCTCCTCTGAACAGCTAGTCTATGAAATCTGGAACAAAGGCAAGAAGATTTGTGTGCTGCACTCGATCTATCACCCTCCTGGTGACAATCTGGTCTTCACAGAGCAAATCATGGAGGGCATTAGTTTGAGCTCGGATCAACTCTGCCACATATTCGTCAGAGACTTCAACCGTCATTGGAATGACACAAATGATCCAATTGTCTATTCCTTTAAGACTTTCCTGTCTGACCTCAATTTCTCATAGCTCCGTAAAGGCCCTACTCACAATAAAGGTGCCACTCTAGACCTCATCATTGCCAAAGACAACTTCATAGAAATTGGAGAAACTCTACCCTGTAACAATCAATCAATCAGGGAATTGTAAGCGTGCTACTCACCTGTGAGGGTCTCGAAGTGCTGAGGGGGGGTCTACAGATCTGTTTAGCCGAAGAACCAGGTCTTGAGGGTCTTCCTGAAGGTGTTCAAGGAGGGGGCGCGTCTGATGTCTGCCGGTAGCTCGTTCCAGGTCTTGGCTGCAATGTGGGCGAGGGATCTTCCGCCTGCTCTGGCTCCGTGGATGCACGGGGTTTCGGCCAGTGTGAGGTTGGAAGATCAGAGGTTTCTTTTGGGTACGTGGAAGTTGATTCTGTCGTTGGGGTATTTGGGTCCGTTGTTGTATAGGCATTTGTAGGCGTGAGTAAGGATTTTGAATGTGACTCTTTTCTCCATGGGGAGCCAGTGGAGACTTCGTAGGTGTTGGCTGATGTGTTTGTGTTGGGGATGCCGAAGACGAGTCTGGCCACGATGTTCTGTATTGTCTGGAGTTTGCGGAGTAGGGACTTGTTGATGCTGGCGTAGAGTGCGTTTCCATAGTCCAGTCTGCTGGTGATGAGTGCGTGGGACTTCTGTCTTCTCGGCGTTGAGCTTCAGGCAGCTGTTGGTCATCCAGACTGTGACGTCTTGATTCCATTCTGGAAGTTGAGTTTGGCAGTGGTGGGGTATTTGTGAGGGAGAGGATGAGCTGGGTGACGTCGACATAGGATACGATGTTGAGGCCGTGTTGTCGGACGATGGCTGCGAGGGGGGCCATGTATATGTTGAAGAGGGTGGGGCTCATTGATGAACCATGTGGGACTCCGTAGGTGATTTTCATTCGTGGGGTCGGAGAGGAAGGGTGGGAGTCTGATCCTTTGGCTTCTTCCGGTGAGGAATGATCATATCCAGTCCAGGGCTGTTCCTTGTATGCCTGCGTCTTGTAGTCTGGCGGCTAGTGTGCTGTGGGAGACGGTGTCGAAGACCGCTGATAGGTCGAGTAGGATGAGGGCTGCTGAGTGGCCTTGGTCCGGGAGAGTGCGGCTGTCGTCTGTGGTGGCGGCGAGTAGGTGGTGGTTCATGGTCGAGGCGGTGTCTTCAGCCGTGATCGGTGTCCAGTTGGAGATGGTGGGCTGGCTGGTGTTTCTGGGGGGGCGGGGGGCCGTCTGGTGGATGGTCGATGAAGTTGTCGTAGAGGTTTTTGATCTTGAGGTGGAAATAGGTTCCAAGCTTGTCGCAGAGGTCTTGGGATGGGGTGATGTCTGTGGCTTCGCTGCATGGGTTGGTGAATTCTTGAATGACACTGAAAAGTTCCTTGGAGTTGGTGGAGTTGGCCAGGATTTTGTTGTGGATGAAGTTCCTCTTGGTAGCTCTGATCTGGTTGTGGTAGTCCGTCATGGCGTCCTTGTAGGTGGTGTGGTTTTCGGTTGTCTTGGTGTTTCTCCAGTTCTTTTCCAGGCGTCTACAGGTGTGTCTGGCTTCTTGGAGAGCTGTGGTGAACCAGGCGTCTTTTTTAGGGCGTTGTCTGTCGGTGTTACGTAGCAGGGTGAGCTCGTCTGCGTATTTGGAGATCCAGGTGTGGAGTTCTCTGGCTGCGTCGTTTGCGTCGGGTGCCCAGGTGTGGTTGTCTTGGGTGAGGGTGGAGTTAAGTTGCTCGTCGGTAACCTTGCTCCAGTTCCTTCGTGGTGGGCAGTGGGGCTGGTTTGGGTGCCTTGGGTTTGTTGATGGCGAAGTGCACGCAGTGGTGGTCGGTCCATGGCGGCTGCGTTGTGTGGCTGAATTGGAAGCTGTTTCCTGCCGTGAAGATGGGTTCGAGGGTGTGTCCTGCTCTGTGAGTCGGTGTGTTGACAAGTTGTTTAAGTCCAATGCTGGCGAGGTTATCACGAAGGATAGTGGAGTTGGGCTCGCTAGGGTTGTCGAGGTGGAAGTTCAGGTCTCCAATGAGTATGTAGTTTGTTGAGGCGATGGCGTGGAGTGCGATGAAGTCGGTGATGGTGGTGGAGAAGGGTGTTCGGGGGCCGGGGGGTCTGTAGACGAGGGTTCATCGGAGTGTGACTTTGGGGGGTGGTCTGGATCTGGAAGTGCAGGTGTTCGGGTGAGGGGAAGGTTTCGCTGGAGGTGATGAGGCAAAGGGTGCTCTTGTGGGCGATGGCGAGGCTCCCTCCTGGGTGGTTGGGGCGGTCTTTCCTCTGGATCTTGTATCCGTCTGTGATGGCGGTGCTGATGTCGGGGGCGGAGGATGCGTTGGTCCAGGTCTCTGTGAAGAAGGCGATGTCGGGCGAGAGAGAGTCGAGTAGGTTCCAGATTTCCATGGCGTATTTGTGTACGGAGCGTACATTGAGGAAGATGCATTTTAGGGTGTCGCTGGTGCTGGCATCGGCAGTGTTGGAGGCCGGGTTGGCGGTGAGGGTCTGGCGGCAGTGGAGGCAGGAGAACTGGCCATGGGTCATGTTCGGCGAGGCCTGTTGGCATTCTCTATGTCTTCCCAGGGTTGAGTGCGAGGAGGATGGTGGTGTCGTAGCGATGGGTAGTGGGAGGTCCAAGGTTCCTGGTGCTGGCCGCGGCAGGGTCGCGGATGGGCGCAGACGGGCTTGTCTTTGGCATTAAGTATGGGAGGTGAGAGGGAGGAGAGGCTGGGAGGCGAAAGTGGGGGAATTCCGGGTGGAATTCCGGGGCGGAGGGGCCACAGGGTCAGCAGCGGCGAAAGGCAAAAGGAACAGGCAGGCACAAGAAAATAAAAACATTGGTGGAATTAGGCAAGACACAGATGGGCACAATAACAGTGGCACAACAGGGAAAAATTAAGAAAATAATGGCTGAGAAAGGTTACGGTGGTTGCAGGCAGTCTTGTCCAAGTTGGAGCGGGCAGCAGGCACAGGAGCAGGCAGCATCTTCGAACCTCCCAAGGAGGAGGTCAGGGGCTGGAGGCAAGAGACGGCACAGCGGAACTGCGGGGAGAGATTGGACCTAGACCGAGGGTTGGCGGTATTACTCGCGCTCCCCCGCAGCGGCCGCCATTAAGTAGGGGAGGTGGGAGGGAGGAGAGGTGGGGAGGCGAAAGCTGGGGACTAGTCTGATCATTTTCAAATTCCCTTCCTCATCTTAGACAAGGGACTGGGTCAACCCCTTAAAGAGAAACAAATGACTCGCAATATGAGAGACCTCGACATTAACATGATAACCTTAATCACCAAAAATAGACTATAGCCCCCCCTAATTTGATCAACCTTGACGATCTTTCTGAACATTACATTAACACTTTTTCTCACATTCTTGACTCGGTTGCTCTGAAACAGCTCAAAAGGATCCCAGTCAAACTTTCTAAACCATGGTTTAATGGTGCCCTAAATGATAAACGGCGCAATCTAAGACTCTTTGAGAGTCTATGGAGAAACTCACCTTCCACCACAAATCTCTCTCAACTGAGGAAAATGAGAAGCTTTTACAACAAACACATACGCTTGGCGAAAATCGAACACTTCATGGATGGAGCCAAAAATAGACCAAAAAAACTCTTCGAAATCATTAAGGAACAATCTAACCAATCTTCTAACCAGAGGTCTACTCAGTTATCCCTGCTCCCTAGTGGTGATGATTTTACAGCTCACTTCGCTGAAAAAACAATGAAAATAGAGCTGGAGCTATTACCCACCATTCAAACTTTGTTATCCAAGTAACCGCCTGCAGGAACAGGGGAGGCGGCAGAATCCACGACAAAACACTCGCCTTTGAGCCTCAAAAACAACGCCTCTTAGAGCAGTTTTCTCCTACCAGACTGCACTGAGATACTTCGCAACATGGCATCCATCTAACCCTCCAACCACTTTGGTGATCCTCTACCCGCCAAGCTCTATAAAGACTTAATCTCAGCCGTTCTCTCTCTTTGGTCCAGGATCATTTATGAATCCCTCTTACAGGGAAAGATTCCGGACTGCCTAAAAGTTGGGCAAGTTACTCCTATTCCTAAGAAGCCCAATGCGGACCTATCAGATCCAAACAACTTCCGACCTATCACCAGTAGCATGACTCTAGCGAAATTGCTTGAAAAATGTGTTCATTCACAGCTCTGCAAACATATTGAGAAATATCAACTCCTGGATCCTCATCAGTCAGGATTCAGAGCAGGGCACAGCACTGAAAAGGCACTTACTCACATTGTTGACGACGCCGTGAGAGCCCTTGACCAAAATGTCCCTTGTCTCCTGATCCTTCTAGACCTGTCCTCAGCCTTCGATACCATCAAACACGAAAACTTGATTAATCTACAGGATGGGATTGTCGGGCCTGGTCCTAAATTGGTTTGCCTCCTTCCTTCACAACCGCAAACAAAGGATCAAAGTTAATCATGCCCTCGCTTCCAGTACCCCTGTCCTGATTGGAGTCCCCCAAAGGCTCTACGCTCTCGCCCACTCTCTTCAACCTATTTATGGAGCCTCTTGCGGTCATTTTGAACAGAGCCAACATTCAATACTAAATGTATGCGGACGACACGCAATTGTACCTGAAGATCTCCTCGCGAGAGGACATAAAATCTTTAAATGCTGCACTTTCCCAAACTTAACAATGGCTAGCTCAGAACCATCTTCTACTAAATACTCTCAAAACTGAATTTCTTTTGATCACCCCACCTAATCACTCAGCTCCTACCCTTGATAAACACCTAACTGCTCTGAACTGCACTCCTCACGTTGTAGACTCTGCCAAATCTTTAGGTATCATCTTGGATAAACACCTAAACATGCAAGCACACATCAGTGCTACTACTAGGGGAGCCAATTTCCAACTCAACACACTGAAGAAAATCAAACCTTATCTCCCCCCTGAAGATCTCAGGCCGGCGGTTCAATCCCTGATCATCCCTAGATTGGAATATGGGCTGGTGACCCTCGCAGGACTTCCCAAAGCTAGCTTGGCCCCACTTAGAGCTACCTTAAATGCATCAGCCAGGCTTTTAACGGGTTCTAGGAAAAGTGATCACATTTCACCCGACTTTTTGCAGCTAAACTGGTTATCTATTGAACCTAGAATCCATCTCAAGATAGCTTGTCTGACTCATAAAGCCATACACCACAATACCCCATACTACCTAGCAAATAAACTTGAACTATCAGGCTCCAGCCGGAACCTCGGAAGTACGTCCATCCTTCTCTTGAAATCTCCAAGATTCAAAAAGAAAAGATCATACAACCGTGCGTTCACCGGTCTTGTTCCAATAATCTGGAACTCCTAAGCATCCGAGATCAGATCAAATCCTTCCACTACTTCCTTTAAAAAACTGGCCAAAAGACTACTAATTAAAGAACGTTAACGTGTTGATCATGCTCGTGTGTTTTGTTAATGACCAAAATCTTGAAGTATTTTCACTGATGTTCTATAATATGTTTTTACCTTCTTTTTGTTGTAGTCCTCAATAGCTCCTTTAACTGCATCAACTGTTGATTTTTGTTCGTTCCCTTTTTGTTAATATTCCTTGATGCACATCGTACATCTGGTTCTTTCTATTGTATGAAGTTTTACTTGGAGCGCTCTATGGCACCTCTGATACACCCTACTCTTTATTCATGAATGTTTTCCCACAGGTTTAATTTCATGTATCTTCTTTATGTTCTGTATGATTGATGACAGCAACGCTGTACAGAGCACTAATACCCCTTTGGGTCTTGTTCGGCGCTCTATAAAACTTTTCAAATAAATAAATAAGCCCCACTTGGAGCAGCATCCTTGCTGCTCAGCCCATGCACACCAACTGACATTTACTCAACCAGGCACATATCAGAATTCTAATTACATCACAGTCACTCTGGCTGAGCAGCAGGGGACATAACACTAAGGGAGAATGCATGGCATAGAAATGAAGATACCACACACCGCTCTTCCTTATGGAAAGACTAGAAAATATAAATCCGAATAGGACACTAATACTCAACATCCATAAAAATGAGAACGAAGCAAGGGTGTACAAATTCAATCACACAATACATAGAAATAAAAGGACCAGAGAAGAGAATAATGATACAAAGGTAAGAATAACACATACATACATCACTAGGGAAAAAACCCACACTCTACCTTCTCTGCAGACAATATAATATATAGGGGAAACAACAATAGTTACACCGTAAAATAGAGCCACTGACTCTGCAGTACAGTGCAAGGGTGCAATATGTATGCCCCAACAGGTGCCATACACCTGCCCAATAATAAAGTGCGAAACATTTGCCCCTGCGGGTGCAAAACATATGCCCAAAGCATGGCGCAAAGGAAAATACCCCAACCCCTGTACTAGAAAGAAGTTGTAAAGTAATTATTTGTTTGGGTAGGAATAACAGGCTCCAACACATAGCAATATTTGGATGCAAGAAATATGCCCCATAATATGTAACTGCAAGAACTTTTTGCACTGCAAAGTAAATGCTCAACACTAGCAATGGTAAGTAAGTACGGTTTGGATTGCAGAATCCCTGCCCCATCACCAGGAACTGTAAGAATTGATTGGGATGCAATAAACATGCCCCATCTCAAGTAAAAGTAAGTGATTTGTGGGTACAAAACATAACCCTCACCACAATGAACAATAGGTAACATTGGCATACGGTTCAACACTCATGCAGAACACAGGTGTTTACTCCATACTCCGTAAAGAGTTGAAAAGTAAGCATGGCAAAGACAAAAGAGAAAATACTAGATAAGCCAATAAAGCACAGCATCAGACACATTCTGATACTAAAAATATGAGCATGAAGTAAATGCCAAGCATAATAGAACAGTCAACAGCAGAAATATTAAGCATGGCAGAAACTGAAGAATAGCATTTAAAAATATGCTTAGACCGCATGTTTAAATTTGAAAGCCCTGCGGGGAGTAAAGAACGAGCATCTTAAAACTGTCTATTACAATTGAAGGCACCCCTGTCTATTACAACGGGAGGGGTGCCAAAAAATGTCCTCACAGCCTTGCACAAAGCGATTGAGGCTCATTTGTCCCTGGCTTCATTCATGTTCATTACTGTGTTTTTAGTTTTTATTTACAGAGTTTTTATATAGCGGGAACTTGACCCGGTATCGGGTATCCGAGCGCTTTACATAGCACCAGTTGGTTACATGAGGACACATTCATTTTTGTTAGGCACGGGGAGATTAAGTGATTTGCCCAGAATCACAGGATGTTCAGCGTCATTGCCCAGACTCAAACCCAGTTCGCCAGATTCGTTAGGCTCGGGGAGATTTGTTAGGCACGGGGAGATTAAGTGATTTGCCCAGAATCACAGGATGTTCAGCGTCATTGCCGAGACTCTAACCCAGTCGCCCGCCCTAGGCATTAGGCTAACTCCTCTCATGGTGGCACTGGTGCATTATTCTTGGAGCCAGTATTACTTAGCACCTTTATGTTTATTTCTGCATGGGATCATTGGTGCTCATTATTCTGTTGGACCACTGATGCTTGTTACTGCCGAGATCTGTTTAGCCTTATTATTTTGTTCTTCTTTTTTTATTTAAATTTTGTTCAAGCATGTATATAACATAGTCTCATTTGCATGTTAATACTACACAGCATGTCTTGGATTTACATCATTACAATAATTATGAAATACAAACGCTGAATAACAATCAGATACAGTACTCCAGTGCGTTTTATTCTTTTGAAGAGAAAGAGATACATCCATATAATACATTATCACAATTCACACAGTTATGGCGACTGGAGCATAGCATTTTCTGTTTTGGGCTAAACAAATGTAGGGATTTTTGGCTCATGAAATAAAGAAAGTAAAGGTGGCCGTGATTGACCTTATTCCGCATTACGAGCTAGAGAGATCCATATATGTGGAGGATAATTGAGCAAAGAGGCGAGTGTTAAGATGTCTATTGGGGCGGTCTTGACGGAGAGACAACTTGCACTGGACTAGAGTCATCTGGGAGGTCTACATCATTTCCTCTGAGCCAGGCATTAAAAGGCTCCCATATGTCCTTCGGGCAAGAGGCCGTCGGCATAAGGTCCCAAAATGCCGCAAGCTGCTCCTGGCAATAAGCAATATCTCACACCCACACATCCACTCGGGGGATGCTGGGGGCACCCCAGCATATGGCTAGTCTACCCGCTGCGAGTAGCAGCATCATGGCAACCAATTGATGTTTCTTAGGTGGGATTTACCCCACATAACACAGCAGTGACACCACCGGGGTGCATTCCAGCAGCATTCCAGTGACAGCTTGTATAGTGTCATACACCCCTTTCCAAAAGTCAGCAATGAGTGGGCAACTCCACGCAATATTCAGAAAGGCAGCTGCCTCACATTTGCATTTCCAGCAGTTCGAGTCTGGACGTAGCCCTAATTTGTGTAACTGCATGGGAGAGTGATATATTCTGTGTATGAATTTAAAATGTATAAGTCTCAGCTTATAATTCGGGGATAAATATCTCAACTGCGAGCAACAAAATGACCATTGCTCGTCTGTAGGCAGTTCTTCTAGGTCATTTCTCCACTGTGTAAGCGCCTAGGGGGCAACCCAAGGGGTGTTTGTTTGCGAGAGGTTATATAGTCTAGTAATTAATCTACGCGATGATGGCGTAGTTAACAATTGTGCTTCATAATATCTAAGGGGGGGGCAGGGAAAGTCGAGTGCAGTGTCTTGCAGGTGGCTCGGAGTTGGAAATATAGGAATAAGTTTAGAAGTGGTACTTGAGTGTCATCCTGTTGTTGTGGCTGCTCTAAAAAGGTGTCCTGCGAGTACAGGTCACCTAATGCGGAAATGCCCATGTTGCATGCCCGTGTAAAAGAACCCTTGTCGTTTAGGAAGGGAAAATGTGGGTAGTGCGCAACGGGAGTGGAGGGCGCGTAAAGCAGTGGAGTCCCAACTTGTTTCCTTAAACCTACCCAGGCCCAGCGTAAGGTTTCCACTGTGTTTATTTTGGTTACTGATCTGTGGTATGTTTTATAAACAGCCAGATATAGAGGGGTGGAGTCAGCTAGATCTGCTTCAATTGCCACGTGCGGCTGGAATGGGGTGGGATGTATCCAGAAATGGAGGAACTGGGCTTGCGCACACAGTACATACTAAAGCGATCACAATAGAGTGCAGGGACTTAAAAAAGGCCTTGGTTAACGGTATGGGTATATTAACGAATAGGTATAAAAATTTAGGAAGAACTATCATTTTGGTAATAGCAATTCTGCCAGCCAATGACAGATGTAGGGCAGCCCAGAACTTCGACCTGCACTCGAGCCAGTCGAGTAACTTGCCAAAATTCATTCTCCATATGTCCTGTATGGGGCGTCAGTCAGAGGTAGAATAGAGGATTTTGACCAGTTAATCTGTATGCCAGACATCCACCCGTAGCGAAGGACTTCTCTCAGCACGGGGTTAAGGTTTTGATCTGGTTTGCAAATATATGTTATATCGTCAGCATACATTGATATTATGAGACTCCTGTCTGTGAAATTCAGACCCCGCGTGGTATGGTGCTGACGGACTCTGGCCGCGAGGGGATCCATTGCCACTGCAAACAACAGTGGCGAAAGCGGGCACCCCTGCCTAGTACCACGGGTTATATAGAATGGTTCAGATATTAAGTTGTTGGCTTTGAGGCAGACTGTGGGCTTAGTATAGAGTTTATTAGTTTGATAAAATTAGGGCTTAATCCCATTCTCGGTAGAACAGTAAACAAAAAAGGCCACTCCAAGGAGTCAAACGCCTTGGTGGCATCTAGAAACGCTGTGACAGCAGATCATTTGGGGTCAATTTGGTGTACCGTGGTGAAAAATGTGCGCAAATTGTGGGCTGTTGACTTTCCCGGAATGAATCCGGATTGGTCTGGCATAGCGAAGACCGGTAATAGCGGCTGCAGTCTGTTGACAATTAGTTTGGTTAGGATCTTAGCATCTACATTAATTAACGACAGGGGTCTATATGAATCACAAAGGTTTGATGCTTTGTCTGGTTTTAAAAGGGAAGTGATTTTTTCGCCCGGTAGGCTGTTTATAACTTGTGTGATGTCTTCTATTGAAAAAGGTTTGTACAGGTAAGCTCTGTGGGCATCCCTGAGCCAGAGTAGTTCAATTGATTCTAAATAGTCACCAAGGTCTGGGTGGGGTGCATTCTGTGTCGCGGTGTATAATGAGGAGTAATATTTAGTGAGATATTCATGTGTAGCCTCTTGGCCCCTAACGGGAGATGCGTTCTCATCCAATAACTCGGCTATAAAAACGGGAGAAGTGCGCTGTCTAAGTGCATTAGCGAGAGTTTTTCCAGGCCTATCGTCCTCCCCGTAGCTGCGTGCTCTGGAGTGTTTCCCCAAGAATCGAGTCTGCCTATCTGCCTCTTGTTCGAATTCTGAGATTTTCCCCATTATGGTCGCCAGGTGTCTAGGTTCCCTAGTCCGGAAGAACAACGTTTCCGAGGATTTGATTACTTGTTCAAGTTTTACTATAGTTGACCGAATAGAGTTCAGCACCCCTGATTGCTTTGAAATGCAAGCCCCTCGAATCACCACGTTGACCGCCTCCCACAGCATCGAGGATGAGTCCACCGAACCTTCGTTAGTGGAAAAATATTGCATAATGTCAGCTCTAACCTCTTCTCTGAATGCAGTATCAAGTAGCGCGTGTGGTGGTAGGCGCCAACTGAATGCACGGGTTAATGTTTAGGGTACCTTCCATTGTTGCACCACTGGGGTGTGGTCGGATAGCGTGCGTGCAAGGTGTAGGGTGTCTATGGTCCATGTCGCAATGTGGCCTGTGACTAGCCAGTAGTCTATTCTGAACCATGCATTATGGTGCGAGGTAATACATGTTCCCTCTCTCTTGGTGGGGTTCCTCCTGCGCCATACGTCAATCAGGCCTTGTTCAAGAATAATATTATTCAGATGTAGAGTTGCCTTGAGATGTGGGTTGCGAGCAGTGCCTACTCTATCCCAGTCATTGCTAAGAATAACATTGAAGTACCCACCCCATATAATCGTGTCTCCCCCTAGTGCTGCTATTTTAGCCCACACGGTGAAAAAGAATTGTGGGTCCTCCACATTTAGACCATATATTGCCACCAAGGTGACCTTAGTTGTCATAAGGGTACCCGTTAAGATGATATAGCGTCCATCAGGATCTGCCTGTATATGTGCGGTTGACTAGCCAGGGCTACGCCTGATCAGTATTGAGACCCCCCTGGCGTAGTTAGAGTATGGGTATGGGTATCTCTCCCCAATATCTATTCTTTAGTTTAGGGTCAGAGTCATATTTCAGATGAGTTTCTTGGAGGAAGCATTTGTCAATGTGGTGCCTACTTAAATATGTGTGTATCAACCGCGCTTTCTTAAAATCATTGAGCCCACGAACATTCCATGTGAGGAACTTGGTCTCAGTCATCTCTCAGCATATAGGGTATGTGATATGTGCATATGTAAGAGAATCTCATCAAAGGACGACATAAATAGAAAATTAGACAGCGTTGTCATGTTTTACACTCAGTGAAAAATAGAAGTTGAAATGATCTGTAGGAGTAATCGAGGTGTTAGTCACTTTAGATACAAACTGTGCAGTTAAGGACCATGCGCCTTATTATACCATGTTCCCCCGTCCCGCCCCCCACCCACAACAACCTCCCAATTAGGTTGTGACTTGTGTCCACCCTCCCACCCTTGTAGAACCCATATAACAAAACAAAAGCACATGGGAGATCTCCCTGTGGGGCTTGGGACGCCGGCAATAACCTGCCATGTGGCAGGGTGACCAGGTTTGGCGTGTGTTATGAAATCTGCCAAATGAAAAGCCTACACCAGCCTGAAACCATAATTAGTAAACCACATTCTATTACCGTTGAAATAACTAAAATTTTCTAATTGACACACTAATAAACAAGCTTGTGCAAATCAATAGTCGGCATATCAAACATTGTTAGGTTCTGTTCCACTGCAGTTTGTTTAGTGAACTGCGAGGACGGCTTCCTTGCACTTATATGTTTAGCGAACTTAAGGGCTGATTTAGCGTCTGTGAAGAATTGTGACTGTCTGTCATACATGATTTTAAACTTGGCTGGATATAGCATAGCATATGAAATGGAGGCATTCTGCAAGATGCGTTTTGCTGGCGTGAACTCCCTGCGCGCAGCTTAGACTGTAGTTGTGTAGTCGGGAAAAAAGGAAAGGGAGTTTCCTTGATGAGCTATAGGTCTCTTATCCGTGGCTGCTCTGCATCCCTGCCCCTATAGTTCAAAAGGCGTGCGATTATTGGACGCGGCGTTGCTCCTGGCGGGGGTCTAGGGCCCAATGAACGATGTGCCGTCTCAACTATCATAACTTGTGAGAATGCAGGCCCAAACAGAACACGCAGTAGGTCTCCTATGTCTAGTTCCATTTTCGGGATGGCAGTTGATTCCGGCAGCCCAATAATGCGTAGGTTGTTGCGCCTAGAGCGCGCCTCCAAATCCTCATTTTTAGCTTTTATCACGGTTAATATTTTTTCCATGTTGAGGATTTGCGTTTTGGAATCTGCGGTAGAGTCTTGGGTGTCCGACAACCTGTTTTCTAGAGAATCAAGCCACCGCAGGGCCTCACCACCTACCACCACGCTCCCCCTGCGGCATAATACACTGACTGGGGACCAGGCCCGTGCAGCAGGAGCGCACGCGGCCCCGCACAGCCCCAAACCCCCTATCCTTACTCAACGCACCCAACAGTAGTTTCTGGTCTCTCTTCAGTTCAGCTCATCTGGTGTGTCTCTCATTAACGGAGATCCGTTGAATTCCAACGTTCTGCGCCCCGATCAGCTCTCCGCTCACCAGGCCCAAAGACACGGCTCCAATACCCACTGGCGTCTCTGCCCTCGATTTCAGCACGTCGCTCCTGCCGAGTGAAGGGTCGCAGGATCTTTCTGCATGGGCGATTCTGGATCCCCTCCGGCTCACTCAACACCTATTCCCTTGCCGCTGCAGCCAATTATGTGGGTGCTGCCCAAGTTCCCAATAGCTCACCAGTCCGGGTGCTCACTCCGATGTTGCACGGTGGCCATTTCCTCACTTCAGTCAGGCTGCGTCTATTCGGGTCATGTAACTCGGCGTCCACGCGGTGTCCGATCTCCAGATTTTACACAGGCAGAGCGATGTAGGTTGGCAGTAAGTTGCGTTGTTCAGCAACTGCAGATTCCGATTAAACGCGTGATTTGCACGGATAATGAAGCCTGGTCTGCGGAGCCCCTTCAAAAGGCGGCCATTCCGCAGCACGGCATAGCCACGCCCCCTTATTACTTTATTCTTTGATTTTTCCTAATGCATGAGGCTAGAACAGATGTTCCCTAATTCCTGCACTTATTGCTATACACAATAAAGGCGATAGGGTGATTGCTGGCAAATAGTTAGCATTCCAACCCATTGTTTTTTGCCTACTGAGCGACTGGCAGAGGTTTAGACTATTAGCAAGCATTCCTCCCATCACCTTTGTGTCTTTGATATAAAGTACTAGCTGACCAATGGTATGCCCAGATGTGAGTCCCCTGCTCGCTGTGCCACATGATTAAAACTATAGCTCACTAAGGAGGCCAAATAAGGCCAACACC
Source organism: Triturus cristatus (assembly GCF_964204655.1). NCBI lineage: Eukaryota > Metazoa > Chordata > Amphibia > Caudata > Salamandridae > Triturus > Triturus cristatus. The sequence goes on along the minus strand of NC_140594.1, from coordinate 283,120,538 downwards.
GGTCTGGGGTTCCAAGTGTTCCTAAATAGATGGGACCTTGTTTGGCAGTTGGGATGAACTGTTCTAATGAGGAACAACGTCAGTACTGATTTTTATAAAGGGGGCCTCTTCCTAGGGTGGTACAGTGGATGATAAACAATGGTTTGGTATACTACCCAGTGTGATTGCCAGTGGTTGAGACTATTTACAAGCATTCCTCCTACTGTCTTCAGTGTGTTTGATGCCCATATTGTTACTCGTTGTTACTTAGGGAATTGGATTTCGTTATTGTCTACTGTAGTTAATGCTCGTTTAGACTCATTACTGCCACAGTCTATTATTGTTCATTACTCCTTGTGGACATTTACCGGAGTCATTCATTTTTGAGTCTCTAAGGGATATTAATGGTATTTGCATCCAGGAACCATTTAGGCTCATTAATGTATTACACCATTAAAGCACCTGTTAAGGCTAATTAAATCCAGGAACGATTAGGGTAATAACTGATTGGGCCTATTAATACTTGCAGTGCAAAGACATTAAAGCATGGGGTCATTAATGCTCATTCCTTTCCAGGGACAATGATGTTATGCATTTTGGGTTGCAATCACAAAAAACATTGACATTCACTGTAAACAACGTTAATGATGGTTTAGTTAAAGCTGACGGGAGGTGAATAGTGCTAGCAAATAAAATGTCAAAGGGTAGGAAATATGACTGTTATGGTACTGATTAATTTTAAATTCCATCCCTGCCTTGCCATCTTTATATCAGCGAGCATTAATAAATTTAGATCCTAATTACGAGTCTGGCGGTACGAAGACCGCCAGACTCGCGGGGCACAGCGGTGGCGGTCCAGCCACTACAGCACCAGCAATCCGACCATCCCATTACGAGTTGGGCAGTTGGACAACCCTGGGACCGCCACTGCTGCCAGGGAACCGCTGTTCACTGGAGGTGGTGTGGCGGTCAGAGGCCGCAATATTCTTGGCGCAACGCCACAGTCCGGCCAAGCATATTACGAGTATCCTCTCTGCCGGCGGTGACATGAAGATTTCTACTCCATGTAAACCATGGCGGAGAGAAAATAAAGGGGTCCAACAGGGCCCCTTGTGCCTCCTCCGCTTGTGGATGCACACAGGGGGTATAACATGTGCCCCCTGTATTCATGCACAACAGTTCCTGCACGACATGGAATTTCGAGTCCATGCTGTGCAGAAACCTTGTGAGGCGTTCCCATTGCCGTATCTTTTTCAAATGCACTGCCGCCTTTGAAAGAGGCACCATCCTGGGACCACCACTCCACCCGTTTGCCAGACCGCTTTAAAGTCGTAATCTGGCGGGCGGGCGGACAGCGGTGAGTCTCGGTAGTGCAGGGCACGGTGTACCGCTCGCCCTGGCACCGCCAAAACTCGTAATCGGGCTCTCATAGTTCCAGACCTGCCCATTCGCATCATGTACTGCAGGTTTAACCAGACAGTTTTCTTTTTCTACACACCAAACAAGGATCCAAGGACAATGCAGCCTTTGTAAAGGTAACCATTTAATTAAAAAGAATTCCTGTATTCATTCCTTTCAGTGGACAACACAAGGAGGCTTCTTTGTTTTTCAGATTTCTCTTCCAAGATAGAGCTCTGTTAGAACTGGGGTCACCAATTCCGACATGGTAGCTTGGCGCGAGGTAGGAAGGCACCCAAAGGCAATATGTAAAGCGGTTGTGCAGCACTCTCTCACCCGGACTCAGTAATGCACACACAATGAAGGACACCACACCAAGTTGATTGGTAAAAAAAACAGGATCCTTTATCTATTTCAAGTCATGGCAAATTAATTCACTTCAGGAATAATGCAGATAATCTCACGACAGCAGTAAATTAATTCAAGTAACCAGGGGCGGTGGGTGAGATTTTAAAGTGGTGGGGCGCAAACGAATTAGCATACAGCACCGTAGCGAGCGAGCGCTGCGTGCGAGCCCGAACCCCAAAAGGGGGGTTTGGGGGAGGTTACCCCCCCCAAGAAAATTTTGAAAAAAAAGAAGAAAAATCGTGCATTTTCAAGCAAATTTGAGAAAGCAGGAAGGTTAATAAAGCAATTGTGAAAGTGCAGTTATTACATTAATAGATGGCATAACATAGGTAGCTGCTTATTCAGTATTACCACAGAGCTTCATACATTCTGTCCTATTATGCTCAGGTGCTGAATTCAGACTATAAGACTCATGAAAATCTCAGCTCTAAGAGTAGAAGAAGTTGCACAGCAGTGTAATGGTTGCCAGGCTCGTTCCGCAGGAGCGTCAGGAACTTGAAGAAAAGTCCACAGTCTTCCCCTACGGCCTTCCGACTCTATTAGACTCTAGAGTAACGAATGGCACGCAAGGGGAAAACAGGGAAACAAAACAAGGAAAGGCGGGGGAAGAAAAACAGTCTTACAACATACTGAATATTAGACTCTAGAGTAACGAATGGCAAGCAAGGGGAAAACAGGGAAACAAAACAAGGAAAGGCGGGGGAAGAAAAACAGTCTTACAATATACTGAATATAAAAGAGGCAGCGCAATGCGCTGTTACCGTGATTCTGGTTGAGCTGAACTTTGTACACACACTTCACATAGGTCCACGCAAGTACCCCAAATATAAATGGTATAAAGGTTTTCGCAATTTGCCAAGGGGAAAGGTTTGATAGGCAACACAAGCAACGAATCGTTCACCCTGCGGGAGACAGGTCCGGCCAGTGAACAAAGGTGAGCAAATCTGTGTAGTCTCCAAATAGAACAAACACTACAAAACTTTTAAAAACAGAGATAACAATGCATTTCTTACCTCAATCAGAATATTTTGTATACAAACAAGTAGCAGCATTCACTTTTTGTAGATGAAATCCGCACGTCTGTCTTTCAGTGTAGCAAACTTGTCAATTACTTTCATGTTGAAGTCCGGTATCTTTTGGACTAGCTTGCTCTCTACAGATAGCATCGCCAAAGCATTTAGTCTTTCCTCTAGCATGGTGTTCCTGAGGAATGTCTTTATGCGCTTTAAGGCTGAAAAACATCGTTCAGCTTCTACTGTTGTCATTGGAGTCGTAATCACAATTTTTAGTAAAGTCACTGTCTCTGTAAGTGAGTTTTCCATATGCAGTTTATGAATTAAACTCAGCAAAGTCAAGGCGCTTGTGGCCTTCCGGTACACAGGCATTCCGTAGAGTACAGTTAACTCAGTTCTCAGCTGCTCTTTTTTGAGCATAGGATATGCTTCCACAGCCTGATTCAGAGCACGCTCAGGGAAGGATTCATCATATTGTGCAAACTCTTTACTTTGCAATAAAGTCGCACTCACCAAATGTTTTGTGAACGAAAAACGTTCTTTCGCCTGCACAATTACAATGTCACATATCTCCTTTCCAATTCGAACCAGAGAGGTGATGTTTTGTCTGCGGTTTGCAAAAACAGAATGCTCCGGCAGTTTGCTCTCTAAATCTTCAACCCCATCTCTCACTTTCATAATCTGTTGTACAAATGCAGATGTATTGGCTTTCACAGAGACAGTATCTAGGTCTTTTCTTTGCAACTGATCGTATAACACATCAACAGGAATCATTATGTCATGAAATAAAAACAGTAAGAACTGAAACTCTTTGTCTTGTAGTGTTCTAATAAAGCCATGGGCTTCATTCTGACTTGTGTGATCAAAGTCTGCTCTGGATGCTATGGCGACAAAACATTTCTCAAGGCCCTCCCTCTGTTCAAAGATTAAGTTGACTGTACGAATGTGAAAGTTCCAACGAGTTGAGGATCCCCTTGGTACGCTTTTGTCCACAATCTCATGAAGGGCTTCTGTTCTTTTGGGGGAACGTGTGAAGAATGCTGCTATGCCTCCGATATCCTGAAAGAAAACTCGTGTCTCTCTGATCTTTGATACCGCCTGTTGCATAATAAGATTGAGTTGGTGGGCGTAACAGTGCACAAAATGAGCATTAGGGTACACATCTCGAATTCTCTTCTGAACTCCACTAAGGCTCCTACTCATTACGGATGCACCGTCATAGCTTTGTGCGATAAGCTTTTGTTTTTGAGGCAGGTCCGGGAAAATTAAGTCCAGTTGACACAGTATTGCTTCAGTGATGGTTGCTGCACTAGAGTCACTTAAATGCGTGAAGCCATAAAATCTTTCCACAATGTTTCTGTCACTGTCAAGGTACCGAAACACTAACACGGACTGTGTTTGAGTGGACACATCAGTGGTGTCATCAGCCTGAATAGCCACAAAGTCTGTGTTTCGCAACTCTTGCACAATATGGCTTCTTATAATTTCGAGCATACAGTCAAGGAGTTCATTTTGTATTGTATTAGAGGTGCCCTTAAAGACTGTAGCATGTGCTAAATGTCTTTCCAAATCCTGGTCTATGGTTGACATTAAATCCACTAGGCCTCGGAAGATCCCAGGTTTTGAGGAAGTTTCTGATTCGTCATGGCCTCGCAATGCCAGTTCGAAAGCACCACAGAAACGAATGCAATCAATGATCTTGGATAGATTTTGTCTGTTCTTATCAACAGCTTCATTGTGTTTTTGAATGGATTTGCGATACGCATCATTTATCTGCTGCTCAATTGGTGCGTCTTCCCCCAACATTCCCAGTCTTGTCAGGTTTTCCAGATGATTTCTTGTGAGCGCATGCTTCTTTATTTTTTCAGCGATGTGCTTCAGGTCGACCATTCCTTGCCGTGTCCAAGAAAAGTCACCGCCAAACAGCAAGCAGGGGAAGCAGAACAGAGAATTTCTTATAGGGCACCCTGTAAGCCAATCAGATTTTGTGTACCAGGCATTTGAGTATGTACGTTTTGACATTTTTCCTCTGTCCTGGGTAGTTTGCTGTAGGTTTATTTCAGGCTGATGAGGTCCCAATTCTTTTAACTTCAGTTTTTGTTCAAGTGGCCGTGACTGGAATGACTTTGTAATCAGCTCTTGTACTGTATTCATGATGGGGTGTCGGGTGTTGCTGGCCTTACCAATATATATATATATATATATATATATATATATATATATATATATATATATATATATATATATATATATATATATATATATATATATATATATATATATATATATATATATATATATATATATATATATATATATATATTAAAGAAACCTGTCAATAATCAAAGTACAACGTATAAGGTGCAGTGCAATAATATCAAATTTCAGTATAAATACATTATACATATATCTTGTGCATTATCCTAATACATCTCAAATGACTGCTAAAAATAGAGCCGTACTGCCTCCTGCCTCTCTGTGCCATAGTGGTTGCTGGAGGCACTGAAAGACACTGCTTGAGGGCCTTGAGAGTGACCACATGACATACATGCTCTAACTACGATGTAAAAAAATATATAGCATCAGTTGCCTTACCTTTAACACTGGTGTTTGCTGGGTTGTAGCCGGGGTCGGGTGAGAGAGCAGCAAAGGAGGTTGGGGTCCTCTTGTTGTTTGCTGGAAAATTGCCCCAAAATGCGGTAATGTTTCAGGTTGTCAGGTGCTGAAAATGAAAAGATAACAATTTATTTTTGAAACAGTAGGGTAATAAAATTGTGAATCAGGAAGGCAAGTTGCATGATATACGAGCGCCGTCGAGTGATCTCCCGAAGCTCAAGGGCCATTGTTTGAAATATTGTTACACGGCAGCCTGGCCGTGGGGAGAGGCACCATCGTCATCTGGCAGCGAAATGGAAACCAGACGCGAGGCTGCAGGTCGGCACTGTTTGAACCTGCTGAGCACGACGCTCCATATGCAAATCTAACTCGCTGGAATGAAAAACGACCTACTAAGGCAACAATATACAGAAAAAATATGCAAATGGACATTTGAAATTATCACTGACTCTCGCATCAAGGACTAAATGTCCCATCATGCATTACAACAACAGGCACTGTGCACACGCCCACTGGGGGCGGTGTGAGAAGCTAATAAAATCAGATGTGAAACACATGATGCGAGTCCCAGAGGTATAATTTGCAGCCCCAGAGGAAGAGGTGTTTTACCTTGAAACGCGTTGGGCAAACTTAAAATTGTGAATCAGGAAGGCAAGTTGCATGATATACGAGCGCCGTCGAGTGATCTCCCGAAGCTCAAGGGCCATTGTTTGAAATATTGTTACACGGCAGCCTGGCCGTGGGGAGAGGCACCATCGTCATCTGGCAGCGAAATGGAAACCAGACGCGAGGCTGCAGGTCGGCACTGTTTGAACCTGCTGAGCACGACGCTCCATATGCAAATCTAACTCGCTGGAATGAAAAACGACCTACTAAGGCAACAATATACAGAAAAAATATGCAAATGGACATTTGAAATTATCACTGACTCTCGCATCAAGGACTAAATGTCCCATCATGCATTACAACAACAGGCACTGTGCACACGCCCACTGGGGGCGGTGTGAGAAGCTAATAAAATCAGATGTGAAACACATGATGCGAGTCCCAGAGGTATAATTTGCAGCCCCAGAGGAAGAGGTGTTTTACCTTGAAACGCGTTGGGCAAACTAAAAATTGTGAATCAGGAAGGCAAGTTGCATGATATACGAGCGCCGTCGAGTGATCTCCCGAAGCTCAAGGGCCATTGTTTGAAATATTGTTACACGGCAGCCTGGCCGTGGGGAGAGGCACCATCGTCATCTGGCAGCGAAATGGAAACCAGACGCGAGGCTGCAGGTCGGCACTGTTTGAACCTGCTGAGCACGACGCTCCATATGCAAATCTAACTCGCTGGAATGAAAAACGACCTACTAAGGCAACAATATACAGAAAAAATATGCAAATGGACATTTGAAATTATCACTGACTCTCGCATCAAGGACTAAATGTCCCATCATGCATTACAACAACAGGCACTGTGCACACGCCCACTGGGGGCGGTGTGAGAAGCTAATAAAATCAGATGTGAAACACATGATGCGAGTCCCAGAGGTATAATTTGCAGCCCCAGAGGAAGAGGTGTTTTACCTTGAAACGCGTTGGGCAAACTAAAAATTGTGAATCAGGAAGGCAAGTTGCATGATATACGAGCGCCGTCGAGTGATCTCCCGAAGCTCAAGGGCCATTGTTTGAAATATTGTTACACGGCAGCCTGGCCGTGGGGAGAGGCACCATCGTCATCTGGCAGCGAAATGGAAACCAGACGCGAGGCTGCAGGTCGGCACTGTTTGAACCTGCTGAGCACGACGCTCCATATGCAAATCTAACTCGCTGGAATGAAAAACGACCTACTAAGGCAACAATATACAGAAAAAATATGCAAATGGACATTTGAAATTATCACTGACTCTCGCATCAAGGACTAAATGTCCCATCATGCATTACAACAACAGGCACTGTGTACACGCCCACTAGGGGCGGTGTGAGAAGCTAATAAAATCAGATGTGAAACACATGATGCGAGTCCCAGAGGTATAATTTGCAGCCCCAGAGGAAGAGGTGTTTTACCTTGAAACGCGTTGGGCAAACTTAAAATTGTGAATCAGGAAGGCAAGTTGCATGATATACGAGCGCCGTCGAGTGATCTCCCGAAGCTCAAGGGCCATTGTTTGAAATATTGTTACACGGCAGCCTGGCCGTGGGGAGAGGCACCATCGTCATCTGGCAGCGAAATGGAAACCAGACGCGAGGCTGCAGGTCGGCACTGTTTGAACCTGCTGAGCACGACGCTCCATATGCAAATCTAACTCGCTGGAATGAAAAACGACCTACTAAGGCAACAATATACAGAAAAAATATGCAAATGGACATTTGAAATTATCACTGACTCTCGCATCAAGGACTAAATGTCCCATCATGCATTACAACAACAGGCACTGTGCACACGCCCACTGGGGGCGGTGTGAGAAGCTAATAAAATCAGATGTGAAACACATGATGCGAGTCCCAGAGGTATAATTTGCAGCCCCAGAGGAAGAGGTGTTTTACCTTGAAACGCGTTGGGCAAACTAAAAATTGTGAATCAGGAAGGCAAGTTGCATGATATACGAGCGCCGTCGAGTGATCTCCCGAAGCTCAAGGGCCATTGTTTGAAATATTGTTACACGGCAGCCTGGCCGTGGGGAGAGGCACCATCGTCATCTGGCAGCGAAATGGAAACCAGACGCGAGGCTGCAGGTCGGCACTGTTTGAACCTGCTGAGCACGACGCTCCATATGCAAATCTAACTCGCTGGAATGAAAAACGACCTACTAAGGCAACAATATACAGAAAAAATATGCAAATGGACATTTGAAATTATCACTGACTCTCGCATCAAGGACTAAATGTCCCATCATGCATTACAACAACAGGCACTGTGCACACGCCCACTGGGGGCGGTGTGAGAAGCTAATAAAATCAGATGTGAAACACATGATGCGAGTCCCAGAGGTATAATTTGCAGCCCCAGAGGAAGAGGTGTTTTACCTTGAAACGCGTTGGGCAAATTAAAATTGTGAATCAGGAAGGCAAGTTGCATGATATACGAGCGCCGTCGAGTGATCTCCCGAAGCTCAAGGGCCATTGTTTGAAATATTGTTACACGGCAGCCTGGCCGTGGGGAGAGGCACCATCGTCATCTGGCAGCGAAATGGAAACCAGACGCGAGGCTGCAGGTCGGCACTGTTTGAACCTGCTGAGCACGACGCTCCATATGCAAATCTAACTCGCTGGAATGAAAAACGACCTACTAAGGCAACAATATACAGAAAAAATATGCAAATGGACATTTGAAATTATCACTGACTCTCGCATCAAGGACTAAATGTCCCATCATGCATTACAACAACAGGCACTGTGCACACGCCCACTGGGGGCGGTGTGAGAAGCTAATAAAATCAGATGTGAAACACATGATGCGAGTCCCAGAGGTATAATTTGCAGCCCCAGAGGAAGAGGTGTTTTACCTTGAAACGCGTTGGGCAAACTAAAAATTGTGAATCAGGAAGGCAAGTTGCATGATATACGAGCGCCGTCGAGTGATCTCCCGAAGCTCAAGGGCCATTGTTTGAAATATTGTTACACGGCAGCCTGGCCGTGGGGAGAGGCACCATCGTCATCTGGCAGCGAAATGGAAACCAGACGCGAGGCTGCAGGTCGGCACTGTTTGAACCTGCTGAGCACGACGCTCCATATGCAAATCTAACTCGCTGGAATGAAAAACGACCTACTAAGGCAACAATATACAGAAAAAATATGCAAATGGACATTTGAAATTATCACTGACTCTCGCATCAAGGACTAAATGTCCCATCATGCATTACAACAACAGGCACTGTGCACACGCCCACTGGGGGCGGTGTGAGAAGCTAATAAAATCAGATGTGAAACACATGATGTGAGTCCCAGAGGTATAATTTGCAGCCCCAGAGGAAGAGGTGTTTTACCTTGAAACGCGTTGGGCAAACTAAAAATTGTGAATCAGGAAGGCAAGTTGCATGATATACGAGCGCCGTCGAGTCATCTCCCGAAGCTCAAGGGCCATTGTTTGAAATATTGTTACACGGCAGCCTGGCCGTGGGGAGAGGCACCATCGTCATCTGGCAGCGAAATGGAAACCAGACGCGAGGCTGCAGGTCGGCACTGTTTGAACCTGCTGAGCACGACGCTCCATATGCAAATCTAACTCGCTGGAATGAAAAACGACCTACTAAGGCAACAATATACAGAAAAAATATGCAAATGGACATTTGAAATTATCACTGACTCTCGCATCAAGGACTAAATGTCCCATCATGCATTACAACAACAGGCACTGTGCACACGCCCACTGGGGGCGGTGTGAGAAGCTAATAAAATCAGATGTGAAACACATGATGCGAGTCCCAGAGGTATAATTTGCAGCCCCAGAGGAAGAGGTGTTTTACCTTGAAACGCGTTGGGCAAACTAAAAATTGTGAATCAGGAAGGCAAGTTGCATGATATACGAGCGCCGTCGAGTGATCTCCCGAAGCTCAAGGGCCATTGTTTGAAATATATATATATATATATGTATATATATATATATATATATATATATATTAAAGAAACCTGTCAATAATCAAAGTACAACGTATAAGGTGCAGTGCAATAATATCAAATTTCAGTATAAATACATTATACATATATCTTGTGCATTATCCTAATACATCTCAAATGACTGCTAAAAATAGAGCCGTACTGCCTCCTGCCTCTCTGTGCCATAGTGGTTGCTGGAGGCACTGAAAGACACTGCTTGAGGGCCTTGAGAGTGACCACATGACATACATGCTCTAACTACGATGTAAAAAAATATATAGCATCAGTTGCCTTACCTTTAACACTGGTGTTTGCTGGGTTGTAGCCGGGGTCGGGTGAGAGAGCAGCAAAGGAGGTTGGGGTCCTCTTGTTGTTTGCTGGAAAATTGCCCCAAAATGCGGTAATGTTTCAGGTTGTCAGGTGCTGAAAATGAAAAGATAACAATTTATTTTTGAAACAGTAGGGTAATGAAACAAAGACTGTGGGGAAAAAACATAACGCTCCAATTAAAAATTGGTCCAATTTTTTCCTAGACATCAGATGAATCTATTGGAGGCTTTGAAAATAAGGAGAAAGTGACTGCCAGGGAAAGAGGTCCCATCACTGCCCTAGAAACAGTTACCAGATTAGAAGGAATGAATTGAGTGCAAAAACCTGCATCCTCTGAGGTCCAGACATCATTCTCATTGTAAGGTCCCTGAAGAGGCAAGTCTGAGTCTGACCCCTAGGTACCAAATATTTAACCTTTGCAGCGGGTGTCATAACTCTGCAGGACGGTCTGTTCTGTGACCTCATCACTACTCTAGAAAAGTGGCTAGGGATAATGGGGAGATACCCAATCTAGTTAGTAGAGCAAACAAACACACAGAGGAAACAGACAGGGCAACCCTAGTCTTTGTGCTTCTGAAAAGCTGTGTTCTCAGTGTCAATGGGAAATAGGCACATTTTGATTGGTGTCTTGTTTTTTACACCACTTTTTCCCATACATCAAAAGTGTTCCACCAGAATCAGTAACAAAGCAGGCAATTGGACACTGAAAGAGAATGCAGATCCAGGGAGGCTCCAACACAGAAGGGTGTAGAGTCTGGGACATCTAACGTAGTGCAGTTGAAGTGAGTGATGTGTGTTCTGACAGCAGTGAGTGATGTGGACAGTGAGCCTGATGTCTGGGATGTGCCTTCCGTGACTGATATGAGCACCGTGAGCGATGTCAATGGAGTGCGGGATGTGATGATGTCATTGATGCATGTGAGGGGTGTGAATGTTGTGAGTACTGTGAGTGATGTGAAATAAGTGAGCGTTGTGAACTATGTGTGTAATTTGAGTGATATAACTTATGAGACTAATGATACTGGAGTGATGTAAACTTCGAAAGCCAACCCACTACAGCTGACCCCATCAACTGGTTCACACCCACGAACTCAAATGCCGAACGCCGCTCACCCACTGGGAATCTCTCACCACTCTATATGCTATTGCCATCATGAACTACGTGTACTCTGGGGCACCCACCGAGGCATGCCCCCATCACGTCTTCAACAACACCAGCATGACAATAGTTGACGAGCTCAGGAAGGTCCTGAACACATCCATCACTGTGGCCTTGTTCTCTGAGGAATAGAAACCTGCTGATTTAAGGCCCCTCCTGAAGAAACCATCAGCAGACCCGACATATCGGAATCACTACCAGCCCATCACTCTACTCATCTACCCAGCAAGAGTCCTTGAGAAAGTGATCAACCAGCAACTGGCCCAACACCTATAAGATCTCAACCTTCTGTACCCCTCCCAATCCGGATTTCGAGTCAACCACAGCACCTACACAGCCCTGATCACAGCCACTGACAACATCCAAACCCTCCTATACTGCAGGGAAACAGCAACCCTCATCGTCCTGGATCTTTCTGCCGTGTTCGACACCATCTCTCACCACATCCTGATCAACACTCCACCACATTGTGATTCAAGGAAACGCCCTCAAAGGGATCACCTTACAACTTTCTTGCAGAACCCAAAAGATCCGTCTTCTGCTGTTCACCTCAGAGCCAAAACAAATCATGTGCGGGGTCCTCCAGGGTTCTTCACTCAGCCCTACCCTCCTCAACACAAAAATTAACTCCCAGGCGGACACCGGCAGAACTCAGGGTCTCAACATCATCTCCTATGCCAACAACACACAGCATGTCCAAAGACCCCCCCACCAAAGCCAACTTCCATAGATGCACGATGAAAGTTGGGTACTGGATGAAGACAACAGTCTTAAACTCAAAGAAAACTGAAGTCCTCATCTTTGGGAACAGCACCTCACCATGGAAAGGCTCATGATGGCCCATGGAGCTCGGCACACCACACCCGCAACGACGCCATTATCTTGTATAACAAGCTAGCCATAAAGAAACAAGTCAACGCAGTCTCACCCTCCTTCAACACCCTTCACATGCTCTGTAAGGTCTTCAGGTGGCTCCCGGTACTCAGAGGCAAGACCTCTACTCGACCTCCCCAGAAGGACCCAAATCACACCCCACCTCCGGAATCTACACTGGCTCCCAATCCAGAAAAGATGGCAGTTCAAATAATATGCTGACCAACTTCTACAACACCCTTCACAATGAAGGACCAGCATACATCAACAACCACCTAACCTTCCACCAACCATCCAGACTCCTTCGCTCTGTCTCCCTCTCCATCACAAACACCCCACTGTTCCGTCGATCCAGCAGCGGGGGACTCTCCGGCTCGCACCTGGCAAGAAAGGCTTGAAACAACCTCCCCCTGCACCTCAAGACCACACCATCACTCCAACAATTCCGAAGAGGTCTAAAGACTGGGTTGTTAGAATAAATAACCTCTACACAGCTACTACAGCTCCAGCACCTCGGGGCCTTCACGGGGGAGTTGTCACGCTCTATAAATGATTGATTGATTGATGGAAAATTTGCATTTTTATACTGATCTTCAAACGAGCAAACTGAAGTCCCTTTCAGTCTTTTCTAATCTAACTAAACCCCTTTATGTTTGGAAAACATCCAGTGACTTACTAAAATTAAATCTAAAATGTGTCTAGCACATTTCTATGTGTTATGTTTAGTTTTTTTATAATGACATAGAGCATGTGTTCAGGAACCTACTTCAGAGTAATAATAGCGATGGTGTCTCTGCAGTGTTGTTTTAAGTGCACTAACTCAATCACTCAACAAAAGACATTATCGCAAACTTCATACAACAGTGTCATATTTTTAATGTACTACAAATAATCATATTTGATGCCACATGTAACACCTGATATCAACTTGATTGGTGTGCGATATAAATACAGTCGAAGACTGCATAGTTTGTTAAAGCACTTTTAGTATCCCATATTTTATATTTACTTGCATTTGAGGAAAGCATATGCTTATTATTTCATAACATACAAATGAGTTAATGCTTATAAACGCACTCAGAACACAGATAATCGTTCCCTGGGTTAAACCTATACACACATCTACATAGTTCTGGTAATTCTTCATAATTAGGTGTAATAGTAGATCAATTGATGCACCTCAGGGTACTGTAGATATATTGATTTACTGAATTTTTCAAATCTCATAATACAGTATATAATGCAAACTAGTGCAGACAGCACAGTGTGACAGAATTGCTTGATGTGTAAATAATATTGTCATATGTACATGAAACTCAGGGTGTCATGTCGATATAGACCGTACTGGTTCTATATGCAGTATTTAAAACATAGTTTGATATAAATTCGTGTAACAATAAGTTATTTAACCCTACGGGCATGTCGATGTTTCAACTCCGTGGAATAAAGCAGCAGGTGTCTTCTAGATAATGGCGTCTACCTCAGCAATAAGCATTAATATTAACAATACCCATTACAATTCACAAAACAATAAAGGCAGGCTCGCAACGCACTGGGAAATTCACAGATTTCATTTGAATCAGATTAAATTTTCACCAGTGTACATTCAAAACTTTTATTTAGCTATCCGCATGTTTTTGGACGTCAGCACACGGTGGTGAATTAATGAGCCTTGACATTTCCCTGCCTACGATCTGCTTGTTTGAAGTTTTGAGAGCGGCTCCTGAATTATTAATTAAAGAGCTGATAAAAGGCACTTTGTGCCGTGTAAAAGTCGTGCTTGCGCTCTTCATCTCCTGCTCTGTTTTCGAGGGCGGAATGCTCTCGGATTAAACATGCCGCACGGCAGACACCGAATGCGACTGAACAAGGTCCTTCCATTTCTGTGGGCTGTTTCCGACAGATGCCCGTTGCAAAGGATTTTGATAAAATAATTGAATGGCGCTGAGACCAAGGTTCTTGTGTGCAGCTCTCTATCGGAGATATTGTTGTAAATGAGAAACCTTAATGCAGGTGCTGCTTTTGTATTTTCTTTGAGTAGCTTGAAAGTGGCTTTTGATTCACCGGATATACCTCGTATAAGCCCCTTAGGTCTTCATGTCACCAGTCAATCAAGCGTACCTGAAAGCAATGTAGCGTATATCAGGGCCATGTCGCACAGGCACACCCGGGCCCCATTTATCAAGCACCGGTGCATTACTGATTTATTTTTCACACCAGAAAATAGAGGCAGAGATGGGCAACTCGCTGGGTGCCGGCTTTGCAAGTAATTAAAGTACTGCTATGTTCAGCTCCAGTAATACATTGTCCAAATTTTGACGGCTTTTATAGCACAGACAGTAGGCGCATCTGGAGTTTACAAAGCAAGCAGTTCCCAACAACACATTCCTCATTATGCAGATAAGAACATTTGCAGCCGCAAGGCAGGCCACAGATCATGAGGAATATTTTGAAGTAAATAATTCATAGCCGCATAAATACGAACATGGCAATCTTCAGCAAGAGTAAATGGGTGAAAGCATACAGCTTGTTCCAACAAAGCAAATTGCCAGTTTAAAGGATAAAATGACAGAACTGATGTCAATTTTAAAATACACAATTTTCAACAGCTCCTATGGACCTGTCTTTCTGATGAGCGAATGAAGGAAGCTGCGCGCTACTGACATCCAGGGTCAACTCTTGGGCTGTTCGTGCACAGACTGCCACACCAGCAAGCGGACTCTTGCCTGACCTTGACTGCTCACTCACACTGTATCAGCCCCTCTGATGTCGATAGTAGCTGAGATGGGTCGCCTATGAAACGTCAACTCCAGATCCTCCTCACGCTCCTCTTCGGCCACAGGCACCAACCCGGCAGACCTTAGTGAGCATCCTCCCTCTTCTGGAGACAGGTTTGATGTGGTGTTGGCTGCTATTGAGAAATCCCACGTATCACACTAGATTTCAAAATCGACAATATAGTTGCGGACCTCACGCTGCTGCATGCCGAGCATCGTAAACTAGTTGACCGCGTAGAGGCTACGGAGCAGTCTCTCTAGGAGATCCAACCAACCACTCGTCAAATGGAGCAGCAATTACAGGAATACAGTGCTAGGATACAGATGATCCTGGAGTCATGTGTGGAAGACGTAGATGGTCGCTCTAGGCAACATAATGTTCACCATTATCAGTCTTCCCGAAGGAAAGACAGGACACTGTCTCATTTATCGAGTGGTGGCTCAAGGAATTATTGCCAGTCATCTGTCTCACGATATTTCACCATTTGAGAGAGTACACCATAATATCCCGGGTCATAAGCTTATGAGCTTGCTCCTGCTGCTGGCCCCAGATCATTCATATTCAAATGGTTACACTACCAGAATAGGGACTCAATATTGCGCGACGCAGCGCGAGACCTGGATATTGCAGGACATCAGGGTGGAGTAAGTAAGGTTCATTCCAGACTACACTGTATGCCTCCTAATGTGGTTTATAAGCTGTAATGAGCCGAGTAATACAGACAGAGCGAACCATCCAATCTGATGGCAAATTGCTGCCTCTGCAAAACATGTATCCTGCTGCCATAGAGAACAACAGTGCTTGGCTTAAGCTACACAAGGCGCTACTTTTTGGGTGTTTTTACTACACCTTTAAAACTGGTTTAACTAGATCAAAGAAAATCGCCAGTGTGCTGATTGTGTTTATCCTTCCCCCCTGCCTGACAGGACATGCAGTGGAAAGCTTCTTTTTTTTTAACCAGTCATCAAATGTTACCTTACATATTGGGGGGAACTAATGAAGGTCCTGCCGGGCAAGCAGTAGCCACACACCGTCCAGTGAGTCCACGAGTCACGACCACGAGGCTGGGCTCAGGCGACGCGCACGAGAGTGAAGTGAACCCGACCGTTACCGGATCCGAGCAGCCAGCACGCTTACCTTACGTCACGCTCGGCAAGTCGGCATCCAATAGGGATTGCCCCTGCTGTGCTGCGCGGTGACCGGCCAATCCTGGCGCAGTGGCGCTGCATGCAGCGCCAGGATTGGCTTGGAGGGCACAGTGACTGCTCGCCCTGTCGCCCTTTTGCTGCCAGTGCTGCCGCCAGCAGGTCCTGCACCCCCCCCCCCTACTAGCTAATGGGGCCGGCCTGGGTGCGCATGCTCGGGCAAGTTGCTGCCCGAAGCATACATGCGGGGGATAAAAAAAACGTTTTTTTAAAGACCTCCTGTCAATCATCAATCACCACACCAGCCAGCCCGCCCCCCCCCCCCTGCACACTCCCGATAAAGTCGGGTGCTGCCCGGCGCCGCCGCAGTAAATGGTAATTTATTTGGTAAAAGTTTAAAACATTTATTTGAATTATTCAACGCGGCGGGTCCAAGCAGCAGGGCTGGTGGGGCTACGCCCCTACGCCCCAATGGACGCACCGCGGCTGCAAGTAACTAAAACAGGTAATCGCAGGGCAACAATCAATTAATTCCAGCAAATAAAGCAGTGTATTTCAGGGCAACTGTCAGTTCATTCAAATCAATGGATCAGCGAATCTCAAGATGACAGGTAATTCATTTCTGCACAAACCAGTCATAAATTCCTCTCTAAAACTTCAGGCCCATAACAACAAGGTTTTCGGTAACCGGGGGCATCATAGGCGACAACATTTCTGTGTTCACATTAATCAGAATAGCACTGGGTTGGTAGGGACATTCCAGGCAGCCTTTCCTGTGTAGGGACTCTCTAAGCAGGACATAGAACAAGGGCTAATCCATGTGGCAGGACTTCTACGTCTAGCACAGTCTTAGGCCCGTCCGGCTCAACTGCTCCACATTGAAGGTTCAAATGGGCCTTCAGGGCCCGGTTGCAGCTCCCTGAGGGGAGGGGCGGTCACAGGGCTGCCACCCTGTTTCCGAGGGGCTTCTCGACAGCCCAGCTTGCCCCTGTGATCTCTGCCCTCCCCCAGGGGGGTTACCTGTAAACTTCGGGCCTCGGTAGGCCTGCGTGGCTCTGTCCCGGCCTGAGGGGGAAGGTCGGGGGCTCCCGCTCTCCTTGGAGCCCCCGCGTCGATGTACCCAGTGGGCTCTGGGCCTTCCGGGTCTCACCTCGGCCCGGGAGCCAATGGGGTTGCCGTGTTCTGGGGGCCGGGCGCAGAAGCCAATGAGATGGCAGCTTCCGGGGGGCGTGGCCGCGGGGACCAATGGAGGGCTGCGCCCGCAACTGGACACGGCTGGTGACGTCTGTCTCTGGGGAACGCCCTGGGGCCTAGCATGGCCTTCCTCACTACCGCGGCGGCCCTCCCATGCTTCGGGGGCCGCAGCGGAGAACTTGGGTGGCAGATGGCCCTCAGGGCAGCGGGCGCCAGGGCCGCGGCAGTTACTCTCAGGCCTAAGGCGTGCCCTGCGGCGGCGCCCAACCGAGGCTCACCAGCAAGAGACACTGGCGGCCCCTCAGATGTCCCAGCGCCCGGGCCGCAGCGCTGATCCTCGGCAGATATGGCGCGTTTCCTGGCACAGCGCTAGGGTGCAGGTACCGGGCTGCGGCGGTGATGGGCATGCGGCGCTTAAAGGTCTCAGCGCTTAGGAGCCTTA
This sequence comes from Triturus cristatus, assembly GCF_964204655.1. Lineage (NCBI taxonomy): Eukaryota > Metazoa > Chordata > Amphibia > Caudata > Salamandridae > Triturus > Triturus cristatus. The sequence continues at coordinate 283,102,625 of NC_140594.1, read as the reverse complement.
AGATGCAGGGGGCATAGCAGTTCCAACCATATAGCGCTAGGGGGGCGCAGTTCTGGCAGTTTAGCGCTAGGTGGGCACAGCGCTTTACCAGCAGTTTCTGATCAGCAGCCCCCACAGCAGGCAATTCCCTTTTTCTTTACAGCGCCTGGGTGGCACAGCGCTTATCTTCGGGGGAGTAGATGGCTGGTCTCAGTTGCAGGTTCTTGGGGGGAGAGTAAGGGTGGAGTTGGCAGGCATAAAAGAGCAGGATGGTTCCCTGCAGCACAATGGATTTGGTCCCCTGGGCTCCCCCTCACTGGGCAAGATCAGTAGGCTTGCAGAGTCCCTCATCTAACTTGGGTACAGCAGGGCCTAAGCTCAGTCAGTCCCAGTAGTGTGAGTTTCTCCCCTAGGCCCAACTGCCTACGCTCTGGCAGAGGTTCCCCCAGGTCCAGTGGTGCCCCAACTATCTAGTTCAGTTTCCCTCCTTTCCTCTTATATTCCTAGGTCAGGTGACCCTCCTGTAAAGGCGGCAAAGCATAACTCCTCCCTGGACTGAAAGGTTCCAGGAGCTTCCACATATCTGTCTATGGGACAAAAAGGCAGGATGGTAAAGATACAGTATCAAGATGTCCCAGCCTGCTCCTAACCACTAGTGTGTGTATGCAATGGCCACTCCGCAGGAGCAGGGGCCTGTGGCAGCCATGTTATTAGGAGAGAGCACCTGCACCTCAGCACTGTTTGGAAGTGGCAAAGTGCCCAGAGGCCTAGGTCCAACGAAAAGATGGTGGCAAAAATACGGCGACAAGGTCAAAAAAACGGGGTATGACCATCCTAGGGCTGACAGGTCTAACATGCGTCCCCCCAGCCGAAAGTGGGGAGAGCTACCCAACCTCTAGGGAGTTCTCAGCACTAAGGCGGAAAAACCGGGAGAGACCGTCAGCTTTGGCTTGGTCTACTCCAGCCGATGTTCCACCCGAAAGTCCATCCCCTGGAGGGAAATGGACCACCTCAACAATTAGGGGTTTTCACCTCTCATTTGCATGAGCCAGCGAAGGGGTCGGTGGTCGGTCTGGACGAGGAAGTAAGAGCCAAAAAGATAGGGCCTCAGCTTCGTCAGGGCCCAAACCACGGCGAAGGTTTTGTGTTCTATCGTACTCCACCGCTGTTCCCTGGGAAGTAGCCTTCGGGAGATAAAGGCCACTGGCTGGTCTTGGCCTTCCTCATTCAGTTGAGAGAGCACAGCTCCAATGCCATGCTCAGAGGCGTCTGTCTGCACGATGAATTCCTTGTTGAAGTCTGGAGTTCTAAGCACCGGAGTGGTGCACATCACGTGCTTAAGGGTGTCAAAGGCTTCTTGACAGGCAGCCGTCCAGATGACTTCGCGTGGTTGTTTCTTGGATGTCAATTCAGTCAGGGGGGCCACGATGGTTCCATACCCCTTGACAAACTGGCGGTAGTAACCCGTGAGGCCGAGGAAAGCCCAGACTTACGTTTGGGTTTTGGGGGGCTCCCAGGCCAAGATGGTCTTGATATTGGCCTGGAGGGGTTGCACCTTACCCCCGCCCACCAGGTGTCCCAGATAGACGACAGATCTCTGTCCAATCTGGCACTTGCTAGCCTTGATATTTAGGCCAGCCCGCTGTAGAGCCTGTAGCACCTCCTGGAGGTGCTCCAGATGGTCCTCCCAGCTGCTGCTGAAGACAGCTATGTCATCCAGGTAGGCAGCTGAGAAGGCCTCTAGGCCATAAAGCACCTGGTTGACCAACCGCTGGAAAGTGACCGAAGCATTTTTCAGCCCGAAGGGCATCACCCGGAATTGAAAGTGGCCCTCAGGGGTGGAGAATGCAGTCTTCTCCTTCGCTCCGTCTGCCATGGCAATCTGCCAATATCCTGACGTCAGGTCGATGGTACTCAGATACCGAGCTGCTCCCAGTCGGTCAATCAGCTCATCCGCCCTAGGGATCAGGTGAGCATCCATCTTGGTCACGGAGTTCAAGCCACGGTAATCCACACAGAACCGAAGCTCCGGTGTGGTGCCCGGTGGGGCCGCTTTCGGCACCAACACCACCGGACTAGCCCATGGGCTGCTGAAAGGCTCTATCACCCCCGCTCCAACATCTTGGCCACCTCACTCTGGATGTTGGTCTTGATCTTGTCGGACAGCCGGTAAGGCTTGGTTTTCACGGGTGGGCTGTCCCCTGTGTCCACATCATGGGTACACAGATGCGTGATCCCAGGAGTGAGGGAGAATAACGAGGCGTACTGCTCCAATACCTGGCGGCAGTCCCTCTGTTGCTCAGGGGTCAAGGATGGGGAGAGGACCACTCCCTCCACCGATCCATCCTTCTCTTGGGCCGCGAGAAGGTCCGGAAGAGGCTCGCTCTCTTCCTCCTTGCTCCCATCCGTCACCATAAGGAGAGCAAGCTCTGATCGCTCATGGTGCGGCTTCAGGCGGTTGATGTGGAACACCCTATGGGGTTGTCGGGGTGTTGAGGTCTACAACGTAGGTGGTCTGGCCTCTCTTCTCCAAAATTTCGTTTGGTCCAGTCCACCGGTCCTGGAGGGCGCTCAGCTCTCTGGGCTCCATGACCCACACCTTCTGTCCAGCATCCAATTCCACCGTCTGAGCGTTGCGGTTGTACCACTCCTTCATGACGGCTTGACTAGCCTCCAGGTTGTCTGAGGCTTCCTTCCACAGCTTGGCCATCTGGCTGCGGAATGCCAGCATGTAGCTGACCACGTCACGGGGAAGCTTCTTGGAAGACTTCTCCCACCCCTCCTTTACAAGGCTGAGAGGCCCCCTAACGGGGTGGCCATAGAGCAGCTCAAAGAGGCTGAACCCGACCCCCTTCTGCGGCACCTCTCGGTAGGAGAACAGCAGACAGGGTAAGAGGACGTCCCACTTCCATCTCAAGTCCTCTGGCAGGCTCTGGATCATCCCTTTCAGGGTCTTATTGAAGCGCTCTATGAGCCTGTTAGTCTGGGGGTGGTAAGGAGTGGAGAACCTGTAGGTCACTCCGCACTCCTTCCACATGGCCTGCATGTAGGCCGACATGAAATTCGTGCCCCTATCTGACACCACGACCTTGGGAAATCCTACACAGGTGCAGTGATGGTCTTCAGAAGTATTGCCTCCGGGTACCGGGTGGCGTGGTCCACCAACACCAAGATGAACCGGTGTCCCGAAGAAGTCGGTGGGTCCATTGGCCCGACAATATCAATGCCTACCCGCTCAAAAGGGGTACCGACAACCGGAAGCGGTTCCAAAGGGACCTTCAGCTTCGTCCCAGTCTTGCCACTCGCTTGACAAGTCTTACAGGTCTTGCAAAAGGTGTCAGAGGCAACTCGCATTCTGGGCCAGTAAAAATGTGGGACCAATCGAGCAAAGGTTTTGTCCTGGGCCAGGTGTCCTGCTAGTGGTATCTTGTGTGCCAATTCCAGCAGAAAGGCCCGGTAGCATTGGGGGACCACTAAGGCCCTTGATAACCCATGCACCGGAGCCTTAGGCTCACTGTACAGGAGGCCATCCTCCCAGTAGATGTGGTAATTGCCGGTCTCTTGGTTAGTCGCTTGGGCTTCGGCCTGCCGCCGCATGCCCTCAAGCGTGGGGCACTCTCTCTGCACCCGACAAAATTCCTCCCGGGTAGGCCCTCCTTCCACCTGCCACTCTGCAGGGGTCGGCAAGTCCCCCACGGGAACAACATGCACCTCCGGGGTCACCCCCGCGGGCTCCCCATCCATCTCGCAGGGTGTGTCCTCCACAACGTCCTCTTGACCAGCATTGGGCTGGGCCATTGTTCTAGGCTCCAACCCGGGTTGAGTTCCTTGCCGGGCAGCCATGGACCGCGTAACCACGCAGGTCTACCCTGGTAACCCCAACATCTCAGCGTGGGCGTTGAACTCCACTTCCTTCCAGGCGGTATGTTCCAAGTCGTTTCCGAGCAGACAATCCACCGGCATGGCAGGGCTTACGGCGACTCTCAACTGGCCTGAGACTCCTCCCCACTCAAAGGGAACTTGGGCCACGGGGTAATGACTCAGGCTGTTATCAGCCATTACTACCGGGTGGGATACTTCAGGAATCACCTGCTCTGGGGTCACCAGCTGACGTCTTACCATCGTCATGCTAGCACCCGTGTCTCTCAGAGCCTCCACCTCCTCCCCGTTAACCCCTATCCTCTGCCGGTACTTGGCAGTGTTCGAGGGCAACTGCGTCACTGAGACCATCTCTCTATCCCCCAGTGAAACCAGGGTCAAGCCTGTCCACTCACCCTCCCATCTAGGGACAACTCCTCCCCCAGAGCTACACTAGCTACCCCGGGGCTCTTACCTCCTGTGGGGGCTGGGGTCTGTTTGCGACACTGGGGATCCCCCTTGTAGTGTCCAATCTCCCCGCAATCGTAACACCAGACAATTCTGGGCTGCTGACTCTTATCAGGGTAAGTGGGTTTCTGGGATCCAGATTGGGGTGGGGAACCAACCCCTTTCCCTTGCGGTCTATTTTGGGGGCCTTTAAAGAACTCCTTCTATTTATCTCCCCCATCTCTCTTCTGGGGAAAACCCTGTCCGCCTTTCGGGGGTTCTCCCCCGGGTCCCTTGTGGGACACCCGAGTACTAACCCAGGTATCTGCCTCCTCCGCAAGCTTCCGAGGGTCGGTCAGCTTGCGGTCCACCAGGTGTTGGCGCAGCTCTGGAAAACATTTATCGAGAAGGTGCTCCCTTAAAAACAAATCGTGCAGCCCTTCATAGTCGTTCACTTCGCTGCCACGCATCCAACCCTCTAAGGCCTTACGTGCATAATCAAAAAAATCCACTCAGTTCTGTGTGGGAAGCTTATGGCTATTGCAGAACCTCTGTCGATACTTCTCTGGAGTGAGACCAAACTTTATAAGCAGTGCCTCCTTCATGACAGGGTAATTTGTTCGATACCCTCTGTCTAAGGTCAAGTGTGTCCCTACGCCACCCTCTCGGGCACCCTATGGGCTACCAAGGACACCTCATACGCCGCCAACCACTTATCCATGTCATCCCCTACACTAAAACTGGCCACCACCTCCTTAGGTAGATAAAACATAGGCTCTCGTGGAGCCTCAGCGGGTACGCTGCCACCATTCCTGTTGCCTTGCGCCCCTATTTGCAATGCTCGTAACTCCAATTCCTTTAGGCTAAGCTCATGTGCAAGCTTCCTCTCTTCCATGGCTAGCCTCTTCTCTTCTCTCTCCTTCTCCATTTTAGCAAGCTCTAATCTCAATTGCCTCTCCTCCCTCCTGTCCTCGTACTCCTCCACAGATACACTCCCCGCTGACACACTACTCCCTGCCCTGGAACGTCTTCCTGGCAACACATCCTCACTGGTGTCTACGTGCGGTAGGTCTAGTTCTCCTGGAGCAGCCGGCTCCCCCTGTTCCTCATCCACTCTCCTTCCCGGGTGGGCCATCACCCATGCCCTCAAAGCTTTCTGAAGCTCCTCTCTCTTGGCACCTCGCTTGACGGACACCCCCATCCCCTGACAGAACTCCCTCAGCTGCGCCACCGTATACATTTCTAGTTTGGCCAGCTCGAACTCCATCCTGACAGGTGGGGCCCCAGACAATTTAAGGGAAAACACTAGGACGTAGGCAACAGGTTCAAAACAGGAGCCTATACAATCAATCAGGCAGTGAAGGGCGAACTGTTAGTCTTGCGTTAGAATAGGTCTCCAATTGCGGCGCACACTGAATCCCTGTAGGGTGCTGCACAAGCACAAGTCCCAATCCCACCGCTGCCACCAATGTTAGAACTGGGGTCACCAATTCCGACACAGTAGCTTTACGCGAGGTAGGAAGGCACCCGAAGGCAATGTGTAAAGCGGTTGTGCAGCACTCACTCACCCGGACTCAGTAATGCACACACAATGAAGGGCACCACACTAAGTTGATTGGTAAAATAAACAGGATTCTTTATCTATTTCAAGTCATGGTGAATCAATTCATTTCAGGAATAATGCAGATAATCTCACAACAGCAGTAAATTCATTCAAGTAACTAAAACAGGTAATCGCAGGGCAACAATCAATTAATTCCAGCAAATAAAGCAGTGAATTTCAGGGCAACAGTCAGTTCATTCAAATCAATGGATCAGCGAATCTCAAGATGACAGGTAATTCATTTCTGCACAAACCAGTCATAAATTCCTCTCTGAAACTTCAGGCCCACAACAACAAGGTTCTCGGGAACTGGGGGCATCATAGGCGACAACATTTCTGTGTTCACATTAATCAGAATAGCACTGGGTTGGCAGGGACATTCCAGGCAGCCTTTCCTGTGTAGGGAATCTCTAAGCAGGACATAGAACAATGGCTAGTCCATGTGGCAGGACTTCTACGTCTAGCACAGTCTTAGGCCCGGTCCGGCTCGACCGCTCCACATTGAAGGTTCAAATGGGCCTTCAGGGCCCGGTTGCAGCTCCCTAAGGGGAGGGGCGCTCACGGGGCTGCCACTCTGTTTCTGAGGGGCATCTCGGCAGACCCGCTTTCTCCTGTGATCTCTGCCCTCCCCCAGGGGGGTTACCTGTAAGCTTCGGGCCTCGGTAGGCCTGCGCGGCTCTGTCCTGGCCTGAGGGGGAAGGTCGGGGGCTCCCGCTCTCCTTGGAGCCCCCGCGTCGATGTTCCCAGTGGGCTCCGGGCCTTCCGGGTCTCACTTCGGCCCGGGAGCCAATGGGGTTGCCACGTTCTGGGGGTCGGGCGCGGAAGCCAATGAGATGGCAGCTTCCGGGGGGCGCGGCCGTGGGGACCAATGGAGGGCTGCGCCCGCTACTGGACGCGGCTGGTGACGTTGGTCTCTAGGGAACGCCCCGGGGCCTAGCGCGGCTTTCCTCACTACCTCGGCGGCCCTCCCAGGCTTCGGGGGCCGCAGCGGAGAACTCGGGTGGCAGATGGCCCTCAGGGCAGCGGGCACCAGGGCCGCGGCGGTTACTCTCAGGCCAAAGGCGCGCCCAACCCGGGCTCACCAGCAAGAGACATCGGCGGCCTCTCGGATGTCCCAGCGCCCGGGCCGCAGCGGTGATCCTCGGCAAATATGGCGCTTCCTGGCACACCGCTAGGGTGCAGGTACCGGGCTGCGGCGGTGATGGGCGTGCGGCGCTTAAAGGTCACAGCGCTTGGGAGTCTTAACAGGTAGGGGGCATGGCAGTAGTACAGCCACGGCCTGGGCTGCGGCGGTGATGGGCTGGCAGCGCTTTAAGGTCACAGTGCTTAGGAGTCTTAACATGCAGGGGGCATAGCAGTTCCAACTATATAGCGCTAGGTGGGCGCAGCTCTGGTAGTTTAGCGCTAGGTGGGCACAGCGCTTTACCGGCAGTTCCTGATCAGCAGCACCCACAGCAGGCAGTCCCCTTCTTCTTTACAGCGCCTGGGTGGCACAGCGCTTATCTTGGGGGGAGTAGATGGCTGGTCTCAGTTGCAGGTTCTTGGTGGGAGAGTAGGGGTGGAGTTGGCAGGCATAGAAGAGCAGGATGGTTCCCTGCAGCACACTGGAGTTGGTCCCCTGGGCTCCCCCTCACTGGGCAAGATCAGTAGGCTGGCAGAGTCCCTCATCTAACTTGGGTACAGAAGGGCCTAAGCTCAGTCAGTCCCAGTAGTGTAGGTTTCTCCCCTAGGCCCAACCGCCTACGCTCTAGCAGAGGTTCCCCCAGGTCCAGTGGTGCCCCAACTAACTAGTTCAGTTTCCCTCCTTTCCTCTTATATTCCTAGGTCAGGTGACCCTCCTGTAAAGGCAGCAAAGCATAACTCCTCCCTGGACTGGAAGGTTCCAGGAGCTTCCACATATCTGTCTATGGGACAAAAAGGCGGGATGGTAAAGATACAGTATCAAGATGTCCCAGCCTGCTCCTAACCACTAGTGCGTGTATGCAATGGCCACTCCGCAGTAGCAGGGGCCTATGGCAGCCATGTTATTAGGAGAGAGCACCTGCACCTCAGCACTGTTTGGCAGTGGTAAGGTGCCCAGAGGCCTAGGTCCAACGAAAAGATGGTGGCAAAAATAAGGCGACAAGAGCAAAAAAACGGGGTAAGACCACCCTAGGGCTGACAAGTCTAACAAGCTCTTTTTTGCATTTCTTGTGGTGGCAGTACGTCTTGGAAAGATGAGTTGGACATCTGTGTCATTTGCCTTCCAGACCTTCACACCATTCAAAAGCGCCAAATATGTAAGGGGATCGAATAGAAAAGCCTGCCTGGCTTCCGCTTTTGTGCCTCTTTAGTTGCCACAGAGTCTCCATGTTTCCCTCAGTGAGCATGAGGTAATAAAGAAACAGTCTATTGAGAAAGAGGAAGCTGAAAGAGAGAGTGATTAAGAGAGCTGAAAGGGCCAAGGGATATATAGGCCATAAGCACACAGATAGGTGAGAAAGAGACCTAAGAGATGGAGACGTGAAAAACGTGCAAGAGGAGTGAATAAGAGACAGATACATGGAAAACTGCACTAAGAGAGGAGGAGTAGAGAGAGAGACAGATAAACAGATAAAAGAGGTGAAAAAGGGGCGGATAGATTACCACAGAGAGGAAGGTGTTAGGAACATCTGAGATATATGGGAGAGGGAATGATGAAGTAGCCAGAGCTCACAAAAAGACAGCAGTAGAATGAACTGGTACCTTTCATCAAACTAAAAAGTGACACTTATCCTGCCCCGGAAGTGATGTCACTTTCTTGCCCGGGACTTCCGGCCCCCTGGGCCCCACCCCGGATGTGATGTCACATCCTTGACTCATGACTATATGTGTCATTTAACCTATGGAGTGGTCACATGAGGTGTAATACTACCTTAGTCAGATGACCGTGGGGTGGTTACATGGTGTATGATGTCACATTGGTCACATGACCGGTCACACAGCTGCTGGAATGTTACATCCCCTTAGTCAGGCGGCCTGTCATATGACGGCATTGATGTAAAGAGTGAACACTGACCCAGAAGAGCATGCAACCCTGGTTGCAATGTCATCTTAGACAGCTGATCGGTCAGGGGGTGTAGCAACCGGAGGCTGGAAATCAACCCTTGCGATGGACAACGCCATAGTGGTACATCTATGTGCTTTTATAGCAGTCCGATATGACCAAGTGTGGCATAATGTTGGTGTAGGCACCTGTAGGCAGAAAGTCCACCATGAGGCCTAGAGCAACATACAGTGCTGCAACACTAACAAGGTCCTTATAGGATACATCTCAGTGTCTTCATTGCAACCCTCCTGAGCAGGGGTGCAACATGTCCGGGCTTGTTCTGCCCATGGTACACCCTATTATTATGCAGGGTCTTGGTAGGTGAGATTATTCTGGCAGGAACAAACTGGTGCCTGACACTTGCCTCAGCTTGCTTGGGGGGAGGAGAGAGTGAGAGAGAAGCGAGATGCAGAGAGAGAGACGGAGAAAGAGAGGGGGAAAAACACAGAGCAAAGCTGCCAGCAAGCTCTGCGGTGCTTTTATAAGAGAAGCCAGTCGTCTTAGAACTCAGCTCTCCCCCAGTCTCTCTGACACCCACAGAGCGTCATTACGTATGCAGCAAGTTTCAGTGTAATGAAACCCTCCAACAAAAATAAATAAAACAGTATTCCACAACATATTGATTTTACATTGTTAAACATAAATTTCATACATTATCTGACAGGTGCCAGTAGTCCCTGACATATTAGAACTCATCTCCTACCAAACTGCTTTCTCCCCTTCCATAAGAACCATTCTTATGCCTCACCAAGCGCTCTAATACTATTAACTCAGCTTTTGCCAACACAACTTTACTCTCGGAGCTATCAGGCCCTATTGTTTAAAGCAGAACACTGCAGAAGTGTTTTGTCGAAACCAGCATTTCAAAATAGCAAGCATTGTATTATACGTGCGACAGATGCAGAAACGGTATTCCAGGGGCATTTTATTCATCACATTTTGTGCACTGTATGCTTTACAGAATCCCTGCCCTCTAAACCCCGTTCAAAACGGACTGAAACATGTAGCAACAAGATAATCTTTAAACAGACGACCTTGTAACATCTAAGTAGCCAGACAATAATAACAGCCAGTCTTTCAGATCCAGCGCTGCCAAAGGCCCTTGAATCAATATAAACAAGCAACCTCTGCGAAGAGCTGTGGTAGTTCAGTAGGGAGAGAGTACGGAGAGAAGCCACACCCACTGCCCTGCCCTGATTTTTCATTGGCTTGTGTGTTTGTCCTTTGTAAATGTTGTCTTCTGATTCATTATGAGGCTTGTTAGTCCCGCCTTATGACAGCTATGTCGTCATTCGTATCCTCCAATGGCTACTGGCCCCTTTACTTGGTTGTTACATGTGCTGTGTACTATTTACTTTATTGCGGTTCCTCTAGAAGTCTAAGGCCCACGGCCAGGAAGCAGCTGGAGCCGGAGCCTGCCGCAGGAGATAAGCAGGTAAATGTGGAGTGTCTTTTACCAGTGGCGGCTCCCCCTTAGGGGCGTGGGGGCGTTGCCTCACTGCTTTCTTGCAGTGCGAGAAGGCAGAAACATAAATGGTAATAACTACCATTTATGTTTCTGCTTCTCGCACTGTGAGAAAGCAGAAGTGCCTGGTTGGGGGTGGGCGGTCCCGCTCGAGGGCCGGGGGAGTGGCTTGTTCACTGTTGTGCGTACTGACTGTTTGGTCAGTCCTTGGGCCGACCAAAGAGTCAATATGCACAACAGTGGGGAAGCCACTCCCCCGGCCCTCGAGCGGGACTGCCCACTCTCCCTTTAGAAGCCTACATTGAGAAAATGGCCCGGGTGGGGCGCGCTCTGATGCGCCTCACCGATTGTGATTGGCGGAGGGCAGGGAGGGAGGCTGCCTTTCCTGATGACAAGAGCTGCAGGACGGCGGGAGTCGGGACCCATCCAGAAGCAGGATGGTAAGTTGTATTTAATATTTTTCTTTAATTAAACGAACCCCTTCCACCTCCCCCCCCCCCCCCGCGACGACCCCATTTCCACCCCCCCGCCGTCATGCAGGCTGCTACTGGTAAATACCATTTTAAGACACGCAGTGGCACGACAACAGGTTGCTTTCTTTCCACGGTTGTTATATTTGTAGTTTAGGAACAGTTTGTAAGTGTGCAGTGAAACAAAACGCAAACAATTTATCTTTTTCGCCACACCCTAAGTCCGTCATCCTATAATAAGTCATTTCAAGCTATGTGTGCCAAAAAGAAGAAACGCAAATTGTAATTGTGAAAGTTTAATGTGTTCTGGTTAGGGAAGCAAGCATCCTGGTGGGTGGGCATGGGTATTGTGCATAAACTCGTGCGTAGTTTGTATTACTTCCATTGGAGAGCACGCAGTGGGGGTGATTTACAAAGAGCCACTTTCAGTGTGTAATTCGTCTTCTAAGGATGATCAGGGCAGGCAATTATTCGTGTGTGTCGTCTGACAAGTATGTGCTCTCTCGGCCCTTGCAAATTGCGAGTCAGTCGGGATCAGTGTGTTACCATCGTGGGCACATTTGCTTCTTATTACATACACACTCTCTTTTGACTTGTCAGTGAGTGAAACTTGATAAACACAAGCTGGATGGTAGGTACTGCTTTTGTACGCCAAGCACTGCGACTGGCAGCTGCTAAAGTTAGTCAGCACAAGGTTCTTGTCTGGTATGTGAGGCCCAGGGGCACTAAAAAAAGCATTGCAGGCATTGGTGCAGTAAATAAAGCGTGCAGCATAATGGAGTACAAGCCACCATGTAATAGTGATGTAATATGCTGAGTACCAAAAAGCTAGTTTGCTTCTGGACTTTAAAGAAATGGGCTAAATTATCTATAGTTTACTTACGACCGTCATTGTAAATCCACAGCTCTGAAGTATTCGAAGAGGCACTGAAATGCTCTATAAATGTCTGTGTTAATATTTTAGCCCAGTCTGCGCTAAACGTGACACTCTCACAGATGGCTGTTGCATAGCTGGTCCTCACACGGTCGAATTTTTTGAATAAGTGTTTCCTTTTAATATGTTCACAGTGCTCACTTTCGGACTATGAGCAAAAGCTGCCTAGAAACCGGATTAACCATACGTGCCTACTTGTTTAGTGGTGTATTTGGGTCATACTAATGGGCCTCTAATGCTCCACACATTCTTGTACTCTTTGGCCTGTACTTGTTTTAACAATGTGTAACAGATTGTTTGCAAAGCACACTGAAGGATTAATCCTGGAAATAAATGAACATTACAGTGCAATGCGAATCATCCAACGCATGCCATGTAGACTCTTCAACTACAAAAAAGTGTATTTTATAACGTGCGGAGGCTTTGCACCTTAGTACATCAGAATTATGATTATGATATCATTGTGTTGAGTGACATTTATTAAAAGTTAAAGTTGGAAGCAGAAACTTACAAGAAACATTCCGCTGCCCTCTTACAACAATGAAATGAATTAACTAAGAGGCAAGTCAGTTGTCATGTGCACGCCATATGTGGTCCACATTTTTGTTGCATTTTGCAGTTGGGCTCACTTGCTAAGTCAAACTCACCCCCAACCTTTACGCCTCACCACTTTTAAAAGTCACCAGCCGCTACTGTCTTTTCCCCACCCCCGTCCCGTTGTTCGTGCCTTCTCCTCTCCCCCCCCCCCCCCCCCCGCCCTCCCAGTATCCGTGCCTTCTCCCCTCCGCCCGCCCCCGTTGTCCATGCCTTCTTAACCCCACCACCCCCGCTCACCACCCGTTTTGCCAATCATTTGAAATGCAATCGATCTCGCGTAGATTGGAGACCTGTTGAATTGCAAATGCTTGTTTTACTATACTGACCGCGGACTTTTTAAAAAGTTGCAGAGGCTGAGTCCAATCCAGTCAGTTAGCCTCTTCTAGGCGCCTTCGTGGAGATCACATGCGGGGTCCCCGGAGAACATATTACACACAAGGCAGCTGCAAAGCATGGTAAAAATCACCGCTCCCACAGGGCTATGAGGGGGAAAATGTTTATTGCAGAGAAAGGCTGTCTGTTCTGGTTTTACTAACAGGTAGTAAGTAAAGTATGGATGAAATCACCTCCAATTTGGGACATGTGTGTTGTGTAAACCACACTGTTTGCTGCTTTGCCCTTTCAAGTTATGCACGCGCTGAGCCTCGCTGGGTATATGAAAACCAGTAGGTTGTTACCACACGAACCCAAAGTCATTTTAAATCGTACTGCGCATGTGGTAATCAGAGAACAGGAGGGCGCCGCACTCTAAAAAATATTACACAGCTATTGTGCCATCAATGTCTGTCCCTGGTCCAGCCGGGCTAGCGCTTCGATATTTCATGAAGGGCAGAGGGCCATGAGATCTGCTGGACCGTAAGGACCGACTTCCCACAATTAATGCACTTCCGGCCACCGTCATCCTTACTTTCTCTTGTGTGGTGCTCTGCAGTACGAGAGGAGGGAAGCTGCTGCCTTAGCCTGGCGTATATACCGTGCTCAATAGAATTAAAGACCTGCAAGTACATTGCTTCAGCCCTGATTCTTTTTTTTTTTTTTTGCGGAGTTTTATACAGCGAACTTGACCCGAATCCAATCAGGTATCATAGCGCTTTACATAGCACTAGTTACATTACATGAGGACACACATTCATTCTTTGTTAGGCACGGGGCCATATCTACAAGGTGCGATATAAAATTATCGCCGCTTTTACGGCCGTTTTCGGCCGAAAAGCGGCGATAATTTTATCGCTATATTAGCAAGGTCATGCTGTCGCGTGAAACCTTGCCTTAGTGCCTAAATTCCTAACGCCCATCTTTGCATCTCTAATGAGATGCAAAGTGGATATTCCTCCCCAGGATAACGGGAGAAATGTCGCTAAGCGACTTTTCTCCTATTATCAAGCCTCACGCAAAGCAGCATAGCGACAAGAAATTTCCTTACGCCTGCTTTGAAAATGACTTAGTCATGATATCCTATGGAAGGTGGATATCATGGCTAAGTATGTGAGGCCCTATCAGCAAGCTATCGCCAAACTTCGTGGGATTATCGCTGGGTTTCCAGCGATAATCTCACGTTTGGCAGTTAGCGCTAGAATTTTTATCACTTTTGAGATAAGCGTTGCTAATAGCACACTATCTCAGTGATAAAAATCCACGCTAGCCGGCAATAATTATCCTAGCGCTAAGTGCGCTTAGCGATAATTATCACCGGTTGTTGCTGATATGCCCTGGGGAGATTAAGTGATTTGGCCAGATTCACAGGATGTTCAGCGTCATTACCGAGACTCAAATCCAGTTCCCCAGGTCCGAGGTCGAGTGCCCTAGCCGTTAGGCCAACTCCTCTCTCCGATTCGATTTACCAGCATTGCTTTGTGTATTTATCTCTACCACTGAAGAGATAAAGGAGGTACTTCAAACACACAGATGCCGTACATTGTCTGAATGGTCTCTCTTTTCCTTCCACTTTGTGATCCATTAATTGGGGGCTCCCCAGCCCCTCTGTCCTTTTTCCATTCTCACCTCCGGGCTGTATGGTAGCAGCATGCAGCAGCTGGGACTCCAGGCCCTCACTACCGGAAGTGGAGCGCGAGGTATGAGAATAAAGGGAGAGACGAGGAGCAATGAGACGCTCTGAAGAGTAAGCCACGTACATTGGGCAGCACTGACAAATACTAAACTGCTCTGGGTCCTATTTTTCAGTTCCCGAGCATTATTGGGTCAACACCTAGCATGGTCAGCTGGCGTACTGGGTAGCATTTTCGCCAATTGGGAAGCAGTGCCACTTTAAAGTATACAAACACATCTCCATGTGGAAACCTGAGGAGAATGCAGTCATATTGAGCAGGAACCCTAGCATAATGGTCTAGCATGCTGGCCATAATGGGCTGCAAGCCCTGGCACCCCGTACGTCTCTGCCACGAGTTGATATGGAATAACCATGACATTTTCTGTATTATCTCAGGCAATTTGAATAGTTTCCTGATACACTGGGTGGCACCTCAGCATTTTGTGCAGCACTCCATCCATCTTAAGCACCACAGCATAGTGGCCATCGTCCACAATTTTCTGCGCATACCTTTGACTACATTGTGGCATAAACAGAAAGGTCCCTGATGTAATTGGCAAAACCCCAGCATATTTAGTCGTCAGTGATGTTTTTGGCAGTACTGGGACATATGATGGCAGTGCTCTTGAACATTATGTGACCCCTATGATATAATGGCAGTAATTCCGAACGCTTTTTAATACCAATTTCAGAAGATCTGCTATGACTGTCTCTGGCTCGCTGACTATATAAACTGTCTAATAAAAACGTATATATGTGAACACTACAATTAAATCGAGTGCTTTTTAGGTCTCGCCTAGCGTTTTACGAGACATATTGTTAATGAGGAGATTTCAGAAGGGGACTTGAAGCCCCGCCCCTCTTTTTCATTGGCTGGCATCACCTTCTTCAGTGCCCAGACCACAGCAAATGCCTCACGCTCAATTGCACTCCACCACTGTTCCCGTGGAAGTAACCTCCTACTGATGAAGGCTACAGGTTGGTCTAGGCCCTCTTCATTAATCTGTGATAGAACAGCCCCCACACCATGCTCTGAAGCATCTGTTTGAACAATGAATTCTTTTGAGAAGTTGGGCGCCTGAAGCACGGGTGCTGTGCACATGGCAGTCTTCAGGGCGTCAAAAGCCTTCTGACAGGTGTCAGTCCAGTTCACTTTCTTGGGCTACTTCCTGGAAGTCAGCTCAGTCAAGGGTGCAACAATGTTGCCATACCCCTTGACAAACCTCCTGTAGTACCCTGTGAGTCCTAAAAAGGCTCTGACCTGTGTCTGAGTCTTTGGGGGTTCCCACGCCAGGATGGTATCAATCTTGGGTTGTAGGGGCGCTACCTGGCCGTTCCCTACCTGGTGCCCCAAATACACCACGGAACCCTGCAACCTGGCACTTACTCGCCTTGATCGTGAGGCCTGCCTTGCGCAATGCCATCAACACTTCCCAGAGGTGGCGCAGATGTTCTTCCCAACTGAAGCTGAACACTGCAATGTCATCCAGGTAGGCGGCACTGAAATCTTCCAGTCCAACCAACACCTGGTTGACCAACCTCTGAAAGGTGGCAGGGGCATTCTTCATCCCAAAGGGCATAACCCAGAATTGGTAGTGCTCATCTGGTGTGGAGAATGCTGACCTCTCTTTGACCCCATCAGTCAAGGCGATCTGCCAGTACCCAGACGTCAAATCAAACATGCTGAGGTACCGTGCAGCCCCTAACCGCTCAATGAGCTCATCAGCTCTGGGGATGGGGTGCGCGTCAGCAGGGACATCTTAAGGATTTTGGGGGCCCTGGGCCAAAAATATTTTGGGGGCCCCTGTTCAGAACAGCTTTGAATTTATGGTCCAATTTGAGACCCTGTTTTCCACGCCGTTTCCGCTTCCTCAGCTGCATTAGCGATCCAGTTCACATCATAGGCATTAGCCTATATATTCCCGATGTAAACAGATGCGCGCAGCTGACTGCGGTAGGATTTAGTGTTTCCTGCCCTGCTACTACGTTTTTAATACTTTTTAAATAGTATACGTGTGGCTGAATTACTCTGTGCTTTTTAACAATTTCTCCTACCATTTTTTTTAACACAAATTTTATTAGGCATTTCAGATAAAACATTACATGGATAATTGCATATTTAAACAGGTGGTAATTACTAATTAGATAAGTGATGTCCGAGGTACAGCTGTGACAGTGCATAATCTGACGTTGATGATTGCGTATGTTCAAACTTTACATAGTATCCATATTCAAACCCCAGAAGGAGTCAAGTTTATTTCCATTGGGTAATGAACGTATGTGGTGAATGCCTGAAGGGTATTATGTCTGATACCCATTTTAACCCACCCACTCCAATCCACCCCTTGAAACCGAACTCAAAACAACAAAACAGTTGCCGTTGTGATGAAACCTTATTATATCTTGGTAAAGTGTGCCAGGTGACATTCACATCCGATATTGCTAGGGAGGACAAGGGAGAGGGGGCAAGAGGGAGATCAGGGGCAGGGGAGAAGAGAGGGGGGAAAGAGCAGTCGTCACACAAAAGAAACAACTACCAAGAGTCCAGCCACTTTGGGGGAAAGGGTCAAGTTGCTACCGCACCAACAGTTCGTGGAGTCTGAGAATTAACAATTTCTCCTACCTATGCGCACTTGCACTTTAGTTTATTCTGTTTGCCTACACCTCCTTCGCTGCTTCGATTCACATCCCACTTTTCCTCCAGTCCTGGTCCGCCGCGGCTGATACACCGATTGTGTGGAGGGCTGGGGCTACTATCAGGCTCCTCACTTCCGCCACGCAGTTTCCGCTTCCTCAGCTGCGTTAGCAATCCAGTTTGCATCATAGGCATTAGCCTATATATTCCCGACGCAAACGAACGCGACCAGCGGCTGCGCTTCTGGCGCGCCAAAGGCAAGCCTGTCTGCTCCCGTCAGTGTCCCGTCAGCGTCCGGCGCCATCCATGCTGCCCAGCTCCCCTCCGGAGAGCTTCTTCCACTATATTACAATAGGGAAATACTGCTTAGCGGCTACCATTATGTCAGTGTACAGCTGGTGATCCGATGCAATAAGTGAAACTGGTCTCTCCTCCAGCACAGGAAACTCGCACCCAAGAACCTCCCACGCAACACTAAGTGTAAAAACAATAAGAAAACAGAGGACTTAAAGGCCACCCTTTTAAATTGTCACTCTATGCAAAAGCATGAACCACACATTTATGACCTACTTTTAGACGAACAGCCTGATGTTTCATTTCTCACTGAGACATGGCTGTCTGAAGCCTCAACCCTACTATCACCTCGGCAATCACTATGAATTATAAAATCCTTAGGAGGGACCGACCGAGTGGGAAGGGGGGGGGGGGGCGGTGTCATAATAATTTACAATCAATTACTAGACTGCTCTCCCATCCCGATGGAAAACTTCGAGGGCGCAGAGTCCTTAGGCTTCTGCTGTACCTTATTCCCCCATCATAGCATAGCTAGTTTTCAAATTTACAGACCTCCCGGTGCAAATGGAAATTTTATTACCACGCTTCATACCGCCACCACCTCCCTGGACTTAAAGTACAATAACTGCCTTATTCTGGGAGATTTCAATATACATATGGACAATGGAAAATACCCTCAAACAATTTCCTTGCTGGAGACGCTGCAGACCTGCAACATGTTTTCATCTATTTTTCGGCCACCCATGAGAAGGACCATACCCTAGACCAAATCTTTCACAACTTTGACATATCAGTAAGCCTACCTCTTCCCATTACCTGGTCTGACCACCTCCTATTAAAATTCATCATTCCCAACTCTGACACAGCCCCTCGGGCTAACGCAGGGCAGAGGGTCCCTAATTACAGAACGTTCCATAAAATATCCATCCCGATGTTAGCAGATGCCCTTGGTCGTTCCTCACCGGAGCTGTCTGGCTGCCCCGACTTGGACGCCCTCTCAATAGATTCATGGCTCTGAACCAACATTGGTGCAGCTATACCGGTTGTTTCCTACTCCTCAAAGAGGTTGGCCCCACCAGCTCCATGCTTTAACGATTCCCTCCGATCTAGCAAAAGAAATTGTAGAAAAATGGAACGGAAATGGCGTAAATTCAATCTACCTGAGGACAGGAAGCTGTATAAAGACACCTTAAAAGCTCATTACATTCTCATGAAGGCAGCCAAGAAAAACATCTTTCAAACCAAGATAGAAAATGCCTAAATAAGAGTAAGGAAATCTTTAGCATAGTTAAATCCTTTACCGCCCCGAAAGCCAGCACAAAGGAAGGGCCATGCACAGAAGAATGGTCTAAGCAAATAGCTCAATTCTTCCACAAAAAGATCTCTGTGATCCAACAAGCCATCACTAACACTGCAGAAGAAGAACTGACCTTCTACCTTAGTTCTAAAAGTAAATTTCACCTCTTGGATCCTCCATCTTTACTAGCTTTCCCTGAGTTTCAGCTTGAAGAGTCACTGACCCTTCTCCAAAGCATTAAGTCTGGCTCTCCTACCGACCCATGTCCAGCGAATATCCTGAACCTATTAGCTCCCATCATAAACCCACAGTAAACCAGCTCTTTAATGCTTCCCTCTCCTCAGGCAGCATGCCGAAATTATGGAAGAATGCTAAGATTCTTCCACTGATAAAAAAGGCTAAAGCCAAACCGGCAAAGCCTGCCAACTACAGGCCAATCTCCTGTCTTACGGCCCTCTCCAAAGTATTAGAGAAGCATGGAAACAAGGCCCTCCAAAAACACATTGAAGATGGGCAGCTCCTTCATGAGTCCCAATCCAGTTTTAGGGCTAACTACAGTACAGAGTCCGCTCTACTGGAAGAGACTGAATTTCTCAAGGGTAAGCTGGACCAGGGAGGCAAGGCTGTTCTGATACTGCTTGATCTGTCAGTGGCCTTCGATACGTTCCCACATGAGAGGCTCCTGGAGAGACTCGCTAACATCAGCCTGGGGGGGGACCGCTTTAACATGGATGTCATCCTTCTTGGCAAATAGATCTCAGGAAATCTGGCTCCCCCCTCTCTCATCCCCGGTTCCGGCCATGAATGTAGGTATCCCTCAGGGCTCCATTCTCAGTCTTACTCTTTTTAATATATATCTATCCCCCCTTGCATTTTTGATAGGGGAAGAGGGCGCCAAAATAATTTCCTATGCTGATGACACTCAGCTGATTTTTTCATGTGAAAAAGAAACCAACTTTGACGGGGCAATGATTAGGTCTTGCCTCACAAAGGTTTTTAACTGGCTTAAGATCAATCAGCTGAAGTTAAATCCTGACAAAACTGAAGTTTTTTTTCTTTGGTAACCCAGAAACGCATGACTGGAGCTCTTGGTGGCCAAAAGATCTGCCGCCCCCGCCCGGGAAAAAGGAGAAAGTCAAAACCTTAGGAATTGTCATAGACAAGACACTCTCCATGCGCTTTCAAATCCAAAATCTAACTGGCACTTGCTTTGGCATACTCTGGATGCAAAACAAATTCCTGCCACTGTTACTGCTTGAGAGCAGAAAGATCGTGATGCAGGCTCTGGTGACATCAAAGCTTGACTATGTCAACAGCTTGTACCTCGGTCTTCCCTAATCCCTTACCCAGCGCCTACAAGTGGTACAAAACGTGGCGGCCAGAGCCATCCTGAGACCTAAACCCAGATCTAGTATAACCCCTATTCTTAAGTCTCTACACTGGCTCCGCATTAAAAGAACAGATCGACTTCAAAGCAATGACCATTTTCTTCGAAGCTTTCCACGGCTTAGGAGCCGACTACCTAAATAAGCGTGTTAATCGCTACACAACATATAGAAACCCTAGGATCTTCCAATGCCAACCTGGCTATTGAACCTAAAATATGCTGTGCCCGCACTGGAGGCAGATCCCTCAGCTTTCTAGGTGCAAAATTGTGGAATAGACTCCCCGAGTCTCTGAGACTAACCACAGACCTACTCACTTTCAGGAAGAACTTAAAAATCTGCCTTTTTAATAACTGATGGGTCTTTTACGAATGTTTCCCACCCGCAGTCACGCGCCAGGACACTCTAGTCTGAGTAGCTGCGCGCTTTATTAAATACACTATTTCATTTCATTTCATTAGGTCCCTGACAGTGCATAGGAACACTCGTCCAAATTCTAAGGGCCTTATTTATGAGGCCTTGCTTCACTTTTATGCCGATGGTGTGTCACTTTTTGTGAAGCACCGGCAGCGTAAACAAGCACTGGCATAGCCAATAGGTCTCGCTTTTGGGATATTTAGTTATGCAGCACAATATCCTTGGTGCAACAACATCAACTGTTGCATGGCTAAGCACTTATAAGGTCCCAAAGGCGAGACCTATTGGCTATGCCAATGCTTGTTGTTTTTTCTTTTGTTCATGAAAGAAATATTTATTTTCCTCTTTGTATACCATTTGTATGCCACCATTCAGTGACGTCTTCAGAAACAACATAGAGCACCCACAAAAAATATATTTACAACATTGGTAAATCCATGAAAATGTGTATCTCAGACTGTGTGGATACTGAAATTGGGGTGGTATGTCTGCCTTTGTACTTCCTGTCTGGAGCGCCAAACACAGCAAATGTACAGGGCAGTAAAAAATACAGCAATGTTCCCTATGCGCTGTATTTTATCTGTTAGCACCAGTGACAAGGATTTTTCATTTGCCAAAGACAATCCTCCGCTTTGAGAGTTTGACAATGGAAAATTTAAAAAACAGTGCCGGGTTCATCTTGCTGCAATGGTATAGTGGACCAGCCGGCACTCGGTTATTGCCGAAACTGCTCCTGTCATGTCAGCGAAAACAGTTTTGAAGATAAAAGTTTGCCTGGTCCACTGCCATTACTAAAGTTTGCGAATGCCTGGAGCTGAGCCAATGGAGATGTTACCTCCTCCTCCACAGGCTCTTGGGGAACCGCTTGAAAACTGTAAACAGTGAGAAGAGTAAAAAGAAGGTGCCAGCAATTAGGATGAACTTAACTATTAACAAACGATCACAAGGATAAAGTTAAATCAGAGTCTATGTATTCTCTGCACAAGGCGTCAAAGCTAAACAAGCATTGGCCGCGCGGCTGTAAAAGTAACTCCGCGCGGCCGCGAAAGTCATCGCGATGACGCGCTCTGTGCTCGCAAAAATAAAATAAAATAACGCGAGTGGTGACGCGTGTGGTGCGCACGCGCGCGCGCGACGGGGAAAAGTGCTGTGCACGTCGCGCGTGCTTGTGCGCGTAATAGCAAGCTGGTGGCCGGCAAGGTAGCACTTTTGAAGCAGCTACTAAATGTCTCGCCAGAGCAGCGCTTGCGCTGGCTCAGGCGAGACCTAAAAATGTGCCATGTTGCGCCGTATTTACAAAGTGACGCATCTAGGTAGATGCGTCACTTTGTAAACCCCAGCACCACATTATACCTGCGCCAGGTATAATGTATGCAGGTTGGGTGTTCACCCGCAAAAAGCCTCGTAGAAGTGGCGCATTGAAATCTAGGAGAACTCAGTGCGCCACTTCTAGGACCCCATTGCATCAATATCTTACACCTGCCTCACAGCAGGCATAAGACTAATGCAGGCCCTTTCACATGGGGCTTGCCCCATGTTAAAGGACACATTGCTGGAGTTGCGTCTATTTTCAGACACATCCCAGCAATGCATCTCTTTTGCGCCTACAAATACATCAGAAATACTGACGTATCTGTAACTCCTTGCGACATGATGCGTCATACAGTAAATATTACGCATCCGTCATGTCGCAAGGAGGGCACACTAAGAAGTGATGCATCCCTGTTTTCACACAGCGGTGCATCACTTCTCATAAATAAGGCCCTAAATGCGTTTACATCTAATATTCAGGGATGGTTATGTGTATTTTCAACATTGTAACACAGCATTAGCTCACCAATATTACTGCAAATATTTTCTGTGACGCCCTCCCATTTCTTATATGTCAGGCCTTTTTTTGATGTAAAAGAAACTTTTTTTATGTATATTGCATGAAACATAAAAACAACATTTCTCTGCAAAATGCCTGTACTAGACTTACACATCAGGTACATAGAAATAGATTAAAGGAAAACAGTATTTAAAACAATCTGTTTAAGAAATATTCAAGGTCATTAGGGGAAACTCTGGAGAACGGAGCTGACTCTGTCAGGGGGCCCCCTGAAAGGCTGGGGCCCTGGGCCAGAGCCCACTTTGCCCATGCATTAAAACGTTTCTGCGCGTCAGTCCTGGTGACTGAATTAAGCCCTCGGTAGTCCACACAGAACCATAGTTCGTGTGTGGCACCAGGCGAGGCAGCCTTTGGGAACAAGACCACTGGGCTGGCCCAAGGACTGTTGGAGGACTCAATCCCCCCTAAAGCAAACATCTGGGAGACTTCCTCCTTGATGTAAGTCCAGACCTTGTCAGTCATTCTGTAAGCCTTGTGCTTCACAGGAGGACTGTCCCCAGTGTCTACATCATGGACGCACCACTCAGTGACACCAGGAACCAAGGAAAAACGTTTTAGAGAATTGTCCCAACAGTTGGCTACAATCTTGCTGTTGATCAGGGGTCAGTGTGGCAGAGAGGCTGACACCATCCACTGACCAATCTTGCTCTGTTGCAGACAGGAGGTCAGGAAGAGGCTCTGTCTTCTCCTCCATTCCATCATCTGTCGCTAGGAGCATGCCCACTTCGGCCCTTTCTAAGTGGGGCTTCAGGCGGTTAACAAGTAGGACCCGCAAAGGGTTCCTTGGAGACCGCAAGTTCACCAGGTAGGTGACATCACTCTTGTGCTCCACCACCTCAAATGGACCGGTCCACCTGTCCTGGAGCGCACAAGGCTCTACAGGGGCCATGACCCAAACTTTCTGTCCAGGTTGAAGCTCAATCAGAGTGGCATTCTGATCGTATCACCGCTTCATCTCTTCCTGGCTGGCTTCCAGATTCGCGTGAGCGAGCTCTCTGAATCACCGAGTCTGGTTCCTGAAGGCCAGCATGTAACTGTATACATCCTGGGGAGATTTCCTGGGAGATTGCTCCCAGCCTTCCTTGACCAGACTCAAAGGTCCTCTTACCGGGTGTCCATACAACAGTTCAAAGGGACTGAACCCTAGGGACTTTTGTGGCACCTCACGGTAAGCAAATAGAAGGCATGGCAAGAGGACATCCCACTTACGCCTCATTGGTTCTTCAAGACCCATGATCATGCCTGTAAGGGTCCGGTTGAATCTTTCAACTAGCCCATTACCTGGGGTGGTAAGGAGTGGTGAACTTGTAGGTAACACCACACTCCTTCCACAGGGACTTCATATACCTGGATATGAAATTGGTACCACGGCCTGACACCACCTCTCAGGGGAATCCCACACAGGAGAAAATCCCCATCAGAGCACGTCCCACCATGGGGGTCGTCACTGTCCTGAGCGGGATGGCTTCCGGGTAGCATGGTCCACCAAGACCAGGATAAACCCATTGCCCATGGCTGTCTTGGGGTCCAGTGGCCCCACAATGTCAATTCCCACCTGTTCAAAGGGGGTACTGACTACAGGGAAAGGTTGGAGAGGAGCCTTTTGCTTCCTTCCACTCTTCCCACTTGCCTGGCAAGTTTCACAGGTCCTACAATGAGTATCTGAACTCTTCCGCATCTGGTGCCAATAAAAGTGGGTGACAAGCCTTTCAAAGGTCTTATCCTGCCCCAGATGTCCAGCTAAAGGTACATCATGAGCCAACCCCAGTAGGAAGGCTCTGAAGCGCTGGGGTACCACCAGCACACGGGCTGATCCAGGCTCAGCAACCGTAGGCTCTGTATACAGGAGGTCGTTCTCCCAGTAGATCCAATGTGATCCAGACTGATCACCTGCTGCCTGGTTTGTGGCCTGTTGCTGCAAACCCACAAGAGAAGGGCACTTCTTCTGTTCTGCACAATGGGTCAGCTCAGGCAGGTCCCCCAGTTCAGCAACCTGTTCCCCTGCAGGTTCAAGGGCATCCCCCTCAAGGTCTGCCTCCTCCTGGACCGTGGGAACAATGGGGGCTGGTTTTCCACACCCCCTACCTCTTATCTTCAAGGCAGGTTCCTGGGCCATATTTTCAGGCTCCAGGACCTCTTCAACACCCTTACTGGTTGCCATAGACTGAGTGGTAACACACGGCCCTCAGGCAGACCCAACATCTCCAAATGAGCCTTCTTCTCCACCTTAGCCCAAGGGGAGCTTTCCAAATCATTGCCCAACAGACAATCCACAGGCATGGCTGGCCTCACAGCTACCTGAAGAGTACCAGAGACCTCCCCCCCCCCCCACTCAAAGGGAACCTGAGCCACCTTGCAGTGGCTCTCTGTGTTGTCAGCAGCAACAACTGGGTAAAAGGCATTGGGGACAACCTTCTCTTGAGACACCAGGTAACACTTGACAGCTGTCACACTGGTTCCTGTGTCTCTAAGAGCCTCCACTCTATGGCCATTGATGGTCACCCACTGCCTGTATTTCTTAGTGTTATCAGGCAGCTGGGTCTCAGAGACCATCTCAAAGTCTCCTAATGAGACAAGAGACATTTCTGCGGGACCCCACCCACCTTGGTCACTCTTCTCCTCCACCCCCAGGGCTACACTTGTCACCTGATGGGGTGGTGCATGGGGTGGCACATACTGACCCTTTTGGGGACACTGGGGATCATACCAACGGTGTCCCAATTGCTTACACTGAAAGCAGGTAGCTGGCCCCTGTGAACAGGTTTACCTATCGGGGGCCCTGACTTTTTCTCAGGGGGAGGCTGGGAACTCTTCCCTTGGCTCCCTTGGGAATTACTTTGGGGCCCTTTCTGGAACTCCCTCTGTTTACCCTTGTCCCCCCCCACTCTTCTGCTGGGGATGCTGCCCACCTTTGGCGGAATCTCCCACATGACCCTTGTGGACCCTGGTACTGACCCAGCAGTCCACCTCCTCAGCAAGCTTCCTAGGGTTAGTTAACTTGCTATCAATAAGGTGCTGGTGTAGCTCTGGAAACAATTAGCAGACAAGTGCTCCCAGGCAAATAAATCATAGAGCGCTTCAAAAGTATCCACTTTGCTACCCTTCACCCAACCATCCATAGCTCTGCAAAAGAAAGACACATATTCTACCCAAGTGGTTCCCTCCAGCTTCTTACAATTCCTGAATCTCTGTCTATAGAGTTCTGGGGTCAAACCATACCTTGTCATCAGGGCTTCCTTCATGTGGTCATAAGACATCCTATTCTCACTGGGCAGGTCTAACAAAGTATCCCTCCCCTCACTCACATAGCAGCCCCACAACCCCGCTCCCCAATCCTTCTCAGGGACCCGGTGGGCCAACATTGCTATTTCATATGCTGCAAACCACTGCCCAATATCCTCATGCTTGTGGAAATCTTTGATGACATCCATGGGAATCTACACTCTGCTTTCTGAAGGCACAGATGGTGCGCTGCCACCAGAGAGAGCGATCTCTAAGCCCTTTGCCTTGATCTCTTACTCCCTCAACATCCTCTCATGCTCCATTCTCATTCTCTCTCTCTCCAAGGATAACTTGTGATTCTCCATTTCCCTGTGACTCTCCATCTTAAGCTTAGCCATCGCCAGCTTGTGTGCCCTATTTCTCTCCCTGTCTTCCAACTCTCTGGGGGACAGGTCTTTGGAAGAGACACTACTGCCAGGTGGGGACGGTACCCCTTCCCTGGCTGGAAACACTGGCCTATGCAGTTGCCCATCTGCATCCCCAGCTGGCTCCACCACTGACTCTGGGGCATTTCTTACTTTTAACCAGGCCCTCAGCGCCTTCTGGTAGTCATCCTTTTTAGAAATGCCTGGTGTAGTAACTTTCAATTTCTTGCAGAGATGCTTGAGCTGTTTCAAAGTGTAGGTTTCCAACCTCGCTTCCTCAAAATCAAGATCCATAGATTCAATAGATGCTGGTCTACTCATGGCAGTAAGAATTGGCAGTTCTCAGGAAAAAATAACAGTCCAAGAAAAAAAAGAATTCTACCAAAAAAAAAGTATGTGGTCGCGTTTGGTCTGCACTCACTAGTAGTGTACACCAATCACTGTATATGAGTCACAAATGCAGGTTCAAATCCTCACCGCTGACCACCAATGTTAGAACTGGGGGTCTCTAGTTGTCAGAGGTAGGTACCTTTGACCAAATAGGGACCCTTGCTTCTAAGTCAGGGAAAGGGGATGACACTACTGGATAACACCTGCTCACCCCCTTGGTAGCTTGGCACGAGCAGACAGGCTTACCTCAGTGGGCAGTGTATTAAGCATTTGTGAACACATACAGTAATACAGTGAAAACACTACAGATGGACACCACACAGGTTTTATAAAAATAAGCATTCTTTATATAGACTTAACACACGACCACAAACTACAAAAATCCACAATACTGTACTCAAAATTGACTTAAAGATGGTAGAATTAACTTAGTTCACGTTGATGGTAAATGCGACATAGTTCTCACAAAAGTACCTGGATGCGTAACGCAAAATAAACAAAAGACTTGCAGTGTTGGAGATGCCTCGGTTCCTTGCTTCGGGGGAGACGATGCGTCGTGCCTCAATGCTTGCGCAGAGTAGGGGATGCGTCTTGATCCTTACCGGAGAGGAGGTGATGCGTAGATTCTCGTGCTGCAGCCCGGTTGCGATGCGGCAAGATGGCGCCTCGATGCGATGCGACAATCCGGTGCAATGCGATAAGATGGCACCCTTGATGCGACGATGTTGAGACGATGCGGCACGCCCTGGCTGCCTTGCGGCGACTTTGTACTTTGGAGCCGCGACAGGCCCTGTGACACGCTTCTCCGATGATGCGACGGCGACCCTCACGGTTGCGACGCGCTTCTTCTGTGATGCGACAGCAGACAGCTGCGACAAAGGCACGCTTCTGGGAGATGCGGCGGCGGCACGCTTCTACGGCGACGCGATGACTACAGCTGCGGCGGCGACACGCTTCTTCTTGTTGCGTCGCGCTTCTAGCTCCCAGCGACACGCAGGCTTCTGCAGATAAAATTCCCAGCAAGGAAATTCAGAGGGGAGCTGGTGGTGAAGTCTGTTGTCCCTGAGACTTCAGCAGGAGGCAAGCACAAGTTGAAGCCCTTGGAGTAATACTCTGGAAGATGATGAAAGTTCTGTAAAAGTTACTTCTCCTCTCCTTGGCAATGAAGACACCACTGCAGGCCAACCCAACAACACAGCACACTGGCAGGGGGGCAGTCCAACTCCTACAGCTTCCTTTGGTTCTTCTCCTTGGCAGAGGTTTCTTCTTGTTGTTCCAGAAGGGATATACAGTCTCGGGGTCTGGGTCCCCATATTTATACTACTTTTCTCTTTGTTCTCTGAAGGCAGAGAGGCCGTTGCCTAGTCCAAACCAGTTCTGGTCAGTCCTGGAGCACTTTGTTTACATGACTCCTTCTTTCCTTTCACAGTGCAGGGCAGAGACATCAAACACACCACAGGAGGTGGAGCCAGCATTGTGGAGGGAAGGCACAGCCCTATTCAGGTCCCAGGTGCAACTCCTCCCACCCATCTACATGCAGATCTTCCTATTCAGCCCTGTGCTGACTCACCCTCTCTCTTGGAATCCCCCAGCCCCTGTCACTCACAGAACCAGACACACAATACACAACCTAGCAGAGGCAGGCTTAGACAGTTAAGCAAGAAAATACCTACTTTCTAAAAGTGGTATTTTCAAACACAGAATATTAAAACCAACTTCACTAAAATATGTATTTTATCATTCTGAGTTCAGGCATACTAAACTCGAATTTCTACCTAGTTCCCTGAGTCAGTTAGGATTATAAGATGTAATAATCAAACTGCCCATTCTGGCCTATGGGGAACAGGAAGCCTTGCAATAGTAAAAAACGAAAATGGCTGTAATTCACTATTAGGACATGCACACACACCAGGGTATGTCCTACCTTATACTTACAATGCACCCTGCCCTTGGGCCTGCCATAGCGGTGTCTGATATGAAGATAAGGAAAGGTTTAGGGACTGGCAAGTGGGTGCACTTGGTCAGTCAGCATGGCAGTACCAGACTGCACATAGGCTCTGCAATGGCAGACCTGGGACACACTTTACAAGTTGCTTCTGTGGGTGGCACAACCAATGCTGCAAGCCCATCAGCAGCATTTGACTTACAAGCCCTGGGCACATATGGTGCACTGTACTAGGGTCTGACAGGTAAATCAAATAACCCAGTCATGGAGTCACTAATCAATGCATCAATTTAACATAGGGAGCACTTGCACTGAGGCACTGAATAGCAGTGTCACAGTGCCCAAAGCATCTAAACCAGCAAATCATATCAAAAACAGAGGAGGCAATCAGAAAAAATGGAAGGGAGACTCACTCCAATGGTACCAGGTCTAACAGAGCACATATTACAAGTAACAAAGAGCCTCCTTGATAAATACAGTGGATTTTCCTAGAAAGGTGAAGAATTGCTGAATGTTTGAATAGCCAAGTGGCATGATAGCTGATCTGCTCTGTAGAGATGTCCAGTGCTGAGATAAAATATCTACCTCATCCACACCAAATTGGGGCCTGAGATCACTAAAGAAAAGACTCCCAAGAGAAAGGGAAAAAGGGAAATTGGCCTGTATATTTTCCCATCAATTAAATATTTTCAGTCCACCTCTTAAATAACGAGATCTAGAACGCTCACAACTTCATGTTCATGTTCTCATTCATAAATCACTGGAACTGACCATTTCCTAACCATGGAGCATTTAACTACAGGTTTTAGTAAGGGTCAGCTGTCTCCTCCGCATATCCACGGGTGACATCTCACCAACAGAACTCACCTCCCACTACAGCACTACTAAGACTTCTAGCCTGGACCAAATAGCCCCCTTGAAACTAAAAAGAGCCAGGAACATTCCATCTAGATCATGGTTCAACACAGACATAAACTCCGAAAGAAGACAGCTAAGAGCTGCAGAAAGACTCTGGCGGAACAACCCGTCCACAATCCTCCTTGATCGACTCAAATCAGTACGCAGGAAATATAATAAACACATCAAGAATGAAAAAACTTCCTTCTTCTGTAATGCTCTAGACAACGCAAAAAACAGGCCCAAAGAACTCGTCAATCTCATTAGGCAACAAACTTCCAAGCCCCCTTCATCATCAGGTCAGGCCTCCAAAGACCTGTGTGATAACTTTGCCAATTTCTTTAACGATAAAATCACCAAGATCGAACTCTCCCTGGACGATCACCGCAGTCCCCCCTACAGTAACGCGCCCCTAAGGACAGAAGATATCGCACCCAAGTACCCCACAAACTACTGGAAATCTTTCAACCTCATCTCCGAAGCAGAGGTCATCAAAATGATTTCCAGCTCCAAATCTTTATCACACATCTTGGATCCAATACCTACCCAACTGGCTATAAAGCTCAAACTCACCCTAGCCCCGCTCTGGACCAAGATTATAAACAGCTCCTTGAGAACCAGAGTGATGCCTGACTGTCTCAAAATCGGCCAAGTCACTCCTTTACTAAAAAAAACGGGCTCTGACAAAAACAATCTGAATAACTTAAGACCCATCTCCAACCTCCCTCTCCTAGCTAAAATCCTGTAAAGATGTGTTCTCCTCCAACTTACTCAACACATGGTCAGCACCATCCTTCTAGATCCTCACCAATCGGGTTTCAGAAAAGGCTGCAGCACAGAGACAACGATCGTAAATGTCATAGACGATATACACAAGTCAATCGATACAGACCAATGCTGCCTACTCATACTTCTGGACCTATCAGCAGCCTTCGACCCAGTTGACCACAAACTACTCATTAAGGTACTTCAAGAAAGTGTAGGAGCGGAAGAGGTGGTCTTACAATGGTTCACCTCTTTTCTACAGAACCGCACTCCCCGTTAACAGGTGTGTCCCTCAAGGATCAGTTCTCTACCCGCAACTTTTCAACATCTATACGGAACCCCTCACCACCATACTAAAAAAATCTAACATTCCTTTCCACCTCTATGCGGATGATACCCAGATCTATCTCGAAATCTCCTCCATTGATGACATCCAGAGACTGAACGACACTCTAAGAGAAGAACAACACTGGCTATCACTCAACCACCTGAAACTTAACCAGGACAAGACGGAAATCCTCCTCATTTCCAACAAGATGGAAAACCCACAAATCACAGAATGGCTAAAAGCTATAGATGCTCTCAACTGCAATCTCACCTGGCTGATTCCTTAAAAATCGCTGGGAATCACTCTGAACCCAATATTAGACATGATCAAACACATCAAGAACACCGCAAAGAGCGCCCTCCTCAATATTAAACTACTCAACAAAATAAAACCCTTTATCCCTCCTAACGACCTCAAACAAGCCACTCAATCCTTGGTGTTGTCCAGACTGGACTACGGGAATGCCACCCTCACTGGATCAGCAAAATCTCACTTAGCTCCCCTCAGATCAACTCTGAACGCAGCAGCTAGAATGGTCACCGGAATAAAGAAATATGAACACATCTCGCCTGCACTCAAAGAGCTAAAATGGCTCCCAATCGAAATGCGTGCCAACTTCAGAACTGCCTGCCTCACTCACAAAGCTCTGCACACAGGGAAACCGGTCTACCTGGCCTCCAAACTCAAGAAGGCTGGTCAGACAAGGAGCCTCAGGAGAACCAACACTCTTCTCATCCCTACAAAAACTCGCAAACAAAAAACTGCATCTCGATCCTTCTCAGCAAACACGCCCAAAATCTGGAACTCCATCCCAGTACACATCAGGACCAGGCCCTCCTTTTTAAAATTCAAAAGGCAGCTCAAAGACCTCTTCCTCAACCGATCTCCCCCAAATGGATAGCTACCGCCTAACCGCAGAAGCTTGCCCACAGCTGCTCACAGACACGTTGACTTTAAGACTTCTACCTCACCCTCCTCCCAACTCCCTCCTCTATTCCCCCCTCCGTGAACTAGTCTCGCCACGAGGCTATGTGCTCATTACGGTGATATTATGTGATGCGTCATAAATCATTATGTGTACCACTGTCATAATGTGTGATTTACTCGATACTAATGCTGTAAAGCACTTCGAAACCTTCGGGTCTGGCAAAAGCTATATAAAACTCTTAAATAAATAAATAAAGAGTGGAAGACAGGATGTATATATAATGTGGAAGGAAGTGCTGCTGGGTTAAAGTGGCTTGATGCCCTGTATCAGCCTTACTATCTTGGCAACATATTTATTTTCCCATATAAATGGATATATTTATTTGACAACCATACGCTTAAACCTTCAGTATAAATACCATCTCTTCTGCCTCTCTTACCAACCTGGTTCTCATATTGTGCTTTAGCATGATCCAAATTACTTTTTGTTTTCTTTTGTTTTTTTTGAATCTCCTGCACACTTTGTGTAGCAGTAGGATTATTGAGTTTTCTGTTGATGGTGGTTTAAGTGAATTTTGGATGACAGCCTTGCACAATAAATGCTCGGCTGGAATGCTTCCTGTAGAAGCATGTTTTGCATTATTGTAATGAATCTGCTCACCAAATAATCTGTACCCAATTAGTTTATTTTTAAATTTATTTTTTATTACATACAACTTATGCAGTGTATTCAGCACCATAATATGGCTACAGGCATAGTAAATGAGAAACAGTAAGAAAAGTAAAGAGAACATAAAAAAACAAAAACAGCTCGTGCTGTGCAGTATATCAGCTTCACATTCATATCTTTCATCCGTCCGACTGGACATGATTATTGGTAAGGGTTCATCCTGGTAATCGCTATACAACTTATTGGGCTGAGTCTAGTTGCTAGCACAGTGAGGGACTTCTATGTCAGCTCTGGATGGTGAAGCAAGTATACAGTCAGCAGGGCCCAGAAATTCTAGGGCCTTGAGGCCGTAGGTAGTTCTTCTGAATATATGTTTAATTGTTCTCTGCAGTATACTATCTCCTTCAGCCACTTCGTCACTGTGGGTGCCGTCTTCCCTCCCCAGTGCTTCCCAATAATCGCTTTGCCAGTAGTGTCTTGACAGCCACAAGTTTCCTGTTGCTTAGTTTGAATGACTTAACTAGGCCCATTAGGCAAACTTTTGGTGTGCAGTCCACAGTTTTCAGGACCATTTGCATTATAGTCTCTGTCACCTGAGCCCAGAAGGCATGGGCAGGTTTACATTCCCAGGCCAAATGTACAAAATCTGCTATTTCTGCACCACATTGCACACAGCGAGAATCCTCCCACAACCCAAATTTCTGTAGTCTAACAGGTAGTACATTTGTTGTAGAAACTTAAAATGTATTATTAGGAGGTTACAATTTGCAGTGAGATGTCCAGTTAGCGCGCAACATGCCTCCCATTCCTCCCAAACCAGTGGTATTTCAAGCCTACTGTTCCACCTGTCTAGGGCTGCAGAACTAGTCACTGCGTTTTCTTCTAGGGATGCATTATATAGTTTAGTTATTAACCCTTTACTTTCTGAAGTTGTCAATACCACTTGCAGCACTTTCAGCATCTCCGGCTCCTTTGGAAATTCGAAGTATAGCGACCTGACAGCCATACGCAGCCTAGTGTATTGACATTTTCACAACCGCTATTCTGTCCGCAAGGGACAATGGGAGATGCGTCCAACTGGCTACCTGGTCCATTAGTTTAGCGATAGCACCCCCATAGTTCATGCTGATCACAGCCTCCCATATATCCAAGTATTGCACAGGGTCATTTGTCTAGGCCAATGGGAACTCCAGTTCATGCCTACTGGTGCATTGTGTTCCCTCAAATCGTACATACTCCCGCAACAGGGGCTCCAAATGTGTCTCAGGCTCCCTCACACACAGCAGCATGTCATCTGCGTACAAAAAGCCGTTGTCTGAACCCCAATGCAGCTCGGGTGTGGCACTGCCTATCCTTGCACGCCAGGGGCTGAAGGGCCAGATGTAACAACATAGGGAAGACGGGGCACCCCTGCCTGGTTCCATTACAAATCTCTTTGGGGCGGACACTACTTTATTGATGCATATCCTGCCCACAGGGTTTGTGTAGAGCAGGTGCACACATTTTAGAAAGGTGAGCTGCATCCCCATGCACTGTAGAACCGCAAACATATACCCCCATTGTATAGAATTGAATTATTTGGCCGCATCGAATAACACCGCTGCGGCCTGAAGCTCTGGGTTAAATTGATGTAGCACTGCAAACAAGGTGCGCAGATTATGTGTGGTAGATCTTTGGGGTACAAACCCTGACTGATCCGGCAAGATCAGATTATGCACTAGGGGCTTTAGTCTATTAGTGATTATTTTAGCAAGAATTTTGGTATCAATATTTATTTACGTCGGGGTCGGTATGATTCACACCTATTTGCCTCCTTATCAGGCTTCAGCAGCCTTACTATTGATGCTTCCCTCAGGCTGGGGGGCAGGACACCATTAGCATATGCCTCAGTGTACACCTCTAATAGTATCGGGCCAGGCTATCCAGATAAGCTTATAGAATTCACCTGGCAGGCCATCAATCCCGGCCGCCTTTCCGTTAGGTAATGTCATTATAGCTTCTTTCACATCATCTACTGTCCAAGGTTGGATTAGATACTCTTCCAGGCCCGAGGCCGTTGACCTACGCCCATATAATGTGGAATACAATTTAGTGAACACTTTGATAATCCCTGGTGTGGTATAATGTGTTTCAAATTTTTGGTCTACCATCTCAACTATATGTTCCTGTTCTCTTGGCTCTATAAGTTTATTCGCAAGTGACCATCCTGGCATGCCGCCCTCCCCGTATGCCCATGCTTCCCATCTTCTGGATCTATGACGTATCTCCTGCTCAGCGAGGTTAGCGTGCTCAGAGACGAACTCCCTCACCTGGGCTAACAAGACATGTGTGGGCCTTTGTTCGTATGTGTCCTCTAGTGTATATATATTGTCTTCAATGTCATGTATTACAAGAAAAGAGAGAGGGACCCCAAAGACACAGGAGAGGAGCACCAAATACGACCTTAGTCAAACAGACAGAGCCTCCTTGTCATCAATACGTAACAATCAGCATACCTTTCACACTGACGGGATAAAGATGAACAGCACAGATGTAGTCAAAACAATTGAGAGAAAAAATAAGACATAAAAATGTATTCACAATTTCATTAAAAATTCTGTAAGTACAATACTATATATTGTTATAAGGCTAATTATGAAGCAATTACAATATAGACATATCAATACCTAAGTATCAGAATATTATTGACAAAAATATCTACAGTAACAATTCAATAACACCATAAAACATAAGATTGGGAACAAATTAAAAAGGACAATAAGGTCCTATTCACAGAGGGAAATCACCAAATCAACGATTCATCAATTGTGACCCCAATTAATATTGCTTTCAGTTATACATGTCACAAAAAAACTGTAATCAAAGATTTTGTGTGGTTTCCTCTTTAAGAGCATCAATGTCATGTAACCTGTTATGCAGCGATTTCAGGATTCCTGCCTGTGCCCCCATGCATTCCCCACGGATGGTGATTTTAAAGACCTCCAATAGCATCCCTGCTCCGTCCACTGAGCCTTCATTTTCTAAAATAAATTTGTGATGGCAGTTCCTATTGTGGAACGAAATACCTGATCCAGTAGCGCAGATGGTTGCAGCCTCCATTGTAATGGTGGCCTAGTATATGTTGGTATCTCTAACTCCTGTACTACCGGAGCGTGGTCAGATAATGTCCTGGCGAGGTGCTTGACATCCATCGTCCAAGGGCTCACCTCCTTGGAGACAAGCCAATAGTCCAACCTGGACCAGGAGACATGCACTGATGACACATAGGTTCCCTCCATGGCAGTTGGATTCCGGCTCCTCCACACATCAACCAGCCCCTCAGCCTCCATTATTTCCCTCATTATTGTAGCTACCTGTTTGCCATGTATGTTTTGTGAGGAGGTGGGTTTCCTTCAGAAACGCTAATGAAATATTATGTCTATCCAAATATACTAGGACATTCCATGTGAGCAATTTAGTTAGACCACCCTGACGTGACATTTCCTATGTTTGGGCTTCCAGGATTCCCTCTGTGTCCCATTTTCATTGTTGGACTGTACTCAGACCTGTCTTACATGCTTTCTATACTGCATCTGCAACTAAGCAAACCCTTGTATCCCACCTCCCACCCACTTCAGCACACTCAACTGGCTAAAGACATCTCAATGTAACCCTAACTTGCCTGAACTGAAAAAAGTTACCCAGGTCAGTTTTGGGGGTACACCCATGTGGGGGCACTAGTGCACAGACACCTTCCCGGTGAACAGGGAGGTGTCAGTTAGGCTGATTTGCTACTTATGCAGTGTCTCTGCTAGACTCTGGCCCCCAAATGTCCTTGATCAGTTCTGATGTCACTACCATACACACAGTCTGTCAGCTGATCATCTTCATGCCTTGTGTGTCAGAGCATGACATGTATCACCTCCTGCACTAAGAAACAGTCCAGTAGGAGTGACTCTGATGCACTGTTGTTCTTCCGCCAGCTGCCTCTCCTTCTATAATGTGACAACATATTTCTAAGTGTGTGTAGCAGTTCTGATCCAGTTGCATGGACCTTTTATTGTTCCTCATCATCTGTTATTTCCACTTGATCTTGTCGGCTCCTATTCAGGGACTTGACATACTCCATTGCTGATATCGGAGTGTTGAACATTTTGGTCTTTCCTTCTACTTTGATCCGCAGCCGGGCCAGGTACAGCATGGCATAGGAGATGTTTGCTGCCTGTAACTGTTTCTGAACTGCCTGGAATTCCCGCCAGGCCGCCTGAACATAACATAACATGTGTATTTGTAAAGCGCACGTTCACCCCAGGTATCTTGGTGCTGAATAACAGATGTTTATTGTTACCCAACTCAATGGTACTCATTTTATCGACCTTAGATGGATAAAAGGCTGAGTGGACCCTCTGGGATTTGAACCTGTGACCATGAGATTTAACACAGGCCCGTGCAGTGGATGCATTAGTTCAATGAACCACCAGACCCGGCTGAACAGTGGCAGTGAAGTCTGGATAGAATGCAAGATTGTTCCCCTTATAATTGATGTTGTGTTTCTGTCTTGCGAGGCACAAGACTGCATCACTGCCTCCTGTAATTAAGCAGTCTTGCGATCGGTCGCTGTGGGGCACCTGGGACTTGGCGCGCTGCCAATGACCTATGGGCCCTCTCCACAATTAGCACCTCAGACAAGTACTCAGACCCAAAAATGTCCTTCAGCATACCTTCCATGTAGAGCTCCAGCTTGCCAGTGTTTGTCGGTTCCAGCAGACCCATGATTTTGAGGTTGTTGCACCTCGACCTTCCCTCTAAGTCCTCATTCTTTGCCTGTATTACGGCCAAGACCTTCTCCATGTTGAGGCAGTTCGATGAGACAGTTTGTAGTCCATTCTCTGTGTCGGAGATTCGTTTTTCCGCTTCTCCCAACCTGGCGCCTTGTTTGTTTGGCGGACATGTAGTCCATTCGTAGGTTTAACACGTCTATTTTCCCATCAATGGACTACACACTGCACTGCATTGCATGGAGCGTGGTCTCAAATGAGGTAGGTCCTTCCACCGGCGCGTCCTGCTCAGAGTACGACAGTGCGCGCTGTTGGGACCTGCCAGGCTTCCTCATTTCGAAAGTGATGCAGGTTTGGCTCTTATCCGTCTTCCCCATTATAATTGCTCGATGCTCTGTGCCCTAGGTGACCCTCCAACCTCAGTGTAATTAGGCAAAGAATTGACCCTGCTCTCGTGTAGTGGTTCACTCGGCGCCTATATGTTGTGGATGTTTGCAGTGGAGTGATAGTGTTTGCCACTGATCAGGCCTTCATCAACACTCTGGCTCAGTTTAGCAGCTGCTCGAATCCAAAATCATCTGCTCTAAGGGCATCCCAGCGGGTCAGAGTAGGTCTGCAGGACCGTGCCCGACTCCCCTGCAGTGCCTCAGTAGGGCCCTGTCTCCCGGCCCAGTCTCAGCCGTTCACCAGGTGGATGACTCACCACCTTGCAGCTTACTCCCAGCAGGCAGAACTCAGCCCTATATCGCCTTCAGGATCACAATGTCCGCCGCTACTGCCAGTCAGCCAGTTGTCTGTATTATCTCAGCTGGGGCAGGGATCACCACTCCGTTATGGCAGCGGTTCAGCGCACTCTCATGCGCCGCGCCACGCTGCCGTCCCCCGGCTCCTCGTTTTCGCCGGGTGTGCCACCACATCCACCTGCACACTTGGCTCCTGATCAGGCTTTCTCCACCAGCAGTTGCTCCACCGGGGGACTCCGCAGGGTTTCTGTTTATTCCGGTTGTATTTCCGTACCATGTGTTTGTTCGCTCCGTACAGCAGCATGATCGCGGGCTGTCCAAGGTTTCCGATCTCACACGGCAGGCATCATTTTCTCACCGCCGCCGGCAGCTTCAAGATCGGAAAGCGGCTTTCATCCTTTATTACCCCCGACCTGGGCTTCTGTGCATCGTCACGTCGGCTTAATGCTGGTATGCCACTTCTTAGTGGGCGCGATAGCGTACAATTATCAGGATTATGGCCAGATTGTGCACTCGGCAGGCAGAGCTACACCAAGGCGCAACCATCTTGCCATGCACCCTCTAGCGCCCTCCTGTACCCTATCATTTTGATCCTGTATGTACCTTTGCAGATATTTACAACTCCTGATTGCCTCTTTCAGTGTGCCCATCAGTCTGGGAATGGTATGCAGTTGATAGACAATATTGATCTGTAGGTCATGCAAAAGGCTGTCCAAAATCTAGAAACTAATGGTGCCACTTGGTCTGATATAATCTTATAGGTAACCCATGTTGTTTGTTTATATGTTTCAGAAACAATTGTGAGGAGATGTTAGAAGTAAGGCGTCCTTTAGTGGGTATAAAATGGGTCATCTTGGAAAATGTGGTTACAACTACAATGACAGTATCAAAACCATGAGCTAAAGGCATATTTGTAATAAAATCCATTATAATTACTTCCCAGGGAATAAGAGCTGGCATTAGATGTAACTCTGCTATACGCCTTTCTTGTCTGTATATAATACTTGATGTCTTCTATCCTCTTTTCCCTACATATTCTTTGCTCTAAGTCTAGGGTTCCAACAGTTTCGTAAAGTATGTCCTAATGTATTTTAGGATCTGATATGTATAACTTGTTTTCATAATAAGGTAGATCATTTAGTACAGTATCATCTCTTTTCTCCACAGCCCAGTTAACTAGAGAACCAGAAGGCATTGTTTTTATGTATCTCGTCCTCCAAAGTGACAGGTCCTGTAATTGCTATGATTCTTTCTTATTGATTGATTCTGGACAAATCACTCAATCACCCTCTGCCCACGGACAGAGCCTTGAAACCCTCATGTGTAATAAGCCTATATATATTCATTCTACATTGATAATGGGCTTGGAAATCACTTGAAAATCCTTAGCCTCATTGGTGCTTGACGTTTTAAAGCATCAGCTTTACTGTTTCTTCTTGCTGGTCAGTTATGATGAAATCCTATTAGGAGAAGAAACGTAACCAACATAACTTCCTGGCAGGAACAGCTCTTGCCATTTTAAGAAAAATTTGATTTTTTTATCAAGTATAATATACAGATAAGTTAGGACTTTAGCAGAGTTAAAGCAGACAGTACTTGTCCAAAGGGTTTGTTACATCTAATGCAGTTCCTATTCCCTGGGAAGTGATTGTAATGGATTTAATAAATAATGGCCACTTCATAATTATAATAATTGATATATTTTGAATGTTCTCAGTGTGTTGACTGATGTTTGAGCTATGAACCTTTAGTATGTTTGAGTGTTTTGTAGTGTTGAAATCAATAACACTTAAAAAAGAAACTCTCATGTATTTTTATATTGTGTATAATTCTTTTTTGTTTCTAGAATGTGACTGAGTTGTATCAATTCAATTTTCGATATACAAGCAATGGACCACAAATGGATCTAAGCAGGTATGGCTCTTTACATTTCTGATGTTGTTAAAGCTCAAAAGGGGTTCCATAGCAGGAATCTTTAACCTTTTTTTTTTGTCTCTGAAACCTGGTTGGGGTGTGCATGTTATCAAATAAAAAAAAAGAATTATATATATATATGGAAATTTGCTTTAGAACTTATCGAAGCAGTTGAAGGCAAATAAATCGCTTCTGTAAAGGATTCCTGTGTGCCGTCCTTCTGTTGGTTATGGAGTGGTGAAAGCAAGGCTGTTCGCAGAAGCTTATATATGTATATATATCCTTTCTTTGATTCTTTGATCCAAGCATATTTAAACGAAAACTCTCATTACCAATTATTCCATTATACTCCCATATCCTTTTTATTAGAATCTAGAGATGCTCAATCATGGATTCTTTACACAATATCACTCTGTTTAGTTCAGTTCACTGCACTGATATAGTGCCATAACCTTTGTTTCCTTTCAGTGGTTGGCACTATGTACTACTTTTTTTATTAGTTTTTGAGTTATGTAAAGTTCAACATAACACTTGAGTGATACAACAGTCTCAGTTCAGGAAATTCACAAACTGCATAACTGGCCAGACAGGCAGACAGGCAGACATAAGGACTGTTGACCAGCCTTTCAATGCATCTTTTAAGTTTAAGGTAAAATGCGCCACACTATAACAACGACTAGGGAACTGATTCACAAAGGTAAACTTGCACGTTTGTTTAAGTTTACTCTTTTTTGGCATTCGCAAAACTGCATTTTAATGGTAAGTTTACAAATGTGGAGACTCTGCTGTCGGATCAACAACAGTACAAAACCCTGAGTTCTAACAATGTAGTAAAAGGTATAGAAGGTGTAACACAAACAGTGTCTAAGCCCAATAGATCTATCTAAGGGCATATCCCTATGTAGGACGTAATCCCTAATTCACCAAAGGTGACATGCTTCATCATTTGGGATTATCCTCCCAGAGGAAAGAACCTAGTTCCTCTGGGGGCTGCAACCCCCTCTCTGAGAGGGAGGAGCTCAGGGATGTTTTGAAATATAGTAATGGATATGTGGAATCCACAAATGTAAAGCTACTAGTGTGAGTGAGGGGTGCAGTGCTTATAAGAAAAAAGTTTTTGTGAAAACTGTGAAGTTAAAACTATTACATTGGTGGAGGTAGAGGATGCCATTTTGAAATTAACTCCAAAAAAGGCCCCTGGACTATATAAAATACCGGGAGATCGATATCGTTCTGAACCGAAAATATGGGCCCCTTATTTGCGTGTTCTTTTTAATGCCATACTGAATGGTATGGATCCCCCAGAAACATGGCGGGGAGCTGAAATAGTTCCTATCTTTAAAAAAGGTTTCCCCCTTAAACCATCTAATTATAGGCCAATTAGCCTCATAGACGTGACGCAAAAATTGATCGGCAGAATCATTCAAAGTAGAATACAGAGTTGGATGGAGGATGGTGAGATTTTATCTCCGTTCCAGGCCGGTTTTAGACAGGGCTTATCCACGGTGGATCAGTTATTTAGACTGCAGGTCCTATATTGGAAAACTGTAAAGGTAGAGGGTGGCAGCCTCTACATGATCTTTGTTGACCTGCGGTCAGCATTTGACTTGGTGCCTAGAAACAAACTGTGGAGGGTACTACAAGAATTGGGTTTACCACGCTATCTTCTTAATGTTTTAATGAGACTCCATAGTGGCACTTACGCCCAGGTAAGGTGTGGGAAGAATGGGGAATTATCAGGCCGCTTCCCGGTCAATCAAGGGGTGCGCCAGGGCTGTGTCCTGGCTCCCACCCTTTATAGCCTTTATATAAATGGACTGGTTGATCACCTTCTTGGAGCAATGAATATAGATGCCCCGAGGCTAGCCACTGGTCGGGTGCCCGCTTTGATTCGCGGACGACACTATGTTGTTGTCCAAGACATCAACGGGCATCCAACGCATCCTTTTTTTGTGTTTCTAGGGGACTAGAGATAAATCTAGATAAAACCAAGTTCATGATCTTCAACCCGCCGACGCAGACACGCCCAAATCCCGTCCTAGGTGGAACCCCGCTGAAGAGAGTGAAGACCTTTGAATATCTGGGTATCACCTTGGGAGAACACTTGGAATGGGATTCGCAGTTGGCCAAGGCTGCACTCAAGCTAACAAAGGTGGTGGGGGGATCCAGAAGCTACATAGAGAGTCCGCATTTAAGCCTGCGGCTCCAGTAATTGAAATTTATAATATCCAGGCCAGATCGGCAGCCCTATATGGGGCCGGACTTTGGGGACACCAAAAATCGCAAAACCTAGCCAAGGTGGAACATGCATTTGTGAGAATATATTGGGTCTTCCTATAAGTACCCCATTGGTACCATTGCGTATGGACCTAGGGCTACTACCTATTGAGGAGGTTATGCCTTTACGCCCGCTATTATATTGGGAAAGATTGTGGTCCGTACCTGAGCTTGCTTGCTATAGAAACGAATTTAGGGCAATTTGGGATGCACTGAGAAACAGGAATATCTGGTGGCTGGCCCACATTAAGTTAATTAGCTGCAGGCTAGGCCTATCTGAGCTTTGGGTATCTCCGGAAGTTGCCTGTCTGGAGATATCGAAAGCTGACCTGAGTCACTGTTATAAGAATTATAATTTAGCATCCCTGCATGCGAGTTCTGATGGGGGCAGATTGACTACTGAGTTCCTCCAGATTAAAGTAGAGTATAAAAGAGAGGAATTCCTAGACCTAATATTCCCTGCACTAGCACGAAAATTGTATATGCAACTTAGGCTAGGTACTCTCCCGCTTAGAGTGTTTTCTAGCAAGTGGGATAAAACTACGAGCAAGGAGTGCCCTGCCTGTGGTTCTCATTTGGAAAACGAAATTCATGTTTTCTTTATTTGCCCAGCATATCAGGGTCCACGCAAGCACTGGCTAATTCCAATCTGTAGAAATGTAGGGTTTCGCCAGTGTGCACATGCACTTAGGGTGTTAAAAAAGGATACCCACCCCCCATAATTGTTGCTGTCTCCCGCTTTTTTAATGCAATGTGGCACATACGGAGGAAATTGATTACTGAACCCAGTGCTGTACACGAGTTTCTTGCTCTAAATTAATATAACGCTCGATAATGAATTTCAAGTTTAATCCTTGTTTTAATCGACGTATAGTATTGTATGTATATGTAAAGCTGTATATGTAACGTATTTTAAATGCTACTTTTATTCATTAATTTAAATTTTGTATTACATGTTTTTTATGAACTTTTATGGTCCTTGGTGGCCGAAATAAAGTTATCGAACGGAACGGAACGGATATGTGGAATCCACAAATGTAAAGCTACTAGTGTGAGTGAGGGGTGCAGTGCTTATAAGAAAAAAGTTTTTGTGAAAACTGTGAAGTTAAAACTAGTTCAAGAACGTCAAGAGACTTTATTATCAACCGTTCTCGACCAGGATTAAAATAGTGTCCACCAACAGTCAGAAATCATGAACCGTGGTGATAGAATAACACTTATTGGTCAACATGTTTCAGCCATATAGCCTAATCGGAGGCTAGGCTTTCATCAGGACCGATAATGCTACTTCAGAAATACAACTGTGTGAAAACACACAAAAAAGGATACAACGACACACAAAACTCTTGATGTGTCCGTTAATGGTGTGTTTCAGGGATATGCCCTAAGATAGATCTATTGGGCTTAGACACTGTTTGTGTTTCACCTTCTATACCTTTTACTACATTGTTAGACCTCAGGGTTTTGTACTGTTGTTGATCTTGCTATTGGGGAACAAACCCTGTGTGGTCTCTAAACTTCCCTAGGACCCTCTGCCTTTGAACCGTTATTTGTTATTGACTCTGCTGTTGGGACAGAGAACTCTGCACATAAAAAAGATAGGCATGTCGGCACCACCGACCATGAGGGCCAAGTTGGAGCCTACAATCATGGAATTAAGCATCTCCTATATTGCCCTCTGTGATTAGTCTCAAGCAAAATGCTATCATAGTCTGAGTCTCAGTCTGTATAGATTGAGCCATTATACTGATTGAAAAATGGACCACTTGTTGGGGATGCAATACTTCACCCCTAGCATGTATTACAAAACAAAAAATGAGTAAATGGGGAAGTATAAGTGCGGCAGCTTTCTAAGACCTATAGGACTAGATTACCCCACCCACTGGATTGGGTTAGATAAGAAAACTAAGAGTAATAGGTCCTGAAGAAGGAAGTTAAAGAATTTGTATTGCACTGAAACGTGGGTTGACAGAATTTCTGGAAATACCCAGTTTGAGACACATCAATGGAAGGCTGAACAATAGTCTCCTTGGTTGATTGTTCAATTACTTTTTGTTCTGGGAACTTAAAACAGTTGTATATATGGATTGTATGGGTGTGATGTATGAGTGAGAGGTAGTGATTGGTGAGTGGGGTGATCAAATCTATATAGGATCTGCGTGTTTAGACAACATAAACTAAGGGATTGGTGTCCAGACTGATTCCAGACACCCTCAAAGGATATGTTAGT
This sequence comes from Triturus cristatus, assembly GCF_964204655.1. Classification (NCBI taxonomy): domain Eukaryota; kingdom Metazoa; phylum Chordata; class Amphibia; order Caudata; family Salamandridae; genus Triturus; species Triturus cristatus. The sequence continues at coordinate 283,058,749 of NC_140594.1, read as the reverse complement.
CTGTGGACCAGCTAGCTCACAGTGCCACTATGAGTCCCTCTTACCAAGGAGAGAATAGTTTCTGGCAACTATAGAACATGACAACCCTGACCCCTCAGGGATCGTGGAAACAGTACATTACTTTTCGCTCAGTCACTTTTGCTCACTTAGTCTCCAAGAGATATACAGAATAAACGGTGAGGACGTTTTCAATAAGTATTTATTGAACCAGCGTCATTCTAGTATAAAATACGTGTGCTGCAACAACCATTAGACATAAACATATGTATACGGTTATAAGCACCAACAGAGCAAAGAAAAGGTAGAAGTCTACCATAGTGCTAAAACAATGAATATATGCAGGCATATGGCTACATAACAATAAAAAGCGTACTCCCACGATGCAAGCTCTAACTAGATGTACCTAAGTGTACCTAGCATGTATGTAGGTGTATAGTCAAGAATCCCCTTAGGATAGAGCCAACCCCATTACCTGATGTGGGAGAGCAAAGGACCTTGTCTTGGTCTCGAGATGGACACCCCGCAAGGGATGTCAGACCACTGCGTGCTGAAGTGATTGCGTGCAGGGACCTCAGCGTCTCGTGTCAGCATAGAAGTCTTTTTCTCCTCTAGTTTACCCAGCGAAGATGTGGTACTTATATACCCGAAAGATACCCTCAGGGGTTTTACCTATATGTGTCATGGTACTTATGGGCATGTCGGCCAAGGATGACGATAGTGGTGACCCTTATACAGAGTTATTATGCAGAAGATGGTAATCCTGCTCTGATACTGAGAATCCTCATGCATAATAAATTAGGCTAGTTTTAGGAGACATTTCTGCAGCTTCTAACTGGGTAAAAGGTCAGCACAATGTAGGTAAAAGATCGTGCAACTACCTATGCCTAAATCGGGACATTGGGGTTCATAACACCCACTTCTCATCTGACTGGACGACAAAGTAACACATGCTCAAATATGCCTATTTTAAAAAAGCATCTAAAACATGAGTTTAAAAACATCTAAAAACATAGTATTTGTTTAAAAAAGATATTATGTAAATGTTAAAAAGCTATATAAGTCCACTAAAGAGTCTATATACTGTTAGACCAACTGAGCACGCCGAAAGCCATAGTACTCAGTGAGAGTAAAAGCAGAAAAAGAAAACAGAAATTGGGTTTTCGAATTCCAATTTAGGTTGTTTTCGAAAAAGGCTGAATTGTTCCCAGCACACGGAGAGCCAAATGTTTATGTGTCTTGTGCAGGATACGCAACATCACTGTTGCTTGCCTTCGCAGACAACGTCCCTATAACACCTCTCGGATCAGGTCAATGGAACAAAGGTGATCCTCTCCAGTTCCCGAAGCCGTTGTTGAGGAAGCACTCGAAGCCTGTGAGCCTGTGGTAGAGCCAGTGTCCATTCTGACAGGAGCTGAAGCATCCCGTGGTGGCTCTAAGAATGCCAACATCAGAATTGGAATACGCTGAGGACACTGCACTACATGGACGTTTAATGGGTCCAGTAGCACATCCAAGTCTGGAGGCGCAATTGATGGAAGTGTTAGACAGATGTCCAACACACATTTGTGTCCGCAGAATAGGCAGCGGAGTACAGACAATATGCAGTCGACCCAGACTGATCTGAACAACAGAAACCAATGCTTGCTTAGCTCCAGAAGCTGAGGTGTGCCCAGATGGAGTACCATGCATTCACGGCAACGTCGCTCCAAGAGCGCTTTTTCCATCTCCTTAGAATTGGGGACGTCCATTGCGTAGCAGAAAAATTAAAACCAGGATACCCACTACAAGTAGTGAGATCAGCGGTAGCCCTCCAAAAACGCTTTCCAATACAGAGTGTATTAATGATGGAATTACTATGAAGATCGTCTGAAAGCTGCTTAATAGTCCAGAACCTATGCTTTTTAATAGGTGTACTAAACCAGTTGTATCAGACATGTTAAAGATACGATGTACCATTTCTCTGAAATGGAGCGGGCATTTGTTCAGACTAAAGCCTGTATCTCAGCTGAAGACCTTGCAACCTGAAGATCAAAAGTCTCTCGTGTTGAGGTTAAGACCACCTCCTTCTGAAAAAGTATGGCTTTCAGTCTGCTCAGAGAATCAAATTGTATAAGGGAAACATTCAATGAAGGCCATAGGGGTGCCTCCCTGACTGTTTGGGTCGGTGGAAACAATACTTGCATGCAACAAATAACCCTGGTACTTACTGTGATCAGATATGCGATGTCGGGCAGCATTCCACTACAAACTTGATCATTCAGTATCAAAAGACTACCATTCAATAGCAGTTTGAACACCAGATGAATCACGGCAGCTGGGGATCCTTTCAAGTGACAAGATAGGTGTGCAACCAAAGCGTTGTAAGCTTCTTGAAGTATAATATCCTGACAAATAAAAGACCCACGTTATTAATTCTCATAGTCTGAACCGCTGAGAAAGACTTCAGTGTCCCTATTTCTGCATCTAAATCTGCAAGGTAATTCCCAAGATTCATGGATGTATTCCCTACCCAACGCTTCATACCTGCCTACCTGGTGGGACTGTAGGCAATATTGAAATTGGAATGTTGTCACTGGCAATGTTATATGGGCATAGATTAACCATTCTGTGGAAGGTGACTCAGGCACGGTGAAAGGTAATTGGACTAATCTTTCAATGTGCAACATTGTATACTTTGCATCTCTTTGTGCCATAGTTGTCTGCCGTTCCATTATATTATAAGCAGAAAACAGAGACGTACTGTTGATATATTGCCAAGGCACATGACTGTAGCGCAAGTATTGTAGTGTCCAGCCTAATAACAGGATGGATCATAGTTGCGATTGCCCAGGTTGAAGAATGGACAGGTCCTGTTCTATTATATCTATTGCAGAAGACACAATGTTGCCCAGTGAATAAATCCTGGATGTTAGTGTGGTCATGCCATTGTTGACCACTGCCAAAGCCCTATCAATTTCACGCAATCTCTCCACAGCCTCCTGTTGAGAGATCTTCCATACTTGTTATATGTTATGTTATAAATAGCTTGTAATGCACACAAATATTCTAAAGTCTCCTGGCGCGGGAGTAAGCTGGGGGTGGAGCAAGCAAGAGCCATTTAGAAGAGCTGACTGAACAGATGCGTCTTTAAACGTTTTTAAAAAAGACAGAAGTCTTGAATGTGCTGTAGATCCGAGGGGAGAGCATTCCAGGCAACTGCTGTTTTTTTTTCACCGAAAGAGACTGGCCCCCCAAACATGATCTACGAAATCGCGGAATAGTCATCCGACGTAGAGAGGCAGACGGCAGGGATCGATTGGGCACATACAGAGCAAAACGCCTCCTGAGATGCACAGGGCCTTGGCCATGGAGGTCCCTGTGCGAAAGCGTAAGGGCCTTAAATTGTACCCGCTGGGCTACAGGCAGGCAGCCAGTGCAGATCCCATAAATGCTGCTGAACACTAGATCTCCTAGAGATGTTGAATAGGTGTCTGGCTACGGCATTCTGTATAGTTTGTAGTTTTTTCAGCAAATACCCAGGAATGCCAATGAACAAAGCATTGGCATAGTCGAGGCGGGAGAGACTCAAGGCACGGGCTACCGTCTCTTTAGCCTCTCTAGGGAGTAAGGGAAAGAACCTTCTTAAGGCCTTGAGGGTGCCAAAGCAGACTCCGGTGAGCTTTTTAACATGATCAGCGAACCGGAGATCCTCGCTGAACCACACCCCTAAGTTTTTTGCCGGGCCTCCCTCAGAGTTAGGACAAGGGAAATCAGGGGGCCACAGAGATTGTCTGAAGACCGGAGGAAACTGGCCGTACAGGAGAACCTCCGACTTGTCCTCATTGCACTTCAAATGGGCCTGGGCAAGCCAGTGAAATACGGACGCTAGGCACGTCTGGGCAATGTTTTGTCCAGATCCAAGCCCCTCGAGGTAAATAGCAACTGGGTATCGTCCGCATACGCTATTATTTTTGCTCCCAGCTCCTCTGCCAGATAAATCAAAGGGGTCAGATATATATTAAAAAGAAGAGAGCTCAGAGTAGAGCCCTGAGGAACCCCCGTAGAGAGTTTCCTGACAGAGGATGAAAAAGGAGCCATGCAGACCTGCTGCGTGCGACCATCCAGGAAGGATTTGTCCCACTCCCATGCCAGACCGGCAACGCCGATAGATGATTGCCTGGCAAGGAGAAGCTGGTGTGGCACCGTATCGAACCGTATACTTCATTGTAAATAGCGAATAAGTGCGTTTACGGCATGGTTTCTGGGGACCTAGCAAAATATCCATTAGATCAATGTCATCTGAAAGTAAAAACAAGTGTTGTTTCACCTGGGACAGTGTTGAGGTTCTCAGCCAATTTTGGCATAGCTTCCCAACACTGTAGGATGACACCACTCCCGGATGTTCTTGTTGTACATAGCATTGATCAGACCCTTGAATACTAAACCCTTCGGTGGTGCCCTTGAATCTTGACTGACACGTATTTTTGTCTATAGGCCAAACCAACCATCCCTTCCAATTGGGGTCTGATGAATTGTATGAACCATCATGTATAATGCCATCCAGCTTGTCCTCATTATGCTGTATATCATTTTCCTATCCCTCAAAGTGTGAATGCCAGGGAATACAATGTGTGTTCAAATCATTATTCTTGGCTAGTCCAAGACAAGAAGTCTGTTGCACTTGTGTTATTCAGAAAAATAATCTGCTGTGGTATGAGACATACTCTAAATAATGCCTCAGTTCCCTGTACTTGCCATTCTTTATTCCCCCAGACAGAGTTTGTGTCTATGGTGTCCCTCCAAAAGTTGAAACCCTGTAAAGACAGCTGGGAAATAAAGGAAGCATAGTATATCTGTTTTTTGTCGGTGAGCATAATTTTCTTTGGGGGTGTAGGCACAACCTTATAATAATAAGATGTCGGGTCTGAAGTGCTAAACCCAGAAAAATAAGCAAACGTCTGTGCCATTTGGTGGTGTTGGGCAATGTTCCCATTGGTGATAAGTGAAAACGTTACCTGGGATACTTGATTTGTGCAAGAAATGATGACAATAGTGTTGGTAACAATGCATGGTGTCAAAATCAGATGTATCATCATACAATTCATTACTGGAAAATGCAGCAGATTTTTCTAAACCAGACAGCATAGAATTTACAGTTTCAAAATCCCAATCATCAGAGAAAGTACTGGAGGTGATGATATCATTAAAAAAAACATAAAATACATTTAGTATTTTCAAAGGTTCCATGGGACCAAATACATCAAATGAAACCCTATCCCAAAGTATTCCTTCAGGAATCGGAACAACTGTAATGTTCACAAAGGACAGGTCTCTTTGTTCACGATGAGATGATGTATGTGGTTTCAGGACCAAGTTCACATGTTATACTGCGGAGCGGTCGGGGAGATAATGTCCATTCAGGAGCACGAAAAAGAAAGTCACTACACCTATCCAGAGGACTGGGAACAGTAGACCTATTGCATTCCAGAGCTGTAGCCAAGGAGAAACAAAGAAAGTCTTTTTCAGCCAAAGGTAAATATTATATATGTTTTCTTTGCAGTAAACAGAAGCTGGCGGTGACTCAGTTTCACTTAGATCCAAGAGAAGGTATCCAAATCGATGAAGTAGCCAGACGCTGTGCGATCTATCTTTTTTAGCTCAGCAGGTTTTGTTGAACTGGCAGATGACTTGTTGTGAGACATAGTCATATAGATGTCGGTATTAGGCCAAATTGAGACCTGTGTTTCATATGTATTTTGTTGTTGTTCAAATTCGACTGGTACGAAATCCATTCCATTGTTGGCAACTCCGTTACTTCGTAGAGTAGAATCTTCAAATGTTATTAGTCTTCCTGTCTGAACTTCCTGTATGGTAGCCAGAGGAGATCGGCGGCTACCCAGGAGGTCACGTGGCTTGCTATTCAGTATCAGCCGCAAAGTGTGGTTTGATCAGATCAAGGGAGACAAGTCTCTTTCATTTTTTGCTGTCAAGAGGCGGAAGAAGTACTGTTCTTGCTCCTTCAACAGCCAGGACAGCTACAGGCGTTCTGTAAGACGGCCCACATTAATTTTTTGTCCACAATCTTTTCTCTGATCAGGTCCCCGATCTTTGGGACCCTGGCAGGTGTTGCCGGAACAGTTTTCACTTCCCTAGTGGCAGTGCATTTTACTTGGACGTTGCTTTTTAATGCTTGGAATTCATTGAGTTCCTTAAAACAGGCAAAGGATCATTGATGTCAAATGCTTTTTCATCCGCCATTGTGCTGCCACAATCGAGGGCAGGTACCTATATTATTGTCCCAAACATGACCTCGTAAGGAGTACGGCCTCCCAGGGAGCTTCTTGGCATGTTATTAAGTGCCCTCTGGACCCTATATAGGTGATTGACCCAACTGCCACCCAAGCGTAATACCCTTGCTGTTAAGGATTACTGTAAGTCACAGTTTTTCCTTTCCACAACTGAATTTCCCATGCGATGATACAGAGAGGAGTACCTCAATGCTACACCCAGCCTTCCCATAGCTCTTTTGTAAACCCAAGAGCTAAATGCAGGGCCACAGTCAGAATGTAATGTGCCACTTGCTTATGTCTCTATGAAGACTCACAAATCCTTTATAACAGTTTGGGCGTCAGCCAAGTGCTGAGGCCAAACCCACAGGAATCTAGAGCATGAATCCACTGCCACCATGATGTACTTGTAAGCCCCGTCAGATTGTAAGGGCCCACAGTGGCCCAAATAGACACATGCAAGAGGTCTGTCTGACATCAGTAAAGGTGTCCGTGGTAGTCGTGCTACTGTGGACCCCTTCATCTGCTGACAGATGTTGCACTGAAGGACATAGCCTTTGGTCTGTTTGGTAAGACTTGGCCACCAATAACGTTGTTTCAGAAGTGAAACCATTGCAGTAATACCTGCGTGTGCTGAGCCCAGACCCTCGTGTGCAGTTAGTATTAATGCTAATGTGCGATCCATGTTTGGTATTACTCTATCCCCCACTCCTAAAATCTGAGCATACAGAATATTTTGTGCATCTAACTTGTAGGAGTACTTGAGCGGAAAACATTTTGTCAAAGCTGAGCAGTTTCTTCGCAAAACGATGACATCAACCATTATCTGTCTGTCTATCCTCGTGCTAGAACAAGTGATTGCAGCAACGGCAGCAATTCGCACTGTCGCCTTGGTAACTTCATCAGCCAATGAATTCCCTTTAACGTGCATGCCAAGAAGTTGATGACTCAGCGTATGGATCACGTGAGCCTGCCTCAAGCTTTTTTTAAACCCAGATCCTTGTGACTGGGGGCGAATGTTTCCATTGTCCAGCATTCCATCCATCAATTGTTTCTTTTGCATATGTCGCCCAAGACGTGGGTCCCGTGCTCACTACACCACTGGGTTCAAGCTAGCCTGGCTGAAGAATGGTGATGCCCTGAAACCGGTCCAAGGATGGTTGTTTCCGGTCCAGGGAGGACCTGGCTTGGCAGTTAGGGCTGGACTGTTCCCAAAAGGAACAGGGTCAAGACTGATTTGCATATAGCTGTGTCCAAACTGGGGTGGTGTGGTGAGCAAAAGAATGATGGATTAAACCCAGATCCTTGTGACTGGGGGTGAATGTTTGCATTGTCCAGCATTCCGTCCATCAATTGTTTCTTTTACATATGTCACCCTAAGTGGGAAGGGTATGCCCAGATGTGGGTCCCATGCTCACTACACCAGTGGATTCAAGTTAGCCAGGCTGAAGAAGGGTGATGCCCTGAAACCGGTCCCAGGATGCTAGTTTCCGGTCCAGGGAGGACCTGGTTTTGCAGTTCGGGCTGGACTGTTCCCAAAAGGAACAGGGTTCAGACTGATTTGCATATAGCTGGGTCCAAACTGGGGTGGTGTGGTGAGCAAAAGAATGATGGATTAAACTCAGATCATTGTGACCGGGGGTGAATGTTGCATTGTTCAGCATTCCATCCATCAATTGTTTCTTTTGCATATGTAGCCCTAAGTGGGAAGGGTATGCCCAGATGTGGGTCCTATGCTCACTATACCACTGGATTCAAGCTAGCCTGGTTGAAGAAGGGTGATGCCCTGAAACCGGTCCCAGGATGCTCGTTTCCGGTCCAGGGAGGACCTGGCTTGACAGTTCAGGCTGGACAGCTCCCAAAATGAACAGGGTCAAGACTGGTCTGCATATAGCTGGGTCCAAACTGAGGTGGTGTGGTGAGCAAAATAATGATGGATTAAACCCAGATCATTGTGACTGGGGGTGAATGTTTGCATTGTCCAGCATTCCATCCATCATTTTTTTTTGTTTTGCATCAAGCTTTTTTTAAGCTCTGCCACTTATTCCCAAAGCAGTTTGCGCTTTATTGTGCAACCTTTTGAATCTTTAAGTCCATTCTGGCCCCAGTAGTGAGGAAATTTGTTATAAACCTGGACACAATAAAATGAATCGCACACAATTAGTGTAAGGAATTCTTGATCTGTATTATTTAGTGCCGGTATTAGGACTCTTAGTTCTGCCAGCTGTGCTGTGCAATCTCCTAGAGACTGTGTCTGTGTATTGCTAGGACAGAATTTGCCGTCCCGCATACGTCCCATTACATTTGCACATGCAGCACTGTATTGCTGTTTACTTCCTACGGCTGGCTGGGCAGATCCGTCAGTGTAAATTATATATTCATACTGATCTAGAGGCATTACTTCATTCCGAAGAGGGCATTCTTGTTCATATTGCAAAAATGCTTGTGATCTCAATGTAGAGTCACATTTGTAATCTACATCTGTTGCAGTGAGAGAATTAGCCCATTGTATCCATCGTGAATGCAACGCTTTAGTGTTAGGAACGCTTGCTTTAGTAACACCTCTAAGGTTGGTACTGGAGTTACGACAAGTATTCGTTTCCCCTGAGCCAATGCTCTTTGTCTCACTACAACAGTCTGTACTGCTGTCAGTATTTTTTCAGTGGACGCAAAACGCATTTCAGTGTTTGTGTACAAATGCAATTTGTATGCTATAGGTACAGTTTCCCCTTCCTTGAAGGTTAGGTAAGTTTATCCTGATTGACCTGCGACTACACGGTTCACCAAATTTGTAGTATTTACACATGTATATAAATGTTTTGAAGCTATCATGTCAGCTTGTAGGGAACAAAGAATTTCTGTATGTTCCTGTGTCCAATGTCGAACTGAGACATCAGGACTGATTAAGTTGTAGAAAGGTTTTACTCTTTCTGCATAATTCAAAATGTACATTCTGCCAAAATGTAGGAACCCTAAAATGGATTGTAAGTTTTTCAGAGTCTTTGGAGGTTGAGGCAGTGCACATTTTTCTAAATAAATGGCTGATAGGCTTTTCCCTTCACTTGATTGCTCATATCCCAAAAATAGGACATTGAGGTGGGCAATTTTGAGTTTTTAAAGTTACATTTGTAGCCCTCAGAGGTGAATCCCAAAATTATGTTGTTCCCCCTGTTCAAATGGTCCAATAATTCATCGTCCGTCGGATAAATATCATCTACATAGGACAAAACCTCCTCATCAACATTCTGAAGTAACTCTGATACTCTTGATGAAAACAACCCGGGGCTATTCTTATATCCTTAGGGCAATCTACAGAATTGACACTGCAAGCAGAGAGCTGAAAATGCTGTCAAATGTCTGCTTTCAGGCGCTATATTTTGGCAAAAGCATCCATTTGAGATATATAGTGTTGTTTGGTATTTTTTCCGCACAATGTTATTCATTAATGTGGGCATTTTGTACTGCAAATGTTTTTGTGCAAGTGTTCAAATGCCTGTAGTCTAAAACTAGATGATATGAATTGTCTGGTTTCATTACGGGAAACAAAGGATCATTCATGGAAGTGCAGCAATTTTCAAACACACCTTGATATTCAAGTTGATCTAAGATCTCCTTGACTTGTTTTCTCGCGTTATGTTTTATTTGGTACTGCCTTTGTGGAGTTGGAGTATTTTTTTTCTGGGATTACATAGTGAGGTGACTCAGTCTCCCACCCTACATGATTGCGGTATAGTGCAGGAGCTAGTGCTACCGGCCACTCCTGTGCGTATGAATGTTTTAAAGATTCTGGAACGAGGTCGGAGAAAGCTGGTAGAATTACTGTTTCTCCTTTTGGGCTGTCCATAACGAACTCTGAAGGCCAATCTTTTTCAGCGAAAAGGATATCATATCCAAAAGTCAGGTTCTTCCAAAAGAGACCCTTCACTGTTCTGGGTATATCCCCCTTATATGGAGTGTTATTTCATATAACTGGTGCAGGACACTTACCCTAGTATCAGGTGTTTCCACCGTGATCTGATCATTCAACTCTGCTGTCACCATAAATTCCATCGTGTTCTGGCGAGCCATTGTTATTTCTGCTGCGCTGTCTAGCATCGTCAGAGCCCTTTCCCCGTTCAGAAGTTGAGTCCTCAGCAGTCTGGACATTTCTTACTTTAGGACCAGCTACTTTCTTCTTTTTAAATTGAGGTTTGGATTTTGGTTTATCTTCTTTTTTGATATTATAGTCTTCAGTGCGATGTGTATCTCTTGTCATGACTCGCTCTTCTGATCTGTGTACTGACTGTTCTTCACTCTCTGAGTTTTTTGATGAACCCTGAAAGGAACGAGAGGAATGTGTATCAGTATCCTGATAACTGTCAGGTTTTTTAATGTTATCACAGTTTCCTGTCAGAGGGCTCCTGTTGGGGAGACTCACCCCGTGATTGTGATGCATTTTTCTTATTTTTCTGTTGTTTATTATCCCATTTCTTTTTAGAAGAATCAGGTGCTTGCTTAGTGTTATCCTTTTCCGGAATTCCCATTACTTGCGGTTTCATAGGTCTAGCTCCCAAATTATCTCTAGCTAATTCAGAGTATGTATCTTCAATAATTTTGGGTACATCCCTCTCCTGTTGTGTAGGAGTGCATTCCCTTAGGCATTAGCGTATAGTCACCGCTGCTGCCTCCCCTTTTATGTTAGCTAACATTATTGTAGATACCTGGGAAAATTGCCTAATAATTTCATCCCTACGTTCTGCTCCATACTCATTTTATATTTTTCTTAATACTTCTGGTATCATGGTTGTTGAAGGGGTGCCATAAGTCCTGGTATAGATGGCAGCGAAGACTGTACCCCAAATGGTACAATCCTCTATCAGGGGAGCTATCCCTATTGGCAAGCAAATTGTCAGTATTCTGCGTTTTTCTTGTGGTCTTGTGTGTGGAAACATTGACTCTAGTTGTGCTATTTTCTGTGCTATCCAAAATGGCATTTGCTCACGTTTAGTGGGCATTCTTCCTATAACTGCATTCAGTGTTTGTGGGCTGATTTTTGTTGCGGTCCCTTGTAGTAGACCTGCTGGAGTAACCCTTGTAGGTTGAAGTGTGAGTGTTCTCATATTTCTGTAAAGTTTTATTATTTCTTTATGAAGTGGACATAAGACTGCTACAGGTTTTGTATCAATTTCTGGATGCGGTTTGTAAGCCGCTAGAACCGGCTAAGTCGCTCTGTCTCTGCTGAGCGGACCGAGTCTCACTTTCTCTGTAGTGTGTGGGAGGGCGCCTTTAAACCAGTTTATATGTTCCTGGTACGTCAACCAGACTTCTATATCCTCGTATGGATTGTATTTATCTGGTATTTCATCCACAACATAAGAATGAAATGTATGTGTACGTGCATCTGCAGGTGGGATCTTGATCCAGGAATAGAACACCTTTGTCCTGTATGCCTCGTGTGCCTCAATCACGAGGGTAACAGTCACACCTAATGTTGGGACTACAAAATCTGCTAATTTTAAAGTCAGTGCATTTCTGACATTTTCTGAAATGTTTATAGCACCTTCCTGCTCTCCTTCGACTGCTGCGTTTACATTTAATGCCAATGCAGCCCTATCTTGCACAGACATTTTTCAAGGACTTTTTTAGTATGGGAAAGAGATTAAGGTTTTAGACACAATGTAGGGAACTATAATCTTTCAAGCTTGAATAAACCTACAGCCAATACATAGGGAATACCTACTCAGCTGCGGCGGATTGTCCCTCCCCATTCCAGACGTCTCTGGGTAAATGTGAGTAGGGGTCTCTGAGAAAGCACAACTGAACTACTCAAATTTGTCCTTTAAATAAGAATCAAACCAACGTTGGTGGCGCCATGTCGTGTAGTTCCTACAAATCTATATAGGATCTGCATGTTTAGACAACATAATATAAGGGATTGGTCTACAGACTGATTCCAGACACCCCAAAGGATATGTTAGTCTGTAGACCAGCTAGCTCCCAGTGCCACTATGAGCCCCTCTTACCAAGGGGCGATTAGTTTCTGGCAACTATCAAAAATGACAACCCTGACCCCTCAGGGATCATGGAGACAGTACAGTACTTTTTGCTCAGTCACTCGTGCTCACTCAGAGAGATATACAGAATAAATGGTGGTGGAGTTTTCAATAAGTATTTATTGAACCAGCTTCATATTAGTATAAAATACGTGTGCTGCAACAACCATTAGACGGAAACATATGTATACGGTTATAAGCACCAACAGAGTAAAGAAAAGGTAGACTTTGACCATAGTGCTAAAACAATGAATATATGCAGGCATATAGATACATAACAATAAAATGTGTACTCCTACGATGCAAGCCCTAACTAGATGTACCTAAGTGTACCTAAAGTGTACCTAGCATGTATGTAGGTGTATAGCCAAGAATCCCCTTAGGATAGAGCAAACCCCATTACCTGATGTGGGAGAGCGAATGACGCTATCTTGGTCTCGAGATGGACACCCGGCTTGGGATGTCAGACCACTGCGTGCTAGAGTGTCTGCGTGTAGGGACCTCAGCATCTCATGTCAGCGTGTCAGCATGGAAGTCTTTTTCTCCTCTAGTCTACCCAGCGAAGATGTGGTACTTATATACCCGAAAGGTACCCTCTGGTGTTCTACCTAGATGTGTCATGGTACATGTGGGCATGTCAGCCAAGGATGACGCTAGTGGTGACCCTTATACAGAGTTATTATTCAGAAGATGGCAATCCTGCTGTGATACTGAGAATCCTCATACATAATAAATGAGGCTAGTTTTTGGAGAAAACCACACAACATTCATACGGCACTTAACTGGGTAAAAGGTCAGCGCCAGAACCGTTATGTAGAACAATGGTTGGACGAATGTAGGTAAAAGGTTGTGAAACTACCTAGGCCTATATCGGGGATGGGGGCCTACAAAGGCAGTCCAATGTTATGATGGACTCCCTTAGAAAGAGTTGGCGCTTTTGATTATCTCGGTGTTCGACTTTCAGACAAAATGTCATGGAAGCCTCACCTAACCAAGATGATATTAGGCCACAAGCGAGTAACGGGGTCCCTAGGAAAAGAACACCATTCTTCACACAGTAGACCGGTAGCTCCAGCTCTTCAGGTCTATGATTCAAAAGCAGTTAGACAGCTCTGTACGGAGCAGAGTTGTGGAGATTCAATAAGATTCCTGATCTCTGCAGATCTGAGCACAAATTCCTAAGGTACCTTGTGATGCTGCCCCAAAGCATTCCGCGTACTCCCCTAATGCTCGATATGGGTAGGCGCTCCATTGGTGATGTAGCGAGGCTATGCCCACTGCTCTTTTGGGCTTACATAAGGTGGACCTCCGAGCTCCTACCCCATGCGGAAGGCATATCTGAGGTCATCTGGATACACACAAGAAATAAGGTAGGCTGGGTCACTAACTCCAGGAAATTGATGTCTGCACTAGGGCTTCAAGCCAATTGGACCAACCAAGATCCACCTCGGAAAAAAGTGCTTAAACGATATTACTGGGAATGGGTGGAACAGCAAGAATTCAGCAAACCAAACCTGGGGAGACTCACCACAGAATTTTATCTCCACAAACAGACCAGATATCTGGAGCCCAACCTAGACATAATTCAAGTCCCCTGAGTCAGGATTTTATACATCCATTTTAGGTTTGGCACACTCCCTGTCTGTGAGGTAACAGCTAACTGGCATCCATGTAACCAAACATTGCCCATGCTGCAAGGACCCAGTGGAATCCGTTGCCCATGTTATGTTTGCTTGCCAGGCTTACGCCAAACCGAGGTCTAAATGGCTAAAACCGATCTGCCGGCAATTGGGCACACAAAACCATCAAGATGCCTTGCTCATTTTAAGATCAGATTCTAGACCACTTTTTGCTTGTGGAGTGGCCACGTTTTTAAGTCATGCATGGCTTATAAGAAGGACGGCCCAGATAGGAACTTCACAGTATCAAGCAGGATGAGGTTCACACACAGCTGCCTAAGGGCTCATAGGAGGGTAATTTATGTCTCATCAAAATACTATGCACATGCACTGTATTGTTAATGATCAGTCTGCAATTGTGTGCTGAAAGGGTTGGAAAAGTCATTAAAAGGACAGCTGGGTATTGCAAACTAGGTCCAACTGAAGAGGTCCTAAATGTGAAAACATCGTTACTCTCCTCCTTCTTCTTCCATACTGTTTTAAGTTCGTGTTATTATTGTAATGCCGTGCCAATTGTGTTTATTACGGATCTGTTGAATTTTATATTGCTCTCTTGCCGTAGCCGTGAATCATGACAAATAATTTGTTTGTTTTTAACTGTAATAAGCTACTGTGCGAACTGTTTATTTTTACATTTCTTCTTTTATCATAAATGGCGTTTTCTATAGCTTTTATGACACGACTTGTCAAAATAAAGCTTATACAACAACATTGTGGTTCATAACATTATATTGTTTTTGTAATTATTATAGTATTGTTTGTAGAATTTATGTATGTTTTTTAAAGATTGTATTCACAAAAACGTACATATAAATTGAACTACATAAAAATAAGAAAATCTTTTGTCTATAGAATGTGTGATCTGAGCTCAATACAGTGGTTGTATATTTTAATGTTTTTAACTGTTTTATGTGGTTCTTATGTTTTTATCTTTTATGACTGTGATGCATAATCGAATAAAGATTTCATTGATTGATTGAGAAAACCTTTTGAGAAGTAAATCATGTTGAAATTTAAAACAATTATCAATGAACATTACTGGGTCTCTTCACATTGGATTAACTCCATATATGAAGGTAAATAGGTTAAGCAGAAAGTGTTATCATTGATTTTTTCCAGGTATCTCCACTGGGACGTCTTTGACAGTTGGGACTGATTAGATTTCATGCAATATTTTTATTAGAGCTCTATGCACATGACAGATTTTCACACTGCCATCCGTTGGTGCAGGAAGTGCTCATCACACATCACTTCATGGAAGAGCTTTTTCTCAGTCTCCTGGAAGCTTCAATCAAAGTGATTCCCAAAGACCCTGGAGTATGTACTTCATAAAGGCCAGTTTCCCTGCTAAAAGTGGTACAACACTTTTCACAGGGCTTGTGGCACATACATTTGGGCACTCTTATGCGTGGATTGATCAACCTTGATTAAGCTGGGTTTATACCAGGAAGCGACATCAGTGACAATACCAAACAGATTTGACATGTTGTAGATAGCGTAAAGGAAAGCAAGAAAACTGAGCTGCTTATGGCACTTGACACGGACCATTGAGAATAGTAAAGGAGGAGGGAAAGTTACTTTTGATAACGTTATTTGACTGGCCTGTGGATGCAGGCGGGAGCAAGTGCTCACAAAGCTCAACCAGTCAGTGACAGAATTGATCCATTAATACATCGCTCCTTCATTACTGGATAAAGGACACCTGATTATCTGGTATGATATGATATGATATGACACGATAGAGTGCGGTACTATAGGTACGGCAAGGTACGATATGAACCAATATGATGTATGATATATTCCGAAGTACCCAGGTTGGCGTATTTGACAGTGAATGCATCCATGTGACTGTTAAGAGTACCCACATTAGAGAATAATTTATACAGATAAAAAGGATTTGAGGCAAGAATCGATCTCAAAATAAAACATTGATACTGGACTCTTACCCCTTACTCAGAGAAATCTTGTACATTTGATGTCATGCTGGAAGCGTTTAATCCCCTCACCAAGTACTTTAACATTGCATGTCTATTAGCCCCCGGGTCCATTCTGAGATATAGGTGTGTTTTGTATGTCCCCTAAGCATCATTGCATTTGCAGTAACTGTGTATTATTCTCTTATGGGTCTTTTATTACAGTGAAGGCATGAGGTTAGAAAGCATTACAAGGGGTCAAGAAATAAAAAATGCAAGTACCCTGCTGACCCGAAAACTGTATATGGTGATGCAGAACCTTGGCCCTCTTCCTAATGATGTCACCATGACTATGAAACTATTTTACTACAATGACGGTAAGGTCTGAATCATATTCCAAGAGCTGTATTTTCACCATTCGTTAAAAAGTGTATTACGAAAGAAAACATGTAACTCTTTAAAATTCATTGTCTTAAACATAAAATAATGCGCAACATCTCATGCCAAATTGCCACCCGACTAGAAAAGTATACCAATCTAATACACAGAAAACCTAAGACCGGACCCACCTCTCAGTCTACGCTCAGCTTGTGCACCCACTGCAGCCGCTGTTTAGTAACATATTGGTTTAAAGGTATTTTAATAATACATTTGTACAAAAGATCAATTTCAAAAAATAACTTTTAACATTTGAACTCACAAATAGAACATAACTACCAAACACCCATCAAACTACCCATTGTTACCCCAACTCATGGGGAATCAAAAACTGCTGCAAAACGAGTGCAATGCACAATCTGTAACAAGACCCTCTCTAGAGGAACGAACAAACAAATATTCACATAGGACTTAAAATGGATCTTAAAACCTATCATAGAAAACGTCTCCAACTGACAATCAAGCAGAAGGAACCTGAAGGACCATCTACATCAGTGGCAGCACCAACAATTCCTGGCCAGAAAGTCCCTTCAGATATGCAGACTACTACAGACATGGCTCCAGAGTTTTCAAGACTGGCCACGTATTGCATGGACTGTAGTGTTGTTATAAGTGCTGGTTAGCAGTGTGTTACAGCTATTCGTAATGCTGCAAAAAATCATACAAGCTCATTTTTTCCCCTTTTATGTTTTTCACATTTCTCAGGGCACATTTTTCGAATTTCTCCTGTCCCAGTTGCCATTTTTGTTACCATTAGAAAGAACACTTTTTTTAAAACTTTACAAAAGCCATAAAAAAAGAAACAAACAATTCAAAAACAAAACAGAAAATCATGTCACCGGGAAATAAAGGAATTTCATTGGATAATACGCTTTTCTACTAAAAGAATAAGAGCACGCCCATTTATCTAGCTTTAACATTCTTTAAGAGGAGCTCATAGTGAGCAGATTTGCACAATGCTCAATATGTCACAAGACATTGTCATGGGGTACAAATCAAAAATATTTTTGCGGGACTACATCCATTCTTTACCATCAAAAACATACCATAGCAATAGTGTAAAAGCAGCAAGAAGGCAACACAAGGCTTAAGGACCCTCAACTTTAATAGCAGCTGCAACAACACCAGAGCAGAGTCCTTTCAGAGGTCCAATTTCAACTTCAAGATTTGGCTCCACAGTTTTCCCGGATGGCATCATACTGCATGGATTGTGGAGTTGTAGTGAGTGCTGGAGAGCAGTCCATAACAGCCCTTTGCAATGCTGCAAAAAATCATAATTTTTTTGTTTTTGACCCTTCATACTTTTTCTACATTAGTAGGCATTTTATTATCTTACAAAATGGGTATCTAATATCTATGTGTTGTTCATTTTATTATCTTCTAACTTGTAACACTGCTTACATATAACTTGCCGTACGGACAAGTCAAAGCGTTCCTCTACATTAAATACACAGCTAACTTTTGCCAGTTACATTATTTACTTTTTAACTTTTTAAATACAAGTTAACAGTCTGTGTTTTAATCTTCTAGTGAGTGTGCTGACATAATATATAAACATACTCTGGTTTTTGAGACCACACGGTGTTAAATTTTGTAATCTCTTTTTCAAAAGTATCGACTGTAATATTTGTGTCCTGTCTCGCAACTCCTCCTCTTAACAACTCCTCATTTTCCCTAGCAGTCTGCTCAGGACCATAGAAACAAAACTGCACATCATCACAAACCTTTTCTACGTCTGCCACAGTACTATGCAAAAGTGCTCTATTAATTTCTTCTAAACATAAAGCAGGAGCTTTCACATGGTACAGCCTCCTAACTAAAGGTCACATTGTTGAGTGGAGTGCAGCTAACACCCTGAAACGATGAAAGGTGCTTTGGCACACTTTTTTGATAAACAAGCTAGTGAGTATCCCTGCAAATATGTATGCTTTCTAATCTTGCAAGGATCCAATCCTTGTAAAGCACTTATTTTGTGTTTTAAACTTCACCTTGGAAAGATATGTAGAAATGTCCTTAATATATCAATGGATTACTTTTGAATACTACAAACACTATCACAATTACATTTTTATACAGGCGCCTGACTGCCTTCCTTGTACCTGTTCTCCAAAAACTTGCTCTACATTTGTAGGTACCATCACCTCTTTCGCTATAGGAGTGCCATTCATCATTTCATAACATTGTTCTCTGTAATCAATAGCATGAACTAATATATTCTCCTGGAGATAGCTTTCTTCATTAAAGAAAAAATCTGTAGTAGAAGTACGTATGCATTCTCCACTACAAACTATACAAAAGTTACTTCTATTCACTAATCTTTTTTTCTGGTTTTGTCTCCTCATGCACATCACCATTTTGTCAAGAGTCTTCATTCTATTTATAATCAAAATAAAAAGCTTCACCTTCAAAGCAAAGGTCTTTTCAACTACACTCTCAACTCATTCTTTCTGTTTCAGTGCATGCCCCCTTCCTCTATACTTCTTCATATTTCTCAGTAGATTTTTAACTACTCTACTACGAAACATCCTGGCTCTGATTTCCTTTAACTACTTCTGTCTCCCGGTGAAGATGTCTCCATCTTTGTTACATTCTTTCCTGTTCTTGTTATATAGATTTTCTCCATTGTTAATCTTTCTCATAGTGTGGTGTAGTTCCTTAATACCCTTCATGCAGGACCTGCGCTGTTTACGGATAACATAAACTGTGGGTATGGTGGCAGACAGACTCTTTACACCCCCGCCCAGTATGTTAGCCTATTTTTGCATTAGCTAGCTCGCAGTGCCACTAGAATCTCCTTTTATCAGAGAGATTCGTTTTTGGCAACCTCAGAACACAACAAACCCTGATTCCTCAGACTTGTGGAAACAATATACTACTTTTCACCCAGTCACTCGTGCTTGCTCATTTTCTCTCAGAGAGATACACAGAAGAAACAGTCGGGCGTGTTTACAATAAGAATTTATTGTACCTTTGTTCTTCTCATGTGAAATATATGTGTTGCTACAACTGTAACACAGTAGCAGAGATATAATATCAGCAGTACAGTGAATAAAAAGGAATAGTACAGCTCTACCATTTTTCAATAGTCACAAACATATACATGAATATAAAATGCATTTATAAAATAAAGTGCGTACTCCTAAGATGCCTGTCTAGATGTACCTGAGTGTACCTAGTATGTGAGTAGGTGCGAAAGATCTACTAAGCCTAAGAGCCTAATAGTCTAACAGCCTAATAGTCTAGAGCCTAGAGCCAAGAATCCCACTAGGATTTAGTTGAACCCCGTTACCTGAATGGTGAGAGTGTGGGACTTCGTCCTGGACTTGAGTTGGACACCCTGCAAGGGATAGTCAAACCACTGTCAGCTGGGGCGATGGCATGTCGGAGCCACAGCGTCTCTGGTCAGTGTGTCGTCCTTGAAGTCTCGGTTCCCTCCTGCTTACCGATAGCAAGAGGTGCTGTATTTATACAGTCTTTGTGCGTGTGTTAGCCATTGTTCAGTATGAGGATGACGTTGGGTATTAAACCTTTGTGCGTAGATAGGAGAGGTGAAGTATGCCCCCTGGAGAGTGTTCTCATAAATTATTCATATGTATTAAGGATGACGTCTTAGCAATATCGATCGGGCAAAACACACCCTCGTCATGGAACTAGGTGAAAGGTTTAGTCCTTAAAAGGCGACAGTCCTTATAAGGCGTTCACTCCCTATAAGGCATTCTGTCCTTATTTGGAGTTATGTCCTTATAAGGCTTGTTCATATGAAATGAAGGGGAGATGATGTAGGGAAAGAGTACGATGTTCTCTAAACCTATATTAGGGTACCTATATGAAATATAACACCCACTCCACCTTATACTTAACAATAATAATACACATTTTGAGATACACATTTATAACAGTGTCAGTGCATAATATTATCAGTAAGTCATTTAAAATGTTTCTAAAAATGTTAAAAAATCATTTGAAAACAGTTTTAAAAAACGAGGAAAAAATGTTCTTTGTTAAAGTTTAACTTTTGTTGTAAAGTTCCGCAAATCACAGTTCTAAATAAGTTCGATCACACAAGTTGAAATACTGCAAGTGTACTTAGAAGGCCATGCTTTCTTAAAGTGTCAATTTGAAAAAGTCATTTTGAAAAAGAAGGGGAAAGAAAATTTCGGAATTCATTTCCAGCACACGGTGAGACAGATTTTGATTAGAAGTCCTGGCTGGGAGACATAACATTATCGCTGCCTGCTACAGCAGGGGACAAACGCTGCAATACCTTGCATAGCATATCAAGTGTGCATAGATGAAACTCCTCGCTGCCAACTGCGTTGTGGAGACAGCTGGTGCTGAATTCAATACCTCGATGCCAATGCTGGAGCTGAAATTCAATTCAGTTGTGAAAGGCACTTGCGGTTCCTCAAGGAAGGCATGCGTCAAGATGGGAATACGCTGGGGACAGAGTCGTGCATGGGTTCCAGCCTGGAGTCTAAGTCCGTTGGCGTCTCCGTGTCAGGTGTCAGACAGATGTCCAACTCGCATTCTCCTCTACAGAACAGGGATCGGAAGACAGGTACAATGCAGTCATCAAAGACTGGTCTGAAGGATAAGAACCAAGAAGCACTTAGTTCTTGTAGGTGAGGTGCACGCAGATGCTGTACAATGCGCCCACGGTAATATCTCTCCAGGAGAGCTTTTGCAATCTCGCTGGCGGATGGTCCATCCATTGCGCATCAGGTAGACGATAATCAGGATTCCAGCTACAGCAAGCAGGATCAGAGGTAGACCCCCGTAAATACTTCCAAATACGCAGTGTATAAAGTTAGGAATAACTCAGAGGATTGTCTGGAAAGTGCTAAGGAATCCTGAGCCTATGGTCTTAAATAGGTGTATAATTGCTTGTATCTGACATGTTAAAGATACGTTGCACCATTTCTACGAAATGTTGGGGGCAGTTAGTACGAATTAGCGCTTGTATCTCTGTCGAGGTCCTTGCAACTTGGAGTTCAAAGGTTTCTCGAGCGGAGGTTAACGGCACGGTCTGCTGTAAAAGCATGGCTCTCAATCTGCTCAAAGCATCAAACTGTATAATGGAAACATTCAGTGAAGGCCATAGCGGCGCCTCCCTGACTGTATTTGTTGGAGGAAACAATACCTGCATACAGCAAGTAACCCTGGTGTTCAAGGTGACCAGATATGCAATGCCCGGGAGCATGCCACAGCAACCTTGATCGCTCAGCATCAAGTAACTCCCATTCGAAAGTAGCTCAAACGCTGGCGTGATAACGGCAGCTGGAATTCCTTTCATGTGGCAAGATAGATTCGCAATTGAACCTCTACAAGCTCCGTGCAAAAGAATATCTTGGCACATGAGAGAACCGCTTAAAGCGTTCTTGCAGTTAGTACCACTAAGAAACACTTCCGATCCCCACTCTGGCATCAAAATCTATATGGTAAATCCCAGGATTTCTTAATGTATTATTTACCCAATTTTTCACATCTGCCTATCTGTCTTAGCTCAAGGCAGTAATGAAAGGTTGCGACCGGGAGAGTGATGTTGCCATGAAGTAGCCAATCTGTTGATAGTAATTCAGCCACTGTGAATGGTAGCCTATCCAGTTTTTCAATTTGCAGCATTGTATATTTAGCTCCCCTTTGTGCCATTTCTATCTCTGTATCAGTTAGATTGTATTCTGAAAACAGAGACGTACTGTTTATAAAACGCCAAGGCAGAAAGCCTTCACGCAAAGATTGTAGCGTCCAGCTCAATAACATAATGTACCGTAACTGTGATTGGCAGTGTTGTAATATGGCTAAATCTTGTTCCAGTATGTTGTGGTAAATAATTTAATTACCGGAACTGAATTTGATACGGAATCTTAGTAAAATAGCTCAGTAAAATAAGAGGCAGAATCCGTGGTATAAGAGGTTTCAGAATGGGCTTTATTCCAATGGACGATTCGAATCGTGGCCTCCAAGTTCCATCACCACGGGGGTTCAGGAAGTGGAGTACCATACTTTATTGATAAGTAATCATTTTTATAGAACAGACATTACAATGAAACCAATGTAAGAGGCGTAACAATTGATAGCAAAGATAACATTTCACATACGTAGCTGAAAGAGGCGTAATTGGGAGTAACAAGGAAACGTCATTGGTTGTGATGTCACATGTGGGTGGACCTATGAAATAATTTCGCAATGTCAGCAGAAATACTTGGCAGAGATGCGCGCGCAGCAGCATGACGTGTGATTGACGTGCAACTAGGGGGTGAAGGGGACTTGACATTTAGCTCTACATGTGGAGACAAGAAGTCTGGGGGGTCAAGTCAACCTAATCCCAAATCATATCTAACATCCTATGTTTAAAGAACTATGTTATCCACAAAGGAAGGACTTTTGGACAAAATCTATTCTATACTGACTGTGTGTGCGTGCACAAGCGTCTAAGTGTCTACATGAGATGCAAGGGCAGAAACCTTCCATGGTAACGGGGCTATGAATTACTTGCATGAGGACAGAGAAGCCGGGCCCTTTGCTCAATAGCTAAAGGAAATGTTTACTTAAACTACTAGACAGGAATGCATCGGCTGAGGAGCGAAACAGATAACTTGAAGGTGAAATACAGTTTTTGGAAGGCAGACAGACCGGCCGAGGCAAGCACCGTTAGCCGCACAGGGAGTAGGACAAAGTTCATGGATACAGATGTGAGCTCAGACTGGAGCTGTCAGAGGCAGAAAGCAGGGAAAGGCTTGATGGCAGAATCAGGGCCTACTCGCCTGAACTGCAAAAATGGAGTAACTGAGCCATATAAAGTCGGTGGCCTTTCGTACTTAGGAGTCGAATATCCAGCCCATTCATGGCGGATCTGAAAGAGGACATGTTGACGGTGGACGCACATGTATTTGCGTCTTCATAACTGGAACTGGAGGGAACATACATGTACTTGTAACATGCACATAGAACCGTTGGGGTCCAAGATAGGGGACATAACTGACCAGAAAAATCCATATTTCCACATTCCCTCCTTGTCCCCTACTTGCCCATCAAGAGATATCAATCTTCATCAATCCATTGATCTGTTCATATAGCATCATTTGTTCTTCTTTTTTCTTCTGGGACGAACGAAATCTTGGTGGTGGAATACACGATGTGGCACACAGACCACAAATCGCTGGTCCACATTGCAGGCATAAGCAGCAACTGAATAGTATAAGAAGGCCAATACCTAGGAAGGATAGAACTCTCCATCCCCAGGCTGATAACACGCTCCAAAACCACCCGGACCAAGTCCAAGTGCCTGGATTCTGGTGTATCTGGCTCACAATCTTATGAAAGCGGGTTATAGCTTTATATACAGATGGCGAATTTTCTGGTATGAATACGCAGCAGCTTGATCCGATGACCCTACAAGCTCCGCCCCTATCGGCCAGGATGACGTCAAGGACAAGACGATTTTGAAGAACAACAATCCTCATCGCAGACTGCTCCTCTGTTAAGTTGCCTAGGGCGGAAATAGTTTCATTCACTACAGCTTCAAGAGTCCTAGTTAATCTACGTATTAGCTTACTATTGGTAACTGTACCTATATAGGGAAAGAGCCCTTTATTAAAATCTACATACTTTTCCCATGCCGTCTCAGTGTAATCGACAATTGGGAGATCTCTCCGTTCTCTATTGTGTACTAAATGAATATTTCTGTGATAATCAGGAGGAGCTAGGAAAACAGGTGGCAAAAGGAATGCAATGTAGCAGGTACCATCCCAATCTAGAGGCAGACGCATATATGCAGCCTGACCACATATGAAGTAGGAATGGCGGGAAGCTCTAAACGAAGACTTGCCTTGATCACTGAATTCTATTACAGTAGTGCATCTACTATGGCCCATATGTATGGAACCATTCTTTCTTACACACAATTCACCCTTAGCTGGGAACACTGACATGGCAGGCAGAATTGGTGCAACTTCGGATTCGACATTCAGGATCATGAGATTAAGTGTAAAATTACCTAATCCATATACTTCATTTTTCTAGATCAGTTCCTGTTCTCTTGGGACGACCCTCCTTGTCGGGGTAGCAGACTTTGAGTAAAACTAAGTTCAGATTTCCCCATACCCAATTGTCTTGATAAACTGCTGTATTTGAATCTAAGGAATTAATTAAACTAAACCATGCTCCACATGAGCCATTGTGTGTAAACGGATATGGAAAGAGGGGCAGAACTCCCTTATAATTCTGATAGGGAGGGAGTCGACCACATATCCAACAATTGGTAGCATTACTAGTCTGATGGGAATGATGTAACATACTAATGAAAGTGTTATTGCGCAGCGCAAATCTATAGGACAATTCATGCGGGGGTAGGTCACTAAAAGAATGTTCAGCAGTAACATTATAGACATGTTTAGAAATAGGATAATATATGTGCAACAATATACTTGCAGTTATTATTATAAGACTCAAGAAAAACAAAATTAATAACGTCACTATACAATGACTACGCAGTGATTTACAGTACGCATGTCGTTTCAACATTTTTCGAGTTTTTTCTCTATTCAGGTCTAAGGGATACATGTCAGAGACAAATTCAACCGCTTCACCTTGGAGAGGACTTAAACAATCAAATTGTCTGACTTATTAGACCTGAGTTTTAATTTATATTGTTCCGGGCTACTAAGTTCAACAAAAGGAAGCTTTGAGTCAATGGGTGAAGACACACGAGGTGTGGCATTTACATCCGATGGTAGTCCATGAAATTTCTTGATATGACTTGAATGTATCCAGCCTTTTCTGCCCTCGATCTTCACGGCTGTCCTTGTGGTGAGCAGGACCAATTGCGGCGACTTCCACCTAGGATCCAGCTGAGTCTTCCGATCAAAGTTCCTCACTAAAACGAGATCCCCCGGAATTACGTCAT
The DNA here is from genome assembly GCF_964204655.1 of Triturus cristatus. Taxonomy (NCBI): domain Eukaryota; kingdom Metazoa; phylum Chordata; class Amphibia; order Caudata; family Salamandridae; genus Triturus; species Triturus cristatus. The sequence goes on along the minus strand of NC_140594.1, from coordinate 283,033,516 downwards.
GGGGTTTCACCTCAGTGTTGTCAGGAAAGGCTGCAGCTACCTGTGAACGACAAGATTGTAGTGCAGACATCAAGGAAGCCAAGTAATCTGTCAGCATATTACAGTCAACATCAGTTATTTTACGGGGTATAGGCGTCCCCCACATATTCGGTGGTCTTCCAAAGATCACCTCATAAGGGGATAGCCCTGTTCGAGAGTGTGCTACCATTCTCATGTAAAAGAGTGCAACTGGTAAAGCTACTACCCAGTCAACACCTTTCTCTCTACATATTTTGGACAATCTGATTTTCAAAGTTTGATTATGTCGTTCCACGAGACCTGCTGCCTCGGGGTGTCGGACACAATGAAACTTCCACTGATATCCTAGCAGAAGTGAAACATGTTTCATCAGTTCGGATGAGAACGGCTGGCCGTTATCTGAATAGACAACACGTGGTAAACCGTACCGTGGGAAGAATTCTCGAACTAGCTGCTTGGCAGTAGTCGGGGCAGTGTAATCTGATACTGGGTACGCTTCGGTCCAGCAGGAAAGAGCGCAGACAACTACGAGAACATATTTGAATCCTCGACATCGTTCCATCTGGATATAATCCATCTGAAGGGCTTCAAAAGGGTGATCAGGAGGCTGAAATCCACCCTGCTCTACGGGGATGCTTTTACCTGGGTTAAACTGACAACATATCATACAGGTACGGACTTTTTGCTTAGCTGCTGCTCGTAAATGTTTGTTGAACCAAATGTGTTGAATGCTGTCTAGCATAGCTTTCTCTCCTAGATGCGCTGGACTGTGTATTGTATTTATGATAGCTTGGACCATAGAGTCAGGAAGAAACCATACAGATTTCTCCTTCGTCATCCATCCCTGGTCCGTTTGGATCCCTCCTAATTCCGTCCATTTCTTTATTTCGTCTGGTGTAGCATGTGTCTGTATGTCAATTACATCAAGAGCGGGATCCTTAATCGTCATACAATGTGTTGTTGTCGGGACTATTGTCTTTATCATGTCGGATGTGCGAGTTTGCGCAGTCTGTTAAGCTGTTTTGTCAGCTAAATCATTGCCTTGAGAAATGATATCAGTAACTTTCGTATGAGCTTTGCATTTCATAATCGATATTGCAGTGGGTAAATGTATTGCATCTAACAGAGCATGAATGAGGGATCCGTGCTGAATGTGGGCACCGTGAGAAGTTAAATAACCTCTCTCTCGCCACAGCACGCCGAAGTCATGTACAACTCCGAATGCATAACGTGAGTCAGTGTATATGTTGACTTTCTTATTTGTGGCTTGGATACTGGCTTGTGTCAGAGCAATAAGCTCTGCTGCTTGAGCTGACAAGGTATTTATACAGTTTGTTTCAATGACTTCAGTATCTGTTGTGACTGCATATGCGGCCACTAAATCTCCTGTACTTGTTCTCATACATGAACCATCTACATACAACGTCAGGTCTGGATCTAACAGTGGAACATCTGTCAAATCTTGTCTGGGTTTCGTCGTTATTGTAATAACTTCAATACAATCATGAGCTAGTGGGTCTGTTCCGATTACAGGTAAAAGTGTGGCAGGATTCAATGTATTACAGCGTCTGATTTCTATGTGTGGCTGAAACAATGTTAGTTCGTACCCTGTAAGTCTTGCTATGGTCAAGTGTTGTGTTTGCGTTCGGTTCACAAGAACCTCTACTGCATGCGGTACTTGTACTGTCAATGGATGTCCTAACACTATGGCATCGCTTTGTCTTATTGCTAGAGCTGTTGCTGCCACTGATTTCAGGCACGCAGGCAAAGCCTGGGCTACGGGATCTAATGTACTAGAGAAATAGGCACATGGTTTGCGTGATCCTGCTTGTTCCTGAGTGAGTACGGACAAGGCAGTACTTTCGCGTTCTGTAACGAAGAGTGTAAAATGTTTTCTGTAACATGGTGTTGCTAAAACAGGTGCTTGACATAGAGCTTTCTTTAAGCTTTCAAAAGCTAGTGTGTGTTCCTGAGTCCAAGGGAGGACAGTCGATGTGGCCGCCTCCTGTGTTGTCAACTGAATGAGTGGTTTTGCTAAAAATGCATATTGAGGGATCCACTGCCTACAATATGAAGTGAGGCCTATAAAAGCCCGCACCTCCTTTTGTGTCTTGGGTATTGGCATGTTAGCAATTAACTGAATGCGATCGGGTGTAAGCTGCCTTCCCTCCTTGGACAGCGAGTGACCAAGATAAACAACTCGCTGGACACAGAATTGCAGCTTAGAAGGGGACACCTTGTGCCCTTTTTCGGCTAGAAATTGTAAAACCATCAGAGATGCTTTTTCACATTCCGGTTCGCTTCGGGCGGTGATCAGCAGATCATCCACATACTGGAGCAGTGCAGTGTTAACTGGCATGTGTATACTGTCAAGTTCTCGTTTCAGTGCTTGGCTATAGATGCTGGGGCTTTCTGTAAATCCTTGAGGTGCGCGTGTGAATTTAAAACTTCGTCCATTTAAACTAAATCCGAACAAGTATTGGCTCTCCGGATCTATTGGGACGCTGAAAAAAGCATTCTTGAGATCAATTACAGTAAAGAATGTTGCGTTCGAATCAATGGCTGTCAGTAATGACGAGATATCGGGGACCACAGGGAATTGTGGCACAATGCATTTGTTTAATTCGCGCAGATCAATAACCAATCGATATACTGGCGGGGCCTTTGGATCAGTTCGTTTAAGAATCGGAATTATCGGGGAATTACATACATTGGAGTCGGTTTCCACAACCACTCCTTGGGTAATAAGCTCGTCAATGATTTGCAGTAAAGCCACTACAGCATCTGGTGGTAGCTTGTATTGTCGTATTCGTGGTAGTACCACTCCTGCCTTTAGTGTGACTCGATATGGTGTAATGTTCATGCAACCAACATCAGTAGGGCCTTGTGCCCATAAATGTGTGGGTAAAGTCTGTAGTCGGTGATCCATGTCTCGGGATACATAGTGACCTTTGAAATCACGCAAAAATAATCTTACTCCTTCCGGAGAACAACATATTATCGCTCCTAGAGCTTTCAATGTTTTTATACCTAACAAGTTTTCTGGACATGATTTAGTAAGCAATAAATCTGTAGTTCGTGTCAAGGGTCCGATCGTAAGTGGAAGAGGCTGTGATACTTCATTAACAATAGGTTTTCCTGAAAAACCAAGGGATATATTCTGTGAGCCTGAGAGGGGTGCCTCCGGAACTTCACTACGTTTTATTGTTGTTCGACTTGCCCCTGTATCAAGTAAAAATTTTCTATCTTGACCCAATAATTCACTGTGCACATAAGGTCCTTCTTGATCTACAGGGACCTCGATAAGGGGTAAATCAACTTCCCTCTCTAGGCTAGTTCATGCGTATCGTTGATACTCAGGATATTCATACTGTGCGGCCTGATACATTTGTCGTGTCGTGGTTTGTGTGGCAGCAACAGGCAGCGCTGGTGCAGCTGGCACAAACTGTATAGACTGTTGCGGAGCTGGCATGGACTGTTGCGGAGCTGGCATGGACTGTGCATGCTGCGGGGCTCCTTGTTCATTCTGATCCTGTCTGGGTGGCCGTGGCCTTTCCTTTGCAATACCTACGGCGATATTACGTTTCAGGACTGGACAATCGTGTACATAATGACCTGGCTGTTTACAATAATTGCATGTCCCTTTTACAGGAACTGCGGAATCTCCAGAATGTGTCACACCCTTTTTGTGACCGTCAGTTGGAACTGTCTGGGAGACTAACATTTTCATTTTTGTGTCTTTCATACGTCTTTGTTCATGTTCTTGTTCTTCTCTAATTCTATTGTGATGATACTGTAACATTTGTAACATTTGTGACGGGGTGTTACCTTGCCAGGTACTTTCGAACTTCAATACTCTATTCTTCACTTGGGGCAAGGAATTTTCAACTAATTTCGTCACAAACAGATGTGGATATGACTCACTACTTGCTTTTATGCCACTATTTATACCAAAACATTTCTCGAATCGGGCATAGAAATCACTAGTGTCTTCATCTTGCTTTTGTTTACAGGCTGAGATTGCACCCCAGTCTTCCTTTTTCGTAGTTAATAAACGTGGCAGTACCTGTACTAGTAAACCTGGTAGTGCTTTAACTTTATCCCCGAGCCCTGCTCCTGCAGTTCGGGCCTTTTCTTCTGCTTCTAATGCTGTCCAGTCTATCTTTTGGTCTCCCACTTCCCACTCTTTTTCCTTAAGTTTTTCATAAATGCCAGCAGGCATTAATACCTTTAATATTGTCATAATGTCAGGATAGGTATATTCTCCCATGAGTAACATGTCTTTAATTTCTCGGTGGAAACCCGCTGGGTCTTTGTCATGACTGGGTACTACTTTCTTCATTTCTAACAATTCTATTTTAGATATGGGCGTATATACAAATACGCGTTTAAACTCATTGTCTTCGCCTTTTATTGGGTGCACTTCTCGCAAGGGATTCTGTCTATCTATGTAATACGGCGTTCTTTCTTTGATGGGCAATGAGACATGTTCTGGGCATACAAAAAGAATGTACTGCTTTCTGGATTCTAGTATTTCTCTAATTAACTTAGTACCTGAACCTCTCCATCTATTCGTGAGTAATTCAGTCAATATTTCAGGTAAAGGACCAGAATCGGAATGTTGGTTCTTATATAAGATAAGAAGTTGTTGAATCATATAAATCCCAGCTAAACGCTGTTCATCTGGGCTGAGGTTCAAAAACGTGTGTGCTACTGTTTCATCACCATATTTTCCGGGACTGTCAATCCAGTGAACGGCTGATCTGGCTAATTCTTGTTCATCCATAGAATCGAGTAGGTGATAACCCCTTCGTTCTCGGAGTAGTTTGTCAGTGTTTTGGAACGAATGTTCGGGAGACCTTATATTTATTATAGGTGTTGGATAAGTTCTGTTATTATCTGGACATATCGGACGTATTGGATCAGTGAAACATCTAGTTTTATTACCAGATCTTCCTCTACCTACATAGGCTATAGTTTCTGACTGTCTTGCGGGAAATTCTAATTCTCCCTCTTCGTTTTGTTCAAACTCGTCTACTGCCAATCTCTCTTCATGTATTCGTTCTATTTCTTTTCTGATCTTTCGGCACATAGCTACTATACATGTTTGCTTATCATGTTTCCCGTCTGATATATTCTGACTCCATCTCGTAAGAATTTGCATTACTTCCGGGTTTACCCCCGGTCGGTCTTGATTTCTGATCACACAATTTATGAGGAAACGTAACAGTTCCCCCTGTATTTCCACTTTCTGGTATTCCATAGCTCTGTTAATACATTCAGAATCTCGCCCTGTTTGGACAAAATGATATATATTATCTAGATGCATAGTCATTCCTGGTAGTTTCCCTAAAAACATCGCAGCTCGTCTGATACGTAATGATGCCAGGACCATTTCGTCCTCTTTGCCGGGCACGGGGTCATATCTACAATCTACTAGAAGTTCCTTAAGTGTGCGGGTATTTATAAGTTTGGGCGTACGTGGATGTGCTGATTCTTGAAAAGTAAGTTTATTTATTCTGGGTGGCGTAGAATACACGCTGGTAGCACCTCCGGTAGCCCCATCTGGGGTACTGGGCGCGAAAGGATTCGTTGATCGTGATACAGCAACTATAGGTGTGGACACGGCTGTAGAAATGGCCGTGGGAACAGATGTAGAAACAGATGTGCTTGCCGGAACTTGTGTCGGAATTTGTTGTTGCAAAGGTACAGACACATGGTCTTGACGTTGAACCCCCCCAGCAGACGGTCTATGTGGTACAGGGTTAGCATACTCGGGAGCTGCGTCATCTAAATATGAGGAGAGAAAAACATCTTCTGCGGTTCTGGGATGCCCCTTTGGATGCGCTTTTATCGGAAACAATGGGGGTGGCAAGTCTTTTGGTATCTCCGGAGTAGCCTTAGGTAATCCTTCGGCCAGAAGGGGATACATACCATTCATAAGGGCATTTCTTTGTCTATCTCCTTGTTCTAATTTTACTCGTGTACCTTCTTCAATTAACAGATTTTCTCGAACTTTATTTGAATTTTCCTTACTTTTCTCTTCCTGTCTACGTGCTTTTTCTGTACGTCTATACGATTCTTTACGCCATAATTCAATGGCGTCTTTCTGTGACTGTCTAGCTTTCCTTTTCCATAACTCTTCCTCTACTTTCACGATGCACTCTGCATCCCAGGTCCCAGCTGCGGGCCACCTGTGACTTTCTGGTAGTTCCTTGGTGTAGTCCGCCCATAAATCAAGAAATAATATGGCGTCTAAGCCATGTTTGAGATACATAAAGTGCCCTGGAGTGTCCCTAGGAGGAATGGGAACAGCTTCTTCGAGTACCCCTCTTCTAGTTGTGATCTGTCTTAATTTCGAAAAGAGCGGCATACTGACAACTGATCTGATACTTGTTCTTAAACACACTTAATACAAAAGCACAATAATGAACAGTCATTCATACCACAATATGCAGAACGTATTTAAAACATTTAACATTTAATATTTAATGAACAACAATGATGGCCGTTCACTAAGCATAATACTCGATACTAACTAGATAATTCTGACTTCATATACTAGACATACTCGATATACTGCTAAACAGTACATATACACTGCTGAAACAGTGCAGACCGGATTTGTGTACCCAAATCCGTCTTGACCGGCACAACCTATGTGCACGTCAGAACGCCTCCCCAGCAATGGTACTCACCGGGTAGCTCGGAACGGAAGGCCTCGGAACGGAACTGAACTTGAACTGGACTCGACTCGAAAACTTCGGAACTTCGGATCATCGGAAACTTCGGAACTTGGTGGGCCTTTGTATACCTCGGATCTTGCTCTCTCAGCTAGGCTCTGGTCGGGATACTTCGCACTTCTCACCGCCTCGTCTGGGTGTTGATCGCAGCCTCAGTCGCCCCCGCTTGACCGGAGGGAGATACAGGAAATCCTGCTGGTACGCGTTGTTGTCCGTCCAGCTGTGGCAGGAGACCGGGCCTGCAACGCACCACCGGCGCGTGAGATGAGAAAGTGTCCCTGTTCGGGCGCCATTCATGTGGTAAATAATTTAATTACCGGAACTGAATTTGATACGGAATCTTAGTAAAATAGCTCAGTAAAATAAGAGGCAGAATCCGTGGTATAAGAGGTTTCAGAATGGGCTTTATTCCAATGGACGATTCGAATCGTGGCCTCCAAGTTCCATCACCACGGGGGTTCAGGAAGTGGAGTACCATACTTTATTGATAAGTAATCATTTTTATAGAACAGACATTACAATGAAACCAATGTAAGAGGCGTAACAATTGATAGCAAAGATAACATTTCACATACGTAGCTGAAAGAGGCGTAATTGGGAGTAACAAGGAAACGTCATTGGTTGTGATGTCACATGTGGGTGGACCTATGAAATAATTTCGCAATGTCAGCAGAAATACTTGGCAGAGATGCGCGCGCAGCAGCATGACGTGTGATTGACGTGCAACTAGGGGGTGAAGGGGACTTGACATTTAGCTCTACATGTGGAGACAAGAAGTCTGGGGGGTCAAGTCAACCTAATCCCAAATCATATCTAACATCCTATGTTTAAAGAACTATGTTATCCACAAAGGAAGGACTTTTGGACAAAATCTATTCTATACTGACTGTGTGTGCGTGCACAAGCGTCTAAGTGTCTACATGAGATGCAAGGGCAGAAACCTTCCATGGTAACGGGGCTATGAATTACTTGCATGAGGACAGAGAAGCCGGGCCCTTTGCTCAATAGCTAAAGGAAATGTTTACTTAAACTACTAGACAGGAATGCATCGGCTGAGGAGCGAAACAGATAACTTGAAGGTGAAATACAGTTTTTGGCAGGCAGACAGACCGGCCGAGGCAAGCACCGTTAGCCGCACAGGGAGTAGGACAAAGTTCATGGATACAGATGTGAGCTCAGACTGGAGCTGTCAGAGGCAGAAAGCAGGGAAAGGCTTGATGGCAGAATCAGGGCCTACTCGCCTGAACTGCAAAAATGGAGTAACTGAGCCATATAAAGTCGGTGGCCTTTCGTACTTAGGAGTCGAATATCCAGCCCATTCATGGCGGATCTGAAAGAGGACATGTTGACGGTGGACGCACATGTATTTGCGTCTTCATAACTGGAACTGGAGGGAACATACATGTACTTGTAACATGCACATAGAACCGTTGGGGTCCAAGATAGGGGACATAACTGACCAGAAAAATCCATATTTCCACAATGTCAATAGCAGAAGATGCAATCTTGCCCAATTAATATATTCTGGAGGTCATAGTTGTTAACCCATTATCTACCACAGCAAAAGCTTTTTCTAAGTTTATACGGTCTGTTTCCCGTACTCTCTCTGCTGCTTCTTGTTGGGAAATCTTCCAGATTTCATTATAGGCAGCATAAATGCCGGCATAGATGAAATGTTTTTGACGTTGTTTCCTAGGTCCTACTAAAAAGTCCCTAAGATCCATGTCTTGTGAGAGTAAAGATAAGTGTTGTTTCACTTCTGCAAGTGTTGAGGTTTCTAGCCAATCTAGGCACAACTTCCGAACACTATAGGATGTCACTTCCCCTGGATGTTCTCTCTGTATATAACGTGGGTCTGGCCTATGCATGCTGAGTCCCTTGCTGATGTTCAGGAACCGTTTATGACAGGTGTGTCTAAGGGCCAAATCACCCACTCCTTCCAATTTGGGTCTGATCTATTGTACTTTAGTATGTCATCAACTGTTGCCCCTTCCTTTATAGAAGAATTCTGCCACCCATGTGTTGGTGTAGGTAACCGTGGAGCGTTCAAGTCCTTTATCTTGGATATTCCAAGACAGGATGTCTGCTGCACAGTCTAATTTTAAAAAACCATCTGCTGTGAAATGAGGCATGCTCGAAATAGTGCTTCTGTACCCTGGACTTGCCAGTCCCTTGAACCCCAAATTGATTTCGAGTCAATTTCATCTTTCCATAAGTTGAAACCTTGTTCAGACAATTGGGCCAAAAAGGAAGTAGAGTAAATCTGTTTAATGTTTGTCAACATAATTTTCAGTGCTGGTGTTGGTGCAACCTTATGGTAAAATGAGGCTGGATCTGTGGTGTTAAACCCTGAAAAATATGCAAATTTCTGTACAAACGCTTGTGAACAAGTTTTTGGTGGTGTTGGGCAATGTTCCCACTGATGGTACTAAAATACATTCCTAGTTGAAATGGATTTGTGCAGGAAATGATGACCAAAATGTTGGTAACAGTACAATTTGTCATAGTCTGAAGAACCCTCTAACATTTCATTATTAGAAAATGCAGCAGTTTTCTCTTAATCAGACAACATGTTATTTACTGTTTCAGTGTCCCAATCATCAGACAATGTACTGGAGGTAATGATATCACTTAATGATATTTTAAATACATGATTTATTTTTAAAAGTTTGGTCGTTCCGAATATGTTGAAATCAACCTTGTCCCATACTATACCATCGGGTATAGGAACTGCTGTAATGTTCACTGATGACAAGTTTCTTTGCTCACGATGTGATGATGTATGTGGCTTCAGTAGGATGTTGACCTTTTGGGCTTTGGAACTTTGTTGAAGATAATGTCCATTAATAAGCATATTAAAAGTCAATACTAAGCCTAGCCAGAAAAGAAAAAACAATATCCCAGAAATTACCCAGAGTTCAATCCAAGGTGATACCAAGTATGTCTTTTGAAGAAAGAGAAGAAAGTTCTTTGATTGTTGCTTGAGCGGTGTTTTGGCTGGCGTAGTTTCCGGCTCACTTGAATCCAGAGAAGACGTTTCAAAGTTAATGAAATAGCCAGAAGCAGTTTGATCAATTGTTGGAATTGCATCGGGATTAGTTGAAATGTTAGTTTCCTCTCGATGAGGCAAGTTGATGTAGCCGTCTGTATTAGGTCTGATTACAACTTATGAATTATTTTGATTCTCGTTTTGAATTTGAATTTCTGGTTCAAGTGGAACAAGTCCCATAGCATTGTTGCTTAGTCCTTCATTCCTTACAGGTGGCTCTTCAAACGTGATGAGTCTTTCTGTTTGAACTTCTTGGATTGTAGCTAGAGGAGGGAGTCCACTAGGCCTACTGTTTAGTATTGGCCACATAGTGTGGTCTGATTAAGTCGATTGAGACAAATCTTTTCTCCTTTTTTCTGGCAAGAGGTGGGAGCAGCACAGTTCTTGTTCCTTGTACTGCAAGGACTAGTACAGGTTTTTCTGTATGAAGGTCCAAATTCCTTTTTTCTCCGCACTTTTCTCTCTGACCAGTTCCCCGACTTTTGGGATCCAGACAGGTCTTGCTGTGGCTACCTTGACTTCCTTAGTGGCGGTCTGTTTTAGATGGATATTGCTTTGTTTTGTCCTGGATTCATTTTGATATTGTAAAACAGCCAAACGATCATGGATATCAAATGGTTTTTCATCTGCCCCTGCGCCTTCACAATCAAGATCAGGTACCCACATTCGTGTCCCAAAGAGGACCTCATATGGAGTGACGCCTACTAGAGAGTTTCTTGGCTGGTTGTTTAATACCCGCTGAAACCCATAAAGGTGTGTGACCCAACGACCGCCCTTGCCTAATACCCTAGCTGTTAAAGATTGCTTTAAGTCCCGATTTATTCTCTCCACAACCGAATTTCCCTCAGGATGGTACGGAGATGAGAACCGCAAAGCTACACCCATTCCTTCCATGGCTTCTTTGTAAGCCCGAGAGCTAAACGCGGGTCCGCAGTCAGAATGTAACGTGCTAACTGCGTATGTACCAATAAAGACTCACAAATCTTTTATAACAGTTCAAGTGTCAGCCGAACACTGAGGCCATACCCATAGAAATCTCGAGCAGTTATCCACTGCAACCACGATATATCTGTAAGCCCTGTCCGTTTGTAAGGGGCCGCAGTGGTCCAAGTACACACATGCTAGAGGTTTGTCTGATTTTAGTAATGGTGTCTGTGCCGGGCGTGTAACAGTAGAGCCTTTCATCTGCTGGCAGATGTCGCATTACAAGACATAGGGCCTCATGTAGGTAGCCAAATACCGGTCGGTAACGGCCGATATTCGGTAAATATGCCGTTACCGACCGGTATTCAGACAAGTGAGATGTAGGAGTCCAAAAACCACTTTTCGGTAAATATGAGGCGGTAAATACCGATTCATATTTACCGAATTCCAAAATACCGAATCAGATTTACCGAATACATAATTAACGATTCGGTAAACATGAAGTGGTAAATATGAAGTGGTAAAAATTAAAATGACATGTAGGAGCACTCGGTAATTAAGAAATCCAGGAAAATCGGTAAATAAGAGTCGGTAATTAACACGGATTGAAAGCAGGTGGTAACCATCAACAGTGCAGATAAGCAATCCCAAAATGCAACAGCGTGGACAACATGGCCGCTATGTACGTCATTGCAAGGCGCCTACGTCTACAGGCAGCAGGACTGAGGGTGTGGCGACGGGAGGAACAAATCTACAGACAGCGCATCACACTATTCCAGCTGACTGATGCAGAGATACATGAGAGGTACAGGCTACACCCCGAAACCATCATGGACTTAATCAGGGACCTACACCCACTCCTGGACCATCCAATAAGAAGGGCGCACGCCATACCCCCACATGTGCAGGTGCTCTGCAGCCTACATCTGTTGGCATCCGGCAGTTATCAGGTGGTGATAGCTGCGGTGGGTGGGGTATCCCAGAGTTGCCTGTCACGTTTCTTCAGGAAGTTCCTGGATGCCATGATGCAGAGAATGCACCACTACATAAGCTTCCCAAACACACAGGCTGCACTGCAGAAAACAAAAACAGACTTATATCACATGGCACAGTTCCCCCATGTCATCGGCTGTATTGATGGTACACACATCCCAATCTGTCCACCAGCTGACACAGAGCACATCTACAGGAACAGGAAGTCCACCCACTCCATCAATGTGCAGGTGATCTGTGATGCAGGGAACATCATCACAGATATTGTTGCAAAGTATCCTGGGAGCACCCACGACTCTTACATCTTCCAGAATAGTGGGATCTACACACGACTGAGTGCCGGAGAATTCGGAGAGGGATACCTGCTAGGTAAGTAACAGTGACGCCCCTTGAAACCTGCAAATCATAGTGTATAGAGGCATGTCACTGATGGTTCCCTTTTACTCATCCAGGCGACAGTGCATATGCATGCCGTTCATTCATCCTCACTCCCTACCTACACCCAGCAACCCAGAGTGAGAGACGATACAACGTGGCACACAAAACAACACGCAATGTGGTGGAGCGCACGTTTGGACTACTGAAGAGCAGGTTCCGCTGCCTGCACAAGAGCGGAGGCGCACGCCAGTACAAACCCATCACCTGCTGCAAGATCATTGCCACTTGTGCAATGCTGCACAACCTTGCCACGAAAAAAGGTACAGATGTGGAACTAACATATTTTGAGGACAACGAGGATGAGTCAGGCCAGCCAGAGGGCAACGCAGCTAGAGTGCCAACTGCAATCGATGGGAGAGAGAGACGGGCAGAGATCACATGCAACTATTTCTGAGTAAGTGAGGGGACACAGCGAGTTGTGAGAAGTCATGACGTAGTTTTAATGTGGCACCACGCCATGAACACATGAACAGGCCAATCTGGCAATATACCATCTATACAAGGAGTATGTCCAGGGTTACGTCACCCAATGGGAAGTGGCTAAGAAGGGCTACATCAATGTTTGCGCATACGCGCTGCAGTGGTGGATTGCACGGCCTGTGCATCCTCACTAGAGCCAACCCCAAGCCGCCTGCTGCTCCTGCGTGCTTCTGGGACGGGGGGTGTGATGCTGCTGCTGGTGTCGATGCTCTCCGCAGCATCCCCTGCAGCAGTTGTCGACGCCTGACTAGTCAATAGCACCCCTAGTGCACTTGTCACCTGCACCATCCCCCGAGACAGGTCGCTGCAGCACTGTGTTAGGCCCTCCTGCATCGTCACAGAGCGCCGGCACAGTAGAGAAGTCGCAGTTGCCAGACGGTTGAGTGCCCTGCTGGTAGTGTCCCTTCTCTGGCGTTCCCGGCGCCGTGCTTCGATGTCAGCATCTAATTTGCTGCACAACTGCTGGATTGACTGGGACATGTCCCGAATGCCCGCAGCCATGCCGCTAATGTTATTGTCCATGTTGACTAATGTTGTCTTCATCACCCGCATGTGCCTCTGGACTGACATGACTGCCTTGGATTGCAGGCGCTGTTGTTTCAACATTTGGCCCTCGAGCCCCAAGAAGACACCATGGCCGTCAGTGGGTGCTGGTGGACTCTGGACACGCGACCTGCGGCGCCCTCTTGCTCCCGTCTGTGCTGCCTGTGAGGTGTGGGGCACAGTGGCATGGCTCCCTTCCTGGGGCCCGGTGCGGTCTTCTGGGCCCATGCTGTCGTCTGACGAGGTGTCTAAGGCTCGTAGCCTGGCTGCTGGACGCCTCCTCATTCTCACACCTGCAAGCGGAGATGTGGCCGGTGATTCGAACATGAGTGGCGATGCTGGCTCTGGTTGTGGTGATGCTGGCTCTCGGTGAGGTGATGCTGGCTCTGGGTGCGGCGAGGCTGGCTGTGTTGGTGGTGCGGCTGCCAGTGGGCCTGCTCCCTGGTCTGAACTTGTGCTGGCTAGAGGTGATATTTGTGGCCGGTGTGCCGTCTCTCCTGCAGCATGCCCTGTCCTGCATGATGTCACATCTGTGGACAGAAATACAACATTGGCTCAGTGTCCCCGAAGGGCTGCATTGCAAGCGTCACAATAAATCATTTCACATTCCAATATGTCCTCTGTCTCCTTGTGCCTCGAGTGCGTGACATGCCTTGTTGCCCTGTAACATTTACGTCATGGTTAGTGTTGCCCTGACTACATCTCCCGGAATGCATTGCCTGTCTGCACTGACACGTGTGGACTGCAGTGTGATTCTCGTTTCACAATGGGGGATGTGGGATAGGGGTAGGGGGGGCTACATTGCTGTGCTTTCGTCTTACCTTGGTGTGTTGCGGCTCTGGCAGAGCTGTCGGCGTCCCCAAGACCCACGATGCTCTCCTGCTCGATTGTGGCCGCCACCAGCTCCTCCAGTTCGGTGAGGGCAGGTGCCCTGTTGGTTCCACCTCCGGTCTGGCTGGCCTCCTTCTGGATGTCGCCCATCTTCCTCTTGGTTACAATCCTCAGGTCATACCAGCGCTTTTTGAGGACCTCAATGTCCCTGTGGGTCACTCCCACAGCATTGACCTGCGCCTGGATGGCCAGCCATATGTTGCGCTTTTCAGCCTCAGGCACTTGCAGGGATTGCCTTCCAAACAGCTTCTGGTGCTGCTTCACCACCTCCTCCACCAGCACCTGGAGTTCCTTGGGGCTAAATTTCAGCTTCCTCCTCCTTTCCCCTCCGTCTCTCTGTGTTCTCTGGCTGGACATGCTGTTCGTTTACCCGCTCGCACATGCACTCCAAGGCTCTCCAGGGTCGGCTAATTATGTACACCTGCCTGGGTGTGGCCACTTCGGCTAATTATGTACACCTGCCTGGGTGTGGGCACTTCCTGGTTGGGTGGGCTGTCGTTGCACAGGATTAGCTGTTTCGTCAAGTCATGTGATTTTATTTACCGAATCCGTACATACCGATTCGGTATTTTCCGATTCGGTAAATACCACCTCGGTATTTTCCGATTCGGTAAATACCACCTCGGTATTTTCCGATTCGGTAAATACCACCTCGGTATTTACCGATTCGGTGAATTCCGATTCGTGATTACCGAATGTTACCGAATCGGTAACTGTTACCGAATTTTTACCTACATATAACTTACCGATTCTAATTTACCGATTCGGTACGGCTCGGTATTTAAGAACCGGTAAAATTTATTTACCTACATGAGGCCCATAGTCTTTAGTTTGCTTAGTTAACCCTGGCCACCAATAGTGCTGTTTCAGTAAAGAAATAGTCGCTGTAACGCCTGTGTGCGCAGAGCCCAAACCCTCGTGTGCAGCTAGTATTAGACCTTGCCTACAATCCATTTTTGGTATTACTCTATCCCCCACTCCAGGAATTTGAGCATATGGAATGTTTTGTGCATCTAACTTGTAGGAGTATTTGAGTGAAAATTCTTTAGGTACTGCTGTGCTGCCTTTGCGTGAAGCGATGACAGCTACCATTATATCTCCGTCTATTCTTGTTTTTGAACGGGTCAGCGCAGCTACAGAAGCCGTGCGAACAGCCCTCTGTGCGGCTTCATCAGCCAATTAATTCCCTGCAACGTGAACGCCATCACGTTGATGACTCAGTGTATGGATCACGTGAGTTCTCAGTAGCTCGGTTTTCAACTCTGCTACCTGTTCCGATAGCATTTTCTGTTTAATTGTGCCACCTTTTGCATCTTTGAACCCGTTTTGTTCCCAATGCTGTAAGTACTCATTGTACGAATGTACACAGTGAAAAGAATCACACACGATAAGTGTGGGGAATTCGTGATCCGTATTTACAAGTGGCAGTATCAGTGCTTTTAATTCAGCCAACTGAGCTGTGCAGTCTCCTAGAGATTGCGTCTTTGTGCAACTAGTATGGAACTTTCCATCACGCATGCGACCTTTAACGATAGCACATGCTGAAAAATATTGCTGCTTACTTCCTGTAGCCGGTTGCACAGATCTGTCAGTGTAAATAATATATTCATCCTGATCTAGAGGCAAGATTTCATTTGGTAGAGGATATTCTTGTTCATATTGCAGGAATGCTTGAGTTTTTAAACTTGGATCAAATCTGTATTCAACATCTGTTGCAGTAAGAGAATTAGCCCATTGTATACATCTTGGATGTAACGCTTTCGCATTTGGGATGCAAGCCTTTGTAACAGCTTCTAAAGCCGGTACCGGAGTTACGACAATAATGCGTTTCCCTTGAGCCAGTGCTCTTTCTCTTGCTACGACAGTCTGAATGGCTGTCAGCATTTTTTCTGTTGAAGTGAAACGCTTTTCTGCATTTGTGTACAGGTGTGATTTGTATGCGATTGGTACAGTTTCTCCTTCAATAAAGGTCAAATAAATGTACCCGCATTGACCCACAATTATTCGTATTACCAAGTGGTGTATGTTTATACGTGTTTGTAAGTGTTTAGAAGCTATCATGTCTTCCTGGAGTAAACAAAGAATATTAGTATGTTCTTGTTTCCAATCTCTGGCTGAAAAATCAGGTTTTATTAAGTCGTAGAAAGGTTTTACCCTTTCTGCGTAATCTAAAATGTATGTCCTGCCAAAATGTAGGAATCCTAGTATTGATTGTACATTTTTTAATGATTTTGGAGGTTGGAGCAGCGCGAACTTTTCTAAAAAGTTAGCTGCCAGACTTTTGCCTTCACTTGACAGCTCATATCCCAAAAATAGGACATTGAGGTGGGCTATTTTCGATTTTTTAAAGTTTAATTTGTAGCCTTCTGTAGCAAATCCCATAATAATGGTGCTTACCCTGGTCAAGTGCCTCTCCAAGTCGTCGTCTGTCAGATAAATACCCTCCACATAGGACAACGCTTCTTCATCAAATATTTGAAGTAACTCTTTGCTGAAAATACATCTGAGCTGTTTTTATACCCTTGTTCTAATCAACAGAATTGTTGCTGGGACCCTGACGCACTGAATGCGGTCAGATACCTGCTTTCAGGCGCTATATTTTGGTAGAAAAATCCATTTGAGTTATCAAGTGTGGTTTTGTATTTTTTGCGCACAATGTTATTCATTAATGCGCCACTATGTGCATTTTGGACAGCAAATGTCTTTGTGCATGAGTTTAAATGTCTGTAATCTAAAACTAGACGATATGTATTGTCTGGTTTAGAGATGGGAAACAAAGGATTTTTCATTGGAGAGGTACATCTTTCAATGACCCCCTGGTATTCAAGTTGATCTAAGATCTCCTTGCCCTTTTGTTAGGTTCTTACTTTATTGGATATTGTCTCTGAGCAGTAGGTGAAACTTTTAACTAGATTGTGTGATAGGTTGAATTCTCATCCCACCCAGCGTGATTTTTGTACAATGCTGGAGCTTGAGCTACTGCCCACTCCTGTGCATATGAATGTTTAAGGTGAACGGGAGCATGGTTGGAAAATGCAGGAAAAATTATACATTCTCCCCTGGGGCACTCCATTACGAATGCAGGCGGCCAATCTTGTTCTGCTAAAAGGATGTCATAACCAGATGATAAGTTCTTCAAAAACAGACCTTTTACTTTCCTGGGCTTGTCCCCCTCCATCCGGAGTGTTATTTCATATAACTTATGTGGGACGCTCACCCTGGTGTCTGGTGTTTCCACTGTGATGTAATCATTCAACTTCGCTGTCACCAGAAATTCCTTCAGGTTCTGGCGAGCTAATGTTAATTCTGCCGCACTGTCTAGCATCGTCAGAGCCTATTCCCCATTCAGAAGTTGTGTCCTCAGAATTCTGGGCATGTCTGATTTTCAGACCAGCAACTTTCTTTTTCTTCATTTGAGGTTTTGAGTTTTGCTTATCTTCTTATTAGAAGTAAAGTCTGGAGCGTGCTGCTTGTCTCCGGACTGTGTGCGCTCCTCTCTATTTTCTGACCATCCTTCTCTTTCGGAGCTTTTCTTCGATCCCTGAAAGGAACGAGAGGAACGTTTATCAGTATCCTGATACCTGTCAGGTTTCCTAATTCTATCTCTATTCCTAAGGTTGTACCTCTTTTCAGAGGGCTCCTGTTGAGGAGACCTACCTCTGGACCAGTGGCGGCTGGTGACATTTGAAAGTGGTAGGGTGTAAAAGTTTGTGAGTAGAGGCCGGTGGCGAGCGAGTGCAGTGAGCGAGCTTGACTGCCATAAGGGAGGTTTGGGGGGGGTTTCCTCCCCCCAAGAAAATTTTGAAAAAAGAGCGGGAAAATGGTGCATTTTCAAGCATATTTGAGAAAGCAAGAAGGTTAATAAAACAATTGTTAAATTCTAGTTATGACATCAATAATGCTCACCAATATTACTGCAAATAATCTCTGTGACACACTCATGTTTCTCATATATGAGGTCCTGTTTTAATCTAAAAGAAACTTTTTATATGGATGTTGCATAAAACAAACACAGCATTTCTCTGAAAAACGTCTATGATAGCCTCTCACACCACCTACATTCACATAAAATTGAAGGAAAATTATATTTAAAACAGTTTGTTTAAAAATTATTCAATGTCATCAGGGCAAGAATGTCTGCATAACAGAGCTGGCTCCATAAGGGGACCCATGAAATTCTGAGGCCTTGGGCCAGAGCTGAGCCCAATTTGCCCATGTCTTAAAACGTCTCTGCCCAGGCCTGGTGTTTTTGTTTACGTCCTGAGACATGGCTTGCATTGTATTTCTTGCATTTGGAAGCCCCTGCTTTTATCAAACCACTTTACATGGGCTGTAAGCCATTTTCAGGCCATTACCAATAGCGTGTTTTCATTATCAGGTGTTAATGAAGAATCCACACATTATTAGCATTGCATTAATGGCATCCATTCTGAGTTTATGTACTTGGAGGTGGCATCATTCCTGTACAAATGGGATTTATCTGCACACTGCTCTTCACTGGCCTCTGTGATGTCTCAAGCGAGGTAGGACGTCACTGGGCACCTATCTGGCGCGCTACATAGATTGACAAAAGTCTGTTAGACCATAGTACAGACATTTGAGTTCACCAGTTTGTGACATGATGTAAGGCAGCTGTTACTGAGAAAGTATCAAAAACAAATAATCACTAATTTGAATTATTAATGCAAAACATATTTTTACAAGGTTCTCAGGTTTGTTTGCAATTTTATATAGACTGAACGTGGCCTGAAGGTATCAGAGCCCTTTATATCAGGGTAGTTACGTTACACAAGGGTATGTTTTTTGATAGGCACGGGTAGATTAAATGATTTGCTCAGAATTGGCTCTGCAGAAAGAAGGGGTGCCGTGGGCGGAAGCCAAAGGGAACATTCCACCTCTCCAGGGGTGGCCAAGCAGGTTTGCCACATGCACATAAATACCATTCACACGGAATTTTACTATTTGGGGTTCATTGAAAAAAGTCGCTATGCAGCGTATGACGCAGTAAATTCAAGTCACCACGTCCAAAGTAACGCACAGCCACTGCAAACTGAGAAAAGAATGTACATTGGAAACTGCTTTTTTTTTACGTTACACAACAGTGCCTTGCTGTTAATGGAATCCATGTATTGTTTCGTTTTCCCTGACATGAAAAAGGCATTCCCGGTGCACACTGTTTTGTTTTGATCAGCCAGTCTGCTGGTGGGGTAAGTGTTGAAAAGACACACGGGGCCTGGGCCCTGGGGACTCGAGAGGGAGGGGGCTGAACATAATTAATACTACAAGGCTATCCGGGACTTTGTGACTGGGAGAGGCATCGCATCAGGCTCTGAGGCTCGGGGCAGGAGGTCAGTTGGGTAACTGGGTTTCGTCTTTCTCTGTCAATTCTAAAGTGTAATATCATTATCATGACCATCATGCACTTGGCCGTAAAATTATGCGAAAATATAATCTATCGTTTCAGGCGGAGCCTGCGCGCTGCGTCAATGAAAAACTTAAAGGCAGTTACTCAGATGCATCAATCCAGCAGAAATGTAAATAATTTATATGAGTGGATGGGTTAACTAACTTTAAGAAAAAGGAGAGGTTCTGGATAAACCAGAGCCTGCGTGAATCACAGCTAGGACCTAAGGTCTCAATTTGTGTAGAACAGAGTATAAGCATATGTTGATTTTAAATAGAAAAAGAAAATTACACAGTGTTGTGCTCCAAAAACAATACTACAAAGATTTTTGAGAAAAATAATTATTTCTTCGCTTTATACTTCAAGCCATTTTTGTATGCATTTAAAGTTTCACATCACCTGATACAATGCATAACTATACAAATCAAAAAGTAAATAAGCATTCAGTGTTACATTAAAAATCCCAATGCATTTCGGGTTAATATCTAACCCTTCGTCAGGGGTTAAATGAGTTCATAATTAACGATAAACAGTGTTCAAAATTTCTTGCGTTCAATTCTTCTTGACCTCCAAACGGAACTACAACAAAAATCACATGTGTGCTATTAGCCATGTTCTAATTACAACTGGATATTTTTAGAATTTGCAGTCGAAAAAAAGGCAAAGTAAGGAAAGAAAAGAGGACCTATGAAAAAATTCCCGTATAATGGTGAAATTGAAGAAGAGTAAATAGATGAAATGTCACCCAAAAAGTGAAAGCATGAAAAGTGTGTTACGGGCTTACCAAAATAGCGGCGTTGCCTAGTGTTGAAAAGAAGGGTTCTCTGGGCTCTAGGTAAGAAACCGTCTGCAACAAGATGTGTCTAATGAGCTACCAATTACATATCACATCATGTGTTACGTCGAATAAAACCAAATACGCTTAGTGCCCTGTGAACTCACCCTCGTCAGTTGCACGATGCTGGAAAAGATGTTCGCTACTCGGCTGATGTAAGAAAATGCCGTGCCTGTAATAGAAGCACCCAGAGAGGTTGTTCTCGGTTGCTATACTCAAATGGGATTATTTTTAAAAAGGTTCCAGTGGTTCTACAGCGCGATAAAATCATCGCGTCTCACCTTATTCTTCAGTCCGTGTGTAGTCAAAGTGCTTCCAATGCTCTCTCGCTGTAGTTGGCGCATGCGTACAACGTAAAAATAAAGGGCTTAAAAAGGGAAGAGGGTTCTCGAGTGGTGGAAGTGAAAAGAGGACTGTGGCAAAGAGTCTGTAAGACAATGATATCGAGATAGGACTTAAGAATCAGAAGACCCTACGTTGCTATTGATACTAAATCCTAAGGTATGAATCCTAGATGTAAAGTAAATAACTTGAAACGTATGTGCCGTTACTGCTACAGGGATCAAAGCTCCTATGTGGGTTGAAGTCAATGTATATAAAGAAAACGTCCAGATGCTAAAGTGGATCATGAGCTTCCAATTGGAAAAAAGAAGAAAGAAGAAAACTAAAATACGAGTGCAAATCCTTTACAAATAGACGTCATGACAAAACCTTAAATAAAACATAATAGTTCATAATGATCATTTAAACCACCCGGAATCACTGTTCCTAAGAGTTTGATCCAGTGTGTCTCTCTACGTGAAAGAACATTACTCATGTCGGAGTCAGCCTGCATGTGAAGACGTTCTAGAATTGTGAAACGTAGTTGTGGAATGGTGTGAGATGTGTTTACCCAATGTGTAACCAGGGAGGAGGTCAAATTGCTGTTGCGGATCCTGCTCTTATGTTCAATGATCCTGGTTTTAATTTTGCGACTTGTCTTCCCTACATATACAAGGCCACATGGGCACTTGATGGCATAAATAACCCAATCTGTGTTGCAATCTGAAGTGTGTTGTAGTTTAATGTCTTTGCCTGTATGAGGATGTGTGAACACATTCCCTGTAATTACATTACCACATTGCCCGCAGTTGTAGCATTTTCTCATGCCCGCGTATTTCGATACTACGGGGCGAGTGTGACTTTTGAGGAGATCCCTTAGATTCTTGGGTCTGGTGTGTGCAAAGAGAGGGGGATCCTTAAACAGATCTTGAAAATCAGGCTCTTGGTCAATTATATCCCAACGTTTGCGAATGATTGATTTGATCTGTGTGGATTGAGCTGAATGTTTTAGTACAAAAACTTCTCGTTTAGAGGAGGTTTTAGGGGTAATGAGAAGTAAGTCATCACGTCTTTTTCGTGCTACCTGATTTTCTGCTTCCTTAAGGATATCATCTGGATAACCTCTCATCTTGTATCTCTCAAGTTGTTGTTTGATGTGTATATCACACTGATGTTGGTCCGAAGTGATTCTTTTAATTCTAGTAAGCTGAGATACGGGTAAGTGCTTCTTGAGGGAGTGCGGGTGGGCACTCGAAAAATGTAGTGCATTGCTCACATCTGTGGGTTTTCTGTACACCATTGTTGATAAACCATGGGTGGATTTGTGTATCTCTATATCCAGGAAATGAATTTTCTCCGATTGAATGTCATAAGTAAACTTGATCCTTGGATTACACTGGTTCAATTCCATAATATTTTGTTCCAAAATAATTCTGGATCCTTTCCATATGATGAGAATATCATCAATATATCTTAAGAAGAGCAACAGATTAGATTGCCACTTTGGGTTTTGCAGGATGTGTTGATGTTCGAAGTGGGCCATGAAAGTATTGGCGTAGGCCGGCGCCCCCGGAAAACCCATGGATGTTCCGGTGATCTGTAGGTAGTATTTGTCCATCCATGAAAAGTAACTGTGATAGAGTGAGAAGTGTAAAAGTTCCAATAGAAAAATGCTTTTGTCTTTGGTCTGTGATGAGTGAAGAAGTCTCCATTCTACTGCCTCGAGTCCTTCATTGTGAGCAATGGTCTGAAAGGTGGGTTCTGTCTGTTTTAATGTATTTTACGCCAATACTTTCATGGCCCACTTCGAACATCAACACATCCTGCAAAACCCAAAGTGGCAATCTAATCTGTTGCTCTTCTTAAGATATATTGATGATATTCTCATCATATGGAAAGGATCCAGAATTATTTTGGAACAAAATATTATGGAATTGAACCAGTGTAATCCAAGGATCAAGTTTACTTATGACATTCAATCGGAGAAAATTAATTTCCTGGATATAGAGATACACAAATCCACCCATGGTTTATCAACAATGGTGTACAGAAAACCCACAGATGTGAACAATGCACTACATTTTTCGAGTGCCCACCCGCACTCCCTCAAGAAGCACTTACCCGTATCTCAGCTTACTAGCATTAAAAGAATCACTTCGGACCAACATCAGTGTGATATACACATCAAACAACAACTTGAGAGATACAAGATGAGAGGTTATCCAGATGATATCCTTAAGGAAGCAGAAAATCAGGTAGCACGAAAAAGACGTGATGACTTACTTCTCATTACCCCTAAAACCTCCTCTAAACGAGAAGTTTTTGTACTAAAACATTCAGCTCAATCCACACAGATCAAATCAATCATTCGCAAACGTTGGGATATAATTGACCAAGAGCCTGATTTTCAAGATCTGTTTAAGGATCCCCCTCTCTTTGCACACACCAGACCCAAGAATCTAAGGGATCTCCTCAAAAGTCACACTCGCCCCGTAGTATCGAAATACGCGGGCATGAGAAAATGCTACAACTGCGGGCAATGTGGTAATGTAATTACAGGGAATGTGTTCACACATCCTCATACAGGCAAAGACATTAAACTACAACACACTTCAGATTGCAACACAGATTGGGTTATTTATGCCATCAAGTGCCCATGTGGCCTTGTATATGTAGGGAAGACAAGTCGCAAAATTAAAACCAGGATCATTGAACATAAGAGCAGGATCCGCAACAGCAATTTGACCTCCTCCCTGGTTACACATTGAGTAAACACATCTCACACCATTCCACAACTACGTTTCACAATTCTAGAACGTCTTCACATGCAGGCTGACTCCGACATGAGTAATGTTCTTTCACGTAGAGAGACACACTGGATCAAACTCTTAGGAACAGTGATTCCGGGTGGTTTAAATGATCATTATGAACTATTATGTTTTATTTAAGGTTTTGTCATGACGTCTATTTGTAAAGGATTTGCACTCGTATTTTAGTTTTCTTCTTTCTTCTTTTTTCCAATTGGAAGCTCATGATCCACTTTAGCATCTGGACGTTTTCTTTATATACATTGACTTCAACCCACATAGGAGCTTTGATCC
This sequence comes from Triturus cristatus, assembly GCF_964204655.1. Classification (NCBI taxonomy): domain Eukaryota; kingdom Metazoa; phylum Chordata; class Amphibia; order Caudata; family Salamandridae; genus Triturus; species Triturus cristatus. The sequence continues at coordinate 283,009,776 of NC_140594.1, read as the reverse complement.
CTGTAGCAGTAACGGCACATATGTTTCAAGTTATTTACTTTACATCTAGGATTCATACCTTAGGATTTAGTATCAATAGCAACGTAGGGTCTTCTGATTCTTAAGTCCTATCTCGATATCATTGTCTTACAGACTCTTTGCCACAGTCCTCTTTTCACTTCCACCACTCGAGAACCCTCTTCCCTTTTTAAGCCCTTTATTTTTACGTTGTACGCATGCGCCAACTACAGCGAGAGAGCATTGGAAGCACTTTGACTACACACGGACTGAAGAATAAGGTGAGACGCGATGGTTTTATCGCGCTGTAGAACCACTGGAACCTTTTTAAAAATAATCCCATTTGAGTATAGCAACCGAGAACAACCTCTCTGGGTGCTTCTATTACAGGCACGGCATTTTCTTTCATCAGCCGAGTAGCGAACATCTTTTCCAGCATCGTGCAACTGACGAGGGTGAGTTCACAGGGCACTAAGCGTATTTGGTTTTATTCGACGTAACACATGATGTGATATGGAATTGGTAGCTCATTAGACACATCTTGTTGCAGACGGTTTCTTACCTAGAGCCCAGAGAACCCTTCTTTTCAACACTAGGCAACGCCGCTATTTTGGTAAGCCCGTAACACACTTTTCATGCTTTCACTTTTTGGGTGACATTTCATCTATTTACTCTTCTTCAATTTCACCATCATACGGGAATTTTTTCATAGGTCCTCTTTTCTTTCCTTACTTTGCCTTTTTTTCGAGTGCAAATTCTAAAAATATCCAGTTGTAATTAGAACATGGCTAATAGCACACATGTGATTTTTGTTGTAGTTCCGTTTGGAGGTCAAGAAGAATTGAACGCAAGAAATTTTGAACACTGTTTATCGTTAATTATGAACTCATTTATCCCCTGACGAAGGGTTAGATATTAACCCGAAATGCATTGGGATTTTTAATGTAACACTGAATGCTTATTTACTTTTTGATTTGTATAGTTATGCATTGTATCAGGTGATGTGAAACTTTAAATGCATACAAAAATGGCTTGAAGTATAAAGCGAAGAAATAATTATTTTTCTCAAAAATCTTTGTAGTATTGTTTTTGGAGCACAACACTGTGTAATTTTCTTTTTCTATTTAAACTCAACATATGCTTATACTATGTTCTACATAAATTGAGACCTTAGGTCCTAGCTGTGATTCACGCAGGCTCTGGTTTATCCAGAACCTCTCCTTTTTCTTGTTACACCCAGGGATGCAGACTCACATCCCTTCACGTGAAAGCACGCTTAAAACACTATAAGATTGTTATAAAATATTCATAATTTTGATACATACTAAGGTGTGCAGGCCCACCAAACCACTGTAAATTAACTAACTTTAAGGCAGGCACTCCTTTGGCGGCAGTAAAGTTATCCAGGCCTATTTTACATGCACCCAACTCCCGCCCTCCACCGCATCCCCTGGTGCCCCTTTCGCAGCTTTATCACTCGCACCAAAATTATTTTTTTAATCTCTATTTACGATTCTCCTTGCAGGAAGCCCTACGCTCGCTGTGCCGGCGGTGCTCCCTGAGATGGAAGATGACTTAACAAAGGAAAAGTTTATTCAAGGGAATAAATTATAAGAAATGGCTCACAGGCAGGAAAGGTTTGCAGGCTGTGTATTAATAAACAGAACAGTGGCAAAAACGTAAAGGTACAATTGCCCCCAAACAGACTCACCGACATTAGAGGCATGCACCTACAGGAATATAAAGAACCTGTACGGTCTGGAACTTGCCACACTGAAACACTGACCTGAAAACACTTCACTGACGATGGTCCTGCAGCTTTTTATCACCTACACTGGAACGTTCTCGAGCTGGGCTCCTCGTGACTGGAGACTGGAAAATGCTGGATTTGGACAACTCCTCCCCAAGACTCCAGCACACCAATAAGCTACTGTTGCTGAGTCTCGCGGACAAGGCCACTGCCACACCCCACTATGTCATTCTGTAAAACGGACTGCCCTGCCCCCTGCCATTGGAATTAATAGGGAGCTTCTGACTCCTCCCTGGGCTTTACAAATAACACCCAAATCAAAAGCTATTTTGGCAGTGATACACAGATCCTGCCTCCTGTGTGTCGTCACTGCTCTGCTTTCTGGCTCAAGGTCGAAGAAATCTTCGCCCAGCCAAAAGCATGTGCAGCAGAGCCAAGAGCCTTTCTCCCCCACCCCCTAAAAAAAAAAACTGGATTTGCACATGTTCGTCCACCGAGCAGCTAGCCAACTTTATTGCTAGCTGCTTGGTGTTTGATCTCACATTTTTTTTAATCCCCCAGGGTGGTAGGGCGACGCCCATCTCGCCCGTGTACACCAGCCGCCCCTGCTCTGGACTGAGATCTCTTGTCTTTAGAGTTTTTTTTTTATTATCCCACTTCTTTTTAGAAGAAGCATGTGTCTGCTTAGAAGTGTCCTTTTCAGAACTACCCTATAGTTGAGGTTTTAAAGCTTTTCCCCCGAACTATCCCTGCCTAATTCTGAGTATGCAGTTTCAATTATTTTGGGTAGTTCATCCTCCTGTACTAACGGGCCGGCCTCCCTTAGGTGTTGGCGGATTGCCACTGATGCTGCTTCCCCTTTTATGTTAGCTAGTATTATGGTTGATACCTGGTCGTAGTTATTTAATAACTTCATCCCTAAGTTTAGGGCAGGTTCTGCTCCGTAGTCATTTTGTATTTGTCTTAATACATCTGGTATTACTGCTAATGAAGGAATACCTTGAGCTCTGGTATATATAGCAGCAAAGACTGTACCCCAAGAGGTGCAATCCTCTAACTGTGGTGTAATCCCCATGGGCAAACAGATTGTTAACATTCTGTGTTTTTCAAATGGTATTGTATTTGGGAATACTGCTTCTAACCGGGTTATTGTCTGAGCTATCCTGAAAGGAATTTGTTCACGTTTTGTGGGCACCTTGCCCATTACCGCGTGTAATGTTTGTGGAGTAATTTTAGTACCTGAGCTCTGTGTAGGAGCTGGATTTGGTGTAATTACTGTTGGTTGAACCTCTAGTGTCCTCAAGGCACAGTGTGTCATGTTTCTGTAGAGTTTTATCAACTCTTTGAGTTGAACAAGCAGTTCATCACTTGGCATCGTGTCAATGTCAGGATGTGGTGCATAGGTTGCTAATATCGGCCATGTTGCTCCTGGTCTTCCTAAAGGACCAAGCCTCTATCATGAATATTACTACACCTCCTCTGGGTGATAACCCATGTTTGACGAGTTTAACTGTCAGAGTTTGTCTTACTTTGGCTGCAATTTGTATTGCATTTTCATCTTCCTCACCAGACCGATTAAGTTGTTTTAAAACTCCCTCTTCATTAGCCATCGTGTATAGAACACAGACTAACTGTCCAAGGAAATTATGAAAAAGGTTTTTGTAGTAAACAGACGAGATCGAACTTAGATAACAGCAAGTCTTTATTTCATCAACTCCTACGGGCACGCCGCTTGCCTGTGGCTTCACAGTAAATCATCTACCAACTGTCATAACTGTCAAGACACCGCGTCATCGCGGACAGCGCGAGACACAGAATGTACGCCTCGCGCTCTAGCAGCGCGAGGCAGAGCCGGCCACTACATATCTCCTTTTCTTAGAAATAAGAGAAGCAGAGAGAGAGCAGCGATGAAGAGAGAAAGAGAGAGAGAGAGAGAGAGAGAGAGAGAGAGAGAGAGAGAGAGAGAGAGAGAGAGAGAGAGAGAGAGAGAGAGAGAGAGAGAGAGAGAGAAAGAGAGAGAGAGAAAGAGAGAGAGAGAGAGAGAGAGAGAGAGAAAGAGAGAGAGAAAATGCAGGAGAAACACCACAGTGGAAAGGAAAAACACCGAACGTCATTGACGGAATCTAACAGGAACATTAACTGTTCTGGTACTCCTCCTGACAGTGGCGTGGCTGGGAGAAGAATTCGGGACATCAAGTTTACCGTGAGAGAGCCTAAGAGAGGCCTCACTTCTCGACATAGGATACTTGACATCATTGGGCATATTTTTAACTTTCGCCACCTTGTTACTATTCCACCAGTCTTTACCATTGACTCGAACAGCATTACCACACACTTTATCCACCACCACAATTTCCCCATACTTGGCTTCTCCTTTCCTTACAAAACCTGGTTTCTTTATTCTGATCCTGTCTCCCACAGTAAATTCTCTGATCTTAACACGCTTTCTTTCATCAAAGTACTCCTTTTGTTTGACCTGGACCTCCGCAGACTTGGACCTCACTTTCGCATCCATCCCTTGGGGAGAAGAATATGATTTATTCCATTTAGACATCCAAGCCGGCCTAAACTCGGTACATGGTTTCCTACCTCTCAGTAGTTCAAAGGGGAACACCCCTGTAGACGAATGGGGAGTGGTTCTATAGAACCACAACATTGTCCTGACACTATGGGGCACATCTTTGTGGTGGGCGAGAGCCCATTTGACACAATCACCTATGACTCTATTAAGTCTCTCTACCAAGCCGTTGGTTTGAGGATGATAGAGAGAACTACGGTGATGAATGATGGCAGATTCTCTAAGAAACTCTTGTACCTCAGACGATACAAATTGTACCCCGTTATCTGAGATTAAAGTTTGGGGAAACCCTTCTCTCATAAATGTTCCCCTTAAGAAGTCAATGATTTCTTGGGAATCAACCTTAGAGACAAACTTGGCCTCGGGCCACTTAGTGTAATAGTCCACCATGACAATGGCGAATTTACACTGTTGGGGAAGGCTGTGAAAGGGTCCTAGAACATCTATGCCAAGTTTTTCCCACGGGCCACCCGGGAGGGGAATAGGAGTGAGGGGAGGACTACTAGTGTGAAGACTTTTGTCACTTGACGAACACACGGTGCACTCTTGCACCATTTCCTCAATATCTCAATACCGGAAACAAGCATCCTGGGACCGGTTTCAGGGCATTACCATTCATCAGCCAGGCTTGTTCTGCATTCTGTCCATCAATTGTTCTTTTTGCATTTGTCACCCGAGTGGGACGGGGCTGCCCAGTTGTGGGTCCCTTGCTCTCCATGCCAATGGAGTCAAGTTATCCTGGCTGATGAGGGCTGAAAGCCCGAATTCGGTCCTAGGATGCTTGTTTCCGGTCCAGGGAGGACCTGGCCTGGTAGTTCGGGCTAGACTGTTCCCATTGGGCGCAAGGTCAAGACTGATTTGCATATGACTGGGTCCAAACTGGAATGGCATGGTGAGCAAAAAAACGATGGATTTAGGCCCAGATCTCTGTACTGGGGTGAATGTATGACATTGTTTTGCATTCAGTCCATCAATTGTTCTTTTTGCATTACTTAAATTGTGTCATAACTCCTCAAATTAAAAAAATATATTCTCACTCTTTAACACCCTTCCCCCAATACCCTCTTAGCTGAGTGTACCTAGCAACCCAGTGGAATCAGTAGGTCACAAGTTCACAGCACAATCTAGAAGGAACATGCTACTTCCAAATGAGAAACAACTTGTGTGGTTTACTCCACAGATTCAAAAGCATATCCATATCTGTATTACATTTCTTTTTTTAAACAACAGCCAATATTAGGACGTCTTGCTAAGGCATCCAACATCCAATTTTTTTCACTTTCATGCTGTCAGCATCCAATGAAATATATCTTTTTTTTTTTAAACCTCCATTTTAACTGCTTTTCATTTGGAAAATTACCTCATCCAGCTCCAGCCTTCTCCTGACTGCTATTGCTCCTTCACCTCAAAATGCTTAGTGTGGATTGTGGGCCACAGCTACGTCTATTGGGCTGAAGAGTCTGCACAAAGCAGAGGTATTGACAGGGACTTGGGTTTGCCAAATGTGGAGATTACTTGGTTTGGCCAGAGAGGGTTAAAGTGTCATCAGTTGCTGGCTTTGGTTAAATTCATTGTGGATTGCCGAGCTCCTCACCTCTTCATTGTGCACTGTGGTGGCAGTGACCTGAGCACCTTGACTGGGGTAGGGCTGAAATCCTAATGAAAGATGCCTTTGCAGAACTGATATCGCTTTTCCCTCACACTGTCTTGGTGTACCCTAATATATGCCAAAGACAGAAATGGAAGTGGTCAAATTAATTCTGTCCACAGATTGACAAAGCCAGGAAACATGTTAATAAAACTGTTTCTGCTTTCCTCAGAGACCATAATATGGACTCCATCTATAACAACAATCTGCGTTTTCACATGCATGGAATATATAGAAGTGATGAAGTTCACCTTATAGATGAAGGGAACAGGGTGTTTCTAAGCAACCTGAAACTCTGCATACTCTTTTATATGTAGCTGTCTTATACGCACTCTCAACACAAAGGCTCTTGTCAGAGCCACCCAGGAGGCCAAACTTTTGTTCATTTTCTCATCAAATAATTCTATTTTTTAATCTTTGAAATCCGTGACGATGTCACGATGATCGCGATCACGTCATGAAATTGCAAAACAAAAGCAGACATTCAACGACCACCACTACATTAAAAAATGTTAACTTAAAAAATTAATTCCAACTATTACAATACACACATTACTAACCACATAAATTAAAACATATTTGTACACATATTTTTCTAGTAAGTTAAGAAATGGTTTAAACCCTACTTCCTGTTTTCAGAATTACACCAAGAGTCGCAATGATTCCGGTAACCACGATGACTGCACCTTTATTAGAGAGCGCAAAACACATATATGCACACATTATACAGTATTTTAGATACTAGGAGTATATTACTGCACTGTTTAAAGACATATTTTTGTAAGGGATTTGTATGACAACAACCATTTAAACAGATTTTCTGTTTTCACGGTGACACTGGGTGTCGCGATGATATCGGTAGCCACGGTCACCGCGAATACATCGTGAAATGACAAAACAAATGCAGGCATTCAATAGCCACCACCACATTCAAAACTTGCAACTGCAAAATGGATTATAGCCAACAGACTAAACCCACTACTATTGAAATGACTGTATAACAGCATGTACAACTCCATTAATGTCTCTATAACACAGTGCATAACGTTTTCAGTGTAATCTATGACTGCATGCATCACTGTATCAGTATGTCTCTCATTCACTGTATATGTATTTGAAGGGATCTGTGAGACGTTGCATCAGTCTATCAATACTTCTGTATTGAAATGCGTGACTGCCTCAGTGCATCTATGAGTGTGTGCATCAGTGTCACAATGGGTCTGTGATTGTTTGTGTAAGTCTCCCACTCAACCTGTGAGTAGGTGCATGAGTGCCTTTGTGCATTTATAAGTAAGTATATGACTCTCTGACTGGATCTGTGAGTGGATACATGAGCATCTAAGTGGATGTCTGGATGAGTGGGTGCACATGTGTCTGAGTGCATCTGTGAGCGAGTGCATGAGTCTCTCAGAAGGTCTATGACTGGCAGCATGAGTGTCTGAGTGGTTCTGTCAGTGGGTGCTTGGGTCTCTGAGGCGACTGTAAGTGGGTACATGAGTCTGAGTGTATAACTGACTGGGTGCATAAGTCTCTGAGTGTGTCGAGGGGCGTGGCCGAGCCAGCCAAGATGGCGGACTCCTCTTTCTGAGGCTCCCGCTCGGCTGCCCATGCACGAGACAACGCTACCTGCCCCGGGCTCTCACCGACTCTGGGAATAGTCGGATTGCACCCAGAAACAGAGGCGGCACCTCCGGTAGGCTTCGAGTCCCCGGGATTGTGGCTGTGAGAGCGCCGGAGGCTCCGCGCGGCAGCCCACCCGCCGGCAGCAGACAAGATGGCAGCCGGGTGATCGGCTCCTGAGGAACGACAGAGAGGCGAGGGGACTGCGGAGGCTCTGGGAGGCAGTCGACCCCGCTGCAGTTCGCGGCCACCCGCACCGGAGTCTCGTAGCTGTGGGGCCAAGGTCGGACCCGGAGAATCGACCCGGACGGTCCGAGAGATGAGGTGAGCGGAGAGGCGGGAGATCGACAGCCCCTTCCCCCTCCCCCCCCGCGGATGAGTGGCGGCCCGCGGATGCCCAGCCAGACCCGCGCAGGGGCGCAAGCAACCAGGCAGCGCGACTCCAACTGCAAGTGAGCCCCGACCCGGCCGACCGAAGTGTGGAGGCGACGGGGGACCCATGCCTTGCATGCAGTCCGGGAGGAAACGGGATGCGGACTGTTCGGCAGTAACTGGAAGAGAGGCTTGCTGCCCCCGGGGACAGACCGGGTCGAGGGACCCTGGCGACGATCCAGGCGGGCGCCAACGGACACCCAGTGGAGAGCGAACAGAGCTTTGAACCGGGTCACCGGCAGAGGAATGAGGTGAGCCCTGCGCCACGCACAACTGCATGATCTGACCGGCGGCAGGAACGGTGGGGGAGTGTGGCGAGTAAAGCAGAGGGAGCCCGGCCATACTTACCCAGCCGTGCTTCGGGGGCAGTCAGATTAAGGAGAACGAAGGGAATGTGGGGCCCACAGCGCTGACCACGTGACCATAGACGGACCGCAGGGTACTCGCCCGGCACGAGGGACGCCCCAGGAGAGCCCCACGCTTCACGGAACGGGACCGACCCCGCCTCCCTGGGACCAGCGATAGAGGAGGGCTCATCCCCATACGGAGGGCAGGGTTGTCCCGGAGACACTCGGTGGCAGCGGACTCAGCCTACCGCGCAAGCTCCAGTTGGGGCTGGGGATCGCCCGTTGGGCCTGGAGCGCCGCTGAGACGGTGGTCTGGGGGGGCGCAGCTGGCGTGCTCACCCCCGGGGAAGCAGGACCAGGCCGGAGAGAGAACGCCTCACAGCGGTGCCGCTGGGCGAGGGAAAAGAAACACCGGCCAACCCGAAGGCGGGAACCAGTGAACGGGCACAACTCTCGATGTGGGAGGGTGCCCCCCCCACCATGGGTCGCCAGATAGCGGTGGGGGCGCCGTCGGCCTCGCACCAGCAGAGAACGAACTCATCGACGACGGCGGGGCTCCCACTTGGAACAGAGCCCATCAAGGAAGACCCCACGTCTAGGAAACTAGACCAGGTCCTAGCGGCCATCGAACAATCTAAAGTGGTACTGGAAGGGAAGTTCGGCGAGCTGGCGTCCGACCTGGGTCTCCTTCGCGACAACCACAGAAAACTAGCGGACAAAGTCGCGCACAGTGCACAGACTATCCAGACGCTGGAACCGCAGGTGCACCAACACCGCAACACACTACAGGACCTTCAAGCACGGATAAAGGCGCTGGAAAACAAGACGGACGACTTAGAAGGACGCTCCCGACAGAGTAACATCCGCATCATGAATTTGCCGGAAGGAATAGAAGGGTCTAACCCGATTAAATACATCACCGACTGGATAGCAACATTCACACCGGCACAAGCTCTTACCGCGTTTTTCTCAGTGGAAAGGGCCCACAGGGTACCAGCTCATAGACCGCAGCCTGGCATGCCTCCTCGCCCTTTCTTGCTAAAGCTCCTCCATTATCAAGATCGAGACACTATCCTACGAGCAGCCAGGCAGCAGGGGCGGCTGCAGATAGAGGACAAACAGGTCATGCTGTTCCCGGACTACTCCCGCGCGGTCCAACAGCAACTGGCCACCTTCCTGGCAGTGAAGAACATACAATACGCTCTCCTCTTTCCGGCCCGCCTCAAGATCATCTCCGACGGCGAGACGCACTTCTTCACGGACCCGAAGGAAGCGGAAACTTGGGTGGAACAGCACGCAGGGCGCCCCAGAGACAGCCCCAGGCCACGACCGAATAAGACACCCGGACGCTCGGGACGCCGGCCCCGGAGGGCCTCCTTCACGCAAAACAGTGTATGGACCGGCACTACCACTGCCAGCTCCCCGGACCTCGCACAGATCATCGCGGAACGTCGGGAAGCTCTCCAGGCGGTGGCCACTCTGAGTCCCCAAGAAAAAGGATCGGATACGGAACGGGGTCCGCACCTCTTCAGCTCGGATGACGAGAGGAGCGCTACACCCAGGTCGCGGGAGGGCTCGATGACACCCCCCGTGGTGACCCCCCCAGACCGCGGACACACTCATATGACAAATCATCAACAGACCAGATCACCCGGGGAGCGGATACACACGGCCCTACGGACAAGAATGAGCAGATCAGTCTGAGAGCCCGACAACGGGCAGGACCTTTATCGACATCAACAATATACGGGCAGCCACCAGAGCGAGAGACGGAAGCTACCAGAGTCGCCACCCCCTCAGTTACGAACTAAAGTTTCAATGTGGAATCCAGTTTGGGCACATCGCCTCGCACAATACGCCCCCAGTATTGGGACTGTTCCCCATTGTTGTTGCAGTTTACCCCCCTACCCTATGTAGTCCTCCCCCACATATTCCTGAATGGGCAAGGCGCAATTCATCGACGGTACGGTGTACAAATGGACGGTAGGTGGCGGACGATGGGACGGGCACAGCGGCTGCGGGGCCCACAACGCAACATGGACGCATACACCTGACTTCTCACAACATGTCCCACGGCAATCCTAACACAGACATAAAATTCCTGACATTGAATGTCCGGGGAATGCATACCGCCCGCAAGAAGTACTCTATTTATGCCTACATCAAGAGACAGAAGGCCCAAGTAGCACTCTTACAAGAGACGCATCTAACAGAGGGGGAGGTGGGCCGGTTACAGAGAAAGTGGCGAGGCATAATATGTGCCTGTGAGGAAGACGACACCGGGCTTACCTTCGGGTCACCCTGGACAGAACGCTCCGGCGTCCCGGATCAACAGAACGCATCCTGGGATTGGAAGTCTGAATCGAGACCACAACCAACGGGCCCCTATGCTGTCTCTTCACAGAGAAGCGACGTGACGAAACCGGAAGAGGACGGAGATGAACCCGGAAGGGATTCTCCTGTCCCAATGAAAGGAGGGCGAACCAGCAAGAAGGGGGTGGTAACCAATTGAGGTGAAGCAGATCGAGGAAAGGAGAGCAGAGAGTACGGAAGACCCGGCGAGAACGAGGCGGAGACCCAGGAAGACGCGGAGACTGAGGACGACCGGGAAGAAGACGAGGATCCTAACGACCAGTGGACCGAGGAGTGGTGGTGCCCACCGGAGGAGGCTGGAGAGCGGCCGCAACTCAGGAGAGTTGCGGCGGAGCGGGTGAGTCCTCACGTGTCAGGGGACAAGGGGGAGGGTGAGCGGGAGGAGGGAGGAGTATCGGCCGAAGGGCTGGGGTAGCCGAGTAAAGGTCTTTGTCCGGGGAAATGTTCTGTTTTGGTTTTCCCCTTTAAATGTGGCATTGCTAGGCACCAGTACCGGCAGAGAGAGCACTATACTTTCATTCCTTTGATTTTCTTTCTTCGGCATATATATCGACTCCAACCCGTTAGACGTTTCTTTCCCCTCCACTTTTTTTGAATCACCATATTCTAAGTGTATCCCAGAGCACACCCTCTATACCGACCTTTAATCACTTATCGGTGTGGTGATGGAAAGCGATTGAAATACCTACTTAAACAGAATACCTGACGGCTCCCTTTTCTCTCCTATTCTATGAGTCTCCGGGGACACACCATCAAGACCAAGGAGGAGCCCGGAACATCTACCTTGGAAGCCCCGTCCAGTTCCACCCAGAGGGAATCGGGAGAAGAACAGGAAGATATAGACTCTGCACAAAGTCACAAATCCATCTCTGACAATAAACGACGTGATTTTGGGAAATATATTAAGCCTCCTCGCCTGTTTATCAAACCCGCCCTCCCACAAGTGGTGTCAGAAGTGGGATTGAAAGGCAACATGGAGGCAGCATTGGCTAAAATGGCGGAAAACCAGGAACACCTGGAGAAAGTGATGGAACGCTTCCTGACAGTAGTCGAAGAAGATCGGGGAAAGCTGCAACAAGTGCTCACAGGACAGGGTCAGACCCATGGAGCAGCCATGGATAAGATTTCCGAGGCTCTTGGACATCAGAGGGGATCCACCACCCTTCCTTCTGTGGTCCTACAACGCTACGTGAGCGGAGAAGACCCTGATTATTTTTTCAATAATTTTGAGCGGATGGCCACTGCCGCATCATGGCCACCCGATAAATGGGGCCAATATTTGGGACATCTTCTATCTGGGGATTTGCAGGCAGCATACCAGGCAGCCACAGTACAAGGGGTGGTACCATATGCCGACATAAAAAGGTGCATTATGGAAAGGTTGGGGGTAGACGATGAGACCTACCGACTGAAGCTACGACAGATGAAGGAAGGACCCCAAGAAACCCCTAGAGCTTTGTATTTTAGGGCAAAGGACATGGCCGATCGCTGGTTAAAACCCGCCACTACAGATAAAGATTGAATCATGGCCAAAATCTATTTGGAACAATATCTGTCCTCACTTCATCCCCCCATTCAGAGGTGGGTACGACAACAAGCTAATTTAACCCTTGAGACTGCCGTCGAAATTGCCAGTGCCTATAACAGGGCCCAAGAGATACACAGGGGACGAGAGGAATCCACCGGGAAGACGGGAGGCCCGGGAGTGCATCGTCAACCCCGTCCCCCTTTAGTGAAGAAGCCCGAACCAGTTACCATAATTCCGGGGAACCCCATAATCAGGCCACCACCTATGGGTCCTCAATGTTTCCAATGTGGTGGGATGGGACATATTGCCCGGTTCTGTCCACAAAAGGAAGAACCCATGGAGATCGGTATGGCTCGTAACTACTATTGTTCCCCATCAGAAAGGAAACCCCCACCCTATCGTTGTACCGTATCCATGAATGGACAGCCCGTGACAGCCCTTGCAGATACAGGTTGCCTCCACAGTGTGGTGCGACCTCAAGACTTGGGGTCATGCCTCAGTTAAATTAATGGAACCGCAGCCATAGGGGGTGTTCATGGTGATACCAAACCATATCCCACCGCACAGGTACAGATACAACACCCCCAGGATCCAGGAACCACTTTAACCGTGGGGCTTATTCCACGATTATCCGAGCAAGCTATCCTTGGGAACGATTATCCAAAGTTATCTCAATTGTTACATGACAACAAACCTGAAGAAGAAGAAGAATGGTGGGCCACAGCGCCTTTTTCACAGGATAGTTTTTTTTTTTTTTTTTTTTTTCAAATAGACTTTATTCGGATTTCGCAAACCATCCATAAAAGCACATAAACAAACATTTTAAAATACACATCAAAAGCTACAATTTTGGGCCGTCAAACATAACATATAAGAATATAATTTATAAAAAGACAGCAATGAAAACACAAAAACCTACTGACCGGGCAGTGCAAAATAAGCCATCGTACAACAGTAAATGAGGTTATACTTAGAAAATTGGCTCATAAATTTGTAATAATAATGTATTAAATTCCGACAAGACATATTTTAAAGTGCAAAGTGCATGTTTAAACAGAGCTAATCAATTTTCAACGACCTGCGTGAGCATACAATGGCTTTAAGAAAGCTACTAACTCTAAAAATTAGTTCATCAGATCCTAGCATTAAAAAGTGTCTATAGGCAAGGTTGTGGCTAAGCAAATCATATTTCTTACAATATGGTATTAGATAATGGCTTGTGAATTTCATATAAAATCCACAGCCGAAGATAAAATGGGGCATACTCTGGGTTCCACCGCGGTCACAAGGGCAATGTAGTTTTTCCAAATTTTTAGTGTAACCCAGTGGAAAGCAGATGAGATTTATAATGCTCTTGTCCCTGAATCTAAATAATAAACATCTGGTCCATCTACCCAGTTTTTTACATAGGTAAGGCTGGGGGGACATCGGGGATTCAATATAAGATTCCTGGATTAATAAATAGTCGACTGTGGATTGTTTCACAAAAACTGCTCTATCCCTTTCATTCTGGAAATGCTGATAGAGTGCTCTTCTCACCAAATTTTTATGAGAGACGTCAATCCTATCCGGATATGTGAACAGGTAACCGTAATTGACGCTCTTAAGGCTGCTCTCTACCGCATTAATCCATGGGATTAGGGCTACATTATCACTTTTCAGGCAGTCTAAAATAATCTCACGAGTCAATGAAGCTGCCGAATTTTGCCATATCCTTAGCCAAAATAATGCAGGTCTCGCTCTAATAAAATCCTCAACATAATTTAATTTTAATTCATTGTGACATACAAAGGTCGGTGCGCTAATAACTCCCCCCAAGATTTTTCGACAAAATCTGTTCTCTTCGCTCTGTAGTGGTTTACAGTTTGAAAACCCCCAAACTTCTGCGCCATATGTGCCAGTTGGGAGACATTGGGTTCGATAAATTTGTAATAGGCTAAGAACCACATCAGCCTGGCGCGGTTGGCGTAGGGAGGTGATAGAATTAATCGATTTTGAGAGTTTGTTTCTCCCCAACGCCACGTGTGGTTGCCACGAACCACTATTAGAGAATAGGAGACCCAGATAGGGGAAAGTGCATGTGCTTTTTAGGATATTTGGACCTATCACAATCTTTGGGATTTTATAATTTTTAGGGCCGCAGGTCATGATAAACGATTTATTAAAGTTAGTGCACAGCCCAAGATCGGACATATAGTTAACGAATCCCGTTATTAAAACACGCAGAGCATTCGGAGTGCGGCCCATAAGGACCGCATCATCAGCGTAGAGTAACGCCGGGATTGGTTTCTTGTTAATAATTGGAACGTCCTTTGTCATTTTGCACAGGGAATGAGTTAATTCATTGATGTATAAGATAAAAAGCAAGGGGGCTAAGACACAGCCCTGTCTTACCCCCTTGCCAATTAAAATCTCATTAGAAACCTCACCATCATTATTTAAACGAACTCGGGCTTTCAAGTTACGATGAAGATTGGCCAGAAAGTGAACTAGGGGTTCGTCTAAACCATAATTTAAAAGAATGGACCACAAGCGAGAGCGATTAACAAAATCAAACGCTGAGCTTAGGTCCATAAAGCCAAAATACAGAGGAGATCGTTTAGCTCTCGTGTATTTGGCCATTATGAGGTTAAGGTTTAGACATTGTTCCACCGTCCCAAGCTTGCTCCGAAAGCCAAGCTGGCAACGGTGGATGATGGAGTTTTCGTCTGCCCAGTTGCTTATTTTGTCAAACAAGACCCTACCAAGGACCTTCAGGGTGTTGTCGATCAGAGATATTGGGTGATAACACCCCGGGTCCATCCTGTTTCCCTTTTTAAAAATAGGCACAATGGTACTACAAGACCATGTGGGAGGGATAGATTCCTTACCTAAATTATTAAAAAGATTACAAAGTAAGGGGGCCCAAAACCATGTATTTGATTTTATCTGGTCGATGGACAGACCATCCGGGCCGGGGGCCTTGTTACCAGCACTATTTGCAATGGCTTCCTCCACCTCCTCTAGTGTAATGACTACGGTATCATCTGGGAAAGTGTCCTCAGAAGAATTCCCAGCTGTAGCGTAGAGCTTAGAAAAATGGCTGACCCATGAATCACCTGTAATATTACAATTTATCGGGGTGATGTTACTACCCAGGGCTCTCAAACTTTTTACTTCTTTCCAGAAGCCGGTGGTGTCTTTTAGGGCAGTTGTTTTGGTGAGATTATCCCAATGGCTTATTAGGAGCTCTTCAGTTCTGGTTTTTAAAACCTGTTTATATTTAAAGCGTAATGAACTGACAAGGGGAATATCTCGGGGTTTAGCTTCAAGTGCTTTCCTGAGTTCTCTATTAGCCCTGGAACAATTGGTGTCAAACCATCTTTGAGTGTTTATATTATGTTCTATTACCGGTCTGGAAATAGCCCTTTTTATTGCTGCACATAGATCACAAAAGGATCTAGTAATATCAGGGCCACCAAATGTTAGGCAGTTGGAAATCAACAGGGGATTATTCTTAATTACATTGATTAAGATATCTCGGTTATTAATCCCTCTCCAGATAATTCTTAGTCTATCGGTGGATACATTAATGTTTTGAACTCCGACCTCACACGGACCTACAGGCTTTTTAATAGATTTAAGATGAATTACTAATGGTAGATGGTCACTGTATGGGCTACTGACTACCTTAGATTTAATTAACACTTCACTAAGGGGGGAAGAGGTAAACATATAATCAATCGTGGTTGAAGAACTACGACCAATATACGTGGGGGCCGGTGCCCTTCCCTCATCAATTCCAAAATGGCCCATGACATCATCTAGATCTCTACTTTGTAAAAGATCCAACAATTCCGAGCCTCGACTACAAGGCGGAGATGTAGTATGAATATGAGCATTAAAGTCTCCGCCAACACAAATACCATCGAATAAACCGTATTTTTCGCCATCCACAACATCATCGATAAACTTAAACAGTTCTAAAAAGGTGGGGTTAGGATGGTTGACAAAATCATTATTATAAAAATTTATAAAACAAATCTTTAACCTTGCAACATATTTAACGGCTACCAGATTTTTACTGACCACATTTAGAGGTTCAATTTTCGTGTCCTTAGAGATTTTTGCCCAGATAGATAAACCGCCACTTGGACGTCCCAAAGCAGGGGTTGGTACAATAAGATTGTGGCAAAAGAAACCCTCCAACAATTGGGTAGATGTACACCATGTTTCCTGTAACATTACCACATCAAAGTTACTTATCCAGGAAACCCATTCTTTGATTTTCATCTTACCTGGAAGCCCTGCAATATTCCAACTAATGACACTTAGGGTGTCAGTTGATGGACTAATGGTAGAGGAAGTAGGAATAATGGGACAGTCTAAACAAGCTACATGTGGTAGGACTAATCTATCTGGACAAGGTTTATTAGTGCGTGTAGAGTTGACCATATCCATAGGCACTGTACTGACAACCTTATCCACTGTTATGGGAGGTGTTGATGGTTGTCAGTCTAAGCTTTCTAAATTCGATAAGGTGGAGAATCTATTAGCTATAGGGATGGTGTAAGAGGCTGTCTGAATTGGTCTGTGGGGGGGCCTATAAAAATAGCCCAAAGGGTGAAGGCTTATTGTAGTGGGTGTACTGGCATAGATGTTACTTGTATCCATAAAATATTTCACAAAGTTCGGATGTCTGAAGTTAATCACTATACAATCCCCGCTAATATTTTTCTGTTGTGGCCCCACCCAACTTACCCTACGAGTTAGTATGATTTCGTTTGATATATTCCATCTTGCCCCTTTATGTTTTGTCAGCCAATTAATGCATTTATTATGTAGTTGTACCCAAGACTCACTTTGGCCTTCTTTTAGAGTAGGTACGCCAGCTAACACTAAAACATATGGGCAAGATTCTGGGGGTAAGTTGAGGAACTGCCCTAAATTATTAGCAGATCTGTTTCTTACTAATAGACCTCCACCAGTACTTGTGTCATCCCGGGTAATACCTATCCTGTCTGTTCGGGAGGCTAGCGGGGTCTTGGCATCCGAGATAGAGGTACCAGTTACTGTTCCTCCTAAACCAGGGGGGTCATGATCAGGGCCCGTGGACAATGTGGGTAAAATATTAGCAGGGATACTGTTGGGTGGCACAATTTTATCAACAGTAAGGCCTTGCATATTTACATGGCTCGGGTCAATGACGGCATTCTGGTTCCCCTCCCTCAGATCCTTGCATAAAGTTTCTAATTTACTCATAATTTTGTCACCTCGCACAACGTCTAAGCTAATAGATCCTTTCCTTTTTGTTTCCTCTTTTTTAACAAGGTTTTCGATTTTGTCCAGTCTCTTAAAAACAGTATTAAATTGTTTGACTATTTGAATTTCAACTTGTTTAAAAATAGTGTCAACAATTGTTTCTATCAGGTTGCCATTGAATTTGGGTAAAGAGTTTTGATCGGTGGCCTCAGTCTGGGTACTGACTGTATTAACGCTACTCTCCTTGGATAACATAGAGACTCTACAAATACTTTTGTCCGCAATTGGAGACTCTAATCTTCGTGTGAGAGTAGTAGGTCTCTCGGATCCTTCATCCAATGGAGATGAGGAGAGTAGTGAATCCTCAATGGCACTTGATGTTACTATTTCACAATCTTTGGCTTTATCTTTGTTCCACAAACACTGTGGCGTTGGTTGATTTCTACATCGACCTAGTTGTTTCCTTTTGTTTACTATACATTTCACTGGGCCTCTCTTACGTTTCTCTCTTGCAGGTTTGTTGGAGCGTGGCATTTTGTCTAGTGCAGGCTCCGCTTGACAGTCTGTTACAACAATAGTCCGCAAACTTGATTTTCCATTAGTCATACTTAAAGTGTCCACGTTACTATTTGTTTTAACAACTGTTACTATGGGGGAGAGAGGGAGGTCCGGGTTGGATAAAGCCTTAGGTGATTGTGAACATGGCACAGTAGTAGCAGTGGTGGGGAATCCAAAGGACATTCTACGTTCAGTGTCGGCGATCTCATTTGTAACCATAGTGAGAGCATTAGCCAACAGTGCATCTATTGATATGGACGAATCAACAGGGGCGGCAGTAGCAGTGCATGTAGTTTTCGTAGTACGTTTACCCATGCTTAGAATAATTACCTGTTTCGTATGTAGGCTCAAGGGGGATGGCCCAGCCCGGCCTCTTCCGTCCACTGAGGGCCACAGAGGGCCCGCCCTTTGCCCGGGCTTAGCCCGGCGCCGACCCGCGCGCGATCCCGCGTCGCGGGGGCTCTCGCTGGCTTTATGCGCCTTCAGCGCGCTCTGCTTGCGTGGGCGGGTTCCTCCCGCAAGGGTTGCTGGGAGCAGTAGTCTCCCTGCTCACAGCGGCCGTGTTGGTGGAAGATACGGCGGCGGCAGGGAGACGCTGTGGTATGCAGGTGTGGGTGTCCTCACAGGGAGCAGGTAGGCTGCGTGGCAGGTAGCGGCAGACTGGAACAATGACCCCCGCTCTGCCGGGGCTCTCGCTGGCTTTATGCGCCTTCAGCGCGCTCTGCTTGCGTGGGCGGGTTCCTCCCGCAAGGGTTGCTGGGAGCAGTAGTCTCCCTGCTCACAGCGGCCGTGTTGGTGGAAGATACGGCGGCGGCAGGGAGACGCTGTGGTATGCAGGTGTGGGCGTCCTCACAGGGAGCAGGTAGGCTGCGTGGCAGGTAGCGGCAGACTGGAACAATGACAAGGATAGTGATAAGGACTGGCCACCGTCCAAAACAAAGAAGAGCAAGAAACAAAGAAGGGCAGAGAAAGGCAATAGTCCGTTAGTTCTACCGATTATACAAGATGAGAATCCATGGGAAATCGACAGAAGTTTCCATGCGGCACAACGAGAAGATCCAGTGCTACAAGAGGCTTGGAATAAGGCCTTGGAAAACGAGGACCCCTTCCATGTATGTCCGTATTTTTTTAAGAAGCAGGGACTATTGTACAGGAAAGGGAGCCCTACTCAGAAACCCCAGTTATTGATCCCCGGTCCATTCAGGGATAAAGTGTTGTATCTATCCCACAGTCACTTATTGGGAGGACATTTTGGGGTAGCGAAGACCGAAAAACAGATTGTAGAACGGTTTTATTGGCCCGGCATATATCAGCATGTATGTCCGTATTTTTTTAAGAAGCAGGGACTATTGTACAGGAAAGGGAGCCCTACTCAGAAACCCCAGTTATTGATCCCCGGTCCATTCAGGGATAAAGTGTTGTATCTAGCCCACAGTCACTTATTGGGAGGACATTTTGGGGTAGAGAAGACCGAAAAACAGATTGTAGAACGGTTTTATTGGCCCGGCATATATCAGCATGTAAAGAAATACTGCAGAGAATGCCCGGTGTGCCAAAAAAACAATAAATACCGTCCTCCTAGAGCGCCCCTCCAACCTCTACCTATTATAAGCGAACCCTTTAGCAGGATAGGTATGGACATAATAGGCCCTTTGTTGCCATCTCGCAGTGGATGTCGTTATGTTCTGGTTTTGGTAGATTATGCTACCAGGTTTCCAGAAGCCATACCTTTACGTAAACCTGATGCCTCTAACATAGCTAAAGCCATGATAACTGTATTTGCCAAGGTGGGTTTCCCAAAGGAGATTCTGACTGACCAAGGGACTCCCTTTGTGTCTCGATAAATGAAACAAGTCTGTGCGCTATTAGGGGTGAAACCAATCAGGACGGCTGCCTATCATCCTCAAACGGATGGGCTAGGCGAAAGGTATAATGCCACTATTAAAGACACCCTCAAGAAACTCCTAGCCCTAGAGACCAGAAAATGGGAGGACATGTTGCCTCTAGCCTTATTCGCCATCACGTGTAAGGAACAAAAGAGCACGGGGTACTCCCCCTTTGAATTACTCTATGGACATAAACCGCGTACCCTGCTAGAAATGGCCCAAGAGGGATGGGAAAAAGAACCAGATGATGCCAGGCCCTTGACAGAATACGTGTCTAATCTACGAATCCATTTAGGCCAAATACGGACAATTGTAAGGAATAACTTAGAGGAAGCACAGAAAACTCAGAAAGGACAATATGACAAGGGGACTAAGGTCAGGAGTTTCGAAATAGGGGATTCGGTGTTGCTAATGATGGCTTCATCAGATCATAAATTATTGGGGCAATGGCAAGGTCCATACACCATCACTGAAAAGGTATCTCCTGTGACTTACCGGGTTGAAACCGATCCAACGAGACATGTCTCTCAGATTTATCATGTAAATTTGTTAAAGAAATGGGAGGGCCCCGTACCCGCAGATGTTAACTCGGCGGACGTATCTATTCCCTCATTTTTTCAGTGTATAGATACCGGTCTTCCACCTGACCTGTTGGATAACCTGGTAAAAGTACTCAGTCCGATACAGGATACGTTTTCATCATCCCCTGGTAGGACCACTTTCCTGGAACATGCCATAAAAACCACCCCGGGGAAACGGGTACGCCTTAGGCCCTACCGTATCCCTGAGGCTCGGCGACAAACCATTAAAGATGAAATACAAAAGATGTTGCAGATGGATATAATCGAGCCCTCTATAAGTGAGTGGAATTCACCCATTGTCCTTGTACCGAAGCCAGATGGCTCAGTACTGTTTTGTATTGACTTCAGAGAAGTCAATAAGATCTCGGAATTCGACACATACCCCCTTCCCAGAGTGGACGAAATGGTTGAAAGAATAGGGAAGGCCAAGTATATCAGTACCTTAGATCTGTGCAAAGGGTATTGGCAGATACCCCTCAGAGAACGAGACAGAGAGAAGACAGCCTTCTCTACTCCTGACGGGTTATACCAGTTTAAAGTACTACCCTTTGTGTTACATGGAGCACCAGCCACGTTTCAGAGAGCTATGAATGTAATTCTACAACCTCATGAGAGATATGCTGGGGCATATATTGATGACATAATAATTTATAGTGATACCTGGGAACAACATTTGGTACATCTCTTCCAGGTCATACAAAGTTTAGGGCGATATGGCCTCAAAATAAATCCGGCTAAGAGCCATCTAGCAGCCCAAACAGTTCGATATCTCGGATATCTACTAGGAAAGGGAGTGATAAGGTCCCAAACCTCTAAACTAGCTGCCATTTCACAGATACCATTACCTCAAACAAAAAAAGACCTCCGGGCTTTCCTGGGATTACTCGGGTACTATCGTCGGTTTATTCCACGGTTCTCCCAAATTGCAGCCCCTTTGACTAACTTACTCCAGAAATCCGTCATGACAGAGGAAATATTAAGACGCCCTACCAGGGAAATAGTAGGAGCCTTTGAGTCTTTAAAAACGTCTCTCACATCTGACACTGTCCTAGTTAGTCCTGACTATACTTTACCCTTTATCCTCCAAACTGACGCATCAGATCAAGGAATAGGTGCTGTCTTGTCACAAGAAACACTCCAGGGTGAAAGACCTATCCTATACATAAGTCGTAAGCTTTTTCCTAGAGAGAAAAATGATGCTACCATAGAAAAAGAGGCTTTAGCCATCAAGTGGGCAATAGACACACTGCGATATTATCTTGAAGGTAGAGAGTTTACCTTATACACGGATCATGCCCCTCTAGAATGGCTAGCTAAGAACAAAGGCAATAATGAGAGAGTATTAAGGTGGTTTTTGTCCCTTCAACCTTATCGATTCCACACTAAACATAGGAAAGGCAGCGAACAGGGAAATGTAGGTTACCTGTCGAGGTTTCCCCAAAGTCAGAACCCTAGTAGAAAGACAGCAAGGGAAAGGGGATGTGAGGAAGACGACACCGGGCTTACCGTCGGGTCACCCTGGACAGAACGCTCCGGCGTCCCGGATAAACAGAACGCATCCTGGGATTGGAAGTCTGAATCGAGACCACAACCAACGGGCCCCTATGCTGTCTCTTCACAGAGAGACGACGTGACGAAACCGGAAGAGGGCGGAGATGAACCCGGAAGGGATTCTCCTGTCCCAATGAAAGGAGGGCGAACCAGCAAGAAGGGGGTGGTAACCAATTGCGGTGAAGCAGATCGAGGAAAGGAGAGCAGAGAGTACGGAAGACCCGGCGAGAACGACGCGGAGACCCAGGAAGACGCGGAGACTGAGGACGACCGGGAAGAAGACGAGGATCCTAACGACCAGTGGACCGAGGAGTGGTGGTGCCCACCGGAGGAGGCTGGAGAGCGGCCGCAACTCAGCAGAGTTGCGGCGGAGCGGGTGAGTCCTCACGTGTCAGGGGACAAGGGGGAGGGTGAGCGGGAGGTGGGAGGTGTATCGGCCGAAGGGCTGGGGTAGCCGAGTAAAGGTCTTTGTCCAGGGAAATGTTCTGTTTTGGTTTTCCCCTTTAAATGTGGCATTGCTAGGCACCAGTACCGGCAGAGAGAGCACTATACTTTCATTCCTTTGTTTTTCTTTCTTCGGCATATATACCGACTCCAACCCGTTAGACGTTTCTTTCCCCTCCACTTTTTTTGAATCACCATATTCTAAGTGTATCCCAGAGCACACCCTCTATACCGACCTTTAATCACTTATCGGTGTGGTGATGGAAAGCGATTGAAATACCTACTTAAACAGAATACCTGACGGCTCCCTTTTCTCTCCTATTCTATGAGTCTCCAGGGACACACCATCAAGACCAAGGAGGAGCCCGGAACATCTACCTTGGAAGCCCCGTCCAGTTCCACCCAGAGGGAATCGGGAGAAGAACAGGAAGATATAGACTCTGCACAAAGTCAAAAATCCATCTCTGACAATAAACAACGTGATTTTGGGAAATATATTAAGCCTCCTCGCCTGTTTATCAAGCCCGCCCTCCCACAGTGCCACGACATACTCCGCATTTGCTAGGGGCACGCTAGTATGGGTCAGACCGGGGGTACCATTTAGAGAACAAAGCAGACTCATTGACAAGGAAGGCCGTTACGCAATGCTAACGGGGCTGCTAGAGGGCCAGCAACTGCTGATAGGGAGCATATACGCCCCCAACACGGAACAGGAGCGATACTGGGGCAGACTCACAAACACACTGGCACACCACACGTCGGTCCCGTGGCTTTTGGGAGGGGATTGCAACTGCACCCTAGACCCACGCCTAGACAGATCACACACCCGCAGGCTCAATCATCATCGTACAAACAAGCAGCAGGCCTCCGTAGCTGGGCAGACAGATGGGGGTTGGCGGACATCTGGAGGACTCGCCACCCCACCACAAAGCTTTATTCCTTTCATTCGATTCCGCACGACCTGCGGGTCCGTCTAGACAGGTTGCAATGCTCAACGTCGCTCTTACCTAAAGTACAAGACACAGACCACCTAGGTAGAATAGTGTTGGATCACGACGCACACACTGTGGTCCTCAGGTGGAAACCGCCACACCCCCCGATCCCAACATGGAGGATGCCCCGAGAGTGCCTCACAGAC